>NC_086327.1:62167021-63378271 GCF_036172605.1 Pelobates fuscus | reverse complement strand
AGAAGCAGAATAGGATGGTTGTCTTCCAAACCTGGACCTCCCAAAGGACGCAATCTTTGAGGGATGGGTTGGCCGGCAGGTAGAGGCACTAGGAACGCCTCCATGCCATGACTTCTGATGATTGCATATCTCAGCTTCCGATTAAGATAAGAATACAGCCGAGCATATGAAACTGCATCACTTGACGTTCTTTGATTCAGTCGGATCACACACATGTCCTTGGTGCACTCTGGCCAGATACGATCCACATATTCCCAAACAGACTCTTGCAAAATGCATCCTTCGGGTGTTAACACTTTTGGTAAATCCTGGCAAAGATGACTGCTATAACCAGACTCTGGCGTGGCTGTAACTTTAAACTGCTTTATAGAGAACATGTGAAGGAATCCCTTCCACACACTTGAGTCTGCTGGATCTGTGAGTCTAGTATCTGGATCATACAATTTCTTGTTCTTCTTTTCAATGCACGAAGAATGTTGATTGCCATTAGTTATATGGTGTTTCCATATTTTCTCTGGTTTCTTGGTAATTACCCATTGGCTTAAGTCAGCATCACCTGGGGGGTTTATCAGCCCTTTGCATATAAGGCAGTCCTGATCTAAAAGGTGGCTCTTGTGTTGGGATGTTGTGTCCCTTTTCTCTGAGATGCAATCCTGCTGAGAATCCTGAGGCTGCCACACAGAATCAGACAGATCCTCTAGGGTCAAGTTCTGATCGGGCACGGTATCAATTTCAATTAACCCCTTGTGTGTCAGCTTTGTCATCTGAATCTGGTATGGCTGTCCTTCCTCTTTCTCGATTAGTTCCAGTGCATGTTTTCTCTTTTGAATTCTCCAGTTGGCCAGCTCCTGTGCAGCCATTTACGTTGCACTCATTAGAACCAAACACTGTGGGGTGATTTATGGCCCCCACCCACCGCGCAGGGGTGGGGGCCGAGGGGGGAGGACAGTAGGTCCCCCCATTGTGATTTATGGCCCCCACCCACCGCGCAGGGGTTGGGGAGGACAGTAGCTCCCCCCAGTGTGTATCATGGGCTTTGAGGACAGGTGTCAATCCATACCTGCCAAGTGACCCTATGTAGGGGTAACAGTCCCTATTCTGCTCTGTGTCAGTGTGTATCATGGTCTCTGTGGACGGGGAACAGTCTCTATTCTGCTCTGTGTCAGTGTGTATCATGGACTCTGTGGACAGGGAACAGTCCCTATTCTGCTCTGTGTCAGTGTGTATCAGGGGTTTTGAGGACAGGTGTCAATCCATATCTGCCAAGTGACCCTATGTAGGAGGAACAGTCCCTATTCTGCTCTGTGTCAGTGTGTATCAGGGGCTTTGAGGACAGGTGTCAATCCATACCTGCCAAGTGACCCTATGTAGGGGGGACAGTCTCTATTCTGCTCTGTGTCAGTGTGTATCATGGTCTCTGTGGACGGTGAACAGTCTCTATTCTGCTCTGTGTCAGTGTGTATCATGGTCTCTGTGGACAGGGAACAGTCTCTATTCTGCTCTGTGTCAGTGTGTATCAGGGGTTTTGAGGACAGGTGTCAATCCATATCTGCCAAGTGACCCTATGTAGGGGGAACAGTCCCTATTCTGCTCTGTGTCAGTGTGTATCAGGGGTTTTGAGGACAGGTGTCAATCCATATCTGCCAAGTGACCCTATGTAGGGGGAACAGTCTCTATTCTGCTCTGTGTCAGTGTGTATCAGGGCTGCCCTTTATGGATTAAAAGCAGACTCTGCATCAACTGTGCAATTTTCCATGGGAGTTTTGCCATGGATCCCCCTCTGGCATGCCACAGTCCAGGTGTTAGTCCCCTTGAAACAACTTTTCCATCACTATTGTGGCCAGAAAGAGTCCCTGTTGTTTTTAAAATTCGCCTGCCCATTGAAGTCAATGGCGGTTCGCGCGGTTCGCCGGTTCGCGAACATTTGCGGAAGTTCGCGTTCGCCGTTCGCGAACCGAAAATTTCGGGTTCGCGACAACACTATACAGAACATATATACGCTTGGTTCTTTAAAGTGGTATACACATATGCAATAACATAATACATACAGGAATGGCAATATACAGTGGCTGGGTTTGCCACAATGCTCCCCCAGAACCAAGCCGGCATACACAGTCTAACGGATCGGCTTGGGGATGTCCGGTTGAGTACTCACGGATCATTTGTCAATGTCTGTTTGTCTGGATAACCCGTCGGCGTTGCCGTTTTGTTCCCAGGGCGGTAGTGGATGGTAAAGTCAAAAGGCTGCAGCGCCAAACTCCAGCACAGCAGCCTGGCATTGTCTCCTGACACCCTGTTTAGCCACACTAACGGGTTGTGATCCGTGAGTAAAGAAAAAGATTGTCCGTACAAATAGGGTTGTAACTTTTTGAGGGCCCACACCACAGCCAGGCACTCCTTTTCAATGGTGGCATTGCTCACTTCCCGGGGTAAAAGTTTCCTGCTTTGATAAGCCACTGGGTGCTCGCCGCCATCCGCTCCGACTTGGCTCAGTACTGCTCCCAATCCAAACATAGAAGCGTCTGTATGAACAAGAAATCGTTTAGTTGGATCGGGAGCAGAAAGTACAGGAGAGTTAACAAGTGCCGTTTTGAGCTGTTGGATTGCCTGTTAACACTCTGGGGCCCAGGCTACTATCTTGGGAAGGTTCTTGCGAATTAAATCAGTGAGGGGTTTGGCCAGGGCGCTGTAGTTGGGTACGAATTTACGATAATACCCTGCGGTACCTAGGAATGCTAAAACATGTGTCTTGGTGCGAGGGGTTGGCCACTTGGCGACAGCCTCTATTTTGGCAGGCTCGGGCTTCTGCTGACCGCTTCCTACTCGGTGTCCTAAGTACTGGACCTCGGCCATCCCTATGTGGCACTTGCTGGGTTTGAGGGTCAACCCTGCTTCCCTAATCCGGTCTACTACGGCTCCTATGTGGGTCAGATGTTCAGGCCAGGAGCAGCTAAAAATGGCGATATTGTCTAAGTAGGCGCAAGCGTACTCCTGAAACCCATCCAGTAGCCGATCCACTATCCTCTGGAAGGTAGCCGGGGCATTTTTCATCCCGAATGGCATGACCTTAAACTAGTACAAACCAAACGGGGTGACAAACGCCGACTTAGGGATGGCGTCCTCGGCTAGTGGAATTTGCCAGTACCCTTTGCACAGATCTATTGTGGTGAGTAGTGATGTACCGAACTGTTCGCTGGCGAAGAGTTCCCGGCGAACTTAGCGTGTTCGCGTTCGCCGTGGCGGGCGGACACATGCACGGTTCGATCTGCCCCCTATTCGTCATCATTGAGCAAACTTTGACCCTGTGCCTCTCGGTCAGCAGACACATTCCAGCCAATCAGCAGCACTCCCTCCCTTCCAATCCCTCCAACCTCCCTCCCAGCATCCATTTTCGATTCATTCTGAAGCTGCATGCTTAGTGAGAGGAGGGAAAGTTTAGCTGCTGCTGTTTAGATAGGGAAATTGACAGCTAGGCTAGGGTATTCAGTGTCCACTACAATCCTGAAGGACTCATCTGATCTCTGCTGTAAGGACAGCACCCCAAAAAGCCCTTTTTAGGGCTAGAATATCAGGCTGCTTTTTTTTTTTTTCCTGGGTAATGTAATTGCAGGTGCCTGCCTGCCAGCTTCTGTGTGAGGCTCACAGTGGATACTGTGCCCACTTGCCCAGTGCCACCACTCATATCTGTTTTTACAATAGCTTAAGCTTTAGATTTAATTTTTTTTTTTTCACTGTAATAGAAGAGCAGTTGCGTGCCTGCCATCTTCTGTGTCAGGCTGTATGCTGTGCCCATTTGCACAGTCAGTGCCACCACTCATATCTGTTGTGACAATAGTTTAAGCTTTAGATTTAAAAATAAATATTTTTTTTTTCACTGTAATAGAAGAGCAGTTGCCTGCCTGCCATCTTCTGTGTCAGGCTGTATGCTGTTCCCATTTTCACAGTCAGTGCCACCACTCATATCTGTTGTGACAATAGCTTAAGCTTTAGATTTAAAAAAATATATATTTTTTTTCACTGTAATAGAAGAGCAGTTGCCTGCCTGCCATCTTCTGTGTCAGGCTGTATGCTGTTCCCATTTTCACAGTCAGTGCCACCACTCATATCTGTTGTGACAATAGCTTAAGCTTTAGAATAAAAAAAATATATTTTTTTTTTTCACTGTAATAGAAGAGCAGTTGCCTGCCTGCCATCTTCTGTGTCAGGATGTATGCTGTGCCCATTTGCACAGTCAGTGCCACCACTCATATCTGTTGTGACAATAGCTTAAGCTTTAGATTTAAAAAAATATATATTTTTTTTTCACTGTAATAGAAGAGCAGTTAGTTGTCTGCAAGCGTCTGGGTGTCAGGCCTCCTTCAGCGTGTGCTCTGCAGACCTGTGCCAGCATACTTTGACAGTTGCCACTCATATCTGGTGTCTCTGTAGCATGCTTTTACAAAGAAAACAGGTTTCCAGTGTAAGCTAATAGCAGCCAGTCAGTGTCCTTCAAGCGGCTCTGTCAGGCCTACAGTGTGTGTTCTGCAGAACTGTTCCAGTGCACATTGCCAATCATATCTGGTGTCTCTATAGCGTGCTTTTACAAAGAAAAAAGGTTTCCAGTGTAAGCTAATAGCAGCCAGTCAGTGTCCTTCAAGCGGCTCTGTCAGGCCTACAGTGTGTGCTCTCCAGAACTGTTCCAGTGCACATTGCCAATCATATATGGTGTCTCTATAGCGTGCTTTTACAAAGTAAAAAGGTTTCCAGTGTAAGCTAATAGCAGCCAGTCAGTGTCCTTCAAGCGGCTCTGTCAGGCCTACAGTGTGTGCTCTGCAGAACTGTTCCAGTGCACATTGCCAATCATATCTGGTGTCTCTATAGCGTGCTTTTACAAAGAAAAAAGGTTTCCAGTGTAAGCTAATAGCAGCCAGTCAGTGTCCTTCAAGCGGCTCTGTCAGGCCTACAGTGTGTGCTCTCCAGAACTGTTACAGTGCACATTGCCACTCATATCTGGTGTCTCTATAGCGTGCTTTTACAAAGAAAAAAGGTTTCCAGTGTAAGCTAATAGCAGCCAGTCAGTGTCCTTCAAGCGGCTCTGTCAGGCCTACAGTGTGTGCTCTGCAGAACTGTTCCAGTGCACATTGCCAATCATATCTGGTGTCTCTATAGCATGCTTTTACAAATAAAAGAGGTTTCCAGTGTAAGCTAATAGCAGCAAGTCAGTGTCCTTCAAGCGGCTCTGTCAGGCCTACAGTGTGTGCTCTGCAGAACTGTTCCAGTGCACATTGCCAATCATATCTGGTGTCTCTATAGCGTGCTTTTACAAAGAAAAAAGGTTTCCAGTGTAAGCTAATAGCAGCCAGTCAGTGTCCTTCAAGCGGCTCTGTCAGGCCTACAGTGTGTGCTCTCCAGAACTGTTACAGTGCACATAGCCACTCATATCTGGTGTCTCTACAGCGTGCTTTTACAAAGAAAAAAGGTTTCCAGTGTAAGCTAATAGCAGCCAGTCAGTGTCCTTCAAGCGGCTCTGTCAGGTCTACAGTGTGTGCTCTGCAGAACTGTTCCAGTGCACATATCTGGTGTCTCTATAGCGTGCTTTTACAAATAAAAAAGGTTTCCAGTGTAAGCTAATAGCAGCCAGTCAGTGTCCTTCAAGCGGCTCTGTCAGGCCTACAGTGTGTGCTCTGCAGAACTGTTCCAGTGCACATTGCCAATCATATCTGGTGTCTCTATAGCGTGCTTTTACAAAGAAAAAAAGTTTCCAGTGTAAGCTAATAGCAGCCAGTCAGTGTCCTTCAAGCGGCTCTGTCAGGCCTACAGTGTGTGCTCTGCAGAACTGTTCCAGTGCACATTGCCAATCATATCTGGTGTCTCTATAGCGTGCTTTTACAAATAAAAGAGGTTTCCAGTGTAAGCTAATAGCAGCAAGTCAGTGTCCTTCAAGCGGCTCTGTCAGGCCTACAGTGTGTGCTCTGCAGAACTGTTCCAGTGCACATTGCCAATCATATCTGGTGTCTCTATAGCGTGCTTTTACAAAGAAAAAAGGTTTCCAGTGTAAGCTAATAGCAGCCAGTCAGTGTCCTTCAAGCGGCTCTGTCAGGCCTACAGTGTGTGCTCTGCAGAACTGTTCCAGTGCACATTGACAATCATATCTGGTGTCTCTATAGCGTGCTTTTACAAAGAAAAAAGGTTTCCAGTGTAAGCTAATAGCAGCCAGTCAGTGTCCTTCAAGCGGCTCTGTCAGGCCTACAGTGTGTGCTCTCCAGAACTGTTACAGTGCACATAACCACTCATATCTGGTGTCTCTACAGCGTGCTTTTACAAAGAAAAAAGGTTTCCAGTGTAAGCTAATAGCAGCCAGTCAGTGTCCTTCAAGCGGCTCTGTCAGGCCTACAGTGTGTGCTCTGCAGAACTGTTCCAGTGCACATTGCCAATCATATCTGGTGTCTCTATAGCGTGCTTTTACAAAGAAAAAAGGTTTCCAGTGTAAGCTAATAGCAGCCAGTCAGTGTCCTTCAAGCGGCTCTGTCAGGCCTACAGTGTGTGCTCTCCAGAACTGTTACAGTGCACATAGCCACTCATATCTGGTGTCTCTACAGCGTGCTTTTACAAAGAAAAAAGGTTTCCAGTGTAAGCTAATAGCAGCCAGTCAGTGTCCTTCAAGCGTCTCTGTCAGGCCTACAGTGTGTGCTCTCCAGAACTTCCTTTTCTGAGTTGTCAGATACAAGCGAAGCGGTTGATGATGACGATGCGTCCATGGATGTCACGTGGGTGCCCGAAGAAGAACAGGGCGAAAGTTCAGATGGGGAGACAGAGAGGAGGAGGAGACGAGTTGGAAGCAGGGGGGGTCGTCGCAAGGAGCTAGTGGCACAGTCAGACAGCATGCATCGGTACCAGGGGTCAGCCCGACAGCACGCCAATCAACGCATGCTGTGTACACCATCAGAATGCCGTCATTGCAGCTCAGCAGTGTGGAATTTTGTTTGTGTGTCTGCCTCTGCGATGCCATTTGCAACCTGTGCCAAAGGAAACTGAGTCGTGGGAGGTCCAACACCCACCTAGGTACAACTGCTTTGCGTAGGCACATGATCTCACATCACAAACGCCTATGGGATCAACACATGAGTACAAGCAGCACGCCTACTCTAAGCCGCCATCCTCCTCCTGGTCCAGCATCTTCAGCCACGTCAACCACTGCTGTCCTCCTTGCCCCCTCTCAACCATCCGCCACTCCGTCTCCCGCCTTGAGCAGTTCCCTCTCATCTGCCCACAGTCATGTGTCTGTCAAGGACATGTTTGAGCGTAAGAAGCCAATGTCACCAAGTCACCCCCTTGCCCAGCGTCTGACAGCTGGCTTGTCCGAACTATTAGCCCGCCAGCTTTTACCATACAATCTGGTTGAGTCTGAGGCATTCAAAAAATTTGTAGCTATTGGGACACCGCAGTGGAAGGTACCCGGCCGGAATTTCTTTTCACAAAAGGCAATCCCCAACCTGTACTCGATTGTGCAAAAGGAAGTCATGGCATGTCTGGCACACAGTGTTGGGGCAAGGGTCCATCTGACCACTGATACCTGGTCTGCAAAGCATGGTCAGGGCAGGTATATCACCTACACTGTGCATTGGGTAAACCTGCTGATGGCTGACAAGCATGGAATGCGTGGCATTGCAGAGGAGTTGGTGACACCGCCACGACTTGCAGGCAGTCCTGCTGCCACCTCCTCTACTCCTCCTACTCCATCCTCTTCCATAACCTCCTCGGCTGAGTCCTCTTGTGCTGCTGCATCTTGCTCCACATCAACGGCACCCCCCTGCTCCCCAGGTACTGTTCCACATCCCGGATACGGCAGTGTCACGCCATCTTGGGTTTGACTTGCTTGAAAGCAGAGAGTCACACCGGACAAGCACTCCTGTCTGCCCTGAACGCACAGGTGGAAAAGTGGCTGACTCCGCAGCAACTGGATATCGGCAAAGTGGTGTGTGACAACGGAAAAAATTTGATAGCGGCATTGAAGTTGGGCAAGTTGACACATGTGCCGTGCATGGCACATGTGTGTAATCTGATCGTACAACGCTTTGTGCATAAGTACACAGGCTTACAGGACGTCCTGAAGCAGGCCAGGAAGGTGTGTGGCCATTTCAGGCGTTCCTACACGGCCATGACTCACTTTGCCGATATCCAGCGTTGAAACAACATGCCAGTGATGCGCTTGATTTGCGACAGCCCTACACATTGGAATTCAACACTCCTAATGTTCGACCACCTGCTCCAACAAGAAAAAGCTGTTAATGAATATTTGTATGACCGGGGTGCTAGGACAGCCTCTGGGGAGCTAGGAATTTTAATGCCACGTTACTGGACGCTCATGCGCAATGCCTGTATGCTCATGCGTCCTTTTGAGGAGGTGACAAACCTAGTCACTCGCACCGAAGGCACCATCAGCGACATCATACCATTTGTTTTCTTCCTGGAGCGTGCCCTGCGAAGAGTGCTGGATCAGGCCGTAGATGAGCGTGAAGAGGAAGAGGAAGAGTTGTGGTCACCATTACCACCAGAAACAGCCTTATCAGCATCGCATGCTGGACCTGCGGCAACGCTGGAAGAGGATTGTGAGGAACAGGAGTCAGAGGAGGAATGTGGCTTTGAGGAGGAGAAGGAGCAAGACCAAACACAACAGGCATCCCAGGGTGCTCGTTGTCACCTATCTGGTACCCGTGGTGTTGCACGTGACTGGGGGGAAGAACATACCTTCAATGACATCAGTGAGGAGGAGGAACGGGAAATGAGTAGCTCGGCATCCAACCTTGTGCAAATGGGGTCTTTCATGCTGTCCTGCCTGTTGAGGGACCCTCGTATAAAAAGGCTGAAGGAGAACGACCTGTTCTGGGTGTCCACGCTACTAGACCCCCGGTATAAGCAGACAGTGGCGGAAATGTTACCGAATTACAAGTCGGAAAGGATGCAGCATTTGCAAAATAAATTAAAACGTATGCTTTACACAGCGTATAAGGGTGATGTCACAGCACAACGGGAATCTAACAGGGGAAGAGGTGAAAGTCATCCTCCTCCTCCTGCTCCCACGACCACGCCATATCTGCCAAGTGACCCTATGTAGGGGGAACAGTCTCTATTCTGCTCTGTGTCAGTGTGTATCATGGATCCTTAGGATAGGTGTCAATCCATATCTGCCAAGTGACCCTATGTATGGGGAACAGTACCTATTCTGCTCTGTGTCAGTGTGTATCAGGGGTTTTGAGGACAGGTGTCAATCCATATCTGCCAAGTGACCCTATGTAGGGGGAACAGTCTCTATTCTGCTCTGTGTCAGTGTGTATCATGGATCCTTAGGACAGGTGTCAATCCATATCTTCCAAGTGACCCTATGTAGGGGGAACAGTCTCTATTCTGCTCTGTGTCAGTGTGTATCAGGGGCTTTGAGGACAGGTGTCAATCCATACCTGCCAAGTGACCCTATGTAAGGGGAACAGTCCCTATTCTGCTCTGTTTCAGTGTGTATCAGGGGTTTTGAGGACAGGTGTCAATCCATATCTGCCAAGTGACCCTATGTAGGGGGAACAGTCTCTATTCTGCTCTGTGTGAGGAGGAGGAACGGGAAATTAGTAGCTCGGCATCCAACCTTGTGCAAATGGGGTCTTTCATGCTGTCGTGCCTGTTGAGGGACCCTCGTATAAAAAGGCTGAAGGAGAACGACCTGTTCTGGGTGTCCACGCTACTAGACCCCCGGTATAAGCAGACAGTGGCGGAAATGTTACCGAATTACAAGTCGGAAAGGATGCAGCATTTGCAAAATAAATTAAAAAGTATGCTTTACACAGCTTATAAGGGTGATGTCACAGCACAACGGGAATCTAACAGGGGAAGAGGTGAAAGTGTTCCTCCTCCTCCTCCCACGACTACGCCATATCTGCCAAGTGACCCTATGTAGGGGGAACAGTCCCTATTCTGCTCTGTGTCCGTGTGCATCAGGGTCTCTGAGGACATGTGTCAATCCATATGTCAAGGTGTCAATCCATATGTCAAGGTGTAAATATGTCATATGTCAGGTGTCAAACCATATCCATTGTGATTTAGGAATGTTAGGTGATTTATGCCCTTTATGGATTAAAAGCAGACTCTGCATCAAATGTGTAATTTTCCATGGGAGTTTGGCCATGGATCCCCCTCCGGCATGCCACAGTCCAGGTGTTAGTCCCCTTGAAACAACTTTTCCATCACTTTTGTGGCCAGAAAGAGTCCTTGTTGGTTTTAAAATTCGCCTGCCCATTGAAATAAATAGCGGTTCGCCTGTTCGCGATCATTTGAGGAAGTTCGCGTTCGCCGTTCGCGAACCGAAAATTTCGGGTTCGCGACATCACTAGTGGTGAGGTACTGGCCTCTGGCCATTTTACCTAGGAACTCGTCTATCCGGGGCATCGGGTAAGCATCGGAGGTGGTTTTGTCGTTGAGCCTCCGGTATTCTACGCAGAAACGGGTCGTTCCGTCCCGTTTCGGCACTAGAACTACGGGGAAGGCCCAAGGGCTCTCAGAGTGCTCTATCACTCCTAGCTGTATCATCTCCTCAATCTCCTTATGCATACTCCCTTTGACTGATTCAGGGATACGGTATGGCGGTTGGCGAAGGGGAGTCTGGTCTAAGGTTTCTATCTTATGGGTGGCCAACGGGGTGTACCCGGGTAAGTTAGAGAGGGTGGCCCTTTTTTCCTTAATTAGGCTTTGGACTTGGGTATGTTCTTGTGCGCTTAGCCGCTCTCCTAACTGTATCTCTCCCAAATCTCCGTTCCGGCCCTCCTGATCTAGGAGGTCTGAGAGAGGTAAATTATCAAAATCCTCGGTCGCTGATGCGCAAATTGCGGTGACCTCTTCGGTCCGCTCCTGGTAGGGTTTGAGCATGTTTATGTGGAGCATGCGTTTGGCTCCTGCGCCTGTGGTTGGGCCAATCACATAGGTGGTATCACATATTTGTTATACCACCTTGTATGGGCCCTGCCAGGAAGCCTGCAGCTTGTCTTTGTGGACTGGTCGTAAGATTAATACCTTTTGTCCGACTTGAAAGCTGCGGTCCCTGGCTCCCCTATCGTACAATCGGCTCTGTCGTTGTTGGGCCGCCTGGAGGTTGTCGTGTACAGTCTGAGTCAGAGCCTCCAAGCGTTCCCTAAACTCCATTAATGGTCCCCTCCCCTTCCCAATGTTCTCGGATTAGATCGAGGGGGCCCCTCACTCTCCTTCCGAACAGAAGTTCGAAAGGGGAGAATCTGGTGGATTCTTGGGGTACTTCCCTATATGCAAACATTAAGTGGGGAAGGAACCTTTCCCAGTCTTTCTGGGTATCCATGAACGTACGGATGATCTGTTTGAGGGTGCCGTTAAAACGTTCACAGAGCCCGTTGGACTGGGGGTGATATGCGGAGTTCAAAATCTTTTGTACCCCACATATCTTCCAGAGCTGGTGCATTACTTCAGCGGTGAACTGAGTGCCCCTATCCGAAATAATCTCCCGGGGAAATCCCACGCGGGAGAATATTCGCATCAGGGCATCTGCTACCGTTTCGGCATGCACATTGGTCAAGGCCACTGCCTAAGGGTATCTGGTGGCGTAACACCCTAAACGTACCAGGAGATCTTCTAACTATAAAGAAAAAAAAACGGGGGAGAGTCTACAATGTCTATACTAAGTAATGTAGGCAAAAAAAATCTAAAAATACAGAAAAAAAGAGAAAAAAAGAGAAAATGGAAACAAGAAGAAAGAAGGAAAAAGAAGAAAAGAGGGAGCAAGAAAAGAAAAGAGACAAAAACACAGAGATTACATATATACACAGCAGTACTGGCCCAAAATGGATCCAATACGTAAAAAACACACTGGTGAAGATGGAATGTCTAAACGTATCCCAATTTAAAGATTATAGTCTCTGTAATTCTTAGATACCGTATATACTCGAGTATAAGCCGACCCGAATATAAGCCGAGGCCCCTAATTTTACCCCCAAAAACTGGGAAAACTTATTGACTCGAGTATAAGACTAGGGTGGGAAATGCAGCAGCTACTGGTAAATTTCTAAATAAAATTAGATCCTAAAAAAATTATATTAATTGAATTTTTATTTGCAGTGTGTGTGTATGAGTGCAGTGTGTGTATGAGTGCAGTGAGTGTATGAGTGCAGAGTGTGTGTATGAGTGCAGTGTGTGTGTGAGTGCAGTGTGTGTATGAGTGCAGTGTGTGTATATGAATGCAGTGTGTATATGAATGCAGTGTGTGTGTGAATGCAGTGTGTATATGAATGCAGTGTGAGTGCAGTGTGTGTGTGTGAATGCAGTGTGTATATGAGTGCAGTGTGTGTGTGTGAAAGCAGTGTGTATATGAATGCAGTGTGAGTGCAGTGTGTGTGTGAATGCAGTGTGTATATGAGTGCAGTGTGTGCAGTGTATGTATGAGTGCAGTGTGTGTGTGTATGAATGCAGTGTGTATATGAATGCAGTGTGAATGCAGTGTGTATATGTAGCGGAGAGCTGATATCCCACAGCTATTCTCCACTGACGATCCCAGGAAGGCTCAGGAACAAGGCAATAGTAAATCCATAGGCAGAGTTTCCAGCAGGCAAAGTAACACAGCGATATCCCCACAGCAATCCCAATAACTGGACGACACACAGTTTCAGGAACAGAACTGCTGGCTGGTACATCCAGCCTGCCTTTTATTACAACTGTACACAGACAAGCCACACCCAGGGGGAGGCATAAAACAACCAATGGTATCTTGGGTACAACCCACACTTCCCCTCCCCTTAGTGTGACACATAATCCCATTATTGTACAGTTTCAAACATAACTTTTACACCATATTCATAACTTCTATAATATTTATGCTACAAACATAAAACATGCATTTTCAGAATCAGCAGCCTTTAATTAGTAATCCTCTCAAAAATCGTCCCAATCCCTCCAGCAGATCAAAAGTTAGCTGGAGGTCCCTTTATGACCGACCGCACACACATTTTCCTGCCCAAAATAGTTCCATAGATTTGAGCTGTGCGGTCGGTCAATTCCTGGCATAAAAATGTCTAAGTCCCGTTCGAAGTGCGGCCGGTACTTCGACGTTAGTCGAAGTGTCGAAGTGGAGTCGATGGTACGGGTCGGCGATGTTCGGAGTTAAAATGGCCGCCGCCACGTGGTCCTTTGTTCGATGCCGTGCACTTCGACGACTTCGACAGCTTCGACGGTTACTTCGGCACTTCGACGGTATCCGAAGTGCCCATTTGAAGTAGCACCACTGCCCTGAGGTAATCCAAGGGCCAGGCACAGTGTTTGTCTTTATGGCCAGGGTAGGGTAGATGAGGGCAATTCACAATACAGGGAGGACAGCCACAATAGGGTTCCGCTACACTGCTCCCCCTTGCCCACAAGCCGGCATACACAGTCTGATCCAACACGGATCGGCTTGGGGATGTCCGGGGCTCACGGATCATTTTTCTAGGTCAGTTTGTCTGGACAACCCGTCAGCATTTCCATTCTGCTTACCCGGTCGGTACTGGATATTAAAGTCAAAGGGCTGCAGCGCCAAACTCCAGCGCAGCAGCCTGGCATTGTCCCCAGCCACCCGGTTCAGCCATACTAACGGGTTGTGATCCGTGAGCAAGGAAAAGGGCTGTCCGTACAGATAGGGCTGCAGTTTCTTTAGGGCCCACACCACAGCCAGGCATTCTTTTTCGATGGCGGCGTAGCTTACTTCTCTAGGTAATAGCTTGCAACTGATGTAAGCCACGGGATGTTCTCCGCCATCGGCCCCGACTTGGCTCAGTACTGCTCCCAATCCAAACATAGAAGCGTCTGTGTGAACAAGAAATTGTTTAGTTGGATTGGGAGCTGCCAAGACAGGGGCATTTATCAGTGCATTTTTCAGTTGTTGGAATGCCTGCTCACACTCCGGGGTCCAGTTTACTTGGCGGGGAAGGTTCTTGCGGGTCAGGTCTGTGAGGGGTTTGGCCAGGGCGCTATAATTGGGGACAAACTTCCTGTAATACCCCACGGTCCCTAGAAATGCTAACACCTGGGTCTTAGTCCTAGGGGTGGGCCACTGAGCTACGGCCTCTACTTTGGCAGGTTCGGGCTTCTGTTTACCGCACCCTACTCTATGTCCCAGGTACTGCACCTCAGCCATTCCGATACTACACTTAGCCGGCTTCAGGGTCAAACCAGCTTCCCTTATCCTGTCTAGTACAGCTCCTATATGAGCCAAGTATTCTTGCCACGTATTGCTAAAAATAGCAATATCGTCCAGGTAGGCACAGGTATAGTCCTGGAATCCATCCAGAAGTCGATCTACCATCCTCTGGAAGGTAGCTATGGCGTTTTTCATCCCAAATGGCATGACCTTAAACTGATACAAGCCAAATGGGGTGACAAAGGCCGACTTCGGGATGGCGTCTGGGGCCAGGGGGATTTGCCAATATCCTTTACACAAGTCAATAGTGGTGAGGTATTGGCCCCTGGCCATTCTGTCTAGTAACTCGTCTATCCGGGGCATAGGATAGGCGTCTGACACGGTTTTCTCATTTAATCTCCTATAGTCCACGCAGAAGCGAGTCGTACCGTCTCGCTTCGGCACGAGGACTACCGGAGAGGCCCATGGGCTATATGAGGGCTCTATCACCCCCAGTTGGAGCATCTCATCGATCTCCTTGCGCATGTTTTCTCTCACCGCTTCTGGGATGCGGTAGGGGGTCTGGCGCATGGGTAGTTGCCCTGCGGTCTCGACCCGGTGAGTTGCCAGAGGAGTGTACCCAGGTACATTAGAGAAAGTTTCTTGCTTCTCTCGCAACAGCTGCTGTACCTCGATACGTTCCTGTGGACTCAGCCGGTCTCCCAGTGCAACTTCTCCTAAATCTCCAGACAGCTTCCCATCTTCCAGCAGATCTGGAAGGGGAAGGCTGTCACACTCGTCGGAGGTGGGTGCACAAATCGCTGTCACCTCCTCTGAACGTTCCCGGTAGGGCTTTAGCATGTTCACATGGAGCATGCGTCGCCCTCCAGTTCCTGTGCAGGGGCCAATTATGTAAGTGGTGTCACATCTCTGTTCCACGACTCTATAAGGGCCTTGGCATGCGGCCTGCAGCTTATCATGTCGGACAGGTTTTAAAATTAAAACTTTCTGTCCCACCTGGAAGCTACGGTCCCTGGCGCCCCGATCATACCATGTACGCTGACGCGTCTGGGCCGCCTGGAGTTTCTCTCCTACTGTCTTAGTTAGGGCCTCCAGTCGGTCCCGAAGTGCCAACACATAGGGTATGATGGGGGTACCGTCTGCACTCCGGTCTCCCTCCCAATGTTCTCGGATGAGATCTAGGGGTCCTCTTACCCTCCTCCCAAATAATAACTCAAATGGGGAAAATCCCGTTGATTCCTGAGGCACTTCCCTGTAAGCAAAGAGGAGGTGCGGCAGGAATCGCTCCCAGTCCTTATGGGTCTCAGCAAAGGTTCGGAGCATTTGCTTTAAGGTGCCATTGAACCTTTCACAGAGCCCGTTGGTCTGGGGGTGGTATGGGGCACTAATAATGGACTTAACATTGCACAGCCTCCAGAGTTGTGGGGTGATCTCGGCAGTAAACTGAGTACCCTGATCCGACATGATCTCCCTAGGTAACCCTACCCGGGAGAAGATCTGCATCAGGGCCTCGGCCACTGTCTCAGCGTGGATATTTGTCAGGGCCACTGCCTCGGGGTATCGGGTAGCGTAGTCTACCACCGTGAGGATGTACCTCTTGCCGGAAGGGCTAGGTTTCTGGAGGGGGCCTATGATATCCACCGCTATTCGGTGGAAGGGTTCCTCAATTATCGGTAGCGGATGCAGTTTTGCTTTCTGCCGGTCTCCCCTCTTCCCCACCCTCTGGCACGTGTCACAGGTATTACAATACTTCCGTACTTCCTGGCTAACTCCCGGCCAAAATAAATTTTGCGTCAGTCGGTATCTGGTCCGACTAACCCCTAAATGCCCGGATAGCGGAATGTCGTGTGCTATCCGCAGCAATTCGGCTCGGTATCTCTGTGGTACCACTAATTGCCTTAACACAATCGGGTCTGACCCCTCTACTTTCTTGTCGGACTCCCGGTATAACAGCTGCCCCTCCCATACAAATCTTTCCCCCTCTGCCCCAGGGTGATCAGAGGTGACTTTATCTCTATATACTTGCAAGGTAGGGTCAGTTATCACATCTGCTGCAAATTCGTTAGGGGGGACCAGGGGACACAGTCTAGGGAAGGGGAAGGTTCTCTTACCTGGACCTCCGGCAGTGTGTTGTAGTCCTGGGTGCGGGCCTGTTGTCGGGTGACCACTGGGTGTGCTTCCTCAGTGATGGTGGGTTGTGGCAAAAAAGCAGATGTGAGCTTTCCCAAATCATTTCCCAGTACCACCTCTGCGGGTAACTGGGGCATCAACCCCACCTCCACCCTCCCTGCCCCCGCTCCCCAATGCAAATGGACGTTGGCAGTGTCCAGCCGGTAGACGGCTCCCCCAGCAACTCTGACGGCTATAGTCCGGTTAGTCTTAGCCTTGTCAGCGACCAAGTGGCTTTTGACCAGGGTTATAGTGGCACCAGAGTCTCGGAGCCCCTGTACTGCTTTTCCCTCCAGGTATACCGTCTGTCTGTGGTGCTGGCGGTTATCGGCATGGGCTTGTAGTGGGTTAGCTTTGTGTAGTACCTCCCACTGTTCTATGGTGGTGACAGGAACCGCGGAGCCATAAGCAACTGGTGGCTCCTCCTGGTAGTGATGGGCAGTGGCTCTCGGGGGTGGTGGGGGCCCTGGTCGGATCCATGAGGATCGGTCTCGGAGTTGTGGGCACTCTCTTTTGTAATGCCCCCACTTCTGGCAGTGATGACAGGGCCCAGAGCTAGGTTGGCGGAAACGTGGTTGCACAGCCGGTGGTGGTGGTGGTAGCTGTCGGGGTGGTACAGGGGGGTAGTTTGTTCCCCCAAAGGTTTTCATTGTGACTTTTGGGGCTACCGGTTTCTGTGACCTGCGTGCATCTAGGTACTCATCCGCCTTCCTAGCCGCCTCTGTGAGGGATACAGGGTTGCGGTCTCTTACCCACTCCTGTACATCCGTTGTTACCCCATCATAGAATTGTTCCATGAGCAACATTTGTATCACATCTTCCATGGATCGAGCCTTGCTGGCTTGCACCCAGCCAAGGGCCGCCCGCTGCAACCTACAAGCCCACTCGGCATGTGAGTCTTTATCTGCCTTTTTCAACTCTCGAAACCGCCTTCGGTATGCCTCTGGTGTTATGGCATACCGGGCCAATATAATCTCTTTTACTCGGCTGTAGTTCCGGATCTCCTCATCTGGTACAGTTCTATAAGCTTCTGCTGCCCTCCCAGACAACCGCCCAGCCAAAATAGGTATCCAATCCTCAGTATTGATTTTATGCAAGGCACACAGTCTTTCAAAATCTTGGAGGAAAGCATCTATGTCTTCCTCCGCCTCCACATAGTTTTTAAACGCTTGGTAAGGAATTTTTATCTTACCCTCTGTATTGTTGGTATTTGCTGTGCCCCGTACTGTGGATGGTTGTGGCCTTTGGCGCCACATAAATTCTTGCACCTCGGTCATAGTCCTGGAAATAATGTCAAGCGTTTCTTTTCCTCCATAAAAGGCCAGTCTACATTTCACTTGTCTTTGAAATTCTTCTTGTTCTGACCCATCCGATGTGTTTTGCTGTTCAGGGATTGCCTTGTCCTCGGTTTGGTATTCTGCCATGACTTCTGCAATGAGAGTTGCTTTCTTTTTGTTGCTTGCTGCAATCCCTCTTGCTTCCAGTAAGTCCTTTAGCGTGGATCTTTTAAGCTTAGCATAGTCACTCTCCATCCGTATTCCATTAATCCTTGTTCCCTTGTGAGTCTGGATCCCAGCGCTGCCAACCAATGTAGCGGAGAGCTGATATCCCACAGCTATTCTCCACTGACGATCCCAGGAAGGCTCAGGAACAAGGCAATAGTAAATCCATAGGCAGAGTTTCCAGCAGGCAAAGTAACACAGCGATATCCCCACAGCAATCCCAATAACTGGACGACACACAGTTTCAGGAACAGAACTGCTGGCTGGTACATCCAGCCTGCCTTTTATTACAACTGTACACAGACAAGCCACACCCAGGGGGAGGCATAAAACAACCAATGGTATCTTGGGTACAACCCACACTTCCCCTCCCCTTAGTGTGACACATAATCCCATTATTGTACAGTTTCAAACATAACTTTTACACCATATTCATAACTTCTATAATATTTGTGCTACAAACATAAACATGCATTTTCAGAATCAGCAGCCTTTAATTAGTAATCCTCTCAAAAATCGTCCCAATCCCTCCAGCAGATCCAAAGTTAGCTGGAGGTCCCTTTATGACCGACCGCACACACATTTTCCTGCCCAAAATAGTTCCATAGATTTGAGCTGTGCGGTCGGTCAATTCCTTGAATAAAAATGTCTAAGTCCCGTTCGAAGTGTGGCCGGTACGTCGACGTTAGTCGAAGTGTCGAAGTGGAGTCGATGGTACGGGTCGGCGATGTTCGGAGTTAAAATGGCCGCCGCCACGTGGTCCTTTGTTCGATGCCGTGCACTTCGACGACTTCGACAGCTTCGACGGTTACTTCGGCACTTCGACGGTATCTGAAGTGCCCATTTGAAGTAGCACCACTTCCCTGAGGTAATCCAAGGGCCAGGCACAGTGTTTGTCTTTATGGCCAGGGTAGGGTAGATGAGGGCAATTCAGGGAGGACAGCCACAATAGGGTTCCGCTACAGTATATGAGTGCAGTGTGTGTGTGTGTGAATGCAGTGTGTGTGTGAATGCAGTGTGTGTGTATGAGTGCAGTGTGTGCAGTGTATGTATGAGTGCAGTGTGTGTGTGTGAATGCAGTGTGTGTGTATGAATGCAGTGTGTATATGAATGCAGTGTGAGTGCAGTGTGTGTGTGAATGCAGTGTGTATATGAGTGCAGTGTGTGTGTGTGAATGCAGTTTGTATATGAGTGCAGTATGTGGGTGTGAGTGCAGTGTGTGTGTGTGTGATGCAGAGTGTGATGCAGAGCCTTGGTGGGGGGTGGGCATTTTAATATATTTTTTATTATTATTTTAATTTTTTTTGTTATATTATTTTTTTTATTACTATTTTTATTATTATTGTATTATTATTATTTTCATTTTTTTTGTTATATTATTAATTAATTTATTTTTATTACTATTATACATTTTTTTTGGTCCCCCCTCCCTGCTTGCTAGCGTGCCAGGGAGGGGGGCTCCTTCCCTGGTGGTCCAGTGGGGTTGGTAGTTCAGTGGGGGGGAGACGGGGGCTGTGAGAGATGTTACTTACCTCTCCTGCAGCTCTTGTCCGCTCTCTCCTCCTCCGCGCCGTCCGTTCAGCTCTTCTGTCAGCTCACAATGTAAGTCTCGCGAGAGCCGCGGCTCTCGCGAGACTTACACTGGGAGCTGACCGAGGTGCTGAACGGACGGCGCGGAGGAGGAGAGAGCTGACAGGAGCTGCAGGAGAGGTAAGTAACATCTCTCACAGCCCCTGTCTGTATTATGGCAATGCAAATTACCATAATACAGACTATTGACTCGATTATAAGCCGATTTGGGGTTTTTCAGCACAAAAAATGTGCTGAAAAACTCGGCTTATACTCGAGTATATACGGTAAGTCCAAAAATCTACTAAAAATCCTTGAAAAAGTATAGATAGATGTAATGAGTACAGACTGCCCGTAACCAAATAGACAGATGTGGTCTCTATAATAAGTCGATAGTTTCAAAATATTCGAAATCCTTAGAAAGGTGAGGTAAAATTTGTATAAATAAATGTAACAGTGGATACAGACTGCCAGTAACGAAATATAAATAGTGTTGTTGCGAACCTGAAATTTTCGGTTCGCGAACGGCGAACGCGAATTTCCGCAAATGTTCGCGAACCGGCGAACCGCGCAAACCGCTTTGACTTCAATGGGCAGGCGAATTTTAAAACCAACAGGGACTCTTTCTGGCCACAAAAGTGATGGAAAAGTTGTTTCAAGGGGACTAACACCTGGACTGTGGCATGCCGGAGGGGGATCCATGGCAAAACTCCCATGGAAAATTGCACAGTTGATGCAGAGTCTGCTTTTAATCCATAAAGGGCAGAAATCACCTAACATTGACACCTGTCCTCAAAGCCCTGCCCTGATACACACTGACACAGAGCAGAATAGAGACTGTTCCCCGTCCTCAGAGACCATGATACACACTGACACAGAGCAGAATAGAGACTGTTACCCCTACATAGGGTCACTTGGCAGATATGGCGGGGTCGTGGGAGGGGGAGGATGACTTTCACCTCTTCCCCTGTTACATTCCCGTTGTGCTGTGACATCACCCTTATACGCTGTGTAAAGCATACTATTTAATTTGATCAGCATGGCCACTTGAGTTTTTATAGTTTTCACGCTGCTTGTAGTTTATATATGGTTCACAAAAATCAAACAAACGATAAAGTAAACGTGTAAGGATTCAGAATATTCTTTCAAACCCTTACACATTGTGTGTACGTATTTTTTGTCTTAAGTTTGTGGCTTTAAAGAGGTTTACGTTGTTTCTATGATGTGCATAACATGTTCTTGTAAAAAAATTTCCTGGAATTGTAATTTTTCAATCTGAATAAAGATAGTCAAATCCCTGATACACACTGACACAGAGCAGAATAGGGACTGTTCCCCCTACATAGGGTCACTTGGCAGATATGGATTGACACCTATCCTAATGATCCCTGATACACACTGACACAGAGCAGAATAGAGACTGATCCCCCTACATAGGGTCACTTGGCAGATATGGATTGACACCTGTCCTTAAAACCCCTGATACACACTGACACAGAGCAGAATAGGGACTGTTCCTCCTACATAGGGTCACTTGGCAGATATGGATTGACACCTGTCCTCAAAACCCCTGATACACACTGACACAGAGCAGAATAGGGACTGTTCCCCCTACATAGGGTCACTTGGCAGATATGGATTGACACCTGTCCTCAAAACCCCTGATACACACTGACACAGAGCAGAATAGGGACTGTTCCCCCTACATAGGGTCACTTGGCAGATATGGATTGACACCTATCCTAATGATCCCTGATACACACTGACACAGAGCAGAATAGAGACTGTTCCCCCTACATAGGGTCACTTGGCAGATATGGATTGACACCTGTCCTCAAAACCCCTGATACACACTGACACAGAGCAGAATAGGGACTGTTCCCCATACATAGGGTCACTTGGCAGATATGGATTGGCACCTGTCCTCAGAGACCATAATACACACTGACACAGAGCAGAATAGGGACTGTTCCCCCTACATAGGGTCACTTGGCAGATATGGATTGATACCTGTCCTAAGGATCCCTGATACACACTGACACAGAGCAGAATAGGGACTATTCCCCCTACATAGGGTCACTTGGCAGATATGGATTGACACCTGTCCTCAAAACCCCTGATACACACTGACACAGAGCAGAATAGGGACTGTTCCCCCTACATAGGGTCACTTGGCAGATATGGATTGACACCTGTCCTCAAAACCCCTGATACACACTGACACAGAGCAGAATAGAGACTGTTCCCTGTCCACAGAGACCATGATACACACTGACACAGAGCAGAATAGAGACTGTTCACCGTCCACAGAGACCATGATACACACTGACACAGAGCAGAATAGGGACTGTTCCTCCTACATAGGGTCACTTGGCAGATATGGATTGACACCTGTCCTCAAAACCCCTGATACACACAGACACAGAGCAGAATAGGGACTGTTCCCCCTACATAGGGTCACTTGGCAGATATGGATTGACACCTGTCCTCAAAACCCCTGATACACACTGACACAGAGCAGAATAGGGACTGTTCCCCCTACATAGGGTCACTTGGCAGATATGGATTGACACCTGTCCTCAAAACCCCTGATACACACTGACACAGAGCAGAATAGAGTCTGTTCCCTGTCCACAGAGACCATGATACACACTGACACAGAGCAGAATAGAGACTGTTCCCCGTCCACAGAGACCATGATACACACTGACACAGAGCAGAATAGAGACTGTTCCCCGTCCACAGAGACCATGATACACACTGACACAGAGCAGAATAGAGACTGTTCCCCGTCCACAGAGTCCATGATACACACTGACACAGAGCAGAATTGAGACTGTTGCCCGTCCACAGAGACCATGATACACACTGACACAGAGCAGAATAGAGACTGTTCCCCGTCCACAGAGACCATGATACACACTGACACAGAGCAGAATAGAGACTGTTCCCCGTCCACAGAGTCCATGATACACACTGACACAGAGCAGAATAGAGACTGTTCCCCGTCCACAGAGACCATGATACACACTGACACAGAGCAGAATAGAGACTGTTCCCCGTCCACAGAGACCATGATACACACTGACACAGAGCAGAATAGAGACTGTTCCCCGTCCACAGAGTCCATGATACACACTGACACAGAGCAGAATAGAGACTGTTCCCCGTCCACAGAGACCATGATACACACTGACACAGAGCAGAATAGAGACTGTTCCCCGTCCACAGAGACCATGATACACACTGACACAGAGCAGAATAGGGACTGTTACCCCTACATAGGGTCACTTGGCAGGTATGGATTGACACCTGTCCTCAAAGCCCATGATACACACTGGGGGGAGCTACTGTCCTCCCCAACCCCTGCGCGGTGGGTGGGGGCCATAAATCACAATGGGGGGACCTACTGTCCTCCCCCCCCTCGGCCCCCACCCCTGCGCGGTGGGTGGGGGCCATAAATCACAATGGGGGGCCTACTTTCCTCCCCCCGGCCCCCATCCCTGCGCGGTGGGTGGGGGGCATAAATCACAATGGGACTGATAGGAGTGGAGTATTGTTCATATCAGTTTAATACCTTCCGCGTCTCCTATCAGTGGACGTGTATATGGCAGCCATTTTAGGAACCGCACACCTGGGACCCGAGCAAGGTCACCTCATTCAAGCTGCTCTGGTTCCTTGATGAGCCAGCTGCCCGTGAGTTAACATGTCCCGTGGAGAAGCACTCTGTCCTGTAAAGCCTCACCACAAAAAAATTAAATAAATAACAGCACTCGGAGTGGTGAGTTTAGTAAATGTTCATATCAGTTTAATACCTTCCGCGTCTCCTATCAGTGGACGTGTATATGGCAGCCATTTTAGGAACCGCACACCTGGGACCCGAGCAAGGTCACCTCTTTCAACAGGCGACATGATTTGGCCCTGTAAAACTATCCTGGATATTCTCTACAATTTCTATGGATATGGCATTGATTTATGTAACAGGGAGATGGAAGAAGATGCTTGGTCGGTCCTCTTACTTGAAATTTGGGGCACTGCGCGGGCAAGCTAATGTGCCACCAGATAGGAGTGGTGAGTTTAGTATTGTTCATATCAGTTTAATACCTTCCGCGTCTCCTATCAGTGGACGTGTAAATGGCAGAGATTTTTAATTGTTGAATCACCTCCCATTTTTAGGCCAAGGTGGGAAGATGCTTAGACCACTGGTATATTGGTGCCATCTTGGAGGATTTTTTTTTTGTTTGGTTTTTGAAGCCACAGTGCTGCACCAGTGGGCCTAAAAATTAGGCATGTACACATGCCTGAAAAATTTGGTATTGTTGCAGCCGCTGCTGTAGCAGCGGCCAGAAAAATTGATGTTTGTTTCACAGGCAGAAAGTGCCCTAAAACATGGCGGCTTGAACCCTAGTTGGTGGCGGATAAGTCACGCAAGTCAAACGTCATTCAGAGCTAAAATACAGCAGCGTGTGGACCATTTTTAGCCCAAGGCAGCTCATCTCATCAGGCCTTTTTTAGTTGAATGTATCGCCCAGTGTTAGTCCCTTCGGGATCCATCCCTCATTCATCTTAATAAAGGTGAGGTAATCTAGACTTTTTTGACCTAGGCGACTTCTCTTCTCAGTGACAATACCTCCTGCTGCACTGAAGGTCCTTTCTGACAGGACACTTGAAGCGGGGCAGGCCAGAAGTTCTATCGCAAATTGGGATAGCTCAGGCCACAGGTCAAGCCTGCACACCCAGTAGTCAAGGGGTTCATCGCTCCTCAGAGTGTCGATATCTGCAGTTAAGGCGAGGTAGTCTGCTACCTGTCGGTCGAGTCGCTCTCTGAGGGCTGATCCCGAAGGGCTGTGGCGATGCATATGACTTAGAAAGGTCCGCATGTCCTCCATCAACAACACGTCTTTAAAGCGTCCTGTCCTTGCCGGCGTGGTCGTGGGAGGAGGAGGAGGATGACTTCCACCTCTCCCCCTGTTAGATTCCCGTTGTGCTGTGACATCACCCTTATACGCTGTGTAAAGCATACTTTTTAATTTATTTTGCAAATGCTGCATCCTTTCCGACTTGTTGTAATTCGGTAACATTTCCGCCACTTTCTGCTTATACCGGGGGTCTAGTAGCGTGGACACCCAGTACAGGTCGTTCTCCTTCAGCCTTTTTATACGAGGGTCCCTCAACAGGCAGGACAGAATGAAAGACCCCATTTGCACAAGGTTGGATGCCGAGCTACTCATTTCCCGTTCCTCCTCCTCACTGATGTCATTGAAGGTATGTTCTTTCCCCCAGCCACGTACAACACCACGGGTACCAGATAGGTGACAACGAGCACCCTGAGATGCCTGTTGTGTTTGGTCTTACTCCTCCTCCTCCTCCTCAAAGCTACAATCCTCCTCTGACTCCTCTTCCTCACAATCCTCTTCCAGCGTTGCCGCAGGTCCAGCAAGCGATGCTGATAAGGCTGTTTCTGGTGGTGATGGTGACCACAACTCTTCCTCTTCCTCTTCACGCTCATCTACGGCCTGATCCAGCACTCTTCGCAGGGCACGCTCCAGGAAGAAAACAAATGGTATGATGTCGCTGATGGTGCCTTCGTTGCGACTGACTAGGTTTGTCACCTCCTCAAAAGGACGCATGAGCCTACAGGCATTGCGCATGAGCGTCCAGTAACGTGGCAAAAAAATTCCCAGCTCCCCAGAGGCTGTCCTAGCACCCAGTCATACAAATATTCATTAACAGCTTTTTCTTGTTGGAGCAGGCTGTCGAACATTAGGAGTGTTGAATTCCAACGTGTAGGGCTGTCGCAAAACTGGCATGTTGTTTCGCCGCTGGATATCGGCAAAGTGAGCCATGGCCGTGTAGGAACGCCTGAAATGTCCACACACCTTCCTGGCCTGCTTCAGGACGTCCTGTAAGCCTGTGTACTTATGCACAAAGCGTTGTACGATCAGATTACACACATGTGCCATGCACGGCACATGTGTCAACTTGCCCAACTTCAATGCCGCTATCAAATTTTTTCCGTTGTCACACAAAACTTTGCCGATATCCAGTTGCTGCGGAGTCAGCCACTTTTCCACCTGTGCGTTCAGGGCGGACAGGAGTGCTTGTCCGGTGTGACTCTCTGCTTTCAAGCAAGTCAAACCCAAGACGGCGTGACACTGCCGTATCCGCTATGTGGAATAGTACCTGGGGAGCTGGGGGGGTGCCGTTGATGTGGAGCAAGACGCAGCAGCACAAGAGGACTCAGCCGAGGAGGTTATGGAAGAGGATGGAGTAGGAGGAGTAGAGGAGGTGGCAGCAGGACTGCCTGCAATTCGTGGCGGTGTCACCAACTCCTCTGCAATGCCACGCATTCCTTGCTTGTCAGCCGTCAGCAGGTTTACCCAATGCGCAGTGTAGGTGATATACCTGCCCTGACCATGCTTTGCAGACCAGGTATCAGTGGTCAGATGGACCCTTGCCCCAACACTGTGTGCCAGACATGCCATGACTTCCTTTTGCACAATCGAGTACAAGTTGGGGATTGCCTTTTGTGAAAAGAAATTCCGGCCGGGTACCTTCCACTGCGGTGTCCCAATAGCTACAAATTTTTTGAACGCCTCAGACTCAACCAGATTGTATGGTAAAAGCTGGCGGGCTAATAGTTCGGACAAGCCAGCTGTCAGACGCTGGGCAAGGGGGTGACTTGGTGACATTGGCTTCTTACGCTCAAACATGTCCTTGACAGACACATGACTGTGGGCAGATGAGCGGGAACTGCTCAAGGCGGGAGACGGAGTGGCGGATGGTTGAGAGGGGGCAAGAAGGACAGCAGTGGTTGACGTGGCTGAAGATGCTGGACCAGGAGGAGGATGGCGACTTAGAGTAGGCGTGCTGCTTGTACTCATGTGTTGATCCCATAGGCGTTTGTGATGTGAGATCATGTGCCTACGCAAAGCAGTTGTACCTAGGTGGGTGTTGGACCTCCCACGACTCAGTTTCCTTTGGCACAGGTTGCAAATGGCATCGCTGTTGTCCGAGGCAGACACACAAAAAAAATGCCACACTGCTTAGCTCTGCAATGACGGCATTCTGGTGGTGGACACAGCATGCGTTGATTGGCGTGCTGTCGGGTTGACCCCGGGTGCCAATGCATGCTGTCTGACTGTGCCACTAGCTCCTTGTGACGACCCCCCCCTGCTTCCAACTCGTCTCCTCCTCCTCTCTGTCTCCCCATCTGAACTTTCGCCCTGTTCTTCTTCTTGCCGAGCGGGCACCCACGTGACATCCATGGACGCATCGTCATCATCAACCGCTTCGCTTGTATCTGACAACTCAGAAAAGGAAGCAGCAGCGGGTACAACATCATCATCATCACACCGTACCTCCATATGTTTAATGCTGCCTGCCTGAGACATATCCCTGTTATCTACATCCTCTAGCAATAATGGTTGCGCATCACTCATTTCTTCAAACGGGTGTGTGAATAACTCCTCTGACATACCAAGTAAAGCGGCTGTGGTGCTAGTTTTGGTGGTGGCGGCAGGCGGGTGAGTGGTATCTTGAGAGGTGCCTGAAGCTAAGCTGGAGGAGGATGGTGCGTCAAGGTTCCGAGCGGAGGCTGTACAAGATTGGGTGTCCTGTGTTAGCCAGTCAACTATGTCCTCAGAACTTTTCAAGTTCAGGGTACGTGGCTTCTGAAAACTGGGCATTATTCTAGTGCAAAAGGGAATCACAGCACCACGACCACGACGGCCCCTGCGGGGTGGCCTGCCTCTGCCTGTAATTTTTTGTGGGATTAGTGGTACTATGCGTGCAAGCTACTGTGAGACCAGATATGATTGGCAATGTGAACTGTAACAGTTCTGCAGAGCACACACTGTAGGCCTGACACACCCGCTTGAAGACAAGTAACTGCTATTCAATCTATAACAGTGAAAAACACATTTTCTTTGTAAAAGCACGCTATAGAGACACCAGATGTGATTGGCAATGTGCACTTGAACAGTTCTGCAGAGCACACACTGTAGGCCTGACACACCCGCTTGAAGACAAGTAACTGCTATTCAATCTATAACAGTGAAAAAAAATTTTTGTTTTTAAAAGCACGCTATTTTACTTGTGTTATTCTGATGTTAGACCGTTTACTTAATATAAAATGAGGCTACTACATATAGGAGTTGACGAAATGTGTTAGCATGTACCCAATATGTGTATCTATCGTATACTCCCGCCTTTCCGTTCTGTACCCCTAATATTGTCTGCCTCAATAAAAGAAAGATTGACAAAAAAAAAAAAAAGCACGCTATAGAGACACCAGATATGATTGGCAATGTGCACTTGAACAGTTCTGCAGAGCACACACTGTAGGCCTGACACACCCGCTTGAAGACAAGTAACTGCTATTCAATCTATAACAGTGAAAAAATAATTTTGTTTATAAAAGCACGCTATAGAGACACCAGATATGATTGGCAATTTGCACTGGAACAGTTCTGGAGAGCACACGCTGAAGGAAGGACTGACAGAGCCGCTTGAAGGACACTGACTGGCTACTATTAGCTTACACTAGAAACCTTTTTTCTTTGTAAAAGCACGCTATAGAGACACCAGATATGATTGGCAATGTGCACTTGAACAGTTCTGCAGAGCACACACTGTAGGCCTGACACACCCGCTTGAAGACAAGTAACTGCTATTCAATCTATAACAGTGAAAAAAAAATTTTGTTTATAAAAGCACGCTATAGAGACACCAGATATGATTGGCAATGTGCACTGGAACAGTTCTGGAGAGCACACGCTGAAGGAAGGACTGACAGAGCCGCTTGAAGGACACTGACTGGCTGCTATTAGCTTACACTAGAAACCTTTTTTCTTTGTAAAAGCACGCTATAGAGACACCAGATATGATTGGCAACTGTCAAAGCACGCTGGCACAGGTCTGCAGAGCACACGCTGAAGGAAGGACTGACAGAGCCGCTTGAAGGACACTGACTGGCTGCTATTAGCTTACACTAGAAACCTTTTTTCTTTGTAAAAGCACGCTATAGAGACACCAGATATGATTGGCAATGTGCACTTGAACAGTTCTGCAGAGCACACACTGTAGGCCTGACACACCCGCTTGAAGACAAGTAACTGCTATTCAATCTATAACGGTGAAAAATAAATTTTGTTTTTAAAAGCACGCTATAGAGACACCAGATATGATTGGCAATGTGCACTGGAACAGTTCTGCAGAGCACACGCTGAAGGAAGGACTGACAGAGCCGCTTGAAGGACACTGACTGGCTGCTATTAGCTTACACTAGAAACCTTTTTTCTTTGTAAAAGCACACTATAGAGACACCAGATATGATTGGCAATGTGCACTTGAACAGTTCTGCAGAGTACACACTGTAGGCCTGACACACCCGCTTGAAGACAGGTAACTGCTATTCAATCTATAACAGTGAAAAAAAAATTATGTTTATAAAAGCACGCTACAGAGACACCAGATATGATTGGCAATTTGCACTGGAACAGTTCTGGAGAGCACACGCTGAAGGAAGGACTGACAGAGCCGCTTGAAGGACACTGACTGGCTGCTATTAGCTTACACTAGAAACCTTTTTTCTTTGTAAAAGCACACTATAGAGACACCAGATATGATTGGCAACTGTCAAAGCACGCTGGCACAGGTCTGCAGAGCACACGCTGAAGGAAGGACTGACAGAGCCGCTTGAAGGACACTGACTGGCTGCTATTAGCTTACACTAGAAACCTTTTTTCTTTGTAAAAGCACGCTATAGAGACACCAGATATGATTGGCAATGTGCACTTGAACAGTTCTGCAGAGCACACACTGTAGGCCTGACACACCCGCTTGAAGACAAGTAACTGCTATTCAATCTATAACAGTGAAAAAAAAATTATGTTTATAAAAGCACGCTATAGAGACACCAGACATGATTGGCAATGTGCACTGGAACAGTTCTGGAGAGCACATGCTGAAGGAAGGACTGACAGAGCCGCTTGAAGGACACTGACTGGCTGCTATTAGCTTACACTAGAAACCTTTTTTCTTTGTAAAAGCACACTATAGAGACACCAGATATGATTGGCAACTGTCAAAGCACGCTGGCACAGGTCTGCAGAGCACACGCTGAAGGAAGGACTGACAGAGCCGCTTGAAGGACACTGACTGGCTGCTATTAGCTTACACTAGAAACCTTTTTTCTTTGTAAAAGCACGCTATAGAGACACCATATATGATTGGAAATGTGCACTTGAACAGTTCTGCAGAGCACACACTGTAGGCCTGACACACCCGCTTGAAGACAAGTAACTGCTATTCAATCTATAACAGTGAAAAATACATTTTGGTTTTAAAAGCAGGTCTGCAGAGCACACGCTGAAGTAGGCCTGACACTCAGACGCTTGCAGACAACTAACTGCTCTTCTATTACAGTGAAAAAAAATTATTTCTTTTAAATGTAAAGCTTAACCTATTGTTAAAACAGATATGAGTGGGGGGGCGGAGCCAAGCGGCTGAGCTGAACGGCCGCACGAGCGACGAGCTCTGGGGTAAAACACCTGAAACCCGGCGATAATCGGCCACTACGACCGCAAAACGGCAACCAAAACACCCCTAACGAACATGGGCAGTGTAACGGAGCTCCGTGTACCCCGACCGAGTACCCTCCGTTGATGGATGCTCCTAGCGCTCTCAGAGGACTCCAAGCACTGCAGACGACACCACAACCACCGCAGACTCCACAACCGCCGTAGCTTAACTGGAGCCGCGCCGTCTTCCTTCCACCCTGGATCGGCTTCTGTCCTCCAGGACTGTGTGGGGAAGACCTCTCCTCCAGGAGAGCGTATCTGGAACAAGCTCTTAAAAGAGCTAAGTGATTAAGAGCTCAGGGGAATATGCAGAGCATAGCAATCCCCAGTGTGATATAGCAGTTCCCTCCAATAACGAGACACGGCTACGTATTGAGGGTCAGAAGAGGTCTGAGGACTGGAACACCCAGCCTGCTTTTTATTAGGATAAGGTACACACAGGACACTCCCAGGGGGAGGATGAAATTAACCAATAACAGCATAGTACAGCCCACAGGTTCCCTCCCCTCAGATAAACAGTTAAACCAATTATTACATACAATAGAAATACAGTTTTTACACACACACTGTAACTTTAATACCATACATTCAATTTCAATAAAAGTTGCATATTCAGACTCAGCATACATCAAACATAAACCCTTCCAAAAATCAGCCAAATCCCTCCAGTGGATCAAAAGTTAGCTGGAAGTCCTTTATGACCGACCGCAAGCACAATTTCCTGCCCAAAACAGTTCCATAGATTTGGGCTGTGCGGTCGGTCAATTTCATGCGAAAAAACGACTAAGTCCCATTTCGAACGGGACTTAGTCTCTGGAGCTGCAAGTTCCGTATGGGAGAAGGTAAGGGTCAGCGGTGTTCGGCAAAATGTGTAGCCGATTTCAGTTCCACAGAATCTTTAGCATACACCGCTGACCGCATTCGAGGAAACCAAGATGGCCGCCGCCACGTGCAATTGACCGGCAGTAACCTCACAGCCTGGGAGGTAAATTGCCTGCACACTTTAACTTCTGGGTGGTCTGCCTGTGTGGTACTTGGTTCAGTAAGCCCTATTTACTGAACCAAGTGGGGGAAAGCCAGGAACAAGTTATTTTACCGGTCTGGGGACATAGTCTTAAAGGGGCATTGTTCAGCAAAGTCACAATATGTCCCCAGACGGTTCTTAAAGGGCCATACACACCCAATAAATGTTAATAAGTTTTCAGGGGCACAATCTTCCAGGGGCCATAGTCATGAGGCAGGAGGCTGGCAAACATGCTTCTCCACAATCCAGGGAAGCAGGGCAATTTCTCATTTAAAGGGCCAGTTACAAATAGCGATTTGTAACAGGCAGGAAGTCCAAGAAACTGAAGCCCGAAAAACCCAAACCGGGCGCCAGCATAGGCGATTTGTTCCGCCAAGCTTACGTAACGCATGGTCCCAAGATGGCCACCGCCATGGGGGATTTTTATGACCCCGAGGAGCTATCCCCAGATGAAGAGGGAGAGGGGCTAATTCAGCCGAGGTTAATCCCACAGAGGTCAACAACCAATGACCCGGTGACGGCCTCCATGCTGGAGACCATGTTGGGGGCCTTGCAGAAAACTATACAAGCGGATGTGGCCTTACTCCGCACAGACATTACAGGCCTGGTAGGCCGCATAGGCGTGGTGGAGTCCAACACAAAACAACTGACCGAAACGGTGGCCCGACTTCAATTAGAAGTGCAGGCACTTACCAAGCATCGGACGGCAACACATCTCCGATTTGCCGCGTTAGAGGATTCAAGGCACCGCAACCATCTGAAAATCTGGGGAATCCCGGAGAATGTACCCACATGTGAGCTCCCACACCTCCTTCGGAGGCTCATGGCTCACCTCCTCGAGCCCAAACAGGCGAGGAACATCACACTCGAGGGGTGCTTCAGAATCCCGAAACCCAACCGAGCACCAGAAAAGGCCTAAAGAGACCTGATTGTCCGTTTCCGCTCTGGGTCCGACAAAGCTCTGGTACAAGCTGCACTAAAGGGGATTACCCCACTTACCTTCGAAAACATGACCCTCTCGTTCTTCTCGGACCTCACCGGGGAGACACTTCACTGGCGCAAAATGCTGCAACCCCTCACGGCACTGCTCCGTAGCCACAATGTGGAATATAACTGGAGGTCCCCGCGAACGCTGCGAGTCAAGCACTGAGAAGCGATACACTCCATCTCAGACATCTCCGAGGCACCTGCACTCCTCACTAAACTCTCCATATCGGAGGACTTGCTGCAGTTACCTGGCACCCAAACCACCTTGCCGCCAACCCAACGCTGGAATCCGAAGACCATAGCGCCATTCCACCCAAAAGGGAAAGAACCCACAACCTCGGCCGCAACGGAGACCTGAGGACTGTTCATGCTGTAGTGGATCCACTACATCACATATTTGTGGACTGTCAGTTAACCTGTTGTGATTTGCCACCTTACCCCCCCCCACTAGAGCAATACCACCCTTTACAAATTTTTCATGCCACAACCCATACAGGGGTGCTTACCCCCCTTCCCCCCCACCTCCCCTGACACCGACAAACGAACCTAGCAAATCTAGAAGTCTGGAGGTGTAATCTTAGTACCTAGGTGTACCTGCTATTGGGACCACAATTTTGTGGCCATCTTATGGTGCACCCACACCTAACGAGCAGGAGAAATGCTAGATTAGTTAATCAAATTTATTAAGTTGCTAACCCATTACAGTTAGTTTTCCCTAAGTAGTCCAGCGATTGTTAACCTGAAATAGAGAGACACCTGTGTACGTTCCTTTGACTCATAAACCAACAAAAATGTGCATAAGTCTCACAAGCCGAAGTTTTAATTTCCTTTTTTTTCTTTGCTATCTGTTGATATGTAACTTGAGGCTCTACGAGCCGTTTGACCCTTGTTGCACGCAAAAATAAAGAATTAAAAACAAAAAAACAAAAAAAAAAGATATGAGTGGTGGCACTGACTGTGCAAATGGGCAAGGCATCCAACCTGACACAGAAGCTGGCAGGCAGGCAACTGCTCTTCTATTACAGTGAAAAAAAAATATTTATTTTAAATGTAAAGCTTAACCTATTGTTAAAACAGATATGAGTGGTGGCACTGGGCAAGTAGGCACAGTATCCAATGTGAACCTCACACAGAAGCTGGCAGGCAGGCACCTGCAATTACATTACACAGGGAAAAAAAAAAAAAGCAGCCTGATGTTATAGCCCTAAAAAGGGCTTTTTGGGGTGCTGTCCTTACAGCAGAGATCAGATGAGTCCTTCAGGATTGTAGTGGACACTGAATACCCTAGCCTAGCTATCAATTTCCCTATCTAATCAGCAGCAGCTAAACTTTCCCTCCTCTCACTAAGCATGCAGCTTCAGAATGAATCGAAAATGGATGCTGGGAGGGAGGTTGGAGGGTGTGGAAGGGAGGGAGTGCTGCTGATTGGCTGGAATGTGTCTGCTGACCGAGAGGCACAGGGTCAAAGTTTGCCCAATGATGACGAATAGGGGGCGGATCGAACTGCGCATGTGTCCGCCCGCCGCGGCGAACGCGAACACGCTAAGTTCGCCGGGAACTGTTCGCCGGCGGACAGTTCGGTACATCACTAAATATAAATAGCTACACTGTATCGCTATCTGTAATAATATATCTGTATGATAACAGACAGACACAGAAATGCAGTCATATGTCATGCAGCAAGGGCTTTTGATCACACACTAGGTCACTGGCATAGATCTAGAGTGATAAAATAAATGTCCTCTAGTACTTGGTAAAAACAGCAAACACCCATCGTATGAATAAAAAATATATATTACATTTATTTGCACAGTATCATCAATAGTAAAAAATGAAAATAAATAGTATGAAAAATCGAAAAACCAAATGGATATATTTACAAAGTCCTTGGGAATAAGCAGAATCCGGGTTAAGCGGTTACTCACTAAACCTCTGGCCGGTCAAGAGGTAGCAGTAAAAAGAAAAGCCGGGAAGATAGTTGTCAAAATCTTCGCGTGCGTCTCACTTAGTCTCGATCTGCGTTCCACTGGGTCTCAGTGAAATTGCGGCTCCATTAAATGTATAAGATAAAATAGACAAAAGTGAAAAAATACACATCTACAATACAATTACCAGAATATCAATTCATGTGCAAATGTATAGCTTTGAAGCTGTGATGATGAAAACCACATTTTTTTTAAAAAACAGGGTGAATAAGGATATAGCATATATGCATTTATAAAAATGGCTGCATCTACTAGTTGCATGAGGTTAATTTATATGATATGAAGTCTACATGAATAAATAAATGTAACTTGTACTTTGCCTAAATAGTCATGCAGGCACAGAGCATTGTGCAAGGAAAATCTTTTTTAAAAGATTACAGATTCATATAGAGACATGTCAAGTTGCTGAGTTGCTGTCAAAATACGATCAAAATGAGAAACAAGCCATGATCTAGAGATCAAAAATATCGCAAAATAAGTTTTAAGTATCAGTCCATAATGCAATGGTTCAGATTGAAACACTTTGAACTGGCCACAAGATAATATAATACTATAATTGCGTGGTAAGACATGGCAATAGATAACAGATAAAGAATCATTGAAACAAACGAACATGGAAACAGCGATACAGAAAAAAGGGTGTAAATATCACCCCACAATCTAGATAGAGAATCAAAATAGAGATCGGGTAGATAGATAGGAATGAAATAAGATATCGTTGGGATGGATGGTGGTAAAAATAAATTGGAATAAAACTAAATATAAATAGAAATATAAAAATAAATACTGATAAAATAAAAATAAAAATAAAAATAAAATAAAAATAAAAATAAAAATAAAAATAAGAATAAGAATAAAAATAAAAATGAAAATTAAAATTAAAATTAAACATAAACATAAATATAAATGAAAAAATAAAAGTACAAATACAAATACAAAAATAAATAGATAAAATATGAGAGATAATCAATCGTAATGGCATCTAGAAATAGGTAGCTCATATTCTGGTATATAGCAGGGTGATTTATAAATGAGAAAGACAGTGGACTCATAGGGGTTACTTATAGAAAGGCATTGAGCTCGAAATCTTTGTTTAGACCTTTCGGTTCTAATGTATCTAAGTTAAATATCCATTTAGCTTCTACTTTGTCCAGTTCTTTTTCTAAGTTGCCTCCTCTCCAATGTACCTCGACTTTCTCAATTGCTAGGAATTTAAGACCGATAGGATTGCTGTGGTGGTATTCACTGAAATGCCGTGATAGATTGTGATTCTGGAATCCTCTTTTGATATTTCTAATATGTTCGTTTAAACGGATCTTACATTTTCTTTTTGTTCTGCCCACATATTGTTTATTACATGGACAACTGAGCAGGTAGATAACCCCTACGGAGTCACAATTAAGGATTGTCTTTTTCTTGAACGTCTCATTTGTTTCTTTGTGTTGGAATTCCTTTATAGTTTGTCTTTTGTTAGTGTTGAGTTTGCAGCCTATACATTTGCCGCAGTAAGTGAATCCACATTCTGAACCTTTAAAGCTCTTCTTCATACTCGTAACTGTAGGGGCTAACAAAGTCCTGAGGTTGGGAGCCTTGGAATATATCATTCTTGGTTTCTATCCTAGAATCTTATCCAAACTTGGGTCACCTTTCAAAATGGTCAAATTCTTGTTAAAAATTATTTTGTTTTGAGATGCTTGGTTGCTATAATTCGTGATGAATGCTGGTTGTGTGAAGGAGTCTGCTGAATCTTTTTTCTTAGTTTCCAGGATAACTTCTCTTGGTAGATCAAGAGCTTGTTGGGATGCTTTGTTGAGTAAGTCGAGTGAATACCCTTTGGCTAAAAATCTATTTGTCATATCTTCCATCTGTATCTTTGCTATATTTTGTTCGGAATAGTTTCGTCTGATTCTTCTATATTGATTGAAGGGTATGTTATCCAGCCATGTTTTTTTATGATAGCTGTTAGCCGGAATAAAGCTATTACAGTCGACTGGTTTTTTGAAAGTTTTAGTGTGAATCGTATTCTCTTTTATGTAAATGTCAAGGTCAAGAAATTCGACTTGATCTTGGGACTGGTTGAAAGTAAATTGGAGATGGTACGGATTGTGATTCAGATATGTCTTGAATGAGTTCAAGGAGGCTGTATCCCCCTTCCATATAAAGATGATGTCATCTATATACCTTTGCCAGAGGACCAGACTTGCGCCAAACTGGGATGAGGACCAGATGAATTCGTCCTCCCATTTTCCCATGAATAGGTTGGCATAGCTTGGCGCAAATCTGGTCCCCATAGCTGTACCTTCAATTTGGAGATAGAATTTGTTGTTTGCCCAAAAGAAGTTATGGCTAAGAATGAAGGCCACACATCTAACCAAGAAGTCAATCTGATCATTTGGTAATTCGGTGTAAGTTGCTAAGGAATATTGGATTGCCTCCCAGCCCTGTAGATGCTCAATCACATTGTATAGTGATGTCACATCCGCTGTGACGAGGGTATATCCATCCTGCCATATTGTCTGCGAAAGAATGTTGATAATTTGTGTGGCGTCTCTTAGATATGACTTCAACATGGTTACCGGCTTATGAAGGAATTGGTCGACATACTCGGAGAGGTTAGATGTCAAAGACCCTATACCCGAAATGATGGGTCTTCCCGGAGGATTGTTTAGCCTTTTGTGAATTTTCGGGAGGTGGTAATGGTAATATACAGCCAACCTCGGATGTTCACATTTGACGTATTCAAATTCTTTTTTGTCCAGAATACCCCTAGATCTCACATCTTCTAACAAGAGAAATAGTTCCTTCTTGTAATCCTCACAGGGATCCTCTGGTAAGATTGAATAGGTGGTGGAATCACTCAGTAGTCTTTCACTCTCAGTTTTATAGTCACATAAATTCATGACTACTAGGCCCCCGCCTTTGTCCGCTGGTCTAATAATTATTCGGTCATCCTCCATGAGGATCTTCATAGCTTTTCTCTCTTTTTTTGTCAGGTTATCTTTAATGTTCGGTTTCTCTTTTAGAGCTCTCAGATCTTTAACCATCTGTTTTTCAAACACCTTAATGTAGTCGTTCTTCACTTGTTGGGGATAGAAGGTTGATCTCGGGTGTAGCTCGGTATGTGAGTATGATGAGGGGTGATCTGTGGTTTCAAAAGTAGACTCGTTGAAAAATGTTTTAATGGTTAACTTCCTCACAAATTTGTGCAAGTCTATAAACATGTTGAATTTTGAATTGCTGGAGTTAGGAGCAAATTTGAGTCCTTTTTGTAGCAGTTGTAATTCTTCTTTGGTTAGTACTCTGTCTGATAGGTTGAAGACTCCTATGGATTCCTATGTATAGGCTGCAAACTCAACACTAACACAAGACAAACTATAAAGGAATTCTAACACAAAGAAACAAATGAGACGTTCAAGATAAAGACAATCCTTAATTGTGACTCCGTAGGGGTTATCTACCTGCTCAGTTGTCCATGTAATAAACAATATGTGGGCAGAACAAAAAGAAAATGTAAGATCCGTTTAAACGAACTGTGGCAAATACAGCCACTATATATTGTCCTGTATGTATAACCACTGTTAATGTATGTGTATACCCCTTTAAAAGAACCAAGTGGAGGACTGCTTGCCAGCCTCTTGCCATGTGATTATGGTCCCTGGGGGATTGGGCCCTTTAAAAACAGTATTCGTGTGGTCTGGGCGCCATTCACCTAATAATGTGCACCCAGACCTGAGCTATCTGGGGATATGTAACATGTCTGTGTTTGGTGTAATAAAAGTAACTTCATATATTTTAAAACATAATCCTGTAGTTAGGTCCCCACATGTGTAATGGAGTTTTGTCTTTGACCTGGGAGATAATTGGATTACTTCTCCAATTATCTCCAGGGCAGGAGGGAGGAAACCGGGATGCATTGTGGGGATGTTTTTACTTTTACTGTTTGCTGTTTTACTGTTTGATTAAAATACTGCCAGCCAGGGGGAACAAAATATACTTTTACTAACTTTTGAACCCCTGGTCTGATCCATTTTTTAATATGTTGTTCCCCTGAATGGATTGATTGTGGATATGTATTTTTATGTGAATGTGATGTATGGTTTTAAAGTTACAGAGTATGTGTGGAAACTGTATTTTTACGTATTTACGTATTTTACTGTATTTATGTAGTAATTATGTTAATTGCTTATCTGAGGGGAGGGGATGTGTGGGTTGTACTGTTACTTGACTGGTTGTTTTATGCCTCCCCCTGGGTGTGTCCTGTATGTGCACAACTGTAATAAAAAGCAGGCTGGGTGTTCCAGACCTGAGTTTTCTGCTTGACCCTCAAACCGATGTGTCGTCTCGTTCTTGGGGGGAATTGGAGTGTATGCTGACTGCCAGGAGTGTAAGCTGTTCGTATGCTTTTCTTGTTCAGCTATTCCAGTGTTCGTGTGTTTCCAGTCGGGAGATTGGTGCTTGCAGGAGCTGCCTGTGTATCTGGAAAGGGGGATATCGCCTAAACTGGGTTATCCTCTTGTAAGTGAAACGGTCCGTTACACGAACATATTAGAAATATCAAAAGAGGATTCCAGAATCACAATCTATCACGGCATTTCAGTGAATACCACCACAGCAATCCTATCGGTCTTAAATTCCTAGCAATTGAGAAAGTCGAGGTACATTGGAGAGGAGGCAACTTAGAAAAAGAACTGGACAAAGTAGAAGCTAAATGGATATTTAACTTAGATACATTAGAACTGAAAGGCCTAAACAAAGATTTCGAGCTCAATGGCTTTCTATAAGTAACCCCTATGAGTCCACTGTCTTTCTCATTTATAAATCACCCTGCTATATACCAGAATATGAGCTACCTATTTCTAGATGCCATTACGATTGATTATCTCTCATATTTTATCTATTTATTTTTGGATTTGTATTTGTACTTTTATTTTTTCATTTATATTTATGTTTATTTTTAATTTTAATTTTAATTTTTATTTTCATTTTTATTCTTATTCTTATTCTTATTTTTATTTTTATTTTATTTTTATTTTTATTTTATCAGTATTTATTTTTATATTTATATTTATATTTAGTTTTATTCCAATTTATTTTTACCACCATCCATCCCAACGATTTCTTATTTCATTCCTATCTATCTACCCTATCTCTATTTTGATTCTCTATCTAGATTGTGGGGTGATATTTACATCCTTTTTTCTGTATCGCTGTTTCCATGTTCGTTTGTTTCAATGATTCTTTATCTGTTATCTATTGCCATGTCTTACCACGCAATTATAGTATTATATTATCTTGTGGCCAGTTCAAAGTGTTTCAATCTGTACCATTGCATTATGGACTGATACTTAAAACTTATTTTGCGATATTTTTGATCTCTAGATCATGGCTTGTTTCTCATTTTGATCGTATTTTTTTTTTTTTTTTGAAGATTAATGATGCTTCATTAATAATAAAAAATATTACGAATGGGAGCAGGAGGGCTTTTAACCAGTTTTATCTGGGGAAAACACAATTTTAGTGAAACATTTTGAGAGTAGTAGTACCATAGTAGGCCATAGATGTTCATATTTTTCCCTTCTCTATAGTTCTTTTTTATTATCGTAGCTCGAATTTCCTACCTATCTCAGTAGTGTATTGGCATACCATAATTATCGGAATTACTTTACAGATTAGATTCTAGAGCATGCCTTTGAAAATCTTCATATAGTATAGGAGCCAGACAAAATGTATCATACACATGTTACATACAGTCACATGGATGTGATAGCATTCTGGAGATGGAGAAATAAACAAGTGTGTATGTATGCATGTCCGTAGGAATTATTATTATTTTTTTTAATTCTTTATTTTTGGAGTGCAGGGAAGTGCATACGAGTTACAGATTTTGATCGTATTTTGACAGCAACTCAGCAACTTGAAATGTCTCTATATGAATCTGTAATCTTATAAAAAAGATTTTCCTTGCACAATGCTCTGTGCCTGCATGACTATTTAGGCAAAGTACAAGTTACATTTATTTATTCATGTAGACTTATGACGTTTATTATCTCAACATCATAAGATCACGGATAAAGTGACTAACTGGATTAGTACTGTCCGCAGCTGTCCGGGATAGTCTTAATAATATTCTTAATAATGTGAGCTATAAAAGTACACTGATTGCTCCCTTAGGATTACGAGCCTCTGAAGAAGTGACACCATTCAGTCACGAAACGCGTAAGGCAATTTACGGCAGGAGCCGCAATTTCACTGAGACCCAGTGGAACGCAGATCGAGACTAAGTGAGACGCACGCGAAGATTTTGACAACTATCTTCCCGGCTTTTCTTTTTACTGCTACCTCTTGACCGGCCAGAGGTTTAGTGAGTAACCGCTTAACCCGGATTCTGCTTATTCCCAAGGACTTTGTAAATATATCCATTTGATTTTTGATTTTTCATACTATTTATTACGTTTTCATTTTTTACTATTGATGATGCTGTGCAAATAAATGTAATATATATTTTTTATTCATACGATATTGCTGTTTTTACCAAGTACTAGAGGACATTTATTTTATCACTCTAGATCTATGCCAGTGACCTAGTGTGTGATCAAAAGCCCTTGCTGCATGACATATGACTGCATTTCTGTGTCTGTCTGTTATCATACAGATATATTATTACAGATAGCGATACAGTGTAGCTGGGACGTATTTATATTTCGTTACTGGCAGTCTGTATCCACTGTTACATTTATTTATACAAATTTTACCTCACCTTTCTAAGGATTTCGAATATTTTGAAACTATCCACTTATTATAGAGACCAAATCTGTCTATTTTGATACGGGCAGTCTGTACTCATTACATCTATCTATACAAACTTTACCTTTATTTTTCAAGGATTTTTAGCAGTTTTTTTGGACTTATCTAAGAATTACAGAGACTATAAACTTTAAATTGGGATACGTTTAGACATTCCATCTTCACCAGTGTGTTTTTTACGTATTGGATTCATTTTGGGCCAGTACTGCTGTGTATATATGTAATCTCTATGTTTTTGTCTCTTTTCTTTTCTTGCTCCCTCTTTTCTTCTTTTTCCTTCTTTCTTCTTGTTTCCATTTTCTCTTTTTTTCTCTTTTTTTCTCTTTTTTGAGATTTTTTTGCCTACATTACTTAGTATAGACATTGTAGACTCTTCCCCGTTTTTTTTTTTTTTTTCTTTATAGTTAGAAGATCTCCTGGTACGTTTAGGGTGTTATTCCCTTTATACAACAGTTTCATTGTTCCAGAGCTTTAATGGGAAGCTCTTTTACCAGTTGAGAACTTCCTCCTACTATATATTTCTATTTATTTAGTTTCTGTTTTTTAAGACATCCATTCGCTTCACCATTTTCTCCACTCATCCAGGGTAGATTTTTCCACCCATATTTATATCTGGTGGCGTAGTCTACCACCGTTAGAACGTATTTCTTGCCGGAAGGGCTAGGTTTAGCTAAGTGCCCTATTTTATCTACTGCGACCCGGCTAAAGGGTTCCTCAATTATGGGGAGGGATCGTAGCCGGGCCTTGTATCGGTCACCCCTCTTCCCTACCCTTTGGCAGGTATCACAAGTCTGGCAATATCGCCGTACATCCTGGGAGATACCTGGCCAAAAGAAATTCTGGGTCAGCCTGTGTTTAGTACGGCTGATCCCTAAGTGTCCGGACAGGGGTATGTCGTGCGCTATGCGCAGCAGTTCCAATCTATATTTCCGGGGAACAATTAATTGCTTAATGGGTATAGGGATCGCTCCGGCTATTACCTTCTCGGCTTGGCGGTATAGGAGTCCCTTTTCCCATGTGTACCTTTCCCCTTCTAACCCTGCCTGATTCTTATCTACACAGTCTTTGTACAGCTGTAAGGAAGGGTCTAGGGCCACTTCTGACCCAAATTCTAGGGGGGACGCCCAGGGGTTGACATTAGGCATGGGGGGGACATTGCTTACCTGAGCCTTTAGAGTGGTAGAGTGGCCTTCTTGTAGATCGCTCCCCCTGCTACACGTACTGCTACACACTCCCCCGTGAGGTTGCCTTTGGGTACTAGGTGGTTGCGGACCAGTGTTATAGTAGCCCCAGAGTCTCGTAACCCCTGTACCTTTCTCCCCTCCATCTGTACATCTTATTGGTGCCCTTGGCGGTTGTCAGAGGCGACTTGGATAGGGTTTACCTCATGTAGTTTACCCAGGGGTTCCTCGGTGGAAGCTAGGACCTCGGGTACTCTGTAGGGTTCCGCTTGGGCACAATGAACCGCTGCCCGGTTGTTGGGTGCCGGGGTGTTCCAGCTGGGCCGTGGTCGGTTGCGGGGGCAGTCCCACTGCATATGTCCCTGTTGGTTGCAGGTGTGGCATCGTGTCGGGGGGCGAGCCTGATACCTGGGGGTGTAGGTGTTGTTGCTTACCCCGGGTGTGCTGGAACGGCTGGGTTTACGATTGGTGCTGGTGCGGTAGATCCATAGGTTGGTTTCGGTTAAGTGCGCTGTTCCCTCCTGGTATCTTGGAACTCATCTGCTAGCTTGGCTGCGTCTTGTAGGGTGCGTGGTTTCCGATCCCGCACCCAATTCTGCAGATGAGCGGGTATCCCGTCAAAGAACTGTTCCATTACCATGAGTTGGAACAGGTCTTCTAGGGTGTTAACTTGGGTGGCCTCCAACCAACCCTTGGCCGCTCGTTGTGTGGGTGTCTCTGGCGAGCTTTTAAATATCTCTGAATTTTAGTCAGTAGGCCTCTGAGGTAATCGCATACCTAGCTAGAATGGCCTGTTTTACCTTGGCATAGTTTGTACTGTCCTCGTCTGGTACGGCACGATATGCCTCTGCTGCGTGACCGGATAGTCTCCCTGCCAGTAGGGGTACCCGATCCTCCGCAGTGATATTGTGCAACTGGCATAACCTTTCAAAATCCTGCAGGTAGTCATCTACCTCACCCTCCACTTCTGAATAGCTCTTGAAAGCTTTGTAGGGAATTTTAGCCTTCCCTGGGAGGATGTCAACAGGCGTCGTGGCTCTTTCTTCTGCTTGCTGGTTCATCTGCGACCTCCAAAGCATGATGTATTCCTGCACATCTCCAAAAACTCTGTCAGCCATCTGGTTATATAGCGCTGGTGGAAGTGGAGCCATCCTGCTCCTGTATTCTTTCTCAAATTCTGTTGGCTCCTCCTCCCTTGGAGGTGCTGCAGCAGCTGCAACTCTGTCTCCTTCCATTAGCTCTGCGATTAGTATAGCCTTTGCCTTGTTGCTGGCTACCTCCCCACCTCCTATAGAATGTAAGCTCGATTGAGCAGGGCCCTCTTCAACCTATTGTTCCTGTAAGTTTATTTGTAATTGTCCTATTTATAGTTAAATCCCCTCTCATAATATTGTAAAGCGCTATACAAATGGCAATAATAATAATAATAATAATAATAATAATAATAATAATAATAATAATAATACTGTTCCCCTTGCCTCCAGTAACTCTTTCAGGGTACTTCGTTTTAAAAGTTCATAATTCGTGCCCATTCACCGGCCGTTCTTGAGTTTCCACGTATTCCTGGGTTCCGGTTTCAACCGAATGAGTAAACTCACGAATTGCTGCTTCCTTTCCTCTATTCGTTAGAATTCTGCCGAAAGTTGCTTTGCTGGGTAGTTGAAATCCCGTCGCTTGCCACCAATTGTAGCAGAGAGGTAGTATAATCCACAAGGTCTCCGCTGGTAGACAGGAAAAGCAGGCAATAATCCAAATAGGCAGGTACAGCATACAATCCTTCCCTCCCAAGAACTAGACGAAACATAGGCTGGGAGTCAACTGAGGTCTTTATTCAAAGTTCCAGCATTTATACAAGTCCCCATGCAAGGGGTTTCCGTACTGACATAGCAGGGACATTCTCCACATTTCTCCCATCAGGCACTGCTGGACGAGAGGGACACTCCCACTAGAATATACAGTTAAGTGGATTATCCCTCCGTGCAGCAGAACCGACAATTTACATTTAAAACCCATAACTTTGGCAATATTCGGTATATTTAAACGTATGGATGTTCGGTAGATAGCTGGGGTCTGAGCGCTCAGATCCCAGCTTAAATAACCGAACGCCACATTACCGAAGAACTCCCGAACGGCTTGGAAGTCCTGCGGGATTCGTGCCATCGAGTAGCTGATTTTAGTTCCAGGCGCTCGATGACCAAACACCGCTGGACGAACAAAGGATCCAAAATGGCCGACCGCCGCATGGTCGGTAGTCGAACGACGGCCACCCTGAATCCTCTTAAATACCGATTGCAAAAATGTTGCAATCCTTAACCCCTTAAGGACACATGACATGTCTGACACGTCATGATTCCATTTTATTCCAGAAGTTTGGTCCTTAAGGGGTTAATGGGAGCCACACGACCTCCTGTGTGTGGTCTCCATTCGGTAGTTTGTTCTTTTCATGAACAGTGTTGAAATTCACTGTTCGTGAAGCAATTGCATGAATGCTGGCGGTTTTCATGCCGCCAGCATATGAACGCTATAGTTCACCTGAACCATATTACACAGAACATATATACGCTTGGTTCTTTAAAGTGGTATACACCTATGCAATAACATAATACATACAGGAATGGCAATATACAGTGGCTTACTTAAACTATTCTCATCTTTTAATCGTGCTTTTAACTATTCTTTTAACTATTCTCATCTTTACTCGTGTTAAGTTTCTTACCTAGAATCTTTGTGTGCCCTATTGCATTTTATTTATTTCTCTACTAATATAAATTTAATTTACTTTCCCATTTTACTATGGAATTTCTTTTAGTATAAATTTAAGTGACAAAAAATTGGCCTTTTATATAAAGGTGCTATGGATTATATCTACTAACTTCTTTCCCCCCCCCCCCCAAAAAAAAAAAAAACACGTCTTTAAATCTAAACTCTCAGTTTTAGAGGATTTTTTTCTATTACTTCATCTTTTTCTCTTTTAGCCAAACCATGGCTTTGTCTACTGAGTCAAATACCTCAAGATGGTAATTTAAGAAGATTCTTATTGCAGTGGGGAATCCCCATGTATATTTTATCTTATGGGTTCTTAGTATAGCTGTAGCAGGTGCAAATGTTTTTCTTTGCATTCTAGTAAAGAATGACTGAATACAGTTATATCTCTAAATTCTTCTCCTTGTGGTTTTCTGGCTCTACTTGCTTTTAGAATTTCCTCTTTGAATTGGAAAGATTGAAAAAAAACAGATTATGTCTCTTGCTTTAGTATCTGGTATGTTTTTTTGGTCTGTACAATCTGTGATATCTTTCTGGACAATAATTGAATTTCTCTATCTCTATCCCCCAGGCTTTCCATAAATTTAACAAGAATTCTGGAATCTTATCCTGGGTTATCTTTTCTGAAATGTTCCTTATCCGCAAATTATTGCGTCTCAAGCGATCCTCCATATCACCCAATTTTGTTTCCAATTCCTTGATTTTATCCAATAATTGGATAATTTGAGCTTTCATTAATTTCTCTTGATATTCCAAACAATTGATTTTTTTCTTCAGCCATGTTTATTTTCTCAGTTAGGAGTTTCATTTGATTTAAAATCTCCTCTGAGTTCTGATTAATTTGTTTCATTAATGTTTCTGACTGAGTATTTAGGCATCTCTCCAAAAACTCTGTGGAAATTTGATTACTCAGAGAATTTTCAGAACTATTTAGTGTCTGTTCTAGTCTCGTTTTGTTTTTTTTATTAACTGATGAGAAAAAACTAGAATTTTTCTTATCCCTTTTTAGGGTTGATTTCTCTTGTGTTTTGGAAGCCATTTCTTCGAAACTTTCACGAATTATCTCAGAAATGTGTCTAAAAAAAAAAAAAGACAAAACCCTTCCCTTTCTCTTTTAGAGGAAAAATGTCTGAGGCAAGAGTAGGGATATTGAGATGAAACTGCACCTTAATTAGGACTAATAACTAAGTCTGACTAGTGCTTTTTTTCTTTTCAATAATATGGGACCTCTTCCATACAATAATTATTGCACTTATCTGCACTTATCTGCCAGAGTAGTATCGTCCTTACCCTCTTTGTCTCCAGTAGCAGCTTCCTCTTTCCATCCGTACCACTGCACCAATACTCCGGGTACACTCTGAGTACACAGCCTCCGGATAACCTGCTCTACTCTTAGCTGATTCAACCGCTCACCACTCGTGCATTACTTCCCGCCACCACTACTCCTCCACCATCGACCTCCGTAACTCCGCCCCCTCGTACGTGCGTGCGTATGTACCTACGTCATCCCTTCGACCCAGTAAAAGCCCCCTTATTCTAGTTTTAAACGACTAAATCTAAGAGATTTTAGTTGACTAAAATGGTTTATTTTCCTCAGAAGCTGCATTGGGCAAATGTGCAACATTCAGTAGTCTTTTGTTCTTCCTACCCTTTTATTTTCCTTTTTGGGATCTTGCTATAAGTACAGACCCTGAGCAGGCAGGCAATGCTAGCCAGATCAAGGAGCATGTGTGAGTGTGAGGGGTGTGTAGGAAAGAGTGATAGGGTAGGGCTGGGTGTGGTCAGCAGTAAGTGATTGGCAGACTGGGGGCTATAAATAGGAGACATGTTCTGTACTTCCCCCTGCCATTTTATAATTGACTAGGAATTGTTCCCTTACATTCTTGAGTATCTGCCATGGCCTAGAGCATGGATATTGACGCGGTGCTTGCTGCTCTTAGGGCTGAGGACCTTATTGACGGTGGCAGGCACTTAAAGGTACAACTTGCCAGTCTCCAGGCTGCTGCATTGGCTCCTGCCTGTTCGACAGGTGGCCTGAGCACTGTGAGGTGCAGGGTGAGGCCTTCATCCCGGTACAGCCTCTTTGGCTCCCTGCAAGTGACATACCAAAGTAGAAGCCCCAGCTATGAGCCAGACGGTCTGCGGCCATGGTTCGGGCAGCTTCTCCCTCTGGGGCTCTGGGGACCGGGAACTCTGACCCGCGGGCCAGGCGGTCAAAGTCCACAGTTTGTGCGGCCATTAATTCCAGTCGCCTTGACCAATGCTCCGATTTGTGGGTATAGCCTTCAGCAGCCGCAGATCGCAGTGTGGCACCCGGAGGTTGCACGTTGGTGGTGAATTCAGGTCCTGACCCATGACCCTCATATCCTGCAGCCGTGGATCAGGTTGAAGATCTACCTACACTGGCTGCTGCCTCCCGGGCTGTGAGTCTTTTCGTGGTGGCCCAGGCAACTCCCTCAGATTCTCAGCACTCCTTACGCTTGTCCACTGGATGGGGTTCTGGCCAGGCCTCCAGGAGGATGAGTAGGCCACAGGTAGGTCCACGGAAGGCCCTGGGCCTGCCTAGGGAGTCCGGGGGGCAGGGACTTGGTAGAGTTCCACAGGAAATGAGAATGTCAGCCCCTCTCCTTCTCTCTCTTCCCTCCCTGGGAGTGGCTCTATCGCAGCTTGGTCTCTCCACAGGTGTCTCCTATTCTGCCCATGGACATGTCTTTTTCGGTCCCTCCTGTGGCTCCTAGGGTTCCAGAATCTGGCCAGCATGTTCATCCTGTGGTTCCTTTGTTACCTTCTACTCCTGCAGCGAGTGGAAAGTGCTGTATGAGCGCTGGTATGCTTCCAGGGCACGATCTGGGAGGGTTTGTCTCTTCATTGAGTGGGTTTATAGGATCTCTGGGAGCGCTGTACGGGGTTACTCTGGCCACGGGGCAGGTGCGGGTGGGGGGCATCAGGTATGGTAGGATCAGCCATGTTGGGATCAGCATGTGCATTCTCATCTGTACTGATTACTGCCCCAGTGGTTCCAGATGCGCCGGTTTCTTCACCCACACCTGCGGGTTTCGGGACTTCGGATTTGGGTCCTGCTAGTGCAGGGGAGATGGCACAGGTAGCGCATGGGGCAGCATACATGTACTGGCCTACACCTGAATCGGAGAAAGAAAGCAAACTGCTTAGTTTTCAGAAAATTTCGAAGACTTTTGGTAACTGATTTGGGCTTTTCTATCCTGGCCAGTGTCATAGGGAGAAGACCCCTGCCAAGTGCCCAGCCTTCTTTTGCTACCAGGATACAATTTGGAACCTGTGTCGGGTGTACGGAGGCATGGGGTGGCGGCGGTATGATGAACAGTTCCGGCAGCGGTTCACGGTACGCACCATGGTAGGGTGGGACCAGATCGATATCAGGCCATGGCAAGTGATTATTACTTGCCCGATGGCGCACTAAGGGGGCTCTGGGGGGAGGCGCGGCAGGGACACAGTCTGCGTCGGCCGGTTCCCATCACCTCAGTTGTTGTTGGCAGTTCAATGAGAATGAATGCAAATGGGGAGCAAGTTGTAAGTTCAGGCACGAATGCTCGGTCTACAGGGGATCCCACCCCACTTCCCGGTGCTTCAAGCGCGGGGGCCTATGGGGGAGGATGCCGGTGAACGTCGTCGCGATGCCATGGTTTCATAGGTATGGGAATTGTGAGGCAGCAGTTTTGTTACTGGGGAGATTCCAGGATGAGTTTTGAATTTTCCACCAGGGCCGGGGGGCTTCCTGATGTGGTACAGGACAAGCTCATGAAGGAGGGGGTGGGCCCCTTTCAGACCCCTCCGTTTCCCCACCTCCGGGTCTCACCCCTTGGGCTGGTCCCAAAAAAGGAAGGGGGTAAGTTCTGACTGATTCACCACCTTTTGCACCCCTTCAGTCCGAGGAATAAGAGTAAAAGTCATCTGCCATCGCCATCTTGTCCCACACGGCCTTAGTTGTGCCGCGGAGCAGTTCTCCGATGTCTCGGCTCATAGAGGCCTTATCCGCCCTTGCTTTCTTTGTTTTTCTTTGTCTTTTAGTGTTCCGGTATACTTCTGGTGAGTGGGTTGTCGGTTTTTGGGGCTGTTTTACACCTTTTAAGCGGTAGTTTCTCTGTTTGAAACACGTAGCTCGGGTTTGTGCAACCGACCAGATCCCTAGCTCTACTTGATTACCCCTGCAAGCAATTTACAGCGAAAAACAGCGCAACACAATTAGAAAAAGCTGACTGGCTGTTTATGGCTTGTACCGACCCCAGATTATCGCAATGGAAAGCAACCCTGCGGTTCTGCAGCAACGATCCCCACAGCTCCAGGGCCACCATTATTGGGAACAAATCGAGAAACCCAGATTCTTCGTGAGACCCGACTTGTGCCAGGCATCCATCCAAGTATCCACGCACCAGTGGGTGCCCAATAGAGCCCCCAAACCCACCGATCCTGCCTTGTCAGTGAACAAGTGCAGCTCAGCATTGGAGACTTCCGGCACCTGCCAATAGGTCTGACCGTTAAAAGCCACCATAAAGGCATCCCAGACCGCCAGACATTCTTTTAAGGGGTGCGTCAAACGCAAAAAATGGTGAGGCCTGGATATGCCGGATATAGCGGCAGCCAGGCGCCGATTAAACAACCTACCCATGGGCAGGATGTGACAGGCAAAGTTAAACTTACCCAACAGTGCCTGCATGCCCAATGCCGTTGCCACCTGAGTGCTCAAATCCTCCACCTTTCCCCCAGGAGATGACATTCCTGCGCCACTGAGTTAATTTTGATGCCAAAAAAACTCAGACAAGTAGCTATCTTTTGATGATCTTGTCCAGGGCCAATGGCACCCCGAAAGACATCAACACCGACTGCACGGAAAACACGTGCACCTCTCCGAATTCCCCGGACCTACACACAAGAAATCATCCAAATAATGCAGAACAGAGTCACAGCCTGACTCCATACGAACTGTAACGGCACCTCTGGGTATACAAGGAGTTAATGCCGTTTAGGATGTTCCCTTCCCGAATGCGAAGGCAGCTAACGAACACTCCAACCAGCCGGACAGGAATCATACGAACACTCTCCACTCCAAACAGCCGAACAGTAAATCCATACATATCAATTCCCCTCAAGTACGAGACAAAGCTCCTTACTGAGGGTCAGCAGAGATCTGGTTTAATGGGGCTACTGTACTTTACCATGTATGGCTCTCTTTTCTGCATATACTCCAGGAAATATTTAAGATTGGAATCAACCTGCTTTCCATATCGTTTTAACCCATGGTGGGGTGAGAAGCCTCTTTTTCACCTGTGTTTGTGAGTGCATCTCCTATATCAGATATATTTTTCATTGAAATTGTATTACGCTATGTGATATTTATCATTAGTACAGATTTCACTATTCATTGTATCAATCCTGGTTCACCTCCCAGGTTGTATTTATTCAATCAATTATATATATTCTGGTTGTTTTTACTCCCTGTAACACACTCTTCCACTGGGGAGAAAGGACGACACACTCCGCTCACTGTTCTGCACACTGTTGCTGGGGAGAGCGGATGTTGCGCTCTTCTCCCGTGAACTCCAAGTTTATGAGCTCCATCACTTTGGAGACTGGAAAACAACTATGTCTCATGTCGCATTATTGGGATGTAAAGGGGGTATAAGTTAAGGAGCACTATGTATCGGTTACCCTGATGAGTAGAGGGGTTTCCACTGCTAGAGGGTGTCCTTCTCCCGATGGTGAGGGGTATTCTCAGCATTCAGCAGTCATCCAAGCTGAGAAGCTCTTAAAAGAGTGGTATAGTAGTGTTACAAAACTGTTACAAACCCGGATTATATTGGTCACTGTGACGAAACCAATCTCGCCACATTGTATTGGAGGAGCCTGGTTGCCCGCCTGCTGCCTCTGGACTATGGACCGGCAGCTAAAGGGTTAATTTTACTGTGCAGAAGGATTTATTTCTCCCTTTCTGCACAGCAGTTCGGTAGATTTCATCTACCGAACAAACAGCCGTTCACCAACCTCCCCAGAGCCGTGGGAAGCCGGCCGGCGTTGTTAATTGGCCACCCAGAAGCTGGAGTGTGCTGCCAATTTACCTCCCTGAAGCTGCGGTTAATTGCCTGTTAACTGTGTGGCCGCTGTTACACTTAGCGGCCGCTAGGTGGCGCTGTTCTGGAGCTCCCCGGGCAGCCAACACTGTTCTGCCCGGCTTTCATGCACCAAAATCGGACACTTTTACGTGCAGGCACCGCTGAACCTCCAGCCCCTGGTTCTCATTCGTATGAATTTGGTGAATGCAGGGAAATTCGGTAGTTTATGTTTTATGTGAACTGTAGTAACCCAGATAGCAATGCCATGGAGCTTGTTCGTATAATTAAAGACTTTGGCTCCATGGAAATTAAAATGTATTTGTGTGATCTGGGTGCCATTCACCTAATAATGCGCACCCAGACCTGAGCTATCTGGGGATATGTTACATGTCTGTGTTTTGTGTATAAAATGTGTCTGTATGTATTTTAAAGTGATAGTCTGTTTCTGTGTCACCATGTGCATAATGGAGTCTGGCCTTTGTCTTAGGAGATAATTTAATTACTTCATTAATTATCTCCAGGGCAGGGAGGAGGAAACCAAGATGCATGGTGGGAAAGTATTGTGGCTGTGTGTACGAAAATGATACATGTCTGTCTGCTGTTTCAGTCTTCCATCTGGTCCCCTAGGGGATTGTCCACCAGGTGGGAGACCTGCATAAATACAGGGGCAGGTAGCCCTGAATAAACAGACCACTGCTTGACCTTCAACACGGAGCCTTGTCTCGTTCTTGGGGGGGGATTCACTGTATGCTGTTGGAGATTGACTGCTAGGAGTGTAAGCTGATGTCTGCTTTTCCTATTCATCTGCTAGCAGCTATTCGTGAGGTTCCAGCTTGGAGTGCTAGCTTATTCCCTGGTATGCAGTTCGGGAGTTTGATGCATTCGCCTGTATCTAGTTCGTGAGTTTTGATGTTCTGCAGTAGCTGTGCCTTTCTGAGAAAAGGGGATTATCGCCTAAACGGATTTTAACCCCTCATATGCTGAAACGGTCCGTTACAGTCACCTCTCAAACTACCGAACGGTCGACCACCCGGCTGACAGCGTGTGCCACCAATTGATCACCCAGGGAGTTGCGGTTTGCGGTTAACCGCAGGCTAATTGACGGCCCCAGTATATATCCGTTCGTGCCTTATCTACCAATGGTTAAACTACCGAAAGAGTCACGAACGGGGACCACCTTCAATCTGGCGTGTTGCCTCAATTAGAATGTAGAACGTTGCGGTTAACCGCAGGCTAAGTGCCCCTTCACGGAGGGCTAACTTCGTATACCGAACAGCTACCACATCCAGCCAGAGAGCGGGGATTCGGGCACAACTCTGGCCGTTATTAGTTCCACGAGTTGACGCCGAGGTCCCGCTGCTTATTGCTGCACCTAAAAACATGGCCGCCATTTTAAGCTTGCGACCCAAATACACGAACAGACTTTCCCTCGACGAACTTAGAGGGACAAAGGTTTAAAAATAATACCAGGAAGAATTACTTTACTGAGAGGGTAGTGGATGCATGGAATAGCCTTCCAGCTGAAGTGGTAGAGGTTAACACAGTAAAGGAGTTTAAGCATGCGTGGGATAGGCATAAGGCTATCCTAACTATAGGATAAGGCCAGAGACTAATGAAAGTATTTAGAAAATTGTGCAGACTAGATGGGCTGAATGGTTCTTATCTGCCGTCCCATTCTATAAATACAGCAGCGGGTTTGTGAGTTTGAGTCGCTGTGGCAAACCTAGCCACTTCTGGAACACTGGACTGTACATGTCAAAAGGTTGTCTGTATTTTATGCTATGTTATGTATGTATTCTGCTGGGTCTTATGTGGCCATGGTAATTCGTATGCTAGCAGCCGTAAGCCACTAACATTCAAGTACTTCGTTTCCCGAACAGCGACTATCCGGGCTGTTCGTGAAACGAATGTGGGCTCCCCTGATAAACCACACATTAAGGGACGTATGGTGCAACAATGTTGCAATCGGTAATTAAAGGATCTCCTAGGTGGTCGTCGTTCGACTACCGACCACGTGGCGGTCGGCCATCTTGGATCCTTTGTCTCTTCAGCGGTGTTTGGTTGTCGAGTGCCTGGAACTGAAAACGGCTAATCGACGGCACGAACACCGCTGGACTTCCAGACCGGTCGGGAGTTCCGCTCGAATCACATTATGTTCCCCATCGGTGTTCGGTAATTTTTAACCGAACTCGATGGTTAAGTGTATTTCGTGCACCGTTCGGTAGTTTTAGCTGGGATCTGAGCAGTATTCTCACAAAGTATAACCCCAGACCCCAGCTATCTACCAACCGTTCATTCGTGTAAAAAGAGTGAATTATATGGAAGTTATAGAGTTTTATGCGAATTGTCGGTTTTGCTGCACGGAGGGATAATCCACTTAACGGTGTATTCTAGTGGGAGTGTCCCTCTCATGCAGCAATGCCTGATGGGAGAAATACCCAGAATGTTAAGTTCCCCATGTAGTCCCCACTGTATTACCCCTGCTAAGTCTGTCTGAAAACCCCTTGCATGGGTAATTGTATAAATATGGAAGCCTGTGAATAAAGATCTCAGTTGACTCCCAGAACTGTGTTTCGTCTGGTTACTGGGGGATTTGGGGATATTGCCTTACTTTTCAGCGCTGACTGTGGATTTACCCTGAATACCATGCGGAGATCGTGGATTTTAATCTTGCACTCCGCTACAGTCGCTATTCGGTGAACTAGTGCACACAGACTGGAGCTACAAAATGAGTGGTGAAGTACCGAAATATCTATTAAACTGTTAGAGTTGTGTATTTTTAATCTGTTTTCTGTTTGTAAAATAAACGTGGGTTTTGGGCGCTTGGGGATAATTGTATTACTGTAACCGTTGGATTCATTATCTCCAAGCTGGGCGGTAGCAAATTTAAATGATACATTGTATTCCCATTGGTTGATCCCTTGTGTTATCCCTGTATCCCATCAGGACCAGAGGGGACTGTCCCTGGACCTGAGATTTTGCATAAATACCAGCCCCTGTGTGCCATTAAAATCAGTTTTTGTTTGACCTTCAAATCGCAGCCTTGACTCGTTTTGTGGGGAAAGAGTATTCTAGCTGTAAAATAGCTAGTGGGATTGTTCTATACTTACAGTAACCTTCTAGATATCGAACTAAAGCGGCTTCTCTCTCTCTCCAAGCTGGAATCCAGACTATCCAAGCGGTCCAGCTTCCAGCTAGCCTGGGAGTAACCGTAACAAGTAGTTTCCCCCAATAAGAGACAAGACTCTAGATTGAGGGTATGAAATTTACAATCCAATCAAAACAGAAGTTTACATTTGAACTCTCCCAGTTACTGTACCTAAGACCTCCTGTGATGAAACGCCTTTTGTCACAGGATTTTCCCCTGGCTGTTGGAGGAGCCTGATTGCCAGCCTCTTGCCTCATGACTATGGCCCTGGGTTATTTGGCCCTTTAGAAACAATATTTGGGCATATTGGATTTGTATGGTGCTGCTGCTGGCCCTTTAAAAACCATCCGTGGACATATTATGACTTTTAGGAACAATGTCCCTTTAAGACTGTGTAGAAGATTGCATTCAGGCTGTCTTCAATATTATATATGCTATTATGTGTTCGGTAAATTGTAAATGTGTAGGTTCTATGTGATAAATGTAACAGTATGTATTTTTATGTCTTTTGTTGTCCTTTGTCTGCCATGTGGCTAATGGAGTTTTGCTTCTGTCCTTGGAGATAATTGCATTACTTCTCAATTATCTCCAGGATAGAAGACTCTGAAACCAGTTTGGGCCAGATAGCCATGCTGCCAGCCAGGCCCCAAAAGATACTTTTGCTAACTTCTGAACCCCTGGTCTGATTCATGCCATTATTTAATAAGTTGTTCCCCTGAATGGATTGATTGTGAATATGTAATTGTATGTGAATGTGATGTATGGTTTTAGAGTTATGAAAGTTGGGTAAAAAGTATGTTTTAACTGTATGTGTAATTGAGTTTCCTCTCAGGATAAGGGGAGGGGATATGTGGGATGTAACTGTGATGTGATTGGTTGTTTTATACCTCCCTGTGGGCGGTCCTGTATTTGCAAAGACTGTAATAAAAAACAGGCTGGGTGTGCCAGCACCGGAGTTCCTGTTTAACCCTCAAAGTGAAGTGTTGTCTCATTATTGGGGGAGGATTTATTGTATGCTGTTCCAGTTTGACTGACAGGAGTGTAAACCTATTCGCATGGTTTTTCCTATTCTGCTGTATACAGCATTCATATGCTAGAGAGGATTCCTATGCTTCTAAGATTCGGTGGTTGTGGTGTCTGCTGCAGTGCTTGAAGTTCTCAGGAAGCGCTAGGAGCATCTGTCAGCAGAAGGTACCCGGTCGGGGTGCCAGCGGTTCCGTTACACCTCCCCTCTGCTCGGGAGATAATTTAGTTAATTACTGTATCAACTCAATTATCTCCAAACGAATAATACAGTTTTTACCCAATTTCTCAAACACCCCAAAAAACATATAGGAAACACATCAATTATACATCCCCGATCTGGGGGAACAACATATTGACAACATATTGAAAAATCATCCAGATCGGTTCAGAGGTTCAAAGTTAGGTGGAAGTCTCTTTTGACCAACGGCACTAATGTTTCCATGCCCAAAAAGTTCCAGAGAATTAGGCTGTACGGTTGGTCTCTTTCGTATAATACAAATACATTGAGATAAACTAGGCTGTTCGTGCACATTAGAATAGAATACATCTAGTTTGGTATATATATCTAACGAACGGCGCTCTGTTCGTGCATTATTTTGTCAAACATAATGAGTGGTGGAAGTCTCAGCGGTGTTCATGCTGTCGAGTGTCCAATTTTAGTTACAGACAGTCGATGACACAATCCCGCTGACCGCATTTGTATTCCAAGATGGCCGCCACCACATGTTCGTGCAGACGAACATTCAGGCGAACGCCGACCACCCTGTTGATCAATTAGAACGTTGGGGTGTTTGTGGTTTTGGAGGTGTCAATAAGGTCAGTGAGGTTAATGGGTGCCACGCTCCTGGTCTGGGTGGTCGGTCGTTTGGTAGGAAATTTGTGAAACGAACGTCCGCTAGCACAATAAAAGTACAGTTATTTCAGACAAACGATTTAAACGAACAAAGTTTTCAAAGTTTAAAAAACAGGGACAGAGGGTCTGTAACACACTACACACAACTCACTAGTACTTCCACACATGCCACTATATGGCTGGAAAAACAGAAATATTTACGTATCGTAAATAATTTTTTCCTTCATATAGTGGCAATACTGGTCTCCTCCTTGTCTTGGATGATACATTACATAATTTTACAGTTATTTGGTCTCTGTGTTTTCTTGTTATAACTGGTCCTATTTAAGGAGTAAGTAGGCAGGATGCAAGTATTTAAGGCTTAATTTTACAGAGCTTCTTGTCAATACACGGAGGATAAGATAAGTACTGCCACTATATTAAGGAAAAAATAATTTACGGTAAGTAAAAATTTAATTTTTTCTTAAACACTGATGAAACAGTCAGAATAATCTTTGAAACAGTACCTAGATTACATAAATTACAAAATTCCCATCTATTCATCAGAACAAAATCAAATAGCATACTGACCGCAGTTCCTTCTTTCAAATATCAAGGTATATTGCTAGACCCTTAATCTATCTTTGGGCCTTTATCCAAAAGAAGGTGATGTAACAGACACCTTCCGTTGACGGATGCTCCTAGCGCTTTCTGAGGACTCCCAGCACTGCAGACTGTAACGGATCGCCTGGCACCCCGACTTGGTACCTCCGTTAATGGATGCTCCTAGTGCTTCCTGAGGACTCCAAGCACTCTGGCAGACACCACAATCATCGAATCCGAGAAACCTTTTAAATTCTCCCAAGCATATGAATGCTGTAGACCATTGAATAGGAACCATATGAATAGGCTTGTACTCCTAGCAGTCAACTGGAACAGCATACAATAAATCCTTCCCCCAATAATGAGACGACACATCACTTTGAGGGTAAAACAGGAACTCTCTGGCTGCTAGCTTGCAGCCCTTTTTATTAGGTGCTCCCATGAAGGGGAGGGACACACACAGTAATGTACATTAACCAATCACACAATAGTTACATCCCACACATAGCCCTCCCCTCTACCTGTAAACTAATTATCTGTACACACAGGAAAATACAATTATCCTAGGTAGGGAAAATACAGTTTTTACACAACATTCATAACTCCCAAAATATACATCACATTCGCATAAAAATACATATTCACAATCAATCCATTCAGGGGAACAACATACTCAAAAATCATACGAATTGGACCAGGGGTTCAAAAGTTAGTACAAATGTGCATTTGACCTTCTGGAAGCATGGTTTTTAGAAGCTCAAACTAGTTCCCCAGAATCCTCTATCCTGGAGACAATGGAGAAGCTGATTTAATTATATCCAGGGACAAACACAGCCTCCATTAAGCACATGTTACCAGCAACCACCAAAAGACATAAAAATACATAACTCCTGTTATACTAAACAGAACCCCCACATTCAACCCATCCCCAGATGGCTTGGATCTGAGCGCTCAACATATCCAAACAGCGTTTAGATGCCACAAACACAGTTCAAACGCCATGGGGTTTAAGTTTCGTATGGGCTGATGAGAGGGCCCATAATCCTGGGGCAGCCCAATAACCCACAGTATGCCCAAATACCGTGCATAAAGGGCCAAATCGCCCAGGGACCGTAGTCACAGGGTAAGAGGCGGGCAAGCAGCCCCCTCCAAACCACAGTGGCGAAGTGCCTTTCGCTACATATCTTCCCATTCGGGGATAGACTAACCAGGTACCTGACCTTCTGCCGGTCAGTACCTAGATTAGTCGGGCAGCCCACCCATAAAACAAAATTAGCAGAGTAGCCCACCCACAAAACAAATTTAGCAGTGTAGCCCCCCCACAATAAAGAATTCACAGAATAGCCCCCCAACAATAAGTCATACTGGCCTGTAGGTCCCAAGTTGTGGGGTGAAACTGTGGCACCCTCGGCCTTGCTGGGCAAATGGCTGTGAGTACTTGGGGGCCAGATGCCCGATGTGCTCTGCTCCGGGGTCAGAGCTGGGGTAGTCTCAGGGTAAGGAAAAAAGGAAGGACAGAGGCCAGCGGCGCTCTGCCCAGTTGCCAGCTCTTCCGCTGAGGCAGCCTGTAGAAAGTCAGGCTCAGGGGAAGGAAACAAGGGAGGACAGAGGCCAGCGGCGCTCTGCCCAGTTGCCAGCTCTTCTGCTGGGGGGTCAGGGAACAAAGGAGTTGACTGGGGAGGAGAAATATCACTTGCCTCCCCCTGGTACTCCGGCTGCTGCTGGGGGGGGAGGTCGATGCTCTCCACTTTCTGTAACTCCAGCTCTAGTTGGGGATCTGGGCCGGTTGCCCAGCATCCCTGTAGGGCCGGTGGAGAGATCTCGGTCCCATCTCCACCTGCCTGCAGGGGGTCCTCCCAGGACCAGTCTATGAGGTCCTCTACCTCGGGTACCTCTGGTTGCTGTTGGGGAGGGAGACCGGTTGTCTCTTCCTCCAATAACACATTCTGCCGCTGGGGAGTGAGACCGACTGTCTCCCCTCCCTGTAAAACATACTGCCGCTGGGGATCTGGGCCGGGTGCCCAGCATCCCTGTAGGGCCGGTAGAGAGACCTCGGTCCCATCTCCACCGGCCACCTCGGTTTCTTCCTCGTCCCACTCTACCTGTGGCTGGAGTTTCTCCCAACGTGCCCACTGGCCTTCCCTCAACGCCCTGTGCTGTAGGTTCCGGGTCACCATGTCCCACACGAACCGCACGTATTTCTCCTCTGGATTGGGTCCGTAAAACTTCAGGCGCAACCCTACCATCGTGCCAAACTCTAGTACGGAGTAGCTATACGCCATGCTTGCTGTAGCCACTGCTGGTTCCATTATGTTGCTGAAGATAGGGACGCTGCACAACTCCACACGTTACCGGTGTCTCTGAGCTGCTTCTCCTCGCACTAGGACGCCATCCCACCGCTTGCCACCAATGTAACGGATCGCCTGGCACCCCGACTTGGTACCTCCGTTAATGGATGCTCCTAGTGCTTCCTGAGGACTCCAAGCACTCTGGCAGACACCACAATCATCGAATCCGAGAAACCTTTTAAATTCTCCCAAGCATATGAATGCTGTAGACCATTGAATAGGAACCATATGAATAGGCTTGTACTCCTAGCAGTCAACTGGAACAGCATACAATAAATCCTTCCCCCAATAATGAGACGACACATCACTTTGAGGGTAAAACAGGAACTCTCTGGCTGCTAGCTTGCAGCCCTTTTTATTAGGTGCTCCCATGAAGGGGAGGGACACACACAGTAATGTACATTAACCAATCACACAATAGTTACATCCCACACATAGCCCTCCCCTCTACCTGTAAACTAATTATCTGTACACACAGGAAAATACAATTATCCTAGGTAGGGAAAATACAGTTTTTACACAACATTCATAACTCCCAAAATATACATCACATTCGCATAAAAATACATATTCACAATCAATCCATTCAGGGGAACAACATACTCAAAAATCATACGAATTGGACCAGGGGTTCAAAAGTTAGTACAAATGTGCATTTGACCTTCTGGAAGCATGGTTTTTAGAAGCTCAAACTAGTTCCCCAGAATCCTATATCCTGGAGACAATGGAGAAGCTGATTTAATTATATCCAGGGACAAACACAGCCTCCATTAAGCACATGTTACCAGCAACCACCAAAAGACATAAAAATACATAACTCCTGTTATACTAAACAGAACCCCCACATTCAACCCATCCCCAGATGGCTTGGATCTGAGCGCTCAACATATCCAAACAGCGTTTAGATGCCACAAACACAGTTCAAACGCCATGGGGTTTAAGTTTCGTATGGGCTGATGAGAGGGCCCATAATCCTGGGGCAGCCCAATAACCCACAGTATGCCCAAATACCGTGCATAAAGGGCCAAATCGCCCAGGGACCGTAGTCACAGGGTAAGAGGCGGGCAAGCAGCCCCCTCCAAACCACAGTGGCGAAGTGCCTTTCGCTACATATCTTCCCATTCGGGGATAGACTAACCAGGTACCTGACCTTCTGCCGGTCAGTACCTAGATTAGTCGGGCAGCCCACCCATAAAACAAAATTAGCAGAGTAGCCCACCCACAAAACAAATTTAGCAGTGTAGCCCCCCCACAATAAAGAATTCACAGAATAGCCCCCCAACAATAAGTCATACTGGCCTGTAGGTCCCAAGTTGTGGGGTGAAACTGTGGCACCCTCGGCCTTGCTGGGCAAATGGCTGTGAGTACTTGGGGGCCAGATGCCCGATGTGCTCTGCTCCGGGGTCAGAGCTGGGGTAGTCGGCACTTCGACGGCTTCGGCACTTCGACTGCATTCAAAGTGCCAGTTTAAACTTTATAACCCTGCTCCAATGCATTTAAAGGGCCAGGAACAGCATACAAAAATCCATTATGCCCAAATGTAAGTCTTAAAGGGCAATACATTCCAGGGCCATAGTAGCAGGGCAGGAGGCTAGCGATAAGTCCTCTCCAATGCCCAGTGGCAAATGGCAGTTTGTCACAGGTGCCCTGTACAGAATGAAATCCTGCCTAAGCCCCACAGTAAGGAAACAACTTGTACAACAAATGCTAATGCCAGTAACTGTGTATGTGGATGTACTGTATGTATTTATTGGTGCAATTAAAGACAGTACAGTACAATTAATCTGTCAACTCTGATCAAACACAACACTTTTTGAACAAGAATAAAATAACTTTTCCCAAAGTATGAGTTAGTCATATAAGCTCTTTTGTCACCATGTATGGTTGGATCATATCCTTGGAAACATAGATTATGTGATTTGCTCCATATTATCTTGTTTTAGTTACATTTGGTATAAATACATGTTTACTTTACTGTTTGAGCTGAAATGTTGATTGTTAATACTAATAATCCTGCATTCAGGACAGTATTTACTCTCCTTGTTATTCCAAGGCCAGTTTCTTCCATGCAATGTTTATTGTATATGATTTGGATGGGTGATGTGACTAATTGGGTTATTTGATTGGACAAGTAAATGCAACTAATTTGAGGTATTTGATGTCTGTGTGTGTAGTACGTTTGGGTTTGCATTTGTGAATTAAGCTTTCAGTAATGTTTGTGTGAATATGCTGCTTGTGGTGTTGTATGTTTGCGGGGTTTCATAGGATGGGGTGGCTGGTTTCGGTATAATTGGAGTATGCAAGTGAATTGATGCTGTATGTGGATTGGGGCTATAGTATGTTTGTTTAAGGGGTCAGGAGGCATTGTGTGTGTTTGAGGGAGTGAATCTATTGCAACTTTTTAGAAAATATGGGCTGTATGGTGTTTTGGGGGATAGCGGTTGTAAAATGCATTTGGGGTTATAAGCTATAGTCTGTGTGTGTGTGTGTGTGGGGGGGGGGGGATTGGGGCTATAGTGTGCCTGTGGGGAGAAATTGGAGCTGTAGTGTGTGTATGTGGGGGTGATTGGTCCTTAGACTCTGAAATGTTTTATGTGTTCTTCTTTATATTACAATCTCCAAATAAAAACTTTAGTTAGATTTTAATACTACAACATCTATATTTTACTTACTTGAAATGGTGTCTGCTATTCCTTGTAGAGCTTAATGAGAAAACAAAGCATGTTAAGTACATTTCAAATGAGTATAATCTACTGTTAAAGTGTAATTCGTGAAAATGGTTAAAAGCATAATGTGGAACTGAAACAAGTCACATTTACTAAGAGATAAAAATTAAAATGCTTGTTGCATTGTATAGGACTACATGGGTGAAAAAAGGTACTGTAATGTAGGAAAATGTATTTTTTTTTATTTAAAACTTTTTAGGCTTATTCCTGCCCTTTCCTCTTGCTTATTATCGGCCAGGGAAGTGGGGAAATTAACACATGGTTAGTGCCCACAAAATGTATTGCTCCTTCCAGCCGAGCTCTGCCATTGTAAACTGTGGCAGCGCTTGCAGACTGCAAGCTCTCTGGTTCCAGATTGTAATGGTGAATGAGTTAAATCTCCCACTGGCCTTGTCACCTGTAACAGATCCCCCTGTTCTTGGATGATTTTTTTTTTCGCTAGATACGGTTATCGACCATGAGAAGGGTTTGAAGGCAGTTCAGAATATTTTGAGCAGTGATCATGAGCTAAACCAAGGGCAAGCACTTTTTATTTTAGATCTCATCAGATTCATCCTGTTCCACAATTTCTTCTGGTTTGAACGGGTTTATTACCTTCAAACGTGTGGAACAGCGATGGGCACCAGGTTCGCACCGAGTTATGCTAATATTTTGGTGGCATACTGGGAATCTCAAAATATTTCGCAGAATAATCCATTCGGTGTGAACCTGGTGCAGTGGAGAAGATACATTGATGATGTTTTAATTATTTGGAGAGGTGGAAAAAAGGTTTTAGAGTCATTTTTTACGTTTATTAATTTGAACACCTATGGCTTAAGGTTTATGGAAGAAATCCAAAAAACCCAAATCAATTTTTTAGATCTGACATTGTTTGTGAAAGAAGGGAGGGTCCAAAGCAAAACATTTTTTAAACCGACAGACGGAAATGGATTTATAGAATTTTCAAGCTGCCATCATCGAAAGTGTTTAACAAACATACCTAAGGGACAACATATGCAAGTTTTTAAGAAATGTACAAATAGGGAAGATTTTACTGAACAGGTGCAAATTTTAAACAAGAAATTTGGTGATAGACACTATCCAGAAAACCTTTTGTCTAAAACACAAAAAGAGGTTGAAGGTCTTGAGAGGAACGACTTGTTAACAGGTCATAAGAGAAAAGTACGGATAACCTTTCAGAATGTGCTTTTCTTACAAGATACAATAGTAAAGCTAATTTAATAGAAAGATCTATCCGTAAAAATTGGCCAATTTTATTACAGGACTAGTACTTGCAAAAGGTCTTACCACGAAATCCAAGGGTGAAATATAAAAAAATGAATAGTTTGAAGAATATCTTAGCCTCAAGCATATTACCGAAAATAGAGAATCCAAGGGAGAATTTTAGTTTTTTTATCAGGAAAACCAAACGGTTTTTACAAATGCGGAAATTGTAGCACTTGCAAATTTCAAATAAGTAAAACCACTGAGTTTTCTAGCACAGTTACAAAAGAGGTCTTCAAAATAAAGCACTTAATAAACTGTCAGAGCAAGTATGTTGTATATTTATTGCAATGCAAGTGCGGGGTACAGTATATAGGTCGTACCATTCGGAAACTCCATGTAAGATTACTAGAACACTTCAATGGAATCAACAAGAAAAGTTTGAAACACAGTGTCCCTAGACATTATATTTCGTGTAATAGCTTTAAAGATTTTATGTGCATTGGGATCGATATGGTTACACCACATTGGAGGGGTGGAGACACGGAGAAAATGTTAGCAATAAGGGAGACAGAGTGGATATACAAAATTAAAACCTCTGTGTACATGTGTTTATATATACAGTATTATATTCACCACTATCTACTACCTTTAAGGTACAATTTTTAGTAATATATCTTCTATTGTTAATTTTTTATCCCTAGTGGATCATCCTGTATCTTGTATCATGCTGAAATGTTTAGTTTTACAAATGGACTTTTACCATACAACACCGATTATAGCTTTTTATATATGTCTATTTTTTGTTAATAATTCTTTGTTAATTTTTTATAAAAACTTTTTTTTATTATTTTTTTTTATTAATTATTTTGCCTTGTTTATGGCACACTACATTTGGGTCAATTTGTAGGTCTGTAAGGGTGTTAGCCTGCTTTTGTTAGTATTTATCTTGCCTTCAGGTAGGGCTGTGAACCCAGGATCGTACTTACACTGAGCATTTTTTCAGTAAATGTCCAGTATGCGGCTGGGTATATTGTCTATAAAGTTTTATATGCGCTCCAGCATTAGTGCGCATCTGCGGATCGGCTGTACTCACGTCGTGACGTATGACAGTGCGACGGTCGTCAGGTGCGCATGTGCAATCACGAAACAGAATACACGGACCGGCCTATTTAAACCACAGAAGATCGTAAAGAAGACAAATTCTCCTGAAGAAGTCGCCCAGATGAAACGCGTTGAGCCTCAGCAGGAACCCTGTTTTTTGGTATTAGCAGCATTTATTGTGCATTCAATCTGCCTTTGAGCAGTGGGAGTTAGCTGTTGTGCTTTACTGTTTCTCCAGCACCCTGCACTTTGAGTATTTGCACTTTAGCATATGCACTTTACTTTAACAGCATGTTAGTTTAAGCTGCTATCCCTAAGGGATTATCTTTTGCTTGTTTTGCACATTTATGGTGCCATATATGGCTTTTATATTGTGATTTTTAATAAATTTGAAGTTAAAACTTTCTACCAACCACTCTACTCTTGCTTATTTATAATTTCTGTTGGTATTTTAAGTGACTGTGGTGCCCTGTTATCTGGATTTATTCAGGTGTGTTGTTTTTTGATGTATTGTAAGTACTTTGTACTCCATAGAGAGAGACCGACCGTTGGCACTAATTCCCTGGAACTATTTTGGGCATAGGATCATGTGCATGGTCGGTCAAAACTATGAACCGATCTTGGTGATTTTTGGATATGTTGTTCACCCAGATCAGGGCTATTCGAGAATGTGACTTTATGGGGGTATGTTGTATTTTGGGGTACTTATTGGACTTTGTAAAAAAAAATAGTTTTTTCTGCCTGTGGATAATTAAGTTAATGAATTATCTGCCTTAATTATATCACAGGCAGAGATGAGGGATTGTTTACTGTATCTGGGAGTGTCGTTCATTGTTACATTGTTTTGATTGGCTTGTATACCATGTGTCCTGTGCCCAACAAGGTCCACCTGGGCGCCAACCTTGTTGGGAAACTTGTATAAAAGGCCAGTGTGCCCTATTAAAGCCGAATTCCTGTTTTACCCTCAACATAGAGTCTCGTCTCCTGTGTGGGGGAAAAGACTGCATCTACCCTGGGGATTGCTATATCACTATACTCCCCAGGGATTATAATTACTAAGCTCTTTTAAAAGCTGTTCCTGCTTGACTCTCTGGAGGAAGAGAGGTTAACCCACTGGAACCTGGAGCCTTGTTGTAGGTCCAGGGTGGGTAGGAGATGGCGAGTTCCCAGCCAAGCTGTAACGCTGGACGTAGGGACTGCGGTGCTGATGGTGTCTGGTGGAGTGCTTGGAGTCCTTGGTGAGCACTCGGGATGCTTAAAAGGAATCCAGAGAGACCGACAGCATTCACCACTAGATTCCCCTGAGGAAGTCCGTCTGAAGGACGAAATGCGTAGGGCTGGGAGAAGGATGTTACAAAACTGTTATTTAACCCGGATTATATTGACTATTTTAGGATACTACAGGGAGTGCAGAATTATTAGGCAAATGAGTATTTTGACCACATCATCCTCTTTATGCATGTTGTCTTACTCCAAGCTGTATAGGCTCGAAAGCCTACTACCAATTAAGCATATTAGGTGATGTGCATCTCTGTAATGAGAAGGGGTGTGATCTAATGACATCAACACCCTATATCAGGTGTGCATAATTATTAGGCAACTTCCTTTCCTTTGGCAAAATGGGTCAAAAGAAGGACTTGACAGGCTCAGAAAAGTCAAAAATAGTGAGATATCTTGCAGAGGGATGCAGCACTCTTAAAATTGCAAAGCTTCTGAAGCGTGATCATCGAACAATCAAGCGTTTCATTCAAAATAGTCAACAGGGTCGCAAGAAGCCTGTGGAAAAACCAAGGCGCAAAATAACTGCCCATGAACTGAGAAAAGTCAAGCGTGCAGCTGCCAAGATGCCACTTGCCACCAGTTTGGCCATATTTCAGAGCTGCAACATCACTGGAGTGCCCAAAAGCACAAGGTGTGCAATACTCAGAGACATGGCCAAGGTAAGAAAGGCTGAAAGACGACCACCACTGAACAAGACACACAAGCTGAAACGTCAAGACTGGGCCAAGAAATATCTCAAGACTGATTTTTCTAAGGTTTTATGGACTGATGAAATGAGAGTGAGTCTTGATGGGCCAGATGGATGGGCCCGTGGCTGGATTGGTAAAGGGCATAGAGCTCCAGTCCGACTCAGACGCCAGCAAGGTGGAGGTGGAGTACTGGTTTGGGCTGGTATCATCAAAGATGAGCTTGTGGGGCCTTTTCGGGTTGAAGATGGAGTAAAGCTCAACTCCCAGTCCTACTGCCAGTTTCTGGAAGACACCTTCTTCAAGCAGTGGTACAGGAAGAAGTCTGCATCCTTCAAGAAAAACATGATTTTCATGCAGGACAATGCTCCATCACACGCGTCCAAGTACTCCACAGCGTGGCTGGCAAGAAAGGGTATAAAAGAAGAAAATCTAATGACATGGCCTCCTTGTTCACCTGATCTGAACCCCATTGAGAACCTCTGGTCCATCATCAAATGTGAGATTTACAAGGAGGGAAAACAGTACACCTCTCTGAACAGTGTCTGGGAGGCTGTGGTTGCTTCTGCACGCAATGTTGATGGTGAACAGATCAAAACACTGACAGAATCCATGGATGGCAGGCTTTTGAGTGTCCTTGCAAAGAAAGGTGGCTATATTGGCCACTGATTTGTTTTTGTTTTGTTTTTGAATGTCAGAAATGTATATTTGTGAATGTTGAGATGTTATATTGGTTTCACTGGTAAAAATAAATAATTGAAATGGGTATATATTTGTTTTTTGTTAAGTTGCCTAATAATTATGCACAGTAATAGTCACCTGCACACACAGATATCCCCCTAAAATAGCTAAAACTAAAAACAAACTAAAAACTACTTCCAAAAATATTCAGCTTTGATATTAATGAGTTTTTTGGGTTCATTGAGAACATGGTTGTTGTTCAATAATAAAATGAATCCTCAAAAATACAACTTGCCTAATAATTCTGCACTCCCTGTATGGCTTCGGTACTTGAATGCTGCACCCTCTTCTCCCGAATGGATTATATATACCCCGGTTCGTCAAACGAACAATCGACTACCCGGCTCCTGGCGTGTGCCGCCACTTAACCCCGGTAACCTCTCCAACTACCGAACGGTCGACCACCCGGCTGAGAGCGTGTGCCACCAATTTATCACCCAGGGAGTTGCAGTTTGCGGTTAACTGCAGGCTAATTGACGGCCCCAGTATATATCCGTTCGTGCCTTATCTACCGATGGTTAAACTACCGAAAGAGGCACAAACGGGGACCACCTTCAATCTGGCTTGTGGCATCAATTAGAATGTAGAACGTTGCGGTTAACCGCAGGCTAAGTGCCCCTTCACGGAGGGCTAACTTCGTATTCCAAACAGCGACCACATCCAGCCAGAGAGCGGGGATTCGGGCACAACTCTGGCCGTTATTAGTTCCACGAGTTGACGCCGAGGTCCCGCTGCCTATTGTTGCACCTAAAAACATGGCCACCATTTTCAGCCTGCGACCCAAACACATGAACAGACTTTCTCTCGACAAAATACAGCAACAGGCTCGTGAGTTTGAGTCGCTATTCAGTGAACTAGTGCAGTGCTCCCCAACCTTTTTATCGCCGTGGACCGGTAAACGTTTGATAATTTTTCCGTGGCCCACTTGTTTTTTTTTTTTTTTTTAAATTCTTTATTTTTGTTGTGCATGTTATACATAGCAACGACATACGCCACAACAGCGTGTCTGAGGTTGTACTGAAGTCGAACAGTGGCATGAGGAAATGCACAATTTTATATAGTCTTAACAATCAGCTAGGTTGAATAGTAAAGTCATCATCATAGAGTGAGAAATTCAACGTTTAACAGTGCTAGGCTAGATATGTTAGTAATGCTAACTTAGTTTTACACGTTTTGAATGCAATTATGAAGAGGTTGATCATCTTAATATCATGCAGCTTGTGTATGCCAGGATTATCTAAGTTAGGTAATCAATGTGTGGCTATATTTTATTAACTAAGCGAGTGTATCAGTTGTGTAGGCATTATAAACAGGCTTATTGTGTTATGTAGGGGGATAACGGCATGCAGTGTAAACATCAATAAACTACAATAGCTGACATGTAAGTGTGTCCAAGTTAAGTCTCTGAGCCTAGGCTAGCAGGTAACTTAAGTGTCCCAGGAGATGTGCAGCAGGTTCCTCCTCGGCAACATGGACGTGGTAGTGTGGTAGCTCAGCCGATGCCCGTCCTGGTGGCCATGCATGCGTGCACGGTGGGGTCTTCCAGGCGTTAGTGTTGTGGGCAAGCTTGCTGGTTTGCGGTTGACTCCGTTGAGGGTAGCCGCCTGTCATGTAGGGCTCCATGTCTTGGGTCAAGCGAGGTGCCTATGTGTGAGGCCAGTGTGGCGCCCCTTTTTCCGCTTGTGTGGGGACGGGTGTTAGTTCCCGTGTGCCCGGTAGTTGCTTCCCGCTTTGCAGGTTTTTTGCCCTTTCTCTGCCAAGTGGACGTTTTGGGGGTCCGCGGTAGCGTTCCGTAATGGCGGCGCCTAGTGGCAGGGCGGATCCACGTGGCCACTGCTTTCATCGCTTGATATTGTGTTGCTCCTCGGTTGCGTAGTATTGCCCAGAAGCGTTCACAGAGCTGCTCCGTGGTTGCTGTGGCTGGAGGCTTGTTCCCTCTAGCTGGGGCCTGCGTTGGGCCGCCATCTTGGCTGTGCTATGACGGTGCAAAATCCTGTAAAGCCCCGTTGCCCTGCGGGCCGTCCTCGGGTGCGCTTAGCGTGGCTGGGGAGGACCGGGATGACCCCCGCCAGTCCAAAGTGGGGGGGGGGTAGGGTGCTTGCCAGGTCGTTCCTGGGCAGGTGAGAGCGGACGCCTCGCCCCGGCTCCAAGTTATGTAGGTCGCGATCGGCGTTTAACGCTCCCTCATCCGACGGGCATCGGGATTGCGGCGATTGCTTCTATGGTGCACCCCCAGCATGGGTAGTGCACCCTAAGATGTCTGCAGGCTGTGTAATCGCCCCTTTTCTGGTCTACTCCCGGCCCGCTTGTTTTGATTTAATAATTTTAATTTAATTGTATTTAAACATGCCTTCAAAATAAAATACAGCTACACCAAAACATTTATATAGAGAGATTTATTTTATTTAACTCACTAGAATGCCAAATCAATGAGAACCCTGAGCTTGTTTCTTTGCAACGAGACCATTCCATCTGGGGGTAATAGAAGACAATGACACCCGAAGTGTGTTGCTTATGTCGTGTTTATTCCGCTGTTTTGTTTTGGTTGCTGTCACTGCAGAAAACCCCGCTTCACACAGATAGGTTGTCGGAAATGGCAATAGGGATTTAAGTGCTGTGGTGGCAATCTCAGGGTATTCCGCCATGACTTTAATCCAGAACACCGGCAGAGTTGTTGTCTCGAACGTAGTTTTAAGGCCACCGTCATTTACAATCTCCAGCTGTTGTTCTTCTTGCATAGACATGCTAGATTCGCCTGATTTGTTGGCAAATGGGTCGTGGATCCATTCCTTACCAGTTTGTGGGTCTTTTGTGGTTGGGAAGTAGCGCTCAAACTCTTTTAAAAGCAAAGACAGGTGATCGTGCACCAACTGGCAGAATGAATGTTCAAGCTCAGTCTCGCCTAAAATCCCCGCTAATGTCTGAAACATGTCCAAAATGCCTCTGTTCACATGCCGTCCCCACAACTCCAGTTTGGCTTTAAATGCAGCTACTTTGTCTGACAACTTGAAAACAGTTGTCATTTTCCCCTGAAGGCCCAGATTGAGTTCAGCCAATGGTGGGGGTTTGCCTTTTGGCCAATCAGGAAGCGGGAGGACCCAGGAGGAGGATCAGTGTAACAATAGGGAATTTTCATTCGCTATTGTCACACAATGGGCGGGCTCGGGGGGTGGGGGGGGCACAATGCTCTGCGCCTTGGCCGCCACAGTGAAATTAAAGTTCCTCGGGCGGCCCGGTGCCGTTTGATCCACGGACCGGTACCGGTCCGCGGCCCGGGGGTTGGGGAACACTAAACTAGTGCACACAGACTGGAGCTATAAAATGAGTGGTGAAAGTACCGAAGTATCTATGAAACTGTTAAGAGTTATGTATTTTTAATGTGTTTTCTGTGTGTAAAATAAACGTAGGTTTTGGGCGCTTGGAGATAATTGTATTACTGTAACCGTTGGATTCATTATCTCCAAGCTGGGCGGTAGCAAATTCAAATGATACATTGTATTCTTATTGGTTGATGCCTTGTGTTATCCCTGTATCCCATCAGGTCCAGAGGGGGCTGTCCCTGGACCTGAGTTTTGCATAAACACCGATCCCTGTGTGCCATTAAAATCAGTTCTTGTTTGACCTCAAAATCGCAGCCTCGACTCGTTTTGTGGGGAAAGAGTATCCTAGCTGTAAAATAGCTAGTGGGATTGTTCTACACTTACAGGATCCTTCTGAATATCGAGACAAAGCGTCTTCTCTCTCTCTCTCTCTAAACTGGGATCCAGACTTTCCAAGCGGTCCAGCTTCCAGCTAGCCTGGGAGTAACCGTAACAAGGACATTAAGCCGCTGGGGAGGGGAGACGATGCTCTCCACTCCCTGCAATTCACTCTGCCGCTGGGGAAAGGAGACAACGCTCTCTATTCCCTGCACTTCACAATGCCACTTTGGAAAGGAGACGCTGCTCTCTCTTCCCTGGAAATCAATCTGCCGCTGGGGATCTGGGCCGACCGGCTAGCATCTCTGTAGCTCACCCTGCCGCTGCGGAGGGAGTATGCTGCTCTCTTCTCCCTGTGGGGCCAGTGGAGAGACCTCAGTCCCATCTCTGCTGGCCGGCTGGAGGTCCTCCCAGTACACCTTGACAATATCCTCCCGGCTGAAGGGCTCTGGACCTGGGTCTGCCACGATGCTCTCCTGCTGGGTATCCTCGATGGAGCGGAACAGGTTTTTGTAATCTAAACTCTCTTCAAACTGAACTGCTTTGCTTGCCTCCTATCCTGTGACTATGGGCCCTGCAATATACCTTGGCCAATACACTTTAAAAGGCTCCATATCGCCAATGATTTCAGGAATCCAAGAAGAAAGGAGGAGATACTTACATGGCGTGGGCATGCCGTCTACACCGCACCGCCTGTCATGGAGTAGCACTTCCGGGTTCGGCACTCAGCGAGGAGGAGCCAGACCCCGCCCCCCTATGACACAGCTCTGAGACTGGGCCATAGAGAGGGTGCTTGGTGATTGATTGTGTGAGCTAACGTGTGAGCTGCCTCCGCGAGACCGCGGGCTCCACAGGCTCAGCTACTGGGAGCTACTTCCACCAGACTTACCTCTCCACAAGCTCAGACAAGCCATTCCAGCCTTTGAGCAAATGCAAGGATTGCTGCATGCCATAAAGGATTACTGGAGAACGGATACTTTGCTACCTTACGAGTGAATGATATCTCTGAACTATTGGAGGACTACCCATATTAACCTTAAGTATATCTTTCAGCTATTTGTCTACAATATCATTTATTAATGAACTAATACTTGCTTACTCAAATCTTCATTGCTACAAATTACTAATCTCATGAAGGACAACTCCCATCATGCTTATTCACTATGAACTGTTTCTTGCTTTGCAAATACATTCAGTGCTTCAATCTACTAATTACATGGAGGACAACTCCCATCATGCTTATTCACTTATTGAACTGTTCTTGCTTTGCAAATATTCTTAGCTACTTGATTATTGTTCCTATTGAAGATTATTCTCATGAACTTAAAGAATGTTACTTAATGCATCCAGGGGCGTATTAGTCACGAGGCAAACAAGGCATTTGCCTTGGGCGGCATTTTCCACGGGACGGAAAAAACGCCGCCCCCAAATGCCCAGGGCAAATGCCTTGTTAGGCTTGCGGCTAACAGACATGCCAGCGGGCGGGCACTTCCTCTGAGCTGTCTGCTCAGCTCCCTCAGAGTGAGGCTGGGAGCCGGAATATGACGTCATATTCCGGCTCCGCCTCCCAGCCTCACTCTGCGGGCGGCGCGCGAGGGAGCTGTGCAGACAGCTCAGAAGAAAGTGCTCCCTCGCCGGCCGCCCGCCCGCCCGACAGCCAGTGCCGCCCGCCCGCCCAGCAGCCACTGGACCACCAGGGAAAAGGAGACACCCCCCCCCAGCCCAGCATTCCCAAAGGTAAGGAGGCTGGGGGCGGGGGGGTGTTTAAATCAATTTTTAAAAATGTGTTAATGTGGGTGAGTGTGTGTGTGTGTGTGTCTATTAGTGTGTATGTGTGTCTGTTAGTGTGTGTGTTTCTGTTAGTGTGTGTCTGTTAGTATGTGTGTGTGTGTGTGTCTGTTAGTGTGTGTGTGTGTCTGTTAGCATGTGTGTCTGTTAGTGTGTGTGTGTGTGTTGATGTGTGTGTGTTTCTGTTAGTGTGTGTGTGTCTGTTAGTGTGTGTCTGTTAGTATGTGTGTGTGTGTGTGTCTGTTAGTGTGTGTGTGTCTGTTAGCATGTGTGTCTGTTAGTGTGTGTGTGTGTGTGTTGATGTGTGTGTGTTTCTGTTAGTGTGTGTGTGTCTGTTAGTGTGTGTCTGTTAGTGTGTGTGTGTGTGTGTGTGTGTGTTTGTTAGTGTGTGTGTGTTTCTGTAAGTGTGTGTGTGTGTGTCTGTTAGTGTGTGTGTGTGTGTGTGTGTTAGTGTGTGTGTGTGTGTGTGTGTGTATGTTAGTGTGTGTGTGTCTGTTAGTGTGTGTGTCTGTTAGTGTGTGTGTGTCTGTTTGTGTGTGTGTGTGTGTCTGTTAGTGTGTGTTTCTGTTAGTGTGTGTGTGTGTGTATGTTAGTGTGTGTGTGTTTCTGTTAGTGTGTGTGTCTGTTAGTGTGTGTCTGTTAGTGTGTGTGTGTGTGTCTGTGTCTGTTAGTGTGTGTGTGTCTGTTACTGTGTGTGTGTCTGTTAGTGTGTGTGTGTATGTTAGTGAGTGTGTGTCTGTTAGTGTGTGTTTCTGTTAGTGTGTGTGTGTATGTTAGTGTGTGTGTGTGTGTCTGTTAGTGTGTGTTTCTGTTAGTGTGTGTGTGTGTGTGTGTTAGTGTGTGTCTGTGTATGTTAGTGTGTGTGTGTGTCTGTTACTGTGTGTATCTGTTAGTGTGTGTGTCTGTTAGCGTGTGTGTGTGTATGTTAATGTGTGTGTGTGTGTGTGTGTTTCTGTTAGTGTGTGTGTCTGTTAGTGTGTGTATGTTAGTGGGTGTGTGTGTGTCTGTTAGTGTGTGTGTGTGTGTGTCTGTTAGTGTGTGTGTGTCTGTTAGTGTGTGTGTCTGTGTCTGTTAGTGTGTGTCTGTCAGTGAGTGTGAGTGTCTGTTAGTCTGTGTCTGTGTCTGTTAGTGTGTGTGTCTGTTAGTGTGTGTCTGTTAGTGAGTGTGAGTGTGTCTATTAGTGTGTGTGTGTCTGTTAGTGTGTGTGTGTCTGTTAGTGTGTGTGTCTGTTAGTGTGTGTCTGTGAGTGAGTGTCTGTTAGTCTGTGTCTGTGTCTGTTAGTGTGTGTGTCTGTTAGTGTGTGTCTGTTAGTGATTGTGGGTGTGTCTGTTAGTCTGTGTGTCTGTTAATGTGTGTGTGTCTGTTAGTTTGTTTGCCTGTGAGTGTGTGTGTCTGTTAGTGAGTGTGTGTGTGTGCTAGTGTGTGTCTGCTAGTTAGTGTGTGTGTGTCTGACTGTGTGTGTCTGTTAGTGTCTGTGTTTGCCTGTGAGCGTGTGTGTATGTTAGTGAGTGTGTGTGTCTGCTAGTTTGTGTTTGCTAGTGAGTGAGTGTGTGTCTGTTAGTGTGTCTGTTAGTGAGTGTGTTTGTCTGTTACTGAGTGTGAGTGTGTATGTTAGTGAGTGTATGTTTCTGTTAGCTAGTGTATGCGTATCTGTCAGTGAATGTGTGTGTGTGTATTTAGAATGCGGGGGGAATGGTTGGGTGGGGTGGCGCGGGGGGAGGGTTGGGTGGGGGTGGCGCGGGGGGAGGGTTGGGTGGGGTGGCGCGGGGGGGCAGCACAAAACCTATGGCAGCACAAAACCAGGATACAACCCCAGATTGCATCTCTGAAGAAATACTTAATAATGAACGTTATGTTGCTGATTACTTGCACTTCTTCTTATTGGATTATTGCCTAAATGCAATTCATTTAAGTTTAACACTTATTAAAACTTCGGTTGAAGCAAGTTACCAGTGATTCCCTCTTTTCTTAAAGCTACAGTATTGATACTTAAGGATTCTCCATTTCTTCACCATTGTAATTAGGGAGTTTACAAGCTGCAGTTGAGTTCCAATCCAAATCACCCCTAGTAGTGTAACACCGCCTCACATTGGGTAGCCGGGTGTTAAGCTGTATCGAGGGAGGATGTACTTCAAATATTTCTTCTGGAACACTTCTTAAACTCTCTTCAAACTTAACTGCGAGAGTGGATACGTGACCGACGACCACTTACTGGGGCCAAAGCTGCCCACCTGGCAGATGAGTATACCGACACCAGGTGGATGGATGAGTTCCCGGCTCCTGTTCCCCCAGGTCCATCTCGCTACGAAGGGCACCTAGGTTCCCCCAGAACCAACCCAGGATTAGATGTCATCTGTGGAACGAGTTGGGACAAACTTGAACAAATGAGTATAATCTACTGTTAAAGTGTAATTCGTGAAAATGGTTAAAAGCATAATGTGGAACTGAAACAAGTCACATTTACTAAGAGATAAAAATTAAAATGCTTGTTGCATTGTATAGGACTACATGGGTGAAAAAAGGTACTGTAATGTAGGAAAATGTATTTTTTTTTATTTAAAACTTTTTAGGCTTATTCCTGCCCTTTCCTCTTGCTTATTATCGGCCAGGGAAGTGGGGAAATTAACACATGGTTAGTGCCCACAAAATGTATTGCTCCTTCCAGCCGAGCTCTGCCATTGTAAACTGTGGCAGCGCTTGCAGACTGCAAGCTCTCTGGTTCCAGATTGTAATGGTGAATGAGTTAAATCTCCCACTGGCCTTGTCACCTGTAACAGATCCCCCTGTTCTTGGATGATTTTTTTTTCCGCTAGATATGGTTATCGACCATGAGAAGGGTTTGAAGGCAGTTCCGAATATTTTGAGTAGTGATCATGAGCTAAACCAAGGGCAAGCACTTTTTATTTTAGATCTCATCAGATTCATCCTGTTCCACAATTTCTTCTGGTTTGAACGGGTTTATTACCTTCAAACGTGTGGAACAGCGATGGGCACCAGGTTCGCACCGAGTTATGCTAATATTTTGGTGGCATACTGGGAATCTCAAAATATTTCGCAGAATAATCCATTCGGTGTGAACCTGGTGCAGTGGAGAAGATACATTGATGATGTTTTAATTATTTGGAGAGGTGGAAAAAAGGTTTTAGAGTCATTTTTTACGTTTATTAATTTGAACACCTATGGCTTAAGGTTTATGGAAGAAATCCAAAAAACCCAAATCAATTTTTTAGATCTGACATTGTTTGTGAAAGAAGGGAGGGTCCAAAGCAAAACATTTTTTAAACCGACAGACGGAAATGGATTTATAGAATTTTCAAGCTGCCATCATCGAAAGTGTTTAACAAACATACCTAAGGGACAACATATGCAAGTTTTTAAGAAATGTACAAATAGGGAAGATTTTACTGAACAGGTGCAAATTTTAAACAAGAAATTTGGTGATAGACACTATCCAGAAAACCTTTTGTCTAAAACACAAAAAGAGGTTGAAGGTCTTGAGAGGAACGACTTGTTAACAGGTCATAAGAGAAAAGTACGGATAACCTTTCAGAATGTGCTTTTCTTACAAGATACAATAGTAAAGCTAATTTAATAGAAAGATCTATCCGTAAAAATTGGCCAATTTTATTACAGGACTAGTACTTGCAAAAGGTCTTACCACGAAATCCAAGGGTGAAATATAAAAAAATGAATAGTTTGAAGAATATCTTAGCCTCAAGCATATTACCGAAAATAGAGAATCCAAGGGAGAATTTTAGTTTTTTTATCAGGAAAACCAAACGGTTTTTACAAATGCGGAAATTGTAGCACTTGCAAATTTCAAATAAGTAAAACCACTGAGTTTTCTAGCACAGTTACAAAAGAGGTCTTCAAAATAAAGCACTTAATAAACTGTCAGAGCAAGTATGTTGTATATTTATTGCAATGCAAGTGCGGGGTACAGTATATAGGTCGTACCATTCGGAAACTCCATGTAAGATTACTAGAACACTTCAATGGAATCAACAAGAAAAGTTTGAAACACAGTGTCCCTAGACATTATATTTCGTGTAATAGCTTTAAAGATTTTATGTGCATTGGGATCGATATGGTTACACCACATTGGAGGGGTGGAGACACGGAGAAAATGTTAGCAATAAGGGAGACAGAGTGGATATACAAAATTAAAACCTCTGTGTACATGTGTTTATATATACAGTATTATATTCACCACTATCTACTACCTTTAAGGTACAATTTTTAGTAATATATCTTCTATTGTTAATTTTTTATCCCTAGTGGATCATCCTGTATCTTGTATCATGCTGAAATGTTTAGTTTTACAAATGGACTTTTACCATACAACACCGATTATAGCTTTTTATATATGTCTATTTTTTGTTAATAATTCTTTGTTAATTTTTTATAAAAACTTTTTTTTATTATTTTTTTTTATTAATTATTTTGCCTTGTTTATGGCACACTACATTTGGGTCAATTTGTAGGTCTGTAAGGGTGTTAGCCTGCTTTTGTTAGTATTTATCTTGCCTTCAGGTAGGGCTGTGAACCCAGGATCGTACTTACACTGAGCATTTTTTCAGTAAATGTCCAGTATGCGGCTGGGTATATTGTCTATAAAGTTTTATATGCGCTCCAGCATTAGTGCGCATCTGCGGATCGGCTGTACTCACGTCGTGACGTATGACAGTGCGACGGTCGTCAGGTGCGCATGTGCAATCACGAAACAGAATACACGGACCGGCCTATTTAAACCACAGAAGATCGTAAAGAAGACAAATTCTCCTGAAGAAGTCGCCCAGATGAAACGCGTTGAGCCTCAGCAGGAACCCTGTTTTTTGGTATTAGCAGCATTTATTGTGCATTCAATCTGCCTTTGAGCAGTGGGAGTTAGCTGTTGTGCTTTACTGTTTCTCCAGCACCCTGCACTTTGAGTATTTGCACTTTAGCATATGCACTTTACTTTAACAGCATGTTAGTTTAAGCTGCTATCCCTAAGGGATTATCTTTTGCTTGTTTTGCACATTTATGGTGCCATATATGGCTTTTATATTGTGATTTTTAATAAATTTGAAGTTAAAACTTTCTACCAACCACTCTACTCTTGCTTATTTATAATTTCTGTTGGTATTTTAAGTGACTGTGGTGCCCTGTTATCTGGATTTATTCAGGTGTGTTGTTTTTTGATGTATTTTAAGTACTTTGTACTCCATAGAGAGAGACCGACCGTTGGCACTAATTCCCTGGAACTATTTTGGGCATAGGATCATGTGCATGGTCGGTCAAAACTATGAACCGATCTTGGTGATTTTTGGATATGTTGTTCACCCAGATCAGGGCTATTCGAGAATGTGACTTTATGGGGGTATGTTGTATTTTGGGGTACTTATTGGACTTTGTAAAAAAAATAGTTTTTTCTGCCTGTGGATAATTAAGTTAATGAATTATCTGCCTTAATTATATCACAGGCAGAGAGGAGGGATTGTTTACTGTATCTGGGAGTGTCGTTCATTGTTACATTGTTTTGATTGGCTTGTATACTTTGTGTCCTGTGCCCAACAAGGTCCACCTGGGCGCCAACCTTGTTGGGAAACTTGTATAAAAGGCCAGTGTGCCCTATTAAAGCCGAATTCCTGTTTTACCCTCAACATAGAGTCTCGTCTCCTGTGTGGGGGAAAAGACTGCATCTACCCTGGGGATTGCTATATCACTATACTCCCCAGGGATTATAATTACTAAGCTCTTTTAAAAGCTGTTCCTGCTTGACTCTCTGGAGGAAGAGAGGTTAACCCACTGGAACCTGGAGCCTTGTTGTAGGTCCAGGGTGGGTAGGAGATGGCGAGTTCCCAGCCAAGCTGTAACGCTGGACGTAGGGACTGCGGTGCTGATGGTGTCTGGTGGAGTGCTTGGAGTCCTTGGTGAGCACTTGGAGCATCCGTCGGTGGAGGTACCCAACCGGGGTACAGCGGCGGGATGGATGCCTAGTGCAAGGAGACATTATGGAGCTATAATTGAGGGCTACGCTAGCACTCGTGCAGTGCCCCTGTCGGGAGAATGGAGCGAGCTGGCACCCGTGCAGCATCCCCATGTGAGGAGGAGTTTCTCTGGAGGTTGCAGCAACACTTGGCCCAACAGGATGGGCCTTTATCAGAGGAGGGCATACTGGACTGGAGAGATGCCACTGGAAAGGAGCTGTGGTATGAGGCCTTAGAGGATGTGCAGTGGCGGTGGAGAGAGAGCTTTCCCAGTGAAGAACAGCGGTTCCAGGTATACGTTGCCCTGCGGTTACCTTTGCTAGGAGAGCTACCCCTGGATGAGTGGGTGATGGAACTGTGGGACCTGATTTGAAAGGAGTTGTGGCTGGACAAAGCTTACCGGGCACTAAAGTGGTACACCACCCAGCGCAACCACTGGATGGCTGATGACGATATACCGGAAGGTCGCACCTTGCGTTCCAGGTGCTTTCTGAAAGTGGCGCAACCGGAAGTGTCATAGGCTGAGACCAAAACACGTCTATCAACAAACCAGGAAGTAATTATCGATTTAAACTGGAAGAAAAAAATGAAGGCTCGGGATGCTTAAAAGGAATCCAGAAGGACCGACAGCATTCACCACTAGTTCCCCTGAGGAAGTCCGTCTGAAGGACGAAATGCGTAGGGCTGGGAGAAGGATGTTACAAAACTGTTATTTAACCCGGATTATATTGACTATTTTAGGATACTACAGGGAGTGCAGAATTATTAGGCAAATGAGTATTTTGACCACATCATCCTCTTTATGCATGTTGTCTTACTCCAAGCTGTATAGGCTCGAAAGCCTACTACCAATTAAGCATATTAGGTGATGTGCATCTCTGTAATGAGAAGGGGTGTGATCTAATGACATCAACACCCTATATCAGGTGTGCATAATTATTAGGCAACTTCCTTTCCTTTGGCAAAATGGGTCAAAAGAAGGACTTGACAGGCTCAGAAAAGTCAAAAATAGTGAGATATCTTGCAGAGGGATGCAGCACTCTTAAAATTGCAAAGCTTCTGAAGCGTGATCATCGAACAATCAAGTGTTTCATTCAAAATAGTCAACAGGGTCGCAAGAAGCCTGTGGAAAAACCAAGGCGCAAAATAACTGCCCATGAACTGAGAAAAGTCAAGCGTGCAGCTGCCAAGATGCCACTTGCCACCAGTTTGGCCATATTTCAGAGCTGCAACATCACTGGAGTGCCCAAAAGCACAAGGTGTGCAATACTCAGAGACATGGCCAAGGTAAGAAAGGCTGAAAGACGACCACCACTGAACAAGACACACAAGCTGAAACGTCAAGACTGGGCCAAGAAATATCTCAAGACTGATTTTTCTAAGGTTTTATGGACTGATGAAATGAGAGTGAGTCTTGATGGGCCAGATGGATGGGCCCGTGGCTGGATTGGTAAAGGGCATAGAGCTCCAGTCCGACTCAGACGCCAGCAAGGTGGAGGTGGAGTACTGGTTTGGGCTGGTATCATCAAAGATGAGCTTGTGGGGCCTTTTCGGGTTGAAGATGGAGTAAAGCTCAACTCCCAGTCCTACTGCCAGTTTCTGGAAGACACCTTCTTCAAGCAGTGGTACAGGAAGAAGTCTGCATCCTTCAAGAAAAACATGATTTTCATGCAGGACAATGCTCCATCACACGCGTCCAAGTACTCCACAGCGTGGCTGGCAAGAAAGGGTATAAAAGAAGAAAATCTAATGACATGGCCTCCTTGTTCACCTGATCTGAACCCCATTGAGAACCTCTGGTCCATCATCAAATGTGAGATTTACAAGGAGGGAAAACAGTACACCTCTCTGAACAGTGTCTGGGAGGCTGTGGTTGCTTCTGCACGCAATGTTGATGGTGAACAGATCAAAACACTGACAGAATCCATGGATGGCAGGCTTTTGAGTGTCCTTGCAAAGAAAGGTGGCTATATTGGCCACTGATTTGTTTTTGTTTTGTTTTTGAATGTCAGAAATGTATATTTGTGAATGTTGAGATGTTATATTGGTTTCACTGGTAAAAATAAATAATTGAAATGGGTATATATTTGTTTTTTGTTAAGTTGCCTAATAATTATGCACAGTAATAGTCACCTGCACACACAGATATCCCCCTAAAATAGCTAAAACTAAAAACAAACTAAAAACTACTTCCAAAAATATTCAGCTTTGATATTAATGAGTTTTTTGGGTTCATTGAGAACATGGTTGTTGTTCAATAATAAAATGAATCCTCAAAAATACAACTTGCCTAATAATTCTGCACTCCCTGTATGGCTTCGGTACTTGAATACTGCACCCTCTTCTCCCGAATGGATTATATATACCCCGGTTCGTCAAACGAACAATCGACTACCCGGCTCCTGGCGTGTGCCGCCACTTAACCCCGGTAACCTCTCCAACTACCGAACGGTCGACCACCCGGCTGAGAGCGTGTGCCACCAATTTATCACCCAGGGAGTTGCAGTTTGCGGTTAACTGCAGGCTAATTGACGGCCCCAGTATATATCCGTTCGTGCCTTATCTACCGATGGTTAAACTACCGAAAGAGGCACAAACGGGGACCACCTTCAATCTGGCTTGTGGCATCAATTAGAATGTAGAACGTTGCGGTTAACCGCAGGCTAAGTGCCCCTTCACGGAGGGCTAACTTCGTATTCCAAACAGCGACCACATCCAGCCAGAGAGCGGGGATTCGGGCACAACTCTGGCCGTTATTAGTTCCACGAGTTGACGCCGAGGTCCCGCTGCCTATTGTTGCACCTAAAAACATGGCCGCCATTTTCAGCCTGTGACCCAAACACATGAACAGACTTTCTCTCGACAAAATACAGCAACAGGCTCGTGAGTTTGAGTCGCTATTCAGTGAACTAGTGCAGTGCTCCCCAACCTTTTTATCGCCGTGGACCGGTAAACGTTTGATAATTTTTCCGTGGCCCACTTGTTTTTTTTTTTTTTTTAAATTCTTTCTTTTTGTTGTGCATGTTATACATAGCAACGACATACGCCACAACAGCGTGTCTGAGGTTGTACTGAAGTCGAACAGTGGCATGAGGAAATGCACAATTTTATATAGTCTTAACAATCAGCTAGGTTGAATAGTAAAGTCATCATCATAGAGTGAGAAATTCAACGTTTAACAGTGCTAGGCTAGATATGTTAGTAATGCTAACTTAGTTTTACACGTTTTGAATGCAATTATGAAGAGGTTGATCATCTTAATATCATGCAGCTTGTGTATGCCAGGATTATCTAAGTTAGGTAATCAACGTTTGGCTATATTTTATTAACTAAGCGAGTGTATCAGTTGTGTAGGCATTATAAACAGGCTTATTGTGTTATGTAGGGGGATAACGGCATGCAGTGTAAACATCAATAAACTACAATAGCTGACATGTAAGTGTGTCCAAGTTAAGTCTCTGAGCCTAGGCTAGCAGGTAACTTAAGTGTCCCAGGAAATGTGCAGCAGGTTCCTCCTCGGCAACATGGACGTGGTAGTGTGGTAGCTCAGCCGATGCCCGTCCTGGTGGCCATGCATGCGTGCACGGTGGGGTCTTCCAGGCGTTAGTGTTGTGGGCAAGCTTGCTGGTTTGCGGTTGACTCCGTTGAGGGTAGCCGCCTGTCATGTAGGGCTCCATGTCTTGGGTCAGGCGAGGTGCCTATGTGTGAGGCCAGTGTGGCGCCCCTTTTTCCGCTTGTGTGGGGACGGGTGTTAGTTCCCGTGTGCCCGGTAGTTGCTTCCCGCTTTGCAGGTTTTTTGCCCTTTCTCTGCCAAGTGGACGTTTTGGGGGTCCGCGGTAGCGTTCCGTAATGGCGGCGCCTAGTGGCAGGGCGGATCCACGTGGCCACTGCTTTCATCGCTTGATATTGTGTTGCTCCTCGGTTGCGTAGTATTGCCCAGAAGCGTTCACAGAGCTGCTCCGTGGTTGCTGTGGCTGGAGGCTTGTTCCCTCTAGCTGGGGCCTGCGTTGGGCCGCCATCTTGGCTGTGCTATGACGGTGCAAAATCCTGTAAAGCCCCGTTGCCCTGCGGGCCGTCCTCGGGTGTGCTTAGCGTGGCTGGGGAGGACCGGGATGACCCCCGCCAGTCCAAAGTGGGGGGGGGGGGGGTAGGGTGCTTGCCAAGTCGTTCCTGGGCCGGTGAGAGCGGCCGCCTCGCCCCGGCTCCAAGTTATGTAGGTCGCGATCGGCGTTTAACGCTCCCTCATCCGACGGGCATCGGGATTGCGGCGATTGCTTCTATGGTGCACCCCCAGCATGGGTAGTGCACCCTAAGATGTCTGCAGGCTGTGTAATCGCCCCTTTTCTGGTCTACTCCCGGCCCGCTTGTTTTGATTTAATAATTTTAATTTAATTGTATTTAAACATGCCTTCAAAATAAAATACAGCTACACCAAAAAATTTATATAGAGAGATTTATTTTATTTAACTCACTAGAATGCCAAATCAATGAGAACCCTGAGCTTGTTTCTTTGCAACGAGACCATTCCATCTGGGGGTAATAGAAGACAATGACACCCGAAGTGTGTTGCTTATGTCGTGTTTATTCCGCTGTTTTGTTTTGGTTGCTGTCACTGCAGAAAACCCCACTTCACACAGATAGGTTGTCGGAAATGGCAATAGGGATTTAAGTGCTGTGGTGGCAATCTCAGGGTATTCCGCCATGACTTTAATCCAGAACACCGGCAGAGTTGTTGTCTCGAACGTAGTTTTAAGGCCACCGTCATTTACAATCTCCAGCTGTTGTTCTTCTTGCATAGACATGCTAGTTTCGCCTGATTTGTTGGCAAATGGGTCGTGGATCCATTCCTTACCAGTTTGTGGGTCTTTTGTGGTTGGGAAGTAGCGCTCAAACTCTTTTAAAAGCAAAGACAGGTGATCGTGCACCAACTGGCAGAATGAATGTTCAAGCTCAGTCTCGCCTAAAATCCCCGCTAATGTCTGAAACATGTCCAAAATGCCTCTGTTCACACGCCGTCCCCACAACTCCAGTTTGGCTTTAAATGCAGCTACTTTGTCTGACAACTTGAAAACAGTTGTCATTTTCCCCTGAAGGCCCAGATTGAGTTCAGCCAATGGCGTGGGGTTTGCCTTTTGGCCAATCAGGAAGCGGGAGGACCCAGGAGGAGGATCAGTGTAACAATAGGGAATTTTCATTCGCTATTGTCACACAATGGGCGGGCTCGGGGGGGGGGGGGGCGCAATGCTCTGTCCCTTGGCCGCCACAGTGAAATTAAAGTTCCTCGGGCGGCCCGGTGCCGTTTGATCCACGGACCGGTACCGGTCCGCGGCCCGCGGCCCGGGGGTTGGGGAACACTAAACTAGTGCACACAGACTGGAGCTATAAAATGAGTGGTGAAAGTACCGAAGTATCTATGAAACTGTTAGAGTTATGTATTTTTAATGTGTTTTTTGTGTGTAAAATAAACGTAGGTTTTGGGCGCTTGGAGATAATTGTATTACTGTAACCGTTGGATTCATTATCTCCAAGCTGGGCGGTAGCAAATTCAAATGATACATTGTATTCTTATTGGTTGATGCCTTGTGTTATCCCTGTATCCCATCAGGTCCAGAGGGGGCTGTCCCTGGACCTGAGTTTTGCATAAACACCGATCCCTGTGTGCCATTAAAATCAGTTCTTGTTTGACCTCAAAATCGCAGCCTCGACTCGTTTTGTGGGGAAAGAGTATCCTAGCTGTAAAATAGCTAGTGGGATTGTTCTACACTTACAGGATCCTTCTGAATATCGAGACAAAGCGTCTTCTCTCTCTCTCTCTCTCTAAACTGGGATCCAGACTTTCCAAGCGGTCCAGCTTCCAGCTAGCCTGGGAGCAACCGTAACAAGGACATTAAGCCGCTGGGGAGGGGAGACGATGCTCTCCACTCCCTGCAATTCACTCTGCCGCTGGGGAAAGGAGACAACGCTCTCTATTCCCTGCACTTCACAATGCCACTTTGGAAAGGAGACGCTGCTCTCTCTTCCCTGGAAATCAATCTGCCGCTGGGGATCTGGGCCGACCGGCTAGCATCCCTGTAGCTCACCCTGCCGCTGCGGAGGGAGTATGCTGCTCTCTTCTCCCTGTGGGGCCAGTGGAGAGACCTCAGTCCCATCTCTGCTGGCCGGCTGGAGGTCCTCCCAGTACACCTTGACAATATCCTCCCGGCTGAAGGGCTCTGGACCTGGGTCTGCCACGATGCTCTCCTGCTGGGTATCCTCGATGGAGCGGAACAGGTTTTTGTAATCTAAACTCTCTTCAAACTGAACTGCTTTGCTTGCCTCCTATCCTGTGACTATGGGCCCTGCAATATACCTTGGCCAATACACTTTAAAAGGCTCCATATCGCCAATGATTTCAGGAATCCAAGAAGAAAGGAGGAGATACTTACATGGCGTGGGCATGCCGTCTACACTGCACCGCCTGTCATGGAGTAACACTTCCGGGTTCGGCACTCAGCGAGGAGGAGCCAGACCCCGCCCCCCTATGACACAGCTCTGAGACTGGGCCATAGAGAGGGTGCTTGGTGATTGATTGTGTGAGCTAACGTGTGAGCTGCCTCCGCGAGACCGCGGGCTCCACAGGCTCAGCTACTGGGAGCTACTTCCACCAGACTTACCTCTCCACAAGCTCAGACAAGCCATTCCAGCCTTTGAGCAAATGCAAGGATTGCTGCATGCCATAAAGGATTACTGGAGAACGGATACTTTGCTACCTTACGAGTGAATGATATCTCTGAACTATTGGAGGACTACCCATATTAACCTTAAGTATATCTTTCAGCTATTTGTCTACAATATCATTTATTAATGAACTAATACTTACTTACTCAAATCTTCATTGCTACAAATTACTAATCTCATGAAGGACAACTCCCATCATGCTTATTCACTATGAACTGTTTCTTGCTTTGCAAATACATTCAGTGCTTCAATCTACTAATTACATGGAGGACAACTCCCATCATGCTTATTCACTTATTGAACTGTTCTTGCTTTGCAAATATTCTTAGCTACTTGATTATTGTTTCTATTGAAGATTATTCTCATGAACTTAAAGAATGTTACTTAATGCATCCAGGGGCGTATTAGTCACGAGGCAAACAAGGCATTTGCCTTGGGCGGCATTTTCCAGGGGACGGAAAAAACGCCGCCCCCAAATGCCCAGGGCAAATGCCTTGTTAGCCTTGCGGCTAACAGACATGCCGGCGGGCGGGCACTTCCTCTGAGCTGTCTGCTCAGCTCCCTCAGAGTGAGGCTGGGAGCCGGAATATGACGTCATATTCCGGCTCCGCCTCCCAGCCTCACTCTGCGGGCGGCGCGCGAGGGAGCTATGCAGACAGCTCAGAAGAAAGTGCTCCCTCGCCGGCCGCCCGCCCGCCCGACAGCCAGTGCCGCCCGACCGCCCAGCAGCCACTGGACCACCAGGGAAAAGGAGACACCCCCCCCAGCCCAGCATTCCCAAAGGTAAGGAGGCTGGGGGGGGGTGTTTAAATCAATTTTTAAAAATGTGTTAATGTGGGTGAGTGTGTGTGTGTGTCTGTTAGTGTGTATGTGTGTCTGTTAGTGTGTGTGTTTCTGTTAGTGTGTGTCTGTTAGTATGTGTGTGTGTGTGTGTCTGTTAGTGTGTGTGTGTGTGTCTGTTAGCATGTGTGTCTGTTAGTGTGTGTGTGTGTTGATGTGTGTGTGTTTCTGTTAGTGTGTGTGTGTCTGTTAGTGTGTGTCTGTTAGTGTGTGTGTGTGTGTGTGTGTGTGTGTGTGTTTGTTAGTGTGTGTGTGTGTTTCTGTAAGTGTGTGTGTGTGTGTGTGTCTGTTAGTGTGTGTGTGTGTATGTTAGTGTGTGTGTGTGTGTGTATGTTAGTGTGTGTGTGTCTGTTAGTGTGTGTGTCTGTTAGTGTGTGTGTGTGTGTCTGTTTGTGTGTGTGTGTGTGTCTGTTAGTGTGTGTTTCTGTTAGTGTGTGTGTGTATGTTAGTGTGTGTGTGTTTCTGTTAGTGTGTGTGTCTGTTAGTGTGTGTCTGTTAGTGTGTGTGTGTCTGTTAGTGTGTGTCTTTGTCTGTTAGTGTGTGTGTGTCTGTTACTGTGTGTGTGTCTGTTAGTGTGTGTGTGTGTGTGTATGTTAGTGAGTGTGTGTCTGTTAGTGTGTGTTTCTGTTAGCGTGTGTGTGTATGTTAGTGTGTGTGTGTGTGTGTGTCTGTTAGTGTGTGTTTCTGTTAGTGTGTGTGTGTGTGTTAGTGTGTGTCTGTGTATGTTAGTGTGTGTGTGTGTGTGTCTGTTACTGTGTGTATCTGTTAGTGTGTGTGTCTGTTAGCGTGTGTGTGTGTATGTTAATGTGTGTGTGTGTGTGTCTGTTAGTGTGTGTGTGTGTGTGTGTCTGTTAGTGTGTGTGTGTTTCTGTTAGTGTGTGGGTCTGTTAGTGTGTGTATGTTAGTGGGTGTGTGTGTGTCTGTTAGTGTGTGTGTGTGTGTGTGTCTGTAAGTGTGTGTGTGTCTGTTAGTGTGTGTGTCTGTTAGTGTGTGTGTCTGTGTCTGTTAGTGTGTGTCTGTCAGTGAGTGTGAGTGTCTGTTAGTCTGTGTCTGTGTCTGTTAGTGTGTGTGTCTGTTAGTGTGTGTCTGTTAGTGAGTGTGAGTGTGTCTATTAGTGTGTGTGTGTCTGTTAGTGTGTGTGTGTCTGTTAGTGTGTGTGTCTGTTAGTGTGTGTCTGTGAGTGAGTGTCTGTTAGTCTGTGTCTGTGTCTGTTAGTGTGTGTGTCTGTTAGTGTGTGTCTGTTAGTGATTGTGGGTGTGTCTGTTAGTCTGTGTGTCTGTTAATGTGTGTGTGTCTGTTAGTTTGTTTGCCTGTGAGTGTGTGTGTCTGTTAGTGAGTGTGTGTGTGTGCTAGTGTGTGTCTGCTAGTGAGTGTGTGTGTGTCTGACTGTGTGTGTCTGTTAGTGTCTGTGTTTGCCTGTGAGCGTGTGTGTATGTTAGTGAGTGTGTGTGTCTGCTAGTTTGTGTTTGCTAGTGAGTGAGTGTGTGTCTGTTAGTGTGTCTGTTAGTGAGTGTGTTTGTCTGTTACTGAGTGTGAGTGTGTATGTTAGTGAGTGTATGTTTCTGTTAGCTAGTGTATGCGTATCTGTCAGTGAATGTGTGTGTGTGTATTTAGAATGCGGGGGGAATGGTTGGGTGGGGGTGGCGCGGGGGGAGGGTTGGGTGGGGGTGGCGCGGGGGGAGGGTTGGGTGGGGGTGGCGCGGGGGGGCAGCACAAAACCTATGGCAGCACAAAACCAGGATACAACCCCAGATTGCATCTCTGAAGAAATACTTAATAATGAACTTTATGTTGCTGATTACTTGCACTTCTTCTTATTGGATTATTGCCTAAATGCAATTCATTTAAGTTTAACACTTATTAAAACTTCGGTTGAAGCAAGTTACCAGTGATTCCCTCTTTTCTTAAAGCTACAGTATTGATACTTAAGGATTCTCCATTTCTTCACCATTGTAATTAGGGAGTTTACAAGCTGCAGTTGAGTTCCAATCCAAATCACCCCTAGTAGTGTAACACCGCCTCACATTGGGTAGCCGGGTGTTAAGCTGTATCGAGGGAGGATGTACTTCAAATATTTCTTCTGGAACACTTCTTAAACTCTCTTCAAACTGAACTGCGAGAGTGGATACTGGGGCCAAAGCTGCCCACCTGGCAGATGAGTATACCGACACCAGGTGGATGGATGAGTTCCCGGCTCCTGTTCCCCCAGGTCCATCTCGCTACGAAGGGCACCTAGGTTCCCCCAGAACCAACCCAGGATTAGATGTCATCTGTGGAACGAGTTGGGACATGTTCAAGCTAATTGCCCTTTGGAGCCTCCCAAATCATCCTGGGGGCGACCCCTACCAATGGCCAAACCTGCACCACCCTGTACCCCGGCTTCTCACTGTTTGGAGACAGAGGCTAATTCAGAAGAATACTTGGGGGTACTATACGAGACTGACACGATACAAGCTGCTTCCATGGATAACCAACAGCAGCACCGACAGGAGGTACAGATAAATGGACAACCTGCCCAAGGTTTACAGGACACTGGAGCTACCCTAACTTTGGTCCAGTGACACCTAGTAAACACAAAAGAACGCACTGGACACAGTCACTGTACGGGTGGGTGGGGGAGCCGGATTCGGCATGTTTGGTCCGCGGGGGTTTGGTCCGCGTTCACCTGGTTTGGGGAGCCGGATTCGGCATGTTGAATGTAGGAATTATGGATAATTTGCCCGCTGAAGTATTGTTGGGAAATTATCTGGGACCTTTAACCTCCGCGTATATTCCCACTGCACCAGCTACCGCTTACTAATGCAAGAAGCCTATATAACAAAATGGTGGAACTAGAGGCAATAGCATACACTAACAATTTGATATAATAGGCATAACAGAAACATGGTGGGATGAGACACATGACTGGGCAGTTAATTTAAATGGGTACACGTTATTTAGGAAGGATAGGAAAAACAAGAAGGGTGGTGGGGTATGTTTATATGTCAACCATGAGTTAAAGTAAAATCTTAGGCATATGGAGTGTGACGAGGAAAATGTGGAGGCTTTATGGGTAGATATCTGTGTCAGGATCAGGACAGGGATCCAACACACAGTGTACTAAAATATAAAGACGTATACCGGACCTGAGGATGGCCGGACTAATGTCACGCTAAAGGAATGGTCAGGGTCAAGCCGAGGTCGAGGGAACGAGAAGACAGATAAGCAAAAGCCAGGCCAAGTCAGGATAGGAGAGATAAACAGAGTCAATAAACAAGCCAAGTCAAAACCGAGAATACAAGGAGAAATATAAACGCGCTGAAGGGACAGGCAAGCTGAAACCACGACAGGGCAATGACTCACAGTAAGTGAGTACCCTTTATACCCTGTCTCTTTAATTGGTATCCACGCCACCAAAACGTCCGGGTTTGAGATTTCCTGCGGGTCGTGACGTCATTGCCGTCATGACGTCGGCGGAGTTGCGCCGCGTCATAAAAGGGGGCGGGGTTATCGCGGCCGCAGGCCAAAGTGCCGAAATTGCTGTAGGATGAGGAGGTGTGAGTGGCAGGTACCATGACAGTACCCCCTCTCGTAGGAATGCCCATCGGGCGAAAAGGACCAGGACGAGACGGGAAACGGGCATGAAACGCCCGGAGGAGGCGCGGAGCGCGGATATCCGCATGAGAAACCCAGGACCATTCCTCAGGGCCATAACCTTTCCAGTCAACGAGATACTGTAAGCCCCCACGAGAGACGCGAGAGTCAAGAACAAAATTAACCTCAAACTCCTCCTGACCCTCAACTTGAACAGAAGAGAGAGGAGGCGGGGTAGAGGTGTACCTGTTACAAACGAGAGGTTTCAGAAGCGAAACATGAAAAGAATCAGGAATGCGTAAACCAGGAGGGAGAGCAAGTTGATAAGCAGCAGGGTTAATCCTCCGTAAGACCTTGTAAGGTCCAATGTAATGAGGGGCAAATTTCATCGAAGGAACTTTCAACCTAATGTGTTTGGTACTTAACCCCTTAAGGACCAAACTTCTGGAATAAAATGGAATAATGACGTGTCACACACGTCATGTGTCCTTAAGGGGTTAAACATACCTTATCCCCCAGGCAAAAATTAGTAGCAGGCCTTCTGCGTTTATCAGCATGTTGTTTAAACAAGGCTGAAGTGTGACCAAGAACAAGATGAATCTGATCCCATAACTTCCTCAGATTGGCGACATGGACATCGACCATTGGTATACCCTTTGAAGAGGACACCAACGGAAGAATGGTCGGATTGTAGCCATAATTCATGAAGAATGGGCTATTATGAGTAGACTCGCAAACCAAATTATTATGTGCAAACTCCGCCCAAGGAATCAAATCAACCCAATTATCTTGGTGTTCCGACACAAAACAGCGCAAATATCGTTCGATCTTCTGGTTGGTACGTTCTGCAGCCCCATTGGATTGGGGATGGTACGCCGATGAGAAATTCAACTTAATACCCAACTGGGAACAGAAGGATCTCCAAAAAGAGAAACAAACTGGGGACCTCTGTCAGAGACAATATCAGCAGGGATACCATGCAAGCGAAAAATTTCTCTAGCAAAAATATCGGCTAATTCGGGTGCGGAAGGGAGCTTGGGTAGGGGGATAAAGTGAGACATTTTAGTAAATCTGTCAACAACCGTGAGAATAACTGTTTGTTTATTGTATCCTGGTAATTCAACAATAAAGTCCATAGCTAGACTGGACCACGGTGTTTTAGGAATTTCTAAAGGTTGAAGTAGGCCACACGGAAGAGCGTGAGGTTGTTTATTTTTAGCACAGACCACACAAGCCATAACATATTCCCTAACATCCTTACGCAAGGAGGGCCACCAAAAACTCTGGGAAATTAGGGAATGGGTCTTATGAATGCCCGGATGTCCGGCAATCTTCTGTCGTGAAAGCATGAAAGTAATTCGCTCTGGAGATTGGGAGGCACAAAATACTTTCCGTCCGGAGCAGGCATAGGTGCTGTGCATTGAGCCCCTTCAATTTGTAGTAGCAAAGGAGAGTGCACTTTCAGACTGGTGTTAGCTATAATATACTGTTTAGGAACAATAGAAGACATAGGAACCTCTGCGAAAGTGGACGGTTCGTGTTGGCGTGAGAGAGCGTCAGCCTTAGTATTCTTGGAACCCGGTCTGTAGGTCGGTATGTAATTAAAATTAGCAAGGAACAGGGACCAACAAGCCTGTCTGGCGGACAATCTTTTGACCTCACCGATGAAAGATAGATTCTTATGATCAGTTAGAATAGCCACTGGATGCAGAGTTCTCTCTAACAGATGCCTCCATTCCTTTAAAGCTGATATTATAGCCAATAGTTCCCTGTCTCCAATGTCATATCTCCTCTCTATGTCAGACAATTTTTTAGAAAAAAAACCACAAGGATGCAAAGGCTTCTCCAAACCCTGTCTTTGCGACAGTACAGCCCCAATACCAGTCTCAGACGCATCAACCTCTAGCAAAAAAGGCAGAGACGTGTCAGGGTGAACCAGAATTGGGGCAGAAGCAAAAGTCTCCTTGAGAGTCTGGAAGGCAGCCAAAGCTTCCGTAGACCAAACCTTGGTATTGACACCCTTCTTAGTCATGTTAGTAATGGGTGCTATTATAGAAGAGAACCCGTTAATGAAGCGCCTATAATAGTTGGAGAATCCTATAAACCTTTGTATGGCTTTGAGTCCAGTAGGCAATGGCCAATTCAAAATAGACTGAAGTTTACCAGGGTCCATCTTGAAACCTTCATCGGAAATGACATACCCCAGGAAATCTATCTGGGATTGGTCAAAACTGCACTTCTCCAATTTACAGTACAGCCCGTGTTGTAAAAGTTTGCGCAACACCTTTCTAACTTGTCTGTGGTGAATCTCCTTGTCTCTGGAATGTATTAGTATATCGTCCAAGTATACTATACAGTCCTCTTGGAACTCTCTCAATACCTCATTGATTAATTCCTGAAATACAGCTGGGGCATTACATAGCCCGAATGGCATAACGGTGTAGAATCATTCGAATGAAACAAGGGAATGAAACTACCGAACAACCAGACCACCCTGTGTAAAGTGTGCCTTCAATTACCGTTTGCAACAATGTTGCAAACGGGTAATTACCTATTCGTGCAGTGTGGTCTTTGTCCTCTGGGTGGCCGCCATTCGGGATACGAACACGTGGTGGCGGCCATCTTAAACTGCCGAACAGCGGTGTTTTGCCGTCGAGTGTCTGGAACCGAAATCGGACACTTGACTAGGCAACCACCGCTGAGACATCCAGACTCCCAATACTTCGTGGGGAAACTACCGAACGGCCCGCCGTTCGGTAGAAAGAACCCCACGAACTAGGGGATTCATCCGAATCCCCGTCAGGCCACTTAACAGCAATAATTCACCTGTTTGTATTCGCCTGTTTGTGACCGACCGCAGGGCCAAAATGCATGGAACTGTTTTCGGATACGTTACCCCTGCGGTCGGTCAATACTTTAAAGTCCCATAACTCCCGAACGCTTTATCCGAATGGGCTGATTTTAAAATATGTTGTTCCTCCAGACTAGGGCTATCTGGAGATATTGGATTTGTGGATGTACCCCAAGTATTTAGGGTACATCCAAAACTTGGGTAAAACTATGTACATGATAAGGGGATTATGATGCTAGAGGAGGGGAGGAGATGTGTGGGAGGTTACTGTTCACAGATTGGATAATGTCTTAAGTGATAGAACCTCCTCCCTTGCATGGGAGAGGGCTTTATAAGGCACTGTGGAATAAAGCTTGTCAGTTCTACTCCTGAAACTGTGTGTCGTCCAGTTATTGGGATTGCGATGGGGATATTGCTGTATTACTCTACCTGCTAGAAACCTTGCCTGTGGACTTATCATCACCTTGTTCCTGAGCCTCACTGGGATCTCTAGTGGAGAATAGCTGTGAAAGATCGGCTCTCCGCTACACCAATCACACATCCCACACATCTCCTCCCCTTAGCCTGAGAGGTAACCCAATTACGCATACAGTTTAAAACATACTTTTTACCTAACATTCATAACTCTAAAACCATACATCACATTCACATAAATTACATATTCACAATCAATCCATTTAGGGGAACAACATATTAAAAAATGGCATGAATCAGACCAGGGGTTCAAAAGTTAATAAAAGTATATTTTGGGCCCTGGCTGGCAGCATGACAATCTGGCTCAAGCAGGTTTTACAGGGCCTCTATCCTGGAGACAATGGGGAAAGTAATCCAATTATCCAGGGCTAGAGGCAGACTCCATTGAGCACATGGTTGCAAAAAGACATAAAACACTTTAAAATACATAAAGTCACCTTTTACACATAACACACAGACATTTCACATTTCCCCAGATAGCTGGGATCTGAGCGCACAAAACTACCGAATAGCGCTCAGATCCTATTCACACAGTTCAATTGCCATGGAGCTAAAGTCTTTCCCATAGTCTTTCATTATAGGAATGGGCGTCATGGCATAGCTATCTGGGGTATCACCGTTCACACAGGGCAAGTGCTGAATGACCCCACTGTATTTAAAGGGCCAGAATGAGTGACATACACTCTGGTATGGCCGAATACTGTTTTAAAGGGCCCAATCTCCCAGGGACCATAATCACATGGCAATAGGCTGGCAAGCAGTCCTCTCCAGGCCCAAGTGGCGAAGGGCACTTCTTCACAGCGGCCTCTTGCAGGGTGTGTGGTTTTCGGTCCCTTACCCAATTTTGTAGGTGGGAAGGTATCCCGTCGAAGAACTGTTCCAACCTTCCGCTCACTGTCTGGAGCAGGAGGAATTCTGGGGTATCCTACATGAGGCGGATCCAGTACAGGCAGCCCAGCAGGATAACCGTCAACAGCACAGGCAGACCGTTAAACTGAATGGCAAAGTGGTCACTGGACTGAGAGACACTGGAGCCGCCATGACCCTGCTCCAAAAGAACCTTGTTTCTGAACACCAACACACTGGAAATACCGTGCAGTGAGGGTGGCAGGAGGCGCCGTATTCCGTCTACCTGTTGCCCGGGTTCATTTGGATTGGGGAGTGGGCTCTGGACATGTGAACGTGGGGGTCATGAAGGACTTACCTGCTGATGTTTTGCTCGGGAATGACTCGGCTTATGCTCCAATGGGACCTGCTGATGTCAACTGAGAGGTAACCCAATTACGCATGCTCAGACTCGTGCTCAGACCCGTGCTGCTGGAACCAGCCCACCTGCTGCTGAGACCCAGGTAAGACCCGATTCCCTGACTGGTACCCTAGAACCGACCTTTATTAGCTGGGATTCCCCAGAGGAGTTTGGGAGGGAAACCCAAGCAGACCAGACTCTCCAGAAGTATAGAGACCGGGCAGATACTGGAGAAGAAGGAGTAGATGGGGAGCGGTATGAGTGGGTGGGGGACAGGTTATATAGGATCCCTAAACCTTCCCAGAGAAATGTTGCCCCTCCGCCGAACCGACAGCTGGTGAGGCCGCAAAATACCGGCAGGAGATTCTGCGGATAGGGCATGATGTTCCGCTAGCAGGACATCTAGGGTCCCGTCGCACCGCCTATAGGATCATGCAGAATTTATTTTGGCCAAATTTTAATCAGGCTGTGTGGATATATTGTAGAACTTGTGACACTTGTCAACGGGTAGGAAAGCGGGGGGACCACCCAAGAGCTAGGCTTATGTCTATGCCTATCATTGGGGAGCCCTTTGCCCGCATAGCCGTTGACATTGTGGGTCCACTGGCCAGGGCTAGTCCATCCGGTAAGAAATATATCCTCACCGTGGTGGACTATGCCACTCACTATCCAGAGGCAGTAGCGCTGTCTAACATAGAGGCAGAGACAGTTGCTGATGCCCTGGTTAGGAATTTTACCAGGGTCGGGTTCCCTAAGGAGATTCTCTCTGACCAGGGAACCCAATTTACCGCTGTGCTCACCCAGCAACTGTGGAAGGTGTGCGGCATTAAACCGCTGCTTAACTCACCTTATCATCCCCAGACTAACGGTCTTTGCGAGCGATTTAATGGTACCCTCAAACAGATGTTGAGGACCTTTTCTGACACTTGTAGAGACTGGGAGCGATTTCTGCCTCATCTGTTGTTTTCCTACAGGGAGGTGCCCCAGGAATCTACTGGGTTCTCCCCCTTTGAGTTGCTATATGGGAGAAGGGTCCGCGGACCCCTAGATCTCATTAGAGGCCACTGGGAGGGGGACCCCCATAGTACCGTATGTCCTGGAACTCCGGGACCGCATGGAGAAACTGTCTCTGATGGTAAGAGCGAATCTCCAGGTGGCCCAGGGGAGACAGAGAAGGTGGTACGATCGGGGTGCCCGACAGCGAGTCTTCCAGGTTGGGCAGAAGGTGTTAGTACTCAAACCTGTGAAGGCAAACAAGATGCAAGCATCTTGGCAAGGCCCGTATAAGGTGTTAGCTCAGGTATGTGATACTACCTACCTTATAGCCAGCTGTTCAGATGAAAGGATCCAGCGATCCTTCCATGTGAACATGCTAAAGGAGTATCAGGAGAGACCGGAGAATGTCGCTGCAGTATGTGCCCCTGCTGCAGACGATACAGAGAGTTTACCCTTACCCGATTTGTTAGAGAGGGACTGACCTTACTAGACTGACCTTACTAGCCTTGTACAGCTAGGGGACAGATTGAACCCCACAGAGAAGGAACAGGCAAGACAGCTTCTGTGGGAGAAGCAGGCGATGTTCTCCCAAGAGCCCGGCTACACTACCCTAGCTGTACATAAGGTAGAAACCCCTGGACAGAACCCTCTGCGACAACCCCCCTACCATATCCCTGAAGCAGTCCGTGAAGGAATGCGGAAGGAGATACAGGAGATGACCCAGCTTGGGGTCATCGAACACTCCGATAGCCCTTGGGCTTCGCCGACTCAACGGGCGACTCAACGAGCGGACCACCACTGACGCCTACCCGATGCCCTGGGTAGACGAATTATTAGATCGCATTGCCAGGGGACGCTATCTGACCACCATAGACCTGTGTAAAGGAGGATGCTATCCCCAAGTCGGCCTTCGCCACCCCATTTGGCTTGTACCAATTTAAGGTCATGCCATTTGGGATGAAGAATGCCCCGGCTATCTTCCAGCGTATGGTGGATAGACTTCTCGATGGATTCCAGGAATTTGCTTGTGCATGCCTGGATGACATTGCGATCTACAGTGAGTCCTGGGAGGAACACCTAGTACATGTAGGGGTAGTCCTGGACAAAATTTGGGCCGCTGGCCTGACCTTGAAACCGGAAAAGTGCCATTTAGGCATGGCTGAAGTGCAAAACCTGGGTCACAGAGTGGGGTGTGGGAGCCAGAGACCGGAGCCAGCCAAGATAGAGGCAGTAGCAAACTGGCCCACACCCATCACTAAGACTCAGGTGTTAGCCTTCCTAGGGACAGTAGGGTATTACAGACGCTTTGTCCCTGACTACAGCACTATTGCTAAACCCCAGACTGACCTGACAAAGAAAAACCTCCCTAAGAAGGTTCTGTGGTCTCCAGCTTGTGAAGCTGCGTTTCAAGCACGTAAGCAGGCTCTTGAAAATGCCCCTGTCCTGGCTGCCCCAGTCCCTAACTGTATGGACTGGGGGCTGTGCTGAGCCTGGTCGGGGAGGACAGAGGAGAGCACCCTGTCACATATCTCAGTAGAAAACTGTTACCCCGAGAAGTGAGTTATGCGGCAGTGGAGAAGGAGTGCCTGGCCCTGGTCTGGGCATTGAAAAAGTTGAGCCCATATTTGTATGGACAGGAATTTTTCCTTGTCTGGCTTAACCGGGTCTCAGGAGACAATGGTAGACTGCTGCGGTGGAGTTTAGCTTTACAACCATATAACTTCACCATCAGCTACCGACCCGGTAAACAGAATGGGAATGCAGATGGATTGTCTCGGCAAACCGACGTTCTTACCACCTCCTAGTCCGGTCATCCCCAAGTTGACCCGCCAAAGGGTCAAGCCGGGTCTGCCGGAGTGTCCCACAAGGAGGGAGCCGTGTGACAAATCCATCTGTATGGACTTATATTGCTGGTTCGTCTGTTTGCCTTAATTACGCTGGATTTCCTGTCCGTATACCCCTGTTCGTATAATACTGACTTACCGAATAATACTGCCGAACAAACGGCCACCCAGGAGAGGAGTGTGCTGCTGGTTAACCTCTTGGCCCCAATTAGAACATGTGGTTAACCGCAGACACCTCTCCATTCCATTCGTACGGTTGGTCGTCGTTCATATGCCGGCCACGAGGCGGCGGCCATTTTGGGACACGAGGAGAATCAGCGGTGTTCGGTGCAAATCCTATGAAACTAAAAACGGACACTTTATCTACCGAACACCGCTGAAAGTTGCCGCCCGCCTTCTATTTCGTCGAAGCGTACGAACACCGGTCCGTTCGGAAGTTTTATAGCCTTCGTATGAACTTTACCCAGATAGCCGTCCCATGGAGTCATTCGTATACCGAAGAACTTGTGAAAGACTTTAACTCCATGGCGATTGATCTAGGTACATCGGATCTGAGCGCTATTCGGTAGAAATATGCACTCAGGTCCAGGCTATCTGGACCTTGCACGAACCCTTTTGCACGAACCCTTTTTGCATTTATGTATTTTATTGTATTTTTTGCATTACATTTCAAAATGGCGATTGTCTCTATCCTGGGAGATAATTAGGTTTCTCCCTAATTATCTCCGGGATAGAGAAGCAGGATTTATGGGTAAAATGGGAAGGGCTTATGTTAAAACCACTGCGATTGGCTACTGTATAATATGTTTTACAGTCTTCCACAAGGTCCCCTAGGGGAGTGTCTACCTTGTGGAGACCTGCATAAATACCGGGCAGGTAGCCCCCATTAAACACATTCCTGTTTGACCTTCAAGACGGAGATTGGTCTCGTTTGTGGAGGGATTTATTATTGGGACAACGCTTTCGTTTATTTCTAGCTGTGGAAGGAGTTCGACTGAATTGCTGATCGGGAGTTGCCGTGTACGTATACTCCGTTCGGGAGTTTGACGATCGGTTGGATTGAAACTGCATTTCTGGAGAAAGGGGATTGTTCACTAAACGGCGGCTTCATCTACCTGGCGGTGAGTGTCGTAACAATCTTTTAGTGTGGATCGTTTTAAAGTGGAGTAGTCAATCTCCATTAATCCTTGTTCCTCTGTGAGTCTGGATCCCAGCGCTGCCAACCAATGTAGCGGAGAGCTGATATTCCACAGCTATTCTCCACTTAAGATCCCAGTGAGGCTCAGGAACAAGTATTATAGATCCATAGAGTAGTAATTCCAGCACGCAAAATAATCCAACAATATCCCAACAGCACTCCCAATAACTGGACGACACACAGCATCAGGAGCAGAACTGAACTTTTATTCCACACAGTCTCCTTATAAAGCATTCTCCCATGCAGAGTGTATTACAGGAAGGGGAGACAGTCGGTCCCCCTCTCCAATATCGGAGAGAGTATCAGGGAGAGGAGCCGGTTACCACCTCTCCCCAGCGGCAGCTTATTTCCCAAAGGGGAGACCTTATTCTCCCAGATGGGACCGGGGTCTCTGCAATCGGTCTACAGGGGTGCCAGGTAGCCGGTCCAGATCCTCAGCAGCAGGACTGTTTATCAAAAGGGGAGACAGTCGGTCTCCCCCTCCAGCAGCAGCACCGGGTCCAGGGAGAGGAGCCTAGTACCCCCTCTTCACAGCTGAGCAACAACCAGACTACTCCAGCTGAAGCACTGGCATCAGGGCAGAGTACCGCTGGTCTCTGCCCACTCAGCAACCCACAGATCTGGAGTACCCGTACCCCACCAAGCCGCGATGGAGCCCCTGGACAAAGACTGGCTGCACGTTTCCCCTGGTTCAGTAACTTTTCATTGTGGGTGGGCTGCACTACTGACTATGTTTTGTGGGTGGGTTGCTGGACTAACCAAGGCACTGACCGACAGGAGGCCAGATACCTTGTTAGTCTTTTTGGAAAGGGGAGAAATGTGGCGGAACCAGCCTCGCCACCGGGAATTGGAGAAGACTGATTGCCAGCCTCCTGCCATGTGACTATGGCCCCTGGGATGTATTGCCTGCTCTCCTGTACTGCTGTGGTTTGCTACCAACTAGGTGGATTTCGCTATGGAGCTTGTCTAGTGCCCTCTGTTGGTAGCAACAGCAATATGCACTACCTGAATAGCAAGACTGGTTCATTTGCATATTCGGGTAGATTTGCATATGCTAATTCTGCAGGTATGTGAGATATTTTTTTTACCCCACCAAGCCGCGATGGAGCCCCTGGACAAAGACTGGCTGCACGTTTCCCCAGGTGCAGTAACTTTTCATTGTGGGTGGGCTTCACTACTGACTATGTTTTGTGGGTGGGTTGCTGGACTAACCAAGGCACTGACCGACAGGAGGCCAGATACCTTGTTAGTCTTTTTGGGAAAGGGGAGAAATGTGGCGTAACTAGCCTCGCCACTGTTCATTGGAGAAGACTGATTGCCAGCCTCCTGCCATGTGACTATGGCCCCTGGGATGTATTGCCTGCTCTCCTGTACTGCTGTGGTTTGCTACCAACTAGGTGGATTTGGCTGTGGAGCTTGTCTAGTGCCCTCTGTTGGTAGCAACAGCAATATGCACTACCTGAATAGCAAGACTGGTTCATTTGCATATTCGGGTAGATTTGCATATTGCTAATTCTGCAGGTATGTGAGATATTTTCTTTTAATTATTGTCTCCCCCACCTCTTTAAAAATATGCCATTGTGTTTTAATAAGTCACTGTATGTTGCCTGCTATGATTTGACTGTTTGTAATTTTATTGAGTTTTCACAGCAATGTTAATGTAATGACCATATGGGCTAGTCCCAAGGAAAATAAAGTTTTAGACAGTTCTTCTTGATCCCTCTGAACGTAGCCTTGTCTTGTTATTGGAGGGAGCTGTAATAATCACACTGGGGATGGCTATGCTCTGCATACTCCCCTGAGCTTGAATCACTTAGCTCTTTTAAGAGTTTGTTCCTGACATGCTTTCCTTGGAGGGGAGGTCTTCACCACACAGTCCTGGATGCTGGAGGTTCATACAGAGTGGAAGGAAGAGGTCTTTCCCACACAGTCCTTGAGGACAGAAGCTGATCCAGCAGGTAATCCATTGCAGTGTAAAGCGCAGGGAGAGGAGAGCAGCGTCTTCCCTCCCCAGCGGCAGGCTGAGTTACAGGGGGCAGAGGTAGTCGTTGCTGCCCCCCAGCAGCAGAGTGATATGCCAAGACGGCAGTGTGAAGTCCAGGGAGAGGAGAGCAGTGTCCTCCCTCCCCAGCGGCAGTGTGATGTGCCAGGAATTGGGAGCCCAGTCTCCATTCCCCAGCGGCAGTGTGATGTGCCGGGAATTGGGAGCCCAGTCTCCACTCCATGTTTTGCGAGGCAGTGTTATTTGTTGGGAATTAGGAGCCCAGTCTCCAGTCCCCAGCGGCAGAGTATCCAGCAGGGAATAGAGAGCCCAATCTCCTTTCTTCAGCAGCAGTCGGTCTCCCTCCACGGAGGCTGGAAGTATGTATGGGAGAGGAACTTGGTACTCCCTCTCCCCAGCGGCAGATTATCAATGTGCAGGGAATAGAGAGCCCAGTCTCCTTTTCCCAGCGGCAGAGTGTTCTATCGGGAGAGGAGCCTGTTAACCCCTCTCCCCAGCCACAGCTTAGTGTACAAGGGGGAGACTGTAAGCCCCACACCTGTGCAGATGTGGTCTCTGCACTCCCAGCACAGGGGGTAGGGACGGTCGGTCCTGCCCCCCCACGACAGGGCTGTTTAGCCAAAGGGGAGACAGTCGGTCTCCAGCAGCAGAGCTGTGTAACTAAAGGGGAGACAGTCGGTCTCCAGCAGCAGAGCGGTGTATTTAAAGGGGAGACAGTCGGTCTCCAGCAACCAGGCTTCAACCAGACTACTCCCGTGGTAGTGCTGGCATCAGGGCAGAGTACCACTGGTCTCTGCCCACTCAGCAACCCACCAAGGCAGCCTACCAGTCCCCCACACAGCCGTGGTGAGGCACCTGGACATGGACAAGTTTCTCCTCTACCCAGGTGTAGTAACCAGTTATTGTGAGTGGGCTGTACTGCTGTTTCTGTTTTGTGGGTGGGCTGCTGGACTAACAAGGGCACTGACCGGCAGGAGGTCAGATACCCTGTTAGTCTGTTTGGAAAAGGGGAGAGATGTGACGAGAGCAATCTCGCCACATTGCATTGGAGAAGCCTGGCTGCTTGCCTGCTGCCTTTGGACTATGGACCAGACTTTCTGTAAATGTGTTAACCCAGATAGCTATGCCATGGAGCCCATTCGTGTAGTTAAAGACTTCGGCTCCATGGCAATTGAACTGTGTGAATAGGATCTGAGCGCTATTCGGTAGTTTTGTGCGCTCAGATCCCAGCTATCTGGGGATATGTAAAATGTCTGTGTGTTATGTGTAAAAGGTGACTTTATGTATTTTAAAGTGTTTTACTGTCTTTGTGTCACCATGTGCATAATGGAGTCTTGTCCCTGTCCTGGGAGATAATTGAATTACTTCTCAATTATCTCCAGGGCAGAGGAGAGGAAGCCAGGATGCATTGTGGTAAAAAGTATGTGTAATTGGGTTACCTCTCAGGATAAGGGGAGGGGATCTGTGGGTTGTAACTAATGTGTTACTGGATATTTTATACCTCCCTGTGGGCGGTCCTGTATTTGCAAGACTGTAATAAAAACCAGGCTGGGTGTGCCAGCACCTCAGATTCTGCTTGACCCTCAAACCGATGTGTCGTCTCGTTTTTTGGGGGAATTGGATTGTATGCTGACTGCCAGGAGTGTAAGTGGATTGTATGCTTTTCCTGTTCAGCTATTTCAGGGTTCGTGTGTTTCCAGTTCGGGAGTTAGGAGATTTGTGTAGTTTGGAGTTAGGGAGATTGGTGATTGCAGTAGCTGCTGGTCTATGGAAAAGGGGATTATCGCCTAAACCATTTTTATCCTCTTGTGAGCGAAACGGTCCGTTACAGTGGATTATAATACTGCCCTCCGCTACAATTGGTGGCAAGCGACGGGATCCAACCTTACAGCCGAAAAGCGCAATTTGTGCAATTGTAACTGCCGAATAAGAAACGGGAATGGCAAGTGGAATACAGCGAAAGAACCAACTACCGAAGTGAATGGAGATGGATTATTCTAAGCTAAAGAGGCAGATGTTAAAGGAACTGCTTGAAGCCAGGGGTAAGATAGCCAGCAGCAAACCCAAGGCTGTACTAAATGCCGAGCTGATGGAGGGAGACAGAGCCTGCAGCGCTACACCCCCAGCAGCCGTGGAGGAAACCCTCTACCAGAGAGAAATGAGGACCAGGCTGGAATTTCTGCCACAGCCTATATCAGAGGCCGTGCTGCAAATGGTAATGGCGAATGTGCAGGAGTACGCGATGGCACACAGTCCACAGCATACACCGTCTCGAGCAGAATCCACTACGGGGTCACTCTACAACCAGGTAAAACCCAAAATTCCCTATCATGCCTTCAAAGTGTTTTGCTAGGAGAAGGATGAGATTGATGGGTATTTACAGGATTTTGAGAGACTGTGTGATTTGCATGATTTGGAGCGGACAGTATGGGTCCCACTGCTGGCAGGCAAGGCAAGTTGGCAGGCAAGCTGGCGTATCGCGCTGTACCCAGTGAGGACAGCACGGATTATGAGAAAGTGAAGCGAGCAATATTATAGAGGTATGCCATTACCCCAGAGGCATACCGGCGCAAGTTTAGAAACCTGCGCAAACCAGAGAAAGATTCTAATGCTGAATGGGCACACAAGCTGGACCAGGACTCCCAAGGGTGGATACAAGCCAGCCAAGCCACTACTATGGAAGGATTGCGACAGTTGATGCTGTTGGAGCAATTTTTTAATGGTTTGTCTCCAGAGGCACAAGAATGGGTGTGGGACAGGAGACCCCTCACCCTAACCGAAGCAGCTCAATTGGCAGATCAGCATTTTGATGCAAGGAGACATCATGGGCCCCTAGCCAAGAGTTATCCTCGACCTACGGGACTACCCAGTACTATACCACCCCCCGCTCACACAGCCTCCCCTTTTCGTCCACCCCAAGGGAACTTACCACCACCCTCCAGGTAAAACGCGCGTGCCAACATTCAATGCCACACATGCAAACAGTGGGGGCATAGGGCCCGCGAGTGCACCCAAAACCGGGGCAAGCCTGCCTGGAATCAAGGACGACCGAACCCAGCACCAAGGGCTGCTGCCCATCATTATCAACGAGAGCCGGCAGCTCAGGAGATGTTGAGTGTTCAAGCGGAAGAACCCCTGGGCATCTTGCATGAGGTGATGTCAGTCCGAGCCACAGATAACCGGCAGCATCATCGACAGCTGGTGACCTTGGAGGGGAAGGAGGTCCAGGGGCTGCGGGATTCATGAGCTACCTTAACCCTGATAGCACCCCACTTGGTCTCAGACTTGGCACACACTGGCGGATCCGTGGCCGTACGAGTGGCGGGGGAAGCAGTGTATCGACTACCCACTGCCAAAGTACATTTGAATTGGGGTGTGGGAGAGGGGACAGTAGAATTGGGACTCATGCAAAATTTACCAGCAGATGTTGTACTGGGGAATGACTTGGGCCAGATGACCTCTGCTTTTGTACCCCAGGCTCCCTACCAGGAAGCCCATCCAGTGACCACACGGCAACAGGCTCGCACCACGGTTCCACCAACACACTCTGAGGCTCAAGTAAGAGACCAAGACCCCCACACGACACGTATGTCCTGGGATACCCCAACTAAGTTTGAGGCTGAGGTGAAGTTAGACCCTACGCTACAGGTATACAGGGACAGGGTACACACTGACCAGGCTGGGCTAGAGGGGGAGCGGAACACCTGGGAGAAAGGGCTACTTTACCGCATTGCTGAAAGAGGAGTGGGAGGGTCGGTCACAGTAACGACTAAGAAGTTAGTGGTTCCACAGAAGTATAGGCAAGAACTGCTTAGGATTGCGAACGACATTCCCCTGACTGGGCATCTAGGGGTGACCCGTACCCGATACAGGTTGACCCACGCTTTCTTCTGGCCAGGGATTTCAAAGGATGTGAGGCAATACTGCACCTCCTGTGACATTTGCCAGCGGGTAGGCAAGCGAGGTGACCGCCACAAAGCCAAGCTATGTCCTCTTCCCATTATTGAAGAACCTTTTAGTAGGGTGGCCATAGATATAGTGGGGCCCTTACCAAAGCCCAGTCCCTCCGGGAAAAAGTATATCTTAACTGTAGTGGACTATGCCACCCGGTACCCCGAGGCTATAGCCCTCACCAATATTCATGCCGAAACTGTAGCATAGGCCCTAATGAAAATATTTTCCCGGGTGGGGTTTCCCCAAGAAATCATATCCGATAGGGGCACCCAGTTTACCGCTGAGGTCACCCAACAATTATGGAAGATATGTGGCATTAAGCCAATAGTAAATTCAGCGTACCACCCCCAGTCCAATGGTCTATGCGAAAGGTTTAATGGTACGCTGAAACAGATGCTCCGTACGTATGGAGAGGCTCATAAAGACTGGGAGAGTTTTTTACCCCATTTACTCTTCGCTTATAGAGAGGTACCCCAAGAGTCCACATGGTTTTCCCCTTTCGAATTACTGTTTGGGAGAAGGGTGCGGGGGCCACTGGACCTCATTAGAGAACACTGGGAGAGAGAGAGTAGCCCAGATGGAACCCCTATTGTATCCTACATACTGGAGTTCAGGGACCGTCTGGAGGCGCTAACTCAGGCTGTGCGCACCAACCTCCAGGCGGCCCAGCAACGCCAGCGCCGCTGGTACGATAGGGGAGCAAGAGACCGCAGCTTTCAGGTGGGACAAAAGGTTCTGATTTTGAAACCAGTCCGCACAGACAAGCTGCAGGCCATCTGGCAAGGCCCATACCAGGTGGTGGAACAAAGATGTGACACCACCTATGTGATCGGCCCCTGCTCAGGGGTAGGGAAGAGACGCATGCTCCATGTGAACCTGCTCAAACCCTATCATGAGAGGATAGAGGACGTGGCCGCAATCTGCGCATCCGCCGCTGAGGATCAGGAGAATCTGCCCCTACCTGACCTCTTAGAACAAGAGGGACAGACAGAGCCCTCCAAGGGGGTTCAGCTGGGGGAGCGGCTAAGCCCTCTGGAGCGTGCCCAGGTACAAGAGCTGATTGTAGCTAAAGGGGCTACCTTCTCCAATTTACCTGGGTACACTCCGCTAGCCACTCACTGAGTCGAGACCCCGGGGCAGCTACCTATGCGGCAACCCCCATATCACGTACCTGAAGCAGTCAGGACGCATATGAAGACTGAGATTAATGAGATGCTGCAGCTAGGGGTTATCAAGCCTTCTGATAGCCCCTGGGCATCGCCGGTAGTGCTGGTACCAAAGAAGGACAGCACGACACGGTTCTGTGTCGACTACCGGAGGCTAAAAGACAAAACGGTGTCTGATGCCTATCCGATTCCCCGGATAGACGAGCTGCTGGATAAGATGGCACGGGGCCAGTATCTCACTACCATAGATTTGTGTAAGGGATACTGGCAGATCCCACTAGCCGAGGAGGCCATCCCCAAGTCGGCGTTTGTCACCCCATTTGGCCTGTACCAATTTCGGGTCATGCCATTCGGGATGAAAAACGCTCCGGCAACCTTCCAGCGGATGGTCGATCAGTTACTGGACGGATTCCAGGAATACGCATATGCCTATTTAGACGACATTGCTATATTCAGTCAGACCTGGGCCGAGCACCTACAACACATAGGGGCCATCCTAGATCGTATTAGAGAGGCAGGGTTAACGTTGAAACCCAGCAAGTGTCATATAGGGATGGCAGAAGTGCAGTACTTGGGCCAACGGGTGGGAAGCGGGCAACAGAAACCCGAACCAGCTAAAGTGGAAGCCATAGCTAAAAGGCCCACTCCTAGGACGAAAACCCAAGTGCTAGCGTTTTTAGGTATCGCAGGGTACTATAGAAAGTTTGTACCCAACTATAGCGCCCTGGCCAAACCCCTGACTGACTTGACACGCAAGAACCTTCCTCGACAGGTTGTCTGGGCCCCAGAGTGTGATCAGGCATTCCAACAACTAAAGACTGCTCTAACTAATGCCCCTGTGCTTGCTGCTCCTGATCCAACTAAACGATTTCTTGTTCACACAGACGCTTCAATGTTTGGATTGGGAGCAGTGCTGAGCCAAGTTGGAGCCGATGGCGGAGAACACACCGTAGCTTACCTGAGCTGAAAGTTATTGCCACGAGAAGTAAGCTACGCCGCCATTGAGAAAGAATGCCTGGCTGTGGTATGGGCCCTCAAAAAGTTACAGCCGTATTTGTATGGACAACCTTTTTCCCTACTCACAGATCACAAGCCGTTGGTGTGGCTAAACCGTGTGGCTGGAGACAATGCCAGGCTGCTGCGCTGGAGTTTGGCGCTGCAGCTGTTTGACTTTACAATCCACTACCGCCCAGGGAAACAAAACGGTAACGCCGACGGGTTATCTAGACAAACTGAACTTGAAAAATGATCTGTGAGTCCGTTGGGATCAGACTGTGTATGCCGGCTTGGTTCTGGGGGAGCATTGTGGCAAACCTAACCACTTCTGGACTATACATGTATAATAGTTGTCTGTATGTTATGCTGTATGTATTTTGCTGTGTGTTATGGGGCCATGGTAATTTGCATGCTGGCAGCCGTAAGCTACTAGCATGCGAGTACTTCGTTTAACGAACAGCGACTATCCGGGTTGTTCGTGAAACGAATGTGGGCTCCCCTGATAGACCACACATTCAGGTACGTGTGGCGCTCGTTAACCGATTGCAACAATGTTGGAGGCTCTCCTAGGTGGCCGTCGATCGACTACCGACCACGCGGCGGTCGGCCATCTTGGATCCTTTGTCTCTTCAGCGGTGTTTGGTCGTCGAGCGCCTGGAACTAAAAACGTCTACTCGACGACACGAACACCGCTGTACTTCCATACCGTTTGGGAGCCCGGTTTTCGGTAATATAGTTCCCCTAAGTTCAATCGGCAGATTGAGGGGAACTTCAATGTAAAAGGTAATTGATGCAGCGTTCGGTCATTTCAGCTGGGATCTGAGCGGTATTCTCACAAAAGGTGCGCTCAGACCCCAGCTATCTACCGAGTGTTGTAGAATTATTGACCTCATAAAATTATTGTAGAGAAATGCTTTGCCAGGAGGAAATGAGCATCAGCGGAACAATAAAGTTCCTGTTGAATGAAACATTGTGGCAGCTAGGCTACATGTTTGGTCTTAATAAAGTATGTGTCAGCTAAATCATAAAATGTGTATTTACTAAAAGCCTTGAAAACTAACCTTGAAACTAACAGTGCCAACTACTCAAAATGGCTGCCAAAGTCCCCCTCCCATCGAGTGAACCTCATGCTAACAAGATGGCGCTTGCATCTTGTGTCCACTCCCGTGTCAAGGATGTCACCACCTCTTGATGGGAGGGCATTTAACTAACCACTTAACACCTAAACCAATTAATAATGTTTACTTCTTGTTATCTTGAATTCTTTAGTGATGTAATAATGCCTTTATAAGGGTCTGCGCACCCATTTTTGATGCGATGCCATTAAAGCCATTCCAAAGTTCTTTCATTAACCTGAACCCTGTGTCTCTGTGTGAATTTACTTCTGCGTGCACGCAACCTTTTTATCTTTAATTTGGACAGGAACAGATAGTCATTCAAACGTATTGGTTTGCATAAAAGAATCCACAACAATTTGGCGCCCAGAACGTGGGGCTCTGGGTTATGCAGCGTCCAAGAAGACGCTGGGGGGATGGATCCTGGGGGAAGGAAAAGAGCCTGATCACCTCTGAATACACGGTAGAGATTGCTGCAGCACCTAGCCGGTATGTTCCTGCCCCTGTGATTGACCTGTCCCAGTGTCTGTGACTGCTGCCGAGAGGACATCAAAGTCAGGTAATAACTTGCCCAGAGTCCTTGTATTGTTATTGATACCCAGTTTACCTGCATGTTGACTATCTGTTGCCTGGGTGTGTTTGTATTGGTTTGTGTTTAGCTTAGTTCCCGGGGAGGATGAATGCCTGTTTACCCCTTTTAGGTGCTAGGTGGCTCTAGTGGAAAAGGAAAAAGGGGGGGAATCTGGTGGAAGTCTGCGTGGACTCGCTGCTTTCTAAAGATCCTCAGCTGCCTGTTTACCTCTTTTAGGTGCTAAGTGGCTCTAGCAGATAGGAAAAAGAGGAGGGGACCTGGGTGGAGGTTTGTGTAGACTCACTACTTCCTGGGGGTCCTGGGTGTCACTTTGAGTGCCTGGCTAACCTCATTGTGCACATTACTCTGCTTGCAGAGGGTGGGACACTTCAGCCTCGAGCACTGACGCTGGTAGTGTTCTGTTAACCTCTCAGTGCCCGCGGATACGGACATTGTTGGGTTTTTTGTGGCGTGTGGATTCGGGCAGGCATTGCTGTCTCCATCACCACGTGGTAGTGAGACTTGCGGGAGGGTCCGCAATAGGGACACTATGGGAGTGAGGGAAGAGGTGGTTACGAACCACTGTAACTAAGGAGGCGTACGGGACTCGGGCCGGTGTTTGCTGTTTTACGTCGCCGCCAGGTAGTGAGACTTGTGGAAGTCATTCCCCGAGCGGGGACACTACGAGGTTGAGGGAGGTGGCTTCGGCCACACGAGTAAAGGAAAGGGATTACTGTTGATTTTATTTGAACTGTGATGCATGCACTGTATTTTATTTGAAATGTTGTCTTAGTTGTCTGTCACACAGATTCCTGTGCTTACTCTTACTCTTATCTTACTTTCTGTGTTATTTACACTTTCCCCTCCTATTTCTCTTTGATGAGAGAAGTGATTGGTCACACACTTCTCGCCACGCTCCAATCCGCGGCTACCTCGGGTCTACGACTAGTCTACGTTTTGGGAAGACGTACGTAGGAACCCACTCTTACGTAGCAGTCGAGCACTGTAGACCTTCTTTTCTCTCTTTCTCTATATCTGGGTTGCCTTATATAGGGAGGATGGGGCAGAAGTTAGATAAACCCAGTAAGGGATGGTTAGCATGTGATATGGTAGAAGATAGAGAAGGTGAAGAGATGGTTAAGAAAGTTGATAAGATTGCTAAAGTATGTGGAATTACCGTACCTCCGTGCGGCAGGTTGCAGCCAGAAAGCTGGCGTAAGTTACTGACAGAAAAGAAAGGGAAGCTGTCAGACCATGATTTGGTCCGTACAGCAGAAGCCTGGTACCGAGTAGCAAGAGCTATTCAGCAAGAGGGATGGGTAGAGGAAGAAATTGATCACAAAGGTTTAAGATTGTTTGTGTATTATAATAATTATGTTACTGGGAAGTTCTCCCAGCCAGCGCCCTATTATGGCGCCCAGGAGGTGACCACTCCCATCATCCCGTCAGTAATGACCGAAATGCAGCTGACCATGGTCCCCACCCCTGCCTACCACCGCCCCTGTTTACCCGGTCTTGAATGCTGATGGATCCTTATTCTCCCCCCATCAGTCCTACAGATCTCATCACCCACATCCCCTCCTCCACCACCCTCCCTCTCCAGTCCATTTCTCCCGTCCAATCTTCCTCCCCTCCGCTCGTCCCCCATCACTACATCACCTGCCTGCTTCCCTACCTGCCCACCTCCTCTTGCTCCTCCCACTAATCCCTCCCCTTCGGCTGTCTCACCTCCTACTGCTCCCTCTGCTCTTGTCCTTCCTACTCCACCTTCTCCTCCTCCTACTCCTCCCGTCCCTCCTACTTCACCTTCTCCTCCTCCTACTCCACCTGCTACTCAGTCCTCCATTTCCCCACCACCATACCTATATCCTGCATATCCTTCCTCCCTCCCTAATCCCTACCCATCTCCCTCGCCCTACCCATGTTCCGCCCTGGCTCCTGCCCAAATGGCCTGGCTGTTCCCCTACCCTAATCCCGCAGCTCCGCCCTATCCAGCCTTCTCCCTATGTACCTTCCTTTGCCACACCCCCAGCCCCGATCACGCCTACCCTGCCCCAACCTGCTCAAGTTGTGCCCACATCCAACATGGCCGCCACTTCCTCCCTTAACCCAAACGCCACTTCCTTCCACGCCTCCAATATGGCGGCCCCCAGTGATCCGGCACCTCTAATGCCGGTCCTTCCAAATGACTTCATACCACAAGCTAATAACTCACCATTAGCTCCGGAAGGCGGAGTGCCCACTCAACCCCCGGTCCTGACACCTCAGGTAGCTCCAAATACTGCAGGAGTCCGAGTGACATATGAAGATGAATTTGACTCAGATAGCTCTCATGGTTACCAAGTCCCACCAGACTCCAGAGAGGCATCGCCCCACCTGCCCCGTTGCTCTATCAATGACCCTTTCGGTCGCCGGATTCAGGGAAAGAAGGCTCCTATAATGTATGTCTCCTTCAATCCAACACAGGCCTGTGCCCTGATAAAATCACTCCCTGACCCTGAAAAACAACCCATGCCCTTCTATAGAGGGGTAGTCCAGATTCAGAAAACCTATTCCGCCACCTGGCGTGATTTATTAAGCATCTGTGCCATTAAGGATGGAGATGCTTATTGGCCTAGCATTGCCCGCCACCTCTGCACCAACTGGCTCATCAGTGATACTGACTATACATCAGGGATTGAGTTCTGTGACCAGCTGAAGGCCTGGGCTAAAGATAAGCTCGCAGACCAAGCAGCTGGCCTTAATGATGTTGTTCAGGAAAAAGGTGAATCTGTGGAGAGGTTTCATGCTAGACTTTTTCAAGTGTTCTCAGACCTGGGATTTGATCTCACCAATAAAATTCACTCCCAGATGCTTTCCGGTGCTTTGTCCTAGGCATTAAAGACTCTATACGCAAGGGTATTATTGCTGCACGCCCTGAATATAGAGTGGTTACTCTTGATAAGTTACTCCTAGTGGCCAGAGGATTAGAATCAGCACAGAATCCTAGAAAGTCCAATTCAACTCCTATCATGGTGTCACGCCCTGTCCCAAAAGGCACCAAGCCCGAAGACAGATTCTGTTTTATTTGCGGGGAAAAGGGCCATTTCAGGAATGAATGCACTGAGCCCAGGAAATACTGAAAACCATATACAGATGAGGAGGTGGCTAAGCCTACACCTACAACAAAGGCTATAAAACCTCCCTTACCTGACTCAGCTCAAGAAGATTAGGAAATTGGCAAGCCTGTGTCATTAACACCTGTCATGGCAGTGTCTTCAGGGGAACAAGGGGGGCCTCTAGCCACTGTAACTTTACCCATTGAAGGTCAACCTACAATATTCCTTGTTGACACAGGTGCAGCCCGAAGTGTTCTGCGAGAACAAGACCTGCCTGATTCTTCATTCCTTTCCAATATTGATGTCTCCTGTGTTGGCGTAGATGGCCTCCCGAGACAAAGTCCTTTAACTACCCCTTTACGGGTTGGCAACTGCCCCAGTCTGCTTGCCCGATTTGTGGGGTCTTCCACATGCCCCATTAACATTTTAGTTGCTGATGTCCTTTCCCGCCTACAGGCATCTATCACCTTCACACCAGGCGGCCAGGTGGAACTATCTTCCCCCCTGTCTGATTCAGATACCTCGGCCTTGTGCTCCCTGCCTTTGATGCTTCATCTAGAAAAACCCCATGGGGAAGCAAAGGCCCTGAGGGGCAATTTTCCAGAATCTTTAATGACAAGTGTCCCTAAGAAGCTATGGTCTTCAGGCCCAGAGGACATAGGCCACCTTAAAGTCCCACCTGTGATGGTGAAGCTAATTCCAGGAGCAAAATTACCAAGAAAGTCTCAATATCCATTGAAACCAGCACAAGCTGCAGCCATCACAAAACAAGTCCAAGCACTCCTAGAGAAAGGTGCTCTTGTCAAATGCGAATCACCATGTAACACCCCATTGTTTCCTGTGAAGAAGAAGACACCCAAGGGTGAACCAGAGAAATACAGAATGGTCCAGGACCTTCGAGCAGTAAATGAGGCCACAGTTCTGGATACCCCAATTGTGCCCAACCCACACACATTACTCTCTGCGTTCCACCCTCTGCCAAATGCTTCACAGTGATTGACTTGGCCAATGCCTTTTTCAGTGTCCCTCTGGACCCTACCTGCCTTCACACACGAAAAACAACAGTACACATGGACTGTTATGCCCCAGGGGGCACAAAATTCACCAAGTCAGTTTGCAAAGGCTATGTCCTCAATTCTTGATCCATGGCAATCTGACCACCTAGAGGTTGTTCTGCTCCAATATGTTGATGACCTGCTCTTCTGTGGAGATGACATCCCCACAACAGAAAAATGTTCTCTGGATCTCCTTTGTTATCTTGCAGATCAGGGGTGTAAGGCATCTCTTGTCAAGCTTCAATTTTGTCAACCTACTGTAATTTTTCTAGGACGTTGCCTGTCCCATGGCACTAGACACCTTGTTACGGTTGCCTCCAGGCTGGCTGGAAGTTGGACCGTAGAAAAAGATGCTCCTAGCGCTTCCAGAGGACTCCAAGCACTCCACCAGACACCATAAGCACCGCAGGCTGCAGCTATCTCCCTTCAGAACGAAGCAGGAACAAGCTCTTACAAGAGCTCAGTGATTATAGCAAGGGAATATGCCTAGCATAGCAATCCCTTGTAGCAGATTCCCCCAATAAGAGACAGGACTCAAGTTGAGGGTAAAAATAGAACTCTCTGGCTGCTAGCTTGCAGCCCTTTTTATTAGGTGCTCCCATGAAGGGGAGGGACACACACAGTAACGTACATTAACCAATCACACAATAGTTACATCCCACACATAGCCCTCCCCTCTACCTGTAAACTAATTATCTGTACACACAGGAAAATACAATTATCCTAGGTAGGGAAAATACAGTTTTTACACAACATTCATAACTCCCAAAATATACATCACATTCGCATAAAAATACATATACACAATCAATCCATTCGGGGGAACAACATACTCAAAAATCATACGAATTGGACCAGGGGTTCAAAAGTTAGTACAAATGTGCATTTGACCTTCTGGAAGCATGGTTTTTAGAAGCTCAAACTAGTTCCCCAGAATCCTCTATCCTGGAGACAATGGAGAAGCTGATTTAATTATATCCAGGGACAAACACAGCCTCCATTAAGCACATGTTACCAGCAACCACCAAAAGACATAAAAATACATAACTCCTGTTATACTAAACAGAACCCCCACATTCAACCCATCCCCAGATGGCTTGGATCTGAGCGCTCAACATATCCAAACAGCGTTTAGATGCCACAAACACAGTTCAAACGCCATGGGGTTTAAGTTTCGTATGGGCTGATGAGAGGGCCCATAATCCTGGGGCAGCCCAATAACCCACAGTATGCCCAAATACCGTGCATAAAGGGCCAAATCGACCAGGGACCGTAGTCACAGGGTAAGAGGCGGGCAAGCAGCCCCCTCCAAACCACAGTGGCGAAGTGGCTTTCGCTACATATCTTCCCATTCGGGGGTAGACTAACCAGGTACCTGACCTTCTGCCGGTCAGTACCTAGATTAGTCGGGCAGCCCACCCATAAAACAAAATTAGCAGAGTAGCCCACCCACAAAACAAATTTAGCAGTGTAGCCCCCCACAATAAAGAATTCACAGAATGGCCCACCCACGGTACATACTTCACAGAGGGTCTAACCCACAAAACAAATTTAGCAGTGTAGCCCCCCCACAATAAAGAATTCACAGAATAGCCCCCCAACAATAAGTCATACTGGCCTGTAGGTCCCAAGTTGTGGGGTGAAACTGTGGCACCCTCGGCCTTGCTGGGCAAATGGCTGTGAGTACTTGGGGGCCAGATGCCCGATGTGCTCTGCTCCGGGGTCAGAGCTGGGGTAGTCTCAGGGTAAGGAAAAAAGGAAGGACAGAGGCCAGCGGCGCTCTGCCCAGTTGCCAGCTCTTCCGCTGAGGCAGCCTGTAGAAAGTCAGGCTCAGGGGAAGGAAACAAGGGAGGACAGAGGCCAGCGGCGCTCTGCCCAGTTGCCAGCTCTTCTGCTGGGGGGTCAGGGAACAAAGGAGTTGACTGGGGAGGAGAAATATCACTTACCTCCCCCTGGTACTCCGGCTGCTGCTGGGGGGGGAGGTCGATGCTCTCCACTTTCTGTAACTCCAGCTCTAGTTGGGGATCTGGGCCGGTTGCCCAGCATCCCTGTAGGGCTGGTGGAGAGATCTCGGTCCCATCTCCACCTGCCTGCAGGGGGTCCTCCCAGGACCAGTCTATGAGGTCCTCTACCTCGGGTACCTCTGGTTGCTGTTGGGGAGGGAGACCGGTTGTCTCTTCCTCCAATAACACATTCTGCCGCTGGGGAGTGAGACCGACTGTCTCCCCTCCCTGTAAAACATACTGCCGCTGGGGATCTGGGCCGGGTGCCCAGCATCCCTGTAGGGCCGGTAGAGAGACCTCGGTCCCATCTCCACCGGCCACCTCGGTTTCTTCCTCGTCCCACTCTACCTGTGGCTGGAGTTTCTCCCAACGTGCCCACTGGCCTTCCCTCAACGCCCTGTGTTGTAGGTTCCGGGTCACCATGTCCCACACGAACCGCACGTATTTCTCCTCTGGATTGGGTCCGTAAAACTTCAGGCGCAACCCTACCATCGTGCCAAACTCTAGTACGGAGTAGCTATACGCCATGCTTGCTGTAGCCACTGCTGGTTCCATTATGTTGCTGAAGATAGGGACGCTGCACAACTCCACACGTTACCGGTGTCTCTGAGCTGCTTCTCCTCGCACTAGGACGCCATCCCACCGCTTGCCACCAATGTAACGGATCCACTGGCACCCCGACTGGGTACCTCCGTTGAAAGATGCTCCTAGCGCTTCCAGAGGACTCCAAGCACTCCACCAGACACCATAAGCACCGCAGGCTGCAGCTATCTCCCTTCAGAACGAAGCAGGAACAAGCTCTTACAAGAGCTCAGTGATTATAGCAAGGGAATATGCCTAGCATAGCAATCCCTTGTAGCAGATTCCCCCAATAAGAGACAGGACTCAAGTTGAGGGTAAAAATAGAACTCTCTGGCTGCTAGCTTGCAGCCCTTTTTATTAGGTGCTCCCATGAAGGGGAGGGACACACACAGTAACGTACATTAACCAATCACACAATAGTTACATCCCACACATAGCCCTCCCCTCTACCTGTAAACTAATTATCTGTACACACAGGAAAATACAATTATCCTAGGTAGGGAAAATACAGTTTTTACACAACATTCATAACTCCCAAAATATACATCACATTCGCATAAAAATACATATACACAATCAATCCATTCGGGGGAACAACATACTCAAAAATCATACGAATTGGACCAGGGGTTCAAAAGTTAGTACAAATGTGCATTTGACCTTCTGGAAGCATGGTTTTTAGAAGCTCAAACTAGTTCCCCAGAATCCTCTATCCTGGAGACAATGGAGAAGCTGATTTAATTATATCCAGGGACAAACACAGCCTCCATTAAGCACATGTTACCAGCAACCACCAAAAGACATAAAAATACATAACTCCTGTTATACTAAACAGAACCCCCACATTCAACCCATCCCCAGATGGCTTGGATCTGAGCGCTCAACATATCCAAACAGCGTTTAGATGCCACAAACACAGTTCAAACGCCATGGGGTTTAAGTTTCGTATGGGCTGATGAGAGGGCCCATAATCCTGGGGCAGCCCAATAACCCACAGTATGCCCAAATACCGTGCATAAAGGGCCAAATCGCCCAGGGACCGTAGTCACAGGGTAAGAGGCCGGCAAGCAGCCCCCTCCAAACCACAGTGGCGAAGTGGCTTTCGCTACACACCTCACCTGTGATCGGGTTAGAGCGGTTTTGGCCATTCCGCCTCCAAGAACTCCAAAGTCTCTCCACGCCTTTCTGGGCCTTATTTCTTACTGCCAGGCGTGGATCCCTGAGGCCTCCCTACTCATGCAACCTCTGTATGATGCACTCAAATCAGACCCGTTCTGTTTGCACATGACAACTTCTATACTCTTCAACGTGCTATTGCTTCTGCTCCCGCCCTTGGCCTACCAGACTATACCAAACCCTTCAAACTGTTTGTGTCTGAGAGACAAGGCCACGCTACAGGAGTCCTTACTCAAGCACATGGTCCTGGTGGACGCCAAAGGCCTATTGGCTTCTTCTCTTGCAAACTGGACATAGTGGCTAGAGGAACCCCCTCTTGCCTTCGAGCTGTTTTTTGCTGCTCGAGAACTCATTGACAGCACTGGGGACCTGGTTCTTGGCCACTCACTGACTGTTTTGGCACCTCATGATATTTCTGCCATAATCAACCAGGTCCAGATCAAGCATGTCACCGCTGCCAGACACCTTCGTCTCCAATGTCATCTCCTGTTACCTGACAATGTCACCCTTCAAAGATGTCAGGTTCTGAATCCGTCCACTCTTCTGCCTCTCCCTGAGGGGGGTAGCTACTATGGATTTTTCATGGATGAAGGATATGTCCTACTCCTTACCCACACTACTAAATCAATGCACACCAATTTACCATTCTGCGATGGACCAGAATATGCTTTCTGCACCATGTGGTACAAACCAACCATTAACCCTGACCCTCATTATGAAGATGAACTCTATCAATTAGTTGAGGTAAAACTCACTCTACAAGATTTTTATTGCGATACTGAAAGCAACAGTATGATTTTGGTCCAACTACCACCTGGACTTGAACATCTGTATCACCATTGGGACACAGCCATTCCACATGTCCCTGTTACCAAATCAAAAATTAAGTCATGGAGTGATCTCGGGCCCATGGCAAAACTATGGGCCACCATGGATGAATCACAGCTACAAGAAAGAGGCGTTGTCAAATACCCAACAACTGAACATGTAAAAGCATGGCCACGTTACTTTCTGGAAGAAGAATTTGAAGATCTGGTCATAAAGCACGACTATGATCCAGAAGCGCCCCATGACTGTTTTGAACAGATGAAAATGGAAACAACACATTTACCAACTGTGCATGAGGATCCACTAATAGATCCTGACCTCACCCTGTTTGTGGACGGCTCAAGGTATGCTGATGAAGAAGGAAAATACCACACAGGATATGCCGTCACCACAACAGGTGAAATTATCAAGTCATCATCTTTACCATCAACAATGTCTGCACAAGAAGCTGAACTACAAGCCCTAACTTCAGCATGTAAGATCTCTGAAGGGAAGCGCGCCAATATCTACACAGACTCAAGATATGCACTGGGCGTGGCTCATGACTTCGGATTAATTTGGAAAACAAGAGGATTTCTTACCACTGCCGGTACACCAGTCAAGCACAGTTCTGCAATTAAGGAGCTGATGGATGCCCTCCTACTCCCAGAAGAAGTAGCCATTCTGAAGGTAAAGGCACATGGGAAGTTGGATTCAGATGAAGCAAAAGGCAACCATCTGGCTGATCAAGCTGCAAAACAAGCTGCAAGAGAGCCACAGGAAGTGGACAGAAGAATGTCCGGAAACGAAGAAACTTTCATATTCACCTTGCAGACTCTTCCAACTGATTTAAGAATCCTACGGGAACAACAGGCTGCAGTTGCCCCTGAGGAAATACAAAAATATAAAACAGAAAGGGGCAGTTCTGAAGGATGGAGTGTACTCCAACAACCTCAAGTTCTGCCTCCCTAAAAGTTTGTACCCAGCAGTCGTGCAATGGGCACATGGACCTGCACATTTATCAAAAGATCTAATGACTGCTCTTGTACAAAAGTATTACGAAGCACCTGGAATTACTACACTAACCGGTAACTACTGCAAGGCCTGTGTCATTTGTGCTAAGTGCAATCCAGGAAAAACAGCCAAAGAGTGGTTAGTACGAATATGCACTAGTAATGGTGGACATGTTGTCAGGCTGGCCAGAAGCCTATTTAGTAGCTAACATTACCGCCAAGACGACAGCAAGGCGTTTACTCACGGAAATTGTATGTAGATTTGGACTCCCAGAAGTTATTGAAAGCGACCAAGGCCCAGCCTTTACAGCATTAGTGACCAAAGAAATTTGGACTGCCTTAGGGGTGACCCTTGCTTTCCACACACCTTATCACCCACAAAGCAGTGGCAAAGTGGAACGTATGAATGGTACCCTAAAAGCTAGAATGTTAAAAATGTCACAAGAAACAAAGATGCCCTGGCCAGAAAGCTTGTCAATAGCTCTATTCAGTGTCAGGCATACACCCAGAGGAAAGCCCTCACTGTCTCCATATGAGATTCTATTTGGGACTGCACCCAGGCTAGGTTGCTATTTTCCCCAACAGCTACAGCTTCAAACTGATGTTTTGGTAGATTATGTAACTGAACTTGCGAGTGCTTTAAACAAAATCCATGCCCAAGTTTTCTCTTCAATTCCAGATCCTGATTCTGACACAGGCAACCACAGTCTGCTCCCCGGTGATAGGGTCCTAGTCAAGAAATTTGTGCGAAAACACACCCTGGAACCAAAAATTGACGGACCATTCCAAGTTCTCCTGATCACCGCCACCTCCGTCAAGTTGGCTGGAAGACCCCACTGGATCCACGCCTCTCATTGCAAGAAAGTTCCTGCCCCAGAGGAAGCAGATTCCGCACAACCATGTACCTCTGGTACATCATCCCCTTGATTAGTCTTTTTGAGGCCCAGCAAGTGGCCATTACTAAAGATGCTAGTGGGTACACCTTCTGGTATAATTCATCATGTACCCACGTAGACACATTCACCTTTGATTACTGTGACATTGTAGATTGCCCATTTCCCAAGTCACAAATTCAAACCATTTATAAAGATATACCACATGCAAAAGACCCCTATGTTTGTGTAGTTGACAAGCAATGGGGGCACAACTGTAACCATTGGGGGGCTGCAGGATGGAATGCTGTGCCTGCCTGGGGTTACAAACCCAAAAGTGCCTTATCTAAAGTAGATGACCATGGTAGATCCCTCCTTCAAAGAGGAGGTACGCCCATGAAATTAATGTTAAATATCGAGCATCCTGGCCCAAAGGATGCTGACCAATATGTAATGGGAATGTATTGGAAAAGAGGTTCCTATAACAAATTAGGTAATTTCTATCTTAAAGGTATGTGCCAATCTCCAGAGTGGCAAGGGGCTATTCGTATGGTCCCGAATCCACTGAAACCACATATCCAGTCTTTTAAGGACATGATGGCAATTGCTAACTCCACCTTCGAAGATACCATGGCCGCTGAAACTGGTTTCAATTATATCAATCTGTGGTTAGAGTGGATGAAATATAATGCTAATAAACCTAATAGAACCGCATGCTATGTGTGTGGTGGTGCCCGACCTCACCTTGGCACCGTTCCTATAACTCTGCCTTTGGAGATAGAGAATTGCTTCCTAAGTCTCTTTGCCTATCACTATGATTTCAACAGGTCCCTCTGTGAAGCAGAGCATCCCCTCTTAGTTGGAAATGTCAAACCCCCAGATGGAATCACGATTTACAAGGGTAATTACACTTGTTATACTAACTATGACGGGATTGGTAAGTTCATGGGTAACTTTTCCAATGATTATTGTGCCACCTACAGAACTGTTCCTATATACCTATTACAACACCATACCAGGTCATTAGGGGATATTTACTGGTTATGTGGGGATTTACAGTTAAGATCCAGGCTGGAAACTGAGTGGTGGGGAGAGTGTACCCTAGCCAAGGTTATCATGCCCATTCATATTATTTCTGATAATCACCCTGATATACATGAACCTCCACATACGCCAGCCAGAGTCAAGCGCGAAACCCCAGTAAAAGGCAGTTTTGACCCCCACATTTACATAGATGCCGTTGGGGTACCTAGGGGGGTACCTAATGAATTTAAAGCTAGAGATGAAGTTGCTGCGGGTTTGGAATCACTTTTCACTATAGTCACTGCCAACAAAAACCTTAATTGGATTAATTACATTTATTATAACCAACAGCGTTTTGTCAACTACACCAGGGATGCCCTCCAGGGCCTGGCCGAACAGTTACAGGCCACATCCCAGATGACCTTCCAGAATAGAATGGCCTTAGATATGATTCTAGCTGAAAAGGAGGGTGTATGTAAAATACTACCTGACACCATGACTTGCTGCACTTACATTCCAGAAAACACAGGTCCAAATGGTAAAGTCACTATGGCCATAGAGAAATTAAATAAGCTCTCAGAAGAGTTGAAAAGGAATTCTGGGGTAACAGATCCCTGGGAAAGGAGGTTTGGTTGGATGTCTGGTTGGCAAAAAGCTTTAGTTCATATTGGTATGGCTCTACCAGGGCCGTTTGAAGGAATTTGGGGGCCCCAAGCAAAACGGACATGGAGGCCCCCACATGCACGCTCAAGGTCTGGGCCCCCCGGCGCCTGCACCCGGGTCCTCTCCCCCCCTTCCTCCCCCCCCCCGAGTCCGCCCACAGGGATGCAGTGTCTGCAGGGCCGGTGCAAGGATTTTTGCCGCCCTAGGCAAAAGTAAAGTTTGCCGCCCCCCATGTGACATCACAGTGCCCCACCCATATGATCTGCCATGTTAACTAACACAGTGCTGCAGTGCCGCCGTGTTTACAATAAAAGGCCTGCAGGGACAGGCTATAGACACCAGAACCACTACATTAAGCTGCAGTGGTTTTGGGGACTATAGTGTCCCTTTAATGTGAGGTAAATTAGAGATTAGTGCCACGAATAATATACTAGATTGCCTACTTACAACCAGATGAGGATGATGATGGGCTTCAGCTGCCGTCTGGCTCCACTGGTCTGGTGTAGAACAGTCTCTCTGGAGGCGGTTTGTAACTGTGGTCACAAAAATCAATGTTCTGGGAGAACGGGAATGTCACGTCTAAACATTTGTTATGAAGGAACACAACTGCAGATTTCTTATAGTTTGAATATTTATTATAGAAAGTAAAAGGTATTGACTTTAAGTCCAATTACAGGTACTGTAGCTTTAATTAATAAACGATAACTGTAGTCCACAATTACAGGCACTGTAGCTTTAAGTAGTAAACGATAACTGAAGTCCACAATTACAGGCACTGTAGCTTTAAGTAGTAAACGATAACTGAAGTCCACAATTACAGGCACTGTAGCTTTAAGTAGTAAACGGTAGTAATTAGCAGACACTGAATCAGAAAGAGTCTCTTAGTAGTATTAATGAATTAGGTGATAAGAAGTTACAATAGCTGTTCCATAGACTTTAACTGAAGCGATACAGATGCAGCTAACTGAGATAAAGTATGAGTTGAAGTTAGCTGTAACGGTTTTGTTTTATCGAAGGACTTTGAAGACAGGAAATAACAGCTTTGAAATGCAACGCTTATCACAGAGGTTTTACTTAGCTTCCGGCACATAGAACACTGGTTCCCGAGATCTCCTCAGAGGCGGTTATCCTGGAAGGAGAGAGCTCAGCTTTAGTCGTGGAAGAGGAGAGGTGAAGGGAACTTGAAGTCTTCCAGTCCGGTCTGGTAACAGAGGGCTTTCACAACGATGTTGTAGCCGGTTCGTGAGTACGGAACGTAGTTCAATAATCCAGCTGGTGCGGTCGGATTAAATAGGGAGACCGTGTCATAAAGGGGTGTGGCTAAGCTCAGTGGAACCAGGAAGTAAGAGGATACCATAGTTAAGGCATGACAGGGAAGCAGCTCCATTTTTTGAGGGCCATTTACACAGCTCAAGGTCTGGGTCCCAGGGTCCACCTTCATGTTCCACCAATGAGTTTGTTCACAGGGGTGTGTGTGTGTGTGGGGGGGGGGGGTGTCCTGATGTGTGTAAGGAATGCATTGTGTGAATCTGTGTTTGTATGTGTAAGGGCTGCAAGGTGAATTTGTGTATGTATGGGATGCAGTGTGTGTGTCTGTAAGGCAGTGTTTCCCAACCCAGTCCTCAAGGCACACCTAACAGTCCAGGATTTAAGGATTACCCAGTTTTGTCTAAGGGGTTTTTAGAAAAAAAAGAAAAAACACCTTAGACACAACTGGGTCACCCCTAAATCCTGGACTGGTAGGTGTGCCTTGAGGACTGGGTTGGGAAACACTGCTGTAAGGGATGCACTGAGTGTGTGGAAGGGGTGCATTGTGTGTTGCTGTGTGTAAGGGATGCATTGCTTGTGTATGTGTGTCTGTGTGTAATGCATTGTGTGTTTTTCTGTGTGCAAGGGGTGCATTGTGTGTATGTGTGATGGATGTCAATCTCTCCCCCTATCCCCGTCAATTTCCTTCTTCTCCCCCCCTCTCCAAATTCCTTCTTCTCCCCCTCCCTCTCATTGCCTTCTCCCCCCCCTCCAATTTCCTTCTTCTCCCCCTCCCTCTCATTTCCTTCCTTCTCCCCCCCTCCAATTTCCTTCCTTCTCCCCCCCCAATTTCCTTCCTCTCCCCCCTCCAATTTCCTTCCCCCCTCCCCCCTCAAGTTTCCTTCCTCCCTCCCCCCTCAAATTTCCTTCCTCTCCCTCAAATGTCCTCCCTTCCTCTCCCCCCTCCCTCAAATGTCCTCCCTTCCTCTCCCCCCTCAAATTCCTACCGCTCCCTCCCCTCCCTCAAATTTCCTTCCTCTCCCCCCCCTTCGAATTTCCTCCCTCCCTCTCCCCCCCACTCCCTCAAATTTCCTCCCTCCCTATCCCCCCCACTCCCTCAAATTTCCTCCCTCCCTCTCCCCCACTCCCTCAAATTTCCTCCGTCCCTCTCCCCCCCACTCCCTCAAATTTCCTCCCTCCCTCTCCCCCCCCACTCCCTCAAATTTCCTCCCTCCCTCTCCCCCCCACTCCCTCAAATTTCCTCCCTCCCTCTCCCCCCCACTCCCTCAAATTTCCTCCCTCCCTCTCCCCCTCCACCCACTCAAATTTCCTCCCTCCCCACCCACTCAAATGTCCTCCCTCGCCCCCCCACCCACTCAAATGTCCTCCCTCGCCCCCCCACCCACTCAAATTTCCTCCCTTCGCGCCCCCCACTCAAATTTCCTCCCTCTCCCCCCCACCCACTCAAATTTCCTCCCTCTCCCCCCCCACCCACTCAAATTTTCTCCCTCGCCCCCCCACCCACTCAAATTTTCTCCCTCGCCCCCCCCGCCCACTCAAATTTTCTCCCTCGCCCCCCCGCCCACTCAAATTTTCTCCCTCCCCCCCACCCACTCAAATTTTCTCCCTCCCCCCTCCCCACCCACATTTTCTCCCTCCCCCCCTCCACCCACTCAAATTTTCTCCCTCCCCCCTCCACTCAAATTTTCTCCCCCTCCCACCTCCCATTTCCTCCCCCTCCCCCCTCCCATTTCCTCCCCCTCCGCCTCCCATTTCCTCCCCCTCCCCCCTCCCATTTCCTCCCCCTCCCCCCTCCCATTTCCTCCCTCCCTCTCCCCCACTCACTGAAATGTCCTCCCCCAACTGGCTGCCCCTGACACCCGGCGGGCGCGCGAGGGAGCACTCTCCCTGGCTGAGTGCTTCCTCTTCAGCTCCCTCGCATGCCGAATACTGATGCCGGAGCCGGAAGATGACGTCATCTTCCGGCTCCGGCATCAGTACGGTGCGCGAGGGAGCTGAAGAGGAAGCACTCAGAGGAGAGTGCTCCCTCGCGCGCCCGCCGGGTGTCAGCAGGGCCAGCCTCTGGGGGGCCCTGAGGTGACCGGCTGCTGGGCCCCCCAGGAGAAGAGGCTGGCCCAGTGGGAACATACCGGGGTCGCAGGGCCCCCTGCGACCCGGTATGTTTCCACTGAATGTGGGGCCCGGACGACCTGAGCAGTCCGGGCCCCCCAGGACTGCATGCCCTGTCGGCTCTGCTTGGGGCCCCGGGCCAGCTCGGGGCCCCAAGCAGTTGCTTGTTTTGCCTGTCGGGTAGCGATGGGCCTGGGCTCTACTAATTTTCCTTTTCGTTCTCGCTCTTCTCGTTTGTTGTGTCCTCCCATGCCTTAGAAAATTCTTACAGAAGACTACAGACCAAGCAACGCCAACTTTCACACATCTGGCGATCGATGATCAAGATCTCACTTCACCCTGTATACCGCTATAAACTCTCCCTTATGCTGATAAAGTGCAGAAGTTTTAGGAAGGGAACCAGCGCAGGGACAGCGTCCGTTTGTATGGGTTAGTCTGTTGTGGGAGATGTAGTGGGTTAGCCACTGCGGGATACCCATGGAGTGAAGTGTTCGAGTGCCGTACTAACGGATGAGCTGCAGCCTGTTAGGGTCAGATTGGGGTAGACATGCACTTTGCATGGGGTTTCTGTGTCTTGGGCTAACAAGTCTTCTGGTATTAACAAATAAAGTTTATCTTTTAGTAACTAACATTTTAAGGGGGGACTGTTGTAGAATTATTGACCTCATAAAATTATTGTAGAGAAATGCTTTGCCAGGAGGAAATGAGCATCAGCGGAACAATAAAGTTCCTGTTGAATGAAACATTGTGGCAGCTAGGCTACATGTTTGGTCTTAATAAAGTATGTGTCAGCTAAATCATAAAATGTGTATTTACTAAAAGCCTTGAAAACTAACCTTGAAACTAATATTGCCAACTACTCAAAATGGCTGCCAAAGTCCCCCTCCCATCGAGTGAACCTCATGCTAACAAGATGACGCTTGCATCTTGTGTCCACTCCCGTGTCAAGGATGTCACTACCTCTTGATGGGAGGGCATTTAACTAACCACTTAACACCTAAACCAATTAATAATGTTTACTTGTTGTTATCTTGAATTCTTTAGTGCTGTAATAATGCCTTTATAAGGGTCTGCGCACCCATTTTTGATGCGATGCCATTAAAGCCATTCCGAAGTTCTTTCATAAACCTGAACCCTGTGTCTCAGTGTGAATTTACTTCTGCGTGCACACAACCTTTTTATCTTTAATTTGGACAGGAACAGATAGTCATTCAAACGTATTGGTTTGCATAAAAGAATCCACAACACCGAGCGTTCGGTTATGTCAATATACCGAATAAAGCCCATATTATGTATTTTCAAGTAAATTGTCGGTTTTGCTGCACGAGGGGATAATCCACTTAACTGTATTTTCTAGTGGGAGTATCCCTCTCGTGCAGCAGTGCCTGATAGGAGAAACACAATGCCTGATGGGAGAAATACCCTGCAATATCTGTAAGGAAACCCCTTACATGGGGAACTGTATAAATATGGCATCTTGTGAATAAAGACCTCAGTTGACTCCCATACTGTGTGTAGCGAAAGCCACTTCGCCACTGTGTTTTGGAGGGGGCTACTTGCCCGCCTCTTACCCTGTGACTACGGTCCCTGGGCGATTTGGCCCTTTATGCACGGTATTTGGGCATACTGTGGGTTATTGGGCTGCCCCAGGATTATGGGCCCTCTCATCAGCCCATACGAAACTTAAACCCCATGGCGTTTGAACTGTGTTTGTGGCATCTGAGCGCTGTTTGGATATGTTGAGCGCTCAGATCCAAGCCATCTGGGGATGGGTTGAATGTGGGGGTTCTGTTTAGTATAACAGGAGTTATGTATTTTTATGTCTTTTGGTGGTTGCTGGTAACATGTGCTTAATGGAGGCTGTGTTTATCCCTGGATATAATTAAATCAGCTTCTCCATTGTCTCCAGGATAGAGGATTCTGGGGAACTAGTTTGAGCTGGAAAAAACATGCTTCCAGAAGGTCAAATGCACATTTGTACTAACTATTGAACCCCTGGTCCAATTCGTATGATTTTTGAGTATGTTGTTCCCCTGAATGGATTGATCGCGAATATGTATTTTTATGCGAATGTGATGTATATTTTGGGAGTTATGAATGTTGTGTAAAAACTGTATTTTCCCTACCTATGATAATTGTATTTTCCTGTGTGTACAGATAATTAGTTTACAGGTAGAGGGGAGGGCTATGTGTGGGATGTAACTATTGTGTGATTGGTTAATGTACGTTACTGTGTGTGTCCCTCCCCTTCATGGGAGCACCTAATAAAAAGGGCTGCAAGCTAGCAGCCAGAGAGTTCTATTTTTTACCCTCAACTTGAGTCCTGTCTCTTATTGGGGGAATCTGCTACAAGGGATTGCTATGCTAGGCATATTCCCTTGCTATAATCACTGAGCTCTTGTAAGAGCTTGTTCCTGCTTCGTTCTGAAGGGAGATAGCTGCAGCCTGCGGTGCTTATGGTGTCTGGTGGAGTGCTTGGAGTCCTCTGGAAGCGCTAGGAGCATCTTTCAACAGAGGTACCCAGTCGGGGTGCAGAGGATCCGTTACACTGTGTTTCGTCCTTACTTTTCAGCGCTGACTGTGGATTTACCTATAATACCAGCAGAGATCGTGGATTATAATACTGCCCTCCACTACAGTCCCCCTCTCCACCAGCAGAGAGAGTGTAAGGGAGAGGAGCCTGCTACCCCCTCTCCCCAGCGGCAGGTTACAGTTCAGAGAGAGGAGCTTGTTACACCCTCTCTCCAGCGGCAGCCTAACTCACGAAGGGGAGATGCTAGACCCCCCAACAGTGCAGATGGGATCGTAGTCTCTGTACTTGCAGCACAAGGAGTAGGGACGGTCGGCCCTGTCCCCCAGCCACAGAGCTGTGTATCCAGAGGGGAGACGGTCGGTCTCCCCCTCCCACAACCCGGCTCCAACCAGGCTACTTCAGTGGTAGCGCTGGCACCAGGGCAGAGTACCGCTGGTCTCTGCCCACTCAGCAACCCACCAAGGCAGTCTACCAGCTCCCCACACAGCTGTGGTGAGGCACCTGGACATGGACAAGTTGCTACTTTATCCAGGTGGAGTAAACATTTATTGTGGGTGGGCTGTACTGCTGTTTGTGCTTCGTGGGTGGGTTGCTGGACTAACCAGGGCACTGACCGGCAGGAGGTCAGATGCCCTGTTAGTCTGGGGGGTAAAGGGGAGAAGTGTGGCGAAACTGACCTCGCCACGTGTCCTTGGAGGGGGCTGCTTGCCCGCCTCTTGCCTTTAGACTATGGCCCCTGTTCTTTTTCCCTGGTTTGTGCCTTTCTGCGAACTGTTAAAGCCATGCTACCCCAGATAGCTATGCCATGGAGCCCAGCCATATACTGAAAGACTGTATGAAAGATTTTGGCTCCATGGCGATTGAACTGTATGTATGTATGTGATCTGAGCGCCATCCGGTAATTACGTGCACTCAGATCTAAGCTATCTGGGGATAGGTAGAATGTCTGTATTTTATGTATAAATGTAACCTTGTGTATTTTATTGTATTTTACTGTCTTTTGTCTGCCATGTGTGTAATGGAGTTTGCCTCTGTCCTGGGAGATAATTGGATTACTTCTCCAATTATCTCCAGGCCAGGGAGGAGGGATTGTGATGCATTGTGGGTTGTAACTGTTATTTGATTGGTTATTTTATACCTCCCTGTGGGCGGTCCTGTATGTGCAAGACTGTACTAAAATCCAGGCTGGGTGTGCCAGCACAGTAGTTCCTGCTTAACCCTCAAAGTGAAGTGTCGTCTCATTCTTGGGGGGAATTTGACTGTATGCCGATTGCCAGGAGTGTAAGCTGTTCGTATTGCTTTTCCTGTTCAGCTGCTTCCAGGGTTCGTGTGATTCCTGTTCGGGAGTTGGTGATTGCAGTAGCTGCTGGTCTATCTGGAAGGGGATTATCGCCTAAATGGTTTTTATCCTCTTGTGAGCGAAACGGTCCTTTACAGAGATACTGTGTGTAATACAGGGATACTGTGTGTAATACAGGGATACTGAGTGTAATACAGGGATACAGTGTGTAATATAGAGATATTGTGTGTAATACAGAGATATTGTGTGTAATACAGAGATATTGTGTGTAATACAGGGATACAGTGTGTAATACAGGGATACAGTGTGTAATACAGGGATACTGTGTGTAATACAGAGATACTGAGTGTAATACAGGGATACAGTGTGTGTAGCGGAGTGCAATATTAAAATCCACGATCTCCGCTGGTATTCAGGGTAAATCCACAGTCAGCGCTGAAAAGTAAGGCAATATCCCAAATCCCTCAGTAACCGGATGAAACACAGTTCTGGGAGTCAACTGAGGTCTTTATTCACAGGCTTCCATATTTATACAATTCCCATGCAAGGGGGTTCCAGACAGACTTAGCAGGGGTAAAACAGTGGGGACTACATGGGGGACTTAACATTCTGGATATTTCTCCCATCAAGCATTGCTGCACAAGAGGGATACCCCCACTGGAATACACTGTTAAGTGGATTATCCCTTCGTGCAGCAAAACCGACAATTCGCATAAAATTCTATAACTTCCATATTGTAGCGAGTCCTGTTCCCAGGTTCAGACAACACTCAGCCATGGAGGCTCTCTGTCTTTACCAGGACTTTTCCCCTATTTTCTTCTCCCTGCAAGCTGGAACAGCAGAAGCAGGGGTTAAAATCTTCTGCCCCTCCAGTAAAAGGACGACACACAGTTTGGAGGTTTACACACTGGCATCTCACCAGGCTGAGACACACTCTTTAATGATTACAGCTTCCTTTAAGCACAGACCTCTGCAAGGGGTCTGCATTCCAGACAATACACTTCCCTTAGTCCCAGGCAGGAGGGGGTTGGGTTACAGATAGCCATCTCCCGCCTTAGGAGATACCAAGCAGTACACAGGGATACACTTTACATCACATTACATTCAGGGGAGGTTACACTTTAAGTGACTGGCTTGGCCACAGATAGGAATAGCAATGCAGTAATAGCAAGATACATACAAGGACATTCTGTAAGTGGCTAGGTTTGCCACACATATAATTCACTCTTTTTACATGAATGAACGGTCGGTAGATAGCTGGGGTCTGGGGTTATACTGTGGCAAACCTAGCCACTTCTAATTCACTTGACTTTACTTGTCAAAAGGTTGTCTGTATTTTATGTTATATCCTGCATATATTCTGCTGTATCTTATATGGCCATTATAATTCGTGTGCTAGCAGCCGTAAGCAGCTAGGATTCAGGCACTTTGTTTCACGAACAGCGGCTACCCGGGCTGTTCGTGAAACGAATATGGGCCCCCCTGATAGACCACACACTAAGGGACATGTGGCGCTTGTTAACCGATTGCAACAATGTTGCAATCGGTAATTAAAGGCTTTCCTAGGTGGCCGCCGTTCGACTACCGACCATGCGGCGGTCGGCCATCTTGGATCCTTGGTCTCTTCAGCGGTGTTTGGTCGTCGAGTGCCTGGAACTGAAAACGGCTACTCGATGACACAAACACCGCTGGACTTCCCGAGCGTTCAAGAGTTCCGCTCGCATCACATTGGGGTTCCCATCGAAGTTCGGTAGTTTTAAACCAAACTCGCTGGTTAAATGTATTCCGTGCGGCGTTCGGTTGGATTAGCTGGGATCTTAGCGGTATTCTCACGAAATGTACCCGCAGTCCCCAGCTATCTACCGAACGGCTGTCCGTGAAAAATAGACGAATATTGCTCAAGTTACAGATTTTTATGTGTATTATCGGTTTTGCTGCACGAGGGGATAATGTACTTAACTGTATATTCTAGTGGGAGTATCCCTCTTGTGCAGCGGTGCCTGATGGGAGAACTGCAATGTCTGATGGGAGAAATACCCTGGAATATCTGTAGGGAAACCCCTTGCATGGGGAACTGTATAAATATGTAAGCCTGTGAATAAAGCCTTCAGTTGACTCCCATACTGTGTTTCGTCCGGTTTTTGGGAGGATTGGGATATTGCCTTGCTTTTCAGCGCTGACTGTGGATTTACCTGTAATACCAGCGGAGATCATGGATTATAATATTGCACTCCGCTACAATTGGTGGCAAGCGACGGGATCCAACCTTACAGCCGAAAAGCGGTGTTCGTGTAAATTGAAACTACCGAACAAGGAAAGCGAAGGGCAATTCGTATGGGCAAAGAACCGAACAACGAGGTGAATGGAGATTGATTATGCTGCATTGAAACGGCAGAAATTAAAGGAACTACTATGTAAAACAAGATAAGCCTAGATAAAATAAAAGCAGAGAACGCTCATAGGGTAACACCGTTTAGTGTATATGTCCCTGCTATGTATATTATACACTCACAAAATAAAGGAGTATTTCAAGCCCATCAGATTTCTTTGAATCCTGGAGTATGATTCCTCAGGAGTACATGTAGAAAAGAAGAACTGGACATAGTGTGACATCTTAATTATATAAAAAAAAATCACATTTAATGGAAAAACTTACAGACAATCAGAAGTAAAAATGCTCATCATAGATGGTGAATAGAAGAAGCAGGTTACAGGATTTATGAAGCAGCTCTACGCGTTTCGTCTAGATACTAGACTTCATCAGGAGCAACAGCAATCAAATATATAAAACAATTGTAACGGACCGTTTCAGCATAAAAGGGAATAAAATCCGTTTAGGCGATAATCCCCTTTCCTAGAGACAGGCACAGCTACTGCGGAACACCAAACTCCCGAACTGGATACAAGATAACACTCCGAACTGGAACAGCTGAACAAGAAAAGCATACAATCCGCTTACACTCCTGGCAGTCAGCTTACAATCCAATTCCCCCCAAGAACGAGACGACACTTCATTTTGAGGGTTAAACAGGAACTCTGGACTGGCTCCTCCAGCCTGGCTTTTATTACAATAATCCACATACAGGCCACACCCAGGGGGAGGCATAAAATAACCAATCCGAGATATGGTACAACCCACACATCCCCTCCCCTTAGCCTGAGAGATAATCCACTTATTATACAGTTTAAAACATAACTTTTACACAATATCTGTAACTTCAAAACCATACATCATATTCGCATAAAAATACATATTCGCAATCAATCCATTCGGGGGAACAACATACTCAAAAATTGCATGAATCAGACCAGGGGTTCAAAAGTTACTAAAAGTATCTTTTGGGCCCTGGCTTGCAGCATGGCACAATCTGGCTCAAACAGAAGTAAAACATCCCCCACAATGCATCCCGGCTTCCTCCCTTCTGCCCTGGAGATAATTGGAGAAGTAATCCAATTATCTAGGACTAGAGTCAGACTCCATTAACCACATGGTTGCAAAAAGACAGTAAAAGACATAAAATTACATACTGATACATTTAACACATAAAACACACATTTCTACATATCCCCAGTTTAACTGAACACATAAATACCTACATAATATTTAAGACAGTATTACTGTGATATGTTACAAAGTCTTAAAGGGACATTAGTCCCAAAAGTCCCAATATGTCCATCGCTGATTTTAAAGGGCCAGTAGCAGCAATATAAATTATTACATGCCCAAATATAGTGTTTATAGAGCAATATGTCCATGGGCCGTAGTCGCAGGGCAGGAGGCTAGCAACCAGGCTTCTCCAGTTCACAGTGGCGAAGTTGGTTTCGCCACAATTCTCCCCTTTACCAATTAGACTAACAGGGTATCTGACCTCCTGCCGGTCAGTGCCCTGGTTAGTCCAGCAACCCACCCACAAAACTGAAATAGTAGAGCAGCCCACCCACAATAAATAGTTACTACACCTGGGTGAGGGAGGATCTTGTCCGGGTTCAGGTGCCTCACCACGGCTGTGTGGGGGGCTGGTAGGCTGCCTTGGTGGGTTGCTGAGGGGGCAGAGACCAGCAGTACTCTGTCCTGTTGCCAGCACTACCACGGGAGTAGTCTGGTTGGAGCCTGGTTGCTGGAGACTGACTGTCTCCCCTTTGGATATATCGCTCTGTGGCTGGGGAACAGGACCGACCGTCCCTACCCCTGGTGCTGTAAGTGCAGAGACTACGGTCCCATCTGCACAGCTGTGGGGCTTAACATCTCCCCTTGATGGGTTAGGCAGCCGCTGGAGAGAGGGTGTAACAAGCTCCTCTCTCTGGATGGTAAACTGCCGCTGGGGAGAGGGGTTAGCAGGCTCCTCTCCCTGGCACTCTCTCTGCTGGTGGAAAGGGGAACCAGCTGTCTCCCCTTTCATTCTCTTGTCCGGCTGCTGGGGTGCGAGACTGACTGTCTCTGCTCCCTGCAGGACACACTGCCGCTGGGGAGGATGTACGACACCATCAGCTCCCTGGGGTACACACTGCCGCTGGGGAGGGAGGACGCTGCTCTCCTCTCCCTTCACTTCACACTGCCTTCTTGGCATATCACTTTGCTGCTGGGGGGCAGGAACAACAACCTCTGCCCCCTGTAACTCAGCCTGCCGCTGGGGAGGGAGGACGACACCATCCGCTCCCTGGGTTACACACTGCCGCTGGGGAGGATGGACGACACCATCCGCTCCCTGGGGTACACACTGCCGCTGGGGAGGAAGGACTGCACCTTCTGCTCCCTGGGGCACACACTGCCGCTGGGGAGGATGGACGACACCATCAGCTCCCTGGGGTACACACTGCCGCTGGGGAGGAAGGACGGCACCTTCTGCTCCCTGGGACACACACTGCCGCTGGGGAGGATGGACGACACCATCAGCTCCCTGGGGTACACACTGCCGCTGGGGAGGAAGGACTGCACCTTCTGCTCCCTGGGACACACACTGCCGTTGGGGATCTGGGCCGGAATTTAATAGTTCTACATAGTCCATCTCCAGCCCTTGTTCCATGGCAGCGAAACGGCGGAGGTCTCGTCCCAGTCCAATAGATCTCGGGCCCTGTAACATCTCACTCCGGTAATGCACGATAGCCCAGTACCGTGACTCTGCTGGACTGCCGAAGTCGGCGTCTTCTGTTAGGGCCTTCCACAACAGGCCAGGGCTAGTGTAGTGATCCCCCTCCGGCTGGATGCCCTCTGCCCTCCACGTCTCTGGCTGGACAGTGCACCACCACAGTGCCCGGTATGAGACGTCCAGGCTCAGTTCCCTTTCCACGAGGTACTCAAGTTGTCTTACCCGCTCCCCTCCGGGTTGGTCCCCCAGAAGCGGCATCCGCCAGGCCATTTGTTCCTCCAACAGGTATGCGGTACCAGGAAAGCGCTGCTGCCGTTGATACTGGACTTCTTCCCGGGCATCATACCATAATCTTATCCGGGCATTATCTCTCCATTCTAATTCACTCTCTTCCTCAGGTGTGTGTGTTGCCCAGGTGTGCGTGTTGCCCATTTTCCCCAAATCCTTCGTAGATAGGGGCGCTGTACGGGTACTGGCGTTGCCCTCACTTTGTAATCCAGGAATAGTGTTGTCTGTAGCTGTCCCTCTGGTTGTAGGAACGATCCCGCCGCTTGCCACCAATTGTAACGGACCGTTTCAGCATAAAAGGGAATAAAATCCGTTTAGGCGATAATCCCCTTTCCTAGAGACAGGCACAGCTACTGCGGAACACCAAACTCCCGAACTGGATACAAGATAACACTCCGAACTGGAACAGCTGAACAAGAAAAGCATACAATCCGCTTACACTCCTGGCAGTCAGCTTACAATCCAATTCCCCCCAAGAACGAGACGACACTTCATTTTGAGGGTTAAACAGGAACTCTGGACTGGCTCCTCCAGCCTGGCTTTTATTTCCAACTCACACATACAGGCCACACCCAGGGGGAGGCATAAGAGAACCAATGACATAGATGTTACCTCCCACACATCCCCTCCCCTTAGTGTGACACATAATCCCATTATGCATACAGAGTAAAATATACTTTTACACAACTTTCATAACTTTCAAACCATACATCATATTCGCATAAAAATACATATTCACAATCAATCCATTCGGGGGAACAACATACTCAAAAATTGCATGAATCAGACCAGGGGTTCAAAAGTTACTAAAAGTATCTTTTGGGCCCTGGCTTGCAGCATGGCACAATCTGGCTCAAACAGAAGTAAAACATCCCCCACAATGCATCCCGGCTTCCTCCCTTCTGCCCTGGAGATAATTGGAGAAGTAATCCAATTATCTAGGACTAGAGTCAGACTCCATTAACCACATGGTTGCAAAAAGACAGTAAAAGACATAAAATTACATACTGATACATTTAACACATAAAACACACATTTCTACATATCCCCAGTTTAACTGAACACATAAATACCTACATAATATTTAAGACAGTATTACTGTGATATGTTACAAAGTCTTAAAGGGACATTAGTCCCAAAAGTCCCAATATGTCCATCGCTGATTTTAAAGGGCCAGTAGCAGCAATATAAATTATTACATGCCCAAATATAGTGTTTATAGAGCAATATGTCCATGGGCCGTAGTCGCAGGGCAGGAGGCTAGCAACCAGGCTTCTCCAGTTCACAGTGGCGAAGTTGGTTTCGCCACAACAATAATAAAATGCAAATACATCAATAAAAGTCCAGTGTCTTTAAATCTTCTTATATAGGTCCTCAGTCCCATTCCGCGCCAAAAATTCGCCAATCCGTGAGTCCCATAGAAGCTGTTGTGCGTCTTCTCAAAATTCAGGTCCATATGTGGACTTCCGCGTTGCCGCTGTGGAACGCACGTGCGTTCCACCCGTCCGGAAGAGATCCTCTCTTTGCGACGCATACCCAAATACGTCATCCTTCCGCGGCTGGAACGCACATGCGTTCCACCTCGGCCGTAGCCGAGGGATGAAATACCGATAGAGAAAAGAAAATGTATATCAATTACACGGAGTACAATACTTGACATAAATCAACATCAATCAAAAGCATAAATGTATGCCCCCTTCATTAAGCATTGAAAATCCATAGATATATTTAATAGGATTATAATGGTGAAATAAAGGATACATACGGAGTTGGTGGGGATATTAAGAGAGAGGGATACTGGAATGCACAAATCGAAATAATGCAAAAAATAATACAAAAAATATATAAAATATAAAAAATGAAAATGAAAAATATATTTATAAAAAATAAAATGTAAAAATTGTAGAATACATAATATATAAAATATATATATAAAAATATATATATAAAAAAATAAATGAATAAAAAAGAAGATAATAATAATAATAATAAAAATAAACATAAAAATTAACATGAATAATAATAATGAAAATTATTGCTTAAAGGAAACAAATTAAATCAAAATCCACATTCAACCCATAGGGTTGAAGTGTTTTAAGTTTGTGAATCCAGTATCCCTCTCTCTGTCTCAGTCTCATGACAATGTCTCTTCCTCTTACACCAAGAGATACTTGTTCTATGACCACCCAAGAAAGGTTGTGTGAATGGAATTGCAAACATCCGTTACAGTGTACTGGTACAGAATGATTTTGTACATTTTTCCTGATATTATTTTTATGTTCTAAGAACCGAGTTTTGGCTGGTCTCCCCGTCCTCCCCACATATTGTGCACCACATCCACATGAGAGGAGGTACACAACATGCAGGGAAGAACAGGTGACCCGTCCCTGGATTAGAAAAGTCTCTTTAGTGGTAAAACTTGTGAAAGAGCGTGTGTGGGATGGTAATCCCCTACACGCTTTACATGAGCCACAGGTGTAAAATCCTCTACCACTCTCTGTTTTCTTAAAATAGAAAGGTGAACAGCGCTAGAGATCAGAAATTGTACATACGTTTAGTAGAAATACTGGCCAGCGGAGTAACTTAAAAAAAAGGAGAAACAAAGATACAAATAATGGTACAGTATGTATGAACGATATAATTCCACAAGAACAAATGGGTTATATTCACACTCACACTTTGAGGAGCTATATCAGCTCGGTGTTAAGAGCTTGGACGGAATAATCCCCGTCTATGGATTTCTTGAGGTTCCAGATCGTTGGTGAGTTTATAGGTGTAAGTATTCGTTATATGAAAAACAAGAGTAAAATACGCCACATGGTCTAGTACGTAAATATAAAATATTGTAGTAAGAGTAGATGATCCTACTTACATATACTAGAGCAACGACCTGCTCTAGTTTGGAGAATTTCAGGTGGAATAATCCCCACCTCGGGATATAGTGGACCCAGGTATAGCAGCAAAGCAGTATTAAATAGGAAGGAGGACAAAAAAAAATGACTGGATAGTTTAAGGAGGACAAAAAAAAATGACTGGATAGTTTAAAAATTATATATACTTTAATACAATAAGTAAAAAGTGAATAATACACTATAAAACCAGTCCTGTATAAAAGTCCAAAATTCTTCCTCACTTGACGCGTTTCGCCGAAGCTTTCTCAAAAGTGATTCACTTTTGAGAAAGCTTCGGCGAAACGCGTCAAGTGAGGAAGAATTTTGGACTTTTATACAGTACTGGTTTTATAGTGTATTATTCACTTTTTACTTATTGTATTAAAGTATATATAATTTTTAAACTATCCAGTCATTTTTTTTTGTCCTCCTTAAACTATCCAGTCATTTTTTTTTGTCCTCCTTCCTATTTAATACTGCTTTGCTGCTATTCCTGGGTCCACTATATCCCGAGGTGGGGATTATTCCACCTGAAATTCAGTAGGTAGGAGGCTAGCAAACAGGCTTCTCCAGGGCCCAGTGGCGAGGTTGGTTTCGCCACATTGGAGGAGGTCTTTATAAGGAACTGTGGAATAAAGCTTGTCAGTTCTACTCCTGAAAAAAAAAAAAAAAAAAAGAATTACACTGATTGCCAATTACCCGTTTGCAACATTGTTGCAAACTGTAATTGGAGGCACACTTATTCCTGGGTGGTCTGGTTGTTCGGTAGTTTCACTCAATATACTGAATGGAGTGATTCTACCAAACAATCAGATGAATGCTGCATACATATAACCCAGGTTAACTGAACACATAAATGCATACATGATATTAAAGGACTAAAGGCAGGATTACTGTAATATGCTCTACAGTCTTAAAGGTACAGTATCCCACAAGTCCCAATAAGTCCACGGATGGCCCTTAAAGGCCCAGTAGCAGTAATATAAACTATTACATGCCCAAATATAGTTTTTACAGTGCAATATGTCCAGGGGCCATAGTCGCAGGGCAGGAGGCTAGCAACCAGGCTTCTCCAGTTCTCAGTGGCGAGGTTGGTTTCGTCACATGGTAGTTGTGGACCTATAAATTCATCGAATTTTAGAATATTCCAATGTTTTTTGAAGATTTTATTAATGGCAAAGGCCTTAGAGTTATATTGGGTATGAAATGAAAACTCGAAACGTTTATTGGAATTATTTACTGGTTTCACCCTATCTATCAGGAGATTACCTCTATTGGTGTTTCTGACCCTTTCCACCTCTATATCGAGTGTTTCCTTTTTGTAACCTATTTCAATGAATTTGTTAGTCAGGGTGGCTGCCTGTTCTAAATAAACATCTTGGCTAGAGCAGTTTCTTCTTAGTCGGGTGTACTGACTTTTGGGTACTCCTGACAGCCATCTAGGGTGATGTCCACTTGTGGACTCAATGTAGCTGTTTGTATCTGTGGGTTTGAAATATGTCTTGGTAGAAATTTGGCCTCCTTGGGCTGATATAGTCAAATCCAGGAAATTGATGTTAGTGGAGCTAAACTCGGGAGAGAAGACAAGGGAGAAGTTATTGCTGTTTAGATACCCAAAGAAGTTTAACAGATGTTCTTCAGATCCCTTCCATATTACAAGGATGTCGTCTATATAACGACGCCACAGGACCAGGTCCACCCCGTAAGGATTATTGTTCCAAACAAACTGGCGTTCCCAATAATCCATGAAGATGTTCGCATAACTAGGGGTGAACCTGGTACCCATGGCATTGCCCTTGATCTGCAGGAAGAATTCATCATTAACCCCTTAAGGACACATGACATGTGTGACATGTCATGATTCCCTTTTATTCCAGAAGTTTGGTCCTTAAGGGGTTAAACATGAAGAAATTGTGGCTAAGTATGAAATGAATTGCCTCAAGTAGGAACTGAGCAAATCCCTGGTCTAGGTTGGTATCACTGTCAAAGTTGTTCTTAATTGCTATAAGGCCAAGCTGGTGATCAATGACAGTGTACAGGGAGCCCACATCTAGAGAAGCCCACATGTATCCTTCCTGCCACTCAAGGGACTCTAATTCCTGTAGGAGATGTTTCGTGTCCTTGAGATACGATTGGGATGATTGTGCATAAGGTTGTAAATAATAGTCAATAAATTGGGACAAATTAGAAGTTAACGAATCAATCCCACGTATTATGGGTCTGCCGGGTGGATTGATTTTGCACTTATGCACTTTAGGTAAGAAGTAAAACGTGGGGGTCCTCGGATTCTCTAAATAGAGGAAGCGATATGACTCCAGGTTAATAACTTCTTGGTGTACAGCTTGTTCTAATAGGATCTTCAATTCTTCTTTAAAGATATTGTTTGGATTTCGTGGGAGTCGTTTATATGTATTGGGGTCTCCCAGTAATCTATAGGACTCTCTTATATAGAACTCTGTAGTCATGACAACAATCCCCCCCCCTTATCTGCGTTTTTTATAACAATGTCATCTCTCTTCTTTAATGAATTGAGAGTCTGCATTTCTAGCCTTGACATGTTATTACAGTATTCTCTCTTGTTGGTAAGTTTGTTAAGGTCTGCTAAGACCATCTTATGAAATGTGTCTGTGGCGAAACAAGGGAATTAAACTACCGAACAACCAGACCACCCTGTGTAAAGTGTGCCTTCAATTACCGTTTGCAACAATGTTGCAAACAGGTAATTACCTATTCGTGCAGTGTGGTCTTTGTCCTCTGGGTGGCCGCCATTCGGGATACGAACACGTGGCGGCGGCCATCTTAAACTACCGAACAGCGGTGTTTTGCCGTCGAGTGTCTGGAACTAAAATCGGACACTTGACTAGGCAAACACCGCTGAGACCTCCATACTTCCAGAAATTCGTATAGAAACTACCGAATGACCCGCCGTTCGGTAGAAAGAAACTCACGAACTAGGGGATTCATGCGAATTCCCCTTAGTCTCTATAACCCAGGCAATTCATCTGTTTCATTCCCTTTTCTGTGACCGACCGCAGGGCCAAAATGCATGGAACTGTTTTCGGATACTTTACCCATGCGGTCGGTCAAATCTTTGGAACCCCATATCTCACGAACCGTTTATCCGAATGGGCTGATTTTAAAATATCTTGTTCCTCCAGACTAGGGCTATCTGTAGATATTGGATTTGTGGATGTACCCCAAGTATTTAGGGTACATCCAAAACTTGGGTAAAACTATGTACATGATAAGGGGATTATGATGCTAGAGGAGGGGAGGAGATGTGTGGGAGGTTACTGTTCACAGATTGGATAATGTCTTAAGTGATAGAACCTCCTCCCTTGCATTGGAGGAGGTCTCTATAAGGAACTGTGGAATAAAGCTTGTCAGTTCTACTCCTGAAAAAAAAAAAAAAAAAAAGAATTACACTGATTGCCAATTACCCGTTTGCAACATTGTTGCAAACTGTAATTGGAGGCACACTTATTCCTGGGTGGTCTGGTTGTTCGGTAGTTTCACTCAATATACTGAATGGAGTGATTCTACCAAACAATCAGATGAATGCTGCATACATATAACCCAGGTTAACTGAACACATAAATGCATACATGATATTAAAGGACTAAAGGCAGGATTACTGTAATATGCTCTACAGTCTTAAAGGTACAGTATCCCACAAGTCCCAATAAGTCCACGGATGGCCCTTAAAGGCCCAGTAGCAGTAATATAAACTATTACATGCCCAAATATAGTTTTTACAGTGCAATATGTCCAGGGGCCATAGTCGCAGGGCAGGAGGCTAGCAACCAGGCTTCTCCAGTTCTCAGTGGCGAGGTTGGTTTCGTCACATGGTAGTTGTGGACCTATAAATTCATCGAATTTTAGAATATTCCAATGTTTTTTGAAGATTTTATTAATGGCAAAGGCCTTAGAGTTATATTGGGTATGAAATGAAAACTCGAAACGTTTATTGGAATTATTTACTGGTTTCACCCTATCTATCAGGAGATTACCTCTATTGGTGTTTCTGACCCTTTCCACCTCTATATCGAGTGTTTCCTTTTTGTAACCTATTTCAATGAATTTGTTAGTCAGGGTGGCTGCCTGTTCTAAATAAACATCTTGGCTAGAGCAGTTTCTTCTTAGTCGGGTGTACTGACTTTTGGGTACTCCTGACAGCCATCTAGGGTGATGTCCACTTGTGGACTCAATGTAGCTGTTTGTATCTGTGGGTTTGAAATATGTCTTGGTAGAAATTTGGCCTCCTTGGGCTGATATAGTCAAATCCAGGAAATTGATGTTAGTGGAGCTAAACTCGGGAGAGAAGACAAGGGAGAAGTTATTGCTGTTTAGATACCCAAAGAAGTTTAACAGATGTTCTTCAGATCCCTTCCATATTACAAGGATGTCGTCTATATAACGACGCCACAGGACCAGGTCCACCCCGTAAGGATTATTGTTCCAAACAAACTGGCGTTCCCAATAATCCATGAAGATGTTCGCATAACTAGGGGTGAACCTGGTACCCATGGCATTGCCCTTGATCTGCAGGAAGAATTCATCATTAACCCCTTAAGGACACATGACATGTGTGACATGTCATGATTCCCTTTTATTCCAGAAGTTTGGTCCTTAAGGGGTTAAACATGAAGAAATTGTGGCTAAGTATGAAATGAATTGCCTCAAGTAGGAACTGAGCAAATCCCTGGTCTAGGTTGGTATCACTGTCAAAGTTGTTCTTAATTGCTATAAGGCCAAGCTGGTGATCAATGACAGTGTACAGGGAGCCCACATCTAGAGAAGCCCACATGTATCCTTCCTGCCACTCAAGGGACTCTAATTCCTGTAGGAGATGTTTCGTGTCCTTGAGATACGATTGGGATGATTGTGCATAAGGTTGTAAATAATAGTCAATAAATTGGGACAAATTAGAAGTTAACGAATCAATCCCACGTATTATGGGTCTGCCGGGTGGATTGATTTTGCACTTATGCACTTTAGGTAAGAAGTAAAACGTGGGGGTCCTCGGATTCTCTAAATAGAGGAAGCGATATGACTCCAGGTTAATAACTTCTTGGTGTACAGCTTGTTCTAATAGGATCTTCAATTCTTCTTTAAAGATATTGTTTGGATTTCGTGGGAGTCGTTTATATGTATTGGGGTCTCCCAGTAATCTATAGGACTCTCTTATATAGAACTCTGTAGTCATGACAACAATCCCCCCCCCTTATCTGCGTTTTTTATAACAATGTCATCTCTCTTCTTTAATGAATTGAGAGTCTGCATTTCTAGCCTTGACATGTTATTACAGTATTCTCTCTTGTTGGTAAGTTTGTTAAGGTCTGCTAAGACCATCTTATGAAATGTGTCTGTGGCGAAACAAGGGAATTAAACTACCGAACAACCAGACCACCCTGTGTAAAGTGTGCCTTCAATTACCGTTTGCAACAATGTTGCAAACAGGTAATTACCTATTCGTGCAGTGTGGTCTTTGTCCTCTGGGTGGCCGCCATTCGGGATACGAACACGTGGCGGCGGCCATCTTAAACTACCGAACAGCGGTGTTTTGCCGTCGAGTGTCTGGAACTAAAATCGGACACTTGACTAGGCAAACACCGCTGAGACCTCCATACTTCCAGAAATTCGTATAGAAACTACCGAATGACCCGCCGTTCGGTAGAAAGAAACTCACGAACTAGGGGATTCATGCGAATTCCCCTTAGTCTCTATAACCCAGGCAATTCATCTGTTTCATTCCCTTTTCTGTGACCGACCGCAGGGCCAAAATGCATGGAACTGTTTTCGGATACTTTACCCATGCGGTCGGTCAAATCTTTGGAACCCCATATCTCACGAACCGTTTATCCGAATGGGCTGATTTTAAAATATCTTGTTCCTCCAGACTAGGGCTATCTGTAGATATTGGATTTGTGGATGTACCCCAAGTATTTAGGGTACATCCAAAACTTGGGTAAAACTATGTACATGATAAGGGGATTATGATGCTAGAGGAGGGGAGGAGATGTGTGGGAGGTTACTGTTCACAGATTGGATAATGTCTTAAGTGATAGAACCTCCTCCCTTGCATTGGAGGAGGTCTCTATAAGGAACTGTGGAATAAAGCTTGTCAGTTCTACTCCTGAAAAAAAAAAAAAAAAAAAGAATTACACTGATTGCCAATTACCCGTTTGCAACATTGTTGCAAACTGTAATTGGAGGCACACTTATTCCTGGGTGGTCTGGTTGTTCGGTAGTTTCACTCAATATACTGAATGGAGTGATTCTACCAAACAATCAGATGAATGCTGCATACATATAACCCAGGTTAACTGAACACATAAATGCATACATGATATTAAAGGACTAAAGGCAGGATTACTGTAATATGCTCTACAGTCTTAAAGGTACAGTATCCCACAAGTCCCAATAAGTCCACGGATGGCCCTTAAAGGCCCAGTAGCAGTAATATAAACTATTACATGCCCAAATATAGTTTTTACAGTGCAATATGTCCAGGGGCCATAGTCGCAGGGCAGGAGGCTAGCAACCAGGCTTCTCCAGTTCTCAGTGGCGAGGTTGGTTTCGTCACATGGTAGTTGTGGACCTATAAATTCATCGAATTTTAGAATATTCCAATGTTTTTTGAAGATTTTATTAATGGCAAAGGCCTTAGAGTTATATTGGGTATGAAATGAAAACTCGAAACGTTTATTGGAATTATTTACTGGTTTCACCCTATCTATCAGGAGATTACCTCTATTGGTGTTTCTGACCCTTTCCACCTCTATATCGAGTGTTTCCTTTTTGTAACCTATTTCAATGAATTTGTTAGTCAGGGTGGCTGCCTGTTCTAAATAAACATCTTGGCTAGAGCAGTTTCTTCTTAGTCGGGTGTACTGACTTTTGGGTACTCCTGACAGCCATCTAGGGTGATGTCCACTTGTGGACTCAATGTAGCTGTTTGTATCTGTGGGTTTGAAATATGTCTTGGTAGAAATTTGGCCTCCTTGGGCTGATATAGTCAAATCCAGGAAATTGATGTTAGTGGAGCTAAACTCGGGAGAGAAGACAAGGGAGAAGTTATTGCTGTTTAGATACCCAAAGAAGTTTAACAGATGTTCTTCAGATCCCTTCCATATTACAAGGATGTCGTCTATATAACGACGCCACAGGACCAGGTCCACCCCGTAAGGATTATTGTTCCAAACAAACTGGCGTTCCCAATAATCCATGAAGATGTTCGCATAACTAGGGGTGAACCTGGTACCCATGGCATTGCCCTTGATCTGCAGGAAGAATTCATCATTAACCCCTTAAGGACACATGACATGTGTGACATGTCATGATTCCCTTTTATTCCAGAAGTTTGGTCCTTAAGGGGTTAAACATGAAGAAATTGTGGCTAAGTATGAAATGAATTGCCTCAAGTAGGAACTGAGCAAATCCCTGGTCTAGGTTGGTATCACTGTCAAAGTTGTTCTTAATTGCTATAAGGCCAAGCTGGTGATCAATGACAGTGTACAGGGAGCCCACATCTAGAGAAGCCCACATGTATCCTTCCTGCCACTCAAGGGACTCTAATTCCTGTAGGAGATGTTTCGTGTCCTTGAGATACGATTGGGATGATTGTGCATAAGGTTGTAAATAATAGTCAATAAATTGGGACAAATTAGAAGTTAACGAATCAATCCCACTTATTATGGGTCTGCCGGGTGGATTGATTTTGCACTTATGCACTTTAGGTAAGAAGTAAAACGTGGGGGTCCTCGGATTCTCTAAATAGAGGAAGCGATATGACTCCAGGTTAATAACTTCTTGGTGTACAGCTTGTTCTAATAGGATCTTCAATTCTTCTTTAAAGATATTGTTTGGATTTCGTGGGAGTCGTTTATATGTATTGGGGTCTCCCAGTAATCTATAGGACTCTCTTATATAGAACTCTGTAGTCATGACAACAATCCCCCCCCCCTTATCTGCGTTTTTTATAACAATGTCATCTCTCTTCTTTAATGAATTGAGAGTCTGCATTTCTAGCCTTGACATGTTATTACAGTATTCTCTCTTGTTGGTAAGTTTGTTAAGGTCTGCTAAGACCATCTTATGAAATGTGTCTGTGGCGAAACAAGGGAATTAAACTACCGAACAACCAGACCACCCTGTGTAAAGTGTGCCTTCAATTACCGTTTGCAACAATGTTGCAAACAGGTAATTACCTATTCGTGCAGTGTGGTCTTTGTCCTCTGGGTGGCCGCCATTCGGGATACGAACACGTGGCGGCGGCCATCTTAAACTACCGAACAGCGGTGTTTTGCCGTCGAGTGTCTGGAACTAAAATCGGACACTTGACTAGGCAAACACCGCTGAGACCTCCATACTTCCAGAAATTCGTATAGAAACTACCGAATGACCCGCCGTTCGGTAGAAAGAAACTCACGAACTAGGGGATTCATGCGAATTCCCCTTAGTCTCTATAACCCAGGCAATTCGTCTGTTTCATTCCCTTTTCTGTGACCGACCGCAGGGCCAAAATGCATGGAACTGTTTTCGGATACTTTACCCATGCGGTCGGTCAAATCTTTGTAACCCCATATCTCACGAACCGTTTATCCGAATGGGCTGATTTTAAAATATCTTGTTCCTCCAGACTAGGGCTATCTGTAGATATTGGATTTGTGGATGTACCCCAAGTATTTAGGGTACATCCAAAACTTGGGTAAAACTATGTACATGATAAGGGGATTATGATGCTAGAGGAGGGGAGGAGATGTGTGGGAGGTTACTGTTCACAGATTGGATAATGTCTTAAGTGATAGAACCTCCTCCCTTGCATGGGAGAGGGCTTTATAAGGAACTGTGGAATAAAGCTTGTCAGTTCTACTCCTGAAACTGTGTGTCGTCCAGTTATTGGGATTGCGATGGGGATATTGCTGTATTACTCTACCTGCTAGAAACCTTGCCTGTGGACTTATCATCACCTTGTTCCTGAGCCTCACTGGGATCTCTAGTGGAGAATAGCTGTGAAAGATCGGCTCTCCGCTACAGTGTCTATCTGACCTCCCTTTTCGTAAGGGCAACAAGTCGAACGAGGTCTAAACTGCTTTTTGCAATCCTGATTATTTAGGTTCTAATTTAGGGGGTTCGTTTGATGATTTCTTCATAAAGAATCTCTTGAGACTCAATTTTCTAGTGAACTTTAGCATATCAATGTAGATCTGAAATGAGTTTGGAGGGACATTGGGGGCATACTTCATGCCTTTTTTTAAAATCAGACATTCATCTTTTGTAAGGGATACGTTAGAAATATTAAAGATCCCAATTTGTTCTTCTATTATTCTTGGATTTAGTAGGGGTTCTCTCTTTCTAGACTCAACCGTCTCTTTTTGGTCGGGGTGTTTTGCTCTCCAAGAGGGGCAAAGCGGTTGGTCAAATCTATTTTCGACGTTTTGAGTGGGAAGTAATTACTTATTTCTTTTTTCCTTCCCCTTTGGTCTCGCTCCTTCTCTAAAAAATCTCTACTGGTATGTGTTTGTGGGGATGAAGATCTTTCTCTCCTAACATGAGTAGGGACTTGTTTATATGGAACGTGTTTCTTAATTGGCTCGTTATAAGTTACACTTTTTCTCTCTCTCACTTTCGGAGAGGGGGATCTTGGGTGTTCATTCCTTTTGTATTGGAATGAATTATAATTATTACTAAAATTGGATTTTCTCTGCTTGGATTCCACAAAAGTAGACTGAATGCTGCACCTATCTTTGAACTCTCTGGTTCTATCTTTATTTCTATTTTTAATGGAGAAAAATTGGTCAGCTTTATCTCGTTTATCTCTTCTATATTTGTTGTTTTTTGTTATTGCAATTTTTTCGTCCATATTTTGGACTCTGTCAAATACAATCTTTTCTTTTTGTATGTAATCCATACTTTTTTTTATCAAGCTTATTATTTCTCTCAAGAGATTCCAATTCATGTGTCACATTTTTTAGATTTTCCCTTTCGAATTCTACAATTATCTCCATTAAAATAGTGGCACATTTCTCTAGGGCTGTATCCCACCTATCTGCATGGTGGGAATTTTCCAGCCCATTTGCTGTTTTTTTTTTAGATAATCTCAAACCTCGGGGTATTAATCCTTCTTTTATATAACTTTCTAAAAATTAAATTTCCCACCATTTCTTAGTCTCCTTAATTGACAATCTTTCTAATGTTTTAAAAAATTTATCAATTTCCATATTTCTATTGTGGGAAATAATATCATTTTAATTAAAGAGAGATTGAAATTTATCTGCCCTTCTCTGTTTAAGTTCTGAAAACATTTTAGTGGGGTCTAATTCTAAGGAAAAGGAAAGAACAATATATATATATATATATATATATATATATATAGACAAAAAAAGAGACCACCCAGGTGCAGCAATAAATTGAAAAAGGAAGGATGGATTACTTCCCTCTAGGTCTAGGCTGTAACAAAGGATTCCTCGGATCCTCACAAATCAATATGTAAAACAAGATACGCCTAGATAAAATTGTAACGGACCGTTTCACTTACAAGGGGATAAAACCCAGTTTAGGCGATAATCCCCTTTCCAGATGCACAGGCAGCTACTGCAAACACCATTCTCCCGACTGGAGACACACGAACACTGAATCCGAGAAACCTTTTAAATTCTCCCAAGCATATGAATGCTGTAGACCATCGAATAGGAACCATACGAATAGGCTTGTACTCCTAGCAGTCAACTGGAACAGCATGCAATAAATCCTTCCCCCCAATAATGAGACGACACATCACTTTGAGGGTAAAACAGGAACTCTGGACTGGCTCATCCAGCCTGGCTTTTATTTCCAACTCACACATACAGGCCACACCCAGGGGGAGGCATAAAAGAACCAATGACATAGATGTTACCTCCCACACATCCCCTCCCCTTAGTGTGACACATAATCCCATTATGCATACAGTGTAAAATATACTTTTACACAACTTTCATAACTTTAAAACCATACATCACATTCACATAAAAATACATATCCACAATCAATTAATTCAGGGGAACAACATATTAAAAAATGGCATGAATCCGACCAGGGGTTCAAAAGTTACTAAAAGTATCTTTTGTCCCTCCTGTCTGGCAGAAAAACATCCCCACAATGCACCCTGGTTTCCTCCCTTCTGCCCTGGAGTTAATTGGAGAAGTAATCCAATTATCCAGGACTAGAGGCAGACTCCATTAACCACATGGTTGCAAAACGACATAAAACACCTTAAAATACATAAAGTCACATTTATACATAACACACAGACATTTCACCTATCCCCAGATAGCTGGGATCTGCGAGCACAAAACTACCGAATATCGCGCAGATCCTACTCACACAGTACAATTGCCATGGAGCTAAAGTCTTTCCCATAGTCTTTCATTATATGAATAGGCTCCATGGTATGGCTATCTGGGGTATCACATTCCCATAAAGTCTGGTCCATAGTCCAAAGGCAAGAGGCGGGCAATCAGACCCCTCCAAGGACACGTGGCGAGGTCGGTTTCGCCACACTTCTCCCCTTTACCCCCCAGACTAACAGGGTACTTGACCTCCTGCCGGTCAGTGCCCTGGTTAGTCCAGCAACCCACCCACAAAACAGAAACAGCAGTACAGCCCACCCACAATAACTGGTTACTACACCTGGGTAGAGGAGAACTTTGTCCAGGTCCAGGTGTCTCACCACGGCTGTGTGGGGGACTGGTAGTCTGCCCTGGTGGGTTGCTGAGTGGGTACCAGCGGTACTCTGCCCAGGTGCCAGTACTACCGCGGAAGTAGCCTGGTTGGAGCCTGGTTGTGGGAGGGAGAGACCAACTGTCTCCCCTCTGGCTATACTGCTTTGTGGCTGGGGGACAGGACCGACCGTCCCTACCCCTTGGGCTGTAAGTGCAGAGACTACGGTCCCATCTGCACAGTTGTGGGGCTTAACATCTCCCCTTGGTGGGTTAGGCTGCCTCTGGAGAGAGGGTGTAACAAGCTCCTCCCTCTGGACGGTAAACTGCCGCTGGGGAGAGATGTTAGCAGGCTCCTCTCCCTGCCACTCTCTCTGCTGGTGGAAAGGGAGACCAGCTGTCTCCCCTTTCATTCTCTTGTCCTGCTGCTGGGGTGCGAGACTGACGGTCTCTGCTCCCTGCAGTACACACTGCCGCTGGGGAGGAAGGACGGCACCTTCAGCTCCCTGGGGTACACACTGCCGCTGGGGAGGAAGGACGGCACCTTCTGCTCCCTGGGGTACACACTGCCGCTGGGGAGGATGGACGACACCATCAGCTCCCTGGGGTACACACTGCCGCTGGGGAGGAAGGACGATACCTTCTGCTCCCTGGGACACACACTGCCGCTGGGGAGGATGGACGACACCATCAGCTCCCTGGGGTACACACTGCCGCTGGAGAGGAAGGACGGCACCTTCCGCTCCCTGGGGTACACACTGCCGCTGGGGAGGAAGGACGATACCTTCTGCTCCCTGGGACACACACTGCCGCTGGGGAGGATGGACGACACCATCAGCTCCCTGTGGTACACACTGCCGCTTGGGAGGAAGGACGACACCATCAGCTCCCTGGGGTACACACTGCCGCTGGGGAGGAAGGACGGTACCTTCTGCTCCCTGGGACAAACACTGCCGCTGGGGAGGAAGGACGACCCCTTCATCTCCCTGGGATGCACACTGCCGATGGGGAGGAAGGTCGGCCCCTTCATCTCCCTGGGATACACACGGCCACTGGGGAGGAAGGACGGCACCTTCATCTCCCTGGGGCTTACTCTGCCGCTGGGGATCTGGGCCTGCTGCCCACCATCCCGTTGGGCCTGGTGGAGAGACCTCGGTCCCATCTCCCCCTGCCTGTTGTGGTTCCTCACAGGACCAATCTATGAGGACCCCTACTTCGGGTTCTTCCTGCCGCCTCAGGGGGGGGCGGCTAACCTCCTCGGATGCAGCCTCTACTCTGCTGCTGTACCACTCTTCCTGCTCATCATACTCTTCGTCCATCTTTGAGTTTTGCTCAGCCATGACCTGGTTCCAGATCCCCTGGAATGTGTCCATGGATATATAACCCCCATACTGAGCCACTTGCTGCCTCACCTTGGCCATAAAATCATCTTCAGCGTCAGAGCCTTCCATACTTGTCTGCTCCAAGTCGCTGGATACCTCTGCTGCCAGGGGCGCTGCACGAGTGCTAACGTTGCCCTCAATTTGTAACTCCAAGGAATTGGTGTTCTGTAGCTGTCCTTCTGGCTGTAGGAACGATCCCGCCGCTTGCCACCAATTGTAACGGACCGTTTCACTTACAAGGGGATAAAACCCAGTTTAGGCGATAATCCCCTTTCCAGATGCACAGGCAGCTACTGCAAACACCATTCTCCCGACTGGAGACACACGAACACTGAATCCGAGAAACCTTTTAAATTCTCCCAAGCATATGAATGCTGTAGACCATCGAATAGGAACCATACAAATAGGCTTGTACTCCTAGCAGTCAACTGGAACAGCATGCAATAAATCCTTCCCCCCAATAATGAGACGACACATCACTTTGAGGGTAAAACAGGAACTCTGGACTGGCTCATCCAGCCTGGCTTTTATTTCCAACTCACACATACAGGCCACACCCAGGGGGAGGCATAAAAGAACCAATGACATAGATGTTACCTCCCACACATCCCCTCCCCTTAGTGTGACACATAATCCCATTATGCATACAGTGTAAAATATACTTTTACACAACTTTCATAACTTTAAAACCATACATCACATTCACATAAAAATACATATCCACAATCAATCCATTCAGGGGAACAACATATTAAAAAATGGCATGAATCCGACCAGGGGTTCAAAAGTTACTAAAAGTATCTTTTGTCCCTCCTGTCTGGCAGAAAAACATCCCCACAATGCACCCTGGTTTCCTCCCTTCTGCCCTGGAGTTAATTGGAGAAGTAATCCAATTATCCAGGACTAGAGGCAGACTCCATTAACCACATGGTTGCAAAACGACATAAAACACTTTAAAATACATAAAGTCACATTTATACATAACACACAGACATTTCACCTATCCCCAGATAGCTGGGATCTGCGCGCACAAAACTACCGAATAGCGCGCAGATCCTACTCACACAGTACAATTGCCATGGAGCTAAAGTCTTTCCCATAGTCTTTCATTATATGAATAGGCTCCATGGTATGGCTATCTGGGGTATCACATTCCCATAAAGTCTGGTCCATAGTCCAAAGGCAAGAGGCGGGCAATCAGCCCCCTCCAAGGACACGTGGCGAGGTCGGTTTCGCAACAAAAATAAAAGCAGAGAACGCTCATAGGGTAACACCGTTTAGTGTATATGTCCCTGCTATGTATATTATACACTCACAAAATAAAGGAGTATTTCAAGCCCATCAGATTTATTTGACTCCTGGAGTATGATTCCTCAGGAATACATGTAGAAAAGAAGAACTGGACATAGTGTGAAATCTTATATTTTATATATTTTTTTTATTATTTTTTGCATTATTTCGATTTGTGCATTCCAGTATCCCTCTCTCTTAATATCCCCACCAACTCCGTATGTATCCTTTATTTCACCATTATAATCCTATTAAATATATCTATGGATTTTCAATGCTTAATGAAGGGGGCATACATTTATGCTTTTGATTGATGTTGATTTATGTCAAGTATTGTACTCCGTGTAATTGATATGCATTTTCTTTTCTCTATCGGTATTTCATCCCTCGGCTACGGCATGTGCGTTCCAGCCGCGGAAGGATGACGTATTTGGGTATGCGTCGCAAAGAGAGGATCTCTTCCGGACGGGTGTAACGCACGTGCGTTCCACAGCGGCAACGCGGAAGTCCACAGATGGACCTGAATTTTGAGAAGACGCACAACAGCTGCTATGGGACTCACGGATTGGCGATTTTTTGGCGCGGAATGGGACTGAGGACCTATATAAGAAGATTTAAAGACACTGGACTTTTATTGATGTATTTGCATTTTATTATTGTTTTATATATTTGATTGCTGTTGCTCCTGATGAAGTCTAGTATCTAGACGAAACGCGTAGAGCTACTTCATAAATCCTGTAACCTGCTTCTTCTATTCACCATCTTTGATGAGCATTTTTACTTCTGATTGTCTGTAAGTTTTTCCATTAAATGTGATTTTTTTTATATAATTAAGATTTCACACTATGTCCAGTTCTTCTTTTCTACATGTACTCCTGAGGAATCATACTGCAGGATTCAAAGAAATCTGATGGGCTTGAAATACTCCTTTATTTTGTGAGTGTATAATATACATAGCAGGGACATATACACTAAACGGTGTTACCCTATGAGCGTTCTCTGCTTTTATTTTATCTAGGCGCATCTTGTTTAACATATTGATTTGTGAGGATCCGAGGAATCCTTTGTTACAGCCTTCCTTTTTCAATTTATTGCTGCACATGGGTGGTCTCTTTTTTGTCTATACATTAAAGGAACTACTGTAAGCCAGGGGGACAGTAGCCAGCAATAAATCCAAAGCTGTGCTGATTGCTGAACTGATGGAGGGAAACAGAGCCCGCAGTGCTACACCTCCACCAGCCATGAAAGAGACCCCATACCAGAGAGAGTTGAGAACCAGGATGGAGTTTTTGCCACAGCCAGTATCACTGGAAATAATGACCATGCTGATGTCAGATGTGCATGATTATCTGATGGCAAACCGCACACCAGAGACACCGTCCAGGGCAGAATCCAATGCTGCCTCTATTTACGGACAGGTAAAGCCCAAAATCCCATATCACGCATTTAAGGTGTTTTGTGAAGAAAAGGATGAGATTGACGGGTATTTACAAGATTTCGAGAGGCTATGTGATCTGCATGACTTGGAACCGGCAGTATGGGTACCACTCCTGGCAGACAAACTGTCGGGTATGGCAGCGGAAGCCTACCGTGCTGTGCCTCGAGAGGACAGTAAGGATTATACAAAAGTAAAAAGGCCGATTCTAGAGAGGTATGCCATTACACCGGAGGCATACCGGCGCAAGTTCAGAGGCTTACGCAAACCGGAGAAAGATTCCCATGCAGAGTGGGCGCACAAGCTGGACCAAGCATCACAAGGGTGGATACAAGCCAGCAACGCCACCACTATGGAAGAACTGAGGCAGCTAATGCTGTTAGAACAATTTTTTAATGTCTTGTCCATGGAGGCACAAGAATGGGTGAGGGATCGAAAACCCCTCACCCTAACAGAAGCAGCCCGACTAGCCGACCAGCATTTTGATGCCAGGAGACACCACGGACCCCTAACTAGGACTTATCCTCAACCCACCGTGTCACCCAGTACCTTCATGCCTACCGGCCCAACAGAACCACTGACTAGACCAACGCAAAGTAATCCACCACCTCCCTCCTGCTATAACGGCTGGGCTAACATCCAGTGTCACACATGCAAACAGTGGGGACATATTTCCCGAGAGTGCACTCAGAACCGGAGCAGACAAGCGTGGAACCAAGTCCGACAAAATTTGGCACCAAGGGCCGCTGCTCATCATTATCAAGTAGCGCCAGCCACCCAGGAAATATTGAGCACTCAGGCCGAGGAACCTCTAGGAGTACTACACGAGGTGATGTCGGTTCGAGCCACCGATAACAGGCAGCATCATCACCATCTGGTGACCCTGGAGGGGAAGGAAGTACAAGGGCTCCGAGATTCCAGAGCCACTCTAACTCTAGTTCCAGGTTCAACCCACACTGGCGGATCAGTGGCAGTACGGGTGGCAGGGGGAGCAGTGTATCGACTACCCACTGCCAGAGTACATTTGTATTGGGGTGTGGGAGAGGGGACTGTAGAAGTGGGCCTCATGCAAAATTTACCGGCGGATGTTGTGCTGGGGAATGACTTGGGCTAGATGACTTCTGCTTTTATACCCCAGGCTCCACACCAGGAAGCCCATCCAGTGACCACACGGCAGCAGGCTCGCACCACGGTTCCACCACCACACTCTGAGGCTCAGGTAAGAGACCATGACCCCCACATTACCCGTATGACCTGGGATACCCCAAATACCTTCGAGGCAGAGGTGAAGTCAGACCCAACACTGCAGATATACAGGGACCGAGTACACACCGATCAGGCCGGGCTAGAGGGGGAGCGGTACACATGGGAGAAAGGGTTACTTTATCGCATCTTGGAAAGAGAGGTGGGGGGATCGGTCACAGTGACGACAAAACAGTTAGTGGTTCCCCAAAAGTATAGGCAAGAGCTACTGAGGATTGCTCATGACATTCCCTTGTCTGGGCATCTAGGAATGACCCGTACCCGGTACAGGTTGACTCACGCTTTCTTCTGGCCAGGGATCTCTAAGGATGTGCGACAGTACTGCACCTCCTGTGACATTTGCTATTGAGTAGGCAAGCGAGGGGACCGCCACAAAGCCAAGTTATGCCCTCTTCCTATTATTGAGGAACCCTTCAGTAGAGTGGCCGTAGACATAGTGGGGCCTTTACCTAAGCCCAGTCCCTCTGGGAAAAGATATATTCTAACTGTAGTGGACTATGCCACCCGGTACCCCGAGGCTATAGCCCTCTCCAATATTCATGCCGAAACTGTGGCCGAGGCCTTAATGTAAATATTTTCCAGGGTTGGGTTCCCCCAAGAAATCATATCGGATAGGGGTACCCAGTTCACCGCCGAGGTCACCCAACAACTGTGGAAAATATGTGGCATTAAGCCAATAGTAAATTCTGCGTACCACCCCCAGTCCAATGGTCTATGCAAAAGATTTAACGGTACACTGAAGCAGAAGCTCCGTACGTTTGGAGAGGCTCATAAAGACTGGGAGTCAACAGTGTTTTCCCCTTTTGAATTGCTGTTTGGGAGAAGGGTGCGGGGACCGCTAGACCTAATTAGAGAGCATTGGGAGGGGGAGAGTAGCCCAGATGGGACCCCTATTGTATCCTACGTGCTGGAGTTTAGGGATCGACTGGAGGCATTAACCCAGGTCATGCGCACCAACATCCAGGCGGCCCAACAACGCCAGCGCCGCTGGTACGATAGGGGGGCCAGAGACCGCAGCTTTCAGGTGGGACAAAAGGTGTTGATTTTAAAACCAGTCCGCACAGACAAGCTGCAGGCCATCTGGCAAGGCCCATACCAGGTGGTGGAACAGAGATGTGACACCACCTATGTGATTGGCCCCTGCTCAGGGGTAGGGAAGAGACGCATGCTCCATGTGAATATGCTCAAACCCTACCATGAGAGGATAGAGGACGTGGCGGCGATATGCGCCTCAGCCGCTGAGGATCAGGAGAATCTGCCCCTACCTGACCTATTAGAACAGGAAGAACAGACAGAGCCCTCCAAGGGGGTTCAACTGGGGGAGCAACTAAGCCCTCAGGAGCGTGCCCAGGTACAAGCGCTGATTGTAGCTAAAGGGGCTACCTTCTCAAATTTACCTGGGTACACTCCGCTGGCCACCCACCGAGTTGAAACCCCGGGACAGCTACCTATGCGGCAGACTCCATATCGTGTCCCTGAAGCAGTCCGGACACATATGAAGACTGAGACTGACGAGATGTTGCAGCTAGGGGTTATCGAACCTTCCGATAGCCCCTGGGCATCGCCGGTAGTGCTGGTACCTAAGAAGGACGGCACGACACGTTTCTGTTTCGACTACCGGAGGCTAAACGACAAAACGGTGTCTGATGCCTATCCGATGCCCCGGATAGACGAGCTGCTGGATAAGATGGCACGGGGCCAGTATCTCACTACCATAGATTTAAGGGATACTGGCAAATTCCACTAGCCGAGGATGCCATCCCCAAGTCGGCGTTTGTCACCCCATTTGGCCTGTACCAATTTCGGGTCATGTCATTCGGGATGAAAAACGCCCCGGTAGATCGGCTACTGGACGGGTTCCAAGAATATGCCTGTGCCTATTTAGACGACATCGCCATATTTAGCCAGACCTGGGAAGAGCACCTGCAACACATAGGAGCCATTCTAGATCGCATTGGAGAGGCTGGGTTAACTTTGAAACCCAGCAAGTGTCATATAGGGATGGCAGAAGTGCAGTACTTGGGCCACCGGGTGGGGAGCGGACAACAGAAACCCGAACCAGCCAAAATTTAAGCCGTAGCCAAATAGCACACCCCAAAAACAAAGACCCAAGTGCTAGCGTTTCTAGGTACCGCAGGGTACTATAGAAAATTTGTGCCCAATTATAGCACCCTGGCCAAACCCCTGACTGACTTGACCCGCAAGAACCTTCCTCGACAGGTTATCTGGGCCCCAGAGTGTGATCAGGCATTCCAGCAACTAAAGACTACTCTAACCAATGCCCCTGTACTTGCTGCTCCTGATCCAACTAAAAAATGTCTTGTTCACACAGATGCTTCAATGTTTTGGATGGATTGGGAGCAGTGCTGAGCCAAGTTGGAGCAGATGGTGGAGAACATCCCATAGCTTACCAAGTTGGGACAATGCCAGGCTGCTGCGCTGGAGTTTGGCACTGCAGCCTTCTGACTTTACCATTCATTACCGGCCAGGGAAACAAAACGGTAATGCCGACGCGTTATCTCGACAAACTGAACTTGAAAAGTGATCTGTGGGTACTTCCCCGGACATCCCCAAGCCGATCCGTTGGGATCAGACTGTGTATGCCGGCTTGGTTCTGGGGGAGCATTGTGGCAAACCTAGCCACTTCTAATTCACTGGACTTTACTTGTCAAAAGGTTGTCTGTATTTTATGTTATGTCCTGCATATATTCTGCTGTATCTTATATGACCATTGTAATTCGTATGCTAGCAGCCGTAAGCAACTAGCATTCAGGCACTTCGTGAAACGAATATGGGCCCCCCTGATAGACCACTAAGGGACGTGTGGCGCTTGTAATTAAAGGCTTTCCTAGGTGGCTGCCGTTCGACTACCGACCATGCGGCGGTCGGCCATCTTGGATCCTTGGTCTCTTCAGCGGTGTTTGGTCATCGAGTGCATGGAACTGAAAACGGCTACTCGATGACACGAACACCGCTGGACTTCCCGAGCGTTCGGGAGTTCCGCTCGCATCAAATTGGGGTTCCCATCGGTGTTCGTTAGTTTTAAACCGAACTCGCTGGTTAAATGTATTTTGTGCGGCGTTCGGTTGGATTAGCTGGGATCTGAGCGGTATTCTCACGAAATGTACCTGCAGTCCCCAGCTATCTACCGAATGGCTGTCCGTGCAAAATAGACGAATATTGCTCAAGTTACAGATTTTTATGTGAATTATCGGTTTTGCTGCACGAGGGGATAATCCACTTAACTGTATATTCTAGTGGGAGTATCCCTCTCGTGCAGCGGTGCCTGATGGGAGAACTGCAATGTCTGATGGGAGAAATACCCTGGAATTAGTGATGTCGCGAACACGAAAATTTTGGTTCGCGAACGGGAACTTCCGCAACGTTCGCGAACCGGCGAACCGGGCGAACCGCCATTGACTTCAATGGGCAGGCGAATTTTAAAACCCACAGGGACTGTTTCTGGCCACAAAAGTGATGGAAAAGTTGTTTCAAGGGGACTAACACCTGGACTGTGGCATGCCGGAGGGGGATCCATGGCAAAACTCCCATGGAAAATTACACAGTTGATGCAGAGTCTGGTTTTAATCCATAAAGGGCAGAAATCACCTAACATTCTTAAATCGCAATGGATATGGATTGACACCTGACATATGACATATTGACACCTTGACATATGGATTGACACCTGTCCTCAGAGCCCCTGATACACACTGACACAGAGCAGAATAGAGACTGTTCCCCCTACATAGGGTCACTTGGCAGATATGGCGTGGTCGTGGGAGGAGGAGGAGGATGACTTTCACCTCTTCCCCTGTTAGATTCCCGTTGTGCTGTGACATCACCCTTATACGCTGTGTAAAGCATACTTTTTAATTTATTTTGCAAATGCTGCATCCTTTCCGACTTGTAATTCGGTAACATTTCCGCCACTGTCTGCTTATACCGGGGGTCTAGTAGCGTGGGCACCCAGCACAGGTCGTTCTCCTTCAGCCTTTTTATACGAGGGTCCCTCAACAGGCACGACAGCATGAAATACCCCATTTGCACAAGGTTGGACGCCGAGCTACTCATTTCCCGTTCCTCCTCCTCACACAGAGCAGAATAGGGACTGTCCCCCCTACATAGGGTCACTTGGCAGATATGGATTGACACCTGTCCTCAAAGCCCCTGATACACACTGACACAGAGCAGAATAGGGACTTTTCCCCCTACATAGGGTCACTTGGCAGATATGGATTGACACCTGTCCTAAGGATCCCTGATACACACTGACACAGAGCAGAATAGAGACTGTTACCCCTACATAGGGTCACTTGGCAGATATGGATTGACACCTGTCCTCAGAGCCCATGATACACACTGACACAGAGCAGAATAGGGACTGTTACCCCTACGTAGGGTCACTTGTTAAATTCCCATTGTGCTGTGACATCACCCTTATACGCTGTGTAAAGCATACTTTTTTTTTTTTTTTAAATTCTTTATTTTTGCAGTGCTTATAATGGTTACAGGTTGACATATGGTACCCCAACGGCATTCCATACGTTGATTGCTAAACATTTGTTACAGTGGGTATTAGGTAGACAAAGCACTTTTTTTTGTTTTATGTTGCATATCAAACAGGTTCAAACGTAGATTGAGATTACAAATTATATGAAGGTAACAGATTATTAGGCATCGCTTATGCGGTATAATATGCTTTAAGATATAGTTAGCTGCGCTTAAGGTGACTAAGTAAATTATGTGATCAACGTTATGCTTGACGTCAGCGTTTTACAGAAAAATATGCCAGGTCGCATGGACGCAGAGCATTGCTTTATAAGAAAGGAGAGTGTGGGAATAAGCCAATCGTGTTGGTGTAGAACAAGCTTAAATTGCCATTTTAGATATGGCCAGCTAATAAAACAGCGCGGTGGAGGTAGGCGCCTGTAGGCAACAGCGTGGGAAACTCTGTAAAGGGTGTAACAGCGGTAATTAAGACATATTAATGCAGCGCGCAATTCACAACAAATGGTGCATAAACTGAGTCTGATCAGTTGGATAGGCCATAAAAACGTCCTTGTGTGAGTCCCGCAGGCCAAGTCTAGGTAAGGACATGCTAGGGGCATATAGGGAGACCCTTACATGTGGAGAGTTCATCAGGGTGGACCAAGTCTGCAGAGCCGTCTGTGCCTGTGCCGGGAGACAGTCCGGGACCTCGTGCCTGTTCATCCAATGCCCAGTCTGTTATGCGGTCGTTGGTCTCTCCGCTTTGGGCTTGCATTCCGTCGGTGTGGTCCTGTCACAGAGGTTTGAGGTGATATTGTGTCTGGGTGCCTCGTGGTGATCCTTCGCTCAGGGCCGCCATCTTGTGGGGCTGCATGTGTCCTGTTGGTTTTATTTTTTACCTCGTCTCCTGTCGCCACTCGCTTTCTATGAAGGTTAACCAGGTGAGTACGTGGCTTGGTGACAGGCACTGCTTTCTTGTTCTCCGGGAACATAAGGGCTTCCAGCTTGTCCCAGAACGCCTGGAAGGTCCTGTTCAGACGGTGCTCTACATCTAGCTGTTCAGTGCATGCTTTAGGAGAGGTAGCTGCCTCCGCCATTTTAGTTGTTGTGCCTCCGCTTGTTTCAGGCCCCTGCATCTCCTCAGCCTTTTCGCCGGGTCGTTCCAGGGTCTCCTGAGGGTAGACCGGGATAACCCCCACCGGTCCAGGGGGGGGGGGGGGGGAGGCTCGGGTTGGTCGTTGCCGCTGCTGGCACAGAGTCGGGTGAGCGGGCGTCTCACCTCGGCTCGTTCAGGCATAGGCCGCAAGCCTCGGGCAGGTCTATTCAGGTTCCGGGGTGCTCATGTCGGGTATCGCCGTGTGGAGCAGCTTCCCCCGATCTCGAGTGTGGCTATTTGTCGCCGGAATTTTGCAGGTAGTGGGGGATTTTGCCCCGAAATCTGCTGCTAAGCGCAGGAGCTCCAGCCAGGCACGTCTGCTCGGTTTGGCCGGCAAGCTCCGCCCGTAAAGCATACTTTTTAATTTATTTTGCAAATGCTGCATCCTTTCCGACTTGTAATTCAGTAACATTTCCGCCACTGTCTGCTAATACCGGGGGTCTAGTAGCATGGACACCCAGTGTGACGAACCCATCTGTATAGACTTATATTGCTGGTTCGTCTGTTTGCCTTGATTTCATGGAGTTCCTGTCCGTATGCCCCTGTTCGTCTGTTTTCCCTAGTACCGATTGAAACTACCGAACAAACGGCCACCCAGGAGAGGAGTGTGCGGCTTGTTAACACCTTGACCACAATTAGAACGTTGTGGTTAACCGCAGACACCTCTCCATTCCATTCGTACGGGTGGTCGTCGTTCGTATGCCGACCACGAGGCGGCGGCCATTTTGGACACGAGGAGAATCAGCGGTGTTCGTTGCAAAACCTATGGAACTAAAAACGGACTCTTTATCTGCCAAACACCGCTGGAGGCTGCCGCCCACCTTCTATTTCGTTGAGGCGTACGAACACCGGTCAGTTCGGTAGTTTCTATAATTCGTATGGACTTTACCCAGGTAGCCGTCCCATGGAGTCATTCGTATACCAAGGACTTGTGAGAGACTTTGACTCCATGGCAATTGAACTATGTACATCGGACCTAAGCGCTATTCGGTAGGAATATGCCCTCAGATCCAGGCTATCTGGGGATACGTTACACGAACCATATGCAATCGGTATTTCTGACTTCATGTAATTTATTGTATTTTTCTATATATATTTTAAAATGGCGATGGTCTCTATCCTTGGAGATAATTAGGTTTCTCCCCAATTATCTCCGGGATAGAAAAGAATGATTTATGGGTAAAATGGGAAGGGCTTGTATTGAAGCCACTGCGATTGGCTACTGTCTAATATATTTTACAGTCTTCCACAAGGTCCCCTAGGGGAGTGTCCACCTTGTGGAGACCCGCATAAATACCGGGCAGGTAGCCCCCATTAAACACATTCCTGTTTGACCTTCAAGGCGGAGCTTTGTCTCGTTTGTGGAGGGATTTACTATTGGGACAGCGTTTTCGTTTATGTCTAGCTGTGGAAGGATTTCGGATGGATTGCTGATCGGGAGTTGCCGCATTCGTATGCTCCGTTCGGGAGTTTTACGATAGGTTGGACTAAAACTGCATTTCTGGAGAAAGGGGATTATCTACTAAACGGCGGCTCCGTTCCCCTGGCGGTGAGTGTCGTAACGATTGGTGGCAAGTGACGGGATGAATCCCACTGCCCTGAAGGCCAGCTACACACCCCAGATTGGAAATGCAATATGAAGAATTAAGGCGTGCTACCCTTAAAGATATTTTGGAGCACAGAGGACGATCAGCAAGTAATCTCAAGAAAAGGGAGATTATTTCTATATTATTGGAGATGGATGCAGCACAGGGAATGGAAAGAGCTAATGTGCCTGGCCCGCTAGATTTAACACCCGAGGAGATATCGTTTAACCGGGCAGTCCAGATAAGGCTGGCACACTTTGGCCCCAACCCTGCAGCGGATATTGTGGTGCAAGTGCAAGCCGCAGTGACAGCACAACAGGCGCTCCAGAGGAGAGGAGCTGCAGCAGCAGAGGTACCGTATAATAATAATGGAAGGAAAAAGGTACCATTTGCTGCTTTTAGAACTTTTGTTGAGACTGAAGGAGAGATAGACGGGTTCCTGGCTGACTTTGAAAGACAGTGTGCCTTACACCAGGTGCCCACAGAAGAATGGGTTACTATCCTCTCTGGGAAATTATCCGGCCGGGCCAGTGAGGCTTTTCGGGCCATCCCAGAGGAGGAAATTACTATTTACCGGGCAGTAAAAGATGCCCTTTTGGCCCGATACGCTGTTACCCCTGAGGCGTACCGGAGGCGATTCCGGGACACTAACAAGCAGGCTGGTGATTCCTATGTGGAGTGGGCATGCAGGGTACACCGCACAGCAGCCCACTGGATGACAGGGTGCCAAGCGGTAACTGGAGAAGAGGTGCTGCAAGTATTTCTACTAGAACACTGCTTTGACCGGTTACCTGCAGGAGTCAGGGAGTGGGTCAGGGACCGCAAACCCGCTGCCTTACCTGAAGCTGCTCGTCTGGCCGATGAATACACGGATGCATGAAAGCTAGACCAGACAGCAGCCAAGGTTCCTACTCGAGTGGAGTACAAACCGGCAGCACCTCCGACCACTACCGTGTATCACCCCCCAGCGCAACGCACCTCCACAATGCCACCAGCAAACAACTATGGGCAGCCAGCCCGGTTCAACGCCCGGGATTACTCACAGCAGATCCGGTGCTTTGGATGCAAACAGCTGGGGCACAAGAGACCAGAGTGCCCATTGAACAATGCCAACCAAGCACAGTCCTGGAGAAGACCAGCCGGCAGAGCCCAGCAGCCACCTCAGCCTTCTGCTCACTGCTTTGAGCAGGAGGAGTTTTGGGGTATCCTACATGAGGCAGACCCAGTGCAAGCAGCTCAGCAGGACAACCGCCAACAGCACAGACAGACCGTTAAGCTAAATGGTAAAGTGGTCACTGGTCTAAGAGACACCGGAGCTACTATGACTCTGCTCCAAAAGAACCTTGTTTCCGAACACCAACATACTGGAAATACTGTGGCAGTGAGGGTAGCAGGAGGCGCCGTGTTCCGTCTGCCTGTTGCCCGGGTTCATTTGGACTGGACATGTGAATGTGGGGGTTATGAAGGATTTGCCTGCTGATGTTTTGCTGGGAAATGATTAAGCCCCTTTGGTTTCTGCATATGCTCCCATGGGACCTGCCGAGGCCAACCCAGTGACTACCCGTGCTCAGACCCGTGCTGCTGGAACCAGCCCACCTGCTGAGGAGACCCAGGTAAGAACCGATTCCCCGACTAATACCCCAGGGCAGACTTTGGTTAGCTGGGATTCCCCAGAGGAGTTTGGGAGGGAAACCCAGACAGATCCATCCCTCCAGAAATATAGGGACAGAGCAGAAACTGGAGAGGAAGGAGTAGATGGGGAGCGGTATGAGTGGGTGGGGGACAGGTTATATAGGATGCCTAAGCCATCCCAGAAGAGTGTTGCCCCTCCGCCGAATCTGGTGGTGCCCGCAAAGTACGGGCAGGAGATTCTGCAAATAGGGCATGATGTCCCGCTAGCCGGACATCTAGGGTCCCGCCGCACAGCCTATAGGATTATGCAGAACTTCTTTTGGCCAGGGTTTAATCAGGCTGTGCGGATATATTGTAGCACGTGTGACACTTGTCAACGGGTAGGAAAGCGGGGGGACCACCCAAGAGCTAGGCTTATGTCGATGCCTAATTTTGGGGAGCCCTTTGCCCGCATAGCTGTTTATATTGTGGGTCCACTGTCCAGGGCTAGTCCATCCGGTAAGAAATACATTCTCACCGTGGTGGACTATGCCACTCGCTATCCAGAGGCAGTAGCGCTGTCTAACATAGAGGCAGAGACAGTTGCTGATGCCCTGGTTAGGATTTTTAAAAGGGTCGGGTTCCCTAAAGAGATTCTCTCTGACCAGGGAACCCAATTTACCGCTGTGCTCACCCAGCAGCTGTGGAGGGTATGCGGCATTAAACCGATACTTAGTTCCCCATACCATCCACAGACTAACGGTCTCTGCGAGCGATTTAATGGCACCCTCAAACAGATGCTGAGGACCTTTTCTGACACTTGCAGAGACTGGGAGCGATTCCTGCCTCATCTGTTGTTTTCCTACAGAGAGGTGCCCCAGGAATCTACTGGGTTCTCCCCCTTTAAGTTGCTTTATGGGAGAAGGGTCCGCGGACCCCTAGATCTCATTCGAGGCCACTGGGAGGGGGAGACAGAGCAGGAAGGGACCCCCATAGTACCGTATGTCCTGGAACTCTGGGACCGCATGGAGAAACTGTCTCTAATGGTAAGAGAGAACCTCCGGCAGCGGGTCTTCCAGGTTAGGCAGAAGGTGCTTGTACTCAAACCTGTGAAGGCGAACAAGATGCAGGCATCTTGGCAGGGCCCGTATAAGGTGTTAGCTCAGGTGTGAGATACTACCTTCCTTATAGCCAGCTGTTCAGATGAAAGGCTCCAGCGATCCTTTCATGTGAACATGCTAAAGGAGTATCAGGAACGACCTGAGAATGTAGCTGCAGTATGTGCCCCGGCTGCAGACGATACAGAAAGTTTACCTCTACCCGACTTGTTAGCAAGAGATTCCCAGACTGACCTGACTAGCCTCGTACAGCTAGGGGACAGGTTAAGCCCCACAGAGAAGGGACAGGCAAGACAGCTTCTGTGGGAGAAGCAGGCGACGTTCTCCCAAGAGCCCGGCTACACTACCCTAGCTGTACATAAGGTAGAGACCCCTGGACAGAACCCTCTGCGACAGCCCCCTTACAGTAGTCCGAGATGGAATGCGGAAGGAGATACAGGAGATGACCCAGCTTGGGGTCATCGAGCACTCCGATAGCCCTTGGGCCTCCCCTGTAGTCCTGGTGCCTAAGAAAGATGGGACCACCCGGTTCTGTGTGGACTACAGGAGGCTCAACGAGTGGACCACCACTGACGCCTACCTGATGCCCCGGGTAGACGAATTACTGGATCGCATTGCCAGGGGATGCTATCTGACCACCATAGACCTGTGTAAGGGCTACTGGCAGATCCCCCTGGCCGAGGACGCTATCCCCAAGTCGGCCTTCATCACCCCATTTGGCTTATACCAATTTAAGGTCATGCCATTTGGGATGAAGAATGCCCCAGCTACCTTCCAGCGTATGGTGGATAGGCTCCTCAATGGATTCCAGGAATTTGCGTGTGCATACCTGGATGATATTGCGATCTACAGTGGGTCCTGGGAGGAACACCTGGTGCATGTAGGGGTAGTACTGGACAAAATTCGGGCCGCTGGCCTGACATTGAAGCCAGAGAAGTGTCATCTAGGCATGGCTGAAGTGCAATACCTGGGTCACAGAGTGGGGTGTGGGAGCCAGAGACCAGAGCCAGCTAAGACCCGGTAACTGGCCCACACCTATCACTAAGACCCAAGTATTAGCCTTCCTAGGGACAGCAGGGTATTACAGATGCTTTGTCCCCAACTACAGCTCTATCGCTAAGCCCCTGACAGACCTGACGAAGAAAAACCTCCCTAAACAGGTCCTGTGGTCTCCAGCTTGTGAAGCTGCGTTTCAAGCACTTAAGCAAGCTCTTGTACATGCCCCTGTCCTGGCTGCCCCAGTTCCTAACAAACGTTTTCTCGTCCATACAGATGCTTCCATGTATGGACTGGGGGCTGTGCTGGGCCAGGTCGGGGAAGATGGAGGAGAGCACCCTGTCGCATATCTCAGTAGAAAGCTGTTACCCCGAGAAGTGAGTTATGCGGCAGTGGAGAAAGAATGCTTAGCCCTGGTCTGGGCCTTGAAAAAGTTAAACCCTTATTTGTATGGACAGGAATTTTCCCTTGTGACGGACCACAATCCCCTTTTCTGGCTTAACCGGGTCTCAGGAGACAATGGTAGACTGCTGCGGTGGAGTTTAGCTCTACAACTGTATAATTTCACCATCAGCTACCGACCCGGTAAGCAGAATGGGAATGCAGATGGGTTGTCGCGGCAAACCGATGTTCTTGCTACCTCCTAGTCCGGTCATCCCCAAGTTGACCCGCTAAAGGGCCAAGCCGGGTCTGCCGGAGTGTCCCACAAGGGGGGAGCCGTGTGACGAACCCATCTGTATAGACTTATATTGCTGGTTCGTCTGTTTGCCTTGATTTCATGGATTTCCTGTCCATATGCCCCTGTTCGTCTGTTTTCCCTAGTACCGATTGAAACTACTGAACAAACGGCCACCCAGGAGAGGAGTGTGCGGTGTGACGAAACCAACCTCGCCACTGAGAACTGGAGAAGCCTGGTTGCTAGCCTCCTGCCCAGTGATTATGGTCCCTGGGAGATAGTGCCCTTTAAGGGACTGAATTGGGGCTTATGGACTGCTACCATAATGTACTGACCCTTTAAGAACTACTTTTGGGCAGGTGGATTGTATTATACTGTCCCTAGCTCTTTAAATACTTTGTGGACAGATTGGTACTTTTGTATATGGCACTTTGGACACATTCGAAGCTGTTGAAGCTGTCGAAGCTGTCGAAGCGGTCGAAGCGGTCGAAGCGGTCGAAGCTGTCGAAGCGGTCGAAGCTGTCGAAGTTACCGAAGTTACCGAAGTCGTCGAAGTGGCCGGTATCGGACAAAGGACCACGTGGCGGCGGCCATTTTAACTTCGAACACTGCCGACCCTTAACATCAACTCCACTTCGACACTTCGACTAAAGTCGAAGTACAGGCACACTTCGAATGGGACTTAGCCGTTTTTATGCCAGGAATTGACCGACAGCACAGCCCAAATCTATGGAACTGTTTTGGGCAAGAAAATGTGCTTGCGGTCGGTCATAAAAGGACTTCCGTGTAACTTTTGATCCACTGGAGGGATTTGCCTGAATTTTGGAAGTGTTTATGTTTAAAGTATGCTGAGTCTGAATATGTGATTGTTATGTGGATACGATGTATGGTTGTAAAGTTATGAAAGTTATGTAAAAGTATATTTTGAACTGTACACATAATGGGATTAAGTGTCACACTAAGGGGAGGGGATGTGTGGGAGGTAACATCTATGTTATTGGTTATTTTATGCCTCCCCCTGGGTGTGGCCTGTATGTGTACTCATGTAATAAAAACCAGGCTGGGTGCCCCAGCACCTCAGACCACTGCTTGACCTTCAACACGGAGTCTTGTCTCGTTCTTGGGGGGATTCACTGTATGCTGTTGGAGATTGACTGCTAGGAGTGTAAGCTGATGTCTGCTTTTCCTATTCATCTGCTAGCAGCTATTCGTGAGGTTCCAGCTTGGAGTGCTATCTTATTCCCTGGTATGCAGTTCGGGAGTTTGATGCATTCGCCTGTATCTAGTTCGTGCTTCCAACTCGTCTCCTCCTCCTCTCTGTCTCCCCATCTGAACTTTCGCCCTGTTCTTCTTCTTGCCGAGCGAGCACCCACGTGACATCCATGGACGCATCTGCATTATCAACCGCTTCACTTGTATCTGACAACTCAGAAAAGGAAGCAGCAGCGGGTACAACATCATCATCATCACACCGTACCTCCATGTGTTTAATGCTGCCTGCCTGAGACATATCCCTGTTATCTACATCCTCTGGCAATCATGGTTGCGCATCACTCATTTCTTCAAACGGATGTGTTAATAACTCCTCTGACATACCAAGTAAAGCGTCTGTGGTGCTAGTTTTGGTGGTGGCGGCAGGCGGGTGAGTGGTATCTTGAGAGGTGCCTGAAGCTAAGCTGGAGGAGGATGGTGCGTCAAGGTTCCGAGCGGAGGCTGTAGAAGATTGGGTGTCCTTTGTTAGCCAGTCAACTATGTCCTCCGAACTTTTCAAGTTCAGGGTACGTGGCCTCTGAAAACTGGGCATTATTCTAGGGCAAAAGGGAATCACAGCACCACGACCACGACGGCCCCTGCGGGGTGGCCTGCCTCTACCTGTCATTTTTTGGGGGATAAGTGGTACTATGCGTGCAAGCTACTGTGAGACCAGATATGAGTGGCAAACTGGCAATGTGCACTGGCACAGGTCTGCAGAGCACAGGCTGTAGGCCTGACACACCCGTTTGAAGACAAGTAACTGTTCAATTCAATCTATAACAGTGAAACAAATGTTTTGGTTTTAAATGCACGCTATAGAGACACCAGATATGAGTGGCAATGTGCACTGGCACAGTTCTGCAGAGCACACGCTGAAGGAAGGCCTGACACAGCCGCTTGAAGGACACTGACTGGCTGCTATTAGCTCACACTGGAAACCTTTTTTCTTTGTAAAAGCACGCTACGGAGACACCAGATATGAGTGGCAATGTTGACTGGCACCGGTCTGCAGAGCACACACTGTAGGCCTGACACAGCCGCTTGAAGGACACTGACTGGCTGCTATTAGCTTACACTGGAAACCTTTTTTCTTTGTAAAAGCACGCTACAGAGACACCAGATATGAGTGGCAATGTGCACTGGAACAGTTCTGAAGAGCACACACTGTAGGTCTGACACAGCCGCTTGAAGGACACTGACTGGCTGCTATTAGCTTACACTGTAAACCTTTTTTCTTTGTAAAAGCATGCAACAGAGACACCATATATGAGTGGCAATGTGCACTGGAACAGTTCTGCAGAGCACACACTGTAGGTCTGACACAGCCGCTTGAAGGACACTGACTGGCTGCTATTAGCTTACACTGGAAACCTTTTTTCTTTGTAAAAGCACGCTACAGAGACACCAGATATGAGTGGCAATGTGCACTGGCACCGGTCTGCAGAGCACACACTGTAGGCCTGACACAGCCGCTTGAAGGACACTGACCGGCTGCTATTAGCTTACACTGGAAACCTTTTTTCTTTGTAAAAGCACACTACAGAGACACCAGATATGAGTGGCAATGTGCACTGGAACAGTTCTGCAGAGCACACACTGTAGGCCTGACACAGCCGCTTGAAGGACACTGACTGGCTGCTATTAGCTTACACTGGAAACCTTTTTTCTTTGTAAAAGCACGCTACAGAGACACCAGATATGAGTGGCAATGTGCACTGGAACAGTTCTGCAGAGCACACACTGTAGGCATGACACAGCCGCTTGAAGGACACTGACTGGCTGCTATTAGCTTACACTGGAAACCTTTTTTCTTTGTAAAAGCACGCTACAGAGACACCAGATATGAGTGGCAATGTGCACTGGAACAGTTCTGCAGAGCACACACTGTAGGCCTGACACAGCCGCTTGAAGGACACTGACTGGCTGCTATTAGCTTACACTGGAAACCTTTTTTCTTTGTAAAAGCACGCTACAGAGACACCAGATATGAGTGGCAATGTGCACTGGCACCGGTCTGCAGAGCACACACTGTAGGCCTGACACAGCCGCTTGAAGGACACTGACCGGCTGCTATTAGCTTACACTGGAAACCTTTTTTCTTTGTAAAAGCACGCTACAGAGACACCAGATATGAGTGGCAATGTGCACTGGAACAGTTCTGCAGAGCACACACTGTAGGCCTGACACAGCCGCTTGAAGGACACTGACTGGCTGCTATTAGCTTACACTGGAAACCTTTTTTCTTTGTAAAAGCACGCTACAGAGACACCAGATATGAGTGGCAATGTGCACTGGAACAGTTCTGCAGAGCACACACTGTAGGCATGACACAGCCACTTGAAGGACACTGACTGGCTGCTATTAGCTTACACTGGAAACCTTTTTTCTTTGTAAAAGCACGCTACAGAGACACCAGATATGAGTGGCAATGTGCACTGGAACAGTTCTGCAGAGCACACACTGTAGGCCTGACACAGCCGCTTGAAGGACACTGACTGGCTGCTATTAGCTTACACTGTAAACCTTTTTTCTTTGTAAAAGCACGCTACAGAGACACCAGATATGAATGGCAATGTGCACTAGAACAGTTCTGCAGAGCACACACTGTAGGCCTGACACAGCCGCTTGAAGGACACTGACTGGCTGCTATTAGCTTACACTGGAAACCTTTTTTCATTGTAAAAGCACGCTACAGAGACACCAGATATGAGTGGCAATGTGCACTGGAACAGTTCTGCAGAGCACACACTGTAGGCCTGACACAGCCGCTTGAAGGACACTGACTGGCTGCTATTAGCTTACACTGGAAACCTTTTTTCTTTGTAAATGCGCGCTATAGAGACACCAGATATGAGTGGCAATGTGCACTGGCACAGTTCTGCAGAGCACACACCGTAGGCCTGACACAGCCTCTTGAAGGACACTGACTGGCTGCTATTAGCTTACACTGGAAACCTTTTTTCTTTGTAAAAACACGCTACAGAGACACCAGATATGAGTGGCAACTGTCAAAGTATGCTGGCACAGGTCTGCAGAGCACACGCTGAAGGAGGCCTGACACCCAGACGCTTGTAGACAACTAACTGCTCTTCTATTACAGTGAATTTTTTTTTTTTTTAAATCTAAAGCTTAAGCTATTGTGACAACAGATATGAGTGGTGGTACTGACTGTGCAAATGGGCACAGCATCCAGCCTGACACAGAAGATGGCAGGCAGGCAACTGCTCTTCTATTACAGTGAAAAAAAAAAATATTTATTTTAAATGTAAAGCTTAACCGATTGTTAAAACAGATATGAGTGGTGGCACTGGGCAAGTGGGCATAGTATATGCTGTGAGCCTGACACACAGGCTGGCAGGCAGGCACCTGCAATTACATTACACAGGAAAAAAAAAAAACAGCCTGATGTTCTAGCCCTAAAAAGGGCTTTTTGGGGTGCTGTCCTTACAGCAGAGATCAGATGAGTCCTTCAGGATTGTAGTGGACACTGAATACCCTAGCCTATCTATCAATTTCCCTATATAATCAGCAGCAGCTACCCTTTCCCTCCTCTCACTAAGCATGCAGCTTCCAAATGAATCTAAAATGGATGCTGGGAGGGAGGTGGGAGGGTCTGCTAGGGAGGGTGTGTTGCTGATTGGCTGGCATGGGTCTGCTGACCGTGAGGCACAGGGTCAAAGTTTGCTCAATGATGATGAATAGGGGGCGGATCGAACCGCGCATGTGTCCGCCCGCCGCGGCGAACGCGAACACGCTATGTTCGCCGGGAACTATTCGCCAGCGAACAGTTCGGTACATCATTACCTGGAATATCTGTAGGGAAACCACTTGCATGGGGAACTGTATAAATATGTAAGCCTGTGAATAAAGCCTTCAGTTGACTCCCATACTGTGTTTCGTCCGGTTATTGGGAGGATTGGGATATTGCCTTGCTTTTCAGCGCTGACTGTGGATTTACCTGTAATATCAGCGGAGATCGTGGATTATAATATTGCACTCCGCTACACTGAGTGTAATACAGGGATACTGTGTGTAATATAGAGATATAGAGATACTGAGTGTAATACAGGGATACAGTGTGTAATACAGAGATACTGTGTGTAATACAGGGATACAGTGTGTAATACAGGGAAACTGTGTGTAATACAGGGATACTGTGTGTAATATAGAGATACTGAGTGTAATACAGGGATACAGTGTGTAATACAGGGATACTGTGTGTAATACAGGGATACTGAGTGTAATACAGGGATACAGTGTGTAATATAGAAATGCTGTGTGTAATACAGAGATACTGAGTGTAATACAGGGATACTGTGTGTAATACAGAGATACTGTGTGTAATACAGATATACTGTGTGTAATACAGGGATACAGTGTCTAATACAGGGATACTGTGTATAATACAGGGATACTGTGTGTAATACAGGGATACTGAGTGTAATATAGAGATACTGTGTGTAATACAGGGATACTGTAACAGACCGTTTCTCTCACAAGAGGATAAAAATCGTTTAGGCGATAATCCCCTTTTCCATAGACCAGCAGCTATTGCAATTGTAGCGGACCGTTTCAGCAGACAATGGGTTAAAATCGTTTAGGCGATAAACCCCTTTTCAAAGACAGGCACAGCTACTGTAAAATCACCAAAACTCACGAATTGGATATAAGTGAATGCACCAAACTCCCGAACTGCATACAAGGGAATAAGATAGCACTCCAAACTCCCGAACTGGAACCTCACGAATAGCTGCAAGCAGACGAACAGGAAAAGCTCCCAAGCGGCTTACACTCCTGGCAGTCAGTCCCTATCAGCATACAGTGAATCCCCCCAAGAACGAGACAAGACTCTGTGTTGAGGGTCAAGCAGTGGTCTGTTTATTGAGGGCTACCTGCCCCTGTATTTATGCAGGTCTCCCACCTGGTGGACACTCCCTTAGGGGACCAGATGGAAGACTGTAACAACGGACAGACAAGTAGCATTTTAGGACATACAGAAGTAAAACATCCCCACAATGCATCCTGGCTTCCTCCCCTCTGCCCTGGAGAAGTAATTGAATTATCTCTCAGGACAAAGGCAAAACTCCATTACACACGTGGGGACACAAAGACAGACTATCACTTTAAAATACATAAAGACACATTTTATACATAAAACATAGACATGTCACATATTCCCAGATAGCTCAGGTCTGAGTGCACATTATTAGGTGAATGACACTCAGACCACACGAATACAGTTTAATTGCCATGGAGCCAGTCTTTAATTACACAAATTGGCTCCATGGCATAGCTATCTGGGTTAACATTCACATATACAAACTACCGAATTTACATGTATTCGGTTAAATATACACGAATTAGAACCAGGGGCTGGAGGTTCAGCGGTGCCTGCACGTAAAAGTGTCCGGGTTTAGTGCATGAAAGACGGGCAGAAAAGCGCTGGCTGTCCGGGGAGCTCCAGAACACCGCCACCTAGCGGCCGCTAAGTGTAACCGCGGCCACCCAGTAACAATCAATTAAGCTGCGGTTAACCGCAGTTTCAGGGAGGTAAATGGAAGGCACACTCCAGCTTCTGGGTGGCCAATTAACGGCGCCGGCCAGCTTCCCTTGGCTCTGGGGAGGCTGAAAAGAAGCTGTTTGTTCGGTAGATAGAATCTACCGAACGGCTGTGCAGAAAGGGAGAAATAAATCTTTCTGCACAGTAAAATTAACCCTTTAGCTGCCGGTCCATAATCCAAAGGCAGCAGGCGAGCGACCAGGCTCCTCCAATGCAATGTGGCGAGATTGGTCTCGTCACAGCAATCACCAATCTCCCGAACTCCAAACTGCACGAAATCACCAACTTCCGAACCGGAAACACACGAACCCTGGAATAGCTGAACAGGAAAAGCATACAATCCGCTTACACTCCTGGCAGTCAGCATACAATCCAATTCCCCCCAAAAACGAGACGACACATCGGTTTGAGGGTCAAGCAGAATCTGAGGTGCTGGCACACCCAGCCTGGTTTTTATTACAGTCTTTGCAAATACAAGACCGCCCACAGGGAGGTATAAAACAACCAATCACATCACAGTTACATCCCACATATTCCCTCCCCTTATCCTGAGAGGAAACTCAATTACACATACAGTTAAAACATACTTTCTACCCAACTTCCATAACTCTAAACCCATACATCGCATTCACATACAAATTACATATTCACAATCAATCCATTAAGGGGAACAACATATTAAAAAAATGGCATGAATCAGACCAGGGGTTCAAAAGTTAATAAAAGTATCTTTTGGGCCCTGGCTGGCAGCATGGCTATCTGGCTCAAACAGGTTTTACAGAGCCCTCTATCCTGGAGACAATGGGGAAAGTAATTGTAACGGAACGCAGTATTATAGTCCACGATCTCCGTTGGTATATTAGGTAATCCACAGTCAGAGTTAGAAAGCACGGCAATATCCCCAATCCTCCCAATAACCGGACGAAACACAGTTTGGGAGTCAACTAACTCGCTTTATTCACAGACTTCCATATTTATGTAGTTCCCCTTGCAAGGGGTTTCCTTACAGATGTTACAGGGGATTTCTCCCATCAGGCAGCATGATTATCCCAACAGGCATTGCTGCACGAGAGGGATCCTCCCACTAAAATGGACGATTAAGTGGATTATCCCCTCGTGCAGCAAAACTGGCAATTCACATAGAAATCCATATTTCACACAATATTAATCGCTTTTATACGAATGACCATTCGGTAGATAGCTGGGGTCTGCGGGCACATTTAGTGAGAATACCGCTCAGATCCCAGCTAAACTAACCGAACGCCGCACAAAATACACTTAACCATCGAGTTCGGTTTGAAACTACCGAACATCGATGGGAAACAGAATGAGGCGAACGTGGAACTCCCGAACGCTCTGGAAGTCCAGCGGTGTTCGGATCATTGAGTAGCCGTTTCCAGTTCCAGGCTCTCGACGACCGAACACCGCTGCAGAGACAAAGGATCCAAGATGGCCGACCGCCGCATGGTCGGTAGCCGAACGACGGCCACCTAGGAGAGCCTTTAATTACCGATTGCAACATTGTTGCAATCGGTTAATTAGTGCCACACGACTGTGAGTGTGTGGTCTACCTGGAGAGCCCGTATTCGTTTGGCGAACGGCCCGGATAGCCGCGTTTCGTCGAACGAAAGGTTTGCATGCTGGTAGCGTACGGCTGCCAGCATGCGAACGGCCATAATACAATACATACACAATTCAAGATATACAATACACATTCAGCCTACGGACAACCATTATTAAATATAGTCCAGAAGTGGCTAGGTTTGCCACAGTAATCCAATTATCCAGGGATAGAGGCAGACTCCATTGAGCACATGGTTGCAAAAAGACATAAAACACTTTAAAATAGGGGGCGTGGCCAACCAGACGAAATGGCCGCACACTGAAGCAGCTCCGGGCATACACAGACACACAAAGCACGCGGAGGTCAGCTAAAGGTATCATGGGCAACCACAAAAAAGCCCATGGCTCTCAGGCAGCCCCAGGACGAACCCCAGCGTGTAAAACAAGCTCAGTTTCAAAGCTTTTCAAAGTTTATGTGGACCGCATGTCGGATGCCGGGGATTCCAATATGGCGCCGGCAGCAGGGGAAACATACTCGGAACCACCGAGCCCAGCAGTCTCAGAAATGTCCGCTATTTCCACGGATCCGGACATTAAAGAATTATTGAAGAACCTACCCTCAAAAGAAGATCTCTCCAAAATGTTGGGAAAACTGGAGAATACTTTCCAGCGCAAGATGGAGGGCCTGGAAACGGAAATACACCAGGTAAGCCTCAAAGTTCAAGATCTAGAGGATGATAGAGGCAATTTGCAAGCCCAAATCCACTCCCTCACTACCAAGGCAGAATTACAGGATAACCACCTCTTCCACCTACAAAGAACCCTTGATGATATTGATAACAGGGGGAGAAGAAATAATCTGAGGGTTAGGGGGTTGCCAGAGGCCGAAAATGAGGACCTGCCCTCCATCCTGCAGGAACTGTTCAACCTCATATTAGGAAGACTGGTGTCCACACCAATCCTATTGGATAGTGCTCACCGCTGGCTGAGACCCAAGAATAGTGGAGAAACCCTGAGAGATGTAATATGCCGTCTACACTATTTTGAGGTAAAATACTCTGTACTGCAAAAGCTACGAGACACAAATACGCCACTACTGTTTCATGGACATGAAGTCCAAATATACCAGGACCTATCATGGTTCACGCTACAAGCGCGGAGGGTCCTCAAGCCCATAACGAACCAACTAAGATCCAGGGGCATACGCTACAGGTGGGGATTCCCCTTTGCCCTTACAGTTGTGCAGAAAGGGCTAACACACACAATAGCGCTACATCGTGATGTGGCTCCATTCATACGTGCTCTAGACTTGACGGACACACGAATCTTGGACTGGAATGCCCCGGATCCAGCACAACACCTCTCCCAACATCCCCAAGGACAAAGACGCCGTCCGCCACCTTCAAAGAGGCAGAGAACAACCACTGCGGAACGACAACAACAAGATGAAAGAGACCAAAATCGGGAACAACTGGGGTAACATCCTATGAAGACAGGGTCGGAAGTCTCCGCTGGACCCATCCATCAAACACTTACACTAACCTCCCAGGCACCATCACCTTCGAAACTCAAAGGAACTATACCCACGGTTTTCCCACAGCGCCAAGCACAGAGACCTGAACATGCTCCCCCCCAGCAAGAAATCGAGACGACAAGGGTCTAGGACTGCCAAGCTCCAAGACAAAGTTCAGGCTCTCTCGACACATGCTGCAGGACCGTAATCCCACGGACATTGCTCATGACAACTAAGGAAGGGCACATGGACACTGTACACTAAATGGGACTAGTTTATATAATACTGAAGTGCCTCTAGGCAGCAGGTGCTGAGGGGGATGGACCACTCACAGGTCCATCCCCCTCAGCACCTGCTGCCTAGAGTAATTTATGTTTGATATGCACACACTGTATTACACATGATTGCTACTAGATTGTGTTTGGCTGTCCGGGACCACTGTTAAATGCCCCTCCCCGTGGATATTTGTTCTATGGCATGGATATGCCAAGGCACCTAACCAGGGGAGAGGTAATAGGTTGGTAAAATATCAGATCTTGGAAGGGACGGGGGAAGAGGGGCATCAGGACACCTCTTACTTACCCAAATGATCCAAAAAATGAATAAATAAATCAATAAATACCCAAGACCTGGGACCAATCATCAACTTAGGAGACCGCGGAGGCCCCGGGCGCTGTAACAACTCATACCTCCACTATTAATTATTCACAAAAGCACTTAGTGCCGAAACACCCGGAAAACATCGACCTATTACAACCACACTGTAACGGCACCCCCAGGCATAAAAGGGTTAAACCGCAGTTTAGTATATCTTCCCCTTCCAGATATACAGGCACAGCTACTGCAGAACACCAAACTCCCGAACTGGATACAAAATAGCACTCCGAACTGGAACCTCACGAATAGCTGCTAGCAGACGAACAGGAAAAGCAGACAATCAGCTTACACTCCTGGCAATCAGTCTCTATCAGCATACAGTGAATCCCCCCAAGAACGAGACAAGGCTCCGTGTTGAGGGTCAAGCAGAGGTCTGAGGTGCTGGCACACCCAGTCTGGTTTTTATTACAGTTGTTGCAAATACAGGTCTGCCCACAGGGAGGTACAAAACAACCAATCACATCACAGTTACATCCCACATATTCCCTCCCCTTATCCTGAGAGGAAACTCAATTACACATACAGTTAAAACATACTTTCTACCCAACTTTCATAACTCTAAAACTGTGGCAAACCTAGCCACTTCTGGACTATATTTAACAAAGGTTGTCCGTAGGCTGAATGTGTTACTGTGTACCTTGTTTGTGTATGTATTATATCATGACCGTTCGCATTCTGGCAGCCGTACGCTACCAGCATGCAAACCTTTCGTTTGACGAAACACGGCTATCCGGGCCGTTCGCCAAACGAATGCGGGCTCCCCAGGTAGACCACACACTCACAGTCGTGTGGCACTAATTAACCGATTGCAACAATGTTGCAATCGGTAATTGAAGGCTCTCCTAGGTGGCCGTTGTCATGGATCGCCTGGCACCCCTGAGGACTCCAAGCACTCTGGCAGACACCACAATCACCGTATCGGAGAAGCATATAAATCCTCTCAAGCCTCTGAATGCTGTAGACAGTTGAATAGGAACCATACGAATAGGAACTCTGGACTGGCTCATCCAGCCTGGCTTTTATTTCCATCTCACACATACAGGCCACACCCAGGGGGAGGCATAAAATAACCAATCCGAGATATGGTATGTGGCGAAACCAGCTTCGCCACTGTGAACTGGAGAGGCCTGGCTGCTAGCCTCCTGCCCGCTGACTATGGCCCCTGGACATATTGCACTTTAAAAACTATAATTGGGCATGTAATAATTTATGTTGCTGCTACTGGCCCTTTAAAATCAGCGATGGACATTTTGGGACTACTGTCCCTTTAAGACTGTGAAGCATATTCTATTGTACTGCCTGTATATTGTATATGTATTCATGTGTTAAGTTTAACCTGGGTGATATGTATGCAGCATTCATCTGATTGTTCGGTAGAATCACTCCATTCATTATATTGAGTGAAACTACCGAACAACCAGACCACACAGGAATAAGTGTGCCTCCAATTACCGTTGCAACAATGTTGCAAACAGGTAATTGGCAATCCATGTAATGTATTCTTTGTCCTCTGGGTGGCCGCCATTCGGGAAACAAACACGTGGCGGCGGCCATCTTAAACTACCGAACAGCGGTGTTTTGCCGTCGAGTGTCTGGAACTGAAATCGGACACTTGACTAGGCAAACACCGCTGAGACCTCCATACTCCCAGAAATTCGTATAGAAACTACCGAATGACCCGCCGTTCGGTAGAAAGAAACATACGAACTAGGGGATTCATGCGAATCCCCCTTAGTCTCTATAACCCAAGTAATTCGTCTGTTTCATTCACTTGTTTGTGACCGACCGCAGGGCCAAAATGCATGGAACTGTTTTCGGATACTTTACCCATGCGGTCGGTCAAATCTTTGGAACCTCATATCTCCCGAACCATTCATCCGAATGACCTGATTCTTGAATATGTTGTCCCCCTGAATAAGGGCTATCAGGGGATACCTGTTGGAGGTGTAGCATATGTATTTGGGGTACATCCAGGAATTGGGGAAAAAGGTGTACGGTATAATTATGTTAAGTGCTAATCTAAGGGGAGGAAATGTGTGGGAGGTACATCCCTGTGATTGGTTAATTTCATCCTCCCCCTGGGAGTGTCCTGTATGTACTTGTTTGTAATAAAAGCCAGACTGGGTGTCCCAGTCCTGAGTTCTTGCTTAACCCTCAAAGCGATGTGTCGTCTCGGTCTTTGGGGGAATGGGATTGTATGCTGACTGCCAAGAGTGTAAGCCGATGTCTGCTTTTCTTGTTCAGCTGTTCCAGTGTTCGTGTGGTTCCAGTCGGGAGAATGGTGTTTGCAGTAGCTGCCGGTGCATCTGGAAAGGGGATTATCGCCTAAACTGGGTTTTATCCTCTTGTAAGTGAAACGGTCCGTTACATGGTACAACCCACACATCCCCTCCCCTTAGCCTGAGATATAATCCACTTATTATACAGTTTAAAACATAACTTTTACACAATATCTGTAACTTCAAAACCATACATCACATTCACATACAAATCACATATTCAGACTCAGCATACTTTAAACATAAACACTTCCAAAATTCAGGCAAATCCCTCCAGATCAAAAGTTACACGGAAGTCCTTTTATGACCGACCGCAAGCACATTTTCTTGCCCAAAACAGTTCCATAAATTTGGGCTGTGCGGTCGGTCAATTCCTGGCATAAAAACGGCTAAGTCCCATTCGAAGTGTGCCTGTACTTCGACTTTAGTCGAAGTGTCGAAGTGGAGTTGATGTTAAGGGTCGGCAGTGTTCGAAGTTAAAATGGCCGCCGCCACGTGGTCCTTTGTCCGATACCGGCCACTTCGACGACTTCGACAACTTCGGTAACTTCGACAGCTTCGACAGCTTCGACAGCTTCGACCGCTTCGACCGCTTCGACAGCTTCGACAGCTTCGACAGCTTCGACAGCTTCGAATGTGTCCAAAGTGCCATATACAAAAGTACCAATCTGTCCCCAAAGTATTTAAAGAGCTAGGGACAGTATAATACAATCCACCTGCCCAAAAGTAGTTCTTAAAGGGTCAGTACATTATGGTAGCAGTCCATAAGCCCCAATTCAGTCCCTTAAAGGGCAATATCTCCCAGGGACCATAATCACTGGGCAGGAGGCTAGCAACCAGGCTTCTCCAGTTCTCAGTGGCGAGGTTGGTTCCGCCACAGCCGTCGTTCGGCTACCGACCATGCGGCGGTCGGCCATCTTGGATCCTTTGTCTCTGCAGCGGTGTTCGGTCGTCGAGAGCCTGGAACTGAAAACGGCTACTCAATGATCCGAACACCGCTGGACTTCCAGAGCGTTCGGGAGTTCCGCGTTCGCCACATTCTGTTCCCCATCGATGTTCGGTAGTTTCAAACCGAACTCGATGGTTAAGTGTATTTTGTGCGGCGTTCGGTTAGTTTAGCTGGGATCTGAGCGGTATTCTCACTAAATGTGCCCGCAGACCCCAGCTATCTACCGAATGGTCATTCGTATGAAAGCGAGTAATATTATGTGAAATATGGATTTCTATGTGAATTGCCAGTTTTGCTGCACGAGGGGATAATCCACTTAATCGTCCATTTTAGTGGGATGATCCCTCTCGTGCAGCAATGCCTGTTGGGATAATCATACTGCCTGATGGGAGAAATCCCCTGTCACATCTGTAAGGAAACCCCTTGCAAGGGGAACTGCATAAATATGGAAGTCTGTGAATAAAGCGTTAGTTGACTCCCATACTGTGTTTCGTCCGGTTATTGGGAGGATTGGGGATATTGCCGTGCTTTCTAACTCTGACTGTGGATTACCTAAGATACCAACGGAGATCGTGGACTATAATACTGCGTTCCGTTACAATTGGTGGCAAGCGACGGGATCCGAACCTTACAGCTGAAAAGCAGTGTTCGTGTAAACTGAAACTACCGAACGAGGAAAGCAAGGGCAATTCGTATGGAGATTGATTATACCGTAATGAAACGGCAGACTTTAAAGGAGCTACTGGAAGCCAGGGGTAAGATAGCCAGCAACAAATCCAAAGCTGTGCTGATCGCTGAACTGATGGAGGGAGACGGAGCTCGCAGCGTTACACCTCCACCAGCCATGGAAGAGACCCCATACCAGAGAGAGCTGAGAACCAGGATGGCATTTCTGCCACAGCCAGTACCCTTGGAGATATTGACCGTGCTGATGTCAGATGTGCAGGATTATCTGATGGCAAACCGCACACCAGAGACACCGCCTAGGGCAGAGTCTGTTACTGCCTCCATATACGGACAGGTAAAACCCAAAGTCCCACATCATGCGTTTAAAGTGTTTTGTGAAGAAAAGGACGAGATTGACGGGTATTTACAGGATTTCGAGAGGCTGTGTGACTTGCACGACTTGGAACCCGCAGTATGGGTACCCCTACTGGCAGGCAAATTATCGGGTAGGGCAGCCGAAGCCTACCGCGCTGTGCCCCGAGAGGACAGCAAAGATTACCCAAAAGTAAAAAGGGCGATCTTGGAGAGGTATGCCATTACCCCAGAGGCATACCGGCGCAAGTTCAGGGGCTTGCGCAAACCTGAGAAAGATTCCCATGCAGAGTGGGCGCACAAGCTGGATCAAGCATCACAAGGCTGGATACAAGCCAGCAACGCTACCAATATGGAAGAATTGTGGCAGTTAATGCTGCTGGAGCAATTCTTTAATGGCTTGTCCCCAGAAGCACAAGAATGGGTGAGAGATCAGAAACCCCTCACCCTAACCGAAGCGGCTAGACTAGCGGATCAACATTTTGATGCCAGGAGGCATCACGGACTCCAACGTAAGACTTTTCCTCGAATTACCGGGCCACCCAGTAACTTTTCTCCTACCGGCCCCACAGTAACCCTGTCCAGGCCCACACCAAATAATCCGCCACCCCCCTCTCGATACAATGGCCGGGCTAACATCCAATATCACACCTGCAAACAGTGGGGACATATTTCCCGAGAGTGCACGCAGAACAGGAGCAGACAAGCGTGGAACCAGGTGCGACAAAATTTGACACCAAGGGCTGCTGCGCATCACTGCCAAGTAGCACCAGCCACCCAGGAAATGCTGAGCGCCCAGACCGAGGAACCTCTAGGAGTACTCCACGAGGTGATGTCGGTCCGACCCACCGACAACCGGCAGCATCATCGTCAGCTAGTGACCCTGGAAGGGAAGGAGGTACAAGGGCTCCGAGATTCGGGGGCCACTCTAACTTTGGTTGCACCGCATCTAGTCCCAGGTTCAACTCACACTGGCGGATCAGTGGCAGTACGGGTGGCAGGGGGAGCAGTATACCGGCTACCCACTTCCAAGGTACATTTGGATTGGGGTGTGGGAGAGGGAACTGTGGAAGTGGGGCTTATGCAAAATTTACCCGCAGATGTTGTACTGGGGAATGACTTGGGCCAGATGACTTCTGCTTTTATACCCCAGGCTCCGTACCAGGAAGCCCATCCAGTGACTACACGGCAGCAGGCTCGCACCACGGCTACACCGATACACTCTGAGGCTCAGGTAAGAGACCATGAACCCCACACGACTCACATGTCCTGGGATACCCCGACTACCTTTGCGACAGAAGTAAGGACAGACCCCACCCTACAAGTATATAGGGACCGGGTACACACTGACCAGGCAGGGCTAGAGGGGGAGCGGTACACGTGGGAGAAAGGGTTATTATACTGCATCACGGCGAGGGAAGTGGGAGGGTCCGTCACCCTGACAACCAAACAGTTAGTGGTACCACAGAAATACAGGCAGGAGCTACTTAGGATCGCTCATGATATTCCCTTGTCCGGACACCTAGGGATGACCCGCACCAGATATCGCCTAACGCATGCTTTCTTCTGGCCCGGAATTTCTAAGGACGTGCGGCAGTATTGCACCTCCTGTGACGTCTGCCAGCGAGTAGGGAAACGAGGGGACCGCCACAAAGCCAAGCTATGTCCCCTGCCCATTATTGCAGAGCCCTTCAGCAGGGTAGCCGTAGACATAGTGGGGCCCCTGCCAAAGCCCAGCCCCTCTGGCAAAAAGTATATCCTAACTGTAGTGGACTACGCCACCAGATACCCAGAGGCTGTAGCCCTCACTAACATTCATGCTGAAACCATAGCTGAGGCCTTAATGAAGGTATTCTCCAGAGTAGGGTTCCCCCAAGAAATAATATCTGACCGGGGCACCCAATTCACTGCCGAGGTCACCCAACATATGTGGAAAGTATGTGGCATTAAGCCAATAGTCAATTCCGCCTACCACCCCCAGTCCAATGGACTATGCGAGAGGTTCAACGGTACGCTGAAGCAGATGCTTCGTACGTTTGGGGAAACCCACAAGGACTGGGAGAGGTTCCTACCTCACCTACTCTTTGCATATAGAGAGGTCCCCCAGGAGTCGACAGGATTCTCCCCGTTTGAGTTACTGTTTGGGAGGAGGGTGCGGGGACCCTTGAACTTGATTAGGGAACACTGGGAGGGAGAGAGTAATACAGACGGAACCCCTATCGTATCATACGTACTGGAGTTCCGGGACCGTCTGGAGGCGCTGACTCAGACTGTGCGCACCAACCTCCAGGCGGCCCAGCAATGCCAGCGGCGCTGGTACGATAGAGGAGCCAGAGACCGCAGCTTTCAGGTGGGGCAGAAGGTTTTGATTTTAAAACCCGTCCGCACAGACAAGCTGCAGGCCATCTGGCAAGGCCCATACCAGGTAGTAGAGCAGCGATGCGACACTACCTATGTGATTGGCCCCTGCTCAGGGGTAGGGAAGAGACGCATGCTCCACATGCTCAAACCCTACCATGAGAGGATAGAGGATGTGACGGCGATCTGTTCCTCCGCCTCAGAAGATCAGGAGAATCTGCCCCTACCTGACTTGCTAGAACCGGAAGAGCCGATAGAGCCCTCCCGGGGGGTTCAGCTGGGGGAGCGGCTAAGCCTTCAAGAGCGTGCCTAGGTACAAGCGCTGATTGTAGCTAAAGGGGCTACCTTCTCCAATTTACCTGGGTACACTCCGCTGGCCACCCACCGAGTTGAAACCCCGGGACAGCTACCTATGCGACAGGCTCCATATCGGGTCCCTGAGTCAGTCCGGACCCATATGAAGGCAGAATTAGACGAGATGTTACAGCTAGGGGTTATCGAACCCTCAGATAGCCCCTGGGCATCGCCGGTAGTACTGGTACCTAAAAAGGACGGCACAACCCGGTTCTGTGTCGACTACCGGAGGCTAAACGACAAAACGGTGTCTGATGCCTACCCGATGCCCCGGATAGACGAGCTGTTGGATAAGATGGCACGGGGCCAGTATCTCACTACCATTGATTTGTGTATGGGATACTGGCAAATTCCTCTAGCCGATGACGCCATCACCAAGTCGGCGTTTGTCACTCCGTTTGGCCTGTACCAGTTCAAGGTCATGCCCTTCGGAATGAAAAACGCTCCGGCTACCTTTCAGCGGATGGTAGATCGGCTACTGGACGGCTTTCAGGAGTATGCCTGTGCCTACTTAGATGCCATATTTAGCCAGACCTGGGAAGAACACCTACGCCATATAGGGGCTATTTTAGACCGTATTGGGGAGGCAGGGTTAACCTTAAAGCCCAGTAAATGCCACATAGGGATGGCCGAAGTGCAGTATCTGGGGCACCGAGTAGGGTGTGGGCAGCAGAGACCCGAGCCAGCCAAAATTGAGGCCGTGGCAAAGTGGCCTACCCCAAGGACCAAAACTCAGGTGCTAGCTTTCCTAGGGACTGCAGGGTATTATAGGAAATTTGTACCCGACTACAGCGCCCTGGCCAAACCCCTGACGGACCTGACCAGAAAGAATCTTCCCCGACAGGTTGTCTGGGCCCCAGAGTGTGAGCAGGCATTCCAACAACTCAAGACTGCTCTGACTAATGCTCCTGTATTAACTGCTCCTGATCCAACTAAAAGATTTCTTGTCCACACAGACGCTTCAATGTTTGGATTGGGGGCAGTGCTGAGCCAGGTGGGAGCAGATGGCGGAGAGCATCCCGTAGCTTACTTGAGCCGAAAGTTGTTGCCCCGTGAAGTGAGCTACGCCGCCATTGAGAAAGAATGCCTGGCCGTGGTGTGGGCCCTTAAAAAGCTACAGCCGTATTTGTATGGACAACCTTTTTCCTTACTCACAGATCACAACCCGTTGGTGTGGCTGAACCGTGTGGCTGGGGACAATGCCAGGCTGCTGCGCTGGAGTTTGGCGCTGCAGCCCTTCGACTTCACCATCCATTACCGCCCAGGGAAACAAAACGGTAACGCCGACGGGTTATCCAGACAAACTGAACTGGAAAAGTGATCTGTGAGTACTCTCCCGGACATCCCCAAGCCGATCCGTTGGGATCAGACTGTGTATGCCGGCTTGGTTCTGGGGGAGCATTGTGGCAAACCTAGCCACTTCTGGACTATATTTAACAAAGGTTGTCCGTAGGCTGAATGTGAATAAACAGACCACTGCTTGACCCTCAACACGGAGCCTTGTCTCATTCTTGGGGGGATTCACTGTATGCTGATAGGGACTGACTGCCAGGAGTGTAAGCCGCTTGGGAGCTTTTCCTGTTCGTCTGCTAGCAGCAATTCGTGAGGTTCCAGTTCGGGAGTTTGGAGTGCTACCTTATTCCCTTGTATGCAGTTCGGGAGTTTGATGTATTCACCTATATCCGAATTCGTGAGTTTTGGTGCTTTTACAGTAGCTGTGCCTTTTTGTGAAAAGGGGATTATCGCCTAAACTGATTTTTACCCTTTTCTGCTGAAACGGTCCGTAACAGTTGCAAAAAGACATAAAACACTTTAAAATACATAAAGTCACCTTTTGCACATAACACACAGACATTTCACATATCCCCAGATAGCTGGGATCTGAGCGTACAAAACTACCAAATAGCGCTCAGATCCTATTCACACAGTTCAATTGCCATGGAGCCGAAGTCTTTAACTACACGAATGGGCTCCATGGCATAGCTATCTGGGTTAACACATTTAAATAAAGTCTGGTCCATAGTCCAAAGGCAGCAGGCGGGCAGCCAGGCTTCTCCAATGCAATGTGGCGAGATTGCTCTCGTCACACACACCCTTTATCCACACAACCCAGTGGTTCACGACACTTTCCACTAACTCCCACAAAGAGCAAACCCCTGGGAAACGTGAACCACACACACTATCTCATAAGCACTGCACCCCCCCCCCCCCCCACCACAGGCGGTGTCTCAAACCGGATACATTACCCTCTGTGGTATCTGGACCACCACAGAGGCTGATGCCAGCCTATATCGTTCCATTGAGGTATAAAGCCTCACACACTCGGGAAACGATTTATTGTAAATAGTTATTTGTTATACTTGAAATTGTTGTACATACTATACTGTTCTGTTTTACTGGCGCACATTAGGCCAACACAGCAACATCGAAGACATAGCTGAACATCTCTTGAAACACTCCCCACCACAGCAGCCCCAGCCAATCAATTTCATACTCCCACAAATGGCGTCTATTACAATGGTCTCCCACAACGCACGGGGCTTGATCACACCTGAAAAGCGCCATTTGGCCCTAACAGACTACCACAAACACAACGCAGAAGTGGTATTCATTCAGGAAACCCACTTTAGGGCGGACTCCGCACCATCCCTTAAGAATAAACACTACCTACAGGGCTACTTTAGCAACTACAGAGAGTCCAAAACCAGGGGCGTAGCGATCCTACTACACAAGCGCCTCCCATTCATGTACAAAGACCATAAAACCGATGAAACGGGCAGATACATTTTCCTAAAAGGAACAGTCGGCAACACAATGATCACTCTTGCAAATATATACTTACCAAATAGGAAACAATTTCCCGCCCTTAGAATGATCCTTACAAAACTGGAACCCTTTATAGAGGGAATCCTGTTCTTGGGGGGGGACTTCAATGTCTCACTGGACAGTAACATGGACACCACCTCTCAGGCCCAAACCTATCAAGCCTCAACAAAAATGCACATAACACGCTCACTAGACCAAGCTCAGTTATACGACGGTTGGAGGACACACCACCCGACAGTTCGGGATTACTCCTACTTCTCCCACACCACTGGCACCTACTCGAGGATTGATATGTTCTTCCTCCCCCATAGATTCCTCAATTTGATAACTGACTGTGTATACAGGTCTATTACCTGGTCGGATCACGCACCACTCAAGATGACGGTTACTATCCCGGAAATTAAATGACTCGCTACTGAACCTAGACGGGGTCCATACTAAAATCACGTCGGCCTTAGATCAATATTTTTCCCTTAATACACATCCGTAATCTTCACACCCAATCATTTGGGAAGCACATAAAAGCACAATAAGAGGTACACTCATCCAGATAGCTTCAACACATAAGAAACAAAGAAACAAATACATAACAGAGCTTCTTCACACGATCAGGGGACTAGAAAACTCACATAAAAACAACCAAACTCTCGACACATACAAAAAGCTAACAGAAAAAAGAACCGAACTAAACATACAACTAAACGTTCAAACCAAACATAAACTAACCATCACAAAAAGCCTATACTACGCGCAAGGGGGTAAATGTGGCCGCCTACTGGCACACGCATTGAAAAAGCAAAGGGAAACAACGTTTATAGCAACCATTCAAAATAAAGAAGGTAATGCCAGATATAACTAATGCCATGAATTTTACAACTCCCTTTATAACCTTAGATCCACTCCACCATCCCTCACGGAGATTCAGGAATTTCTCGAAAAACGTATCACAGCCACATTACCATCTAATCTAAAACATTCTCTAGATCAACCCATAGAAATCCAGGAAGTCAAGGAGGTGATAAAAAATATACCCTCAGGGAAAAGCCCCGGCCCTGATGGACTCACAGCCAAATACTATAGAATGTTCTCCAACTCTTTAGCCCCCCACTTCCTTAAAGTGTTTAACTCATTGTTAACACAACCGACCCTCCCACCACAAGCACTCAAGGCCACGATTACACTCCTACCCAAACCCGGGAAGGATCTGTCACAGTGCGGGAGTTACAGGCCCATTTCCCTCATAAATATAGACCTCACAATCTTCACTAAGATTTTGGCGAACCGCCTACGCCAGATACTGCCAACCCTAATAACACCAGACCAGTCAGGTTTCGTACCAGGCAGGGAAGCAAAACACAATACCACCAAGATTCTGAATCTCCTTCACCAAGCGAAACGAACAGGCAAACCCAGTCTAGTCCTGTCGATAGATGCAGAGAAAGCATTCGACAGAGTAGACTGAACCCTTATGATGCAAACGCTCCATCACATGGGTTTCGGCCCCAACTGGCTGAAATGGCTGGGAGCTATTTACTCTACTCCAACGGCATGCCTACGCATCAATGGCCAGTTATCAGACACAGTGCACATTTCGAACGGTACTAGACAGGGATGCCCCCTCTCTCCTCTGTTATTCATCCTAGTCTTAGAGCCATTCTTGCAGGGTATAAGAGATAACCCCGACATCAAGGGTATCCAGGTGGGGAAGGACAACCACAAGATCTTTGCATTTGCAGATGACATCATGTTCACGTTAGCCCACCCCACCACAACACTGCCCCACCTAATGCTGGAAATGGCACAATATAGCAATATTTCAAACTTTAAGGCAAACATTAGCAAATGTGAAATCTTGCCGATTGAGATACCCCCAGACACTAAGTCACAACTCCAACATGATTACTCATTCACATGGACCACAGGAACACTCAAATACTTAGGGGTATACATACCCAATGAAACCTCACAGTTATACAACAGCAACTTCCCCAAACGAATGAAGGAGATCAAGACAGATCTCACAACATGGAATAAACCACACTTTGGGTGGTTCAGTAGGCTGAACATATTAAAGATGAATGTTCTTCCTAGAATTCTGTATTTACTACAAGTCCTGCCAATAACGCTCCCCAAACAACTGTTCGACATGATACGCCAAATCTTTACCTCATTCCTCTGGGCACACAAAAAACCCCGCCGTATACCGTATGCACTACTCAAAAGACCGAAAGAGGAGGGAGGTCTGGGGCTGCCAGACATCAAACTATACCATAAAGCCTCCCTTCTGGCCAGGATCTACGAATGGTCCAATCCGCACTCAGACAAACAATGGGTCCAACTCGAAAACGCATGCTTCTCCGCACCGATATACACCATCCCCTGGCTAAAATCTGGCCAAACACTACTTAAAACACACGGTCACCCCACCATTACCCCAACACTCAGGCTATGGGCGCACATCCGCAACCTCCATACCCCTCCCCATTATATCCGGTCACACACAACCCTCTCTTCCCCCCGGGAGTGGATGGAAAACTGTTTAGGCGCCTTTGCGAACCATCGCCTTACCTAACGCTAGAGATGGTCGCAAAGGGGGAAGAGGTCAAAACACTTAAGGAAATGATCCCCGAAAGGGAGATGACAGTAATTCATACCTTCTGCCACACCCAACTTACACACTTCCTGAAAAATGGTCCCCTAGCACGGGGTAAAGTCAGAGACCACACATTATTCGAAACGATATGCCAGAAACACAAAATTCAAAGGAAACTAATCTTTAAGATGTACGAGTTCATCCGTTCAGCTCAACCCAAAGATAAGCCTAAATTCACCACGACCTGGGAATCTGAACTAAACACGTCCTTCACACTAGACACTTGGAAAAAAATCTTCACCATCATACACAAATCCACACGGAACACCGAGGCGCAAGAGAGTAATTATAAGCGCATTGCACGATGGTACTACACCCCGGCTAGGCTCCACACCATTTTCCCCCAAACATCCACATGCTGCTGGAGATGCCATCAACCGAACAGCACGGCAAGCCACATCTGGTGGACGTGTCTGGAGGTAAAAAAGTTCTGGACACATATATCAGGCCTAATCCAAACAATTATTGGAGAAACTATCGCATTAACTCCCGACACTTTTATATTTCTCCTCCCTCCCCGCAACCTGCCCAAAAAGAAAGTGCAACTACTAACGCACCTACTCACAGCGGCCAACCAACTAATTCCATTGTTCTGGAAAAAAAACAACTCACCAACCATCAGGGACTGGATACAGAAAGTAGAGACCACGAAAAGTATGGAAGAAATATGCCACTCCTTCTCAGACAAATACAATACTTACACAGACACATGGGCTAGGTGGTGCAAGTACATGCAAACCAAGGGAGTTCAAACGAGAGACAATCAGCCCGCGCAGCACTAGGTCACTATCAGGGGGATCAATTTGAACCGCTAAACAGCGAAGCCAACACACACGCTACCATCGACAAATACTGAAGCTGACACAAAATTCTGCAGGCGAACCCCAATTCACACGAAACCGAAAAAGACCAGTTACAGTATGATTACCTCATATAAAATAAGAAGGGTTTGCACCGTAGTACACTAAACAAGGCCCAAGACCAAAATTCTCCTTACCAATTGACAGATCGCAGCAGACAATCTATTGCTTCTTTAGACTTCCTAAGTATTGGCAGCAATGTTAGCAATGATCAGCTGTATAGAATAGGAGTCCATTAATAACGTTATGTATCTCTAACTGTTTGGTAGTACACTGTTTACTCTGTGATGTGACGAATTCCTGGTTAATGCCATCAAGTGCAAGAGATTTTTCATGCACAAAGTCTATGAGAACAATAACCGTACATCCTGCTGACCAGTGCCGGCCTTAGGGCTTTAGGCGCCCTGTGCGAAAAATCTTCACCGCGCCCCTTCCTGGTCATAAAAAGTTTTTAGAATAGTGCAAATTTGCAACTTTCCCAGGGAAAGCACTGGATTGGCTAAAGTTGGCAAAGAGGTGGGGCCAAACGCAGTTTTGGCCAATCTGTACCTCCTCATAGAGATGCATTGACTCAATGCATCTCTGATGCATTGACTCAATGATGAGTCTATTAGAAAATGTCAGCGTCTGCCACAGGAAGCACCTCCAGTGGCCACTTGGAGGTGTCCCTAGGGGGCAATGTAAATGGCAGTGTTTGCATGAAAATGCCTGAAGTAAATTATTATACTCACCAGAACAACTACATTAAAGCTGTAGTTGTTCTGCTGACTATAGTGTCCCATTAAAGGAGTTAAAGGAACTGGCCGTTTATTGTTTCTAACAATTTAGTAGATGTACCCCCAAAGGAAAATATTTGCATGCAATTCTTTGTGCATGTTTTCTTTGTGGATGTGTGAAATCTGTTTGCAATAGCTGCAGATCTAGATTGATTTACCCTGCTTTGGGGCACTTCCCAAAGCAGGGCAATGTAGGTGCTGGTGCTAGTTTGTAGGTTCTTGTTCAAAACACCTTAGACTTGCAATATGTAGTTCTTTTGTAAAAGCAGACATGTGCATTGAGCATCTGCCCATTAAAAAAAAAAAAAAATACACACACACTACATTAACCTGGACATTCACTGACAGTATGCACACTCTCTGATACACATTGACTTGAGTCCTTCACATACAAGAATATTGCACAAACTACCCCATATTAGGCTTCTCCCTCTTCCATAAACTTCACCTCTCTCCCTCTAACAAACCTCTTTTTTTTCTCTCCCACACTCCTAGAAAGGTTTATCCTTCTAACCCCACTTGTCCATTTTTCTATCTTACTCCACCTCCTGTCCCTTTGGTCTTACCATGCTGTGCCTGCTGTCTGTCCCTGCCTTCACAGCAGACTTCTCCCTGCTTCCCACACTGCTTGTTCTGTGTGAGGAGGGGGCGGGGCTAAGGTGTCACACTGAGTACAGGGAGTGGAAGTGCTGCTCGGTCAGCATTGAATGAGTGAGTGTGGGTCCCTGCTGCCTGCCTGCTTACCATGCAGTAAGTACTGCTTAGTTAAATTATGTGGGCTGGCTGGGGAGATCTGATCTCCCCAGCCAGCCCATGAAAGCTGCAGACATTGAATTGTGTCGGCTGCCAGGGCGCCCCTGTTGCCATGGCGCCCTGTGCGACCGCACAGCTCGCACACCCCTAAGGCCGGCCCTGCTGCTGACCTTACTTGCTGATAAACACGATTGTTGCGATATGTAATTGTAACGGACCGTTTCACTTACAAGAGGATAAAACCCAGTTTAGGCGATAATCCCCTTTTTGAGAGACAGGCACAGCTACTGCAGAACACCAAACTCCCGAACTGGATACAAGATAACACTCCGAACTGGAACAGCTGAACAAGAAAAGCATACAATCCGCTTACACTCCTGGCAGTCAGCTTACAATCCAATTCCCCCCAAGAACGAGACAACACTTCATTTTGAGGGTTAAACAGGAACTCCGGACTGGCTCATCCAGCCTGGCTTTTATTTCCAACTCACACATACAGGCCACACCCAGGGGGAGGCATAAAAGAACCAATGACATAGATGTTACCTCCCACACATCCCCTCCCCTTAGTGTGACACATAATCCCATTATGCATACAGTTTAAAGTATACTTTTACACAACTTTCCTAACTCTAAAACCATACATCACATTCACATAAAAATACATATCCACAATCAATCCATTCAGGGGAACCACATATTAAAAAATGGCATGGATCAGACCAGGGGTTCAAAAGTTAGTAAAGTATCTTTTAAAACCCCTAGCTTCTGTCAGGGTACCTGAGGCCTCTACCTCTAAAGGAGGTAGAGACTTAGTAATTTATCCGTCCAAACGAGCTGTTTCCTTCGTTCCTCGCGGTTCATCCAGTCACTTAAACACCGACCGCGAGGAATCCACGTCCTTTTCTAGCGGGACGCTCAATACGTGACGTCATGGCGCTATCACGAGCGACCTGCCACTCAAGTGTCCGATATCCAATCGGTACTTGTCAGAGGCGTGTCCTTCATCCGGAGCCAGGGTATTTAAGCTTACTTCTCACTTCAGCTCATTGCCCTGTCGTGGTTCTAGCTTGTCTAGTCACTCAGTGCTCTGGTATTCTAGTTTGCTCTATTTGGTTTTGACTCGGCTTGTTGTACTACCCTGCTTCTCTGTTATCCCTTGACCCGGCTTGTCTCTCGCTTATCTGTCTTCTCGTTCCCTCGACCTCGGCTTGTCTCTGACTATTCTCTATTACTCTCGGTACGTTAGTCCGGCCATTCTAAGGCCCGGTATACGTACCTTTCCACTCTTTGTACCCTGCGTGTTGGATCCCTGTCCCGATCCTGACATTACGACAGGGCCAATGGATCCTGCAGGTACAAACAGTCAGCTTGGTTCTTCGGATCCCAGGTTTGACGCCATGGAGCATAGGATGGATCAGATGGCTTTGGCACTACAGGCACTTTTGTCTCGTGCTAGTAATCCACCTGAGGAGACACGTACTCCTTCTATTTCTCCTGCAGTCTCAGGTCTAGAGGTAGCCACTGTAGGTGCTTCTTCCCGTATTACCCCACCAGTACGTTATGGCGGGTCACCGGAGAAGTGTCGTGGTTTTCTGAACCAGATTAGCATCCATTTCGAATTACAACCCCGCTCTTATCCTACAGATAGAGCGAAGGTTGGATTTGTTATTACTTTACTCATTGAGAAAGCTCTGAGATGGGCCAATCCTTTATGGGAGAATGATAATCCACTAGTCTATAATTATAATGCCTTTGTAGCTGCGTTTAGAAGAACTTTTGACCCTCCTGGTAGAAAGGTCAATGCAGCTAGATTACTGTTGCGCCTTAGACAGGACAATCGAACACTTGTGGATTATGCACTAGAGTTCAGGTCCTTGGCGGCAGAAGTTAAGTGGAACGAACAGGCTTATATAGATGTGTTTCTGAATGGGTTATCAGATGTAATTCTTGACGAGGTCGCTACTAGAGAACTCCCTGAAAATTTGGAGGATTTAATTTCTTTTATATCTCGTATTGATGAACGCCTAAGAGAGAGGCAGAACACTCGAGATAGGACCCGTAGACCCACCTTTAAACTAGCGCCTACCTTTCAAAATTCTGAGTTCGAAGACTTACGTATTTCTGAACCTATGCAGATAGGCAGTACTCATCTCACAGAGAGGGAGAGACAGTACAGGAGAAGGGAGGGTTTATGTATGTATTGTGGAGTCAGAGGTCATTTACGCCTAAATTGTCCCAATCGTTCGGGAAACGCTCGCACCTAAGTTTCTCTAGAGGACAGTCCTTGGGTGTTTCTACTTTGTCCTCTATTCACAACTACAAAGAGCTCAGGCTTCTGTTACCCGTTTCTTTAAAGTGGGAGAAGGGAGTAGTTAAGACTATGGCACTAATCGATTCTGGAGCTGCTGAGAGCTTTATAGATCAGGGTTTTGCTGCCAAGCATGCTATTCCATCCCAGTTAAAAGAGACACCACTGGCTGTTGAGGCCATCGATGGTAGACCGTTACTTGAGCCTGTTATTTTCCATGAGACCATGCCGATTAACTTAACTGTTGGCATCCTACATAGAGAGGACATATCCTTACTGCTCATTTCTTCTCCGTCTATTCCCATAGTCCTGGGGTACTCCTGGTTGAGGAGACATAACCCTATTATTAATTGGGAGTCAGGGGAGATAGTTTCGTGGGGACAGAATTGTCAAGAAAAATGCTTGCGGAAGGTCTCACCTCTCGGATTAACCAACACATCGGCTAACTCTGACAATCCTACAGAGACACAAATTCCGTCTCAGTATCTAGATTTAAAGGCAGTATTTGACAAAAAGAAAGCCGATACCTTACCCCCACACAGGTCCTTTGATTGCAAAATTAACCTACTCCCTGGTACCATGCCCCCCAGAGGTCATGTATACCCGTTATCTATGAAAGAGAACTCAGTTCTAGAGGAGTATATTCACGAAAATTTAGACAAGGGATTCATTAGGAGGTCCTCCTCCCCTGCCGGGGCTGGATTTTTTTTTGTTAAAAAGAAGGATGGTTCTTTGAGACCTTGTATTGATTATCGAGGCCTAAATAAGATAACCATTAAAAATGCCTACCCGATTCCCTTGATCACCGAACTCTTCGATCGTTTGAAGGGCTCTACAATTTTCACCAAGTTAGACCTCAGAGGGGCATATAACTTGGTGAGAATCCAGCAGGGACATGAGTGGAAGACGGCATTCAATACTCGATGTGGCCACTATGAATATACTGTTATGCCTTTTGGGTTATGCAATGCACCAGCTGTATTCCAGGATCTGATAAATGAGGTTCTTAGGGAATTTCAGCAAGATTGCGTCATTGTATACCTAGATGATATACTCATACATTCTAGTGAGATTGAGACTCATCACAAGCAAGTCAGGAGGGTTTTGCACAAGCTTCTCCAGCATGGCTTGTACTGCAAGTTGGAGAAATGTAGCTTTGATCAAACCCAGGTAACCTTTCTCGGCTATGTGATCTCTGGGGAAGGATTTAAGATGGATCCGGATAAGCTCCAGTCCATTCTAGAGTGGCCTTTACCCAAAGGTCTTAAAGCCGTACAGAGATTTATTGGTTTTTCTAATTATTATAGGCGCTTTATTAAGGGCTATTCTTCAATTATCGCACCTATCACTAATATGACCAAACAGGGGGCTGATACTAAGAATTGGACTACTGAAGCTCTTCTTGCGTTCAAGACTCTCAAGGAGCTTTTCGCTTCCGCTCCAATTTTAGTTCACCCCGACACTTCCCTGCCTTTTCTACTTGAGGTAGACGCATCAGAGACTGGTTTAGGTGCTGTCCTATCTCAAAGGTTGGGTGTTGATAAACCATTACATCCATGTGGATTTTTCTCTAAAAAATTGTCCGGTACTGAGAGCAGATATGACATTGGTGACAGAGAGTTACTAGCGGTTATCAAGGCTTTGAAAGAGTGGAGACATTTATTGGAAGGTACATTACATCCTGTTACCATTCTAACAGACCACAAAAATTTGTCTTATATCGGAGAGGCCAAGCGTTTGTCCTCCAGGCAGGCTCGTTGGTCGTTGTTTCTTACCCATTTCAATTACGTTCTGACTTACAGACCTGGCTCAAAGAATTCTAAAGCCGATGCGCTATCTCGCCAATATGAGCCTTCTGCTTCAGTCGAACCACTTTTGTCCTCCATTGTACCCAAATGCAATATTATTGCTAATACCAGTCTCAAAATTCATTCTCCGCTACTTGACCAGATCTTGAAGTCACAACATCTAGCTCCCGGAAACACTCCTGAGGGAAGAAACTTTGTTCCCCCTGAACTTCAACTGGAGCTCTTACAATGTTTTCACGAAAGTAAAGTAGCTGGCCATCCTGGTATTCGCAAGACATACTCTCTGATATCCAAGGATTTCTGGTGGCCTTCACTACGAAAGGATATTGAGGAGTTCGTCGCAGCTTGTGAGACTTGTGCCAAGACTAAACAACCTCATGCATCTCCATGTGGTCTGTTACACCCCTTGGACATTCCTGAGAAACCTTGGTCCTGTTTGTCCATAGACTTTATCGTTGATTTGCCTGCTTCCAAGAGACAGACTGTTATTCTCACGGTGGTGGATAGATTTACTAAGATGGCCCATTTCGTGCCATTACCTAAACTTCCGACTTCTCCTGAATTGGCGGAGATTTTTGCGAGAGAGGTTTTTCGCCTACATGGGATTCCTTCGGAGATTGTTTCTGATAGAGGTTCTCAATTTGTCTCACGTTTCTGGAGATCCTTTTGTTCTCAAATGGGTATCAAATTGAACTTCTCCTCTGCCTATCACCCTCAGTCTAACGGAGCTGCTGAACGTACCAATCAAAAGATCGAACAGTATCTACGTTGCTTTGTTTCCGAACACCAGGACGATTGGGTCGGTCTGATTCCTTGGGCGGAGTTCGCACACAATAACCTTGTTTGTGATTCAACTCGCTCTAGCCCTTTCTTCATGAACTATGGCTTTCATCCTTCGATTTTTCCTTCGGTTTCCTCTTCTCAGGGGATACCGTCGGTTGATGATCATGTCGCCAACCTGAAGAAATTATGGGATCAGACTCGGCAAATTCTGTTACATAATTCCTCGTTGTTCAAGAAACACGCTGACAAGCATAGAAGAGCGGCTCCTGTCTTTGTTCCTGGGGATAGGGTATGGTTGAGTACTAAGAATATTCGCCTAAAAGTTCCATCTATGAAATTTGCTCCTCGCTACATAGGCCCTTACAGGGTCCTCACTCGTATCAACCCGGTTGCGTATCGCCTTGCTCTGCCACCTGCCTTACGCATTCCTAACTCTTTTCATGTCTCCCTGTTGAAACCTCTTATTTGCAACAAGTTCTCCTCTAAGGTTTCCTCACCTCGTCCTGTCCAGGTGGAGGGTCGGGAAGAGTACGAGGTCAGCTCCATCATTGATTCCAGAATTTCAAGGGGAAAATTGCAATATCTGGTCAACTGGAGGGGATATGGTCCTGAGGAGAGGAGTTGGGTACCTCAGGAGGACGTTCATGCTTCTCGCCTTCGCAGAGCATTTCACCTCCGCTTTCCATCTCGTCCCGGTTCCTTCCGCCCGGTGGGCGTATCTGAGAGGGGGGGTACTGTCAGGGTACCTGAGGCCTCTACCTCTAAAGGAGGTAGAGACTTAGTAATTTATCCGTCCAAACGAGCTGTTTCCTTCGTTCCTCGCGGTTCATCCAGTCACTTAAACACCGACCGCGAGGAATCCACGTCCTTTTCTAGCGGGACGCTCAATACGTGACGTCATGGCGCTATCACGAGCGACCTGCCACTCAAGTGTCCGATATCCAATCGGTACTTGTCAGAGGCGTGTCCTTCATCCGGAGCCAGGGTATTTAAGCTTACTTCTCACTTCAGCTCATTGCCCTGTCGTGGTTCTAGCTTGTCTAGTCACTCAGTGCTCTGGTATTCTAGTTTGCTCTATTTGGTTTTGACTCGGCTTGTTGTACTACCCTGCTTCTCTGTTATCCCTTGACCCGGCTTGTCTCTCGCTTATCTGTCTTCTCGTTCCCTCGACCTCGGCTTGTCTCTGACTATTCTCTATTACTCTCGGTACGTTAGTCCGGCCATTCTAAGGCCCGGTATACGTACCTTTCCACTCTTTGTACCCTGCGTGTTGGATCCCTGTCCCGATCCTGACAGCTTCCCAGCTCAGACTGTTTTTTACAGAGCCTTCTCTGTGCTGGAGAAGTAATCTAATTATCTCCAGCACAGAGACAGACTCCATTAACCACATGGTTACAGAAAGACATAAAACACTTTAAAATACAGAAAGTTACTTTTTAACCATAACACACAGACATTTCACATATCCCCAGATAGCTGGGATCTGAGCGCACAAAACTACCGAATAGCGCTCAGATCCTATTCACACAGTTCAATTGCCATGGAGCCGAAGTCTTTAACTACACGAATGGGCTCCATGGCATAGCTATCTGGGTTAACACATTCACATAAAGTCTGGTCCATAGTCCAAAGGCAGCAGGCGGGCAACCAGGCCTCTCCAGTTCACAGTGGCGAAGTTGGTTTCGCCACACTTCTCCCCTTTACCAATTAGACTAACAGGGTAACTGACCTCCTGCCGGTCAGTGCCCTGGGTAGTCCAGCAACCCACCCACAAAACAGAAACAGCAGTACAGCCCACCCACAATAACTGGTTACTACACGCCTCGCCACAACTGTGTGGGGAACTGTTAGGTTGCCTTGGTGGGTTGCTGAGTGGGCAGAGACCAGTGGTACTCTGCCCTGATGCCAGTGCTATCCTGGAAGTAGCCTGGTTGGGGCCTGGTTGCTGGAGGGGGAGACCGACTGTCTCCCCTCTGGATACACCGCTCTGTGGTTGGGGAATAGGACCGACCATCCTTACCCCTTGTGCTGCAAGTGCAGAGACCACAGTCCCATCTGCATCGTTGGGGGGTGTAACGTCTCCCCTTGCTGGGTTAGGCTACCGCTGGAAAGAGGGTGTAACAAGCCCCTCTCTCTGAACTGTAGACTGCCGCTGGGGAGAGGGGGTAGCAGGCTCCTCTCCCTGACACTCTCTCTGCAGGTGGAGAGGGGGACCAGCTGTCTCCCCTTTCATTATTTTGCCCTGCTGCTGGGGTGCGGGACTGATGGTCTCTGCTCCCTGCAGGACACTCTGCCGCTGGGGAGGAAGGACGGCACCTTCAGCTCCCTGGGATACATACTGCCGCTGGGGAGGAAGACGACACCTTCAGTTCCCTGGGACACACACTGCCGCTGTGAAGGATGGACAACACCATCAGCTCCGTGGGGTACACACTGCCGCTGGGGAGAAAGGACAACACCTTCCGCTCCCTGGGACACACACTGCCGCTGGGGAGGAAGGACGGCACCTTCAGCTCCCTGCGGTACACACTGCCGCTGGGGAGGACGGACGACACCATCAGCTCCCTGGGGTACACACTGCCGCTGGGGAGGACGGACGACACCATCAGCTCCCTGGGGTACACACTGCCGCTGGGGAGGAAGGACGGCACCTTCAGCTCCCTGGGGTACACACTGCCGCTGGGGAGGAAGGACGACACCTTCAGCTCCCTGGGACACACACTGCTGCTGGGGAGGAAGGACTGCACCTTCAGCTCCCTGGGGTACACACTGCCGCTGGGGAGGACAGACGACACCATCAGCTCTCTGGGACACACACTGCCGCTGGGAGGAAGGATTGCACCTTCAGCTCCCTGGGACACACACTGCCGCTGGGGAGGAAGGACGACACCTTCAGCTCCATGGGATACAATCTGCCGCTGGGGAGGAAGGACGACACCTTCAGCTCCCTGGGACTCACTTGACCGCTGGGGAGAGGGACCAACTGTCTCCTCTCCTAAGAACACACACTGCTGCTGGGGAGGAAGGACAACACCTTCAGCTCCCTGGGATACCTGCTGTAACGGACCGTTTCAGCATATGAGGGGTTAAAATCCGTTTAGGCGATAATCCCCTTTTCTCAGAAAGGCACAGCTACTGCAGAACATCAAAACTCACGAACTAGATACAGGCGAATGCATCAAACTCCCGAACTGCATACCAGGGAATAAGATAGCACTCCAAGCTGGAACCTCACGAATAGCTGCTAGCAGATGAATAGGAAAAGCAGACATCAGCTTACACTCCTAGCAGTCAATCTCAAACAGCATACAGTGAATCCCCCCAAGAACGAGACAAGGCTCCGTGTTGAAGGTCAAGCAGTGGTCTGAGATGCTGGGGCACCCAGCCTGGTTTTTATTACATGAGTACACATACAGACCACACCCAGAGGGAGGCATAAAATAACCAATAACATAGATGTTACCTCCCACACATCCCCTCCCCTTAGTGTGACACTTAATCCCATTATGCATACAGTTCAAAATATACTTTTACATAACTTTCATAACTTTACAACCATACATCGTATCCACATAACAATCTTTAAACATAAACACTTCCAAAATTCAGGCAAATCCCTCCAGTGGATCAAAAGTTACACGGAAGTCCTTTTATGACCGACCGCAAGCACATTTTCTTGCCCAAAACAGTTCCATAGATTTGGGCTGTGCGGTCGGTCAATTCCTGGCATAAAAACGGCTAAGTCCCATTCGAAGTGTGCCTGTACTTCGACTTTAGTCGAAGTGTCGAGTGGAGTTGATGTTAAGGGTCGGCAGTGTTCGAAGTTAAAATGGCCGCCGCCACGTGGTCCTTTGTCCGATACCGGCCACTTCGACGACTTCGACAACTTCGGTAACTTCGGTAACTTCGACAGCTTCGACAGCTTCGACAGCTTCGACAGCTTCGAATGTGTCCAAAGTGCCATATACAAAAGTACCAATCTGTCCACAAAGTATTTAAAGAGCTAGGGACAGTATAATACAATCTACCTGCCCAAAAGTAGTTCTTAAAGGGTCAGTACATTATGGTAGCAGTCCATAAGCCCCAATTCAGTCCCTTAAAGGGCAATATCTCCCAGGGACCATAATCACTGGGCAGGAGGCTAGCAACCAGGCTTCTCCAGTTCTCAGTGGCGAGGTTGGTTTCGTCACATCTCTCCCCCTTTCCAAAAAGACTAACAGGGTACCTGACCTCCTGCCGGTCAGTGCCCTTGTTAGTCCAGCAGCCCACCCACAAAGCAGAAAAAACAGTACAGCCCACCCACAATAAATGGTTACTACACCTGGGTAGAGGAGAATCTTGTCCATGTCCAGGTGCCTCACCACGGCTGTGTGTGGGACCGGTAGGCTGCCTTGGTGGGTTGCTGAGTGGGCAGAGACCAGCGGTACTCTGTCCTGGTGCCAGCACTACCACCGGAGTAGTCTGGTTGGAGCCTGGTTGCTGGAGACGGACTGTCTCCCCCTTGGGTACACAGCTCTGTCGTGGGGGGGGGTAGGACCGACCGTCCATACCCCCTGCGGGGTGAGTGCAGAGACCACGGTCCCATCTGCACCGGTGGGGGGTTTACAGTCTCCCCCTGGTACATTAAGCTGCCGCTGGGGAGAGGGGGTAACAGGCTCCTCTCCCACTAGAACACTCTGCCGCTGGGGAAAGGAGACTGGGCTCTCTATTCCCTGCACATTACGGATCCGCCGCTGGGGAGAGGTGGTAGCAAGCTCCTCTCCCATACATACTTTCCGCCTTTGTGGAGGGAGACCGACTGTCTCTCCTCCCAATATAGTGTCCTGCTGCTGGGGAAGGGAGACTGGGCTCTCTATTCCTTGCTGGACACTGCCGCTGGGGAAAGGAGACTGGGCTCTCTATTCCCTGCACATCAATGATCCGCCGCTGGGGAGAGGTGGTAGCAAGCTCCTCTCCCATACATACTTCCATCATCTGTGGAGGGAGACCGACTGTCTCTCCTCCCAATACAGTGTCCTGCTGCTGGGGAAAGGAGACTGGGCTCTCTATTCCCTGCTGGACATTCTGCCGCTGGGGAAAGGAGACTGGGCTCTCTATTCCCAAAAAATCACGCTGCTGCTGGGGGGTAGGACCAACTACCTCTGCCCCCTGTAACTCAGCCTGCCACTGGGGAATGGAGACTGGGCTCCCAATTCCCTGCAGGACCGGTGGAGAGACCTCGGTCCCATCTCTACCGGCCACCTGGGGTTCTTCCCAGTAAATCTCTACAATATCTTCCCAGCGGAAGGGGTCTGGATCTGGGTCTGTCACCTTACTGTCCTGCTGAGCCTTCCCAATGAAGTGGAAGAGATCTCAGTAGTTTTGCTCCAGTTCCCACTCCAGGGTTGCTAGGTGAGCCAGGTCTTGCTCTACCTCATGGGGGTCATCCCACTCATGCCTAGCCTCCCTCTCATAGAAAATGTCCTGCAATCTGGTTTGCGCAGGGCTCCCGAAGCCAGGCTCTGCAAAGGACTCCCATAACAAGCCAGGACCATCAAACTCCTCTCCCTCTGGCTTGTCATGTTCGGCTGTCCAGGGTATATACTGTGCCATATACCACCAGAGCGCCTGGTAGGCATCCTCCAGCCATAGCTCCTGCCATACCCGGTGCTCTAGTTCCTTCACCCATCCCTTCAGGGGCTGCTCTCCCAGGAAGGGTATCCGCAGTGCCAGTCGTGTCTGCCATCGTTGCTCTTCACTGGGGAGACTCTTGCCCCGCTGGTACTGTACGTTATCCAGGGCCTGGTACCAGATGCCTTTTGTAACGGATAACCTGGCACCCCGACTGAGTACCTCCGTTAATGGATGCTCCTAGCGCTTCCTGAGGACTCCAAGCACTCTGGCAGACACCATAATCACCGAATCCGAGAAACCTTTAAATTCTCCCAAGCGTATGAATGCTGTAGACCATTGAATAGGAACCATACGAATAGGCTTGTACTCCTAGCAGTCAACTGGAACAGCATACATTAAATCCTTCCCCCAATAATGAGACGACACATCACTTTGAGGGTAAAACAGGAACTCTGGACTGGCTCATCCAGCCTGGCTTTTATTACACTAATCCACATACAGGCCACACCCAGGGGGAGGCATAAAATAACCAATCACATACATGGTTCAGCCCACACATCCCCTCCCTTCAGATAACATTAAACTCAATTATCCGGTACACTTTTTCAGCCAAGTTCTGGATGTACCCCAAAACCCGGGGGTACACCTTTAAATCCAGCATCGCTGGATAGCCCTTATTCAGGGGGACAACATATCCAAAATTCAAGTAATTCGGATGAATGGTTCGTGAGATATGGGGTTCCAAAGATTTGACCGACCGCATGGGTAAAGTATCCGAAAACAGTTCCATGCATTTTGGCCCTGCGGTCGGTCACAAACAAGGGAATGAAAACAGGCGAATTGCCTGTGTTATAGAGCCTGGAGAGGGTTTGAATGAATTCCCTTGTTTATGGGGTTCTTTCCTCCGAACGGCGGGTCATTCGGTAGTTTCCATACGAATTTCTGGAAGTATGGAGGTCTCAGCGGTGTTTGCCTAGTCAAGTGTCCGATTTTAGTTCCAGACACTCGACGGCAAAACACCGCTGTTCGGTAGTTTAAGATGGCCGCCGCCACGTGTTCGTTTCCCGAATGGCGGCCACCCAGAGGACAAAGAATACATTACACTGATTGCCAATTACCCGTTTGCAACATTGTTGCAAACTGTAATTGGAGGCACACTTATTCCTGGGTGGTCTGGTTGTTCGGTAGTTTCACTCAATATAATAAATGGAGTGATTCTACCGAACAATCAGATGAATGCTGCATACATATCCCAGGTTAAACTTAATACACATATAATATTACAGGCAGTACACTAGAATATGTATCACAGTCTTAAAGGGACAGTAGTCCCAAAAGTCCCAATATGTCCATAGATGCTGTTAAAAGGGCCAGTAGCAGCAATATACAGTACAATATGCCCCAAATAACCCAGGGGCCATAGTCAGCAGGTAGGAGGCTAGCAAACAGGCTTCTCCAGGGCCCAGTGGCGAGGTTGGTTTCGCCACATTTCTCACCTTTTCCAAACAGACTAACAGGGTACCTGACCTCTTGCCGGTCAGTGCCCTTGTTAGTCCAGCAGCCCACCCACAAAACAGAAACAGCAGTACAGCCCACCAACAATAAATGGTTACTACACCTGAGTAAGAGAAAAACTTGTCCAGGTCCAGGTGCCTCACCATGGCTGTGTGGGGGACTGGTAGGCTGTTTTGGTGGGTTGCTGAGTGGGCAGAGCCCAGCGGTACTCTGCCCTGGTGCCAGCACTACCCCGGGAGTAGTCTGGTTGGAGCCTTGCTGGAGACCGACTGCCTCCCCTTTAGCTGCGCAGCTCTGCTGCTGGAGACCGACTGTCTCCCCTTGAGTTACACAGCTCTGTGGGCTTACAGTCTCCCCCTGGTACATTAAGCTGTCGCTGGGGAGAGGTGGTATCCAGCTCCTCTCCCATTAGAACACTCTGCCCATCGATGATCCGTCGCTGGGGAGAGGTGGTAACAATCTCCTCTCCCATGCCTACTTTCAGTCTTTGTGGAGGGAGACCGACTGTCTCTCCTCCCAATTCAGTGTCCTGCTGCTGGGGAATAGAGACTGGGCTCTCTATTCCCAAACAATCATGCTGCTGCTGGGGGGTAGGACCAACTACCTCTGCCCCCTGTAACTCAGCCTTCCGCTGGGGAGGGAGGACGCTGCTCTCCTCTCCCTGCACTTCACACTGCCTTCCCGGCATATCACTCTGCTGCTGAGGGGAAGGACCAACTACCTCTGCCCCCTGTAACTCAGCCTGCCGCTGGGGAATGGAGACTGGGCTCCCAATTCCCTGTGATTCACACTGCCGCTGGGGAATGGAGACTGGGCTCCCAATTCCCAACAAATCACACTGCCGCTGGGGAGGGAGGACGGCCCCTTCAGCTCCCTGTAACTTGGGCGCAGAGACCACGGTCCCATCTGCGCTGGTGAGGGGTTTTCTGTCTCCCCTTGGTGGGTTAGGTTGTCGGTGGGGAGAGGGGGTATCAGGCGCCTCTCCCTGCACTGTAGACTGCCGCTGGGGATCAGGGCTGACCCTCTGTACTCCCTGTAGGCAGGGCGCAGAGACCACAGTCCCATCTGCGCTGGTGAGGGGCTTACTGTCTCCCCTTGGTGAGCTGTGCTGCCGCTGGGGAGAGGTAATAACAGGCTCCTCTCCCTGAACCGTAGACTGCCGCTGGGGATCTGGGCCAACTGCCCAGCATCCCTGTAGGGCCGGTAGAGAGATCTCGGTCCCATCTTCACCTGCCATCTGTGGGTCTCTCCAGGACCAGTCTATGAGGTCCCCAACTTCTGCAGCTGGTAGTGAAGCAGGGGGTACCTCAGCCACCTTTTCCCAGCTGTAGGCTAGCAGGTCTGGGTCTGCCACCCAGTTTTCCCGGTCTGCGTCCCTGCTCTGCGGCTGGCAGGAATTTAATAGTTCTACATAGTCCATCTCCAGCTCTCGTTCCATGGCAGCGAAACGGCGGAGGTCTTGTCCCAGTCCAATAGATCTCGGGCCCTGTATCATCTCACCTCGGTAATGAAAGATAGCCCAGTACCGTGACTCTGCTGGACTGCCGAAGTCGACATCCTCCACTAAGGCTTTCCACAACAGGCCAGGGCTCGTGTAGTTCTCCCCCTCTGGCTGGATGCCCTCTGCCCTCCACGTCTCTGGCTGGACAGTGCACCACCACAGTGCCCGGTATGAGGTGTCCAAGCTCAGTTCCCTTTCCACGAGGTACTCGAGTTGTCTTACCCGCTGCCCTCCAGGTTGGTCTCCCAGAAGCGGCATCCGCCAGGCCATTTGTTCCTCCAACCGGTATGCGACACCAGGAAGGCGCTGCTGCCGTTGATACTGGACTTCCTACAGGGCATCGTACCATAATTCTATCCGGGCATTATCTCTCCATTCTAATTCACTCTCTTCCTCAGGTGTGTGTGTTGCCCAGGGGTCTACGAACCCCATTTTCCCAAATCTTTATGTAAACAGGGACGCTGTATGCACACCAGCGTCGCCCTCAATTGTAAATCCAAACGCACTGTGTCTCCGAGCTGCTTTACCTCGCACTAGGACGCCATCCCACCGCTTGCCACCAATGTAACGGATCACCTGGCACCCCGACTGAGTACCTCCGTTAATGGATGCTCCTAGCGCTTCCTGAGGACTCCAAGCACTCTGGCAGACACCATAATCACCGAATCCGAGAAACCTTTAAATTCTCCCAAGCGTATGAATGCTGTAGACCATTGAATAGGAACCATACGAATAGGCTTGTACTCCTAGCAGTCAACTGGAACAGCATACATTAAATCCTTCCCCCAATAATGAGACGACACATCACTTTGAGGGTAAAACAGGAACTCTGGACTGGCTCATCCAGCCTGGCTTTTATTACACTAATCCACATACAGGCCACACCCAGGGGGAGGCATAAAATAACCAATCACATACATGGTTCAGCCCACACATCCCCTCCCCTCAGATAACATTAAACTCAATTATCCGGTACACTTTTTCAGCCAAGTTCTGGATGTACCCCAAAACCCGGGGGTACACCTTTAAATCCAGCATCGCTGGATAGCCCTTATTCAGGGGGACAACATATCCAAAATTCAAGTAATTCGGATGAATGGTTCGTGAGATATGGGGTTCCAAAGATTTGACCGACCGCATGGGTAAAGTATCCGAAAACAGTTCCATGCATTTTGGCCCTGCGGTCGGTCACAAACAAGGGAATGAAAACAGGCGAATTGCCTGTGTTATAGAGCCTGGAGAGGGTTTGAATGAATTCCCTTGTTTATGGGGTTCTTTCTACCGAACGGCGGGTCATTCGGTAGTTTCCATACGAATTTCTGGAAGTATGGAGGTCTCAGCGGTGTTTGCCTAGTCAAGTGTCCGATTTTAGTTCCAGACACTCGACGGCAAAACACCGCTGTTCGGTAGTTTAAGATGGCCGCCGCCACGTGTTCGTTTCCCGAATGGCGGCCACCCAGAGGACAAAGAATACATTACACTGATTGCCAATTACCCGTTTGCAACATTGTTGCAAACTGTAATTGGAGGCACACTTATTCCTGGGTGGTCTGGTTGTTCGGTAGTTTCACTCAATATAATAAATGGAGTGATTCTACCGAACAATCAGATGAATGCTGCATACATATCCCAGGTTAAACTTAATACACATATAATATTACAGGCAGTACACTAGAATATGTATCACAGTCTTAAAGGGACAGTAGTCCCAAAAGTCCCAATATGTCCATAGATGCTGTTAAAAGGGCCAGTAGCAGCAATATACAGTACAATATGCCCCAAATAACCCAGGGGCCATAGTCAGCAGGTAGGAGGCTAGCAAACAGGCTTCTCCAGGGCCCAGTGGCGAGGTTGGTTTCGCCACACCTTTCCTTAATGCATCCCGGTCATCCATGTCACCCTCATTGTACTCCACTGCTGGTTCCATCCTGGTGCTGTCAGGGTCGCTGTACTCAGACATGCGTTGCCCTCAAATTGTAAATCCAAAGAAATGGTGTTCTGTAGCTGTCCTTCTGGCTGTAGGAACGATCCCGCCGCTTGCCACCAATTGTAACGGACCGTTTTAAGCATATGAGGGGTTAAAATCCGTTTAGGCGATAATCCCCTTTTCTCAGAAAGGCACAGCTACTGCAGAACATCAAAACTCACGAACTAGATACAGGCGAATGCATCAAACTCCCGAACTGCATACCAGGGAATAAGATAGCACTCCAAGCTGGAACCTCACGAATAGCTGCTAGCAGATGAATAGGAAAAGCAGACATCAGCTTACACTCCTAGCAGTCAATCTCAAACAGCATACAGTGAATCCCCCCAAGAACGAGACAAGGCTCCGTGTTGAAGGTCAAGCAGTGGTCTGAGGTGCTGGGGCACCCAGCCTGGTTTTTATTACATGAGTACACATACAGGCCACACCCAGGGGGAGGCATAAAATAACCAATAACATAGATGTTACCTCCCACACATCCCCTCCCCTTAGTGTGACACTTAATCCCATTATGCATACAGTTCAAAATATACTTTTACATAACTTTCATAACTTTACAACCATATATCGTATCCACATAACAATCACATATTCAGACTCAGCATACTTTAAACATTTCCAAAATTCAGGCAAATCCCTCCAGTGGATCAAAAGTTACACGGAAGTCCTTTTATGACCGACCGCAAGCACATTTTCTTGCCCAAAACAGTTCCATAGATTTGGGCTGTGCGGTCGGTCAATTCCTGGCATAAAAACGGCTAAGTCCCATTCGAAGTGTGCCTGTACTTCGACTTTAGTCGAAGTGTCGAGTGGAGTTGATGTTAAGGGTCGGCAGTGTTCGAAGTTAAAATGGCCGCCGCCACGTGGTCCTTTGTCCGATACCGGCCACTTCGACGACTTCGACAACTTCGGTAACTTCGGTAACTTCGACAGCTTCGACAGCTTCGACAGCTTCGAATGTGTCCAAAGTGCCATATACAAAAGTACCAATCTGTCCACAAAGTATTTAAAGAGCTAGGGACAGTATAATACAATCCACCTGCCCAAAAGTAGTTCTTAAAGGGTCAGTACATTATGGTAGCAGTCCATAAGCCCCAATTCAGTCCCTTAAAGGGCACTAACTCCCAGGGACCATAATCACTGGGCAGGAGGCTAGCAACCAGGCTTCTCCAGTTCTCAGTGGCGAGGTTGGTTTCGTCACACCTGCTGCCGCTGGGGAACCTCGCAGGACCAGTCTAGGAGGTCCGCTACCTCGGGTACCGCTGGTTGCTGTTGGGAAAGAGGACTGGTTGTCTCTTCCCGGGCCTCATTGATGAGTCGCAGGTAATCCCCCTCCAGGTTCCATTCCTTGGTGACCAAATACCGGAGGTCTGCCTCAAGGTCGATAGTGCTAAGGAGACCCAGCATGTCTTCTCGGTCGTTACACAGGTCCCAAAAACGAGAGTTGTTAGCTTTTCCAAAGTACTCATCGTCAATATTATCCCCAAATAGGCCAGGGCCAGCGTAATCTCCGCCCTCTGGGAACTCATTCTCTGCCATCTCAGGGGCACACTGAGCTGCGTACCACTGTATCGCCTGATATGCATCGTCGAGCGCCAGTTCTGCATATACTAGAATCTCGAGTCTAGTCACACGCGCTTCTTCGATCTGTTTTCTCAGGAGGGGCTTCCGCTCTGCCATTCAAGCCAGGATTCGCTGCCTTCTGCTGCGGCGGCGGTCCCCTCGCCAATACTGTACTTTCTCTAGGGCTTCGTCCCACAGCCAGGCTCTGGCAATCTCTCTGTCACTCAACATGTCCTCCTCTGAGACTGCTCCAGACCTCAGGGATATGGAACAGTACAATCTATCTTGCAACTTCTCCTCCATTTTCTGAGTGTAGTCATACGCCATGCTTGCTCTGCTGAAGTTAGTTCTTTTGTAGATAGGGTCGCTGTACGGGTACTAGCGTTGCCCACAATCTGTAATCCAAGGAATGGTGTTGCCCTGTAGCTGTCCTTCTGGCTGTGGAAATGATCCCGCCGCTTGCCACCAATTGTAACGGACCGTTTCTCTCACAAGAGGATAAAAATTGTTTAGGCGATAATCCCCTTTTCCATAGACCAGCAGTGTAACGGAACGCCTTCCGTTGATGGATACTCCTAGCGCTTCCTGAGGACTCCACGCACTGCAGATGACACCACAACCACCGCAGGCTCCACAACCGCCGTAGCTTAACATGAGCCGCGCCGTCTTCCGTCCACCCTGGAATGAACCTCCAGCATTCAGGACCATGTGGGGAAGACCTCTCCTCCAGGAGAGCGTATCAGGAACAAGAAGTCAGTAGTTAAAGCTCAAGGGAGTATGTAGCACATAGCAATCCCCAGTGTGATATAGCAGTTCCCTCCAAGAACGAGACGAGGCTACGTTTTGAAGAGTCAAGTAGAACTGAGCTGCTGGCACACCCAGCCTGGTTTTTATTACAGTCAGGTACAAACAGAACACACCCAGGGGGAGGTATAAAACAACCAATAACATAATAGTACAGCCCACATGTTACATCACTGTTGTCCCCTGTTATGAAAGCTTTATTCTGTCGCATACTTTTGGTACTTTGGACACTGTTCTGACTGATTTACAGTCCTCGTATGGTCCAGCACGAACCCGCTATGTAAGCCTAGAGGTGGCCGCCATTTCGGGACTTTGCACGTGTTCGCGGCCATCTTACCTACAATCAGCGGTGGTCGCCCATAATCATCTGGAACCAAAAACGGGGACCCACACAGGCGAACACCGCTGAGACCTCCAGGATCACATAACTCAGTGTTGGACGTACCGAACTATTCACCGTTCCGTAAAGCACTTGCCCTGCACATGGGGAATACAGCGACCCCAGGGATGACTACGGAAGACAAAGGGTTATGGAGTTTTACCGTCCGAACGAAGACCGACCGCAAGGCCTAAACGTATGGAACCATTTTCGGCTGAAAAGTCCGTGCGGTCGGTCTAAACTTTAGAAGCCCCTAACTTCCGAACCGCTCATCCGAACGGGCCAGTTTTTGGATATGTTGGCCTCCAGAACAAGATCTATCTAGCGGTGCAGGATATATGGGTGTACCCCCGGGTTTTAGGGTACATCCAGAATATGGACAAAAGTATGTGTAATATAATTGAGTTACTTGGTTATCTGAGGGGAGGGGACATGTGGGTTGAACCCAATATGTGATTGGGTATTTTATGCCTCCCCTTGGGAGTGTCCTCTTTGTGTGTATTTACAATAAAAAGCAGGCTGGGCATCCCAGTCCTCAGTTCTTATTTTGACCCTCAATTCGCAGCCTCGACTCGTTTTGTGTGGGGAAAGGGTATCCTAGCTGCACCATAGCTAGGGGGAGATTCTACACTTACAGGTCTCTACCGAGTATCGCTCCATTCTACTCTTCAAGCACGGGAACCAGGACATCCAAGCGATCAACCCTCCTGCTAGACTGGAGGCAATCGTAACACCACAGTTTCCCTCCCCTCTGCTTGGGAGATAATTGAGTTTCCTACTATATCTACTCAATTATCTCCAAGCTAAAACTTACACATTTTTATACATGTGACGAACCCTGCTGCATAGACCTGTATTGCTGGTTCGTCTGTTTTCATTGGATTCGTGGATTTCCTGTCCGTACGCTGTTGTTCGTACGTTTTCTAAAGTACCGATTGAAACTACCGAACATCGGCCACCCAGGAGAGGAGTGTGCGGCTCATTAACACCTTGACCACAAATTAGAACGTTGTGGTTAACCGCAAACACCTCTCCATTCCATTTCGTACGGGTGGTCGTCGTTCGTATGCCGAACACGAGGCGGCGGCCATTTTGGACACGAGGCGAATCAGCGGTGTTCGGTGCAAAACCCATGGATCTAAAAACGGACTCTTTATCTACCGAACACCGCTGAAGACGGCCGTCTCCCCTTCTATTCCCTTGGAGGCATACGAACACTGTTCCGTTCGGGAGTTTCTTTCATCCGTATGAACTTACCCAGATAGCCGTCCCATGGAGTCATTCGTATACCGAAGGACTTATGAGAGACTTTGACTCCATGGCGATTGGACTGTGTACATCGGACCTGAGCGCTATTCGGTAGGAATATGCCCTCAGATCCAGGCTATCTGGGGATACGTTGCACGAACACTATATATTCGGTACTTCTGATTTTATGTATTTTATTGCATTTTTTGTGTTTGGGTTTAAAATGGCGATGGTTCCTATCCTCGGAGTTAATTAGGTTTCTCCCTAATTATCTCCAGGATAGGAAGAGATGTATTATGGGTAAAATGGGAAGGGCTTGTGTTATAGCCACTGTGATTGGCTACTGTTTAATATATTTTACAGTCTTCCACCAGGTCCCCTAGGGGAGTGTCTACCTGGTGGAGACCTGCATAAATACTGGGCAGGTAGCCCCCATTAAACACATTCTGCTTGACCTTCAAAACGGAGCTTTGTCTCGTTTGTGGAGGGATTGACTATTGGGACAGCGCTTTCGTTTATTTCTAGCTGTGGAAGGATTTCGGATGGATTGCTGATCGGGAGTTACCGCATTCGTATGCTCCGTTCGGGAGTTTTATGATCGGTTATGCTGGAATTGCATTTCTGGAGAAAGGGGATTATTGACTAAACGGCGGCTTCACTCTCCAGGCGGTGAGTGTCGTAACAATACATTTTTATAACTTTATGATTTTACATAGTACATGAATAAAACTTACATTTTTATAATCAATCCATTCAGGGGAACAACAAATTAAAAAATGGCACGAATCAGACCAGGGGTTCAAAAGTTAAGGGAAAGTCCTTTGTGACTAAAAGAAGCATGGCTTTCCGGCTCAGACCGGTTTTACAGAGCCCTCTCTCCTGGAGAAGTAATCCAATTACCTCCCAGGACAGAGACAGACTCCATTGAGCACATGGTTGCAAAAAGACATAAAACACTTTAAAATACATAAAGTCACCTTTTACACATAACACACAGACATTTCACATATTTCCAGATAGCTGGGATCTGAGCGCACAAAGCTACCAAACAGCGCTCAGATCCTATTAACACAGTTCAATTGCAATGGGGCTAAAGTCTTTCCCATAGTCTTTCATTATATGAATGGGCTCCATGGCATAGCTATCTGGGGTATCACCGCTCACACAGGGCAAGTACCAAATGACCCCACTGTATTTAAAGGGCCAGAATGAGTGACATTCACTCTGGTATCGCCGAATACTGTTTTTAAAGGGCCCAATCTTCCAGGGCCATAGTCGCAGGGGAGGAGGCAGGCCAGCAGGCCTCTCCAGGACAAAGTGGCGAAGGGCACTTCGTCACAAGCAGCTACTGCAATCACCAATCTCCCGAACTCCAAACTGCATGAAATCACCAACTCCCGAACCCGAAACACACGAACCCTGGAATAGCTGAACAGGAAAAGCATACAATCCGCTTACACTCCTGGCAGTCAGCATACAATCCAATTCCCCCCACAAACGAGACGACACATCAGTTTGCGGGTCCAGCAGAATCTGAGGTGCTGGCACACCCAGCCTGGTTTTTATTACAGTCTTTGCAAATACAGGACCGCCCACAGGGAGGTATAAAACAACCAATCACATCACAGTTACATCCCACATATTCCCTCCCCTTATCCTGAGAGGAAACGCAATTACACATACAGTTAAAACATACTTTCTACCCAACTTTCATAACTCTAAAACCATACATCACATTCACATAAAAATTACATATTCACAATCAATCCATTCAGGGGAACAACATATTAACATAGGGGTTCAAAAGTTAGTGAAAGTATCTTTTGGGCCCTGGCTGGCAGCATGGCTATCTGGCTCAAACAGGTTTTACAGAGCCCTCTATCCTGGAGACAATGGGGAAAGTAATCCAATTATCCAGGGATAGAGGCAAAAAGACATAAAACACTTTAAAATACATAAAGTCACCTTTTACACATAACACACAGACATTTCAGATAGCTGGGATCTGAGCGCACAAAACTACCGAATAGCGCTCAGATCCTATTCACACAGTTCAATTGCCATTGAGCCGAAGTCTTTAACTACACGAATGGGCTCCATGGCATAGCTATTTATGGGTTAACACATTCACATAAAGTCTGGTCCATAGTCCAAAGGCAGCAGGCGGGTGTAACGGCATGCAGTATTATAGTCCACGATCTCCGTTGGTATCTTAGGTAATCCACAGTCAGAGTTAGAAAGCACGGCAATATTCCCAATCCTCCCAATAACCGGACGAAACACAGTTTGGGAGTCAACTAACTTGCTTTATTCACAGACTTCCATATTTATGCAGTTCCCCTTGCAAGGGGTTTCCTTCCAGATGTTACAGGGGATTTCTCCCATCAGGCAGTATGATTATCCCAACAGGCATTGCTGCACGAGAGGGATACTCCCACTAAAATGGACGATTAAGTGGATTATCCCCTCGTGCAGCAAAACTGGCAATTCACACAGAAATCCATATTTTATAAAATTTTACTCGCTTTTATACGAATGACCGTTCGGTAGATAGCTGGGGTCGGCGGGCACATTTAGTGAGAATACCGCTCCGATCCCAGCTAAACTAACCGAACGCCGCACCAAATACATTTAACCATCGAGTTCGGTTTGAAACTACCGAACATCGATGGGGAACAGAATGTGGTGAACGCGGAACTCCCGAACGCTCTGGAAGTCCAGCGGTGTTCGGATCATTGAGTAGCCGTTTTCAGTTCCAGGCTCTCGACGACCGAACACCACTGCAGAGACAAAGGATCCAAGATGGCCGACCGCCGCATGGTCGGTAGCCGAACGACGGCCACCTAGGAGAGCCTTTAATTACCGATTGCAACATTGTTGCAATCGGTTAATTAGTGCCACACGACTTGTGAGTGTGTGGTCTACCTGGGGAGCCCGTATTCGTTTGGCGAACGGCCCGGATAGCTGTGTTTCGTCGAACGAAAGGTTTGCATGCTGGTAGCGTACGGCGGCCAGCATGCGAACGGCCATAATACATTACATACACAGTTCAAGATATACAGTACACATTCAGCCTACGGACAACCTTTAGTAACTATAGTCCAGAAGTGGCTAGGTTTGCCACAATGCTCCCCCAGAACCAAGCCGGCATACACAGTCTGATCCCAACGGATCGGCTTGGGGATGTCCGGGAGAGTACTCACAGATCACTTCTCGAGTTCAGTTTGTCTGGATAACCCGTCGGCGTTACCGTTTTGTTTTCCAGGGCGGTAATGGATGGTGAAGTCGAAGGGCTGCAGCGCCAAACTCCAGCGCAGCAGCCTGGCATTGTCCCCAGATACACGGTTCAGCCACACCAACGGTTGTGATCTGTGAGTAAGGAAAAAGGTTGTCCATACAAATACGGCTGTAACTTTTTAAGGGCCCACACAACGGCCAGGCATTCTTTCTCAATGGCGGCGTAGCTCACTTCACGGGGCAACAACTTTCGGCTTAAGTAGGCTACGGGATGCTCTCCGCCATCGGCTCCTACTTGGCTCAGCACTGCCCCCAATCCAAACATTGAAGCGTCTGTGTGGACAAGAAATCTTTTAGTTGGATCAGGAGCAGTTAATACAGGAGCATTAGTCAGAGCCGTCTTGAGTTGTTGGAATGCCTGCTCACACTCTGGGGCCCAGACAACCAGTCGGGGAAGGTTCTTTTTGGTCAGGTCCGTCAGGGGTTTGGCCAGGGTGCTGTAGTCGGGAACAAATTTTCTATAATACCCGGCAGTCCCTAGGAAAGCTAGCACTTGAGTTTTGGTCCTGGGGGTAGGCCACTTGGCTACGGCCTCAATCTTGGCTGGCTCGGGTCTCTGCTGCCCACACCCTACTCGGTGTCCCAGATACTGCACTTCGGCCATCCCTATGTGGCACTTACTGGGCTTTAAGGTTAACCCGGCTTCCCCAATACGGTCTAAAATCGCCCCTATATGGCATAGGTGGTCTTCCCAGGTCTGGCTAAATATGGCTATGTCATCTAAGTAGGCACAGGCATACTCCTGAAAGCCGTCCAGTAGCCGATCTACCATCCGCTGAAGAGTAGCCGGAGCGTTTTTCATTCCGAAGGGCATGACCTTGAACTGGTACAGGCCAAACGGAGTGACAAACGCCGACTTGGGGATGGCGTCAACGGCTAGAGGAATTTGCCAGTATCCCTTACACAAGTCAATGGTAGTGAGATACTGACCCCGTGCCATCTTATCTAGCAGCTCGTCTATCCGAGGCATCGGGTAGGCATCAGACACCGTTTTGTCGTTTAGCCTCCGGTAGTCGATGCAGAACCGGGTTGTGCCGTCCTTTTTAGGTACCAGGACTACCGGCGATGCCCAGGGGCTATCTGATGGTTCGATAACCCCTAGCTGTAACATTTCATCTAGTTCTGCCTTCATATGGGTCCGGACTGATTCCCGAACCCTATATGGAGCCTGTCGCATAGGTAGCTGTCCCGGGGTTTCGACTAGGTGGGTGGCTAGCGGAGTGTACCCAGGTAAATTGGAGAAGGTAGCCCCTTTAGCTACAATCAGCGCTTGTACCTGGGCACGCTCGTGAGGGCTTAGCCGCTCCCCCAGCTGAACCCCCCGGGAGGGCTCTATCGGCTCTTCCGGTTCTAGTAAGTCAGGTAGGGGCACGTTCTCCTGATCTTCTAAGGCGGAGGCACAGATCGCCGTCACATCCTCTATCCTCTCATGGTAGGGTTTGAGCATGTTCACGTGGAGCATGCGTCTCTTCCCTACCCCTGAGCAGGGGCCAATCACATAGGTAGTGTCGCATCGCTGCTCTACTACCTGGTATGGGCCTTGCCAGATGGCCTGCAGCTTGTCTGTGGGGACGGGTTTTAAAATTAAAACCTTCTGCCCCACCTGAAAGCTGTGGTCTCTGGCTCCTCTATCGTACCAGCGCCGCTGGCGTTGCTGGGCCGCCTGGAGGTTGGTGCGCACAGCCTGAGTCAGCGCCTCCAGACGGTCTCTGAACTCCAGTATGTATGATACGATAGGGGTTCCGTCTGTAGTACTCTCTCCCTCCCAGTGTTCCCTAATCAAGTTCAAGGGTCCCCGCACCCTCCTCCCAAACAGTAGTTCAAACGGGGAGAATCCTGTCGACTCCTGGGGGACCTCTCTATACGCAAAGAGTAGGTGAGGCAGGAACCTCTCCCAGTCTTTGTGGGTTTCCCCGAACGTCCGAAGCATCTGCTTCAGCGTCCCGTTGAACCTCTCACATAGTCCATTGGACTGGGGATGGTATGCGGAGTTGACTATTGGCTTAATGCCACATATCTTCCACATATGTTGGGTGACCTCGGCAGTGAATTGGGTGCCCCGGTCCGATATTATTTCTTGGGGAAACCCTACTCTGGAAAATACTTTCATCAAGGCCTCAGCTACGGTTTCAGCATGAATGTTAGTGAGGGCCACAGCCTCGGGGTACCTGGTGGCGTAGTCCACTACGGTTAGAATGTACTTTTTGCCAGAGGGACTGGGTTTTGGCAGGGGCCCCACTATGTCTACAGCTACCCTGCTGAAGGGTTCTGCAATAATGGGTAGGGGACAAAGCTTGGCTTTGTGGCGGTCCCCTCGTTTACCTACTCGCTGGCAGACGTCGCAGGAGGTGCAATACTGTCGCACGTCCTGAGAAATTCCGGGCCAGAAAAAAGCATGCGTTAAGCGATATCTGGTGCGGGTCATCCCTAGGTGTCCTGACAAGGGAATATCATGAGCGATTCTAAGTAGCTCCTGCCTATATTTCTGTGGTACCACTAACTGTTTGTTGGTCAGGGTGACAGACCCTCCCACTTCCTTTGCTGTGACGCGGTATAATAACCCTTTCTCCCACGTGTACCGCTCCCCCTCTAGCCCTGCCTGGTCAATGTGTGCACGGTCCCTATATACTTGTAGGGTGGGGTCTGTCTGTACTTCTGTCGCAAAGGTAGTCGGGGTATCCCAGGACATGGGAGTCGGGTGGGGTTCATGGTCTCTTACCTGAGCCTCAGAGTGTAACGGTGTAGCCGTGGTGCGAGCCTGCTGCCGTGTAGTCACGGGATGGGCCTCCTGGTATGGAGCCTGGGGTATAAAAGCAGAAGTCATCTGGCCCAAGTCATTCCCCAGTACAACATCTGCGGGTAAATTTTGCATCAGTCCCACTTCCACAGTTCCCTCTCCCACACCCCAATCCAAATGTACCTTGGCAGTGGGTAGCCGGTATACTGCTCCCCCTGCCACCCGTACTGCCACTGATCCGCCAGTGTGAGTTGAGCCTGGTACCAAATGCGGTGCAACCAAAGTTAGAGTGGCTCCCGAGTCTCGGAGCCCTTGTACCTCCTTCCCCTCCAGGGTCACTAGCTGACGATGATGTTGTCGGTTGTCGGTGGCTCGGACCGACATTACCTCATGGAGTACTCCTAGAGGTTCCTCGGTTTGAGCGCTCAGCATTTCCTGGGTGGCTGGTGCTACCTGGTATTGATGCGCAGCAGCCCTTGGTGTTAAGTTTTGTCGCACCTGGTTCCATGCTTGTCTGCTCCGATTTTGCGTACACTCACGAGTAATATGTCCCCACTGCTTGCAGGTGTGACATTGAATGTTAGCCCGGCCATTGTATCGAGAGGGGGGTGGTGGATTATTTGGTGTTGGCCTGGACAGGGTTACTGTGGGGCCGGTAGGAGAAAAGTTATTGGGTGGCCCTGTAATCCGAGGGAAAGTCTTACTTTGAGGTCCGTGATGCCTCCTGGCATCAAAATGCTGATCCGCTAGTCTAGCCGCTTCGGTTAGGGTGAGTGGTTTCCGATCCCTCACCCATTCTTGTGCTTCTGGGGACAAGCCATTAAAGAATTGCTCCAGCAGCATCAACTGCCGCAATTCTTCCATATTGGTAGCGTTGCTGGCTTGTATCCAAGCTTGTGAAGCTTGGTCCAGCTTATGTGCCCACTCTGCATGGGAATCTTTCTCAGGTTTGCGCAAGCCCCTGAACTTGCGCCGGTACGCCTCTGGGGTAATGGCATACCTCTCCAAGATCGCCCTCTTTACTTTAGGGTAATCTTTGCTGTCCTCTCGGGGCACAGCGCGGTAGGCTTCGGCTGCCCTACCCGATAATTTGCCTGCCAGTAGGGGTACCCATACTGCGGGTTCCAAGTCGTGCAAATCACACAGCCTCTCAAAATCCTGTAAATACCCGTCGATCTCGTCCTTTTCTTCACAAAACACTTTAAATGCGTGATGTGGGACTTTGGGTTTTACCTGTCCGTATATGGAGGCAGTAACAGACTCTGCCCTAGGCGGTGTCTCCGGTGTGCGGTTTGCCATCAGATAATGATGCACATCTGACATCAGCACGGTCATTATTTCCATGGGTACTGGCTGTGGTAGGAACTCCATCCTGGTTCTCAGCTCTCTCTGGTATGGGGTCTCTTCCATGGCTGGTGGAGGTGTAGCGCTGCGTGCTCTGTCTCCCTCCATCAGTTCAGCGATCAGCACAGCTTTGGATTTGTTGCTGGCTATCTTACCCCTGGCTTCCAGTAGCTCCTTTAAAGTCTGTCGTTTCAGTACGGTATAATCAATCTCCATACGAATTGCCCTTGCTTTCCTTGTTCGGTAGTTTCAGTTTACACGAACACTGCTTTTCGGCTGTAAGGTTCGGATCCCGTCGCTTGCCACCAATTGTAACGGAATGCAGTATTATAGTCCACGATCTCCGTTGGTATCTTAGGTAATCCACAGTCAGAGTTAGAAAGCATGGCAATATTCCCAATCCTCCCAATAACCGGACGAAACACAGTTTGGGAGTCAACTAACTTGCTTTATTCACAGACTTCCATATTTATGCAGTTCCCCTTGCAAGGGGTTTCCTTCCAGATGTTACAGGGGATTTCTCCCATCAGGCAGTATGATTATCCCAACAGGCATTGCTGCACGAGAGGGATACTCCCACTAAAATGGACGATTAAGTGGATTATCCCCTCGTGCAGCAAAACTGGCAATTCACACAGAAATCCATATTTTATAAAATTTTACTCGCTTTTATACGAATGACCGTTCGGTAGATAGCTGGGGTCGGCGGGCACATTTAGTGAGAATACCGCTCCGATCCCAGCTAAACTAACCGAACGCCGCACCAAATACATTTAACCATCGAGTTCGGTTTGAAACTACTGAACATCGATGGGGAACAGAATGTGGTGAACGCGGAACTCCCGAACGCTCTGGAAGTCCAGCGGTGTTCGGATCATTGAGTAGCCGTTTTCAGTTCCAGGCTCTCGACGACCGAACACCGCTGCAGAGACAAAGGATCCAAGCCGACCGACCGCCGATTGGTCGGTAGCCAAACGACGGCCACCTTGGAGAGCCTTTAATTACCGATTGCAACATTGTTGCAATCGGTTAATTAGTGCCACACGACTTGTGAGTGTGTGGTCTACCTGGGGAGCCCGTATTCGTTTGGCGAACGGCCCGGATAGCCGTGTTTCGTCGAACGAAAGGTTTGCATGCTGGAAGCGTACGACGGCCAGCATGCGAACGGCCATTATACATTACATACACAGTTCAAGATATACAGTACACATTCAGCCTACGGACAACCTTTAGTAACTATAGTCCAGAAGTGGCTAGGTTTGCCACAGCGGGCAACCAGGCCTCTCCAGTTCACAGTGGCGAAGTTGGTTTCGCCACAGATACTGTGTGTTATATAGAGATACTGTGTGTAATACAGGGATACTGTGTGTAATATAGGGATTCTGTGTATAATACAGAGATACTGAGTGTAATACAGGGATACTGTGTGTAATACAGGGATGCTGAGTGTAATACAGGGATACAGTGTGTAATACAGAGATACTGAGTGTAATACAGAGATACTGAGTGTAATACAGGGATACAGTGTGTAATACAGGGATACAGTGTGTAATACAGAGATACTTAGTATAATACAGAGATACTGAGTGTAATACAGGGATACTGTGAGTAATACAGAGATACTGAGTGTAATACAGGGATACTGTGTGTAATACAGAGATACTGAGTGTAATACAGGGATACAGTGTGTAATACAGGGATACAGTGTGCAATACAGAGATACTGAGTATAATACAGAGATACTGAGTGTAATACAGGGATACTGTGTGTAATACAGGGATACTGAGTATAATACAGAGATACTAAGTGTAATACAGGGATACGGTGTGTAATACAGGGATACAGTGTGTAATACAGAGATACTGAGTGTAATACAGAGATACTGAGTGTAATACAGGGATACTGTGTGTAATACAGAGATACTGAGTGTAATACAGAGATACAGTGTGTAATACAGGGATACAGTGTGTAATACAGAGATACTGAGTATAATACAGGGATACAGTGTGTAATACAGGGATACTGTGTGTAATACAGAGATACTGAGTGTAATACAGAGATACAGTGTGTAATACAGGGATACAGTGTGTAATACAGAGATACTGTGTGTAATACAGAGATACTGAGTGTAATACAGGGATTGTGGTGAAACCAACCTTTTCTCTGTGAACTGGAGAAACCTGGTTGCAGCTTGCTGCCTTTGGATTATGGACCGGCAGTTAAACAGTTAATTTTACTGTGCAGAAAGATGTATTCCTTCCTTTCTGCACATCCGTTCGGTAGATTCTATCTACCGAACAAACAGCCTTTTATCCGCCTCCCCAGAGCCGTGGGCCGGCGCCGTTAATTGGCCACCCAGAAGCTGGCGTGTGCCCTCCATCTACCTCCCTGAAGCCGCGGTTAACCGCAGCTTAACAAGCGTGTGCCGCCAATTGACCACCCAGTAGCTGCGTTTAACCGCAGCTTAATTGACTGTTACTGGGTGGTCGCGGTTACACCTAGCCGTCACACGATGGCGGTGTTTTGTAGCTCCCCGGGCAGCCAACGTTTTCTGCCCGGCTTTCATGCACTAAAAGCGGACACTTTTACGTGCAGGCACCGCTGAGCCTCCAGCCCCCTGGTTCCTATTCGGGACAATTTAGCCAAACACCTGGAACTTCAGTAGTTTATTTTATGTGAATGTTTTAACCCTTATAGCCATGCCATGGAGCCTGTTCGTGGAATTAAAGACTTTGGCTCCATGGCAATTAAACTGTACTTGTGTGATCTGAGTGCCATTCACCTAATAATGTGTGCTCAGTCCTAAGCTATCTGGGGATATGCAGAAATGTGTGTTTTATGTGTTAAATGTATCAGTATGTAATTTTATGTCTTTTACTGTCTTTTGTCTGCCATGTGGGTAATGGAGTTTTGCCTCTGTCCTTGGAGATAATTAGATTCTGTGGCAAACCTAGCCACTTCTGGACTCTATTTAACAAAGGTTGTCCGTAGGCTGAATGTGTTACGGTGTACCTTGTTTGTGTATGTATTATATTATGACCGTTCGCATGCTGGCAGCCGTACGCTACCAGCATGCAAACCTTTCGCTTGACGAAACACGGCTATCCAGGCCGTTCGCCAAACGAATGCGGGCTCCCCAGGTAGACCACACACTCACAGTCGTGGGGCACTAATTAACCGATTGCAACAATGTTGCAATCGGTAATTGAAGGCTCTCCTAGGTGGCCGTCGTTCGGCTACTGACCATGCGGCGGTCGGCCATCTTGGATCCTTTGTCTCTGCAGCGGTGTTCGGTCGTCGAGAGCCTGGAACTGAAAACGGCTACTCAATGATCCGAACACGCGCTGAACTTCCAGAGCGTTCGGGAGTTCCGCGTTCGCCACATTCTGTTCCCCATCGATGTTCGGTAGTTTCAAACCGAACTCGATGGTTAAGTGTATTTTGTGCGGCGTTCGGTTAGTTTAGCTGGGATCTGAGCGGTATTCTCACTAAATGTGCCCGCAGACCCCAGCTATCTACCGAATGGTCATTCGTATGAAAGCGAGCAATATTATGTGAAATATGGATTTCTATGTGAATTGCCAGTTTTGCTGCACGAGGGGATAATCCACTTAATCGTCCATTTTAGTGGGATGATCCCTCTCGTGCAGCAATGCCTGTTGGGATAATCATACTGCCTGATGGGAGAAATCCCCTGTAACATCTGTAAGGAAACCCCTTGCAAGGGGAACTGCATAAATATGGAAGTCTGTGAATAAAGCAAGTTAGTTGACTCCCAAACTGTGTTTCGTCCGGTTATTGGGAGGATTGGGGATATTGCCGTGCTTTCTAACTCTGACTGTGGATTACCTAAGATACCAATGGAGATCGTGGACTATAATACTGCGTTCCGTTACAATTGGTGGCAAGCGACGGGATCCGAACCTTACAGCCGAAAAGCAGTGTTCGTGTAAACTGAAACTACCGAACGAGGAAAGCAAGGGCAATTCGTATGGAGATTGATTATACCGTACTGAAACGGCAGACTTTAAAGGAGCTACTGGAAGCCAGGGGTAAGATAGCCAGCAACAAATCCAAAGCTGTGCTGATCGCTGAACTGATGGAGGGAGACGGAGCTCGCAGCGTTACACCTCCACCAGCCATGGAAGAGACCCCATACCAGAGAGAGCTGAGAACCAGGATGGCGTTTCTGCCACAGCCAGTACCCTTGGAGATATTGACCGTGCTGATGTCAGATGTGCAGGATTATCTGATGGCAAACCGCACACCAGAGACACCGCCTAGGGCAGAGTCTGTTACTGCCTCCATATACGGACAGGTAAAACCCAAAGTCCCACATCACGCGTTTAAAGTGTTTTGTGAAGAAAAGGACGAGATTGACGGGTATTTACAGGATTTCGAGAGGCTGTGTGATTTGCACGACTTGGAACCCGCAGTATGGGTACCCCTACTGGCAGGCAAATTATCGGGTAGGGCAGCCGAAGCCTACCGCGCTGTGCCCCGAGAGGACAGCAAAGATTACCCAAAAGTAAAAAGGGCGATCTTGGAGAGGTATGCCATTACCCCAGAGGCGTACTGGCGCAAGTTCAGGGGCTTGCGCAAACCTGAGAAAGATTCCCATGCAGAGTGGGCGCACAAGCTGGATCAAGCATCACAAGGCTGGATACAAGCCAGCAACGCTACCAATATGGAAGAATTGCGGCAGTTAATGCTGCTGGAGCAATTCTTTAATGGCTTGTCCCCAGAAGCACAAGAATGGGTGAGAGATCGAAAACCACTCACCCTAACCGAAGCGGCTAGACTAGCGGATCAACATTTTGATGCCAGGAGGCATCACGGACTCCAAAGTAAGACTTTCCCTCGAATTATCGGGCCACCCAGCAACTTTTCTCCTACCGGCCCCACAGTAACCCTGTCCAGGCCCGCACCAAATAATCCACCACCCCCCTCTCGATACAATGGCCGGGCTAACATCCAATGTCACACCTGCAAACAGTGGGGACATATTTCCCGAGAGTGCACGCAAAACCGGAGCAGACAAGCATGGAACCAGGTGCGACAAAATTTGACACCAAGGGCTGCTGCGCATCACTATCAAGTAGCACCAGCAACCCAGGAAATGCTGAGCGCCCAGACCGAGGAACCTCTAGGAGTACTCCACGAGGTGATGTCCGTCCGAGCCACCGTCAAACGACAGCATCATCGTCAGCTAGTGACCCTGGAAGGGAAGGAGGTACAAGGGCTCCGAGATTCGGGAGCCACTCTAACTTTGGTTGCACCGCATTTAGTCCCAGGTTCAACTCACACTGGCGGATCAGTGGCAGTACGGGTGGCAGGGGGAGCAGTATACCGGCTACCCACTGCCAAGGTACATTTGGATTGGGGTGTGGGAGAGGGAACTGTGGAAGTGGGGCTTATGCAAAATTTACCCGCAGATGTTGTACTGGGGAATGACTTGGGCCAGATGACTTCTGCTTTTATACCCCAGGCTCCATACCAGGAGGCCCATCCCGTGACTACACGGCAGCAGGCTCGCACCACGGCTACACCGATACACTCTGAGGCTCAGGTAAGAGACCATGAACCCCACACGACTCACATGTCCTGGGATACCCCGACTACCTTTGCGACAGAAGTAAAGACAGACCCCACCCTACAAATATATAGGGACCGGGTACACACTGACCAGGCAGGGCTAGAGGGGGAGCGGTACACGTGGTAGAAAGGGTTATTATACCGCGTCGCGGCAAGGGAAGTGGGAGGGTCCGTCACCCTGACCACCAAACAGTTAGTGGTACCACAGAAATATAGGCAGGAGCTACTTAGGATCGCTCATGATATTCCCTTGTCCGGACACCTAGGGATGACCCGCACCAGATATCGCCTAACGCATGCTTTCTTCTGGCCCGGAATTTCTAAGGACGTGCGAGAGTATTGCACCTCCTGTGACGTCTGCCAGCGAGTAGGTAAACGAGGCGACCGCCACAAAGCCAAGCTATGTCCCCTACCCATTATTGCAGAGTCCTTCAGCAGGGTAGCCGTAGACATAGTGGGGCCCCTGCCAAAGCCCAGCCCCTCTGGCAAAAAGTATATCCTAACTGTAGTAGACTACGCCTTAATGAGGCCTTAATGAAAGTATTCTCCAGAGTAGGGTTCCCCCAAGAAATAATATCTGACCGGGGCACCCAATTCACTGCCGAGGTCACCCAATATATGTGGAAAGTATGTGGCATTAAGCCAATAGTCAATTCCGCATACCACCCCCAGTCCAATGGACTATGCGAGAGGTTCAACGGTACGCTGAAGCAGATGCTTTGTACGTTCGGGGAAACCCACAAAGACTGGGAGAGGTTCCTACCTCACCTACTCTTTGCATATAGAGAGGTCCCCCAGGAGTCGACAGGATTCTCCCCGTTTGAGTTACTGTTTGGGAGGAGGGTGCGGGGACCCTTGAACTTGATTAGGGAACACTGGGAGGGAGAGAGTAATACAGACGGAACCCCTATCGTATCATACGTACTGGAGTTCCGGGACCGTATGGAGGCGCTGACTCAGACTGTGCGCACCAACCTCCAAACGGCCCAGCAACGCCAGCGGCGCTGGTACGATAGAGGAGCCAGAGACCGCAGCTTTCAGGTGGGGCAGAAGGTTTTGATTTTAAAACCCGTCCGCACACACAAGCAGCAAGCCATCTGGCAAGGCCCATACCAGGTAGTAGAGCAGCGATGCGACACTACCTATGTGATTGGCCCCTGCTCAGGGGTAGGGAAGAGACGCATTGTAGCGGAGTAGAGGTATGATCCAAGGTAGCTCCGCTGGTAGACAGGAACAGCAATCCAAGACAGGTATAAACAGGTAGCGTAGTTACAATCCCTTCCCTCCAAGAACTAGACGACACATAGCTTGGAGGTCAACTGCCAGCTTTATTCACACATTTTCTTTTATGTCTTTTTCCCATGCAAGGGAGGTAACTTAAAATAACCAATCACATCGTAGTCACCTCCTCTCCCTCTCCTCCCCTTAGATTAACAGTTAAGCTCATTAGTGGGAACAGATTTTTCCCCAGTTTCTGGATGTCCCCTAAATACAGGGGGTACAGTGACAAATGAGGGGTCCCCTGGTAGGTCTGTTCTGGGTGAGCAACATATTCAAAATTCACCCAGATCAGACCAGGGGTTCGGGAGTTAAAGCCATTTAAAGATTTGACCGACTGCAGGGATTCGGTAGCCGAAAACAGCTCCATGGATTCTGGCCCTGTAGTCGGTCTATTTCACTGAACAAAAAAATACCGAACATTTCAGCCATCCGACTCTAATCTTTCGTTCGGATGAATCCCCTAGTCTGGGGGATTCATCCTACCGAACGGCGGGCCGTTCGGCAGTTTGAATCGTGCGTTTTGGTGGTCCTGGAAGTCTGAGCGGTGTCTGGGTAGTCGAGCGTCCGATTTTAGTTCCAGGCGCTCGACGACCAAACACCGCTGTTCGGGAGTTAAGATGGCCGCCGCCACGTGGAGATTAGGCGAACGGCGGCCACCCACGAACCCAATTACGGTACTTGCAACATTTTCTTTCTATTAAGGGGAGGCACACGACCACAGCAGGGTGGTCTTGCATTCAGTACTTTCAATCGGTTCCCGAACCGGCTATGCATTTCTGGTTCGGGAACCGATTACATTAACATACTGGTAAAATACACGGTACATTCAGTGACAGGTAGTTCCAATAACATTTTAAGTAACAGTCTCTTGTGGCTGCTTCTGCCACAATGCTCCCCCAGAACCAATCCAGCATACACAGTCTGATCCCAACGGATCGGCTTGGGGATGTCTGGAGGAGTACCCACAGATCACTTGTCTAGTTCAGTTTGTCAGGATAACCCGTCAGCATTTCCATTGAGCTTCCCCGGGCGATATTGGATGTTGAAATCAAATGGCTGCAGCGCTAAGCTCCAGCGCAGCAGCCTGGCATTGTCTCCTGACACCCGGTTCAGCCAGACCAACGGGTTGTGATCTGTGAGCAGGGAGAATGTTTGCCCATACAAATAGGGCTGCAGTTTCTTGAGGGCCCACACCACGGCAAGGCACTCCTTTTCGATGGCGGCGTAGCTTACTTCTCTGGGTAAAAGTTTTCTGCTGAGGTAAGCTACCGGATGTTCACCGCCATCGGCTCCGATCTGGCTCAGTACTGCTCCCAATCCGAACATTGAAGCGTCTGTATGGACGAGAAAGCGTTTAGTCGGATCGGGAGCAGCTAACACAGGGGCATTAACAAGGGCATTTTTTAGGAGTTGGAATGCCTGTTCACACTCTGGGGCCCATACTACTAATTTAGGAAGGTTCTTGCGGGTTAAGTCAGTAAGGGGCTTGGCTAGGGCGCTGTAGTTAGGTACAAACTTTCGGTAATACCCTGCGGTCCCCAAAAAGGCTAGTACCTGGGTTTTAGTGCGGGGGGTTGGCCATTTAGCTACGGCCTCTATTTTGGCTGGTTCGGGTTTTTGGTGGCCGCTGCCTACTCGGTGTCCTAGGTATTGGACCTCTGCCATCCCTATATGACATTTACTGGGTTTGAGGGTCAGTCCGGCTTCTCTGATGCGGTCTAGTACTGCCCCGATATGGACTAGATGGTCTGCCCAGGAATAACTAAAGATGGCTATGTCGTCTAAATAGGCGCAAATGGGTACAGGCCAAATGGGGTGACGAAGGCCGACTTGGGAATAGCGTCCTCGGCTAGAGGAATTTGCCAATATCCCTTGCAAAGATCAATTGTGGTTAAGTATTTGCCCCTGGCCATTTTGTCTAATAGCTCGTCTATCCGGGGCATGGGATAGGCATCGGATACGGTTTTATCATTGAGTCTCCGGTAATCTACGCAGAAGCGGGTAGTTCCATCCCGCTTCGGCACGAGTACCACTGGGGATGCCCAGGGGCTATCCGAATGCTCAATTACCCCTAACTGCAACATTTCCTTCAGCTCCTTGTACATGTTCCCCCTCACTGCTTCGGGAATGCGGTAGGGTGGTTGACGGAGTGGGGTCGGATCTAGGGTTTCTACTCGATGGGTAGCTAACGGGGTATATCCCGGGAGGTTGGAAAAAGTGGCTCCTTTTTCCCTAATTAGACTTTGGGCCTGAGCTCTTTCCTGGGGATTCAAGCGTTCTCCTAACTGTACGGCTGCTAGATCCTCTTGCAGGGTTCCTCGGGCTAGCATGTCAGGGAGGGGTAGGTTATCTGTGTCCTCCGCAGCCGAGGCGCAGATTGCGGATACTTCCTCTGTGCGCTCGTGGTAGGGTTTCAGCATGTTCACATGGAACATGCGTCGATCCCCGGTCCCGGTGCAGGGGCCAATTATATAGGTGGTATCGCAGACCTGCTCTACCACCTTGAATGGGCCCCGCCAGGAAGCCTGCAGCTTGTCAGTAGGGACAGGTCGTAGGACTAGCACCTTCTGGCCAACCTGAAAGCTGCGGTCCCTGGCTCCCCTATCATACCATTGGCGCTGGCGTGTCTGGGCCGCCTGGAGGTTGTTGCGCACAGCCCGGGTCAATTCCTCCAAGCGGTTCCGAAACTCCAACACATAGGGTACGATAGGGGTGCCGTTAATGGTCGTTCCCCCCTCCCAGTGTTCTCTGATTAGATCTAGGGGTCCCCTTACTCTCCTTCCGAACAACAATTCGAAAGGGGAGAACCCAGTGGACTCTTGGGGCACCTCTCGGTAGGTGAACAGGAGATGGGGTAAGAACCGCTCCCAGTTTTTCTGGGTTGCTACGAACGTGCGGATCATTTGTTTTAGGGTTCCATTAAACCGTTCGCAGAGGCCATTGGACTGGGGGTGGTATGGGGAATTAAGGATAGCTCGGACCCCGCATACTTTCCAAAGCTGGTGAGTGACCTCGGCCGTGAATTGGGTACCCTGATCCGAAATGATCTCCCGGGGAATCCCCATACGGGTAAATATGCGCATGAGGGCGTCTACTATGGTCTCAGCATGTACATTCGTCAGGGCTACTGCTTCGGGGTATCTAGTGGCATAGTCTACTACAGTCAATATGTATTTCTTGCCAGACGGGCTTTTTTGTTTCAGCGGTCCGATAATGTCTACCGCTACCCGGCTAAAGGGTTCTTCGATTATGGGCAGGGTGTGTAGTTTGGCCTTGTATCGGTCCCCCAGTTTTCCCACTCTCTGACAGGTATCGCAGGTTGTGGCAAACCTAGCCACTTCTGAGCTATATGCAGTATAGGTTGTCCGTAGGCTGAATGTATAATGTGTTCCGTTAAATGTATATGTGTTGTGCTATGGTCGTTCGCATGCTGACAGACGTACGCTGCCAGCATACAAGCATTCGTACGACGAAACACGGCTATCCTGGCTGTTCGCCGTGCGAATACGGGCTCCCCAGGTCGACCACACATTCATAAGTCGTGTGGCACCAATTAACCGATTACAACATTGTTGCAATCGGTAATTAAGGGCTCTCCTAGGTGGCCGTCGTTCGACTACCGACCATGCGGCGGTCGGCCATCTTGGATCCTTTGTCTCTGCAGCGGTGTTCGGTCGTCGAGAGCCTGGAACTGAAAACGGCTACTCAATGATCCGAACACCGCTGGACTTCCAGAGCGTTCGGGAGTGCCGCGTTCGGTACATTATGTGTCCCGTACTTATTCGGTACTTTTAGACCAACTTCCATGTTTAAATGTATTCTGTGCGGCGTTCGGTCAATTCAGCTGGGATCAGAGCGGTATTCTCACAAAGTGTGCGCTCCGACCCCAGCTATCTACCGAACGTTCGGTTATTCCAAAGTACCGAATATTGTGTGAATTATGTATTTTAATGTCAATTGTCGGTTTTGCAGCACGAGGGGATAATCCACTTAATCGTCCATTTTAGTGGGAGTATCCTTCTCGTGCAGCAATGCCTGTTGGGAAAGTCACAATGCATGTTGGGAGAAATCCCCTGGATTATCTGTGTGGAAACCCCTTGCATGGGGAACTGCTTAAATATGCTGCTTGTGAATAAACCGAGTTAGTTGACTCCCAAACTGTGTTTCGTCCGGTTATTGGGAGGATTGGGGATATTGCCTTGCTTTCTACTCTGACTGTGGATTTCCTGAGGATACCAACGGATATCGTGCATTATTATATTGCATTCCGTTACAATTGGTGGCAAGCGACGGGATCCGAACCTTACAGCCGAAAAGCAGCGTTCGTGTAAACTGGAACTACCGAACAAGGAAAGCAAGGGCAATTCGTATGGAGATTGACTATACCATACTGAAACGACAGACTTTAAAAGAGCTACTGGAAGCCAGGGGCAAGATAGCCAGCAACAAATCTAAGGCTGTGCTGATCGCTGAACTGATGGAGGGAGACAGAGCCCGCAGCGCTACACCTCCACCAGCCATGGAAGAGATCCCATTCCAGAAAGAGCTACGAACCAGGTTGGCGTTTCTGCCGCAACCAGTACCGTTGGAAATATTGACCGTGATGGTATCGGATGTACAGGATTATCTGATGGCGACCTGCACCTCTGAGACACCGCCTAGAGCAGAATCTATTACTGCCTCCACCTATGGACAGGTAAAGCCCAAAGTCCCACATAACGCATTTAAAGCGTTTTGTGAAGAAAAGGACGAAATTGATGGGTATTTACAGGATTTTGAGCGGCTGTGCGATTTGCACGATTTGGAACCCGCAGTATGGGTGCCGCTGCTGGCAGGCAAATTATCGGGTAGGGCAGCTGAAGCCTACCGTGCTGTACCTCGAGAGGACAGCAAAGATTACCCTAAAGTAAAGAGGGCGATCTTGGAGAGGTATGCTATTACCCCAGAGGCGTACCGGCGCAAGTTCAGGGGCTTGCGCAAACCTGAGAAAGATTCTCACGCAGAGTGGGCGCACAAGCTGGATCAAGCATCACTAGGCTGGATACAGGCCAGCAACGCTACTAATATGGAGGAGTTGCGACAGCTTATGCTACTGGAACAGTTTTTTAATGGTTTGTCCCCAGAAGCACAAGAATGGGTGAGAGACCGTAAACCACTCACCCTACCCGAAGCCGCTAGGTTGGCGGATCAGCATTTTGATGCCAGGAGGCATCACGGATCACAGAATAAGACTCTCCCTCGGATTACAGGGCCACCCAATAGTTTTACTCCTACCGGCCCCACCGTACCCCTGCACCGGCCAGCACTGAATACTCCACCACCCCCCTCCCGATACAACGGCCGGGCTAACATTCAGTGTCACACCTGCAAGCAGTTGGGACACATTTCTCGGGAGTGCACCCAAAACCGGAGCCGGCAAGCTTGGAATCAGGTGCGACAAAATTTGTCACCAAGGGCTGCTGCGCACCATTACCAGGTAGCACCCGCCACCCAAGAATTGCTGAGCGCTCAAATTGAGGAGCCTCTAGGGGTGCTCCACGAAGTAATGTCGGTCCGAGCCACCGACAACCGACAACATCATCGGCAGCTAGTAACCCTAGAGGGGAAGGAGGTACAAGGGCTCCGGGATTCGGGAGCCACTTTAACTTTGGTTGCACCACATTTGGTACCAGGCGCAACCCACACTGGCGGCTCAGTGGCAGTACGGGTGGCCGGGGGAGCAGTATACCGGCTACCTACTGCCAAAGTACACTTGGATTGGGGTGTGGGAGAGGGGACTGTGGAAGTGGGGCTTATGCAGAATTTACCTGCAGATGTCGTGCTGGGGAATGACTTAGGCCAGATGACTTCCGCTTTTATTCCCTAGGCTCCATACCAGGAGGCACACCCCATAACCACCCAGCAACAGGCTCGCACCACGGCTACACCGATACACTCTGAGGCTCAGGTAAGAGACCATGTCCCCCAACCGACCCCCATGCCCTGGGATACCCCGACTACCTTTGCGACCGAAGTCCAGACCGATCCCACCCTCCAAGTATATAGGGACCGGGCACAAACAGACCAAGCAGGGCTAGAGGGGGAGCGGTAAATCTGGGAGAAAGAGTTGTTATACCGTGTCACGACAAAAGATGTGGGGGGGTCTGTCACCTTGACTAACAAACAGCTAGTGGTACCGCAAAAGTATAGGCAGGAGCTGCTTAGAATTGCTCATGATATCCCCTTGTCAGGACACCTAGGAATGACCCGTACCCGATACCGCTTAACGCATGCCTTCTTCTGGCCCGGGATCTCTCAGGATGTGCGCCAGTATTGCACCTCTTGCGACGTCTGCCAGCGAGTAGGTAAACGGGGGGATCGCCACAAGGCCAAGCTATGTCCCCTACCCATTATCGCAGAACCCTTCAGCAGAGTAGCGGTGGATATCGTAGGGCCCCTGCCAAAACCCAGTCCCTCTGGCAAAAGATACATTTTAACTGTAGTGGATTACGCCACCAGATACCCCGAAGCTGTGGCCCTCACTAATATCCATGCTGAGACCGTAGCGGAAGCGTTAATGAAAGTGTTTTCCCGGGTAGGGTTTCCCCAAGAGATAATCTCGGACCGAGGTACCCAATTTACGGCCGAAGTTACCCAACATATGTGGAAGGTATGTGGCATTAAGCCAATAGTTAATTCCGCCTACCACCCCCAGTCCAATGGGCTATGTGAGAGGTTCAACGGGACTCTGAAGCAGATGCTTCGGACGTTCGGGGAGACCCACAAAGACTGGGAGAGGTTTCTGCCTCACCTACTCTTTGCTTATAGAGAGGTTCCCCAGGAGTCGACAGGATTCTCCCCGTTTGAGTTACTATTTGGGAGAAGGGTGCGGGGACCCTTGAACTTGATTAGGGAACATTGGGAGGGAGAGAGTACTACCAACGAAACCCCTATCCTATCCTACGTACTGGAGTTCAGGGACCGTCTGGAGGCGCTCACTCAGGCTGTACACACCAACCTCCAGGCGACCCAGCAACGACAGCGACGCTGGTACGATAGAGGAGCCCGAGACCGCAGCTTTCAGGTGGGACAGAAGGTTTTAATTTTAAAACCCGTCCGCACAGACAAGCTGCAGGCCATCTGGCAAGGCCCATACCAGGTAGTGGAGCAGCGATGCGACACTACCTATGTGATCGGCCCCTGCTCAGGGGTAGGGAAGAGACGTATGCTCCACGTGAACATGCTCAAACCCTACCATGAGAGGATCGAGGATGTGACGGCAACATGTGCCTCCTCCTTAGAGGATCAGGAGAACCTACCCTTACCTGACCTACTAGAACCCGAGGCACCGATAGAGCCCTCCCGGGGAGTTCAGCTGGGGGAGCGGCTCAGCCCCCAGGAGCGTGCCCAGGTACAAGCGCTGATTGAAGCCAAAGGAGCTACCTTCTCCAATTTACCTGGTTACACTCCGCTAGCCACCCACCGAGTAGACACCCTGGGACAGCTGCCTATGAGGCAGGCTCCATATAGGGTTCCGGAATCAGTCCGTACCCATATGAAAGCCGAGCTAGATGAAATGTTACAGCTAGGGGTTATCGAACCCTCCGATAGCCCCTGGGCATCGCCGGTAGTCCTGGTACCTAAAAAGGATGGCACCACCAGGTTCTGTGTTGACTACCGGAGGCTAAATGACAAAACGGTGTCTGATGCCTACCCGATGCCCCGGATAGACGAGCTGTTAGATAAGATGGCACGGGGCCAGTATCTCACTACCATTGACTTGTGTAAGGGGTACTGGCAAATTCCGCTAGCCGATGACGCCATCCCCAAGTCGGCGTTTGTCACTCCGTTTGGCCTGTACCAGTTCAAGGTCATGCCTTTCGGAATGAAAAACGCTCCGGCTACCTTTCAGCGGATGGTAGATCGGCTACTGGACGGTTTCCAGGAGTATGCCTGTGCCTATCTAGATGACATAGCCATCTTTAGCCAGACCTGGGAAGACCACCTACACCATATAGGGGCGATCCTAGATCGTATTGGGGAGGCTGGGTTAACGTTAAAGCCTAGCAAGTGCCACATAGGTATGGCTGAGGTGCAGTATCTGGGACACCGAGTAGGGTGTGGGCAGCAGAGACCCGAGCCAGCCAAGATTGAGGCAGTAGCAAAATGGCCTACCCCCAGGACTAAGACTCAGGTGCTGGCGTTTTTAGGGACGGCCGGCTACTACCGGAAGTTTGTTCCAGACTATAGCACCCTGGCCAAACCCCTAACGGACTTGACTAAAAAGAACCTACCCCGACAGGTTGTCTGGGCCCCAGAGTGTGAGCAGGCATTCCAGCAACTCAAAACGGCTCTAACTAATGCTCCTGTGTTAACTGCTCCTGATCCAACTAAAAGATTTCTTGTTCACACAGACGCTTCAATGTTTGGATTGGGGGCAGTACTGAGCCAAGTGGGAGCCGATGGCGGAGAACACCCCGTAGCCTACTTAAGCCGCAAGTTGCTGCCGCGTGAAGTGAGCTACGCTGCCATTGAGAAAGAATGCCTGGCCGTGGTGTGGGCCCTCAAAAAGTTACAGCCATATTTGTACGGACAACCTTTTTCCTTACTCACAGATCACAACCCGTTAGTATGGCTAAACCGTGTTTCTGGAGACAATGACCGGCTGCTGCGCTGGAGTTTGGCGCTGCAGCCCTTTGACTTTACCATTCATTATCGGCCCGGAAAACAAAACGGTAACGCTGACGGGTTATCCAGACAGACTGAACTCGAGAAGTGATCTGTGAGTACTCTCCCGGACATCCCCAAGCCGATCCGTTGGGATCAGACTGTGTATGCCGGCTTGGTTCTGGGGGAGCATTGTGGCAAACCTAGCCACTTCTGAGCTATATGCAGTATAGGTTGTCCGTAGGCTGAATGTATAATGTGTTCCGTTAAATGTATATGTGTTGTGCTATGGCCGTTCGCATGCTGACAGCCGTACGCTGCCAGCATACAAGCATTCGTACGACGAAACACGGCTATCCTGGCCGTTCGCCGTGCGAATACGGGCTCCCCAGGTCGACCACACATTCATAAGTCGTGTGGCACCAATTAACCGATTACAACATTGTTGCAATCGGTAATTAAGGGCTCTCCTAGGTGGCCGTCGTTCGACTACCGACCATGCGGCGGTCGGCCATCTTGGATCCTTTGTCTCTGCAGCGGTGTTCGGTCGTCGAGAGCCTGGAACTGAAAACGGCTACTCAATGATCCGAACACCGCTGGACTTCCAGAGCGTTCGGGAGTGCCGCGTTCGGTACATTATGTGTCCCGTACTTATTCGGTACTTTTAGACCAACTTCCATGTTTAAATGTATTCTGTGCGGCGTTCGGTCAATTCAGCTGGGATCAGAGCGGTATTCTCACAAAGTGTGCGCTCCGACCCCAGCTATCTACCGAACGTTCGGTTATTCCAAAGTACCGAATATTGTGTGAATTATGTATTTTAAAGTCAATTGTCGGTTTTGCAGCACGAGGGGATAATCCACTTAATCGTCCATTTTAGTGGGAGTATCCTTCTCGTGCAGCAATGCCTGTTGGGAAAGTCACAATGCATGTTGGGAGAAATCCCCTGGATTATCTGTGTGGAAACCCCTTGCATGGGGAACTGCTTAAATATGCTGCTTGTGAATAAACCGAGTTAGTTGACTCCCAAACTGTGTTTCGTCCGGTTATTGGGAGGATTGGGGATATTGCCTTGCTTTCTACTCTGACTGTGGATTTCCTGAGGATACCAACGGATATCGTGCATTATTATATTGCATTCCGTTACACAGGTATTACAGTACTGCTTAATATCCTGGGATATCCCTGGCCAGAAGAAATTCTGCAGCAGCCGATGTTTGGTTCGGCTGATCCCTAGGTGTCCCGACAGGGGGATGTCATGGGCGATTCGCATTAACTCTCTTCTATACTTTCGAGGCACAATTAACTGTTTGATGGGTACGGGAATCGATCCGGCTACTACCTTTTCTGCATACTGGTATAATAACCCCTTATCCCAAGCATATCTCTCCCCCTCTCTGCCAGTCTGGTTTTGATTTATCCGGTCCTTGTAAACTTGTAGGGACGGGTCCAGGGCGACCTCGCTACCAAATTCTAATGGGGCAGCCCAGGGTAACACAGTGTGATCAGGGGGGGTTCAGGCTTACCTGAGCCTCAGAGTCGATGTGGGGTGCCGTGGTGCGAGCCTGTTGACGGGTGACGACCGGGTAAGCTTCCTGTGGAGGAGGTCGAGTAACAAAAGCGGAGGTTAGCTCCCCCAAATCGTTCCCCAAAATCACATCGGCAGGCAGATCCTGCATCATCCCCACTTCAATTTGCCCTGCCCCCGCTCCCCAGTCCAAATGTAGTTTAGCAGTGGGTACTTTGTAGATGGCTCCCCCTGCCACTCGAACTGCAATACAGTCCCCAGTGAGATGGTTCGGGGCCACTAGATGGTTCCGTACCAGAGTGATGGTGGCCCCAGAATCTCTTAACCCCTCCATCCGCTTGCCCTCCACATGGACCACTTGTCGGTGGCCTTGGCGGTTGTCCGATGCCGCCTGTACCAGGTTTACCTCATGGAGGGTGCCCAAGGGTTCCTCTATTTGGGTAGAGGTGAAAGGTTGAGCCAATGCTCTGCCCTGATAGCAGTGTACTGCGGCTCGAGGAGTGGTTGGTGGTCGTTGAGGGGTCCAGGCCGGCCTGGCCCGGTTTCGGGGACAGTCTCGTTGCATGTGACCCATCTGGTTACAGGCATGGCACCGGATAGATGCCCTGTTGTTGTACCGGGGAGGTTGGGACTGGTAGGTTCCCCCTGGTCGGAGCGAATCTACTGGGGTAAGTCGGGGAACAGCTGGCGTGGATTGCACTCTAGGGGATAAGTGCTGTTCCCGCCGGGAGTCCTGATGCTCATCTGCTAGCTTAGCGGCCTCTTGCAGCGTGCAGGGCTTACGATCTCTTACCCAGATCTGTAGTTCTGTGGACAAACATTGATAGAATTGTTCCAGCACCATCAACTGCTTGATCTCTTGGGCCGTGACGGCTTTGGCTGCTTCAAGCCACCCGTTAGCTGCCCGTTGTAGGCGGTGTGCAAATTCTGCATGCGAGTCTTTTCCTGATTTGAGTAGTTTCCGGAACTGTGTTCGGTATGCTTCAGGTGTAATGGCATACCGTGCGAGCAAGGTTTGTTTTACCTTCTGATAGTCCCGGATATCCTCTGCCGGCATAGCTCGGTAGGCATCTGCTGCGCGGCCTGATAGGTTACCCGCTAGCAATGGTACTTGGTCTTCAGTGCGAATGGCATGCAGCTGGCACAACCGTTCAAAGTCCTGTAAATAGCCATCAATGTCCCCCTCGGTATCAATAAATGCTTTAAATACCTGGTACGGTATTTTAGCTTTCGCTGGTGGGGTGGGGACAGACGTTGCGTTTCCATCCCCCGCTTGTTGGTTCCTCTGCGTCGCTAGCAGCATAAGGTATGCCTGTACATCGTTGTACACCTGGTCTGCTCTCTGCTCTGCCATGGCTGGTGAGAATAGAGCCATCCTGCTCCTATATTCCCTGATAAACTCAGTTTCCTCCTCCTCCCTTGGAGGTGCTGCAGCAGCTGCGACTCTGTCTCCTTCCATGAGCTCTGCGATTAGGATAGCCTTTGTTTTGTTGCTCGCTATCCTCCCTCTCGCTTCTAGTAACTCTTTTAGCGTGTCCCGTTTCAAGAGGGTATAATCCGTTTCCATTCAGTCCTTTTTAATTCCTGCTGCACACTTCTTGCTGCGTAGTACGATCCCACCGCTGCCACTAATTGTAGCGGAGTAGAGGTATGATCCAAGGTAGCTCCGCTGGTAGACAGGAACAGCAATCCAAGACAGGTATAAACAGGTAGCGTAGTTACAATCCCTTCCCTCCAAGAACTAGACGACACATAGCTTGGAGGTCAACTGCCAGCTTTATTCACACATTTTCTTTTATGTCTTTTTCCCATGCAAGGGAGGTAACTTAAAATAACCAATCACATCGTAGTCACCTCCTCTCCCTCTCCTCCCCTTAGATTAACAGTTAAGCTCATTAGTGGGAACAGAGTTTTCCCCAGTTTCTGGATGTCCCCTAAATACAGGGGGTACGGTGACAAATGAGGGGTCCCCTGGTAGGTCTGTTCTGGGTGAGCAACATATTCAAAATTCACCCAGATCAGACCAGGGGTTCGGGAGTTGCAGACATTTAAAGATTTGACCGACTGCAGGGATTCGGTAGCCGAAAACAGCTCCATGGATTCTGGCCCTGTAGTCGGTCTATTTCACTGAACAAAAAAATACCGAACATTTCAGCCATCCGACTCTAATCTTCGTTCGGATGAATCCCCTAGTCTGGGGGATTCATCCTACCGAACGGCGGGCCGTTCGGCAGTTTGAATCGTGCGTTTTGGTGGTCCTGGAGGTCTGAGCGGTGTCTGGGTAGTCGAGCGTCCGATTTTAGTTCCAGACGCTCGACGACCAAACACCGCTGTTCGGGAGTTAAGATGGCCGCCGCCACGTGGAGATTAGGCGAACGGCGGCCACCCACGAACCCAATTACGGTACTTGCAACATTTTCTTTCTATTAAGGGGAGGCACACGACCACAGCAGGGTGGTCTTGCATTCGGTACTTTCAATCGGTTCCCGAACCGGCTATGCATTTCTGGTTCGGGAACCGATTACATTAACATACTGGTAAAATACACGGTACATTCAGTGACAGGTAGTTCCAATAACATATAACATTTTAAGTAACAGTCTCTTGTGGCTGCTTCTGCCACACGCATGCTCCACGTGAACATGCTCAAACCCTACCATGAGAGGATAGAGGATGTGACGGCGATCTGTGCCTCCGCCTCAGAAGATCAGGAGAATCTGCCCCTACCTGACTTGCTAGAACCGGAAGAGCCGATAGAGCCCTCCCGGGGGGTTCAGCTGGGGGAGCGGCTAAGCCCTCAAGAGCGTGCACAGGTACAAGCGCTGATTGTAGCTAAAGGGGCTACCTTCTCCAATTTACCTGGGTACACTCCGCTGGCCACCCATCAAGTTGAAACCCCGGGACAGCTACCTATGCGACAGGCTCCATATCGGGTCCCTCAGTCAGTCCGGACCCATATGAAGGCAGAATTAGATGAGATGTTACAGCTAGGGGTTATCGAACCCTCAGATAGCCCCTGGGCATCGCCGGTAGTCCTGGTACCTAAAAAGGACGGCACAACCCGGTTCTGCGATAGACAAGCTGTTAGATAAAATGGCACGGGGCCAGTATCTCACTACCATTGATTTGTGTAAGGGATACTGGCAAATCCCTCTAGCCGATGACGCCATCCCCAAGTCGGCGTTTGTCACTCCGTTTGGCCTGTACCAGTTCAAGGTCATGCCCTTCGGAATGAAAAACGCTCCGGCTACCTTTCAGCGGATGGTAGATCGGCTACTGGACGGCTTTCAGGAGTATGCCTGTGCCTACTTAGATGACATTGCCATATTTAGCCAGACCTGGGAAGAGCACCTACGCCATAAAGGGGCTATTTTAGACCATATTGGGGAGGCAGGGTTAACCTTAAAGCCCAGTAAGTGCCACATAGGGATGGCCGAAGTGCAGTATCTGGGGCACCGAGTAGGGTGTGGGCAGCAGAGACCCGAGCCAGCCAAAATTGAGGCCGTGGCAAAGTGGCCTACCCCAAGGACCAAAACTCAGGTGCTAGCTTTCCTAGGGACTGCAGGGTATTATAGGAAATTTGTACCCGACTACAGCGCCCTGGCCAAACCCCTGACGGACCTGACCAGAAAGAATCTTCCCCGACAGGTTGTCTGGGCCCCAGAGTGTGAGCAGGCATTCCAACAACTCAAGACTAATGCTCCTGTATTAACTGCTCCTGATCCAACTAAAAGATTTCTTGTCCACACAGACGCTTCAATGTTTGGATTGGGGGCAGTGCTGAGCCAGGTGGGAGCAGATGGCGGAGAGCATCCCGTAGCTTACTTGAGCCGAAAGTTGTTGCCCCGTGAAGTGAGCTACGCCGCCATTGAGAAAGAATGCCTGGCCGTGGTGTGGGCCCTTAAAAAGCTACAGCCGTATTTGTATGGACAACCTTTTTCCTTACTCACAGATCACAACCCGTTGGTGTGGCTGAACCGTGTGGCTGGGGACAATGCCAGGCTGCTGCACTGGAGTTTGGCGCTGCAGCCCTTCGACTTCACCATCCATTACCGCCCAGGGAAACAAAACGGTAACGCCGACGGGTTATCCAGACAAACTGAACTGGAAAAGTGATCTGTGAGTACTCTCCCGGACATCCCCAAGCCGATCCGTTGGGATCAGACTGTGTATGCCGGCTTGGTTCTGGGGGAGCATTGTGGCAAACCTAGCCACTTCTGGACTCTATTTAACAAAGGTTGTCCGTAGGCTGAATGTGTTACTGTGTACCTTGTTTGTGAATGTATTATATTATGACCGTTCGCATGCTGGCAGCCGTACGCTACCAGCATGCAAACCTTTCGTTTGACGAAACACGGCTATCCGGGCCGTTCGCCAAACGAATGCGGGCTCCCCAGGTAGATCACACACTCCCAGTCGTGTGGCACTAATTAACCGATTGCAACAATGTTGCAATCGGTAATTGAAGGCTCTCCTAGGTGGCCGTCGTTCGGCTACCGACCATGCGGCGGTCGGCCATCTTGGATCCTTTTTCTCTGCAGCGGTGTTCGGTCGTCGAGAGCCTGGAACTGAAAACGGCTACTCAATGATCCGAACACCGCTGAACTTCCAGAGCGTTCGGGAGTTCCGCGTTCGCCACATTCTGTTCCCCATCGATGTTCGGTAGTTTCAAACCGAACTCGATGGTTAAGTGTATTTTGTGCGGCATTCGGTTAGTTTAGCTGGGATCTGAGCGGTATTCTCACTAAATGTGCCCACAGACCCAGCTATCTACCGAATGGTCATTCGTATGAAAGCGAGCAATATTATGTGAAATATGGATTTCTATGTGAATTGCCAGTTTTGCTGCACGAGGGGATAATCCACTTAATCGTCCATTTTAGTGGGATGATCCCTCTCGTGCAGCAATGCCTGTTGGGATAATCATACTGCCTGATGGGAGAAATCCCCTGTGGCAGAAGCAGCCACAAGAGACTATTATTTACAATGTTATTTGTCCTTAGCTCTATATGTCAATGCATATAATGTATATTGTACCAGCATGTTAATGTAATCGGTTCCCGAGCCAGATATACTTACCCGGTTCGGGAACCGATTAAAAGTACCGAATGCCAGACCACCCTGCTGTGGTCGTGTGTCTCCCATTAAGAAGGAAACAATGTTACACATACCGTAATTGGGTTCGTGGGTGGCCGCCGTTCGCCTAATCTCCACGTGGCGGCGGCCATCTTACCTGCCGAATAGCGGTGTTTGGTCGTCGAGCGTCTGGAACTAAAATCGGACGCTCGACTAACCAGACACCGCTCAGACCTCCAGGATCGCCAAACCGTATGATTCAAACTGCCGAACGGCCCGCCGTTCGGTAGTTTGGATTCCCCAGACTAGGGGATTCATCCGAACAAAAGATTAGGGTCGGATGGCTGAGATGTTCGGCACTTTCTATTCAGTGAAATAGACCGACTACAGGGCCAGAATCTATGGAGCTGTTTTCGGCTACTGTGTCCCTGCAGTCGGTCAAATCTTTAAATGTCTGCAACTCCCGAACCCCTGGTCTGATCTGGGTGAAATTTGAATATGTTACTCACCCAGAGCAGACCTACCAGGGGACCCCTCATTTGTCATCGTACCCCCCGTATTTAGGGGACATTCAGAAACTGGGGAAAACTCTGTTCCCACTAATGAATTTACCTGCTAATCTAAGGGGAGGAGAGGGAGGGGAGGTGATTGTGAGGTGATTGGTTGTTTTGAGTTACCTCCCTTGCATGGGAAAAAGACATAAAAGAAATTGTGTGAATAAAGCTGACAGTTGACCTCCAAGCTATGTGTCGTCTAGTTCTTGGAGGGAAGGGATTGTAACTACGCTACCCGTTTTATACCTGTCTTGGATTGCTGTTCCTGTCTACCAGCGGAGCTACCTTGGATCATACCTCTACTCCGCTACATCCCCTGTAACATCTGTAAGGAAACCCCTTGCAAGGGGAACTGCATAAATTTGGAAGTCTGTGAATAAAGCAAGTTAGTTGACTCCCAAACTGTGTTTCGTCCGGTTATTGGGAGGATTGAGGATATTGCCGTGCTTTCTAACTCTGACTGTGGATTACCTAAGATACCAACGGAGATCCTGGACTATAATACTGCGTTCCATTACAGATTCCTTCCCCAATTATCTCCAGGCCAGAGGGGAGGGATTGTGAGGCATTGTGGGAGGTAACTCATGTGTGATTGGTGTATTGTGTAATTGTTGTAAATCCCTCCCTTGCATGGGAGAATCCTTTATAAGTGTGGCAAACCTAGCCACTTCTGGAACACTGGACGTTACATGTCAAAAGGGTTGTCTGTATTGTATGCTATGTATCCTGCTGGGTCTTATGTGGGCATGGTAATTCGTATGCTAGCAGCCGTAAGCCACTAGCATTCAAGTACTTCGTTTCCCGAACAGCGACTATCCGGGCTGTTCGTGAAACGAATGTGGACTCCCCTGATAGACCACACATTAAGGGACGTGTGGTGCTCGTTAACAATGTTGCAATCGGTAATTAAAGGCTCTCCTAGGTGCCCGTCGTTCCACTACCGACCATGCGGCGGTCGGCCATCTTGGATCCTTTGTATCTTCAGCTGTGTTTGGCCGTCGAGTGCCTGGAACTGAAAACGGCTACTCGACGGCACGAACACCGCTGAACTTCCAGAGCAGTCGGGAGTTCCGCTCACATTATGTTTCCCATCGGTGTTCGGTAGTTTTAAACCGAACTAGATGGTTAAGTGTATTTCGTGCACCGTTCGGTAGTTTTAGCTGGGATCTGAGCGGTATTCTCACAAAACATAACCCCAGACCCCAGTTATCTACCGACCATTCCCCACTGTATTACCCCTGCTAAATCTGTCTGGAAACCCCTTGCATGGGGAATCAAATAAATATGAAAGCCTGTGAATAAAGACCTGAGTTGACTCCCAGAACTGTGTTTCGTCCGGATACTGGGGGGATTTGGGACCTTGCCTTACATTTCAGCGCTGACTGTGGATTTACCCTGGATACCAGCGGAGATCGTGGATTTTAATATTGCACTCCGCTACAATAAGCCTGTTGTGTGAATAAATCAGGTTGTTCCTGCTTAACCCTCAAAGTGAAGTGTCGTCTCATTCTTGGGGGGAATTTGACTGTATGCAGAATGCCAGGAGTGTAAGCTGTTTGTAGGGCTTTTCCTGGTCGGCTGCTTCCAGGGTTCGTGTTTTTCCTGTTCGGGAGTTGGGGGATTCGTGCAGTTTGGAGTTCGGGAGATTGGTGATTGTAGTAGCTGCTGGTCTATCTGAAAGGGGATTATCGCCTAAACGGTTTTTAACCCTTGTGAGCGAAACGGTCCGTTACAGGGATACTGTTTGTAATATAGAGATACTGAGTGTAATACAGGGATACAGTGTGTAATACAGGGATACAGTGTGTAATAAAGAGATACTGAGTGTAATACAGGGATACTGTGTGTAATACAGAGATACTGAGTATCATACAGGGATACAGGGTGTAATACGGAGATACTGAGTGTAATACAGGGATACTGTGTGTAATATAGAGATACTGTGTGTAATACAGGGATACTGAGTGTAATACAGGGATACAGTGTGTAATATAGAGATACTGTGTGTAATACAGGGATACTGTGTGTAATACAGGAATACTGAGTGTAATACAGGGATACTGTGTGTAATACAGGGATACTGTGTGTAATACAGGGATACTGAGTGTAATACAGAGATACTGAGTGTAATACAGGGATACTGTGTGTAATATAGAGATACTGTGTGCAATACAGAGATACCGAGTGTAATACAGGCATACTGAGTGTAATACAGGGATACTGTGTGTAACATAGAGATACTGAATGTATTACAGGGATACTGAGTGTAATACAGGGGTACTGAGTGTAATACAGGGATACTGTATGTAACATAGAGATACTGAGTGTAATTGTAGCGGAGTAGAGGTATGATCCAAGGTAGCTCCGCTGGTAGACAGGAACAGCAATCCAAGACAGGTACAAAACAGCTGGTAGACAGGAACAGCAATCCAAGACAGGTACAAAACAGGTATCCCTTCCCTCCAAGAACTAGACGACACATAGCTTGGAGGTCAACTGTCAGCTTTATTCACACAATTTCTTTTATGTCTTTTTCCCATGCAAGGGAGGTAACTTAAAATAACCAATCACCTCACAATCACCTCCCCTCCCTCTCCTCCCCTTAGATTAGCAGGTAAGTTCATTAGTGGGAACAGAGTTTTCCCCAGTTTCGGGATGTCCCCTAAATACGGGGGGTACGGTGACGGTATCTTAGGTAATCCACAGTCAGAGTTAGAAAGCACGGCAATATCCTCAATCCTCCCAATAACCGGACGAAACACAGTTTGGGAGTCAACTAACTTGCTTTATTCACAGACTTCCAAATTTATGCAGTTCCCCTTGCAAGGGGTTTCCTTACAGATGTTACAGGGGATGTAGCGGAGTAGAGGTATGATCCAAGGTAGCTCCGCTGGTAGACAGGAACAGCAATCCAAGACAGGTATAAAACGGGTAGCGTAGTTACAATCCCTTCCCTCCAAGAACTAGACGACACATAGCTTGGAGGTCAACTGTCAGCTTTATTCACACAATTTCTTTTATGTCTTTTTCCCATGCAAGGGAGGTAACTCAAAACAACCAATCACCTCACAATCACCTCCCCTCCCTCTCCTCCCCTTAGATTAGCAGGTAAATTCATTAGTGGGAACAGAGTTTTCCCCAGTTTTTGAATGTCCCCTAAATACGGGGGGTACGATGACAAATGAGGGGTCCCCTGGTAGGTCTGCTCTGGGTGAGTAACATATTCAAATTTCACCCAGATCAGACCAGGGGTTCGGGAGTTGCAGACATTTAAAGATTTGACCGACTGCAGGGACACAGTAGCCGAAAACAGCTCCATAGATTCTGGCCCTGTAGTCGGTCTATTTCACTGAATAGAAAGTGCCGAACATCTCAGCCATCCGACCCTAATCTTTTGTTCGGATGAATCCCCTAGTCTGGGGAATCCAAACTACCGAACGGCGGGCCGTTCGGCAGTTTGAATCATACGGTTTGGCGATCCTGGAGGTCTGAGCGGTGTCTGGTTAGTCGAGCGTCCGATTTTAGTTCCAGACGCTCGACGACCAAACACCGCTGTTCGGCAGGTAAGATGGCCGCCGCCACGTGGAGATTAGGAGAACGGCGGCCATCCACGAACACAATTACGGTAAATATAACATTGTTTCTTTCGCTTAATGGCGAATACCGGCCCACAGCAGGGTGGTCTAGCCTTCGGTACTTTTAATTGGTTTTAAGGACAAATAACATTTTAAGTAATAGTCTCTTGTGGCTGCTTCTGCCACAGTAATAAAGAGATACTGAGTGTAATACAGGGATACTGTGTGTAATACAGAGATACTGAGTATAATACAGGGATACAGGGTGTAATACGGAGATACTGAGTGTAATACAGGGATACTGTGTGTAATATAGAGATACTGTGTGTAATACAGGGATACTAAGTGTAATACAGGGATACAGTGTGTAATATAGAGATACTGTGTGTAATACAGGGATACTGTGTGTAATACAGGGATACTGAGTGTAATACAGGGATACTGTGTGTAATACAGGGATACTGTGTGTAATACAGGGATACTGAGTGTAATACAGAGATACTGAGTGTAATACAGGGATACTGTGTGTAATATAGAGATACTGTGTGCAATACAGAGATACCGAGTGTAATACAGGCATACTGAGTGCAATACAGGGATACTGTGTGTAACATAGAGATACTGAGTGTAATACAGGGATACTGAGTGTAATACAGGGGTACTGAGTGTAATACAGGGATACTGTATGTAACATAGAGATACTGAGTGTAATACAGGGATACTGAGTGTAATACAGGGACACTGAGTGTAATACAGGGATACTGAGTGTAATACAGGGAAACTGAGTGTAGTACAGGGATACAGTGTGTAATACAGAGATACTGAGTGTAATACAGAGATACTGAGTGTAATACAGGGATACTGTGTGTAATGCAGAGATACTGAATGTAATATAGAGATACTGAGTGTAATACAGGGATACAGTGTGTAATAAAGAGAAACTGAGTGTAATACAGGGATACTGTGTGTAATACAGAGATACTGAGTGTAATACAGGGATACAGTGTGTAATACAGGGATACAGAGTGTAATACGGAGATACTGAGTGTAATACAGGGATACTGTGTGTAATACAGAGATACTGAGTGTAATACAGATATACTGAGTGTAATACAGGGATACTGAGTGTAATACAGGGATACTGAGTGTAATACACGGATACAGTGTGTAATATAGAGATACTGTGTGTAATACAGGGATACAGTGTGTAATACGGAGATACTGAGTGTAATACAGGGATACTGTGTGTAGTACAGGGATACAGTGTGTAATACAGAGATAAAGTGTGTAATACAGAGATACTGAGTGTAATACAGAGATACTGAGTGTAATACAGGGATACTGTGTGTAATACAGAGATACTGAATGTAATATAGAGATACTGAGTGTAATACAGGGATACAGTGTGTAATAAAGAGATACTGAGTGTAATACAGGGAAACTGTGTGTAATACAGGGATACTGTGTGTAATACAGAGATACTGTAACGGACCGTTTTGCTCAAAAGAGGATAAAACCCAGTTTAGGCGATAATCCCTGTGGCGAAACCAACTTCGCCACTGTGGACTGGAGAAGCCTGGTTGCTAGCCTCCTGCCCTGCGACTATGGCCCTGGACATATTGTACTGGAAAAACTATATTTGGGCATGCAATAATGTATATTGCTGCTACCGGCCCTTTAAAAGCATCTAGGAACAGATTGGGACTTTTGGGACTACTGTCCCTTTAAGGCCGGGAAGCATATTCTAGTGTACTGCCTGTAATATTGTATATGTATTATGTGTTAAGTTTAACCTGGGTGATATATATGCAGCATTCATCTGATTGTTCGGTAGAATCACTCCATCCATTATATTGAGTGAGACTACCGAACAACCAGACCACCCAGGAATAAGTGTGCCTCCAATTACCGTTTGCAACAATGTTGCAAACAGGTAATTGGCAATCCATGTAATGTGTTCTGTGTCCTCTGGGTGGCCGCCATTCGGGAAACAACCACGTGGCGGCGGCCATCTTTAACTACCGAACAGCGGTGTTTTGCCGTCGAGTGTCTGGAACTGAAATCGGACACTCGACTAGGCAAACACCGCTGAGACCTCCAGACTTCCAGGATTTCGTGGGGAAACTACCGAACGGCCCGCCGTTCGGTAGAAAGAAACGTACGAACTAGGGGATTCATACGAATCCCCCTTAGTCTCTATAACACAGACAATTCGTCTGTTTCATTCACTTGTTTGTGACCGACCGCAGGGCCAAAATGCATGTGTGGCGAAACCAGCTTCGCCACTGTGAACTGGAGAGGCCTGGTTGCTAGCCTCCTGCCCGCTGACTATGGCCCCTGGACATGCTGCACTTTAAAAACTATATTTGGGCATGTAACAATTTGTATTGCTGCTGCTGGCCCTTTAAAAGCAGCGATGGACACATTGGAACTTTTGGGACTACTGTACCTTTAAGACTGTGGAGCGTAGTACAGTAATCCTGCCTTTAATACTTTAATGTCATGTATGTATTGTTGTATGCAGTTACCTGGGTTATATATATGTACAGCATTCATCTGATTGTTCGGTAGAATCACTCCATTCATTGTATTGAGTGAAACTACCGAACAACCAGACCACCCAGGAATAAGTGTGCCTCCAATTACAGTTTGCAACAATGTTGCAAACGGGTAATTGGCAATCAGTGTAATGTATCCTTTGTCCTCTGGGTGGCCGCCATTCGGGAAACAAACACGTGGCGGCGGCCATCTTAAACTACCGAACAGCGGTGTTTTGCCGTCGAGTGTCTGGAACTAAAATCGGACACTTGACTAGGCAAACACCGCTGAGACCTCCATACTTCCAGAAATTCGTATGGAAACTACCGAATGACCCGCCGTTCGGTAGAAAGAACCCCACAAACAAGGGAATTCATTCAAACCCTCTCAGGCTCTATAACACAGGCAATTCGCCTGTTTTCATTCCCTTGTTTGTGACCGACCGCAGGGCCAAAATGCATGGAACTGTTTTCGGATACTTTACCCATGCGGTCGGTCAAATCTTTGGAACCCCATATCTCACGAACCATTCATCCGAATTACTTGAACTTTGGATATGTTGTCCCCCTGAATAAGGGCTATCCAGCGATGCTGGATTTAAAGATGTACCCCCTGTTTTTGGGGTACATCCAGGAATTGGGGAAAAGGGTGTACGGTATAATTATGTTAAGTGCTAATCTAAGGGGAGGAAATGTGTGGGAGGTACATCCATGTGATTGGTTAAATTCATCCTCCCCCTGGGAGTGTCCTGTATGTACTTGTTTGTAATAAAAGCCAGACTGGGTGTCCCAGTCCAGAGTTCCTGCTTAACCCTCAAAGCGATGTGTCGTCTCGGTCTTTGGGGGAATGGGATTGTATGCTGACTGCCAAGAGTGTAAGCCGAGGTCTGCTTTTCTTGTTCAGCTGTTCCAGTGTTCGTGTGGTTCCAGTCGGGAGAATGGTGTTTGCAGTAGCTGCCTGTGCATCTGGAAAGGGGATTATCGCCTAAACTGGGTTTTATCCTCTTGTAAGTGAAACGGTCCGTTACAGCATGGAACTGTTTTCGGATACTTTACCCATGCGGTCGGTCAATACTTTAAAGTCCCATAACTCCCGAACCGTTTATCCGAATGGGCTGATTTTAACATATGTTGTCCCTCCAGACTAGGGCTATATATATATTTAGGGTACATCCAAAACTTGGGTAAAAATATGTCCCTGTTAATTGTGTTAACAGATATGTTGGAGGGAGGAGATGTGTGGGTTGTACCTTAAACTGGATTGTTGTACTGTAAACCCCTCCCTTGCATGGGAGAATCTCATATAAGCCTGTGTGTGAATAAATCAGTGTTGTTGCTGTTTAACCCTGAAGCTGGAGTGTGTCTCTTTCTTGGGGGGAAAGGGGACTGTATGCCGACTGCCAGGAGTGTAAGCTGTTCATATTGCTTTTCCTGTTCGGCTGCTTCCAGGGTTAGTGTGTCTGCTGTTCGAGAGTTGGTGAATTCATGCAGTTTGGGAGTTCGGGAAGTTGGTGCTTATGGTAGCTGCTGGTCTATCTAAAGGGGATTATCGCCTAAACTGGGTTTTATCCTCTTGTAAGTGAAACGGTCCGTTACAATCCCCTTTCCTAGAGACAGGCACAGCTACTGCAGAACACCAAACTCCCGATCTGGATACGAAATAACACTCCGAACTGGAACAGCTGAACAAAAAAAGCATACAATCCGCTTACACTCCTGGCAGTCAGCTTACATTCCAATTCCCCCCAAGAACGAGATGACACTTCATTTTGAGGGTTAAACAGGAACTCCCAACTGGCTCACCCAGCCTGGCTTTTATTTCCAACTCACACATACAGGCCACACCCAGGGGGAGGCATAAAAGAACCAATGACATAGATGTTACCTCCCACACATCCCCTCCCCTTAGTGTGACACATAATCCCATTATGCATACAGTTCAAAATATACTTTTACACAACTTTCATAACTTTAAAACCATACATCACATTCACATAAAAATACATATCCACAATCAATCCATTCAGGGGAACAACATATTAAAAAAATGGCATGAATCCGACCAGGGGTTCAAAAGTTACTAAAAGTATATTTTGTCCCTCCTGGCTGGCAGAAAAACATCCCCACAATGCACCCTGGTTTCCTCCCTTCTGCCCTGGAGTTAATTGGAGAAGTAATCCAATTATCCAGGACTAGAGGCAGACTCCATTAACCACATGGTTGCAAAACGACATAAAACACTTTAAAATACATAAAGTCACATTTACACATAACACACAGACATTTCACCTATCCCCAGATAGCTGGGATCTGCGCGCACAAAACTACCGAATAGCGCGCAGATCCTACTCACACAGTACAATTGCCATGGAGCTAAAGTCTTTCCCATAGTCTTTCATTATATGAATAGGCTCCATGGTATGGCTATCTGGGGTATCACATTCCCATAAAGTCTGGTCCATAGTCCAAAGGCAAGAGGCGGGCAATCAGCCCCCTCCAAGGACACATGGCGAGGTCGGTTTCGCCACACTTCTCCCCTAGACTAACAGGGTACTTGACCTCCTGCCGGTCAGTGCCCTTGTTAGTCCAGCAGCCCACCCATAAGACAGAAACAGCAGTACAGCCCACCCACAATAAACCATTACTACACCTGGGTGAGGGAGAATCTTGTCCAGGTTCAGGTGCCTCACCACTGCTGTGTGGGAGACTGGTAGGCTGCCTTGGTGGATTGCTGAGGGGGCAGAGACCAGCGGTACTCTGTCCTGTTGCCAGCACTACCACGGGAGTAGTCTGGTTGGAGCCTGGTTGCTGGAGACTGACTGTCTCCCCTTTAGGTGCACAGCTCGGCTGCCGGAGGGAGAGACCGACTGTCTCCCCTTTGGATACACCGCTCTGTGGCTGCGGGACAGGACCGACCGTCCCTACCCCTGTTGCTGTTAGTGCAGAGACTACGGTCCCATCTGCACGGATGTGGGGCTTAACATCTCCCCTTGGTGGGTTAGGCTGCCGCTGGAGAGAGGGTGTAACAAGCTCCTCTCTCTGGACGGTAAACTGCCGCTGGGGAGAGAGGTTAGCAGGCTCCTCTCCCTGCCATTCTCTCTGCTGGTGGAAAGGGAGACCAGCTGTCTCCCCTTTCCTTCTCTTGTCCTGCTGCTGGGGTGCGAGACTGACTGTCTCCGCTCCCTGCAGGACACACTGCCGCTGGGGAGGATGGACGACACCATCAGCTCCCTGGGGTACACACTGCCGCTGGGGAGGAAGGACGGCACCTTCTGCTCCCTGGGACACACACTGCCGCTGGGGAGGATGGACGACACCATCAGCTCCCTGGGGTACACACTGCCGCTGGGGAGGAAGGACTGCACCTTCTGCTCCCTGGGGCACACACTGCCGCTGGGGAGGATGGACGACACCATCAGCTCCCTGGGGTACACACTGCCGCTGGGGAGGAAGGACTGCACCTTCTGCTCCCTGGGACACACACTGCCGCTGGGGAGGAAGGACTGCACCTTCTGCTCCCTGGGTTACACACTGCCGCTGGGGAGGATGGACGACACCATCAGCTCCCTGGGGTACACACTGCCGCTGGGGAGGAAGGACGATACCTTCTGCTCCCTGAGACACACACTGCCGCTAGGGAGGGAGGATGCTGCTCTCCTCTCCCTTCACTTCACACTGCCTTCCTGGCACATCACTTTGCTGCTGGGGGGCAGGAACAACAACCTCTGCCCCCTGTAACTCAGCCTGCCGCTGGGGAGGATGGACGACACCATCAGCTCCCTGGGGTACACACCGCCGCTGGGGAGGATGGACGACACCATCAGCTCCCGGAGACACACACTGCCGCTGGGGAGGGAGGACGCTGCTCTCCTCTCCCTTTACTTCACACTGCCTTCCTGGCATATCACTTTGCTGCTGGGGTTGCTCACAGGACCAGTCTAGGAGATCTGCTACCTCGGGTACTGCTGGTTGCTGTTGGGAAGGAGGACCGGTTGTCTCTTCCCAGGCCTCATCTATGAGTCGCAGGTAATCCCCCTCCAGGTTCCATTCCTGGGTAACCAAATATAGTAGGTCTGCCTCGAGGACAATAGCGCCAAAGAGACCCAGCATGTTCTCTCGGACGCCGTACAGGTCCCAAAAACGAGAGTCGGTCACTTTCCCAAAGTCCTCATCGCCACTATTATCCCAAAATAGGCCGGGGCCAGTGTAATCTCCGCCTTCTGGGAACTCATACTCTGCCATCCCGGGGACACACTGAGCCGCGTACCACTGTAGCGCCTGGTACGCGTCGTCGAGCGTCAGTTCTGCGTATACTAGGATCTCGAGTCCAGTCACCCACTTTCCTGTGGTCTGTTTTCTCAGGAGGAACATCCGCTCTGCCATTCTAGCCAGGATTCGCTGCCTTCTGCTGCGGCGCCGATCCCCTCGCGAATACTGTACTTCCTCTAGGGCTTCGTCCCATAACCGGGTTCTGACAGACTGTCTGTACATCAACATGTTCTCCTCTGAGACTTCTCCAGACTCCGGGACGTAAAAGTTCAATCTAACTTGAAACTCCTCCTCCATTTTCTGAGTTCCTTTGTAGATAGGGTCGCTGTACAGATACTAGCGTTGCCCTCAATTTGTAATCCAGAAATGGTGTTGTCTGTAGCTGTCCCTCTGGTTGTAGGGACGATCCCACCGCTTGCCACCAATTGTAACGGACCGTTTTGCTCAAAAGAGGATAAAACCCAGTTTAGGCGATAATCCCCTTTCCTAGAGACAGGCACAGCTATTGCAGAACACCAAACTCCCGATCTGGATACGAAATAACACTCCGAACTGGAACAGCTGAACAAGAAAAGCATACAATCCGCTTACACTCCTGGCAGTCAGCTTACAATCCAATTCCCCCCAAGAACGAGACGACACTTCATTTTGAGGGTTAAACAGGAACTCCCAACTGGCTCACCCAGCCTGGCTTTTATTTCCAACTCACACATACAGGCCACACCCAGGGGGAGGCATAAAAGAACCAATGACATAGATGTTACCTCCCACACATCCCCTCCCCTTAGTGTGACACATAATCCCATTATGCATACAGTTTAAAATATACTTTTACACAACTTTCATAACTTTAAAACCATACATCACATTCACATAAAAATACATATCCACAATCAATCCATTCAGGGGAACAACATATTAAAAAATGGCATGAATCCGACCAGGGGTTCAAAAGTTACTAAAAGTATCTTTTGTCCCTCCTGGCTGGCAGAAAAACATCCCCACAATGCACCCTGGTTTCCTCCCTTCTGCCCTGGAGTTAATTAAAGAAGAAATCCAATTATCCAGGACTAGAGGCAGACTCCATTAACCACATGGTTGCAAAACGACATAAAACACTTTAAAATACATAAAGTCACATTTACACATAACACACAGACATTTCACCTATCCCCAGATAGCTGGGATCTGCGCACACAAAACTACCGAATAGCGCGCAGATCCTACTCACACAGTACAATTGCCATGGAGCTAAAGTCTTTTCCATAGTCTTTCATTATATGAATAGGCTCCATGGTATGGCTATCTGGGGTATCACATTCCCATAAAGTCTGGTCCATAGTCCAAAGGCAAGAGGCGGGCAATCAGCCCCCTCCAAGGACACATGGCGAGGTCGGTTTCGCCATAGATACTGAGTGTAATACAGGGATACAGTGTGTAATACAGGGATACAGAGTGTAATACGGAGATACTGAGTGTAATACAGGGATACTGTGTGTAATACAGAGATACTGAGTGTAATACAGATATACTGAGTGTAATACAGGGATACTGAGTGTAATACAGGGATACTGTGTGTAATACAGAGATACTGAGTGTAATACAGGCATACAGTGTGTAATATAGAGATACTGTGTGTAATACAGGGATACTGTGTGTAATACAGGGATACTGTAACGGAACGCAGTATTATAGTCTTCGATCTCCGTTGGTATCTTAGGTAATCCACAGTCAGAGTAGAAAGCACGGCAATATTCCCAATCCTCCCAATAACCGGACGAAACACAGTTTGGGAGTCAACTAACTTGCTTTATCCACAGACTTCCATATTTATGCAGTTCCCCTTGCAAGGGGTTTCCTTACAGATGTTACAGGGGATTTCTCCCATCAGGCAGTACGATTATCCCAACAGGCATTGCTGCACGAGAGGGATCCTCCCACTAAAATGGACGATTAAGTGGATTATCCCCTCGTGCAGCAAAACTGACAATTCACACAGAAATCCATATTTCACACAATATTGCTCGCTTTTATACGAATGACCATTCGGTAGATAGCTGGGGTCTGTGGGCACATTTAGTGAGAATACCGCTCAGATCCCAGCTATTCTAACCGAACGCCGCACAAAATACATGTAACGGAATGCAGTATAATAAGGCACGATATCCGTTGGTATCTTCAGGAAATCCACAGTCAGAGTAGAAAGCAAGGCAATATCCCCAATCCTCCCAATAACCGGACGAAACACAGTTTGGGAGTCAACTAACTCGGTTTATTCACAAGCAGCATATTTATACAGTTCCCCATGCAAGGGGTTTCCATACAGTAATTCCAGGGGATTTCTCCCAACATGCATTGTGACTTTCCCAACAGGCATTGCTGCACGAGAAGGATACTCCCACTAAAATGGACGATTAAGTGGATTATCCCCTCGTGCAGCAAAACCGACAATTGACTTTAAAATACATAATTCACACAATATTCGGTACTTTGGAATAACCGAACGTTCGGTAGATAGCTGGGGTCGGAGCGCACACTTTGTGAGAATACCGCTCTGATCCCAGCTGAATTGACCGAACGCCGCACAGAATACATTTAAACATGGAAGTTGGTCTAAAAGTACCGAATAAGTACGGGACACATAATGTACCGAACGCGGAACTCCCGAACGCTCTGGAAGTCCAGCGGTGTTCGGATCATTGAGTAGCCGTTTTCAGTTCCAGGCTCTCGACGACCGAACACCGCTGCAGAGACAAAGGATCCAAGATGGCCGACCGCCGCATGGTCGGTAGTCGAACGACGGCCACCTAGGAGAGCCCTTAATTACCGATTGCAACAATGTTGCAATCGGTTAATTGGTGCCACACGACTTGTGAATGTGTGGTCGACCTGGGGAGCCCGTATTCGCACGGCGAACGGCCAGGATAGCCGGGTTTCGTCGTACGAATGCTTGTATGCTGGCAGCGTACGGCTGTCAGCATGCGAACGGCCATAGCACAACACATATACATTTAACAGAACACATTATACATTCAGCCTACGGACAACCTATACTGCATATAGCTCAGAAGTGGCTAGGTTTGCCACAATACATTTATCCATCGAGTTCAGCTTAAAACTACCGAACATCGATGGGGAACAGAATGTGGCGAACGCGGGGCTCCCGAACGCTCTGGAAGTCCAGCGGTGTCGAGTCATTGAGTAGCCGTTTTCAGTTCCAGGCTCTCGACGACCAAACACCGCTGCAGAAACAAAGGATCCAAGATGGCCGACCGCCGCATGGTCGGTAGCCGAACGACGGCCACCTAGGAGAGCCTTCAATTACCGATTGCAACATTGTTGCAATCGGTTAATTAGTGCCACACGACTGTGAGTGTGTGGTCTACTTGGGGAGCCCGCATTCGTTTGGCGAACGGCCCAGATAGCCGTGTTTTGTCAAACGAAAGGCTTGCATGCTGGTAGCGTACGGCTGCCAGCATGCGAACGGACATAATATAGTACATACACAACCACGATATACAGTAATACATTCAGCCTACGGACAACCTTTGTTAACTAAAGTCCAGAAGTGGCTAGGTTTGCCACAATGCTCCCCCAGAACCAAGCCGGCATACACAGTCTGATCCCAACGGATCGGCTTTGGGATGTCCGGGAGAGTACTCACAGATTACTTTTCTAGTTCAGTTTGTCTGGACAACCCGTCGGCGTTACCGTTTTGTTTCCCTGGGCGGTAGTGGATGGTGAAGTCGAAGGGCTGCAGCGCCAAACTCCAGCGCTGCAGCCTGGCATTGTCCCCAGCCACACGGTTCAGCCACACCAACGGGTTGTGATCTGTGAGTAAGGAAAAAGGTTGTCCATACAAATACGGCTGTAACTTTTTAAGGGCCCACACCACGGCCAGGCATTCTTTCTCAATGGCGGAGTAGCTCACTTCACGGGGCAACAACTTTTGGCTTAAGTAGGCTACGGGATGCTCTCCGCCATCTGCTCCCACTTGACTCAGCACTGCCCCCAGTCCAAACATTGAAGCGTCTGTGTGGACAAGAAATCTTTTAGTTTGATCAGGAGCAGTCAATACAGAAGCATTAGTCAGAGCCGTCTTGAGTTGTTGTAATGCCTGTTCACACTCTGGGGCCCAGACAACCTGTCGGGGAAGGTTCTTTTTGGTCAGGTCCGTCAGAGGTTTGGCCAGAGCGCTGTAGTCGGGAACAAATTTTCTATAATACCCGGCAGTCCCTAGGAAAGCTAGCACTTGAGTTTTGGTCCTTGGGGTAGGCCACTTGGCTACGGCCTCAATTTTGGCTGGCTCGGGTCTCTGCTGCCCACACCCTACTCGGTGCCCCAGATACTGCACTTCGGCCATCCCTATGTGGCACTTACTGGGCTTTAAGGTTAACCCTGCTTCCCCAATACGGTCTAAAATCGCCCCTATATGGAGTAGGTGGTCGTCCCAGGTCTGGCTAAATATGGCTATGTCATCTAAGTAGGCACAGGCATACTCCTGAAAGCCGTCCAGTAGCCGATCTACCATCCGCTGAAAGGTCGCCGGAGCGTTTTTCATTCCGAAGGGCATGACCTTGAACTGGTACAGGCCAAACGGAGTGACAAACGCCGACTTGGGGATGGCGTCATCGGCTAGAGGAATTTGCCAGTATCCCTTACACAAGTCAATGGTAGTGAGATACTGGCCCCGTGCCATCTTATCTAGCAGCTCGTCTATCCGAGGCATCGGGTAGGCATCAGACACCGTTTTGTCGACGCAGAACCGGGTTGTGCCGTCCTTTTTAGGTACCAGGACTACCGGCGATGCCCAGGGGCTATCTGATGGTTCGATAACCCCTAGCTGTAACATTTCATCTAATTCTGCCTTCATATGGGTCCGGACTGATTCCGGAACCCTATATGGAGCCTGTCGCATAGGTAGCTGTCCCGGGGTTTCGACTCGGTGGGTGGCTAGCGGAGTGTACCCAGGTAAATTGGAGAAGGTAGCCCCTTTAGCTACAATCAGCGCTTGTACCTGTGCACGCTCGCGAGGGCTTAGCCGCTCCCCAAGCTGAACCCCCTGTAACGGAATGCAGTATATTAGTCCACGATATCCGTTGGTATCTTCAGGAAATCCACAGTCAGAGTAGAAAGCAAGGCAATATCCCCAATCCTCCCAATAACCGGACGAAACACAGTTTGGGAGTCAACTAACTCGGTTTATTCACAAGCAGCGTATTTATGCAGTTCCCCATGCAAGGGGTTTCCATACAGATATTCCAGGGGATTTCTCCCAACATGCATTGTGACTTTCCCAACAGGCATCGCTGCACGAGAAGGATACTCCCACTAAAATGGACGATTAAGTGGATTATCCCCTCGTGCAGCAAAACCGACAATTGACATTAAAATACATAATTCCCGTAATATTCGGTACTTTAGAATAACCGAACGTTCGGTAGATAGCTGGGGTCGGGGCGCACACTTTGTGAGAATACCGCTCCGATCCCAGCTGAATTGACCGAACGCCGCACATAATACATTTAAACATCAAGGTGAGTTTAAAAGTACCGAATAAGTACGGGACACATAATGTACCGAACGCGGTACTCCCGAACGCTCTGGAAGTCCAGCGGTGTTCGGATCACTAAGTAGCCGTTTCCAGTTCCAGGCTCTCGACGACCGAACACCGCTGCAGAGACAAAGGATCCAAGATGGCCGACCGCCGCATGGTCGGTAGTGGATCGACGGCCACCTAGGAGAGCCCTTAATTACCGATTGCAACAATGTTGCAATCGGTTAATTGGTGCCACACGACCTGTGAATGTGTGGTCTACCTGGGGAGTCCACATTCGTACGGCGAACGGCCAGGATAGCCGTGTTTCGTCGTACGAATGCTTTGTATGCTGGCGGCATACGGCTGCCAGCATGCGAACGGTCACAATACAATACACATACAGTCAACGGGACACGTTATACATTCAGCCTACGGACAACCTGTACTGAATATAGTTCAGAAGTGGCTAGGTTTGCCACAATGCTCCCCCAGAACCAAGCCGGCATACACAGTCTGATCCCAACGGATCGGCTTGGGGATGTCCGGGAGAGTACTCACAGATCACTTCTCGAGTGCAGTCTGTCTGGATAACCCGTCAGCGTTACCGTTTTGTTTTCCTGGCCGGTAATGGATAGTAAAGTCAAAGGGCTGCAGCGCCAAACTCCAGCGCAGCAGCCGGGCATTGTCTCCAGACACACGGTTTAGCCACACTAACGGGTTGTGATCTGTGAGTAAGGAAAAAGGTTGTCCGTACAGATATGGCTGCAACTTTTTAAGGGCCCACACCACGGCCAGGCATTCTTTCTCGATGGCGGCGTAGCTCACTTCCCGGGGTAGTAGCTTGCGGCTTAGATAGGCTACGGGGTGTTCTCCGCCATCGGCTCCCACTTGGCTCAGTACTGCCCCCAATCCAAACATGGAAGCGTCTGTGTGAACAAGAAATCTTTTAGTTGGATCAGGAGCAGTTAGCACAGGAGCATTGGTGAGAGCTGTTTTGAGTTGTTGGAATGCCTGCTCACACTCTGGGGCCCAGACAACCAGTCGGGGAAGGTTCTTTTTGGTCAGGTCCGTTAGGGGTTTGGCCAGGGTGCTATAGTCAGGGACGAACTTCCTGTAATAGCCTGCCGTCCCTAAGAACGCCAGCACCTGGGTCTTAGTCCTGGGGGTAGGCCACTTTGCTACGGCCTCAATCTTGGCTGGCTCAGGCCTCTGCTGCCCACATCCTACACGGTGGCCCAGATACTGTACCTCGGCCATACCTATGTGGCACTTGCTAGGTTTTAGTGTTAACCCAGCCTCCCCAATGCGATCTAGGATCGCCCCTATGTGGTGTAGGTGGTCTTCCCAGGTCTGGCTAAAGATGGCTATATCATCTAGATAAGCACAGGCATACTCCTGAAAACCGTCCAGTAGCCGATCTACCATCCGCTGAAAGGTAGCCGGAGCGTTTTTCATCCCGAAAGGCATGACCTTGAATTGGTACAGGCCAAACGGGGTGACAAACGCTGACTTGGGGATGGCGTCATCGGCTAGAGGAATCTGCCAGTACCCCTTACACAAATCAATGGTAGTGAGGTACTGGCCCCGTGCCATCTTATCTAACAGCTCGTCTATCCGGGGCATCGGGTAGGCATCAGACACCGTTTTGTCATTTAGCCTCCGGTAGTCGACACAGAATCGGGTGGTGCCATCCTTTTTAGGTACCAGGACTACCGGCGATGCCCAGGGGCTATCGGAGGGTTCGATAACCCCTAGCTGCAGCATTTCGTCTAGTTCGGCTTTCATATGGGTACGGACTGATTCCGGAACCCTATATGGAGCTTGGCGCATAGGTAGCTGTCCCGGGGTCTCTACTCGGTGAGTGGCTAACGGAGTGTACCCAGGTAAATTGGAGAAGGTAGTCCCTTTGGCTACAATCAGCGCCTGTACCTGGGCACGCTCCTGGGGGCTTAGCCGCTCCCCCAGCTGGACTCCCCGGGAAGGCTCTATCTGTTCCTCGGGTTCTAGTAGGTCAGGTAAGGGTAGGTTCTCCTGATCCTCTAAGGAGGAGGCACAGATTGCCGTCACATCCTCGATCCTCTCATGGTAGGGTTTGAGCATGTTCACGTGGAGCATGCGTCTCTTCCCTACCCCTGAGCAGGGGCCGATCACATAGGTAGTGTCGCATCGCTGCTCCACTACCTGGTATGGGCCTTGCCAGATGGCCTGCAGCTTATCGGTGCGGACGGGCTTTAAGATCAAGACCTTCTGTCCCACCTGAAAGCTGCGGTCCCTGGCTCCTCTATCGTACCAGCGTCGCTGGCGTTGCTGGGCCGCCTGGAGGTTGGTGTGTACAGCCTGGGTTAGCGCCTCCAGACGGTCCCTGAACTCCAGGACGTATGATATGATAGGGGTTTCGTTAGTGGGACTCTCTCCCTCCCAGTGTTCCCTAATCAAATTCAAGGGTCCTCGCACCCTCCTCCCAAATAGTAGCTCAAACGGGGAGAATCCTGTTGACTCCTGGGGAACCTCTCTATAAGCAAAGAGTAGGTGAGGCAGAAACCTCTCCCAGTCTTTGTGGGTCTCCCCGAACGTCCGAAGCATCTGCTTCAGCGTCCCGTTGAACCGCTCACATAGCCCATTGGACTGGGGGTGGTAGGCGGAATTAACTATTGGCTTAATGCCACACACCTTCCACAGATGTTGGGTAACTTCGGCCGTAAATTGGGTACCTCGGTCTGAGATGATCTCTTGGGGAAACCCTACTCGGGAAAATACCTTCATTAAGGCTTCCGCTACGGTCTCAGCGTGGATATTAGAGAGAGCTACAGCTTCGGGGTACCTGGTGGCGTAGTCCACTATAGTTAGGATATATCTTTTGCCAGAGGGACTGGGTTTTGGCAAGGGCCCTACGATATCCACCGCTACTCGGCTGAAGGGTTCCGCAATGATGGGTAGGGGACATAGCCTGGCCTTGTGGCGATCCCCTCTTTTACCTACACGCTGGCAGACGTCGCAGGAGGTGCAATACTGGCGCACATCCTGAGAGATCCCGGGCCAGAAGAAGGCATGGGTCAAACGGTATCGGGTACGGGTCATCCCTAGGTGTCCTGACAAGGGAATGTCATGCGCAATTCTCAGCAGCTCCTGTCTATATTTCTGGGGTACCACTAGCTGTTTATTAGTTAAGGTGACAGACCCCCCCACATCTTTTGCCGTGACACGGTATAGCAACTCTTCCTCCCAGATGAACCGCTCCCCCTCTAGCCCTGCTTGGTCTGTTTGTGCCCTGTCCCTATATACTTGGAGGGTGGGATCGGTCTGGACTTCGGTCGCAAAAGTCGTCGGGGTATCCCAGGACATGGGGGTCAGTTGGGGAACAGGGTCTCTTACCTGAGCCTCAGAGTGTATCGGTGTAGCCGTGGTGCGAGCCTGTTGTCGGGTGGTTACGGGGTGTGCCTCCTGGTACGGAGCCTGGGGAATAAAAGCGGAAGTCATTTGGCCCAAGTCATTCCCCAGCACAACATCTGCAGGTAAATTCTGCATCAGCCCCACTTCCACAGTTCCCTCTCCCACACCCCAATCCAAATGAACCTTGGCAGTAGGTAGCCGGTATACTGCTCCCCCTGCCACCCGTACTGCCACTGAGCCGCCAGTGTGGGTTGTGCCTGGTACCAAATGTGGTGCAACCAAAGTTAGAGTGGCTCCTGAATCCCGGAGCCCTTGTACCTCCTTCCCCTCCAGGGTTACTAGCTGCCGGTGATGTTGTCGGTTGTCGGTGGCCCGGACCGACATTACCTCATGCAGCACCCCTAGAGGCTCCTCAATTTGCGCACTCAGCAATTCTTGGGTGGCAGGGGCTACCTGGTAATGGTGCGCAGCAGCCCTGGGTGCCAAATTTTGCCGCACTTGATTCCAAGCCTGCCTGCTCCTGTTTTGGGTGCACTCTCGAGAAATGTGCCCCCACTGTTTGCATGTGTGACACTGAATGTTCGCCCGGCCGTTGTATCGGGAGGGGGGTGGTGGAGTATTCAGTGCTGGCCGGTGCAGGGGTACGGTGGGGCTGGTAGGGATAAAATTATTGGGTGTCCCTGTAATCCGAGGGAGAGTCTTATTTTGGGCACCGTGATGCCTCCTGGCATCAAAATGCTGATCCGCCAATTTAGCGGCTTCGGGTAGGGTGAGTGGTTTACGGTCCCTCACCCATTCTTGTGCTTCCGGGGACAAACCATTAAAAAACTGTTCCAGCAGCATTAACTGCCTCAACTCCTCCATGTTTGTAGCGTTGCTGGCCTGTATCCAGCCTAGTGATGCTTGGTCCAGCTTGTGCGCCCATTCTGCATGTGAATCTTTCTCAGGCTTGCGCAAGCCCCGGAATTTCCGCCGGTACGCCTCTGGGGTAATAGCATACCTCTCTAAGATCGCCCTCTTTACCTTAGGGTAATCTTTGCTGTCCTCTCGGGGTACAGCACGGTAGGCTTCAGCTGCCCTACCCGATAATTTGCCTGCCAGTAGCGGCACCCATGTGGCGGGTTCCAAATCGTGCAAATCGCACAGCCGCTCAAAGTCCTGCAAATACCCATCAATTTCGTCCTTTTCTTCACAAAACGCTTTAAATGCGTGATGTGGGACTTTGGGCTTTACCTGTCCGTAGGTGGAGGCAGTAACAGACTCGGCCCTAGGCGATGTTGCTGGTGTGCTGGTTGCCATCAGATAATCCTGTACATCCGATATCATCACGGTCATTATTTCCAGCGGTAATGGTTGTGGTAGGAACGCCAACCTGGTTCGTAGCTCTTTTTGGAATGGGGTCTCTTCCATGGCTGGTGGGGGTGTAGCGCTGCGGGCTTGGTCTCCCTCCATCAGTTCTGCGATCAGCACAGCCTTAGATTTGTTGCTGGCTATCTTACCCCTGGCTTCCAATAGTTCTTTTAAAGTCTGTCGTTTCAGTATGGTATAATCAATCTCCATACGAATTGCCCTTGCTTTCCTTGTTCGGTAGTTCCAGTTTACACGAACGCTGCTTTTCGGCTGTAAGGTTCGGATCCCGTCGCTTGCCACCAATTGTAACGGAATGCAGTATATTAGTCCACGATATCCGTTGGTATCTTCAGGAAATCCACAGTCAGAGTAGAAAGCAAGGCAATATCCCCAATCCTCCCAATAACCGGACGAAACACAGTTTGGGAGTCAACTAACTCGGTTTATTCACAAGCAGCGTATTTATGCAGTTCCCCATGCAAGGGGTTTCCATACAGATATTCCAGGGGATTTCTCCCAACATGCATTGTGACTTTCCCAACAGGCATCGCTGCACGAGAAGGATACTCCCACTAAAATGGACGATTAAGTGGATTATCCCCTCGTGCAGCAAAACCGACAATTGACATTAAAATACATAATTCCCGTAATATTCGGTACTTTAGAATAACCGAACGTTCGGTAGATAGCTGGGGTCGGGGCGCACACTTTGTGAGAATACCGCTCCGATCCCAGCTGAATTGACCGAACGCCGCACATAATACATTTAAACATCAAGGTGAGTTTAAAAGTACCGAATAAGTACGGGACACATAATGTACCGAACGCGGTACTCCCGAACGCTCTGGAAGTCCAGCGGTGTTCGGATCACTGAGTAACCGTTTCCAGTTCCAGGCTCTCGACGACCGAACACCGCTGCAGAGACAAAGGATCCAAGATGGCCGACCGCCGCATGGTCGGTAGTGGATCGACGGCCACCTAGGAGAGCCCTTAATTACCGATTGCAACAATGTTGCAATCGGTTAATTGGTGCCACACGACCTGTGAATGTGTGGTCTACCTGGGGAGTCCACATTCGTACGGCGAACGGCCAGGATAGCCGTGTTTCGTCGTACGAATGCTTTGTATGCTGGCGGCATACGGCTGCCAGCATGCGAACGGTCACAATACAATACACATACAGTCAACGGGACACGTTATACATTCAGCCTACGGACAACCTGTACTGAATATAGTTCAGAAGTGGCTAGGTTTGCCACACCCCCCGGGAGGGTTCTATCGGCTCTTCCGGTTTTAGCAAGTCAGGTAGTGGCAGATTCTCCTGATCTTCTGAGGCGGAGGCACAGATCGCCGTCACATCCTCTATCCTCTCATGGTAGGGTTTGAGCATGTTCACGTGGAGCATGCGTCTCTTCCCTACCCCTGAGCAGGGGCCAATCACATAGGTAGTGTCGCATCGCTGCTCTACTACCTGGTATGGGCCTTGCCAGATGGCCTGCAGCTTGTCTGTGCGGACGGGTTTTAAAATTAAAACCTTCTGCCCCACCTGAAAACTGCGGTCTCTGGCTCCTCTATCGTACCAGCGCCGCTGGCGTTGCTGGGCCGCCTGGAGGTTGGTGCGCACAGCCTGAGTCAGCGCCTCCAGACGGTCTCTGAACTCCAGTACGTATGATACGATAGGGGTTCCGTCTGTAGTACTCTCTCCCTCCCAGTGTTCCCTAATCAAGTTCAGGGGTCCCCGCACCCTCCTCCCAAACAGTAGTTCAAACGGGGAGAATCCTGTCGACTCCTGGGGGACCTCTCTATATGCAAAGAGTAGGTGAGGTAGGAACCTCTCCCAGTCTTTGTGGGTTTCCCCGAACGTACGAAGCATCTGCTTCAGCGTCCCGTTGAACCTCTCACATAGTCCATTGGACTGGGGATGGTAGGTGGAATTGACTATTGGCTTAATGCCACATACTTTCCACATATGTTGGGTGACCTCGGCAGTGAATTGGGTGCCCCGGTCCGATATTATTTCTTGGGGAAACCCTACTCGGGAAAATACTTTCATCAAGGCCTCAGCTACGGTTTCAGCATGAATGTTAGTGAGGGCCACAGCCTCGGGGTACCTGGTGGCGTAGTCCACTACAGTTAGAATGTACTTTTTGCCAGAGGGACTGGGTTTTGGCAGGGGCCCCACTATGTCTACAGCTACCCTGCTGAAGGGCTCTGCAATAATGGGTAGGGGACATAGCTTGGCTTTGTGGCGGTCCCCTCGTTTACCTACTCGCTGGCAGACGTCGCAGGAGGTGCAATACTGTCGCACGTCCTGAGAAATTCCGGGCCAGAAAAAAGCATGCGTTAAGCGATATCTGGTGCGGGTCATCCCTAGGTGTCCTGACAAGGGAATATCATGAGCGATTCTAAGTAGCTCCTGCCTATATTTCTGTGGTACCACTAACTGTTTGTTTGTCAGGGTGACAGACCCTCCCACTTCCTTTGCCGTGACGCGGTATAATAACCCTTTCTCCCACGTGTACCGCTCCCCCTCTAGCCCTGCCTGGTCAGTGTGTGCCCGGTCCCTATATACTTGTAGGGTGGGGTCTGTCTGTACTTCTGTCGCAAAGGTAGTCGGGGTATCCCAGGACATGGGAGTCGGGTGGGTTCATGGTCTCTTACCTGAGCCTCAGAGTGTATCGGTGTAGCCGTGGTGCGAGCCTGCTGCCGTGTAGTCACGGGATGGGCCTCCTGGTAGGGAGACTGGGGTATAAAAGCAGAAGTCATCTGGCCCAAGTCATTCCCCAGTACAACATCTGCGGGTAAATTTTGCATAAGCCCCACTTCCACAGTTCCCTCTCCCACACCCCAATCCAAATGTACCTTGGCAGTGGGTAGCCGGTATACTGCTCCCCCCGCCACCCGTACTGCCACTGATCCGCCAGTGTGAGTTGAGCCTGGTACCAAATGCGGTGCAACCAAAGTTAGAGTGGCTCCCGAATCTCGGAGCCCTTGTACCTCCTTCCCCTCCAGGGTCACTAGCTGACGATGATGTTGCCGGTTGTCGGTGGCTCGGACCGACATTACCTCGTGGAGTACTCCTAGAGGTTCCTCGGTCTGGGCGCTCAGCATTTCCTGGGTGGTTGGGGCTACTTGATAGTGATGCGCAGCAGCCCTTGGTGTTAAGTTTTGTCGCACCTAGTTCCATGCTTGTCGGCTCCGGTTTTGCGTGCACTCACAAGAAATATGTCCCCACTGTTTGCAGGTGTGGCATTGAATGTTAGCCCGGCCATTGTATTGAGAGGGGGGTGGTGGATTATTTGGTGTGGGCCTGGACAGGGTTACTGTGGGGCCGGTAGGAGAAAAGTTATTGGGTGGCCCGGTAATCCGAGGGAAAGTCTTACTTTGAAGTCCGTGATGCCTCCTGGCATCAAAATGCTGATCCGCTAGTCTAGCCGCTTCGGTTAGGGTGAGTGGTTTCCGATCTCTCACCCATTCTTGTGCTTCTGGGGACAAGCCATTAAAGAATTGCTCCAGCAGCATCAACTGCCGCAATTCTTCCATATTGGTAGCGTTGCTGGCTTCTATCCAGACTTGTGATGCTTGGTCCAGCTTGTGTGCCCACTCTGCATGTGAATCTTTCTCAGGTTTGCGCAAGCCCCTGAACTTGCGCCGGTACGCCTCTGGGGTAATGGCATACCTCTCCAAGATCGCCCTCTTTACTTTTGGGTAATCTTTGCTGTCCTCTCGGGGCACAGCGCGGTAGGCTTCGGCTGCCCTACCCGATAATTTGCCTGCCAGTAGGGGTACCCATACTGCGGGTTCCAAGTCGTGCAAATCACACAGCCTCTCGAAATCCTGTAAATACCCGTCGATCTCGTCCTTTTCTTCACAAAACACTTTAAATGCATCACGCATTTAAAGTGTTTTGTGAAGAAAAGGACGAGATCGACGGGTATTTACAGGATTTCGGGGACTTTGGGTTTTACCTGTCCGTATATGGAGGCAGTAACAGACTCTGCCCTAGGCGGTGTCTCCGGTGTGCGGTTTGCCATCAGATAATCATGCACATCTGACATCAGCACGGTCATTATTTCCATGGGTACTGGCTGTGGCAGGAACTCCATCCTGGTTCTCAGCTCTCTCTGGTATGGGGTCTCTTCCATGGCTGGTGGAGGTGTAGCGCTGCGGGCTCTGTCTCCCTCCATCAGTTCAGCGATCAGCACAGCTTTGGATTTGTTGCTGGCTATCTTACCCCTGGCTTCCAGTAGCTCCTTTAAAGTCTGTCGTTTCAGTACGGTATAATCAATCTCCATACGAATTGCCCTTGCTTTCCTTGTTCGGTAGTTTCAGTTTACACGAACACTGCTTCTCGGCTGTAAGGTTCGGATCCCGTCGCTTGCCACCAATTGTAGCGGAACGCAGTATTATAGTCCACGATCTCCGTTGGTATCTTAGGTAATCCACAGTCAGAGTAGAAAGCACGGCAATATTCCCAATCCTCCCAATAACCGGACGAAACATAGTTTGGGAGTCAACTAACTTGCTTTATTCACAGACTTCCATATTTATGCAGTTCCCCTTGCAAGGGGTTTCCTTCCAGAAGTTACAGGGGATTTCTCCCATCAGGCAGTACGATTATCCCAACAGGCATTGCTGCACGAGAGGGATCCTCCCACTAAAATGGACGATTAAGTAGATTATCCCCTCGTGCAGCAAAACTGACAATTCACACAGAAATCCATATTTCACACAATATTGCTCGCTTTTATACGAATGACCATTCGGTAGATAGCTGGGGTCTGTGGGCACATTTAGTGAGAATACCGCTCAGATCCCAGCTATTCTAACCGAACGCCGCACAAAATAAATTTGTCCATCGAGTTCGGCTTAAAACTACCGAACATCGATGGGGAACAGAATGTGGCGAACGCGGGGCTCCCGAACGCTCTGGAAGTCCAGCGGTGTTCGAGTCATTGAGTAGCCGTTTTCAGTTCCAGGCTCTTGACGACCGAACACCGCTGCAGAAACAAAGGATCCAAGATGGCCGACCGCCGCATGGTCAGTAGCCGAACGACGGCCACCTAGGAAAGCCTTCAATTACCGATTGCAACATTGTTGCAATCGGTTTATTAGTGCCACACGACTGTGAGTGTGTGGTCTACTTGGGGAGCCCGCATTCGTTTGGCGAACGGCCCGGATAGCCGTGTTTCGTCAAACGAAAGGCTTGCATGCTGGTAGCGTACGGCTGCCAGCATGCGAACGGACATAATATAGTACATACACAACCACGATATACAGTAATACATTCAGCCTACAAACAACCTTTGTTAACTAAAGTCCAGAAGTGGCTAGGTTTGCCACAGATACAGTGTGTAATACGGAGATACTGAGTGTAATACAGGGATACTGTGTGTAATATAGAGATACTGTGTGTAATATAGAAATACTGTGTGTAATACAGAAATACTGAGTGTAATACAGGGATACAGTGTGTAATACAGGGATACTGAGTGCAATACAGAGATTCTGAGTGTAATACAGGGATACTGTGTGTAATATAGAGATACTGTGTGCAATACAGAGATACCGAGTGTAATACAGGCATACTGAGTGTAATACAGGGATACTGTGTGTAACATAGAGATACTGAGTGTAATACAGGGATACTGAGTGTAATACAGGGGTACTGAGTGTAATACAGGGATACTGTATGTAACATAGAGATACTGAGTGTAATACAGGGATACTGAGTGTAATACAGGGACACTGAGTGTAATACAGGGATACTGAGTGTAATACAGGGATACTGTGTGTAACACAGAGATACTGAGTGTAATACAGGGAAACTGAGTGTAGTACAGGGATACAGTGTGATATACAGAGATAAAGTGTGTAATACAGAGATACTGAGTGTAATACAGAGATACTGAGTGTAATACAGGGGTACTGTGTGTAATACAGAGATACTGAATGTAATATAGAGATACTGAGTGTAATACAGGGATACAGTGTGTAATAAAGAGAAACTGAGTGTAATACAGGGATACTGTGTGTAATACAGAGATACTGAATGTAATATAGAGATACTGAGTGTAATACAGGGATACTGTGTGTAATACAGAGATACTGAATGTAATATAGAGATACTGAGTGTAATACAGGGATACAGTGTGTAATAAAGAGAAACTGAGTGTAATACACGGATACTGTGTGTAATACAGAGATACTGAGTGTAATACAGGGATACAGTGTGTAATACAGGGATACAGAGTGTAATATGGAGATACTGGGTGTAATACATGGATACTGTGTGTAATACAGATATACTGAGTGCAATACAGGGATACTGAGTGTAATACAGGGATACAGTGTGTAATATAGAGATACTGTTACGACACTCACCGCCTGGGGAATGAAGCCGCCGTTTAGTCGATAATCCCCTTTCTCCAGAAATGCAATTCCAGTATAACCGATCACAAAACTCCCGAACGGAGCATACGAATGCGGTAACTCCCGATCAGCAATTCATCCGAAATCCTTCCACAGCTAGAAATAAACGAAAGCGCTGTCCCAATAGTCAATCCCTCCACAAACGAGACAAAGCTCCGTTTTGAAGGTCAAGCAGTAATGTGTTTAATGGGGGCTACCTGCCCAGTATTTATGCAGGTCTCCACCAGGTAGACACTCCCCTAGGGGACCTGGTGGAAGACTGTAAAATATATTAGACAGTAGCCAATCGCAGTGGCTATAACACAAGCCCTTCCCATTTTACCCATAATACATCTGTTCCTATCCCGGAGATAATTAGAGAGAAACCTAATTAACTCCGAGGATAGGAACCATCGCCATTTTAAAATCAAACACAAAAAATGCAATAAAATACATAAAATCAAAAGTACCGAATATATAGTGTTCGTGCAACGTATCCCCAGATAGCCTGGAGCTGAGGGCATATTCCTACCGAATAGCGCTCAGGTCCGATGTACACAGTCCAATCGCCATGGAGTCAAAGTCTCTCATAAGTCCTTCGGTATACGAATGACTCCATGGGACGGCTATCTGGGTAAGTTCATACGGATGAAAGAAACTCCCGAACGGAACAGTGTTCGTATGCCTCCAAGGGAATAGAAGGGGAGACGGCCGTCTCTAGCGGTGTTCGGTAGATAAAGAGTCCGTTTTTAGATCCATGGGTTTTGCACCGCTGATTCGCCTCGTGTCCAAAATGGCCGCCGCCTCGTGTTCGGCATACGAACGACGACCACCCGTACGGATGGAATGGAGAGGTGTTTGCGGTTAACCACAACGTTCTAATTTGTGGTCAAGGTGTTAATGAGCCGCACACTCCTCTCCTGGGTGGCCGATGTTCGGTAGTTTCAATCGGTACTTTAGAAAACGTACGAACAAAAGCATACGGACAGGAAATCCACGAATCCAATGCAAACAGACGAACCAGCAATACAGGTCTATGCAGCAGGGTTCGTCACAGATACTGTGTGTAATACAGGGATACTGTGTGTAATACAGGGATACAGTGTGTAATACAGGGATACAGTGTGTAATACGGAGATACTGAGTGTAATACAGGGATACTGTGTGTAGTACAGGGATACAGTGTGTAATACAGAGATAAAGTGTGTAATACAGAGATACTGAGTGTAATACAGAGACACTGAGTGTAATACAGGGATTCTGTGTGTAATACAGAGATACTGAATGTAATATAGAGATACTGAGTGTAATACAGGGATACAGTGTGTAATAAAGAGATACTGAGTGTAATACAGGGATACTGTGTGTAATACAGGGATACTGTGTGTAATACAGAGATACTGAGTGTAATACAGGGATACAGTGTGTAATACAGGGATACAGAGTGTAATACGGAGATACTGAGTGTAATACGGAGATACTGAGTGTAATACAGGGATACTGTGTGTAATACAGAGATACTGAGTGTAATACAGGGATACTGAGTGTAATACAGGGATACTGTGTGTAATACAGAGATACAGTGTGTAATATAGAGATACTGTGTGTAATACAGGGATACTGTGTGTAATACAGGGATACAGTGTGTAATACGGAGATACTGAGTGTAATACAGGGATACTGTGTGTAATACAGGGATACAGTATGTAATACGGAGATACTGAGTGTAATACAGGGATACTGTGTGTAATATTGAGATACTGTGTGTAATATAGAAATACTGTGTGTAATACAGAAATACTGAGTGTAATACAGGGATACAGTGTGTAATACAGGGATACTGAGTGTAATACAGAGATACTGAGTGTAATACAGGGATACTGTGTGTAATATAGAGATACTGTGTGCAATACAGAGATACCGAGTGTAATTCAGGCATACTGAGCGTAATACAGGGATACTGTGTGTAACATAGAGATACTGAGTGTAATTCAGGGATACTGAGTGTAATACAGGGGTACTGAGTGTAATACAGGGATACTGTATGTAACATAGAGATACTGAGTGTAATACAGGGATACTGAGTGTAATAAAGGGACACTGGGTGTAATACAGGGATACTGAGTGTAATACAGGGATACTGTGTGTAACACAGAAATACTGAGTGTAATACAGGGAAACTGAGTGTAGTACAGGGATACATTGTGTAATACAGAGATAAAGTGTGTGTGGCGAAACCAGCTTCGCCACTGTGAACTGGAGAGGCCTGGCTGCTAGCCTCCTGCCCGCTGACTATGGCCCCTGGACATATTGCACTTTAAAGACTATATTTGGGCATGTACTAATTTATATTGCTGCTACTGGCCCTTTAAAATCAGCGATGGACATATTGGGACTTTTGGGACTACTGTCCCTTTAAGACTGTGTAACATATCACAGTAATACTGTCTTAAATATTATGTAGGTATTTATGTGTTCAGTTAAACTGGGGATATGTAGAAATGTGTGTTTTATGTGTTAAATGTATCAGTAGGTAATTTTATGTCTTTTACTGTCTTTTTGCAACCATGTGGTTAATGGAGTCTGACTCTAGTCCTAGATAATTGAATTACTTCTCCAATTATCTCCAGGGCAGAAGGGAGGAAGCCGGGATGCATTGTGGGGGATGTTTTACTTCTGTTTGAGCCAGATTGTGCCATGCTGCAAGCCCAGGCCCAAAAGATACTTTTAGTAACTTTTTAACCCCTGGTCGGATTCATGCCATTTTTTAATATGTTGTTCCCCTGAATGGATTGATTGTGGATATGTATTTTTATGTGAATGTGATGTATGGTTTTAAAGTTATGGAAGTTGTGTAAAAGTATATTTTAAACTGTATGCATAATGGGATTATGTGTCACACTAAGGGGAGGGGATGTGTGGGAGGTAACATCTATGTCATTGGTTATTTTATGCCTCCCCCTGGGTGTGGCCTGTATGTGTGAGTTGGAAATAAAAGCCAGACTGGATGTCCCAGTCTAGAGTTCTTGCTTAACCCTCAAAGCGATGTGTCGTCTCGGTCTTTGGGGGAATGGGATTGTATGCTGACTGCCAAGAGTGTAAGCCGATGTCTGCTTTTCTTGTTCAGCTGTTCCAGTGTTCGTGTGGTTCCAGTCGGGAGAATGGTGTTTGCAGTAGCTGCCTGTGCATCTGGAAAGGGGATTATCGCCTAAACTGGGTTTTATCCTCTTGTAAGTGAAACGGTCCGTTACAATTGGTGGCAAGCGGCGGGATCGTTCCTACAACCAGAGGGACAGCTACAGACAACACCATTTTTTGGATTACAAATTGAGGGCAACGCTAGTATCCGTACAGCGACCCTATCTACAAAGGAACTCAGAAAATGGAGGAGAAGTTTCAAGTTAGATTGGACGATTACGTCCTGGAGTCTGGAGCAGTCTCAGAGGAGAACATGTTGATGTACAGAGAGACTGTCAGAGCCAGATTGTGGGACGAAGCCCTAGAGGAAGTACAGTATTCACGAGGGGATCAGCGCCGCAGCAGAAGGCAGCGAATTCTGGCTAGAATGGCAGAGCGGATGCCCCTCCTGAGAAAACAGACCACAGAAAAGTGGGTGACTAGACTCGAGATTCTAGTATACGCAGAACTGGTGCTCGACGACGCATACCAGGCGCTACAGTGGTACGCGGCTCAGTGTGTCCCCAGGATGGCAGAGTATGAGTTCCCAGAAGGCGGAGATTACACTGGCCCTGGTCGATTTTGGAATAATAGTGGTGACGAGGACTTTGGGGAAGATACCGACTATCGTTTTTGGGACCTGTACGGCATCCGAGAGAACATGCTGGGTCTCTTTGGCGCTATTGACCTCGAGGCAGACCTACGATATTTGGTTAACCAGGAATGGAACCTGGAGGGGGATTACCTGCGACTCATCAATGAGGCCTGGGAAGAGACAACCGGTCCTCCCGCCCAACAGCAACCAGCAGTACCCGAGGTAGCAGAGGTATCCAGCGACTTGGAGCAGACAAGTATGGAAGGCTCTGACGCTGAAGATGATTTTATGGCCAAGGTGAGGCAGCAAGTGGCCCAGTATGGGGGTTATATATCCATGGACACATTCCAGGGGATCTGGAACCAGGTCATGGCTGAGCAAAACTCAAAGATGGACGAAGAGTATGATGAGCAGGAAGAGTGGTACAGCAGCAGAGTAGAGGCTGCATCCGAGGAGGTTAGCCGCCCCCCCCTGAGGCGGCAGGAAGAACCCGAAGTAGGGGTCCTCATAGACTGGTCCTGTGAGCAACCCCAGGGAGGTGAAGGTGTCGTCCTTCCTCCCCAGCGGCAGTGTGTACCCCAGGGAGGTGAAGGTGTCGTCCTTCCTCCCCAGCGGCAGATTGTACCTCAGGGAGCTGAAGGTGCCGTCCTTCCTCCCCAGCGGCAGTGTGTGTCCCAGGGAGATGAAGGTGTCGTCCTTCCTCCCCAGCAGCAGGCTGAGTTACAGGGGGCAGAGGTTGTTGTTCCTGCCCCCCAGCAGAAGAGTGATATGCCAGGAAGGCAGTGTGAAGTAAAGGGAGAGGAGAGCAGCGTCCTCCCTCCCCAGCGGCAGTGTGTGTCTCCGGGAGCTGATGGTGTCGTCCATCCTCCCCAGCGGCAGGCTGAGTTACAGGGGGCAGAGGTTGTTGTTCCTGCCCCCCAGCAACAAAGTGATGTGCCAAGAAGGCAGTGTGAGGTGAAGGGAGAGGAGAGCAGCGTCCTTCCTCCCCAGTGGCAGTGTGTACCTCAGGGAGCAGAAGGTGCCATCCTTTCTCCCCAGCGGCAGTTTGCCATCCAGAGAGAGGAACTTGTTACACCCTCTCTCCCACGGCAACCTAATCCACCAAGGGGAGATGTTAAGCCCCACAACTGTGCAGATGGGACCGTAGTCTCTGCACTTACAGCACAAGGGATAGGGACGGTCGGTCCTGTTCCCCAGCCTCAGTGTGATGGATCCAAAGGGGAGACAGTCGGTCTCCCCCTCCGGCAGTCGAGCTGTGCACCTAAAGGGGAGACAGCCAGTCTCCAGCAACCAGGCGCCCACCAGACTACTCCCGTGGTAGGGCTGGCAACAGGACAGAGTACCGCTGGTCTCTGCCCCCTCAGCAACCCACCAAGGCAGCCTACCCGTCTCCCACCCAGCAGTGGTGAAACACCAGAACTTGGACAAAATCCTTCCTCACCCAGATGTAGTAACCGGTTAGTGTGGGTGGGCTGCTCTGTTATTTCTGTTTCGTGGGTGGGTTGCTGGACTAACCAGGGCACTGACCGGCAGAAAGTCAGGTACCCTGTTAGTCTAATTGACAAAGGGGAGAAATGTGGCGAAACCAGCTTCGCCACTGTGAACTGGAGAGGCCTGGCTGCTAGCCTCCTGCCCGCTGACTATGGCCCCTGGACATATTGCACTTTAAAGACTATATTTGGGCATGTACTAATTTATATTGCTGCTACTGGCCCTTTAAAATCAGCGATGGACATATTGGGACTTTTGGGACTACTGTCCCTTTAAGACTGTGTAACATATCACAGTAATACTGTCTTAAATATTATGTAGGTATTTATGTGTTCAGTTAAACTGGGGATATGTAGAAATGTGTGTTTTATGTGTTAAATGTATCAGTAGGTAATTTTATGTCTTTTACTGTCTTTTTGCAACCATGTGGTTAATGGAGTCTGACTCTAGTCCTAGATAATTGAATTACTTCTCCAATTATCTCCAGGGCAGAAGGGAGGAAGCCGGGATGCATTGTGGGGGATGTTTTACTTCTGTTTGAGCCAGATTGTGCCATGCTGCAAGCCCAGGCCCAAAAGATACTTTTAGTAACTTTTTAACCCCTGGTCGGATTCATGCCATTTTTTAATATGTTGTTCCCCTGAATGGATTGATTGTGGATATGTATTTTTATGTGAATGTGATGTATGGTTTTAAAGTTATGGAAGTTGTGTAAAAGTATATTTTAAACTGTATGCATAATGGGATTATGTGTCACACTAAGGGGAGGGGATGTGTGGGAGGTAACATCTATGTCATTGGTTATTTTATGCCTCCCCCTGGGTGTGGCCTGTATGTGTGAGTTGGAAATAAAAGCCAGACTGGATGTCCCAGTCTAGAGTTCTTGCTTAACCCTCAAAGCGATGTGTCGTCTCGGTCTTTGGGGGAATGGGATTGTATGCTGACTGCCAAGAGTGTAAGCCGATGTCTGCTTTTCTTGTTCAGCTGTTCCAGTGTTCGTGTGGTTCCAGTCGGGAGAATGGTGTTTGCAGTAGCTGCCTGTGCATCTGGAAAGGGGATTATCGCCTAAACTGGGTTTTATCCTCTTGTAAGTGAAACGGTCCGTTACAGTGTGTAATACAGAGATACTGAGTGTAATATAGATATACTGAGTGTAATACAGGGATACTGTGTGTAATACAGAGATACTGAATGTAATATAGATATACTGAGTGTAATACAGGGATACAGTGTGTAATAAAGAGAAACTGAGTGTAATACAGGGATACTGTGTGTAATACAGATATACTGAGTGTAATACAGGGATACAGTGTGTAATACAGGGATACAGAGTGTAATACGGAGATACTGAGTGTATACAGGGATACTGTGTGTAATACAGAGATACTGAGTGTAATACAGATATACTGATTGTAATACAGGGATACTGAGTGTAATACAGGGATACTGAGTGTAATACAGGGATACAGTGTGTAATATAGAGATACTGTGCGTAATACAGGGATACTGTGTGTAATACAGGGATACAGTGTGTAATACGGAGATACTGAGTGTAATACAGGGATGCTGTGTGTAGTACAGGGATACAGTGTGTAATACAGAGATAAAGTGTGTAATACAGAGATACTGAATGTAATATAGAGATACTGAGTGTAATACAGGGATACAGTGTGTAATAAAGAGATACTGAGTGTAATACAGGGATACTGTGTGTAATACAGGGATACTGTGTGTAATACAGAGATACTGAGTGTAATACAGGGATACAGTGTGTAATACAGGGATACAGAGTGTAATACGGAGATACTGAGTGTAATACAGGGATACTGTGTGTAATACAGAGATACTGAGTGTAATACAGATATACTGAGTGTAATACAGGGATACTGAGTGTAATACAGGGATACTGTGTGTAATACAGACATACTGAGTGTAATACAGGCATACAGTGTGTAATATAGAGATACTGTGTGTAATACAGGGATACTGTGTGTCATACAGGGATACAGTGTGTAATACGGAGATACTGAGTGTAATACAGGAATACTGTGTGTAATATAGAGATACTGTGTGTAATATAGAAATACTGTGTGTAATACAGAAATACCGAGTGTAATAAAGGGATACAGTGTGTAATACAGGGATACTGTATGTAATACAGAGATACTGAGTGTAATACAGATATACTGAGTGCAATACAGGGATACTGAGTGTAATACAGGGATACTGAGTGTAATACAGGGATACAGTGTGTAATATAGAGATACTGTGTGTAATACAGGGATACTGTGTGTAATACAGGGATACAGTGTGTAATACGGAGATACTAAGTGTAATACAGGGATACTGTGTGTAGTACAGGGATACAGTGTGTAATACAGAGATAAAGTGTGTAATACAGAGATACTGAGTGTAATACAGAGATACTGAGTGTAAAACAGGGATACTGTGTGTAATACAGAGATACTGAATGTAATATAGAGATACTGAGTGTGATACAGGGATACGGTGTGTAATAAAGAGATACTGAGTGTAATACAGGGATACTGTGTGTAATACAGGGATACTGTGTGTAATACAGATATACTGAGTGTAATACAGGGATACAGTGTGTAATACAGGGATACAGAGTGTAATACGGAGATACTGAGTGTAATACAGGGATACTGTGTGTAATACAGAGATACTGAGTGTTATACAGATATACTGAGTGTAATACAGGGATACTGAGTGTAATAAAGGGATACTGTGTGTAATACAGAGATACTGAGTGTAATACAGGCATACAGTGTGTAATATAGAGATACTGTGTGTAATACAGGGATACTGTGTGTAATACAGGGATACAGTGTGTAATACGGAGATACTGAGTGTAATACAGGGATACTGTGTGTAATATAGAGATACTGTGTGTAATATAGAAATACTGTGTGTAATACAGAAATACTGAGTTTAATACAGGGATACAGTGTGTAATACAGGGATACTGAGTGTAATACAGAGATACTGAGTGTAATACAGGGATACAGTGTGTAATACAGGGATACAGAGTGTAATACGGAGATACTGAGTGTAATACAGGGATACTGTGTGTAATACAGAGATACTGAGTGTAATACAGATATACTGAGTGTAATACAGGGATACTGAGTGTAATACAGGGATACTGTGTGTAATACAGACATACTGAGTGTAATACAGGCATACAGTGTGTAATATAGAGATACTGTGTGTAATACAGGGATACTGTGTGTCATACAGGGATACAGTGTGTAATACGGAGATACTGAGTGTAATACAGGAATACTGTGTGTAATATAGAGATACTGTGTGTAATATAGAAATACTGTGTGTAATACAGAAATACTGAGTGTAATTGTAACGGACCGTTTCAGCATACAAGGGGAAAAATGCGTTTAGGCGATAATCCCCTTTTCCATAGACAGGCACAGCTACTGCAGAACATCAGAACTCACGAGCTGGATACGAAATAACACTCCGAACTGGAACAGCTGAACAAGAAAAGCATACAATCGGCTTACACTCTTGGCAGTCAGCTTACAATCCAATCCCCCCCAAGAACGAGACGACACTTCATTTTGAGGGTTAAGCAGGAACTCCAGACTGGGACACCCAGTCTGCCTTTTATTACCAACAAGTACATACAGGACACTCCCAGGGGGAGGATGAAATTAACCAATCACATGGATGTACCTCCCACACATTTCCTCCCCTTAGATTAACACTTAACACAATTATACTGTACACCTTTTTCCCCAATTCCTGGATGTACCCCAAATACATATGATACACCTCCAAAACAGGTATCCCCTGATAGCCCTTATTCAGGGGGACAACATATGCAAGAATCAGCCCATTCGGATAAACGGTTCGGGAGATATGGGGTTCCAAAGATTTGACCGACCGCATGGGTAAAGTATCCGAAAACAGTTCCATGCATTTTGGCCCTGCGGTCGGTCACAAACAAGGGAATGAAAACAGGCGAATTACTTGGGTTATAGAGACTAAGGGGAATTCGCATGAATCCCCTAGTTCGTATGTTTCTTTCTACCGAACGACGGGTCATTCGGTAGTTTCTATACGAAATCCTGGAAGTCTGGAGGTCTCAGCGGTGTTTGCCTAGTCGAGTGTCCGATTTCAGTTCCAGACACTCGACGGCAAAACACCGCTGTTCGGCAGTTAAAGATGGCCGCCGCCACGTGGTTGTTTCCTGAATGGCGGCCACCCAGAGGACACAGAACACATTACATGATTGCCAATTACCTGTTTGCAACATTGTTGCAAACGGTAATTGGAGGCACACTTAGTCCTGGGTGGTCTGGTTGTTCGGTAGTTTCCCCCATACAATGAATGGAGTGATCCTACCGAACAATCAGATGAATGCTGTACACATATATAACCCAGGTTAACTGCATACAAAAATACATACATGACATTAAAATATTAAAGGCAGGATTACTGTACTACGCTCCACAGTCTTAAAGGGACAGTAGTCCCAAAATGTCCATTGCTGATTTTAAAGAGCCAGTAGCAGCCATACAAATTCGTACATGCCCAAATATAGTCTTTAAAGTGCAATATGTCCAGGGGCCATAGTCGCAGGGCAGGAGGCTAGCAACCAGGCCTCTCCAGTTCACAGTGGCGAAGCTGGTTTCGCCACATTTCTCCCCTTGGCCAATTAGACTAACAGGGTACCTGACTTTCTGCCGGTCAGTGCCCTGGTTAGTCCAGCAACCCACCCACAAAACAGAAATAACAGAGCAGCCCACCCCCACTAACCGGTTACTACATCTGGGTGAGGAAGAATTCTGTCCAAGTTCTGGTGTCTCACCACTGCTGGGTGGGAGACGAGTAGGCTGTCTTGGTGGGTTGCTGAGGGGGCAGAGACCAGCGGTACTCTGTCCTGTTGCCAGCACTACCACGGGAGTAGTCTGGTGGGCGCCTGGTTGCTGGAGACTGACTGTCTCCCCTTTAGGTGCACAGCTCGACTGCCGGAGGGGGAGACCGACTGTCTCCCCTTTGGATCCATCACACTGAGGCTGGGGAACAGGACCGACCATCACTATCTCTTGTGCGGTAGGTGCAGAGACTACGGTCCCATCTGCACAGTTGTGGGGCTTAACATCTCCCCTTGGTGGGTTAGGTTGCCGTGGGAGAGAGGGTGTAACAAGCTCCTCTCTCTGGATGGCAAACTGCCGCTGGGGAGGAAGGACTGCACCTTCTGCTCCCTGAAACACACACTGCCGCTGGGGAGGGAGGACACTGCTCTCCTCTCCCTTTACTTCACACTGCCTTCCTGGCACATAACTTTGCTGCTGGGGGGCAGGAACAACAACCTCTGCCCCCTGTAACTCAGCCTGCCGCTGGGGAGGAAGGACGACACCTTCATCTCCCTGGGGTACACACTGCCGCTGGGGAGGGAGGACGCTGCTCTCCTCTCCCTTCACTTCACACTGCCTTCCTGGCACATCACTTTGCTGCTGGGGGGCAGGAACAACAACCTCTGCCCCCTGTAACTCAGCCTGCCGCTGGGGAGGAAGGACGACACCTTCATCTCCCTGGGGTACACACTGCCGCTGGGGAGGGAGGACGCTGCTCTCCTCTCCCTTCACTTCACACTGCCTTCCTGGCACATCACTTTGCTGCTGGGGGGCAGGAACAACAACCTCTGCCCCCTGTAACTCAGCCTGCCGCTGGGGAGGAAGGACGACACCTTCATCTCCCTGGGGTACACACTGCCGCTGGGGAGGAAGGACGACACCTTCATCTCCCTGGGTTACCCACTGCCGCTGGGGAGGAAGGGCGACACCTTCATCTCCCTGGGGTTGCTCACAGGACCAGTCTAGGAGCTCTGCTACCTCGGGCACTGCTGGTTGCTGTTGGGCGGGAGGACCGGTTGTCTCTTCCCAGGCCTCATTGATGAGTCGCCGGTAATCCCCCTCCAGGTTCCATTCCTGGGTAACTAAATATCGTAGGTCTGCCTCGAGGTCAATAGCGCCAAAGAGACCCAGCATGTTCTCTCGGATGCCGTACAGGTCCCAAAATCGATAGTCGGTATCTTCCCCAAAGTCCTCGTCACCACTATTATTCCAAAATAGACCGGGGCCAGTGTAATCTCCGCCTTCTGGGAACTCATACTCTGCCATCCTGGGGACACACTGAGCCGCGTACCACTGTAGCGCCTGGTATGCGTCGTCGAGCACCAGTTCTGCGTATACTAGAATCTCGAGTCTAGTCACCCACTTTTCTGTGGTCTGTTTTCCCAGGAGGGGCATCCGCTCTGCCATTCTAGCCAGAATTCGTTGCCTTCTGCTGCGGCGTTGATCCCCTCGTGAATACTGTACTTCCTCTAGGGCTTCGTCCCACAATTCGAGTCTGACAGTCTCTCTGTACATCAACAGGTCCTTTTCTGACATTGCTCTAGACTCCCAGACGTACTCGTCCAATTTAACTTGAAACTTCTCCTCCATTTTCTGAGTTCCTTTGTAGATAGGGTCGCTGTACGGATACTAGCGTTGCCCTCAATTTGTAATCCAAAAAATGGTGTTGTCTGTAGCTGTCCCTCTGGTTGTAGGAACGATCCCACCGCTGCCACCAATTGTAACGGACCGTTTCAGCATACAAGGGGAAAAATGCGTTTAGGCGATAATCCCCTTTTCCATAGACAGGCACAGCTACTGCAGAACATCAGAACTCACGAGCTGGATACGAAATAACACTCCGAACTGGAACAGCTGAACAAGAAAAGCATACAATCGGCTTACACTCTTGGCAGTCAGCTTACAATCCAATCCCCCCCAAGAACGAGACGACACTTCATTTTGAGGGTTAAGCAGGAACTCCAGACTGGGACACCCAGTCTGCCTTTTATTACCAACAAGTACATACAGGACACTCCCAGGGGGAGGATGAAATTAACCAATCACATGGATGTACCTCCCACACATTTCCTCCCCTTAGATTAACACTTAACACAATTATACTGTACACCTTTTTCCCCAATTCCTGGATGTACCCCAAATACATATGATACACCTCCAAAACAGGTATCCCCTGATAGCCCTTATTCAGGGGGACAACATATGCAAGAATCAGCCCATTCGGATAAACGGTTCGGGAGATATGGGGTTCCAAAGATTTGACCGACCGCATGGGTAAAGTATCCGAAAACAGTTCCATGCATTTTGGCCCTGCGGTCGGTCACAAACAAGGGAATGAAAACAGGCGAATTACTTGGGTTATAGAGACTAAGGGGAATTCGCATGAATCCCCTAGTTCGTATGTTTCTTTCTACCGAACGACGGGTCATTCGGTAGTTTCTATACGAAATCCTGGAAGTCTGGAGGTCTCAGCGGTGTTTGCCTAGTCGAGTGTCCGATTTCAGTTCCAGACACTCGACGGCAAAACACCGCTGTTCGGCAGTTAAAGATGGCCGCCGCCACGTGGTTGTTTCCTGAATGGCGGCCACCCAGAGGACACAGAACACATTACATGATTGCCAATTACCTGTTTGCAACATTGTTGCAAACGGTAATTGGAGGCACACTTAGTCCTGGGTGGTCTGGTTGTTCGGTAGTTTCCCCCATACAATGAATGGAGTGATCCTACCGAACAATCAGATGAATGCTGTACACATATATAACCCAGGTTAACTGCATACAAAAATACATACATGACATTAAAATATTAAAGGCAGGATTACTGTACTACGCTCCACAGTCTTAAAGGGACAGTAGTCCCAAAATGTCCATTGCTGATTTTAAAGAGCCAGTAGCAGCCATACAAATTCGTACATGCCCAAATATAGTCTTTAAAGTGCAATATGTCCAGGGGCCATAGTCGCAGGGCAGGAGGCTAGCAACCAGGCCTCTCCAGTTCACAGTGGCGAAGCTGGTTTCGCCACAGTAATAAAGGGATACAGTGTGTAATACAGGGATACTGTATGTAATACAGAGATACTGAGTGTAATACAGATATACTGAGTGCAATACAGGGATACTGAGTGTAATACAGGGATACTGAGTGTAATACAGGGATACAGTGTGTAATATAGAGATACTGTGTGTAATACAGGGATACTGTGTGTAATACAGGGATACAGTGTGTAATACGGAGATACTAAGTGTAATACAGGGATACTGTGTGTAGTACAGGGATACAGTGTGTAATACAGAGATAAAGTGTGTAATACAGAGATACTGAGTGTAATACAGAGATACTGAGTGTAAAACAGGGATACTGTGTGTAATACAGAGATACTGAATGTAATATAGAGATACTGAGTGTGATACAGGGATACAGTGTGTAATAAAGAGATACTGAGTGTAATACAGGGATACTGTGTGTAATACAGGGATACTGTGTGTAATACAGATATACTGAGTGTAATACAGGGATACAGTGTGTAATACAGGGATACAGAGTGTAATACGGAGATACTGAGTGTAATACAGGGATACTGTGTGTAATACAGAGATACTGAGTGTAATACAGATATACTGAGTGTAATACAGGGATACTGAGTGTAATAAAGGGATACTGTGTGTAATACAGAGATACTGAGTGTAATACAGGCATACAGTGTGTAATATAGAGATACTGTGTGTAATACAGGGATACTGTGTGTAATACAGGGATACAGTGTGTAATACGGAGATACTGAGTGTAATACAGGGATACTGTGTGTAATATAGAGATACTGTGTGTAATATAGAAATACTGTGTGTAATACAGAAATACTGAGTTTAATACAGGGATACAGTGTGTAATACAGGGATACTGAGTGTAATACAGAGATACTGAGTGTAATACAGGGATACGGTGTGTAATATAGAGATACTGTGTGCAATACAGAGATACCGAGTGTAATTCAGGCATACTGAGTGTAATACAGGGATACTGTGTGTAACATAGAGATACTGAGTGTAATACAGGGATACTGAGTGTAATACAGGGGTACTTGTAACGGAATGCAGTGTGGCAAACCTAGCCACTTCTGAACTATATTCATTGCAGGTTGTTCGTAGGCTGAATGTATAACGTGTCCCGTTGACTGTATGTGTATTGTACTGTGACCGTTCGCATGCTGGCAGCCGTATGCCGCCAGCATACAAAGCATTCGTACGACGAAACACGGCTATCCTGGCCGTTCGCCGTACGAATGTGGACTCCCCAGGTAGACCACACATTCCCAGGTCGTGTGGCACCAATTAACCGATTGCAACATTGTTGCAATCGGTAATTAAGGGCTCTCCTAGGTGGCCGTCGATCCACTACCGACCATGCGGCGGTCGGCCATCTTGGATCCTTTGTCTCTGCAGCGGTGTTCGGTCGTCGAGAGCCTGGAACTGAAAACGGCTACTCAGTGATCCGAACACCGCTGGACTTCCAGAGCATTCGGGAGTACCGCGTTCGGTACATTATGTGTCCCGTACTTATTCGGTACTTTTAAACTCACCTTGATGTTTAAATGTATTATGTGCGGCGTTCGGTCAATTCAGCTAGGATCGGAGCGGTATTCTCACAAAGTGTGCGCCCCGACCCCAGCTATCTACCGAACGTTCGGTTATTCTAAAGTGCCGAATATTACGGGAATTATGTATTTTAATGTCAATTGTCGGTTTTGCTGCACGAGGGGATAATCCACTTAATCGTCCATTTTAGTGGGAGTATCCTTCTCGTGCAGCGATGCCTGTTGGGAAAGTCACAATGCATGTTGGGAGAAATCCCCTGGAATATCTGTATGGAAACCCCTTGCATGGGGAACTGCATAAATACGCTGCTTGTGAATAAACCGAGTTAGTTGACTCCCAAACTGTGTTTCGTCCGGTTATTGGGAGGATTGGGGATATTGCCTTGCTTTCTACTCTGACTGTGGATTTCCTGAAGATACCAACGGATATCGTGGACTAATATACTGCATTCCGTTACAATTGGTGGCAAGCGACGGGATCCGAACCTTACAGCCGAAAAGCAGCGTTCGTGTAAACTGGAACTACCGAACAAGGAAAGCAAGGGCAATTCGTAAGGAGATTGATTATACCATACTGAAACGACAGACTTTAAAAGAACTATTGGAAGCCAGGGGTAAGATAGCCAGCAACAAATCTAAGGCTGTGCTGATCGCAGAACTGATGGAGGGAGACCAAGCCCGCAGCGCTACACCCCCACCAGCCATGGAAGAGACCCCATTCCAAAAAGAGCTACGAACCAGGTTGGCGTTCCTACCACAACCATTACCGCTGGAAATAATGACCGTGATGATATCGGATGTACAGGATTATCTGATGGCAACCAGCACACCAGCAACACCGCCTAGGGCAGAGTCTGTTACTGCCTCCACCTACGGACAGGTAAAGCCCAAAGTCCCACATCACGCATTTAAAGCGTTTTGTGAAGAAAAGGACGAAATTGATGGATATTTGCAGGATTTTGAGCGGCTGTGCGATTTGCACGATTTGGAACCCGCCACATGGGTGCCGCTGCTGGCAGGCAAATTATCGGGTAGGGCAGCTGAAGCCTACCGTGCTGTACCCCGAGAGGACAGCAAAGATTACCCTAAGGTAAAGAGGGCGATCTTAGAGAGGTATGCTATTACCCCAGAGGCGTACCGGCGGAAATTCCGGGGCTTGCGCAAGCCTGAGAAAGATTCACATGCAGAATGGGCGCACAAGCTGGACCAAGCATCACTAGGCTGGATACAGGCCAGCAACGCTACAAACATGGAGGAGTTGAGGCAGTTAATGCTGCTGGAACAGTTTTTTAATGGTTTGTCCCCGGAAGCACAAGAATGGGTGAGGGACCGTAAACCACTCACCCTACCCGAAGCCGCTAAATTGGCGGATCAGCATTTTGATGCCAGGAGGCATCACGGTGCCCAAAATAAGACTCTCCCTCGGATTACAGGGACACCCAATAATTTTATCCCTACCAGCCCCACCGTACCCCTGCACCGGCCAGCACTGAATACTCCACCACCCCCCTCCCGATACAACGGCCGGGCTAACATTCAGTGTCACACATGCAAACAGTGGGGGCACATTTCTCGAGAGTGCACCCAAAACAGGAGCCGGCAAGCTTGGAATCAAGTGCGACAAAATTTGGCACCCAGGGCTGCTGCGCACCATTACCAGGTAGCCCCCGCCACCCAAGAATTGCTGAGTGCTCAAATTGAGGAGCCTCTAGGGGTGCTGCATGAGGTAATGTCGGTCCGGGCCACCGACAACCGACAACATCACCGGCAGCTAGTAACCCTGGAGGGGAAGGAGGTACAAGGGCTCCGGGATTCAGGAGCCACTCTAACTTTGGTTGCACCACATTTGGTACCAGGCGCAACCCACACTGGCGGCTCAGTGGCAGTACGGGTGGCAGGGGGAGCAGTATACCGGCTACCTACTGCCAAGGTTCATTTGGATTGGGGTGTGGGAGAGGGAACTGTGGAAGTGGGGCTGATGCAGAATTTACCTGCAGATGTTGTGCTGGGGAATGACTTGGGCCAAATGACTTCCGCTTTTATTCCCCAGGCTCCGTACCAGGAGGCACACCCCGTAACCACCCGACAACAGGCTCGCACCACGGCTACACCGATACACTCTGAGGCTCAGGTAAGAGACCCTGTTCCCCAACTGACCCCCATGTCCTGGGATACCCCGACGACTTTTGCGACCGAAGTCCAGACCGATCCCACCCTCCAAGTATATAGGGACAGGGCACAAACAGACCAAGCAGGGCTAGAGGGGGAGCGGTTCATCTGGGAGAAAGAGTTGCTATACCGTGTCACGGCAAAAGATGTGGGGGGGTCTGTCACCTTAACTAATAAACAGCTAGTGGTACCCCAGAAATATAGACAGGAGCTGCTGAGAATTGCGCATGACATTCCCTTGTCAGGACACCTAGGGATGACCCGTACCCGATACCGTTTGACCCATGCCTTCTTCTGGCCCGGGATCTCTCAGGATGTGCGCCAGTATTGCACCTCCTGCGACGTCTGCCAGCGTGTAGGTAAACGAGGGGATCGCCACAAGGCCAGGCTATGTCCCCTACCCATCATTGCAGAACCCTTCAGCCGAGTAGCGGTGGATATCGTAGGGCCCTTGCCAAAACCCAGTCCCTCTGGCAAAAGATATATCCTAACTATAGTGGACTACGCCACCAGGTACCCCGAAGCTGTAGCTCTCTCTAATATCCACGCTGAGACCGTAGCGGAAGCCTTAATGAAGGTATTTTCCCGAGTAGGGTTTCCCCAAGAGATCCTCTCAGACCGAGGTACCCAATTTACGGCCGAAGTTACCCAACATCTGTGGAAGGTGTGTGGCATTAAGCCAATAGTTAATTCAGCCTACCACCCCCAGTCCAATGGGCTATGTGAGCGGTTCAACGGGACGCTGAAGCAGATGCTTCGGACGTTCGGGGAGACCCACAAAGACTGGGAGAGGTTTCTGCCTCACCCACTCTTTTCTTATAGAGAGGTTCCCCAGGAGTCAACAGGATTCTCCCCGTTTGAGCTACTATTTGGGAGGAGGGTGCGGGGACCCTTGAATTTGATTAGGGAACACTGGGAGGGGGAGAGTCCCACTAACGAAACCCCTATCATATCATACGTCCTGGAGTTCAGGGACCGTCTGGAGGCGCTAACTCAGGCTGTACACACCAACCTCCAGGCGGCCCAGCAACGCCAGCGACGCTGGTACGATAGAGGAGCCAGGGACCGCAGCTTTCAGGTGGGACAGAAGGTCTTGATCTTAAAGCCCGTCCGCACCGATAAGCTGCAGGCCATCTGGCAAGGCCCATACCAGGTAGTGGAGCAGCGATGCGACACTACCTATGTGATCGGCCCCTGCTCAGGGATAGGGAAGAGACGCATGCTCCACGTGAACATGCTCAAACCCTACCATGAGAGGATCGAGGATGTGACGGCAATCTGTGCCTCCTCCTTAGAGGATCAGGAGAACCTACCCTTACCTGACCTACTAGAACCCGAGGAACAGATAGAGCCTTCCCGGGGAGTCCAGCTGGGGGAGCGGCTAAGCCCCCAGGAGCGTGCCCAGGTACAGGCGCTGATTGTAGCCAAAGGGACTACCTTCTCCAATTTACCTGGGTACACTCCGTTAGCCACCCACCGAGTAGAGACCCCGGGACAGCTACCTATGCGCCAGGCTCCATATAGGGTTCCGGAATCCGTCCGTACCCATATGAAAGCCGAACTAGACGAAATGCTGCAGCTAGGGGTTATCGAACCCTCCGATAGCCCCTGGGCATCGCCGGTAGTCCTGGTACCTAAAAAGGATGGCACCACCCGATTCTGTGTCGACTACTGGAGGCTAAATGACAAAACGGTGTCTGATGCCTACCCGATGCCCCGGATAGACGAGCTGTTAGATAAGATGGCACGGGGCCAGTACCTCACTACCATTGATTTGTGTAAGGGGTACTGGCAGATTCCTCTAGCCGATGACGCCATCCCCAAGTCGGCGTTTGTCACCCCGTTTGGCCTGTACCAATTCAAGGTCATGCCTTTCGGGATGAAAAACGCTCCGGCTACCTTTCAGCGGATGGTAGATCGGCTACTGGACGGTTTTCAGGAGTATGCCTGTGCTTATCTAGATGATATAGCCATCTTTAGCCAGACCTGGGAAGACCACCTACACCACATAGGGGCGATCCTAGATCGCATTGGGGAGGCTGGGTTAACACTAAAACCTAGCAAGTGCCACATAGGTATGGCCGAGGTACAGTATCTGGGCCACCGTGTAGGATGTGGGCAGCAGAGGCCTGAGCCAGCCAAGATTGAGGCCGTAGCAAAGTGGCCTACCCCCAGGACTAAGACCCAGGTGCTGGCGTTCCTAGGGACGGCCGGCTATTACAGGAAGTTTGTCCCCGACTATAGCACCCTGGCCAAACCCCTAACGGACCTGACCAAAAAGAACCTTCCCCGACTGATTGTCTGGGCCCCAGAGTGTGAGCAGGCATTCCAACAACTCAAAACAGCTCTCACCAATGCTCCTGTGTTAACTGCTCCTGATCCAACTAAAAGATTTCTTGTTCACACAGACGCTTCCATGTTTGGATTGGGGGCAGTACTGAGCCAAGTGGGAGCCGATGGCGGAGAACACCCCGTAGCCTATCTAAGCCGCAAGCTACTACCCCGGGAAGTGAGCTACGCCGCCATCGAGAAAGAATGCCTGGCCGTGGTGTGGGCCCTTAAAAAGTTGCAGCCATATCTGTACGGACAACCTTTTTCCTTACTCACAGATCACAACCCGTTAGTGTGGCTAAACCGTGTGTCTGGAGACAATGCCCGGCTGCTGCGCTGGAGTTTGGCGCTGCAGCCCTTTGACTTTACTATCCATTACCGGCCAGGAAAACAAAACGGCAACGCTGACGGGTTATCCAGACAGACTGAACTCGAGAAGTGATCTGTGAGTACTCTCCCGGACATACCCAAGCCGATCCGTTGGGATCAGACTGTGTATGCCGGCTTGGTTCTGGGGGAGCATTGTGGCAAACCTAGCCACTTCTGAACTATATTCATTGCAGGTTGTCCGTAGGCTGAATGTATAACGTGTCCCGTTGACTGTATGTGTATTGTACTGTGACCGTTCGCATGCTGGCAGCCGTATGCCGCCAGCATACAAAGCATTCGTACGACGAAACACGGCTATCCTGGCCGTTCGCCGTACGAATGTGGACTCCCCAGGTAGACCACACATTCCCAGGTCGTGTGGCACCAATTAACCGATTGCAACATTGTTGCAATCGGTAATTAAGGGCTCTCCTAGGTGGCCGTCGATCCACTACCGACCATGCGGCGGTCGGCCATCTTGGATCCTTTGTCTCTGCAGCGGTGTTCGGTCGTCGAGAGCCTGGAACTGAAAACGGCTACTCAGTGATCCGAACACCGCTGGACTTCCAGAGCATTCGGGAGTACCGCGTTCGGTACATTATGTGTCCCGTACTTATTCGGTACTTTTAAACTCACCTTGATGTTTAAATGTATTATGTGCGGCGTTCGGTCAATTCAGCTGGGATCGGAGCGGTATTCTCACAAAGTGTGCGCCCCGACCCCAGCTATCTACCGAACGTTCGGTTATTCTAAAGTGCCGAATATTACGGGAATTATGTATTTTAATGTCAATTGTCGGTTTTGCTGCACGAGGGGATAATCCACTTAATCGTCCATTTTAGTGGGAGTATCCTTCTCGTGCAGCGATGCCTGTTGGGAAAGTCACAATGCATGTTGGGAGAAATCCCCTGGAATATCTGTATGGAAACCCCTTGCATGGGGAACTGCATAAATACGCTGCTTGTGAATAAACCGAGTTAGTTGACTCCCAAACTGTGTTTCGTCCGGTTATTGGGAGGATTGGGGATATTGCCTTGCTTTCTACTCTGACTGTGGATTTCCTGAAGATACCAACGGATATCGTGGACTAATATACTGCATTCCGTTACATGCAGTGTAACAGCATACGATATCCGTTGGTACATCTAGGAAATCCACAGTCAGAGTAGAAAGCAAGGCAATGTCCCCAATCCTCCCAATAACCGGACGAAACACAGTTTGGGAGTCAACTAGCTCGGTTTATTCACAGGCAGCATATTTATACAGTGTGGCGAAACCAGCTTCGCCACTGTGAACTGGAGAGGCCTGGCTGCTAGCCTCCTGCCCGCTGACTATGGCCCCTGGACATATTGCACTTTAAAGACTATATTTGGGCATGTACTAATTTATATTGCTGCTACTGGCCCTTTAAAATCAGCAATGGACATTTTGGGACTGCTGTCCCTTTAAGACTGTGAAGCATATCCTATTGTACTGCCTGTATATTGTATATGTATTTATGTATGCAGTTAACCTGGGTTATATATATATATGCAGCCTTCATCTGATTGTTCGGTAGAATCACTCCATTCATTGTATTGAGGAAACTACCGAACAACCAGACCACCCAGGATTAAGTGTGCCTCCAATTACCGTTTGCAACAATGTTGCAAACGGGTAATTGGCAATCATGTAATGTGTTCTGTGTCCTCTGGGTGGCCGCCATTCAGGAAACAACCACGTGGCGGCGGCCATCTTTAACTGCCGAACAGCGGTGTTTTGCCGTCGAGTGTCTGGAACTGAAATCGGACACTCGACTAGGCAAACACCGCTGAGACCTCCAGACTTCCAGGAATTCGTATAGAAACTACCGAATGACCCGCCGTTCGGTAGAAAGAAACATACGAACTAGGGGATTCATGCGAATCCCCCTTAGTCTCTATAACCCAAGTAATTCGTATGTTTCATTCACCTGTTTGTGACCGACCGCAGGGCCAAAATGCATGGAACTGTTTTCGGATACTTTACCCATGCGGTCGGTCAATACTTTAAAGTCCCATAACTCCCGAACCATTTATCCGAATGGGCTGATTCTTGCATATGTTGTCCCCCTGAATAAGGGCTATCAGGGGATACCTGTTTTGGAGGTGTAGCATAGGTATTTGGGGTACATCCAGGAATTGGGGAAAAAGGTGTACAATATAATTGTGTTAAGTGTTAATCTAAGGGGAGGAAATGTGTGGGAGGTACATCCATGTGATTGGTTAATTTCATCCTCCCCCTGGGAGTGTCCTGTATGTATTGTTGGTAATAAAAGCCAGACTGGGTGTCCCAGTCTAGAGTTCTTGCTTAACCCTCAAAGCGATGTGTCGTCTCGGTCTTTGGGGGAATGGGATTGTATGCTGACTGCCAAGAGTGTAAGCCGATGTCTGCTTTTCTTGTTCAGCTGTTCCAGTGTTCGTGTGGTTCCAGTCGGGAGAATGGTGTTTGCAGTAGCTGCCTGTGCATCTGGAAAGGGGATTATCGCCTAAACTGGGTTTTTATCCTCTTGTAAGTGAAACGGTCCGTTACAATTGGTGGCAAGCGGCGGGATCGTTCCTACAACCAGAGGGACAGCTACAGACAACACTATTTCTGGATTACAAATTGAGGGCAACGCTAGTATCCGTACAGCGACCCTATCTACAAAGGAACTCAGAAAATGGAGGAGAAGTTGCAGGATAGATTGTACGGTTCCGTACTCCGGAGGCCTAGAGCAATGTCAGAAGAGGACATGTTGATGTACAGAGAGACTGCCAGAGCCGAATTGTGGGACGAAGCCCTAGAGGAAGTACAGTATTCACGAGGGGATCAGCGCCGCAGCAGAAGGCAGCGAATTCTGGCTAGAATGGCAGAGCGGATGCCCCTCCTGAGAAAACAGACCACAGAAAAGTGGGTGACTAGACTCGAGATTCTAGTATACGCAGAACTGGTGCTCGACGACGCATACCAGGCACTACAGTGGTACGCGGCTCAGTGTGTCCCCAGGATGGCAGAGTATGAGTTCCCAGAAGGCGGAGATTACACTGGCCCCGGTCTATTTTGGGATAATAGTGGTGACGAGGACTTTGGGGAAGATACCGACTATCGTTTTTGGGACCTGTACGGCATCCGAGAGAACATGCTGGGTCTCTTTGGCGCTATTGACCTCGAGGCAGACCTACGATATTTAGTTACCCAGGAATGGAACCTGGAGGGGGATTACCTGCGACTCATCAATGAGGCCTGGGAAGAGACAACCGGCCCTCCCGCCCAACAGCAACCAGCAGTACCCGAGGTAGCATAGTTCCTAGACTGGTCCTGTGAGCAACCCCAGGGAGATGAAGGTGTCGTCCTTCCTCCCCAGCGGCAGGCTGAGTTACAGGGGGCAGAGGTTGTTGTTCCTGCCCCCCAGCAGCAAAGTGAGATGCCAAGAAGGCAGTGTGGAGTGAAGGGAGAGGAGAGCAGCGTCCTCCCTCCCCAGCGGCAATGTGTGCCCCAGGGAGCTGATGGTGTCGTCCATCCTCCCCAGCAGCCGTGTGTGTCCAAAGGAGCCGAAGGTGCAGTCCTTCCTCCCCAGCGGCAGGCTGAGTTACAGGGGGCAGAGGTTGTTGTTCCTGCCCCCCAGCAGCAAAGTGAGATGCCAAGACGGCAGTGTGAAGCGAAGGGAGAGGAGAGCAGCGTCCTCCCTCCCCAGCGGCAGTGTGTGCCCCAGGGAGCTGATGGTGTCGTCCATCCTCCCCAGCGGCAGTGTGTCCTGCAGGGAGCAGAGACAGTCAGTCTCGCACCCCAGCAGCCGGACAAGAGAATGAAAGGGGAGACAGCTGGTCCCCCTTTCCACCAGCAGAGAGAGTGGCAGGGAGAGGAGCCTGCTAACCCCCCTCCCCAGCGGCAGTTTACCGTCCAGAGAGAGGAGCTTGTTACACCCTCTATCCAGCGGCAGCCTAACTCACCAAGGGGAGATGTTAAGCCCCACAACTGTGCAGATGGGACCGTAGTCTCTGCACTTACAGCACAAGGGATAGGGACGGTCGGTCCTGTTCCCCAGCCTCAGTGTGATGGATCCAAAGGGGAGACAGTCGGTCTCCCCCTCCGGCAGTCGAGCTGCGCACCTAAAGGGGAGACAGCCAGTCTCCAGCAACCAGACGCCCACCAGACTACTCCCGTGGTAGTGCTGGCAACAGGACAGAGTACCGCTGGTCTCTGCCCCCTCAGCAACCCACCAAGGCAGCCTACCCGTCTCCCACCCAGCAGTGGTGAAACACCAGAACTTGGACAAAATCCTTCCTCACCCAGATGTAGTAACCGGTTAGTGTGGGTGGGCTGCTCTGTTATTTCTGTTTTGTGGGTGGGTTGCTGGACTAACCAGGGCACTGACCGGCAGAAAGTCAGGTACCCTGTTAGTCTAATTGGCCAAGGGGAGAAATGTGGCGAAACCAGCTTCGCCACTGTGAACTGGAGAGGCCTGGCTGCTAGCCTCCTGCCCGCTGACTATGGCCCCTGGACATATTGCACTTTAAAGACTATATTTGGGCATGTACTAATTTATATTGCTGCTACTGGCCCTTTAAAATCAGCAATGGACATTTTGGGACTACTGTCTCTTTAAGACTGTGAAGCATATCCTATTGTACTGCCTGTATATTGTATATGTATTTATGTATGCATTTAACCTGGGTTATATATATATATGCAGCCTTCATCTGATTGTTCGGTAGAATCACTCCATTCATTGTATTGAGGAAACTACCGAACAACCAGACCACCCAGGATTAAGTGTGCCTCCAATTACCGTTTGCAACAATGTTGCAAACGGGTAATTGGCAATCATGTAATGTGTTCTGTGTCCTCTGGGTGGCCGCCATTCAGGAAACAACCACGTGGCGGCGGCCATCTTTAACTGCCGAACAGCGGTGTTTTGCCGTCGAGTGTCTGGAACTGAAATCGGACACTCGACTAGGCAAACACCGCTGAGACCTCCAGACTTCCAGGAATTCGTATAGAAACTACCGAATGACCCGCCGTTCGGTAGAAAGAAACATACGAACTAGGGGATTCATGCGAATCCCCCTTAGTCTCTATAACCCAAGTAATTCGTATGTTTCATTCACCTGTTTGTGACCGACCGCAGGGCCAAAATGCATGGAACTGTTTTCGGATACTTTACCCATGCGGTCGGTCAATACTTTAAAGTCCCATAACTCCCGAACCATTTATCCGAATGGGCTGATTCTTGCATATGTTGTCCCCCTGAATAAGGGCTATCAGGGGATACCTGTTTTGGAGGTGTAGCATAGGTATTTGGGGTACATCCAGGAATTGGGGAAAAAGGTGTACAGTATAATTGTGTTAAGTGTTAATCTAAGGGGAGGAAATGTGTGGGAGGTACATCCATGTGATTGGTTAATTTCATCCTCCCCCTGGGAGTGTCCTGTATGTACTTGTTGGTAATAAAAGCCAGACTGGGTGTCCCAGTCTAGAGTTCTTGCTTAACCCTCAAAGCGATGTGTCGTCTCGGTCTTTGGGGGAATGGGATTGTATGCTGACTGCCAAGAGTGTAAGCCGATGTCTGCTTTTCTTGTTCAGCTGTTCCAGTGTTCGTGTGGTTCCAGTCGGGAGAATGGTGTTTGCAGTAGCTGCCTGTGCATCTGGAAAGGGGATTATCGCCTAAACTGGGTTTTTATCCTCTTGTAAGTGAAACGGTCCGTTACATACAGTTCCCCATGCAAGGGGTTTCCAGACAGTAATTCCAGGGGATTTCTCCCAACATGCACTGTGACTTTCCCAACAGGCCTTGCTGCACGAGAAAGATACTCCCACTAAAATGGACGCTGTGACGAAACCAACCTCGCCACTGAGAACTGGAGAAGCCTGGTTGCCCGCCTGCTGCCTTTGGACTATGGCCCTGGGAGATTGGGCCCTTTACAAACAGTATTCGGCCCTAACAGAGTGCATGTCACTCATTCTGGCCCTTTAAATACAGTGGGGCCATTCGGTACTTGCCCTGTGTGAGCAGTGATACCCCCCAGATAGCTATGCCATGGAGCCTATTCATATAATGAAAGACTATGGGAAAGACTTTGGCTCCATGGCAATTAAACTGTATTTGTGTGGTCTGCGTGCCATTCACCTAATAATGTGCACGCGACCTGAGCTATCTGGGGATATGTTAAATGTCTGTGTTTAATGTATAAAAAGTGACTTTATGTATTTTAAAGAGTTTTATGTTGTTTTGCAACCATGTGGTTAATGGAGTCTGCCTCTAGTCCTGGATAATTAGATTTCCTCTCCAATTATCTCCAGGGCAGAAGGGAGGAAGCCAGGATGCATTGTGGGGATGTTTTACTTTTACTGTTTGAGCCAGAAGGAACAAAAGATACTTTTAGTAACTTTTTAACCCCTGGTCGGATTCATGCCATTTTTTAATATGTTGTTCCCCTGAATGGATTGATTGTGGATATGTATTTTTATGTGAATGTGATGTATGGTTTTAAAGTTATGAAAGTTGTGTAAAAGTATATTTTGAACTGTACACATAATGGGATTAAGTGTCACACTAAGGGGAGGGGATGTGTGGGAGGTAACATCTATGTTATTGGTTATTTTATGCCTCCCCCTGGGTGTGGCCTGTATGTGTACTCATGTAATAAAAACCAGGCTGGGTGCCCAGCACCTCAGACCACTGCTTGACCTTCAACACGGAGCCTTGTCTCGTTCTTGGGGGGATTCACTGTATGCTGTTGGAGATTTGACTGCTAGGAGTGTAAGCTGATGTCTGCTTTTCCTATTCATCTGCTAGCAGCTATTTGTGAGGTTCCAGCTGGAGTGCTACCTTATTCACCTATATCCAGTTCGTGAGTTCTGATGTTCTGCAGTAGCTGTGCCTTTCTGAGGAAAGGGGATTATCGCCTAAACTGGGTTTTATCCTCTTGTATGCTGAAACGGTCCGTTACAATTGGTGGCAGCGGTGGGATCGTTCCTACAGCCAGAAGGACAGCTACAGAACACCATTTCTTTGGATTTACAATTTGAGGGCAACGCATGTCTGAGTACAGCGACCCTGACAGCACCAGGATGGAACCAGCAGTGGAGTACAATAAGGGTGACATGGATGACCGGGATGCAATAAGGAAAGGCATCTGGTACCAGGCCCTGGATAATGTACAATACCAGCGGGGTGAGAGTCTCCCCAGTGAAGAGCAGCGGTTGCAGAAGCAAGTGGCCCTGCGGATGCCCTTCCTGGGAGAGCAGCCCCTGGAGGAATGGGTGAAGGAACTAGAGCACCGGGTATGGCAGGAGCTATGGCTGGAGGATGCCTACCAGGCGCTCTGGTGGTATATGGCACAGTATATACCCTGGACAGCCGAACATGACAAGCCAGAGGGAGAGGAGTTTGATGGTCCTGGCTTGTTATGGGAGTCCTTTGCAGAGCCTGGCTTCGGGAGCCCTGCGCAAACCAGACTGCAGGACATTTTCTATGAGAGGGAGGCTAGGCATGAGTGGGATGACCCCCATGAGGTAGAGCAAGACCTGGCTCACCTAGCAGCCCTGGAGTGGGAACTGGAGCAAAACTACCAAGATCTCTTCCGCTTCATTGGGAAGGCTCAGCAGGACAGTAAGGTGACAGACCCAGATCCAGACCCCTTCCGCTGGGAAGATATTGTAGAGATTTACTGGGAAGAACCCCAGGTGGCCTGTAGAGATGGGACCGAGGTCTCTCCACCGGCCCTGCAGGGAATTGGGAGCCCAGTCTCCATTCCCCAGCGGCAGGCTGAGTTACAGGGGGCAGAGGTAGTTGGTCCTACCCCCCAGCAGCAGAGTGATATGCCGGGAAGGCAGTGTGAAATGCAGGGAGAGGAGAGCAGCGTCCTCCCTCCCCAGCGGCAGGCTGGGTTACAGGGGGCAGAGGTAGTTGGTCCTACCCCCCAGCAGCAGCATGATTTTTTGGGAATTGGGAGCCCAGTCTCCATTCCCCAGCGGCAGTGTGAAGTAGAGGGAGAGGAGAGCAGCGTCCTCCCTCCCCAGCGGCAGGCTGAGTTACAGGGGGCAGAGGTAGTTGGTCCTACCCCCCAGCAGCAGCGTGACTTTTTGGGAATTGGGAGCCCAGTCTCCTTTCCCCAACAGCAGGACACTGTATTAGGAGAAGAGACAGTCGGTCTCCCTCCGCAGATGATGGAAGTATGCATGGGAGAGGAGCTCATTACCACCTCTCCCCAGCGGCGGATTATTAATGGGCAGAGTGTTCTATCGGGAGAGGAGCTTGTTACCCCCTCTCCCCAGCGGCAGTTTAATGTACCAGGGGGAGACTGTAAGCCCCCCACCGGTGCAGATGGGACCGTGGTCTCTGCACTTACCACACAGGGGGTAGGGATGGTCGGTCCTACCCCCCCACGACAGAACTATGTATCCAAGGGGGAGACAACCGGTCTCCCCATTCAGCAGCAGAGCTATGCAACGAAGGGGGAGACAATCCGTCTCCAGAAACCAGGCTCCAACCAGACTACTCCGGTGGTAGTGCTGGCATCAGGACAGAGTACCGCTGGTCTCTGCCCACTCAGCAACCCACCAAGGCAGCCTACCAGTCCCCTGCACAGCCGGGGTGAGGCACCTGGACATGGACAACTTTCTCCTCTACCCAGGTGTAGTAACCATTTATTGTGGGGGGCTGTACTGATGTTTCTGCTTTGTGGGTGGGTTGCTGGACTAACAAGGGCACTGACCGGCAGGAGGTCAGGTACCCTGTTAGTCTTTTTGGAAAGGGGGAGAGATGTGACGAAACCAACCTCGCCACTGAGAACTGGAGAAGCCTGGTTGCCCGCCTGCTGCCTTTGGACTATGGCCCTGGGAGATTGGGCCCTTTACAAACAGTATTCGGCCCTAACAGAGTGCATGTCACTCATTCTGGCCCTTTAAATACAGTGGGGCCATTCGGTACTTGCCCTGTGTGAGCAGTGATACCCCCCAGATAGCTATGCCATGGAGCCTATTCATATAATGAAAGACTATGGGAAAGACTTTGGCTCCATGGCAATTAAACTGTATTTGTGTGGTCTGCGTGCCATTCACCTAATAATGTGCACGCAGACCTGAGCTATCTGGGGATATGTTAAATGTCTGTGTTTAATGTATAAAAAGTGACTTTATGTATTTTAAAGAGTTTTATGTTGTTTTGCAACCATGTGGTTAATGGAGTCTGCCTCTAGTCCTGGATAATTAGATTTCCTCTCCAATTATCTCCAGGGCAGAAGGGAGGAAGCCAGGATGCATTGTGGGGATGTTTTACTTTTACTGTTTGAGCCAGAAGGAACAAAAGATACTTTTAGTAACTTTTGAACCCCTGGTCGGATTCATGCCATTTTTTAATATGTTGTTCCCCTGAATGGATTGATTGTGGATATGTATTTTTATGTGAATGTGATGTATGGTTTTAAAGTTATGAAAGTTGTGTAAAAGTATATTTTGAACTGTACACATAATGGGATTAAGTGTCACACTAAGGGGAGGGGATGTGTGGGAGGTAACATCTATGTTATTGGCTATTTTATGCCTCCCCCTGGGTGTGGCCTGTATGTGTACTCATGTAATAAAAACCAGGCTGGGTGCCCAGCACCTCAGACCACTGCTTGACCTTCAACACGGAGCCTTGTCTCGTTCTTGGGGGGATTCACTGTATGCTGTTGGAGATTTGACTGCTAGGAGTGTAAGCTGATGTCTGCTTTTCCTATTCATCTGCTAGCAGCTATTTGTGAGGTTCCAGCTGGAGTGCTACCTTATTCACCTATATCCAGTTCGTGAGTTCTGATGTTCTGCAGTAGCTGTGCCTTTCTGAGGAAAGGGGATTATCGCCTAAACTGGGTTTTATCCTCTTGTATGCTGAAACGGTCCGTTACAGACGCTTAAGTGGATTATCTCCTCGTGCAGCAAAACCGACAATTGACATTAAAATACACAATTCACACAATATTCGGTACTTTATAATAATTGAACGTTCGGTAGATAGCTGGGGTCGGAGCGCACACTTTGGGAGAATACCGCTCTGATCCCAGCTGAATTGACCGAACGCCGCACATAATACAGTAAAACATTAAAGAGGGTTTAAAAGTACCGAATAAGTACGGGACATATAATGTACCGAACGCGGGACTCCCGAACGCCCTGGAAGTCCAGCGGTGTTCAAATCATTGAGTAGCCGTTTTCCATTCCAGGCTCTCGACGACCGAACACCGCTGCAGAGACAAGGGATCCAAGATGGCCGACCGCCGCATGGTCGGTAGTTGAACGACGGCCACCTAGGAGAGCCCTTAATTACCGATTGCAACAATGTTGCAATCGGTTAATTGGTGCCACACGACCTGTGAATGTGTGGTCTACCTGGGGAGTCCACATTCGTACGGCGAACGGCCAGGATAGCCGTGTTTCGTCGTATGAATGCTTTGTATGCTGGCAGCATACGGCTGCCAGCATGCGAACGGCCATAGAGCAATACACATACATTTAACGTTATACATTATATTTTCAGCCTACGGACAACCGGTACTGTATGTAGTTCAGAAGTGGCTAGTTTTGCCACAATGCTCCCCCAGAACCAAGCCGGCATACACAGTCTGATCCCAACGGATCGGCTTGGGGATGTCCGGGAGAGTACTCACAGATCACTTCTCGAGTTCAGTCTGTCTGGATAACCCGTCAGCGTTACCGTTTTGTTTTCCTGGCCGGTAATGGATAGTAAAGTCAAAGGGCTGCAGCGCCAAGCTCCAGCGCAGCAGCCTGGCATTGTCTCCAGACACACGGTTTAGCCACACCAACGGGTTGTGATCTGTGAGTAAGGAAAAAGGTTGTCCGTACAAATATGGCTGTAACTTTTTAAGGGCCCACACCACGGCCAGGCATTCTTTCTCGATGGCGGCGTAGCTCACTTCACGAGGCAGCAACTTGCGGCTTAAATAGGCTACGGGGTGTTCTCCGCCATCGGCTCCCACTTGGCTCAGTACTGCCCCAATCCAAACATTGAAGCGTCTGTGTGAACAAGAAATCTTTTAGTTGGATCAGGAGCAGTTAACACAGGAGCATTAGTGAGAGCAGTCTTGAGTTGTTGGAATGCCTGCTCACACTCTGGGGCCCAGACAACCAGTCGGGGAAGGTTCTTCTTCGTCAGGTCGGTTAGGGGTTTGGCCAGGGTGCTATAGTCAGGGACAAACTTTCTGTAATAGCCGGCTGTTCCTAAGAACGCCAACACCTGGGTCTTAGTCCTGGGGGTAGGCCACTTGGCTACGGCCTCAATCTTGGCTGGCTCGGGCCTCTGCTGCCCACACCCTACACGGTGGCCCAGATACTGCACCTCGGCCATACCTATGTGGCACTTGCTAGGTTTTAGCGTTAACCCGGCCTCCCCAATGCGATCTAGTATCGCCCCTATGTGGTGTAGGTGGTCCTCCCAGGTCTGGCTAAAAACGGCTATATCGTCTAGAAAGGTAGCCGGAGCGTTTTTCATCCCGAAAGGCATGACCTTGAACTGGTACAGGCCAAACGGGGTGACAAACGCCGACTTGGGGATGGCGTCATCGGCTAGAGGGATCTGCCAGTACCCCTTACACAAATCAATGGTAGTGAGATACTGGCCCCGTGCCATCTTATCCAACAGCTCGTCTATCCGGGGCATCGGGTAGGCATCAGACACCGTTTTGTCATTTAGCCTCCGGTAGTCAACACAGAATCGGGTGGTGCCATCCTTTTTAGGTACCAGGACTACCGGCGATGCCCAGGGGCTATCGGAGGGTTCGATAACCCCTAGCTGCAACATTTCGTCTAGTTCGGCTTTCATATGGGTACGGACGGATTCCGGAACCCTATATGGAGCCTGGCGCATAGGTAGCTGTCCCGGGGTCTCCACTCGGTGGGTGGCTAGCGGAGTGTACCCAGGTAAATTGGAGAAGGTAGTCCCCTTTGCTACAATCAGCGCCTGTACCTGGGCACGCTCCTGGGGGCTTAGCCGCTCCCCCAGCTGAACTCCCCGGGAGGGCTCTATCTGTTCCTCGGGTTCTAGTAGGTCGGGTAAGGGTAGATTTTCCTGATCCTCTACGGAGGAGGCACATATTGCCGTCACATCCTCTATCCTCTCATGGTAGGGCTTGAGCATGTTCACGTGGAGCATGCGTCTCTTCCCTACCCCTGAGCAGGGGCCGATCACATAGGTAGTGTGGCGAAACCAACTTCGCCACTGTGGGCTGGAGAAGCCTGGCTGCTAGCCTCCTGCCCGCTGACTATGGCCCCTGGACATATTGCACTTTAAAGACTATATTTGGGCATGTACTAATTTATATTGCTGCTACTGGCCCTTTAAAATCAGCGATGGACATTTTGGGACTACTGTCCCTTTAAGACTGTGAAGCATATCCTATTGTACTGCCTGTATATTGTATATGTATTTCTGTATGCAGTTAACCTGGGTTATATATTTATGCAGCCTTCCTCTGATTGTTCGGTAGAATCACTCCATTCCTTGTATTGAGGAAACTACCGAACAACCAGACCACCCAGGACTAAGTGTGCCTCCAATTACCGTTTGCAACAATGTTGCAAACGGGTAATTGGCAATCAGTGCAGTGTGGTCTTTGTCCTCTGGGTGGCCGCCATTCAGGAAACCAACACGTGGCGGCGGCCATCTTTAACTACCGAACAGCGGTGTTTTGCCGTCGAGTGTCTGGAACTGAAATCGGACACTCGACTAGGCAAACACCGCTGAGACCTCCAGACTTCCAGGAATTCGTATAGAAACTACCGAATGACCCGCCGTTCGGTAGAAAGAAACATACGAACTAGGGGATTCATGCGAATCCCCCTTAGTCTCTATAACCCAAGTAATTCGTATGTTTCATTCACCTGTTTGTGACCGACCGCAGGGCCAAAATGCATGGAACTGTTTTCGGATACTTTACCCATGCGGTCGGTCAATACTTTAAAGTCCCATAACTCCTGAACCATTTATCCGAATGGGCTGATTCTTGCATATGTTGTCCCCCTGAATAAGGGCTATCAGGGGATACCTGTTTTGGAGGTGTAGCATATGTATTTGGGGTACATACAGGAATTGGGGGAAAAAGGTGTACAGTATAATTGTGTTAAGTGTTAATCTAAGGGAAGGAAATGTGTAGGAGGTACATCCATGTGATTGGTTAATTTCATCCTCCCCCTGGGAGTGTCCTGTATGTACTTGTTGGTAATAAAAGCCAGACTGGGTGTCCCAGTCTGGAGTTCCTGCTTAACCCTCAAAATGAAGTGTCGTCTCGTTCTTGGGGGGGATTGGATTGTAAGCTGACTGCCAAGAGTGTAAGCCGATTGTATGCTTTTCTTGTTCAGCTGTTCCAGTTCGGAGTGTTATTTCGTATCCAGATCGGGAGTGTGGTGTTCTGCAGTAGCTGTGCCTGTATCCAGAAAAGGGGATTATCGCCTAAACGGATTTTTCCCCTTTCATGCTGAAACGGTCCGTTACAGGTAGTGTCGCATCGTTGCTCCACTACCTGGTATGGGCCTTGCCAGATGGCCTGCAGCTTATCTGTGCGGACGGGCTTTAAGATCAAAACCTTCTGTCCCACCTGAAAGCTGCGGTCCCTGGCTCCTCTATCGTACCAGCGGCGTTGGCGTTGCTGGGCCGCCTGGAGGTTGGTGTGTACAGCTTGAGTCAGCGCCTCCAGACGGTCCCTGAACTCCAGGACGTATGACATGATAGGGGTTTTGTGGCGAAACCAGCTTCGCCACTGTGAACTGGAGAGGCCTGGCTGCTAGCCTCCTGCCCGCTGACTATGGCCCCTGGACATATTGCACTTTAAAGACTATATTTGGGCATGTACTAATTTATATTGCTGCTACTGGCCCTTTAAAATCAGCAATGGACATTTTGGGACTACTGTCCCTTTAAGACTGTGAAGCATATCCTATTGTACTGCCTATATATTGTATATGTATTTATGTATGCAGTTAACCTGGGTTATATATATATATATGCCGCATTCATCTGATTGTTCGGTAGAATCACTCCATTCATTGTATTGAGGAAACTACCGAACAACCAGACCACCCAGGACTAAGTGTGCCTCCAATTACCGTTTGCAACAATGTTGCAAACGGGTAATTGGCAATCATGTAATGTGTTCTGTGTCCTCTGGGTGGCCGCCATTCAGGAAACAACCACGTGGCGGCGGCCATCTTAAACTACCGAACAGCGGTGTTTTGCCGTCGAGTGTCTGGAACTAAAATCGGACACTTGACTAGGCAAACACCGCTGAGACCTACATACTTCCAGAAATTCGTATGGAAACTACCGAATGACCCGCCGTTCGGTAGAAAGAACCCCACAAACAAGGGAATTCATTCTAACCCTCTCCAGGCTCTATAACACAGGCAATTCGCCTGTTTTCATTCCCTTGTTTGTGACCGACCGCAGGGCCAAAATGCATGGAACTGATTTCGGATACTTTACCCATGCGGTCGGTCAATACTTTAAAGTTCCATAACTCCTGAACCATTTATCCGAATGGGCTGATTCTTGCATATGTTGTCCCCCTGAATAAGGGCTATCAGGGGATACCTGTTTTGGAGGTGTAGCATATGTATTTGGGGTACATCCAGGAATTGGGGAAAAAGGTGTACAGTATAATTGTGTTAAGTGTTAATCTAAGGGGAGGAAATGTGTGGGAGGTACATCCATGTGATTGGTTAATTTCATCCTCCCCCTGGGAGTGTCCTGTATGTACTTGTTGGTAATAAAAGCCAGACTGGGTGTCCCAGTCTTGAGTTCCTGCTTAACCCTCAAAATGAAGTGTCGTCTCGTTCTTGGGGGGGAATGGATTGTAAGCTGACTGCCAAGAGTGTAAGCCGATTGTATGCTTTTCTTGTTCAGCTGTTCCAGTTCGGAGTGTATTTCGTATCCAGCTCGTGAGTTCTGATGTTCTGCAGTAGCTGTGCCTGTCTATGGAAAAGGGGATTATCGCCTAAACGCATTTTTCCCCTTGTATGCTGAAACGGTCCGTTACAATTGGTGGCAAGCGTCGGGATCGTTCCTACAACCAGAGGGACAGCTACAGACAACACCATTCCTGGATTACAAAGTGAGGGCAACGCCAGTACCCGTACAGCGACCCTATCTACGAAGGATTTTGGGAAAATGGGCAACACGCACACCTGGGCAACACACACACCTGAGGAAGAGAGTGAATTAGAATGGAGAGATAATGCCCGGATAGAATTATGGGATGATGCCCTGGAAGAAGTCCAGTATCAACGGCAGCAGCGCTTTCCTGGTGCCGCATACCAGTTGGAGGAACAAATGGCCTGGCGGATGCCGCTTCTGGGGGACCAACCCGGAGGGGAGCGGGTAAGACAACTTGAGTACCTCGTGGAAAGGGAACTGAGCCTGGACGTCTCATACCGGGCACTGTGGTGGTGCACTGTCCAGCCAGAGACGTGGAGGGCAGAGGGCATCCAGCCGGAGGGGGATCACTACACTAGCCCTGGCCTGTTGTGGAAGGCCCTAACAGAAGACGTCGACTTCGGCAGTCCAGCAGAGTCACGGTACTGGGCTATCGTGCATTACCGGAGTGAGATGTTACAGGGCCCGAGATCTATTGGACTGGGACAAGACCTCCGCCGTTTCGCTGGCATGGAACAAGGGCTGGAGATGGACTATGTAGAACTATTAAATTCCGGCCAGCCGCAGAGAGGGGACGCAGACCGGGAAAACTGGGTGGCAGACCCAGACCTGCTAGCCTACAGCTGGGAAAACGGGGCCGAGGTACCTCCTGCTTCACTACCAGCTGCAGAAGTGGGGGACCTCATGGACTGGCCCTGGAGAGACCCACAGATGGCCGGGGGAGATGGGACCGAGATCTCTCTACCGGCCCTACAGGGATGCTGGGCAGTCGGCCCAGATCCCCAGCGGCAGTGTGTGTCCCAGGGAGCAGAAGGTGCCGTCCTTCCTCCCCAGCGGCAGTGTGTACCCCAGGGAGCTGATGGTGTCGTCCATCCTCCCCAGCGGCAGTGTGTAACCCAGGGAGCGGATGGTGTCGTCCTCCCTCTCTCCAGCGGCAGCCTAACTCACCAAGGGGAGATGTTAAGCCCCACAACTGTGCAGATGGGACCGTAGTCTCTGCACTTACAGCACAAGGGATAGGGACGGTCGGTCCTGTTCCCCAGCCTCAGTGTGATGGATCCAAAGGGGAGACAGTCGGTCTCCCCCTCCGGCAGTCGAGCTGCGCACCTAAAGGGGAGACAGCCAGTCTCCAGCAACCAGACGCCCACCAGACTACTCCCGTGGTAGTGCTGGCAACAGGACAGAGTACCGCTGGTCTCTGCCCCCTCAGCAACCCACCAAGGCAGCCTACCCGTCTCCCACCCAGCAGTGGTGAAACACCAGAACTTGGACAAAATCCTTCCTCACCCAGATGTAGTAACCGGTTAGTGTGGGTGGGCTGCTCTGTTATTTCTGTTTTGTGGGTGGGTTGCTGGACTAACCAGGGCACTGACCGGCAGAAAGTCAGGTACCCTGTTAGTCTAATTGGCCAAGGGGAGAAATGTGGCGAAACCAGCTTCGCCACTGTGAACTGGAGAGGCCTGGCTGCTAGCCTCCTGCCCGCTGACTATGGCCCCTGGACATATTGCACTTTAAAGACTATATTTGGGCATGTACTAATTTATATTGCTGCTACTGGCCCTTTAAAATCAGCAATGGACATTTTGGGACTACTGTCCCTTTAAGACTGTGAAGCATATCCTATTGTACTGCCTATATATTGTATATGTATTTATGTATGCAGTTAACCTGGGTTATATATATATATATGCCGCATTCATCTGATTGTTCGGTAGAATCACTCCATTCATTGTATTGAGGAAACTACCGAACAACCAGACCACCCAGGACTAAGTGTGCCTCCAATTACCGTTTGCAACAATGTTGCAAACGGGTAATTGGCAATCATGTAATGTGTTCTGTGTCCTCTGGGTGGCCGCCATTCAGGAAACAACCACGTGGCGGCGGCCATCTTAAACTACCGAACAGCGGTGTTTTGCCGTCGAGTGTCTGGAACTAAAATCGGACACTTGACTAGGCAAACACCGCTGAGACCTACATACTTCCAGAAATTCGTATGGAAACTACCGAATGACCCGCCGTTCGGTAGAAAGAACCCCACAAACAAGGGAATTCATTCTAACCCTCTCCAGGCTCTATAACACAGGCAATTCGCCTGTTTTCATTCCCTTGTTTGTGACCGACCGCAGGGCCAAAATGCATGGAACTGATTTCGGATACTTTACCCATGCGGTCGGTCAATACTTTAAAGTTCCATAACTCCTGAACCATTTATCCGAATGGGCTGATTCTTGCATATGTTGTCCCCCTGAATAAGGGCTATCAGGGGATACCTGTTTTGGAGGTGTAGCATATGTATTTGGGGTACATCCAGGAATTGGGGAAAAAGGTGTACAGTATAATTGTGTTAAGTGTTAATCTAAGGGGAGGAAATGTGTGGGAGGTACATCCATGTGATTGGTTAATTTCATCCTCCCCCTGGGAGTGTCCTGTATGTACTTGTTGGTAATAAAAGCCAGACTGGGTGTCCCAGTCTTGAGTTCCTGCTTAACCCTCAAAATGAAGTGTCGTCTCGTTCTTGGGGGGGAATGGATTGTAAGCTGACTGCCAAGAGTGTAAGCCGATTGTATGCTTTTCTTGTTCAGCTGTTCCAGTTCGGAGTGTATTTCGTATCCAGCTCGTGAGTTCTGATGTTCTGCAGTAGCTGTGCCTGTCTATGGAAAAGGGGATTATCGCCTAAACGCATTTTTCCCCTTGTATGCTGAAACGGTCCGTTACAGGTTTCGTTAGGGGTACTCTCTCCCTCCCAGTGTTCCCTAATCAAGTTCAAGGGTCCTCGCACCCTCCTCCCAAACAGTAGCTCAAACGGGGAGAATCCTGTCGACTCCTGGGGGACCTCTCTATAGGCAAAGAGTAGGTGAGGTAGAAACCTCTCCCAGTCTTTGTGGGTCTCCCCGAACGTCCGAAGCATCTGCTTCAGTGTCCCGTTGAACCTCTCACATAGCCCGTTGGACTGGGGGTGGTAGGCGGAATTAACTATTGGCTTAATGCCACACACCTTCCACATATGTTGGGTAACTTCGGCCGTAAATTGGGTACCTCGATCCGAGATTATCTCTTGGGGAAAACCTACTCGGGAAAATACCTTCATTAATGCTTCTGCTACGGTCTCCGCGTGGATATTAGAGAGGGCCACGGCTTCGGGGTAGCGGGTGGCGTAGTCCACTATAGTTAGGATATATCTTTTGCCAGAGGGACTGGGTTTTGGCAGGGGACCTACGATATCCACTGCTACTCGGCTGAAGGGTTCTGCTATGATGGGCAGGGGGCATAGCCTGGCTTTGTGGCGATCCCCTCGTTTACCTACACGCTGGCAGACGTCGCAGGAGGTGCAATATTGGCGCACATCCTGAGAGATCCCGGGCCAGAAGAAGGCATGGGTCAAACGGTATCGGGTACGGGTCATCCCTAGGTGTCCTGACAAGGGGATGTCATGAGAAATTCGCAGCAGCTCCTGTCTATACTTCTGGGGTACCACTAGCTGTTTATTAGTTAAGGTGACAGACCCCCCCACATCTTTTGCCGTGACACGGTATAGCAACTCTCTTTCCCAGATGAACCGCTCCCCCTCTAACCCTGCTTGGTCGGTTTGTGCCCGGTCCCTATATACTTGGAGAGTGGGATCGGTCTGGACTTCGGTCGCAAAGGTAGTCGGGGTATCCCAGGACATGGGGGTCAGTTGGGGAACATGGTCTCTTACCTGAGCCTCAGAGTGCATCGGTGTAGCCGTGGTGCGAGCCTGTTGCCAGGTGGTTACGGGAAGGGCTTCCTGGTACGGAGCCTGGGGAATAAAAGCGGAAGTCATTTGGCCCAAGTCATTCTCCAGTACAACATCGGCAGGTAAATTCTGCATCAGCCCCACTTCTACGGTCCCCTCTCCCACACCCCAATCCAAATGAACTTTGGCAGTAGGTAACCGGTATACTGCTCCCCCGGCCACCCGTACTGCCACGGAGCCGCCAGTGTGGGTTGCGCCTGGTACCAAATGGGGTGCAACCAAAGTTAAAGTGGCTCCCGAATCCCGGAGCCCTTGCACCTCCTTCCCCTCCAGGGTCACTAGCTGCCGATGGTGTTGTCGGTTGTCGGTGGCTCGGACTGACATTACTTCGTGCAGCACCCCAAGAGGCTCCTCAATTTGAGCGCTCAGCAATTCTTGGGTGGCGGGTGCTACCTGGTAATGGTGCGCAGCAGCCCTGGGTGCCAAATTTTGTCGCACCTGGTTCCAAGCTTGTCGGCTCCGGTTTTGGGTGCACTCTCGAGAAATGTGTCCCCACTGCTTGCAGGTGTGACACTGAATGTTAGCCCGGCCGTTGTATCGGGAGGGGGTTGGTGGAGTATTCAGTGCCGGCCTGTGCAGGGGTGCGGTGGGGCCGGTAGGGATAAAATTATTGGGTGGCCCGGTAATCCGAGGGAGAGTCTTATTTTGGGCACCGTGATGCCTCCTGGCATCAAAATGCTGATCCGCCAATTTAGCGGCTTCGGGTAGGGTGAGTGGTTTCCGGTCTCTCACCCATTCTTGTGCTTCTGGGGACAAACCATTAAAAAACTGTTCCAGCAGCATTAACTGCCTCAACTCCTCCATGTTAGTAGCGTTGCTGGCCTGTATCCAGCCTAGTGATGCTTGGTCCAGCTTGTGCGCCCATTCTGCATGAGAATCTTTCTCAGGCTTGCGCAGGCCCCGGAATTTCCGCCGGTATGCCTCTGGGGTAATAGCATACCTCTCTAAGATCGCCCTCTTTACTTTAGGGTAATCCTTACTGTCCTCTCGGGGTACAGCACGGTAGGCTTCAGCCGCCCTACCCGATAATTTGCCTGCCAGCAGCGGCACCCATGTTGCGGGTTCCAAATCGTGCAAATCGCACAGCCGCTCAAAGTCCTGCAAATACCCATCGATTTCGTCCTTTTCTTCACAAAACGCTTTAAATGCGTGATGTGGGACTTTGGGCTTTACCTGTCCGTAGGTGGAGGCAGTAACAGACTCTGCCCTAGGCGGGGTCGCTGGTGTGCTGGTCGCCATCAGATAATCCTGTACATCCGATACCATCACGGTCAGTATTTCCAGCGGTACTGGTTGCGGTAAGAACTCCAACCTGGTTCGTAGCTCTTTTTGGAATGGGGTCTCTTCCTTGGCTGGTGGGGGTGTAGCGCTGCGGGCTCTGTCTCCCTCCATCAGTTCAGCGATCAGCACAGCCTTAGATTTGTTGCTGGCTATCTTACCCCTGGCTTCCAGTAGCTCTTTTAAAGTCTGTCGTTTTAGTATGGTATAATCAATCTCCATACGAATTGCCCTTGCTTTCCTTGTTCGGTAGTTCCAGTTTACACGAACGCTGCTTTTTCGGCTGTAAGGTTCGGATCCCGTCGCTTGCCACCAATTGTAACGGAATGCAGTGTAACAGCATACGATATCCACAGTCAGGAAATCCACAGTCAGAGTAGAAAGCAAGGCAATGTCCCCAATCCTCCCAATAACCGGACGAAACACAGTTTGGGAGTCAACTAGCTCGGTTTATTCACAGGCAGCATATTTATACAGTTCCCCATGCAAGGGGTTTCCAGACAGTAATTCCAGGGGATTTCTCCCAACATGCACTGTGACTTTCCCAACAGGCCTTGCTGCAGGAGAAAGATACTCCCACTAAAATGGACGCTTAAGTGGATTATCTCCTCGTGCAGCAAAACCGACAATTGACATTAAAATACACAATTCACACAATATTCGGTACTTTATAATAATTGAACGTTCGGTAGATAGCTGGGGTCGGAGCGCACACTTTGGGAGAATACCGCTCTGATCCCAGCTGAATTGACCGAACGCCGCACATAATACAGTAAAACATTAAAGAGGGTTTAAAAGTACCGAATAAGTACGGGACATATAATGTACCGAACGCGGGACTCCCGAACGCCCTGGAAGTCCAGCGGTGTTCAAATCATTGAGTAGCCGTTTTCCATTCCAGGCTCTCGACGACCGAACACCGCTGCAGAGACAAGGGATCCAAGATGGCCGACCGCCGCATGGTCGGTAGTCGAACGACGGCCACCTAGGAGAGCCCTTAATTACCGATTGCAACAATGTTGCAATCGGTTAATTGGTGCCACACGACCTGTGAATGTGTGGTCTACCTGGGGAGTCCACATTCGTACGGCGAACGGCCAGGATAGCCGTGTTTCGTCATATGAATGCTTTGTATGCTGGCAGCATACGGCTGCCAGCATGCGAACGGCCATAGAGCAATACACATACATTTAACGTTATACATTATATTTTCAGCCTACGGACAACCGGTACTGTATGTAGTTCAGAAGTGGCTAGTTTTGCCACAGTACTGAGTGTAATACAGGGATACTGTATGTAACATAGAGATACTGAGTGTAATACAGGGATACTGAGTGTAATAAAGGGACACTGAGTGTAATACAGGGATACTGAGTGTAATACAGGGATTCTGTGTGTAACACAGAGATACTGAGTGTAATACAGGGAAACTGAGTGTAGTACAGGGATACAGTGTGTAATACAGAGATAAAGTGTGTAATACAGAGATACTGAGTGTAATACAGAGATACTGAGTGTAATACAGGGATACTGTGTGTAATACAGAGATACTGAATGTAATATAGATATACTGAGTGTAATACAGGGATACAGTGTGTAATAAAGAGAAACTGAGTGTAATACAGGGATACTGTGTGTAATACAGAGATACTGAGTGTAATACAGGGATACAGTGTGTAATACAGGGATACAGAGTGTAATACGGAGATACTGAGTGTAATACAGGGATACTGTGTGTAATACAGAGATACTGAGTGTAATACAGATATACTGAGTGTAATACAGGGATACTGAGTGTAATACAGGGATACTGTGTGTAATATAGAGATACTGTGTGCAATACAGAGATACCGAGTGTAATTCAGGCTTACTGAGTGCAATACAGGGATACTGTGTGTAACATAGAGATACTGAGTGTAATACAGGGATACTGAGTGTAATACAGGGGTACTGAGTGTAATACAGGGATACTGTATGTAACATAGAGATACTGAGTGTAATACAGGGATACTGAGTGTAATACAGGGACACTGAGTGTAATACAGGGATACTGAGTGTAATACAGGGATACTGTGTGTAACACAGAGATACTGAGTGTAATACAGGGAAACTGAGTGTAGTACAGGGATACAGTGTGTAATACAGAGATAAAGTGTGTAATACAGAGATACTGAGTGTAATACAGAGATACTGAGTGTAATACAGGGATACTGTGTGTAATACAGAGATACTGAATGTAATATAGATATACTGAGTGTAATACAGGGATACAGTGTGTAATACAGAGAAACTGAGTGTAATACAGGGATACTGTGTGTAATACAGAGATACTGAGTGTAATACAGGGATACAGTGTGTAATACAGGGATACAGAGTGTAATACGGAGATACTGAGTGTAATACAGGGATACTGTGTGTAATACAGAGATACTGAGTGTAATACAGATATACTGAGTGTAATACAGGAATACTGAGTGTAATACAGGGATACTGAGTGTAATACAGGGATACAGTGTGTAATATAGAGATACTGTGCGTAATACAGGGATACTGTGTGTAATACAGGGATACAGTGTGTAATACGGAGATACTGAGTGTAATACAGGGATACTGTGTGTAGTACAGGGATACAGTGTGTAATACAGAGATAAAGTGTGTAATACAGAGATACTGAGTGTAATACAGAGATACTGAGTGTAATACAGGGATACAGTGTGTAATAAAGAGATACTGAGTGTAATACAGGGATACTGTGTGTAATACAGGGATACTGTGTGTAATACAGAGATACTGAGTGTAATACAGGGATACTGTGTGTAATACAGGGATACAGAGTGTAATACGGAGATACTGAGTGTAATACAGGGATACTGTGTGTAATACAGAGATACTGAGTGTAATACAGATATACTGAGTGTAATACAGATATACTGAGTGTAATACAGGGATACTGAGTGTAATACAGGGATACTGTGTGTAATACAGACATACTGAGTGTAATACAGGCATACAGTGTGTAATATAGATATACTGTGTGTAATACAGGGATACTGTGTGTAATACAGGGATACAGTGTGTAATACGGTGATACTGAGTGTAATACAGGGATACTGTGTGTAATATAGAGATACTGTGTGTAATATAGAAATACTGTGTGTAATACAGAAATACTGAGTGTAATAAAGGGATACTGTGTGTAATACAGGGATACTGAGTGTAATACAGGGATACAGTGTGTAATACAGGATACAGTGTATAATACAGATATACTGAGTGTAATACAGGGATACTGTGTGTAATATAGAGATACTGTGTGTAATACAGAGATACTGTGTGTAATACAGAGATAATGAGTGTAATACAGGGATACTGTGTGTAATACAGGGATACTGTGTGTAATATAGAGATACTGAGTGTAATACAGGGATACAGTGTGTTATACAGGGATACAGTGTGTAATACAGGGATACTGTGTGTAATACAGAGATACAGTGTGAAATACTGTGTGTAATACAAGTACTATTGGAGAGGGGCAGTAAATGTAATATAATAGAATTAAGGGAGGAAGACATGGAGAGGGGGGCAGTAAATGTAATGTAATAGAATTAAGGGCGGAAGAAATGGCGAGGGGGGCAGTAAATGTAATATAATAGAATTAATAGAGGAAGACATGGAGAGGGACATGGCACTAAAAGACTATGTCCACTCCAGCCAGAAGCCAGCTGACCCGTGTGAGTCAGGCTGGGGCTGCCGGGAGTGGACAAGGGGGAGATATGTGGTGGGACATCACCACTAAGTGCCATATCCCCTGAGTATTCAGAGGTTTGGTTTTATATTTTGTGTCTCCAATATGTACTGTGATGGTTTTCCCTTGTGTATGTCTTGCTATTACTGCATTGCAGAACATTTAAAAGTTGACAGTTGACAGTTAACTCCTAGAGCCGTGAATAAAAATTGTCAGTTGACTCCCAGGCTATGTGTCGTGTGGTCCTTGGGAATGGGAATTATGCTGTGCATCCTGCCTTCTGTATGATGAATCCTGAGTACCAGCGGAGAGCCCTTGGATTAACCCCTGCCTCTCTGCTACAAGGCTCCCATTGGCCCACGTCATTCCAGCACCCCCACACACGAACGTTTTGGGGGCCTTGGCATGACGTAGGCCAATCACTGGTGTAACAGTAGTGTATATTAAAAAAAAAACTAGAAAGTTGACTGTGAAATAATAGCAGTCAGTTTCCTTCACACATGTGCGTTTCAGGGCCTGCCAGGGCACAGTGTCACACCAGTGCAACTCATATCTGGTGTAACAGTAGTGTACATTTTAAAAAAAATACAGGGGGCTTGTTGTCACCTTTCGGGGACCCTTGGTGTTGTACGTGGCTGGGTGGAGGAAGAGACCTTTAATGACATCAGTGAGGTCAAGGAACGGGACATAGCTAACTTGGTATCCAACCTTGTGCAAATGGGGAGTTTGCGGTTGTAGCGGAGAGCTGATTTCTCGCAGCTATTCTCCACTTTAGATCCAAGGAAGGCTCAGGAACAAGTCATTAGTAAATCCACAGCAGAGTTTCCAGCAGGTAAAAAGGTACAGCGAAATCTCCACAGCACTCCCAATAACTGGACGACACACAGTTTCAGGAGTAGAACTGACAATCGTTTATTCCAAGGTTTCTTATAAAGCCTGCTCCCATGCAAGGGAGGGAACTACAGTAATTAGGACAGTAACCAATACCATTCTTGTTACCTCCCACACATCTCCTCCCCTCAGAGTGAGTCATAATCCCCTTAAGTTGTACTGTACTTTACCTCAAACTTGGATGTACCCCTAAACCATCACATATCCTTAATATCAGGGTACCGCTAGGTAGCCCTGATCTGGGTGAATATAATATCCAAAATTCACCCAGATCGGACCAGGGGTTCGGTAGTTACAGGCAGGTGAAGTTTGACCGACCGCACACGAGTTGGTATCCGAAAAGGGTTCCATGAGAATGGGCCCTGCGGTCGGTCTCCGTTCGGCAGTTAAAACAGACATTTATAATTGCCATCCACATTTACATTCACCTAGATAGTGATTCCCTCATTCGGTACTTTATTACTACCGAATGGGGATTCGTTATGTTTCTCCGTTCGGCAGTTACGGAGCTCTGGAGGTCTCAGCGGTGTTTGGTTGTTTGAGTGTCCGATTTGAGTTCCAGGCACTCGACGACCAAACACCGCTGGGATTTTCATGCGTAAGATGGCCGCCGCCACGTGTACGCATGCCGAATGGCGGCCACCCAGATACAATGTTAATGAGCCGGTTAACTTGCGGTTGGAAAGAATGTGAACTTTAATAGCTGGCACACTTCTCTCTGGGGTGGTCCCTCCGTTCGGTAGTTTCCATAAGTATATAGTACGGATGGAAACTACCGAATACCATACAATTCACATAATACACAAACGAATAGCCATTTCAACATAGGGAAAACATATACGAACACAGTCACACAGGCATTTTGCAGGACAGGCTCACTGCATTCCGCTACACTGCTCCCCCTTGCCCACAAGCCGGCATACACAGTCTGATCCCACACGGATCGGCTTGGGGATGACCGGGGTGCTCACGGATCATTTTTCCAGATCAGTTTGTCGCGACAACCCGTCGGCGTTTCCATTTTGCTTACCCGGGCGGTATTGAATGTTAAAGTCAAAAGGCTGCAGCGCCAAACTCCAGCGCAGCAGCCTGGCATTGTCCCCAGCCACCCGGTTCAGCCAGACTAACGGGTTGTGATCCGTGAGCAGCGAAAAAGCCTGTCCATACAAATAGGGTTGCAATTTCTTCAAGGCCCACACCACAGCCAGGCATTCCTTCTCGATGGCGGCGTAGCTTACTTCCCGGGGTAAAAGTTTGCGACTGATGTAAGCCACTGGATGTTCTCCGCCATCGGCCCCGACTTGGCTTAATACTGCCCCCAATCCAAACATAGAAGCGTCTGTGTGAACAAGAAAACGTTTAGTTGGATTGGGAGCGGCCAAGACAGGGGCATTAACAAGTGCATCTTTCAAGTGTTGGAATGCCTGCTCACACTCCGGGGTCCAGGTTACTTGGCGGGGAAGGTTTTTACGTGTCAGGTCCGTGAGGGGTTTGGCCAGGGCACTATAATTGGGGACAAATTTCCGGTAATACCCTGCTGTCCCTAGGAAGGCTAACACCTGGGTTTTAGTTGTCGGGGTAGGCCACTGTGATACTGCCTCTACTTTGGCGGGTTCCGGCTTCTGCTTACCACAGCCCACTCTGTGGCCCAGGTACTGTACCTCGGCCATCCCAATACTACATTTAGCTGGTTTTAGGGTCAAACCAGCCTCCCTGATCCTGTCTAGAACCGCTCCTATATGGGCCAAGTGTTCCTGCCAGGTATCGCTAAATATGGCAATATCATCGAGATATGCGCAGGTATAGTCTTGGAACCCATCTAGGAGGCGGTCCACCATCCGCTGGAAGGTAGCCGGCGCGTTTTTCATCCCAAACGGCATGACCTTAAATTGGTACAGGCCGAATGGGGTGACAAAGGCGGACTTAGGGATGGCTTCCGGGGCCAAGGGAATCTGCCAATACCCTTTGCACAGATCAATCGTGGTAAGGTATTGTCCCCTGGCCATCCGGTCTAGTAACTCATCGATCCTAGGCATCGGGTATGCGTCGGATACGGTCTTCTCATTCAGTCTCCTGTAGTCCACGCAAAAGCGGGTCGTGCCGTCCCGCTTTGGTACGAGGACCACTGGAGATGCCCAGGGACTATCTGAGGGCTCAATCACTCCTAACTGTATCATCTCCTCAATCTCTTTGCGCATATTCTCCCGGACCGCTTCAGGGATGCGGTATGGGGTCTGGCGCATGGGAAGTTGACCTGGGGTGTCTACTCGGTGGGTAGCCAGAGGGGTGTATCCAGGTACATTAGAAAAGGTCTCCTGCTTTTCCTGCAGTAGTTGTTGTACCTCGATACGCTCCTGTGGGCTCAACCGATCCCCCAATACGACTTCTCCTAAATCCCCAGCCAGCTGTCCATCTTCTAACAGATCGGGGAGGGGTAGGCTGTCGCTCTCTTCAGAGGTGGGGGCGCAGATAGCTGTCACCTCCTCTGAACGTTCCTGGTAAGGTTTCAGCATGTTCACATGGATCATGCGTCGCCCCCCATTCCCTGCGCAGTGGCCAATTATATACGTGGTGTCACATCGTTGTTCTACCACTTTATAAGGGCCTTGCCAGGCGGCCTGTAGCTTATCGTGTCGGACAGGTTTTAAAATTAAAACTTTCTGTCCGACCTGAAAGCTGCGGTCCCTGGCGCCCCTATCGTACCAGGTGCGCTGACGCGTCTGAGCTGCCTGTAGGTTTTCCTTTACCGTCTTGGTGAGTGCTTCCAGGCGATCTCGGAGGGCCAACACATATGGTACAATAGGGGTACCGTCCACGCTACGGTCTCCCTCCCAGTGCTCTCTAATCAAGTCTAGGGGTCCCCTTACCCTCCTCCCAAATAGCAGTTCAAAGGGGGAAAATCCTGTAGATTCCTGCGGCACCTCCCTGTACGCAAACAGTAAGTGTGGCAGGAATTTTTCCCAGTCTCGGTGAGTCTCGGCGAAGGTTCGGAGCATCTGTTTTAAGGTGCCATTGAACCGTTCGCAGAGCCCATTAGTCTGGGGGTGGTACGGAGCACTAATTATAGGTTTAATTTTACAGAACTTCCAGAGTTGTTGGGTAACCTCTGCCGTGAACTGAGTGCCCTGATCCGAGATGATCTCCCTGGGTAACCCCATCCGGGAGAAAATCTGCATCAGCGCCTCAGCCACCGTCTCTGCATGTATATTCGTTAAAGCTACCGCCTCGGGGTAGCGAGTGGCATAGTCCACTACGGTCAGGATGTACCGTTTGCCCGAGGGGCTAGGTTTCCGGAAGGGGCCTACAATATTTACGGCAACCCTATGAAAGGGTTCCTCAATTATGGGTAGGAGGTGCAGCCTCGCCTTACGCTTATCCCCCCTCTTTCCCACCCTCTGGCACGTGTCGCAGGTATTACAGTACCTGCGTACCTCCTGGCTAATCCCTGGCCAGAAGAAACTTTGGGTCAATCGATATCTGGTACGGCTGACCCCCAAATGTCCGGATAGCGGAATATTGTGCGCTATCCGGAGTAATTCGGTTCGGTACCTCTGAGGTACCACCAGCTGTCTTGTAGCAATGGGGTCTGACCCATCTATCTGTTTACTTGTTTCCCGGTACAATAACTGTCTGTCCCATACAAATCTTTCCCCCTCTGCCCCCGGTTGGATAGAGGTGACCTTGTCTCGGTATACCTGTAAGGTAGGGTCAGTGACTACCTCGGCTACAAACTCATCAGGAGGGGCCCAAGGGATACAGTCTAGGGAAGGGGAGGAATCTCTTACCTGGACCTCCGGCAGTGCGTTGTTTTGTTGGGTGCGGGCCTGTTGCCTGGTGACTACTGGGTGTGCTTCTTCAGTAGTTTGAGGTTCAAATGCGGAGGTGAGTTTGCCCAGATCATTCCCCAGGACCACCTCAGCAGGTAATTGCGGCATTAGTCCCACTTCCACATTCCCGAACCCCGCACCCCAATGCAAATGTACCCTGGCTGTATCTAGCCGATACACGGCTCCCCCTGCAACCCTGACAGCCACAGTCTTATTCAGTTTGGCCTTGTCCGAAACCAAATGGCTTTGCACCAGGGTGATAGTGGCTCCCGAGTCTCTGAGCCCCTGCATAGGCTTCCCTTCCAGATATACGGTCTGCCTATGGTGTTGGCGGTTATCCGCCTGTGCCTGTAAAGGGTTGGCCTCATGCAGCACTTCCCACTGTTCCACAGTCGTGACTGGAACGGCAGAGCTGTAGGGAAGTGGTACCTCGTCCTGGTAATGATGCGCTGCTGCTCTTGGTGGTGGTGGTGGAGGTCCTGGTCGGATCCAGGTGTTGCGTTCCCTGGACTGCGGACAATCTCGCTGGTAATGTCCCCACTTCTGGCATCGGTGGCATTGCACAGAAGCAGGTGTGCGGTATCTCTGCTGCGCTGCTGCTGGTGCTGGTGGAGGAAGTTGTCTTGGTGGGGGTTGAGGGTTAGGAGAGAAGGAGTTCCCCCCTAGTGGTCGCATGACAGGTTTGGTACTCACTGCTTTGGTTTGTCTGCGAGCGTCCATAAAATCATCTGCCTTTTTGGCAGCCTCGGTGAGGGTGGTGGGGTTACGATCCCTCACCCATTCCTGTAGCTCTGAGGATATCCCCTCATAAAACTGCTCCAACAGCAGCATTTGTAACAAGTCCTCCATGGACCGCGCTTTACTCGACTGCATCCACCCAAGAGCTGCCCTTTCTAGTCGGCAAGCCCACTCTGCGTGCAAATCTTTGTCCGCCTTTTTCAATTCTCTGAAGCGCCTCCGGTATGCCTCTGCTGTTATTGCATACCGGGCCAGGATAATTTCTTTTACCCGGCTATAGTTCCTAATTTCAATATCAGGCACAGTGCGGTAGGCTTCAGCTGCCCTTCCTGACAGCCGTCCGGCCAATATGGGTACCCATTCTTCCCTTGGTATATTATGCAGCGTACATAGTCTCTCAAAATCTTGGAGGAAGGCATCTATATCCTCCTCTGCTTCCACATACGTTTTAAACGCTTGATAGGGAATTTTAGGCTTACCCTCTTGTGCCACAGCTCCTGCTGCACTTCTTTCCGGTGTTTGTGGTCTCCTGTTTCTCATCACAAACTCTTGCACCTCTGTCATTGTTTTAGAGATGATCTCTGTTGGTGGGTTTTCCCCATAAAAGGCCAGTCTGAATTGTAAATGCCTTTGGAACTCCTCCTGTTCTGTTTCAGGTCTTTGTTCCGTGGCCTGGACCTCTTCTGCTCTGTACTCTGCCATTACTTCGGTGATAAGCGTTGCTTTGGATTTGCTGCTGGCAGAAACACCTTTCGCTTCCAGAAGGTCTTTCAATGTGGTTCTCTTTAGCGTAGAAAGATCAATCTCCATTAATCCTTGTTCCTCTGTGAGTCTGGATCCCAGCGCTGCCAACCAATGTAGCGGAGAGCTGATTTCTCGCAGCTATTCTCCACTTTAGATCCAAGGAAGGCTCAGGAACAAGTCATTAGTAAATCCACAGCAGAGTTTCCAGCAGGTAAAAAGGTACAGCGAAATCTCCACAGCACTCCCAATAACTGGACGACACACAGTTTCAGGAGTAGAACTGACAATTGTTTATTCCAAGGTTTCTTATAAAGCCTGCTCCCATGCAAGGGAGGGAACTACAGTAATTAGGACAGTAACCAATACCATTCTTGTTACCTCCCACACATCTCCTCCCCTCAGAGTGAGTCATAATCCCCTTAAGTTGTACCGTACTTTACCCCAAACTTGGATGTACCCCTAAACCATCACATATCCTTAATATCAGGGTACCGCTAGGTAGCCCTGATCTGGGTGAATATAATATCCAAAATTCACCCAGATCGGACCAGGGGTTCGGTAGTTACAGGCAGGTGAAGTTTGACCGACCGCACACGAGTTGGTATCCGAAAAGGGTTCCATGAGAATGGGCCCTGCGGTCGGTCTCCGTTCGGCAGTTAAAACAGACATTTATAATTGCCATCCACATTTACATTCACCTAGATAGTGATTCCCTCATTCGGTACTTTATTACTACCGAATGGGGATTCGTTATGTTTCTCCGTTCGGCAGTTACGGAGCTCTGGAGGTCTCAGCGGTGTTTGGTTGTTTGAGTGTCCGATTTGAGTTCCAGGCACTCGACGACCAAACACCGCTGGGATTTTCATGCGTAAGATGGCCGCCGCCACGTGTACGCATGCCGAATGGCGGCCACCCAGATACAATGTTAATGAGCCGGTTAACTTGCGGTTGGAAAGAATGTGAACTTTAATAGCTGGCACACTTCTCTCTGGGGTGGTCCCTCCGTTCGGTAGTTTCCATAAGTATATAGTACGGATGGAAACTACCGAATACCATACAATTCACATAATACACAAACGAATAGCCATTTCAACATAGGGAAAACATATACGAACACAGTCACACAGGCATTTTGCAGGACAGGCTCACTGCATTCCGCTACAGCGGTTGTGCAAATGGACTGTTTGCGGTTGTTTGCGGTGCGTTAAACGTTGAGTTTGGTCTGTCACTGTGAAGCGGGCGTAACCCTTACACTACCTGATCGATACAACATCATACCTGATGTTTTAAAGCAGGTTATTCCAAACAATTTAGGAATGTTAGGTGATTTATGCCCTTTATGGATTAAAACCAGACTCTGCATCAACTATGTAATTTTCCATGGGAGTTTTGCCATGGATCCCCCTCCGGCATGCCACAGTCCAGGTGTTAGTCCCCTTGAAACAACTTTTCCATCACTATTGTGGCCAGAAAGAGTCCCTGTGGGTTTTAAAATTTGCCTACCTATGGAAGTCTATGGCGGTTCGCCGGGTTCGTCCGTTCACGAACATTTGCGGAAATTCGCTTTTGCTGTTCACAAACCGAAAATGTTATGTTCGCGATATCACTACCGCCAAAGTGGAGGCCCTAACCCAGTGACCCCAGCCCTACACCAAAACCCAGGTGTGGCAGATCTCCCTGCCTCTGGATTACTATTTAAAACCCTATTTCGTCTGTTTGTTCGGCGGTTACCGGTTGTTCGTTTGTTTCCAGATTGCATTCATCAAAAGACGAACAAACTACCGAATGGAAGGCCACCCAGCAGGGAAGTGTGCTGCTCGTTAACCTTACTGCCCTCATTAACATTGTGGTTAACCGCAGACACTTCCAACTCCCGAACGGTCGGCTGGGTGCTCGTCGTTCTTATGAACAAACACGTGGCAGCGGCCATCTTGGACAGTCGAATGCCCAGCGGGTAGACAAACCCATGGAACTTGTAACGGAATGCAGTATAGTAGTATACGATATCCGTTGGTATATCCAGGAAATCCACAGTCAGAGTAGAAAGAAAGGCAATATTCCCAATCCTCCCAATAACCGGACGAAACACAGTTTGGGAGTCAACTAACTCGGTTTATTCACAAGCAGCGTATTTATGCAGTTCCCCATGCAAGGGGTTTCCATACAGATAATCCAGGGGATTTCTCCCAACATGCATCGTGACTTTCCCAACAGGCATTGCTGCACGAGAAGGATACTCCCACCAAAATGGACGATTAAGTGGATTATCCCCTCGTGCAGCAAAACCGACAATTGACATTAAAATACATAATTCACATAATATTCGGTACTTTGGAATAACCGAACGTTCGGTAGATAGCTGGGGTCGGAGCGCACATTTTGTGAGAATACCGCTCCGATCCCAGCTGAATTAACCGAACGCCGCACATAATACAGTTAAACATTAAAGTGGGTTTAAAAGGACCGAATAAGTACGGGACACATAATGTACCGAACGCTCTGGAAGTCCAGCGGTGTTCGGATCATTGAGTAGCCGTTTTCAGTTCCAGGCTCTCGACGACCGAACACCGCTGCAGAGACAAAGGATCCAAGATGGCCGACCGCCGCATGGTCGGTAGTCGAACGACGGCCACCTAGGAGAGCCCTTAATTACCGATTGCAACAATGTTGCAATCGGTTAATTGGTGCCACACGACCTGTGAATGTGTGGTCTACCTGGGGAGTCCACATTCGTACGGCGAACGGCCAGGATAGCCGTGTTTCGTCGTACGAATGCTTTGTATGCTGGCAGCATACGGCTGCCAGCATGCGAACGGCCATAGGACAATACATATACATTTAACGTTACACAGTATACCTTCAGCCTACGGACAACCTGTAATGAATATAGTTCAGAAGTGGCTAGGTTTGCCACAGAACTGATTTCGGACACTGCTTCCCACGAACACCGCTGAACTCACTGACCATCCATCAGTTTGTTCCAAATTCATTTGAACGCCGTGTCGTTCTGTAAACTGACAACCCACAAACGGAACTGTACCAGATAGTAGATCCATGGAGCTCATTTGTTTCGTTGAATGCACAATGTACAAGACTAACTCCATGGCGATTGAACTACATGTATGGGATCTGACAGCTGTTCAGTTATACTGAGCGCTCAGATCTAAATTATCTGGGGATACGTTGAATGTGGGGGTTTCGTTTGGTATATTGGGAATTATGTATTTTAATGTGTTTTTACCATTACTGTAAAATGGGGATATTTTCTATGCCTGGAGGTAATTGAGTTACTTCAAGCACTTAACCCAATGATCTCGAGGGTAGAGAGGAGGAGTTGTACTGTTTGTGTGGGAGTGTTTGCATTCTGTACTTGTACACGATTGGTTACTGTTAGTGATGTACCGAACTGTTCGCCGGCGAACAGTTCCCGGCGAACTTAGCGTGTTCGGTTCCCCGCAGCGGGCGGACACATGCGTGGTTCGATCCGCCCCCTATTCGTTATCATTGGGCAAACTTTGACCCTGTGCCTCTCGGTCAGCAGACACATTCCAGCCAATCAGCAGCACTCCCTCCCTTCCACACCCTCCAACCTCCCTCCCAGCATCCATTTTCGATTCATTCTGAAGCTGCATGCTTAGTGAGAGGAGGGAAAGTTTAGCTGCTGCTGATTAGATAGGGAAATTGATAGCTAGGCTAGGGTATTCAGTGTCCATTACAATCCTGAAGGACTCACCTGATCTCTGCTGTAATGACAGCACCCCAAAAAGCCCTTTTTAGGGCTAGAACATCAGGCTTTTTTTTTCTGTGTAATTTAATTGCAGGTGCCTGCCTGCCAGCTTCTGTGTGAGGCTCACAGTGGATACTGTGCCCACTTGCCCAGTGCCACCACTCATATCTGTTTTTACAATAGCTTAAGCTTTAGATTTAAAAAAAAATATTTTTTTTTTACTGTAATAGAAGAGCAGTTGCCTGCCTGCCAGCTTCTGTGTGAGGCTCACAGTGGATACTGTGCCCACTTGCCCAGTGCCACCACTCATATCTGTTTTTACAATAGCTTAAGCTTTAGATTTAAAAAAAATAATTTGTTTTCACTGTAATAGAAGAGCAGTTGCCTGCCTGCCAGCTTCTGTGTGAGGCTCACAGTGGATACTGTGCCCACTTGCCCAGTGCCACCACTCATATCTGTTGTGACAATAGCTTAAGCTTTAGATTTAAGAAAAAAAAAATTTGTCACTGTAATAGAAGATCAGTTGCCTGCCTGCCAGCTTCTGTGTGAGGCTCACAGTGGATACTGTGCCCACTTGCCCAGTGCCACCACTCATATCTGTTTTGACAATAGCTTAAGCTTTAGATTTAAAATATAATATTTTTTTCACTGTAATAGAAGAGCATTTGCCTGCCTGCTAGCTTCTGTGTGAGGCTCACAGTGGATACTGTGCCCACTTGCCCAGTGCCACCACTCATATCTTTTGTGACAATAGCTTAAGCTTTAGATTTAAAAAAAATATTTTTTTTCACTGTAATAGAAGAGCAGTTGCCTGCCTGCCATCTTCTGTGTCAGGCTGGATGCTGTACCCATTTGCACAGTCAGTGCCACCACTCATATCTGTTGTGACAATAGCTTAAGCTTTAGATTTAAATTTTTTTTTTTTTTTACTGTAATAGAAGAGCAGTTGCCTGCCTGCCAGCTTCTGTGTGAGGCTCACAGTGGATACTGTGCCCACTTGCCCAGTGCCAACACTCATATCTGTTTTTACAATAGCTTAAGCTTTAGATTTAAAAAAAAACATTTGTTTCACTGTAATAGAAGAGCAGTTGCCTGCCTGCCAGCTTCTGTGTGAGGCTCACAGTGGATACTGTGCCCACTTGCCCAGTGCCACCACTCATATCTGTTGTGACAATAGCTTAAGCTTTAGATTTAAAAAAAATAATTTTGTTTCACTGTAATAGAAGAGCAGTTGCCTGCCTGCCAGCATCTGTGTGAGGCTCACAGTGGATACTGTGCCCACTTGCCCAGTGCCACCACTCATATCTGTTGTGACAATAGCTTAAGCTTTAGATTTAAAAAAAAATATTTTTTTCACTATAATAGAAGAGCAGTTGCCTGCCTGCCATCTTCTGTGTCAGGATGGATGCTGTGCCCATTTGCACAGTCAGTGCCACCACTCATATCTGTTGTGACAATAGCTTAAGCTTTAGATTTAAAAAAATATTTTTTTTTTTCACTGTAATAGAAGAGCAGTTGCCTGCCTGCCATCTTCTGTGTCAGGCTGGATGCTGTGCCCATTTGCACAGTCAGTGCCACCACTCATATCTGTTGTGACAATAGCTTAAGCTTTAGATTAATTTTTTTTTTTTCACTGTAATAGAAGAGCAGTTAGTTGTCTGCAAGCGTCTGGGTGTCAGGCCTCCTTCAGCGTGTGCTCTGCAGACCTGTGCCAGCGTACTTTGACAGTTGCCACTCATATCTGGTGTCTCTGTAGCGTGCTTTTACAAAGAAAAAAGGTTTCCAGTGTAAGCTAATAGCAGCCAGTCAGTGTCCTTCAAGCGGCTCTGTCAGTCCTTCCTTCAGCGTGTGCTCTCCAGAACTGTTACAGTGCACATTGCCAATCATATCTGGTGTCTCTATCGCGTGCATTTAAAACCAAAATTTTTTTTTCACTGTTATAGATTGAATAGCAGTTACTTGTCTTCAAGCGGGTGTGTCAGGCCTACAGTGTGTGCTCTGCAGAACTGTGCCAGTGCACATTGCCACTCATATCTGGTGTCTCTATAGCGTGCTTTTAGAAAGAAAAAAGATTTCCAGTGTAAGCTAATAGCAGCCATTCAGTGTCCTTCAAGTGGCGCTGTCAGGCCTACAGTGTATGCTCTCCAGAACTGTTACAGTGCACATTGCCACTCAAATCTGGTCTCACAGTAGCTTGCACGCATAGTACCACTAATCCCCCAAAAAATTACAGGCAGAGGCAGGCCACCCCGCAGGGGCCGTTGTGGTCGTAGTGCTGTGATTCTCTTTAGCCCTAGAATAATGTCCAGTTTTCAGAAGCCACGTACCCTGAACTTGAAAAGTTCTGAGGACATAGTTGACTGGCTAACACAGGACACCCAATCTTCTACAGCCTCCGCTCGGAACCTTGACGCACCATCCTCCTCCAGCTTAGCTTCTTGCACCTCTCAAGATACCACTCACCCGCCTGCCGCCACCACCAAAACTAGCACCACAGCCGCTTTACTTGGTATGTCAGAGGAGTTATTAACACATCCGTTTGAAGAAATGAGTGATGCGTAACCATTATTGCCAGAGGATGTAGATAACAGGGATATGTCTCAGGCAGGCAGCATTAAACACATGGAGGTACGGTGCGATGATGATGATGTTGTACCCGCTGCTGCTTCCTTTTCTGAGTTGTCAGATACAAGCGAAGCAGTTGATGATGACGATGAGTCCATGGATGTCACGTGGGTGCCCGCTCGGCAAGAAGAAGAAAGTTCAGATGGGGAGACAGAGAGGAGGAGGAGACGAGTTGGAAGCAGGGGGGGGTCGTCGCAAGGAGCTAGTGGCACAGTCAGACAGCATGCATCGGCACCCGGGGTCAACCCGACAGCACGCCAATCAACGCATGCTGTGTCCACCACCAGAATGCCGTAATTGCAGAGCTCAGCAGTGTGGAATTTTTTTGTGTGTCTGCCTCTGACAACAGCGATGCCATTTGCAACCTGTGCCAAAGGAAACTGAGTCGTGGGAGGTCCAACACCCACCTAGGTACAACTGCTTTGCGTAGGCACATGATCTCACATCACAAACGCCTATGGGATCAACACATGAGTACAAGCAGCATGCCTACTCTAAGCCGCCATCCTCCTCCTGGTCCAGCATCTTCAGCCACGTCAACCACTGCTGTCCTCCTTGCCCCCTCTCAACCATCCGCCACTCCGTCTCCGGCCTTGAGCAGTTCCCGCTCATCTGCCCACAGTCATGTGTCTGTCAAGGACATGTTCTAGCGTAAGAAGCCAATGTCACCAAGTCACCCCCTTGCCCAGCGTCTGACAGCTGGCTTGTCCGAACTATTAGCCCGCCAGCTTTTACCATACAATCTGGTTGAGTCTGAGGCGTTCAAAAAATTTGTAGCTATTGGGACACCGCAGTGGAAGGTACCCGGCCGGAATTTCTTTTCACAAAAGGCAATCCCCAACCTGTACTCGATTGTGCAAAAGGAAGTCATGGCATGTCTGGCACACAGTGTTGGGGCAAGGGTCCATCTGACCACTGATACCTGGTCTGCAAAGCATGGTCAGGGCAGGTATATCACCTACACTGCGCATTGGGTAAACCTGCTGACGGCTGACAAGCATGGAATGCGTCCTACGCATCACCACAGCCCTTCGGGATCCACCCTCAGAGAGCGACTCGACCGACAGGTAGCCTTAACTGCAGATATCGACACGACCACGACCACGCCATATCTGCCAAGTGACCCTATGTAGGGGGAACAGTCCCTATTCTGCTCTGTGTCCGTGTGCATCAGGGTCTCTGAGGACAGGTGTCAATCCATATGTCAAGGTGTCAATCCATATGTCAGGTGTCAATCCATATCCATTGTGATTTAGGAATGTTAGGTGATTTCTGCCCTTTATGGATTAAAAGCAGACTCTGCATCAACTGTGTAATTTTCCATGGGAGTTTTGCCATGGATCCCCCTCCGGCATGCCACAGTCCAGGTGTTAGTCCCCTTGAAGCAACTTTTCCATCACCTTTGTGGCCAGAAAGAGTCCCTGTTGGTTTTAAAATTCGCCTGCCCATTGAAGTCAATGGCGGTTCGCGCGGTTCGCCGGTTCGCTAACATTTGAGGAAGTTCGCGTTCGCCGTTCGCGAACCGAAAATTTCGGGTTCGCGACATCACTAGTTACTGTAAAAACTGCCTCAGTCTTCCACAAAGTCCCTATGGGAGTGTCCTTTGCTGGAAGACTGACATGACATAAAAGGCTGACAATGAGCCCCCATTAAACAGATCGTGCTTGACCCTCAATACAGAGCCTCGTCTCGTACTTGGGGGGATAATTCGTATGATTCCTGTTCGACACTAAGGAGTGTTAGGTAGCTGACTTCACATTCGGGAAAAAGAACAACTTTGACGACGTTAACCCCTTCACCTACTCTGGGTGCTGTTACACCAATTTATGGCATTTTTAGGGACCGCCGGCTATTACCGGAAGTTTGTACAGGATTATAGCACTACAGCGAAGCCCCTCACTGATCTCACAAAAAAAGTTGTATGGTCCCCAGAGTGTGCGAACTCCTTTTAAAAGTTAAAAATGTCCCTCAGCGAGGCACCTGTATTAGCGGCACCTGATTATACTAAAAGATTTCTCGTCCATACAGATGCCTCATTGTTTGGAATAGGAGCTGTATTGAGTCAGGTCGGGGAGCATGACATGGAGCACCCAGTGGCGTATCTGAGCAGAAAACTGATACTCAGGGAAGTCAGTTATGCCATTGTAGAGAAGGAGTGCCTAGCCCTGGTTTGGGCCCTCAAGAAGCTTCAACATTATTTATACTGGCGCTCTGTGACGAAGTGCCCTTCGCCACTTGGGCCTGGAGAGGACTGCTTACCAGCCTCTTGCCATGTGATGATGGTCCCTGGGAGATTGGGCCCTTTAAAAACAGTATTCGGCCATACCAGAGTGTATGCCACTCATCCTGGCCCTTTGAATACAGTGGGGTCATTCAGTACTTGCCCTGTGTGAACGGTGATACTCCAGATAGCTATGCCATGGAGCCCATTCATAAAATGAAAGACTATGGGAAAGACTTTAGCTCCATGGCAATTGAACTGTGTGAATAGGATCTGAGCGCTATTCGGTAGTTTTGTGCGCTCAGATCCCAGCTATCTGGGGATATGTGAAATGTCTGTGTGTTATGCGTAAAAGGTGACTTTATGTATTTTAAAGTGTTTTATGTCTTTTTGCAACCATGTGCTCAATGGAGTCTGCCTCTAGCCCTGGATAATTGGATTACTTCCCCCCCCATTGTCTCCAGGATAGAGGCCTCTGTAAAACCTGTTTGAACCAGATTTTGTGAACTGTTTGCTGCCAGCCAGGGCCCAAAATATACTTTTACTAACTTTTGAACCCCTGGTCTGGTTCATGACATTTTTTAATATGTTGTTCCCCTGAATGGATTGATTGTGAATGTGTAATTTTTATGTGAATGTGATGTATGGTTTTAGAGTTATGAATGTTAGGTAAAAAGTATGTTTTAAACTGTATGTGTAATTGAGTTTCCTCTCAGGATAAGGGGAGGGAATATGTGGGATGTACATGTGATGTGATTGGTTGTTTTGTACCTCCCTGTGGGTGGACCTGTATTTGCAACAACTGTACTAAAAACCAGACTGGGTGTGCCAGCACCTCAGACCTCTGTTTGACCCTCAACACGGAGCCTTGTCTCGTTCTTGGGGGGATTCACTGTATGCTGATAGAGACTGATTGCCAGGAGTGTAAGCTGATTGTCTGCTTTTCCTGTTAGTCTGCTAGCAGCTATTCGTGTGGTTCCAGTTCGGAGTGCTATTTTGTATCCAGTTCGGGAGTTTGGTGTTCTGCAATAGCTGTGCCTGTATATCTGGAAGGGGAAGATCTACTAAACGGCGGTTTAACCCTTTTAAGACTGGGGGTGCCGTTACACGCTCCTTCACCGTTATGACTGATCACAACCCCCTGATTTGGTTCGACAGAGTGGAAGGAGTCAACCCCAGACTATTGCGATGGAGACTGGCGCTGCAACCTTATAATTTCACTGTCCAGTACAGGCCAGGAAAACAGAATGCCAATGCAGGTGGGTTGTCCCGCCAAACAGAACTGGATGCTTTGCCAACTACTTCTCTTGGGGTTATCCCCAAGCCTAGGTGGGTATGCCATCCCATGGAACTAGGGGGGAGGTATGTGACAAAACCCCTGTTTTGTGAATACCAGGACCCTTTATTTTGTATGCTGTTTGTGCATTTAGCACAATTGTATTCCCTTTTATTGTACCAAACAGACCACACGCAATAGGAGTGTGCAGCTTATTAATCTCCCAGAAGCTGTGGTTAACCACAATTATTTGATGAACGGCTGGGTGGTCGCCGTTCGTATGAATGAACAGTGTTCATTCATACGAACGGCGACCACCCAGCCGTTCATGTGATGTCGCGAACTGTCCACCGAACCGTTCGCGAACATTTCGCCAGCGAACAATAGCATGTTCGCGACGAAACGAACATACGCAATTTCCGGTCCGCCCCCTATACGTCATCATTGAGTGAACTTTGGCCCGGAACCTCACAGTCAGCAGACACTTCCTGGGAGGGAGGGTCTGCTGCTGATTGGCTGGAATGTGTCTGCTGACTGTGAGGTTCCGGGCCAAAGTTCACTCAATGATGACGTATAGGGGGCAGACCGGAAATTGCGTATGTTCGTTTCGCCGCGAACACGCTATTGTTCACCGGTGAAATGTTCGCGAACGGTTCGGCGGACAGTTCGCAACATCTCTAATGAACACGTGGCGGCGGCCATCTTAAACTGACGAACGCCCAGCTGTGTTTGGTTGTCGACCGCATGGAACTATTTTCGGCCACTGGTTCCCACGAATACCATTGGGACTGCCAAACTTCCATCCCTTTGTCTCCGTTTACACGAACGCCATGTCGTTCGGTACATTCAAAACCCACGAACTGGACCGACCCAGATAGCTAAATCCATGGAGCTACTTCTGGACAGATTTCTGACGAACAGTCGGTAAAAAAAAACTCTTTGGCTCCATGGCGATTTGACTGTGTTTGTGGGATCTGAGCGCTGTTCGGCTATATTGAGCACTCAGATCCAAGCTATATGGGGATATGTCGAATGTGGGGGTTCCATTCGGTGAAATATAAGTTATGTATTTTATTGTATTTTGTTACATTTGTAAAATGGAAATATTTTCTCTACCTGGAGATAATTAAGTTTAGTAAAGCCACTTAACCCAATTATCTCCAGGATAGACAGGAGGGATTTCACTGCTTATGTGGGAGTGTTTTATATTGTACTGTATAATGATTGGTTACTGTAACTTGTGTTTCAGTCCTCCACAAGGTCCTGTGGGAGTATCACTTGCTGGAGGACCATTAAACAGATCGTTTTACCCCTTCATGAAGTCTTGGCTCATGTTTGGCGGGATTGGGAGCTATAACTCACTACACCTTCTGCTACACTTGGATTTTGGGAGATTCTGCACCGATATACTCAACTGGAGTATAAGGGATACGTACATCAAGGAATCTTTACGTAAAGGCCATATACGTAAATCATCCTTGCCTGCTTCTGCAGGGTTCTTTTTGTAGCTAAGAAAGATGAAGAATTACAACCTTGCATAGACTACAGGGCATTAACCCCATAAGGACAAAACTTCTGGAATAAAAGGGAATCATGACATGTCACATGTCATGTGTCCTTAAGGGGTTAAACAAGATTACTATCAAAAATGCCTATCCCATTCCACTTATATCCGAATTGTTTGATAGACTCCAGTGTGCTAAGATCTTCACTAAGCTTAACCTTAGGAATGAGTAAAATTTGGTGAGAATTAGGGAGGATCATGAATGGAAGATGGAGTTTAACATTAGGAGTAGGCACTACGAATATCTTGTTGTGCCCTTCGAGTTATGTAATGCCCTGGCCGTATTTCAAGACTTTATTAATGATGTACTCAGAGACTATATTTACTCTTTTGTGCTTGTATACCTGGATGATATCCTTATTTATTCCCCCGACATCCAAACTCATCATGATCATGTCAAATACGTTTTACAAACTTTGCTGGATAAGATTCAGGCTTCCGGCCTGACCCTGAGACCAGACAAATGCCACCTCGTTATGGCAGAAGTCCAGTACTTGGGACACCAGGTGGGGTGTGGGAAACAGCAAACCGAACCCGCCTTAGATTGAAGCAGTCACTAACTGGCCCACACCTCGCACCAAAACCCAAGTACTGGCCTTCCTAGGGACAGCTGGGTATTATAGACATTTTGTACCTGACTACAGTGCTATTGCTAAACCCCTGACTGACATGACCAAGAAGAGCTTACCTAGGCAGGTCTCCCAATTGTGAAGCTGCATTCCAAGCGTTAAAGAAAGTGTTGATTCATGCTCCTGTCCTGGCTGCCCCAGTCCATAACAAACGTTTTATCGTCCATACAGAGGCTTCCATGGTTGGACTGGGGGCCGTTTTAAGCCAAACTGGAGAAGAGGAAGGGGAGCACCCTGTCGCGTACATCAGCAGGAAACTATTACCCCGGGAAGTGAGCTTCGCGGCAGTGGAGAAGGAGTGTCTGGCCTTGGTGTGGGCATTGAAGAAACTGACCCCTTACTTATACAGAGAGGAATTTACCCTAATTACTGACCAGCGAAATCCCTGTTTAACAAGCCTCAGAGAAACAGCATTTTGTTTAACCATGCGTATATACACCTAATTCGTGTAGTTCTAAAGAACCGACCCCAGGTAGCTACAAGTATGGAACTCTCTTCGGATTGAATTGCACGAACAACTGGTGAACTTAAACTTTACTCGACGTTATTGAGAACTGTGTTCGTTGGATCTGAGCGCTATTCGCCTATAATATGCGCTCAGATCCAAGCTATCTGGGGGTATGTGGAATAGGGGGAATATGTTCGGTAAAATCTAAGTTTTAGATTTTAATACAGTTTTGTAAAATATAAAAAGCACATGTTTTTCTCTACCTGGAGATAATTAGGTTCTCTGCAACCACTTAAGTTAATTATCTCCAGGATAGAGAGGAGGGGTTACACTGTTACTGTGGGTGTGTTTACTAATTGTACTGTACACTGATGCTGTATATTTTGTCACAGTCTTCCACAAGGTCCTCTATGGGAGTTTCCTTGCTGGAAGACCATCATAAAAGGGCTGAGTTTGGCCATCAATAAACAGATCGTTTTACCCCTTCATGAAGTCTCGACTCATGTTTGGGGGATTGGGAGCTTTAATCACTATTTTACTCTACTCAGCTTGGATTTCGGGAGACGCTACAAGGATCAGCGCTGCACGGATAGCAGGATCCTTTACACTGGTGGTAGAAGTGGGATTTTCTCCCAAGTAGTGAATGGCGCATAGATACGAACGCTTGAAACTAACAACGCTGAAGGAACTGCTGGAAGCTCGAGGCATAGTGGCAAGTAATAAACCGAAAGCCATGCTAATAGCCGAACTACTGGAGAGCGATCAAACCAGCGAACAACAGATGGCGAATGCAGAGGAAACAGAGTTCCAAAAGGACGTGAGATGGAGACTCAGCCTGGTAGGACCTAACCCTACTGCGGAGATCGTGGTACAGATCTTGGCACAAGCTACAGAGGCACAGAATGCCCGGGAAGCCCGAGAAGCCAGAGACAGATCACCCCCTGTGGATATATTGTCGCTATCTGGATCTACAATGGGGCGACAGCACAAAATCAACTACGCTGCATTTAAAAGTTTCGTGGAAGGTGAGATGGATATTGATAACTATTTACAGGACTTTGAGAGACAATGTGTGCTAGAAGATTTAGAAAGAGCTAACTGGGCTGCGGTACTAAGCAGCAAAGTAGCAGCAGAAGCATTGAGAGTTGTGCCAGATGGGGATATATAGAACTATGTAAAGATCAAATAGATTTTGTTAGCACGGTATGCTGTCACTCCTGAAGCCCACAGAAGGAAATTTCGGGCTCTCAGGAGACAAGGCAAGGATTCATACACGGAGTGGGCATTTCGTATGCAACGCGCTGCCAGTAACTGGATGCAGGGGAGTCAAGCGACTACCCTAGAGGATGCTGTACAATTAATGCTACTGGAGCAGTTTTTTGACTACACTCCAGCAGAGGTTCGAGACTGGGTCAGAGACAGGAAGCCATAGACTGTGGAAGAGGCAGCAAGGTTGGCGGACTAATTTCATGAGACCAGACGGCTGGATGGAAATCGAGGGTTCACTGGGTCGCGCCCCTCACCTGGTCCTACAACTACCCCACAGAGGGTAACGCCAATGGTGAACAACACCACAACCACAGGGTACCAAATGGAACTCAGCCTGTAACAGATATCCGGTCATCCCCAAGTTGACCCGAAAAAAGTCAAGTCAGGTCTGCCAGAGTGTTCCACATGGAGGGAGCACTGTAACAGATTGTAACGGATCACCTGGCACCCCGACTGGGTACCTCCGTTAATGGATGCTCCTAGCGCTTCCTGAGGACTCCAAGCACTCTAGCAGACACCACAATCACCGAATCCGAGAAACCTTTTACATTCTCCCAAGCATATGAATGCTGTAGACCATTGAATAGGAACCATACGAATAGGCTTGTACTCCTAGCAGTCAACTGGAACAGCATGCAATAAATCCTTCCCCCCAATAATGAGACGACACATCACTTTGAGGGTAAAACAGGAACTCTGGACTGGCTCATCCAGCCTGGCTTTTATTTCCAACTCACACATACAGGCCACACCCAGGGGGAGGCATAAAAGAACCAATGACATAGATGTTACCTCCCACACATCCCCTCCCCTTAGTGTGACACATAATTCCATTATGCATACTGTGGCGAAACCAACTTCGCCACTGTGAACTGGAGAAGCCTGGTTGCCCGCCTGCTGCCTTTGGACTATGGGCCAGACTTTATGGGAATGTGATACCCCAGATAGCTATACCATGGAGCCAATTCATATAATGAAAGACTATGGGAAAGACTTTAGCTCCATGGCAATTGTACTGTGTGAATAGGATCTGCGCGCTATTCGGTAGTTTTGTGCGCTCAGATCCCAGCTATCTGGGGATATGTGAAATGTCTGTGTGTTATGGTTAAAAAGTAACTTTCTGTATTTTAAAGTGTTTTATGTCTTTCTGTAACCATGTGGTTAATGGAGTCTGTCTCTGTGCTGGAGATAATTAGATTACTTCTCCAGCACAGAGAAGGCTCTGTAAAAAACAGTCTGAGCTGGGAAGCTAGGGGTTTTAAAAGATACTTTACTAACTTTTGAACCCCTGGTCTGATCCATGCCATTTTTTTATATGTTGTTCCCCTCAATGGATTGATCGTGGATATGTATTTTTATGTGAATATGATGTATAGTTTTAGAGTTAGGAAAGTTGTGTTAAAGTATATTTTAAACTGTATGCATAATGGGATTATATGTCACACTAAGGGGAGGGGATGTGTGGGAGGTAACATCTATGTCATTGGTTCTTTTATGCCTCCCCCTGGGTGTGGCCTGTATGTGTGAGTTGGAAATAAAAGCCAGGCTGGATGAGCCAGTCCTCAGTTCCTGTTTAACCCTCAAAATGAAGTGTCGTCTCGTTCTTGGGGGGAATTGGATTGTAAGCTGACTGCCAGGAGTGTAAGCGGATTGTATGCTTTTCTTGTTCAGCTGTTCAAGTTCGGAGTGTTATCTTGGATCCAGTTCGGGAGTTTGGTGTTCTGCAGTAGCTGTGCCTGTCTCTCAAAAAGGGGATTATCGCCTAAACGGATTTTATCCTCTTGTAAGTGAAACGGTCCGTTACAATTGGTGGCAAGCGGCGGGATCGTTCCTACAACCAGAAGGACAGCTACAGGTAACACCATCCCCTGGATTTACAAAGTGAGGGCAACGCCAGTACCCGTACAGCGTCCCCACCAGCAGTCATGTTCTATCGATATGAAGGCGTAGATTTTGATACTGAGGTACTGAGAAGAATAGCCAAATATGGCCCGAATCCCCGGAAGGAGATTGTTGATGCAGCTGTGCAGCAACTGCTTCAAGAGAACCAGAGGTCACGTGATCTTGAGTACGATTTTATCCTGTTAATGGTGAGACATGGTCAAGGAGATGAGGTAGCCGATATCCTCCTCCAACACAAACCAGAGAAACCCAAAGTAGAGGACTGCATGGAGTGGTACTGGAAAGGCCCCCAGCAGGCAGGTGGAGATGGGACTGAGGTCTCTCTACCGGCCCTACAGGGATGCTGGGCAGTCGGCCCAGATCCCCAGCGGCAGTGTGTGTCCCAGGGAGCAGAAGGTGCAGTCCTTCCTCCCCAGCGGCAGTGTGTACCCCAGGGAGCTGATGGTGTCGTCCATCCTCCCAAGCGGCAGTGTGTAACCCAGGGAGCTGATGGTGTCGTCCATCCTCCCCAGCGGCAGTGTGTAGCCCAGGGAGCAGAAGGTGCCGTCCTTCCTCCCCAGCGGCAGTGTGTACCCCAGGGAGCTGATGGTGTCGTCCGTCCTCCCAAGCGGCAGTGTGTGTCCCAGGGAGCAGAAGGTGCAGTCCTTCCTCCCCAGCGGCAGTGTGTACCCCAGGGAGCTGATGGTGTCGTCCATCCTCCCCAGCAGCAGGCTGAGTTACAGGGGGCAGAGGTAGTTGTTCCTGCCCCCCAGCAGCAAAGTGATATGCCAAGAAGGCAGTGTGAAGTGAAGGGAGCGGAGAGCAGCGTCCTCCCTCCCCAGCGGCAGTGTGTACCCCCGGGAGCTGATGGTGTCGTCCATCCTCCCCAGCGGCAGTATGTGTCCCAGGGAGAAGAAGGTGCAGTCCTTCCTCCCCAGCGGCAGTGTGTACCCCAGGGAGCAGAAGGTATCGTCCTTCCTCCCCAGCGGCAGTGTGTACCCCAGGGAGCTGATGGTGTCGTCCGTCCTCCCCAGCGGCAGTGTGTAACCCAGGGAGCAGAGACAGTCAGTCTCTCACCCCAGCAGCAGGACAAGAGAATGAAAGGGGAGACAGCTGGTCTCCCTTTCCACCAGCAGAGAGAGTGGCAGGGAGAGGAGCCTGCTAACCCCTCTCCCCAGCGGCAGTTTACCGTCCAGAGAGAGGAGCTTGTTACACCCTCTCTCCAGCGGCAGCCTAACCCACCAAGGGGAGATGTTAAGCCCCACATCTGTGCAGATGGGACCGTAGTCTCTGCACTTACAGCACCAGGGGTAGGGACGGTCGGTCCTGTCCCCCAGCCACAGAGCGATATATCCAAAGGGGAGACAGTCGGTCTCCAGCAACCAGGCTCCAACCAGACTACTCCCGTGGTAGTGCTGGCAACAGGACAGAGTACCGCTGGTCTCTGCCCCCTCAGCAACCCACCAAGGCAGCCTACCAGTCCCCCACACAGCCGTGGTGAGGCACCTGAACCTGGACAAAATTCTCCCTCACCCAGGTGTAGTAACTGTTTATTAAGGGTGGGCTGCTCTGCTGTTTCTGTTTTGTGGGTGGGTTGCTGGACTAACCAGGGCACTGACCGGCAGGAGGTCAGGTACCCTGTTAGTCTAATTGGTAAAGGGGAGAATTGTGGCGAAACCAACTTCGCCACTGTGAACTGGAGAAGCCTGGTTGCCCGCCTGCTGCCTTTGGACTATGGGCCAGACTTTATGGGAATGTGATACCCCAGATAGCTATACCATGGAGCCAATTCATATAATGAAAGACTATGGGAAAGACTTTAGCTCCATGGCAATTGTACTGTGTGAATAGGATCTGCGCGCTATTCGGTAGTTTTGTGCGCTCAGATCCCAGCTATCTGGGGATATGTGAAATGTCTGTGTGTTATGGTTAAAAAGTAACTTTCTGTATTTTAAAGTGTTTTATGTCTTTCTGTAACCATGTGGTTAATGGAGTCTGTCTCTGTGCTGGAGATAATTAGATTACTTCTCCAGCACAGAGAAGGCTCTGTAAAAATCAGTCTGAGCTGGGAAGCTAGGGGTTTTAAAAGATACTTTACTAACTTTTGAACCCCTGGTCTGATCCATGGCATTTTTTTATATGTTGTTCCCCTGAATGGATTGATCATGGATATGTATTTTTATGTGAATGTGATGTATAGTTTTAGAGTTAGGAAAGTTGTGTAAAAGTATATTTTAAACTGTATGCATAATGGGATTATGTGTCACACTAAGGGGAGGGGATGTGTGGGAGGTAACATCTATGTCATTGGTTCTTTTATGCCTCCCCCTGGGTGTGGCCTGTATGTGTGAGTTGGAAATAAAAGCCAGGCTGGATGAGCCAGTCCTCAGTTCCTGTTTAACCCTCAAAATGAAGTGTCGTCTCGTTCTTGGGGGGAATTGGATTGTAAGCTGACTGCCAGGAGTGTAAGCGGATTGTATGCTTTTCTTGTTCAGCTGTTCCAGTTCGGAGTGTTATCTTGTATCCAGTTCGGGAGTTTGGTGTTCTGCAGTAGCTGTGCCTGTCTCTCAAAAAGGGGATTATCGCCTAAACGGATTTTATCCTCTTGTAAGTGAAACGGTCCGTTACACATACAGTGTAAAATATACTTTTACACAACTTTCATAACTTTAAAACCATACATCACATTCACATAAAAATACATATCCACAATCAATCCATTCAGGGGAACAACATATTAAAAAATGGCATGAATCCGACCAGGGGTTCAAAAGTTACTAAAAGTATCTTTTGTTCCTTTCTGGCTGGCAGAAAAACATCCCCACAATGCACCCTGGTTTCCTCCCTTCTGCCCTGGAGTTAATTGGAGAAGTAATCCAATTACCCAGGACTAAAGGCAGACTCCATTAACCACATGGTTGCAAAACAACATAAAACACTTTAAAATACATAAAGTCACATTTACACATAACACACAGACATTTCTGTTCGGGAGTTTGGTGTTCTGCAATAGCTGTCTCTGGAATGGGAAGATCTCCTAAACGGCAGTTTTAACCCCTTGTCTGCTGAAACGGTCCGTTACATGCCTATATTATGTTTTAATATTGAACAGTTATGTATTTTTATGTATTGTCCTTGTCAACTAAAATGGCATTTGGTCTTTGTCCTGGGAGATAATTGAATTACTTCACAATTATCTCCCGGGCAGAGCAGAGGGTCCTGGGTAATAAAAGGGGAATGGCTATGTATGTAACTCTGTGATTGGTTGTTACATTGTCCTTGTCACAGTTTCCCATTTGGTCCCCTAGGGGAGTGTCCACCACATGGGAGACCAGCATAAATACTGGGCATGTAGCCCACATTAAATCAGATTCTTGCTGACCCTCAATACGGAGCTTTGTCTCATCATTGGGGGGATTATTTGTATGGATTATGCTTGTTCAGCTATTTGGGAGACTGACTGATTTGTGTGATTGTTGTTCGGCTGTTTTGGAGCGCTCAGTAGCTACCTCTGCATTCGGTAAGGAACGTCCTATACGGCAGTAACTCCTACCGGAGGAGCCGTAACAGGTATCTCTCTTTTTTAAGGTTTTTCTTAAGATTTCATATCTTTTTTATCATATTTTGGACTTTGATTACCTTTAGCTGTACTATAGTCTGTTTTGGCGCAATCTTTATTTGTCTTGTCCTTTGTTCCATCAGGTCCAGGTGGGAGTACCGCTTGCATGGGGATTGTCATAAAAGACCAAGTGTGGTCCCATTAAAATCAGTTCACTTCACCCTCAACATGCATCCTCGTCTCATGATTGTAGGGAACAGCTAGACCTGCTATAACCACTAGCTCTTATAAGAGCTATACAGCTATACTGGCTCTTTTGCCTGCTTGGATTTCGACTTGGGAATATTGCAATGCTACCCACACTAGGGGGAAAGCACATCTCTGGCGGTGGATACCCCTCCTCTAACGGGGTGACCGCCACACCACCCCTTTCTTGCATGCCACACCAAGCCTTGTGGCAAATCCAAAACTGCTTGTATTCATAAAGACCTTGCATGCTCAGCTATTTGCACTTGTGCTGTTAGGGAAGGAACACTGCTCTGACCCAAGAAGCACTTTATGTCTGTCCATTCTTAAAAAAATATCTTCCATCTCATTCTATGTTGCTAGGGATGTCATGGAGTGCTGGCATAAAATGATAAAAGCCTATATTAGATTATAGTGGAGTATTAGATTCTAACAAACTTGTAATAAATTATTGCCAAATGACTATCAACACTCTCACTCCCTCCCGTTACATCTTCTTCCACGAACTGCCATCTCAGCAAACTCTTTGTTTCAGTCAGTCTCAGCCTGTTGAGCCAGCCTGAGCATCTTACTAGACCAGCAGGAGATATGGACAATCTCTCTGGAACTCCAGCTCCGCTACGGACAAATACCTTACACTGGTCCCTTTACACTCGTGTTTTAACCCCTTTCCCAAAGAGCTAGTAAGGCGCTCTTTGGAGGTTATGTTACCCCCTCCTCCTGAACAATCGCTCCCTGTGAGACAGAGGGAGTCTCCCTTTTTCAGGCCACTACAGCCCCCGGTAAAAGACCGCAACCTAGCTCTGACCGCCTGGAACTATTTTCGGGAAGGACTTTAACAGTGGTTGGTCTAAAAGTTAACCGAATGGCGTTTGGACAATTTTCCATGGATCCAAGTGCTATTTTCTCAGAATGGGCACTCGGATATTGAACTTGTGGGGGTACAATGTTGTTTTGGGGTATTTGTGTGTAGCATTGTCTGTGTCCGGGAGATAATCAGTTTACCGGTTATCAACTCAATTATCTCCCAGACACAGAGATGCCTGGGCGGGCTTAGGACTAAATAATTAGAGACCCATGCTGGAGGTCCTTGTATAAATACATGTACCTTTTGCCTGAATAAACCAGACTGATTTACCCTTTATCAAGTTTTGCCTGATGCTTGGGGATACTAGAGCTATATCACACTTTCACTCTGCAGGAGTAGGGAGACTGTTCAGCGGATATACTCAGCCGGAGTATAGGGGATACGTTACATAGATGTTCTTGGACAATGAAATATGGTTTATATATTTTACTTTTAAAATGCTCAAATAAAAACTTCAATTAGATTTAACACTATAACCTATAAATTTTACTTACTGGAAATAGGGTCATCTATCCCTTCAATATTCAGACCTTAGTGAGAAAACATAAAGCATGTCAAACGCTGTTTTTGAATAAATATGAGGTACTGCTAAAGTGTAATCAGTGAAAATTGATAAAATAGCAATTGAGAATTGAACCAAGGTGAAACATTCAAGTTTGTTGCATTGCATAGGAGTAAAATACAGCATACAAATTAAACGGACACAATAGTCACCAAAACATTTTTAGTTTATCAAAGCAATTTTGATGTATAGAAAATGCCCCTGCAGCCTCACTGCTCAATTCTCAGCCATTTAGTAGTTATCATATATAATCATATGTTTATGCAGCCCAAGTCACAACTTCCTGCATGTGACTTGCACAATCCTCCTAAACAATTGCTGTAGTAAAGTGTCATCTAATGTTTACCCGACTTTATTGCACAGTCTATTTCATTTCAAATTTCTTATATTCTGCTCTGTTAATAGCTTGCTAGACACTGCAGTAGCCACCTGTATGTAATTAAAGTTCAATTTACAGAGTTGGAGAAAAATCTTTTAAAGTAAGTAAATTCTTATTGAAAATAAAACCATTTTTATTGAGGTGTAAGTCACAGCCAGGTGAGGTGTGGCTATAGCTGCATAAACAGAAACAAAAGTGATTTAACTCCAGAATGGCAGTGAATTGATCAGTGAAACTTCAGAGACATGATCTATATATTAAAACTGCTTCATTAAGTTGTTTTGGTGATTATAGTGTCCCTTTAACTCTTTTTTTGTTTGTAGAAACACAAGCGCACATGATGTGATGACTTTTGAGAAGGTACTTATTGAGTGTAACCAGGGCCGGCGCCACCTGTAAGGCGACCTAGGCAGCCGCCTAGGGCGCAACTTACCAGGGGGCGCCGGATCCCTGTCCCCGCTGCGCCTCCTCATGCTGCGCCGCCTGAGCGCTTTAGCAAGCCCCAGGCGGAGCAGCACTGCTGCATGGAGGGCGGCCGGGTTTATGACCGGCAGGAGGGAAGCGCAGAGCGCTCCCTCCTGCCGGTCTCTCCATGTAGCGTGGCCGGGCGGCGCGGAACGCGGGACAGGAACCTTTGTTTCCTGTACCCGGCCGCCGGCGGAATGACAGGAAGTGCTCACTCAGTGAGCATTTCCTGTCATTCCGGCGGCCGGGTACAGGAAACAAAGGTTCCTGTCCCGCGTTCCGCGCCGCCCGGCCACGCTACATGGGCAGGAGGGGAGGGTAAGGACCACGGGGGGTGGGGGGGTGGGGTTTAAGGACCACAAGGGGGGAAGGGGGGGGTTAAGGACCACTAAGGGAGAGGGGGGTTTAAGGACCACTAAGGGGGGATGGTATAAGGACCACTAAAGGGGGTGGGTGGTATAAGGACCACTAAGGGAGGGAGGGGGTATAAGGACCACTAAGGGAGGGGGGGGGGGCTATAGGGACCACTAAGGTGGGGTATAAGGACCACTAAGGGAGGGGGGGGTATAAGGACCACTAAGGGAGGGGGGGGTATAAGGACCACTAAGGGAGGGGGGGGTATAAGGACCACTAAGGGAGGGGGGTATAAGGACCACTAAGGGAGGGGGGGTATAGACCACTAAGGGAGGGGGGTATAGACCACTAGGGGAGGGGGGGTATAAGGACCACTAGGGGAGGGAGGGGGATAAGGACCACTATGGGAGGGAGGGGGGATAAGGACCACTATGGGAGGGAGGGAGGGGGGGGGGTAAGGACCACTATGGGAGGGGGGGGTAAGGACCACTATGGGAGGTTGGGGGGGATAATGACCACTAGGGGAGGGGGGATAAGGACCACTAGGGGAGGGGGGGATAACGACCACTAGGGGAGGGGGGGATAAGGACCACTAGGGGAGGGGGGGATAAGGACCACTAGGGGAGGGAGGGGGGATAAGGACCACTATGGGAGGTTGGGGGGGATAAGGACCACTAGGGGAGGGGGGATAAGGACCACTAAGGGGGGGGAAGGACCACCAAAGGGGGGTAAGGAGGGAGGACTACTAAGGAGAGGGGAGGAGGGTGATTACCACTAAGGGGGTGGGGGGAGTAGGGGAAGGTCTACTAAGGGGTTTGGGAGAGGGAGGACCACTAAGGGGGAGGGGGGAGTGAGAAGACCACCAAGGGGGACTGCAGAGGGACAGGGGGCCAAGGGAGAGCACTAAGTGACAGAAGGGGAGAACACGGAGGGACAGAAGGGAAGGGGAAATCAATAATTGAGGGGAGAGCACTATGATTTTTTTTTTTAAAAAGACAGCTGTTCCCATCTCAGTCCCTATCCTACCCCACAAACCCTCTCTTTTACACTACACACATACACAATGCATCCCCCCCACACACACACAGAAACATACAATGCATTCCTACTCACACACAGACACACCCGAAACACACAATTCATCCCTTACGTTCTCTTACATAATTAATGCACCCCTTACAGACACACACTGCATTCAATTACATACACAGAAACAAACCTTGCACCCCTTACACACACACACACACACACACAGAAACATACAATGCATTCCTTACACGCAAACACACACTACATCCCCTATAAACACACTACATCCCTTACACAAATTGCACACATAAAACATCCCCAACTCATGGATGGGCCATGTAGGTGGATTTATGGGTGGGCATTGTAGGCGTATGCCCCCTGGGGGCCCAGACCTTGAGCTGTGTAAGGGGCCCTAAAAAATGGAGCTGCTTCCTGTTCGTTAATTGTTGTGAGCACTGTTAAAAACAGTCTCCAGAGAGCCTCTTCTACACCAGACCTGTGGAGCCAGACTGAGCCCATCATCAGCCTCTTGTCCTCATCTGGTGGTAAGTAGGCAATCCAATATATTATTAGTGGCACTAATCTCTTATTTACCTCACATTAAATGGATACTATAGTCACCAGAAGCACTACAGCATAATGTAGTGGTTCTGGTGTCTATAGCCTGTGCCTGTAGGCTTTTTAATGTAAACACACTGTCTTTTCAGATAAGACACTTTGTGAAGACTGGCGTTGGCCCATATGGCAGAGCATATGGGCGGGGCATTGTGATGTCACATGGTGGGCTGGACATATGGGGGGGGCAGCAAAAATTTTTTTGCCTAGGGCGGCAAAAATCCTTGCACCGGCCCTGAGTGTAACAAAGTGTTAAAACATCTCTAAGACAGAAAGGGGTATTTTTTTAAAGCCATTCACTTACAATCTAATGCCCAATTGGAGTGATACTTAAAACCTCCAGTTATTTACATATCCATATTGATTTGGAGTAATGTGCAACTAACTATTTTCTTTGCTTTTTATTGTATGCATTGAGTCTGGTGTGTACTATGGTAATTGCTCCTGCCCATGAGTAGTGGTAAACTGAGCACAGGACTTCTTTTTTTGTATTTGTATTTATTTTTGTTACAATGCTGCCGCCTACCCCATGTGTTCCATATTAAGGGTTAATAAGTATGTAGGGATTTAGAAAAATACCCCTCTCTGTCTCATTAGAGATTTTTTATTTTAAAAAGATGAAGCTGAAGGAAACAAGGTGAATTGTTAGTGTAGGACTCACCTAAGACGTTTGCCTTGACATGGCAGGTGAGCTTACAATTTAATGGTCATTGGAGTGATACTAAAAACCTCTGGTTATTTAAATATACATAGGGATTTCAGATAATGCGCAAGTAACTCTTTTCTTTTGGTTTTCATTGTATCTCCTGTGACTGATGTGTACTATGGTCACTGCAGCCGCCCAGGAGTAGTGGGAGTCTGAGTGCAGGACTTTTTTTGTGTATTTGTTTATCTAACTATACGACTTCCTTATCAAAAAGGTAGGCTAGACTCAGCCATCAACAGTACACCCAGTACACCTCTCTGGGTGTACTGCCAGTGGCTGAGTCTAGCCTACCTTTTTGATTAGCAAGTAGTCTTCTATGGTGAGGGTGTGTGTCTAAAGAGGCAGGCTTGTGGTACAGCAAAACATTTATTTATTTTATGCAAAATTACAGCATATTAATGAGGACAAAATCTATCAAATGCTTTGGATTAGTATTGGTGCCCAGAGTGTCCCCTTTAATACAAGATAACCAAAATGAGATTTTTTTTTTTTTTTTTTTTAGAAGCAAGTCTCAATCAGTGATACTGGCATAACCATAGACCAAATAACTAGCTAGGTCAAGATTACAGAATGGAATTAAATTTTTGAAAGTATTTGATGCAGCACATGGAAAGAAAATTATTAGACATAACCCCTGTTTCAAATTGTGAGGAAAAGCAAATGACTGTGAACATTAGAGGTCAGAATCCAATACCTCTCCTCTGGATTGTAATTAACGGATGATATTTTGTAAGCTACCCTTTGAATTTGTGGAATTAACAAGACCGCCTGGTAGGAAGGTGCATCCCAGCAGCAGTTTTGTCCTTTGAGAAGTACACAATTTTTTTTTTTTTTTAAATTTGTATTTTATTGTTTTGAAAACATGAGGGGGTACAGAAGTAAAAGGGGAATGTTATTGGGGGACACATTATTCAACATTGTATACGATCTTCACATCCATTTAATATTTACAACAGCCGAGGTTATACAGGGTGAGGTATTACAGCATACATCATATATAGCATATATTGAGTCGGTTCGTGACCATAGGTTGGTTTAGTGCTGGTTGTTCTTCTGTATGTGCTGTACAGGGGATCGACCTTAGCTCTGGCTGTGGGTGTGTCTGGTCGAGATAGGCGGTTGGGTATCCTTAGGAGCCGTGAAGTTCTCGGTGTTTCATGGTATTGCATCAGCTTGGGTTCAAGCTGTGTATTGAGGCTCGCTAGAACATTCCTGGGCTAATGGGTAAGCCGGTGCATAGGAGGGAACTACCTGGGGGGGTAGGAACTTGGCAAGGGGATGAGGAGGGTGGTAGGTAATCCAGGGTGGACAAGGGAGGGGTGGTGGGGTGTGAGAGTACTGTCAGAGCATAGAGTAGTAATAGTGTATGGGTCACGTCAATTAGAGGTGGGGATCGTCTAGTTCGTGGCCGTACCGTCTGTTTTGGGTTTATCCTTGTGTTTCTCCCGTGTCATCTCTCACTCCTTCCCAGTCCCCCCAATTTAGATCAAACGTTAGTTTCTTTTGTGGAGAGGTTATTGCCATCCTTTCGTAGACTTTGTATTGGGTGAGTTTAATTTGGAGTTGGGCCAGGGATGGGCATATTTGTGATTTCCAATGCAGCGCTAGTAGGTTTCTTGCTGCCAAGATAGTGAGTGCTGTAATTTGTTTCTGTGCTAGAGTGAGGTGCGGTGGGAGCAGAAGAAGGAGACATGAAGACCTCGATAGTCGGAATATAGGGATGTGCAGTTGGTCTAGTGTCTGGGATACGGCAGTCCAGAGCGGTCGAATGCCGACGCACGACCACCAAAGATGCTCTAGCGTGCCTACCGATGCCCCACATCTCCAACAGGTGTCGGGTGTATTGGGGTATATGCGGTGCAGCTTCTGCGGGGTCATGTACCAGCGGTAGAGGAGTTTTTTATGGGCCTCAATGTGCGTATAGCACTTTGTCCACTTGGAGAGGTTATTGAGTGCGCTTAGCCAGTCGCTTTCTGTCAGCACCGTCCCGCAGTCTGTTTCCCAATGGTGTTTGTGGGGATGCGCCGTAGTGGTTGAGAGTTCCTGCCATGCTTTGTAGCAAAGAGCAAGTGATTTGGGTTTTGTGGGCGCTGTCCAGCATCTGTGTAGGAGCAGGTGAGAGGTAAGTCTGTCTGCGTCAGGTGTTGGGGGTGGTGTAGGTGCATGTGCCTGCAACGCACTTTTTATTTGTAGGTAAGAAAAAGTAGCCCTACTGGGAAGGGACCATTGCTCCTGTAGAATTGGGAACGGGATCACTCCCTTGGTATCTAGGAGTTGTGAGATTTCCGTCACTCCCGCCATAGTCCAGTCTCTGAGGGGGATGTCGGGTATTATCATCTTTAACACAGAGAGTGGAGATTTGACGTGTAATGTATCTTTGTGTCCTAAAGTGTCCATAAAAGTGTCCCATATGGAGATGGTAAGCTGTGTGGTTGGGAAAAGGTCAGTGCGTTTGGTCCTAAACTTCCTTGGTGTCCATAAGTGGTCGGTGAGAGATGTGGTTGGGAATTGTGTTCTCTCCATGTCTACCCATTGAAGAGTGCCCGGGGGGGCATGTAGGAGCATACTTGTGGAGAGAATCGCTGCCCTGTGATATTGCTGCAGATTAGGGAGGCCCACTCCTCCGAGTCGTGGGGCGGCCTGGAGGAGTGCCAGGGATACTCGGGGTCTCTTCCCCTGCCAGATGTAGGTGCCACATAATTTTTGTAAGGCTTTACAGAATTGGGGAGTGATCCCTAAAGGTATCATCCTGAAGATATAGAGTATCCGTGGGAGGATCATCATTTTGTAAGAGTTTATCCTGCCCAACCATGAAAGTTTGGTGTGCTTCCATTTATTCATTTCTACCTTGCAGAGCGTTAGCAGGGGCTTGTAATTTAGTTGGGAGATGGCAGAGATCGTGGGTGCTATTTTTATTCCCAGATACGTTATGGAATGCTGTTTCCAGTCAAACTGGTAGGAGGTCTGTAATGTGTCTAACAGGGGCTTTGGCATGTTTACTGGTAGGGCCTGAGTTTTGTCTTGGTTTAGACGGTAATAAGAGACATCGCCAAATTCTTTTAGCAGATTTAACAGGGGCGCGAGAGATCGTTTGGGGTCTGATAGGGCTATAAAGATATCATCTGCAAACAGCGCTAGGCTGTATATTTTATTGCGGATATTGACTCCTGGTATCTCGGGGTGTGTTCTGATCTTTTGGGCCAGGGGTTCTAAGGCGAGTATGTATAGGAGGGGCGAAAGGGGGCATCCCTGACGGGTGCCATTGGTGATGGAGAAGGTAGTTGAGAGGAACCCTCCATGTGACACTTTTGCTGCTGGGTGGTTGTACAGAGCCATTATGCTATTTATAATGGGTATTGGGAAATTGAATCGTTCCAAGACTTTAGTCATGTAAGCCCAGTGTAAGCGATCAAAGGCCTTCTCCGCGTCTAGGGCGAGGAGGAGGCCAGTCGATCTTTTGGACTCCAATGTGGAGATCATATTTAAGATTTTTCTGGTGTTGTCTGAGCCCTGGCGCCCCCTGACGAACCCAGATTGGTCGTTGTGAACTATCTTATGAAGGAGGGGTGCTATCCGGTTACTGAGTAGCTTCGCATAGAGCTTGGCGTCTCCATTCAGAAGGGATATAGGCCGAAAGTTTTTACAATACGTGGGGGGTTTACCAGGTTTGGGAAGGGTAGAGATATGAGCCAACAGCATTTCCTTCGGGAGTGCGCCTGTTTCAGCGCATTTATTGACTAATTGGAGGAACAGGGGTGCTATGGTAGGCGAGAAGGTTTTGTAATATTCGTTGGATAAACCATCAGGACCTGGTGACTTGTGCGCTGGGAGTTGGGAGATTGCGTTTGTGAGTTCATCTAAAGAGAAGGGTTTTGTCAGGGGCGCCAGGTCTTCTTCTGACAGTTGGGGTAGGTCTAAGTCTTTTAGAAATTCGTCTATTTTGTCAGGGGTTGGTTCAGTCACCTTGGGATCTTGTTTGAGATTGTATAGTTCGCCGTAGTAATGGGCGAATTGGTCCACAATGTCTTGGGGGTTCGTCACCTTTTTACCTTTAGAAACATTAAGGAAGGCGATCCTGGAGGCGACATTTCTTTTTTTTAGTTGTGATGCTAGAATTGCCCCTGCTTTATTACCATTCATGAAAAAGTTGTGTTTGAGTTTCCTAAGTTGGTATGTGGTTTTGGCTAACTCGATGTTGTGTAGTTTGCTTTGGAGAACTAAAAGTTTTGATTTTGTGTTTGGGTGTGGGTTTCGTTTGTTGGCGTGAGTCAGGGTGTGTATTTCGTCTAATAGGTTGGTATATTCAGCTATTCTTCGTTTTTTAGCATAGCTCGCATGTTTTATGAAACTGCCCCTTATGACCGCTTTGTGTGCTAACCAAATCTGTTCAATAGTGGAATCCGCGGTCGTGTTTTCCTTAATATAGTTTTGGAGATCTTCCGTTATCTGGGATATTATGGACGGGTCCGTTAGAAGGGACTCGTTAAGTCTCCAGGAGCCGGATCTCTTATCAGGAAACGTTTCTTTAACGCTGAGCGTGATGGGAGCATGGTCCGACCACGTCATTACCCCAATCGTTGCTCCTTCTATCTGGGTCATTGATGTGGCAGGGATAAGGAATCGATCTATCCTAGAATAACTGTTGTGGGCCGCTGTGTAGCATGTATGGTCTATGTCAGTTGGGTGTAAGATGCGCCATGGGTCTACCATGTGAGCTGATTGTAGCGTAGAGCATATTTTTGTGGTTAGAGTGTTTTTGTGTCTGAGTGTGCTACTCTTGAGTTGGGCGGTAGAAGAAGAGTCCAGTCTACTGTCTAGTAGACAATTCATGTCGCCTCCAATGATCACATCCCCATGCTTGTACATATCAGTTAAGGCTAAAATCATCTGTAAAAACTCATTTTGATTGTCATTAGGGCTGTACATATTGATTAAAGTATACGGTGCATTATTCAACATACATTGTAAAATCAAATATCGACCTTTTTTATCGCTAATTTTCCTGATCAAGGAGAATGCCACATCTTTGCTAATTAATGTGGATACCCCTCTTTTCTTAGCCGAATAACATGTGTGGAAATCATGAGGATACCATCTAGAGTTAAATTTGGGCCGAACCTTCCACTGAAAGTGGGTCTCTTGAAAAAATGCAATCTGGGCCCCGCATTTCTTCGCTTCCTGGAGGGCTAGTCTCCGCTTATTAGGGGAGTTAAGCCCCTTAACATTTAGGGACATGAGTTTAATCCCCATCTGGCCGTCTTGGGGGGTGCTGTATCAAGGGTTTGTTCATCGATATTGTGGGCTTAGGTGGCCTGAGAATCATGAGATTTGGCATAGCCATTACACTGAACTGGCATAGTACTCTCTGAGGGAGGGTAGTGAGGAGGGGAGGGGGGAAACGGGGGGGCAAACTATATACAATATTCCGTAAGTCACCATTTGGTGGCATATGTTGCCTAGAGCAACGGAGAAAATGGGCTACAAGAGCCGTGGGGGTGTATCACACGAAGTGTGGTACTTGGATCTCTGTGTAGAGGAGATCTGTAATAACGTGGGTCGAGCGTAGTGCGTCGCTCGCCCGGTGCGGCTAGGCCGTGGCCTACTGCTAAACCCTTAGTAGGTATCGGGGGTAAACTGCAATGGAACATAAGCATAAACATGTGGAACCTGTATGTTAAGTCCATAGGAGGAAGCGAAGCGGCGGCGGGTCTGGGCCTTCAGGTCGGTGATTGGTCCCGGTCCGCGTGTGCTTGGGAGGCCCTGTGGATTCGCGACCAGTCTTTGGAAATCGTTTTCGGTGCTTGGGCCGTTGCTTGCTTTTTCCGCGGGCTGGTAGTCAGTAGGGGTACATTCCATTCTTGAAGCGCCTTTTGGCCCTCCTCTGGGGACGTGATGGACCTGTCCACACCGTTCCGTTTAATTAGCAGTTTTGTGGGGAAGCCCCACTTGTAAAAGATATTTGCGTTTCTCAGCGCCTCTGTAATTGGTGCAAAGGTGCGGCGCTTGAGCATGGTCGCTGAGGAGAGATCCGTGAAGAGCCTGATGTCTTTGTGTCGTTCTGGCCAGTTGTCCCTGTTTCTTGCCGTCTGCATGATTCTGTCCTTGACAGTAAAATGATGCACTCTAGTGATTGTGTCTCTCGCCGTGTCGGGCGGAAGGTGTTTGGGCTTGGGTAGCCTGTGGGTCCTATCCAGGATGAGATCAAATTCGGACAATGAAGGGATCAGGGCTTTAAAGAAATCCTTAACATACCTAGGCAGATCTTGCTGTGAAATGGTCTCTGGTATGCCTCTTATACGGATATTATTCCGCCTGCTCCTGTCTTCCTGGTCAGCCACTTTTTCTTCTAGAGATTTTAGTTTGCGCTCCAGGTCTGTGTAGGCCTCTGCTATGGAGTTATGTGCTTCCACCAGTTCTTCAGTCTTGTCCTCTAGGCGGGTAGTGCGCTCTCCCATGCTGTGTATATCTGCCCTGATATCCGCTGTCATTTGTTGGATATCAGCTTTAAATGAGGTTTTGAGTTCTTGCATTATGAGCCTGATAGAGGCGTTTGTCGCTGGGCTGCTGAGCTCCGACATACAGTCTCCTGTGTCAGTGCCATGTGCAGGCGAGTGCTGTCCGTCGACGCCATCTTGGATTTTTGGCTCCGCGGTTGGCGGTCGTTCTAAGTGCGGATTTAGGGTCTTTTGCTTGAATTTTTTAGATGCCATCAGTAGCTGTGGCGTTCACCTGCCGGGATGTCGGTTTTATCGCTCGTTTCGAGGGTTATGTTCGTTGTGAAGGTCGGTTTTGTGCCGCTAACCGGGAGAGCTCTGCCTCTGCACGTCTGCTCACATGCGTGGTCAGGACACGCCCCTACACAATTTTTTTTATGATATACTGAAACTATTCCCATTGTTCTTGTCAAGCAAGCGTTTATGGATAAGTAACTCCAGTCACGATATAGTTTAACTCACACTACCCTCTTATAAACCACCCTCTTCAGAAAGAGTAGGGACAGACTGACAGTAATCTGTGCCTCTGGGCAAAGTTGGGCTCTGAGTCTCCTGAACATCCAACATAAATACATACCAACAATATATGAAGTTATTCATTCATTAAGATTGTCATTTTAGGACGCTGACAAGGAAATTAAAATGTCACACAATAAAACCAATAAAAAAACCTAAAAAAAAAATAAAGTCACACACAGAACTATTTTTACCCTTCAAGGGTATTTATCCTCCTCATTTGCACTATGTGCCCTTGCTATGAGTGAAGGGGACTAGATTGTTATGTTAACTGGTAACCTTTAATAATTTTTTAATTTACATTTTACCCCTTAAGGACCAAACTTCTGGCATAAAAGGGAATCATGACATGTCACACAGCTGTTAAACAAAAATGGATTATTGCATGTTACAAATGTTTACTCAAGTTATAGATCATTTTAAATGTTATTCAATGATTCCCCTTTAAGACAGAACACCTTTTACACATTTAGCAACACAATAAATGTGTCCTAATTTAAACATGTTTTTGTAGTTAAGAGCTTACCTTCTGATTTGGATTCATCATGCAAAGCTAGAAAAGTCACTAAAATCGTCACAGAGTGAATATACACGTTTTTTAAAAAAATTGCCATGTTCTCACTTTTTACAATTTATCATTTTTGTATTCCTAGAGCAAAGATAAAATTATTGCCCTTTAAACTGATAATAATGAGGCATGCTGTGCTGTTTTACAGAAATCCCATTAACAACATTATGATGTCATAGTGGTAATGGTTCTTAGACAGTAGCAACATTTAATAATATAAGGTTGCTAGGGAACTGTTTGTGAATTAAAATTTGTAATTTTTTTTAATTGTTTCAGCAACTAAGATTTCATATTTTCCTCATTCCAACATGAGTACACAAATGTTTATTGTGATATCCTAAAAAGTAAACAATATTCTAAAAATGACATATATTTAAGGACACAGCTTCAGAAGCTGGACATACCCTTAAGGACTCAATCAATTTTTGCATTTTTTGCTGTTTGTGTTCAAATGCAATTTGCATCTCTCTCATTTATTGTACCAACACATATTATATACCGTTTTTTAGACAACAAAAAGGGCTTTGATTTGATGTGACATATACATATATAAATTCTCATTTTTTGGCAATAATAATGTATGTGTAATATGTCCAGCATAGGAAAAGTAATTCAAAATAAATTCATTTATGTGTCTTAATTTACAAAATGCATAATATGTGTAGGATTTCAGTTTGTTTTGAAAGTTACAAGTCACAAACTACAAGGTCTAAAATAAAATTTCAATGTGAAACAATTTTAGAAGTTGGCATGTTTGTCTTGGTAGTTTAATATCCATTACAGGAAGCAAAATTGCCACACAAAAGTATATATTTATATCAAGTAGACATAACAGGCTATTTACCTAAGGTTAGTTTGACACTTTTTGCGTAGCCATTTCACCGCCAATTTCTGCTAAATATTGGAGTAAAATTTATTTTTTTCTCTATTTTTGGCATATACACATATTACAAGGTTTTTGTAATGTGTATTTCGTAAACCTAGTGTGTGCTATCCCTGTACGGAACCCCATATTGTGTTCAGCTACATCTGCTGAGTAAAACGATACCCCCATTGTATACCTTTGCCCCTATTCTGTGAAGCTACAATGCCATATAGGAGACCATGCTATTTCAGTTTCTATAGTTGGAATTTTCATAGATGGTCATATGTCTGATTTTGTGGCATTATAGCCATTTGACTGTTCAAATAACCCCACAAAGGCCTTCCATTTGAGAAAGCAGACACTCCAGGGTATGTTATTATGCATATATTATACCTTAACTTGCCACCATTTTTTCACCAATTTATTTCAAATTTTGTGGTGAGAATTTTTTTTTTTTTGCATACATGTTGCATTTTCGCTGGGTATTTCTTACATTTGCTAGGTGCCACTGTCATAAATTCCCCCTAAGTATGCTCAGTTACCTCTTCTAAGTAAAACAATAAGGCCAATGTATGACCTAGACACTATTTTGTGAAGTTACAGTGCCGTGAAAGAGTTCAGGTTTTTAAGTGTAAATTTACATGGAGAGTTTTAATGGGTCCGTATTCTATTTTTAAATATGTTAGCAGGCTGCTTTTTTCAACTACCCCAAAAAGGCATACTATTTCTTAAAGAAGACGCCCAAGGGTATTTCAAAAGGCAAATTTTGAACCTTAGCGTGGGATAATTTTTCCGTTAGCTAGTATCAAATGTAGTGGTAATAAGCATTTTTTTCTGTCTTTTTTACACACAGTGAGTTTGTACTGTATATTTTGCAAACCTTATGTGTGCTACGGCTTTAGAATACTTCCTATCTTGCTCAGCTATGTTGTCTGAGCACAGCAATATCACCATATGTACATTTGCCAGGTATATGCAGACATTGAAGGGGCACATTTGAGACACAGCCATTTAAGTTTTTTCAAACTTTACATTTTTACGCTGTGTCCATACCCCACTTTGGAGGTTTTTTTTGTAGGTTAATTATTCCAGCTATTATTATTATTATTATTATTATTATTATTATTATTATTATTATTATTATTATTATTATTATTATTGCCATTTATATAGCGCCAACAGATTCCGTAGCGCTTTACAATATTTTGAGAGGGGGGATGTAACAATAAATAGGACAATTACAAGAAAACTTACAGGAACAATAGGTTGAAGAGGACCCTGCTCAAATGAGCTTACAGACTATAGGAGGTGGGGTATTATAAACATTAGCTACCCTATAAAGGCATACCATTTCTTTAAGAAGACACCCTAGGGTATTTCAAAAGACGTATTTTGAACCTTAGCGTGAAATAATTTTTCCGCTAGCTTGTACCAAGTGTAGTGGTAATAAACATTTTTTTCTGCGTTTTTGACACACAAACTGAGTTTGTACTGTATATTTTGCAAACCTTATGTGTGCTACGGCTATATAATACTTCCTATCTTGCTCAGTTATGTTGTCTGAACACAGCAATACCCCCAAAATTACCTTTGCCAGGTATATGCAGACTTTGAAGGGGCACATTTGAGACACAGCCATTTAAGTTTTTTCAAACTTTACATTTTTACGCTGTGTCCATACCCCACTTTGGAGGTTTTGTTGTAGGTTAATTATTCCAGCTACCCCATAAAGGCATACCATTTCTTAAAGAAGACACCCTAGGGTATTTCAAAAGACGTGTTTTGAACCTTAGCGTTGTGGCAAACCTAGCCACTTCTGGACTATATTCATTGCAGGTTGTCCGTAGGCTGAAGCTATACTATGTAACGTTAACTGTATATGTATTTTCCTATGGCCGTTCGCATGCTGACAGCCGTATGCTGCCAGCATACAAAGCATTCATACGGCGAAACACGGCTATCCTGGCCGTTCGCCGTACGAATGTGGACTCCCCAAGTAGACCACACATTCACAGGTCGTGTGGCACCAATTACCCGGTTGCAACATTGTTGCAATCGGTAATTAAGGGCTCTCCTAGGTGGCCGTCGTTCGACTACCGACCATGCGGCGGTCGGCCATCTTGGATCCTTTGTCTCTGCAGCGGTGTTCGGTCGTCGAGAGCCTGGAACTGAAAACGGCTACTCAATGATCCGAACACCGCTGGACTTCTAGAGCGTTCGGGAGTTCCGCGTTCGGTACATTATGTGTCCCGTACTTATTCGGTACTTTTAAACCCACTTTAATGTTTAACTGTATTATGTGCGGCGTTCGGTCAAATCAGCTGGGATCGGAGCGGTATTCTCCCAAAGTGTGCGCCCCGACCCCAGCTATCTACCGAACGTTCAGTTATTCCGAAGTACCGAATATTGTGTGAATTACAGATTTTAATGTCAATTGTCGGTTTTGCTGCACGAGGGGATAATCCACTTAATCGTCCATTTTAGTGGGAGTATCCTTCTCGTGCAGCAATGCCTGTTGGGAAAGTCACAGTGCATGTTGGGAGAAATCCCCTGGAATTACTGTATGGAAACCCCTTGCATGGGGAACTGTATAAATATGCTGCCTGTGAATAAACCGAGTTAGTTGACTCCCAAACTGTGTTTCGTCCGGTTATTGGGAGGATTGGGGATATTGCCTTGCTTTCTACTCTGACTGTGGATTTCCTAGATGTACCAACGGATATCGTATGCTGATACATTGCATTCCGTTACAATTGGTGGCAAGCGACGGGATCCGAACCTTACAGCCGAAAAAGCAGCGTTCGTGGAAACTGGAACGACCGAACAAGGAAAGCAAGGGCAATTCGTATGGAGATTGATTATACCATACTAAAGCGACAAACTTTAAAAGAGCTACTGGAAGCCAGGGGTAAGATAGCCAGCAACAAGTCTAAAGCTGTGCTGATCGCTGAACTGATGGAGGAAGACCGAGCCCGCAGCGCTACACCCCCACCGGCCAAGGAAGAGACCCCATTCCAAAAAGAGCTGCGAACCAGGTTGGAGTTTTTACCGCAACCAGTACCGCTGGAAATACTGACCGTGATGGTATCAGATGTACAGGATTATCTGATGGCGACCAGCACACCAGCAACCCCGCCTAGGGCAGAGTCTGTTACTGCCTCCACCTACGGACAGGTAAAGCCCAAAGTCCCACATCACGCCTTTAAAGCGTTTTGTGAAGAAAAGGACGAAATTGATGGGTATTTGCAGGACTTTGAGCGGCTGTGCGATCTGCACGATTTGGAGCCCGCAGTATGGGTGCCGCTGCTGGCAGGCAAATTATCGGGTAGGGCAGCTGAAGCCTACCGTGCTGTACCCCGAGAGGACAGTAAGGATTACCCTAAAGTGAAGAGGGCAATCTTGGAGAGGTATGCTATTACCCCAGAGGCATACCGGCGGAAATTCCGGGGCTTGCGCAAGCCTGAGAAAGATTCTCATGCAGAATGGGCGCACAAGCTGGACCAAGCATCGCTAGGCTGGATACAGGCCAGCAACGCCACTAACATGGAGGAGTTGAGGCAGTTAATGCTGCTGGAACAATTTTTTAATGGTTTGTCCCCAGAGGCACAAGAATGGGTGAGAGACCGGAAACCCCTCACCCTACCCGAAGCCGCTAAATTGGCGGATCAACATTTTGATGCCAGGAGACATCACGGGGCCCAAACTAAGGCCCTCCCTCGGATTACAGGGCCACCTAATAATTTTACCCCTACCAGCCCCACCGTACCCCTGCACAGGCCGGCACTGAATACTCCACCAGCCCCCTCCCGATACAACGGCAGGGCTAACATTCAGTGTCACACCTGCAAGCAGTGGGGGCACATTTCTCGAGAGTGCACCCAAAACCGGAGCCGACAAGCTTGGAATCAGGTGCGACAAAATTTGGCACCCAGGGCTGCTGCGCACCATTACCAGGTAGCACCCGCCACCCAAGACGTGCTGAGCGCTCAAATTGAGGAGCCTCTGGGGGTACTGCACGAAGTCATGTCAGTCCGAGCCACCGACAACCGACAGCACCATCGGCAGCTAGTGACCCTGGAGGGAAAGGAGGTGCAAGGGCTCCGGGATTCGGGAGCCACTTTAACTTTGGTTGCACCACATTTGGTACCAGGCGCAACCCACACTGGCGGCTCCGTGGCAGTACGGGTGGCCGGGGGAGCAGTATACCGGCTACCTACTGCCAAAGTTCATTTGGATTGGGGTGTGGGAGAGGGGACCGTAGAAGTGGGGCTGATGCAGAATTTACCTGCTGATGTTGTACTGGGGAATGACTTGGGCCAAATGACTTCCGCTTTTATTCCCCAGACTCCGTACCAGGAGGCCCTTCCCGTAACCACCCGGCAACAGGCTCGCACCACGGCTACACCAACGCACTCTGAGGCTCAGGTAAGAGACCATGTTCCCCAACTGACCCCCATGTCCTGGGATACCCCGACTACCTTTGCGACCGAAGTCCAGACCGATCCCACTCTCCAAGTATATAGGGACCGGGCACAAACCGACCAAGCAGGGTTAGAGGGGGAGCGGTTCATCTGGGAAAGAGAGTTGCTCTACCGTGTCACAGCAAAAGATGTGGGGGGATCTGTCACCTTAACTAATAAACAGCTAGTGGTACCCCAGAAGTATAGACAGGAGCTGCTGCGAATTTCTCATGACATCCCCTTGTCCGGACACCTAGGGATGACCCGTACCCGATACCGTTTGACCCATGCCTTCTTCTGGCCCGGGATCTCTCAGGATGTGCGCCAATATTGCACCTCCTGCGACGTCTGCCAGCGTGTAGGTAAACGAGGAGATCGCCACAAAGCCAGGCTATGCCCCCTGCCCATCATAGCAGAACCCTTCAGCCGAGTAGCAGTGGACATCGTAGGTCCCCTGCCAAAACCCAGTCCCTCCGGCAAAAGGTATATCTTAACTATAGTGGACTACGCCACCCGATACCCCGAAGCCGTGGCCCTCTCTAATATCCACGCTGAGACCGTAGCAGAGGCATTAATGAAGGTATTTTCCCGAGTAGGTTTTCCCCAAGAGATAATCTCGGACCGAGGTACCCAATTTACGGCCGAGGTTACCCAACATATGTGGAAGGTGTGTGGCATTAAGCCAATAGTTAATTCCGCCTACCACCCCCAGTCCAATGGGCTTTGTGAGCGGTTCAACGGGACGCTGAAGCAGATGCTTCGGATGTTCGGGGAGACCCACAAAGACTGGGAGAGGTTTCTACCTCACCTACTCTTTGCCTATAGAGAGGTCCCCCAGGAGTCGACAGGATTCTCCCCGTTTGAACTACTGTTTGGGAGGAGGGTGCGAGGACCCTTGAACTTGATTAGGGAACACTGGGAGGGAGAGAGTACCACTAACGAGACCCCTATCGTGTCATACGTCCTGGAGTTCAGGGACCGTCTGGAGGCGCTGACTCAGGCTGTGCACACAAACCTACAGGCGGCCCAGCAACGCCAGCGCCGCTGGTACGATAGAGGAGCCAGGGACCGCAGCTTTCAGGTGGGACAGAAGGTCTTGATCTTAAAGCCCGTCCGCACAGATAAGCTGCAGGCCGTCTGGCAAGGCCCATACCAGGTAGTGGAGCAGCGATGCGACACTACCTATGTGATCGGCCCCTGCTCAGGGGTAGGGAAGAGACGCATGCTCCACGTGAACATGCTCAAACCCTACCATGAGAGGATAGAGGATGTAACGGCCATATGTGCCTCCTCCGTAGAGGATCAGGAAAATCTACCTTTACCCGACCTACTAGAACCCAAGGAACAGATAGAGCCCTCCCGGGGAGTTCAACTGGGGGAGCGGCTAAGCCCCCAGGAGCGTGCCCAGGTACAGGCGCTGATTGTAGCCAAGGGGACTACCTTCTCCAATTTACCTGGGTACACTCCGCTAGCCACCCACCGAGTGGAGACCCCAGGACAGCTACCTATGCGCCAGGCTCCATATAGGGTTCCGGAATCCGTCCGGACCCATATGAAAGCCGAACTGGACGAAATGTTGCAGCTAGGGGTTATCGAACCCTCCGATAGCCCCTGGGCATCGCCGGTAGTCCTGGTACCTAAAAAGGATGGCACCACCCGATTCTGTGTTGACTACCGGAGGCTAAATGACAAAACGGTGTCTGATGCCTACCCGATGCCCCGGATAGACGAGCTGTTGGATAAGATGGCACGGGGCCAGTATCTCACTACCATTGATTTGTGTAAGGGGTACTGGCAGATCCCACTAGCCGATGACGCCATCCCCAAGTCGGCGTTTGTCACCCCGTTTGGCCTGTACCAGTTCAAGGTCATGCCTTTCGGGATGAAAAACGCCCCGGCTACCATTCAGCGGATGGTAGATCGGCTACTGGACGGTTTTCAGGAGTATGCCTGTGCCTATCTAGACGATATAGCCGTGTTTAGCCAGAACTGGGAAGACCACCTACGCCATATAGGGGCGATATTAGATCGCATTGGGGAGGCCGGGTTAACGCTAAAACCTAGCAAGTGCCACATAGGTATGGCCGAGGTGCAGTACCTGGGCCACCGTGTAGGGTGTGGGCAGCAGAGGCCCGAGCCAGCCAAGATTGAGGCCGTAGCCAAGTGGCCTACCCCCAGGACTAAGACCCAGGTGCTGGCGTTCTTAGGGACAGCCGGCTATTACAGAAAGTTTGTCCCTGACTATAGCACCCTGGCCAAACCCCTAACCGACCTGACGAAGAAGAACCTTCCCCGACTGGTTGTCTGGGCCCCAGAGTGCGAGCAGGCATTCCAACAACTCAAGACTGCTCTCACTAATGCTCCTGTGTTAACTGCTCCTGATCCAACTAAAAGATTTCTTGTTCACACAGACGCTTCAATGTTTGGATTGGGGGCAGTACTGAGCCAAGTGGGAGCCGATGGCGGAGAACACCCCGTAGCCTATTTAAGCCGCAAGTTGCTGCCTCGTGAAGTGAGCTACGCCGCCATCGAGAAAGAATGCCTGGCCGTGGTGTGGGCCCTTAAAAAGTTACAGCCATATTTGTACGGACAACCTTTCTCCTTACTCACAGATCACAACCCGTTAGTGTGGCTAAACCGTGTGTCTGGAGACAATGCCAGGCTGCTGCGCTGGAGCTTGGCGCTGCAGCCCTTTGACTTTACTATCCATTACCGGCCAGGAAAACAAAACGGTAACGCTGACGGGTTATCCAGACAGACTGAACTCGAGAAGTGATCTGTGAGTGTTCTCCCGGACATCCCCAAGCCGATCCGTTGGGATCAGACTGTGTATGCCGGCTTGGTTCTGGGGGAGCATTGTGGCAAACCTAGCCACTTCTGGACTATATTCATTGCAGGTTGTCCGTAGGCTGAAGCTATACTATGTAACGTTAACTGTATATGTATTTTCCTATGGCCGTTCGCATGCTGACAGCCGTATGCTGCCAGCATACAAAGCATTCATACGGCGAAACACGGCTATCCTGGCCGTTCGCCGTACGAATGTGGACTCCCCAGGTAGACCACACATTCACAGGTCGTGTGGCACCAATTACCCGGTTGCAACATTGTTGCAATCGGTAATTAAGGGCTCTCCTAGGTGGCCGTCGTTCGACTACCGACCATGCGGCGGTCGGCCATCTTGGATCCTTTGTCTCTGCAGCGGTGTTCGGTCGTCGAGAGCCTGGAACTGAAAACGGCTACTCAATGATCCGAACACCGCTGGACTTCTAGAGCGTTCGGGAGTTCCGCGTTCGGTACATTATGTGTCCCGTACTTATTCGGTACTTTTAAACCCACTTTAATGTTTAACTGTATTATGTGCGGCGTTCGGTCAAATCAGCTGGGATCGGAGCGGTATTCTCCCAAAGTGTGCGCCCCGACCCCAGCTATCTACCGAACGTTCAGTTATTCCGAAGTACCGAATATTGTGTGAATTACAGATTTTAATGTCAATTGTCGGTTTTGCTGCACGAGGGGATAATCCACTTAATCGTCCATTTTAGTGGGAGTATCCTTCTCGTGCAGCAATGCCTGTTGGGAAAGTCACAGTGCATGTTGGGAGAAATCCCCTGGAATTACTGTATGGAAACCCCTTGCATGGGGAACTGTATAAATATGCTGCCTGTGAATAAACCGAGTTAGTTGACTCCCAAACTGTGTTTCGTCCGGTTATTGGGAGGATTGGGGATATTGCCTTGCTTTCTACTCTGACTGTGGATTTCCTAGATGTACCAACGGATATCGTATGCTGATACATTGCATTCCGTTACAAGCGTGAAATAATTTTTTCCGCTAGCTTATACCAAGTGTAGTGGTAATAAGCATTTTTTATGCCTTTTTGACATGCTTAATGAGTTTGTAATATATATTTTGCAAACCTTATGTGACGAGACCAATCTCGCCACATTGCATTGGAGGAGCCTGGTTGCCTGCCTGCTGCCTTTGGAATATAGACCGGCAGCTAAAGGGTTAATTTTACTGTGCAGAAGGATTTATTTCTCCCTTTCTGCACAGCCGTTCGGTAGATGCTACCTACCGAACAAACAGCTTTCTTTTCAGCCTCCCCAGAGCCGTTAATGGGCCACCCAGAAGCTGGCGTGTGCCCTCCATCTACCTCCCTGAAGCCGCGGTTAACCGCGGCTTAACGAGCGTGTGCCGGCAATTGACCACCCAGTAGCTGCGGTTAACCGCAGCTTAATTGATTTGTTACTGGGAGAATTATATATTGTAACGGACCGTTTCACTTACAAGAGGATAAAACCCAGTTTAGGCGATATCCCCCTTTTCCATAGACCAGCAGCTACAGCAATCACCAATGTCCCGAACTGCAAACTGTACGAATTCTGGAAACTCCCGAACTGGAAACACACGAACCCTGGATTCAGCCGAACAGGAAAAGCATACAATCCGCTTACACTCCTGGCAGTCAGCATACAATCCAATTCCCACAAAAACGAGACGACACATCGGTTTGAGGGTCAAGCAGAATCTGAGGTCTGGAACACCCAGCCTGCTTTTTATTACAGTTGTGCACATACAGGACATACCCAGGGGGAGGCATAAAACAACCAATAAAGTTACAGTACAACCCACACATCCCCTCCCCTCAGATAAGCAATTAACATAATTATTACATACAGTAAAAATACAGTTTCCACACATACTCTGTAACTTTAAAACCATACATCACATTCACATAAAAATACATATCCACAATCAATCCATTCAGGGGAACAACATATTAAAAAATGGCATGAATCAGACCAGGGGTTCAAAAGTTAGTAAAAGTATCTTTTGTTCCCCCTGGCTGGCAGTATTTTAATCTGGCTCAAACAGTAAAAGTAAAACATCCCCACAATGCATCCTGGCTTCCTCCCTTCTGCCCTGGAGATAATTGGAGAAGTAATCCAATTATCTCCCAGGTCAAAGACAAAACTCCATTACACATGTGGGGACCTAAATACAGGATTATGTTTTTATACATTAAACACAGACATGTACGAACGAGTTAAGAAGGTGACAATTGGACCTATAACATGGTCCGACCATGCACCTGTAAGTTTAGTCATAAAAAATAATGCTGAATATAAATGTAGAGATAAATGGAGACTAAATGAAAATGTACTAAAATCAGAAACTAATGTAGAAGAACTGCGCACTCAGACTAGAGAATTTTTTGAAATCAACGATACAGGGGATGTCTCCAACGCCATGCTATGGTGTACTTTTAAATCATATATGAGAGGATGCCTTATAAAAATGGGTGCCATTATAAAAAAAAAAGAAAGGAAAAGAGCTTAATGAGCTTTATATTGATCTGGCAAAACAAGAACGCTTACATAAATTCACCACAGATTATACAATTTTGGAGGATATTAAAGAGATCAGGGGAAAAATATTAGTAAGAACTCAAGAAAAGATTAACAAAGCTATGTTAACTTTAAAACAGAGATGGTATTATGGAAATAAGAAAACAGGGAAAAGTCTTTCAAATAAATTAAAAAATAAAAATAAACTTCAATCTATAAACTATATAACAGTTGGAAGTAAAAAAATGCTTTCTCCAACTCAAATAGCTAAAGCATTTGAAGACTATTATAAAAGCCTATATAATATAAAATGTAATGAGCCATCTGAGGGTGAAACAAAACAGTTTCTGGATAAATTGAGCTTACCAAAAATATCTATGGAGAAATTGAGTCAATTAAATGCCCCATTTTCCATTCAGGAGATTAGTAATACCATTAAAGCACTAACAGCAGGCAAAGCACCAGGTCCAGATGGCTTCTCTTCAATTTTTTTATAAAAAATTAAGTGATATAATTTCTCCATAGATATTAAGAACATTTGAAGATTTTGCTAATCATAAAGCCATTCCAACGGAACTACTCCAGGCCTCTATAATACCAATTCCTAAGATAGATAAGGACCCTACGTACACTTCGAACTATAGACCAATTTCTCTTATTAATTTGGATATTAAAGTTTACTCTAGAATTGTGGCCTATAGACTTAAACAAATCATACCCAATATTGTACATTTAGATCAGAGCGGGTTTGTAGAGGGTAGGGGCACATCTGATAACATTAGGAAATTACTGAATGTCTTATATCATGCGGACCAAAGTCTGTCTCCCTTTGCTATGGTTACCCTCGATGCCGAGAAGGCCTTCGATCGGGTTAACTGGAAGTATTTGGAAGAAGTACTGAGGGCCTTCGGCATCGAGGGTTTCTTTAAGGAGTGCACAATGGCGCTATATAAAGATCCTCAAGCCAAAGTATCAGGATACATGTTTCAATCAAACTGGTTCCCTATTAGAAATGGGACGCGACAGGGATGCCCTTTGGCACCCCTGTTATATATCCTTTCTATAGAACCGTTGGCAGCCGCGATTAGACAGAACGATGACATCAGCTGGCTAAAAGTGAATAAGATGGAGAACAAAATTGCACTATATGCAGATGATGTTCTATTGACCCTTGCAGATCCTACTAGATCTATCCCAGCCGTATTTCGGCTTATTAACGTGTTTGGTAAACACTCAGGCTATAAAATAAATAAAAAGAAAACACAAATCCTGATAAAAGGCCTAAGTGGACCAGGGGTAGACAAACTCAAAAAAGATTTTAAGTGTGATTGGGAATTAAGGAACATAAAATATTTAGGGGTAAAACTATCCCTAGACTATAGAGAAACTGGAGAACTTAATTATACAGACATTGCCATCCAATTTAGGAACATCCTAAAAAATTGGAAGGGACTGGAACTTTCTTGGCTGGGAAGGATTGAAGCAGTAAACTTCTATCTCCTTCCCAAGTTGACATTTTTGTTTAGTAACCTCCCGTTGAGGGTGTCATGCCAGACGATACGCGGACTTCAAAGGCAATTATCAAATTATATTTGGCAAGATAGGAGACCTAGAGTCCCATTGGAAATACTACAGAGAGACTGGAAAGAAGGGGGGATTCGTTTCCCCGACATACAGAAATTATATATGAACAATATGGTAGCACACCTAATTAAGTGCGATAATTTTACAATGTCTAGACCAAATTGGTTAGACATTGAAAAATCAGATCTCAGTGACATTGAACCTCTATTCCTCTGGTGGTGCGACAGTGAATTTGTAAAAAATATAAGATCTAGTAATCCGATAAACAATACAATGATTTACATCGTTAAGCACTTGAAAAAGAAATATGGAACAAAACACATATCATTAAATGCCCCATTAATAAGCCTAAAACTTTACATAAAGGACATGAATATCCAAGAATGGGAAAATTGTGGAATAGTAAGAATAGCGGAACTTTTAAATAATAATAAAATGTTGCCATTTCCAATATTACAGTCTAAATATAACCTCCCTCCAAAGGGAATATTTAACTATTTAAGAATAAAATCCTTTATTATGGGAAAAGTCCTTTCGGAAACTTCTCCAATTGACCAGTTCGTAGAATTCCATTATAAAAAAAAAATTGCTTCCAGATTTAATCAATTCCTAAGAAGCCAAAGGCAAATAGATAAAGCGCCAGCAATGAATAAATGGGAGCAAGAACTTCATTTTTCATCCTCGGTCGAGGACTGGCTGTTGGGTTTACAAGCAGTAAAAAGATATATACATGGGGTGAATATACAGGAAGTGTACTTCAAACTAGTATACCGCTGGTACTTGGTGCCTACTCGCCTTCATAGATTTCAACCCACACTCCTACCAGATTGTTGGAGATGTGGTAGGGAGTTAGGTTCATTCTCCCACATCTGGTGGGACTGTGAGGAGTTGAAACCTATGAAATTAATCCTGGCGGAAGTGGTAGACTTTATGTTTGAGGTTCGGACTGTGATTACGCCTCAAATGTTTTTGTTTCACCTAGATTTGCCAAAAAGCAATACAAAATTAAAAATTCTTATGATTCACATCTGTATGGCAATAAAAATAGTTATGGCTAGAAATTGGAGAAATATGGGTCCGTTAAACTGGCATGATATATGTACACAGATAGATTACCAACGCAGCATGGAAGCTGGGATAGCTCTAAACAAGATATCTAGAGAAAAATATAATGAAGTCTGGGTCCCTTGGGTTAGATATATTAATCATAAAACTCAAACCCCCCGCCCCCCTTATAGATAGCTACCCGTAGGCAGTAGGGAAAATGGGTTGTATGGATAAGATGGAATGTATGTATGGTATGTTTGCATGACTGTAGATACAGCAGAAACAGGTATATGTTTATTGTTTATTTGAAGCACGGTCCTGCTGTTATCTACATTTTATTGTAATATAGCTTTTTGTACTGTACTGTGTTTAAAATTATAGCCGAAAGCTGTATCTGTATTTGAATGAACTTTAAAAAAAAAAAAAAAAAACGTAAATAAAGATTTATACATTTAAAAAAAAAAAAAAAAACACAGACATGTAACATATCCCCAGATAGCTCAGGTCTGTGTGCACATTATTAGGTGAATGGCACGCAGACCACACAAATACAGTTTAATTGCCATGGAGCCAAAGTCTTTCCCATAGTCTTTCATTATATGAATAGGCTCCATGGCATAGCTATCTGGGGGTATCACTGCTCACACAGGGCAAGTACTGAATGGCCCCACTGTGTTTAAAGGGCCAGAATGAGTGACATGCACTCTGTTAGGGCCGAATACGTTTTGTAAAAGGGCCCAATCTCCCAGGGCCATAGTCCAAAGGCAAGAGGCGGGCAAGCAGCCCCCTCCAAGGACACGTGGCGAGGTCGGTTTCGCCACATATATAAAATGGCAGGGATAGCAAAACTCTTATGCTAAAATATAAAAGATAAGATCATCTGGACAGGGGAAGTTGAAAAGAGTTTAAATCTGTTAAAACATGTTCTCACACAAGTGCCTGTGCTAGCTGCTCCCATTGAAACGGTACCATATATTGTTCCATGTTACGCAGGTGTCTCTTCATTAATAGCAGTTTTAATGCAAAGGTAATATGGCTATTTACAAATACTGGGATATTTTTCTAAAATGATGTCTCCAGGAAAAGAGTAATGTTTCCCTGTGTAAAACAGCTCTTGGCTGTATGTTGGGCTTTAGAAGCAACACAACACATTGTAGGATTTGGACAGATCATTTTATAAACCCACCAAATATCTAAAACTGTTAAAAAAAAAAAAAAATTGTTCCAGATTTAGGAGTACATAGCCAGAGGGTAGATCATTGAATATTAAAGCTACAAGATAAACCACTCCGGGTAGAAACCAGTAAGATATGGTATTCCTGATTTGATGGAAATACAGGGAACGCTGCATGATTGTTACATAGTTACATAGCTGAAAAAAGACTTGTGTCTATCAAGTTCAGCCTTCCTCACATTTGTTTTTTTGCTGTTGATGCAAAAGAAGGCAAAAAAACCCAATTTGAAGCACAATTTTGCAACAAGCTAGGACAATAATCCTTCTTGACCCCAGAATGGCAGTCAGATTTATCCGTGTCAAAAGGAAATGGAAATATAATGCAGATCTCCTTTTGAGAAACAAGTAATACAAGGGATTTCTAGTTTTTATGTGGAGAAATCAAGATTTTATGTGGATGGATTACATCACACAGGTTATGCCCCATACGACGATCAAACAAAATAAATGCAAAGTTACAGATTGCCAGGCCATATGTCTGCTCAGAAAGCTGAGTTAGAGTTCTTAAAGCAAGCTCTAGAAATAACAGCATATGATCCACTGAATATAATCCATGACAGCAGTTATGTAGTTAAAGTTTTAACACTTTGTGAGCATTGCCTGCTCTCCTGTACTGCTGATGTATGCTACCAACTAGGTGGATTTGGCTATGGAGCTTGTCTTGTGCCCTCTGTTGCCCTATGCACTACCTGAATAGCAAGACTGATTCATTTGCATATTCAGGTAGATTTGCATATTGCTAATTCTGCAGGCATGTGAGATATTTTCTGTTAATTATTGTCTCCCCCACCTCTTTGAAAATATGCCATTGTGTTATAATAAGTCACTGTATGTTGCCTGCTATGATTTGACTGTTTGCAATTTTATTGAGTTTTCACAGCAATGTTAATGTAATGACCATATGGGCTACTCCCAAGGAAAATAAAGTTTTAGACAGTTCTTCTTCACCCTCAATCTAGAGTCCTGTCTCTTATTGGGGGAATTGCTATAGCACTACAAGGGAATGCTATGCTCTTCATAGTCCCTTGAGCTTTAAAGGACCACTCTAGTGCCAGGAAAGCATACTCGTTTTCCTGGCACTAGAGTGCCCTGGCAGAGCTGTTTAATTATGCAGGTAAAAAGGTTTAACTTGTTGTTGTGAAACAGACTTGTAGACGTGGAATCAAAGGAAGCTGCTTTTATAAGAGTTGTAATACTTGGAAATTGTAATGATTGCAGCTGTTGGTAAAAGACAAACCGCAAATACCCTTTAAGATCTGAAAGAAAATCAGAGCATGAAAGGATGTAGATTTCAGTATAGAAACAATGGATCTAGATACTGAAACTGGCATGTACAGGGTTAAACATAATGAAACACAAACCTTTGTACCTAGTGGCTTATTACAAGGGCTGATTGTATTCAAGCATCGTACAGAAAAACTGTTTAACCCCTTAAGGACCAAACTTCTGGAATAAAAGGGAATCATGACGTGTCACACACGTCATGTGTCCTTAAGGGGTTAAGGTCCTGCAAAATAAGTTTTTTTTATTATCCTAATAATAATAATAATAAAGTGTATAAACATATTGCAGAAGTGTCTCATATGTGCTCAATTTAATCCAAGACCTAAATACTAGACACCAAAATTGCAGAGAGTTCCTTTGGCAAAAAGACCATGGTACTCTATATAAATTAATTTGCAGTAGAATATAAATAAAAATGCTTTAAGATAAAGAGTAATTAGTTAACATATACCAGGAGTATTAATGTCTATTCATGTAACTCCAAATTCAAGCGTCACCTCATGAGTTAATGACGTATAGAACCATGAAATCACTTTCCCCAATGAACCTTTTGTTCCAAGTACATTCAAAGTTGCAGCAGAACATGCTGAATGGTTGAAAGTATTACAGGAACATAATCTGCTGTTAGATTTGAAGTTTGCTACTTCACATATGGTCCCTTATGTTAAACTATGTGTTAAAGTTGTACAGCGTTACAGAATCTGATGGCGCTACATAAATAATAAAATAAATGTAAAGAACTAACACAGGGGAATTATGCAGATACGTTTAAGCCAGGTTACAAGGTGATGGTAAAATCATTTAAAACACCAGGTCTCTGAAAAGCAAGTTAGGAAGGTCTTTATGGTCCTTATGTTATTATAAAAATAAAAATTAGGACAAACTGGGTTACAGGTTTAAAAAGCAAACATTGGTACAAAATGTAATAAATCAATTCTTGTGCTTAATGATCAATGTAAAAGAAATGTACTAATGTATAAGAATAGTAAACTGCCATCTGTTTTTCATTACAGAACCAATACTGTTTTACATGGACAAAAACCTGTATGATTTTAAATAAAAGGACAAATTGTTTGGACTTTCAAAGGACATTATGAACTTTCAAATAGACTGTGCTTGTGGATTTGATTGGAAAGACATTATTTCATGGACTAAATCAAACAGTTTTTTCTGGTTAATGTAATTGTATATAATTGTACAACATAATAACTAGTGATGTACCGAACTGTTCGCTGGCGAATAGTTCCCGGCGAACATAGCGTGTTCGCGTTCGCCACGGGCGAACACATGCGCGGTTCGATCAGCCCCCTATTCGTCATCATTGAGCAAACTTTGACCCTGTGCCTCACGGTCAGCAGACACATAACAGCAAATTAGCAGCAGACCCTCCCTTCCAGACCCTCCCACCTCCCTCCCAGCATCCATTTTAGATTCATTCTGAAGCTGCATTCTTAGTGAGAGGAGGGAAAGTGTAGCTGCTGCTCATTAGATAGGGAAATTCATAGCTAGGCTAGGGTATTCAGTGTCCACTACAGTCCTGAAGGACTCATCTGATCTTTGCTGTAAGGACAGCACCCCAAAAAGCCCTTTTTAGGGCTAGAACATCAGTCTGCTTTTTTTTTTTTTGTGTAATGTAATTGCAGTTGCCTGCCTGCCTGCCAGCCAGCCTGTGTGTCAGGCTCACAGCATATACTGTGCCCACTTGTGCCACCACTCACTCACTGGTGTCACAATAGCTAAAGCTTGACATTTAAAAATATATATTTTTTCACTGTAATAGATTGAATAGCAGTTAGTTGCCTGCCAGCTTCTGTGTCAGGCTCACAGTGGATACTGTGCCCATTTGCCCAGTGCCACGACTCAAATCTGGTGTCACAATAGCTTAAGCTTGACATTTAAAAATATTTTTTTTTTTCACTGTAATAGATTGAATAGCAGTTAGTTGTCTGCAAGCATCTGGGTATCAGGCCTTCAGCGTGTGCTCTGCAGACCTCTGCCAGTGTACTTTGCCACTCATATCTGGTGTCCCAATAGCTTGCATTTAAAAACCCCAAAACTTTTTTCACTGTTATAGATTGAATAGCAGTTAGTTGTCTCCAAGCGTCTGTGTCAGGCCTGCTCATCTGCCCACAGTCAGGTGTCTGTCAAGGACATGTTTGAGAGTAAGAAGCCAATGTCAGAAAGTCACCCCCTTGCCCGGCGTTGACAGCTGGCTTGTCTGTACTATTAGCCCGCCAGCTTTTACCATACAAACTGGTGGAGTCTGAGGCGTTCAAAACATTTGTAGCTATTGGGACACCGCAATGGAAGGTACCCGGTCGAAATTTCTTTTCACAAAAGGCAATCCCCAACCTGTGCTCGATTGTGCAAAAGAAAGTAATGGCATGTCTGGCACACAGTGTTGGGGCAAGGGTCCATCTGACCACTGATACCTGGTCTGCAAAGCATGGTCAGGGCAGGTATATCACCTACACTGCGCATTGGGTAAACCTGCTGACGGTTGCCAAGCATGGAATGTGTGGCTCTGCAGAGGAGTTGGTGACACCGCCACGACTTGCATGCAGGCCTGCTGCCACCTCCTCTACTCCTCCTACTCCATCCTCTTCCATAACCTCCTCGGCTGAGTCCTCTTCTGCTGCTGCGTCTTGCTCCACATCAACGGCACCCCCACAGCTCCCCAGGTACTATTCCACATCCCGGATACGGCAGTGTCACGCCGTCTTGGGTTTGACTTGCTTGAAAGCAGAGAGTCACACCGGACAAGTACTCCTGTCCACCCTGAACGCACAGGTGGAAAAGTGACTCCGCAGCAACTGGAGATCGGCAAAGTGGTTTGTGACAATGGAACAAATTTGTTGGCGGCATTAAAGTTGGGCAAGTTGACACATGTGCCGGGCATGGCACATGTGTGTAATCTGATCGTACAATGCTTTGTGCATAAGTACACAGGCTTACAGGACGTCCTTCTTGTCTCTGTACTTAACTGCCAACAGCTCCTCTTGGCACAGAGCTGAGGTCTCCCCCCTTCGTAGCCGGTGCGTGCAAGTTGTCCTGGGAAACCTGTGCTGTTCTTTTTAATTGTGCCGCAAGCTACTGTATCAAAACAGTACAGTAGCTTGAACAAAGGGACACTTGTATAAGAATTGTCAGTATACGAGTGGTACCCTTTGTTCATCAGGGGGAATATCAGGTCCCAGACAATCTTGCCACTGGTTCCCATATGTTCTGGGCAACCTGGAGGGTCAAGGTGGCTATCCTTTCCCTCGTACACCCGGAAGGCCTGAGTATACCCAGTCTCGCTATCACAAGGCTTATACATCTTTACACCATACCTAGAGCGCTTGGAAGGAACATACTGCTTGAATCCCAACCTTCCCTTATACTTCATCAGGGATTCATCCACGCATATATTCCTTCCAGGTGTATAAGCCTCTGCAAACCTGGCAGCAAAGTGGGTAATCAGGGGGCGGATTTTATACAGCCTGTCAAACTGGGGATGCTCCCTAGGGGGACACAGGCTGTTGTCGCTGAAGTGCATGAAATGCAGAATCATTTCATACCTCTTCCTCGACATACATTGGGAGTAAATGGGGGTAGAGCAGATGGGGCTACTGCTCCAGTAGGAGCGGATGGATGGCTTCGTTATGATGCTCATCAGCATAGTCAATGCCCAGAATCTTTTAATTTCTGGCACAGTGTGTATCTTTGCCAAAAAAAGAGTCCGGATTTGCAGCTCGGAATTGATGGGCATATAAATTAGTTTAAATACAAAGAAAAAACACTATTTTAACAAACAAGTGCCAAATTAGTGGGGGTGTGTAGCGCTAAAAATAGATTACTTACTCCCAAACTGTTGGGGATATAATGATGTGCAAATTACTGTAGAAAAAAAAAAGGGGAAGAGTGTATAGTGTAACACTATTAGAGTTAAAGTTGAAACATATATTTCAAATGGAAGCACTCACGTGGTCTAGAGCCTATTGTGGATTGGCTCTAATCACTTGTGCCGTTGTGCACTTAAGGTGGCACACACCTTATAAATCCACGTGTAAGATGTTCCTCGAAAGCATGTAAAACAGAAATAGGTGGGGAGGGAGACAGGGAAACTTTCCCTGGTGCAGAAATCCTTAATCAAGTGAGGTATAATATAAACCCATATATAGGTTGCTTCTCACCTTGAAAAGAGCCTGTCACTTGGCTCTAAGTATATAGGTGTATGAGTCCAGTTCTAGGGTGACTCTACCCTTCTTTGAGCAGGATAAATAGTCCACCAGTATGTATATTGAAAATAAAATGTATATTTATTCTATCAACAAAAACTTCTATAAAATAAATCACAATACATACATAGTGGTGATGAGTCCAAAACGCGTTTCGCCGATTCCGTTCGGCTTTTTCAATTGGTAGTGTACTTCCTGCTCTTTTACAAATATATTTCCCTGTCTGTACATTGATTGGTTGCAGGAGATTGTGATACAGCCAATCACGAGTGCTCCTGTGGGAGAGGGGTGTGTGTCTTCAATTTGCCAATAATCTATCCCGTGTATGTGACGTCATCAGGCACGCACACGCGTGCGCGCGACGTCACTTCCGGGAACCTGAAAAGTGTATATACACCTCTATAGTATTCTTGATCCAATTTCATTACATACAGCAAACTGATTTTCTTCATATCTTTCCTCCATAGTCCATAAGGCTTCATCATCTTTCATCATTATGACAGATGGTTATAACATTTATATCTTTGTTTGCTGTATTGGTATTCATAGCTCCATTTTGGTTATGGGCAAAGTCCTGGCACCACTCAATCCTTGTAGTTAGTAATCCCTAAAGCCATATGCTAATTACCAGAGCAAATACACAAATATAACAATATATAAAATAATTAGTATGGGCATTGCTCCTTTCAATAAACTCTTATAAAAATGTGTTTTTTATAAATAGAAAAGACATAAAATGATGATGTGCAAAACAATCAATTAAGAACATTATTAATGTCCAGAGGCTCTTGTGTAAGCCAAACCATACAGATATAAGTGTTAATCCACTCATTATTTGAATATAAATAGATATTTACTCAAGATGATCGAATAAACCACTACTATAGATAAAAATAATATATGTATTAAATAAAAAAGACTAGTTTAAAAATATAAGACAATGGTTATAAAAAATTAGTATGAATTAAAAAAATATATTTTAGTTATAAAAAGTGGCACAATTCGAAATCATCATTGAGTCCATATGGTTGCATGGTGTTAAGATTAAAAATCCACTGCATCTCTGTTTGTCCGTTCAATTTTATGGGGTCTCCACCTCTCCAATTGCCAATTAGTTTTTGGATTCACATCAATTTCAATAGTGAAGGGTCACTATTATGCTTGTTCTTAAAATGTAGGGACACACTATGTTTTAGGAAGCCATTTCTAATGTTCCTAATGTGCTCTTGGATTCTTGTATTAAGTGTCCTCATCGTCCTCCCTATGTACGTCAACCCACATGGACAGCTGATCATGTAAATTACTTTAGTGGATTGGCAGGTAATAACTTGCTTAATTTTAAAATTCCTATTTATATCCTGTGGGTGATGAAATTCCTTTACCACTCTTCTTTTGCTCCTCAAATTTTTGCATGCTCCACACATACCACAACCATAAAACCATTAGATTCTTTAAAAAATTGGTTTTGTAGATTTTTTGGGTGGTATTGATACCGGAGAAACTGACGGATGCCAAGCACAGAGAAGTGGACACAGGTTTCTTCAGGAAGGAAGAGATTCTTTATTCGGTTCACCGACCGGGACTCAGAGGGACTAATGTCACCAAAATACAACAAGTTCTGAGTCCCGAACAACAGTGTAGATGCATGATATAGACCTATAGCTCCTCCTATAGTTAACTCTACCCACATGTACTCTTTACCCAATCAGCTGAACAAAGCCTAACTTCCCTTACCTGTTAGACCACATGGCTCACCCAGAACAATGGAGGAAGGGAAGTATTTTCAGTTCCTGCATTCCTGCACTTGCTCAGTACACTGTTGATTGTATCTTAGCTACGTGTAACTGACTAACTGATACACCAACATACACATATGCCACGTGGAAATCTCTGCCTACTAAATTTAATTTCTACCGAGCTTCCACCACAGTATGTGGTTCTTTACCAAATTGCTTTTTAAGTTTTGTACACCCCTATATACTATATTAGGTTTATCCGGCAATATAGAATTAAGGGCAGGGTCGTTTTTCAATATTGGCCAATATCTTTGAATAATTTTCTTCAAATGTCTACTATTATGATTAAAATCACAGATGAATTTTAGATTTTGTAATTCTACATTGTAATTTTTCTTTTTAGATTCAATTAATTCATTTCTGTCTTTTCCTTCGACCTCTTTAAAAGCTTTATTTAAAAGTTCATCATCATAGCCTTTTTCCTTAAAATCATTTAGTATTTTCCCTGATTGCTCTTGGAACTTATGATGTTCTGTGCAGTTCCTTCTTATCCTTAAGAGTTGTGCTTTTGGAGCGTTCAGCAGCCACGGGGCGAAATGACAACTCTTCTCCCCTATATAGCTGTTGACGTTGACTTTTTTAAAATGTGTACAGGTTTTTAAAATATTTTGTTCGACATATATGTTGAGGTCTAAAAATTCTACAGAGTTTTTACTAAAATGGCTCGTAAGTTTGATGCCCCAGTCATTAGTATTTAAATGGGTTAAAAATGTGTTCAGTGACTCCTCATTCCCTTCCCAGATAAAGAATATGTCGTCAATGTAACGGCAATAGGTCACGAGGTTCGCGTCCCATCTATGGTCTCCATAAATGAACTCTTGTTCCCAATAGGACATAAAAAGGTTCGCATAGCTAGGCGCGAACCTCGTGCCCATCGCCGTTCCACAAATTTGCAAATAGAATTGTTCTCCATACCAAAAATAGTTATTTAAAAACCAATATATTCCTTCTATTATAAAATCCACTTGTTGTTGTGGAAATTTTTTGGAAAGTTCTAAAAAATGACGTGTTGCTTCACATCCTCTTATATGGGAAATTATAGTGTATAGTGAACTCACGTCCGCTGTTACAAGGTAATAATTGTCCTTCCATGTAATATTTTTAATTATCTGTAGAACATTAATAGTGAGGTAGCTTTGAGATAGCTTTGGCAAGTGCACACTATGGGCTGAAGACATTTATCGATATATTGAGATAACTTACTGGAAATGGATCCTATCCCGGAGACGATGGGTCTACCGGGAGGGTTATTCTTATCTTTGTGCAACTTCGACAAATAATAGAACACAGGGATTTTGGGGTATTGCATATTTAAAAATTTGTATTCTTTTTCGTTCAGGACTTCTGTCGCCTTTCCTTTTTCAATAAGTGTATTATAACTAGACTTAATGCCTTTAGTGGGATCCTTATTCAGGACTCGATATGTCTGATCATCATTCAATAACCTAAGTGCTTCTTTAGTGTAATCGTCAACATTTAGGATGACTATACCTCCCCCCTTATCTGCTGATTTGATTACCAGAGTTTTGTCTTCTCTTAACTCTTTTAAGGCCTGTCTTTCATGAAGGCTAAGATTGTGGTGATGATTTTTATTTTCTTTTTATTTTGTCCATATCTCTTAAGACCATTTTCTCAAAAGTTGTCATCTCATCAGAGATGCAACTCCGAGGGAAGAAGGTAGAGTTTTCCCTTAAATTAGTATGGATTATATCATTATCTTGATTAATTGTTAGATTTTGAGTAACAGTTTGTTTTAAAAAAAAAAAAAATTCAAACAAAGTTTTCTCTTAAATCTATTTAGATCCAAATAGACGCTGAATGTATTAATCGGCTTAGTGGGAGCAAATTTTAATCCCTTAGCCAACAAATTAATCTTGGATTTAGTTAGTTCTTTTTTGGAAAGATTGAAGATTCCATTCGATTTGGATGTCTCTCTCTCCTTTCTTTTCTGTAGGAGTATTCCTCCCCTAGCTCCCCTTCTTCTATACTGCGTCTTCGTTTCCCTGGCGATGTTCGGCAGATGGGGGATTCTTTGCGTCTCCCTCTTACTTGTCTGTGCCAAAAATCCTCCTCTGTTGAAACTGTTGTAAGTGGTTGCAATCTATTCTGTACTGGGATATCGTCAGTATTTTGAAGGGATCTGCGTGGCGTTGTAGGTTCATTATGCAGTGTAGCTATAGTGGGTTTTACATGCATCCAAGGAACATCTTACACGTGGATTTATAAGGTGTGTGCCACCTTAAGTGCACAACCACGCAAGTGATTAGAGCCAATCCACAATAGGCTCTAAACCACGTGAGTGCTTCCATTTGGAATATATGTTTCAACTTTAAATCTAATAGTGTTACACTATATACTCTTCCCCTTTTTTTTTTCTACAGTAATTTGCACATCATTATATCCCCAACAGTTTGGGAGTAAGTAATCTATTTTTAGCGCTTACACACCCCCAATAATTTGGCACTTGTTTGTTAAAATAGTGTTTTTTCTTTGTGTTTGCTGTAATAGGAGTAGAGAGTTCCTATTTTTGTGTGAAAGCTGCTATAACTGAGAGCACCTTAACCTTTACTATTTTAAGCGCCTTATATCACAGAATACTTTGTATATATATAAATTAGTTTGGGCGACAATTTTCCCCAATACATCATCGCCCAGAAACACCTCCATGAACTGCTGAGGGCTAAATCCTGTGACATCCAAATTAATGCCAGGATTTGCAGCAAAGGATGGGATGTCTGGCCTCTGGCGATGAGGCACTACCCACTCCTCAGCAGTTCTGCCAGCTGGAGCAGCACGTCTCCTTCTGGCAGGGGGACTAGCAGGCACAGATACAACATCACCAGATACATCACTAGCAGTAGACACTGTATCTAGTGATGATGTATCATTGGCGGATCCAGGGGGGGGGCAACGAGGCAATTGCCCCCCCCCCGAGATTCTCCCCTGCCGGCTAGTGCAGGGCTGCAATTGCACAAGCGCCAGCCCTGCAATGTGCCTGCGGACCGGGGAGGGAGATCAGTAATCTCCCTCCCCGGTCCGCAGGCACATAACTGACAGCCGACCGGAAGGGGAGGGAGAGAGGACCCGGGAGCTGTTACCAGCAGCTCCTCCGGGTCCTCCTCTCGCAAGATTTGGAGCGTTGCCGCGGTTACCGCGGTCTAGCCCTGGTTGCCGCGGTCTAGCCCTGGAGCGCGGGCTAGAGTTCATTGGAACCACTGGACCACCAGGGATTCCCCACTGGGACCACCAGGTGTGGCGAAACCAGCTTCGCCACTGTGAACTGGAGAGGCCTGGCTGCTAGCCTCCTGCCCTGCGACTACGGCCCATGGACATATTGCTCTATAAACACTATATTTGGGCATGTAATAATTTATATTGCTGCTACTGGCCCTTTAAAATCAGCGATGGACATATTGGGACTTTTGGGACTAATGTCCCTTTAAGACTTTGTAACATATCACAGTAATACTGTCTTAAATATTATGTAGGTATTTATGTGTTCAGTTAAACTGGGGATATGTAGAAATGTGTGTCTTATGTGTTAAATGTATCAGTATGTAATTTTATGTCTTTTACTGTCTTTTTGCAACCATGTGGTTAATGGAGTCTGACTCTAGTCCTAGATAATTGGATTACTTCTCCAATTATCTCCAGGGCAGAAGGGAGGAAGCCGGGATGCATTGTGGGGGATGTTTTACTTCTGTTTGAGCCAGATTGTGCCATGCTGCAAGCCAGGGCCCAAAATATACTTTTAGTAACTTTTAAACCCCTGGTCGGATTCATGCCATTTTTTAATATGTTGTTCCCCTGAATGGATTGATTGTGGATATGTATTTTTATGTGAATGTGATGTATGGTTTTAAAGTTATGAAAGTTGTGTAAAAGTATATTTTACTCTGTATGCATAATGGGATTATGTGTCACACTAAGGGGAGGGGATGTGTGGGAGGTAACATCTATGTCATTGGTTCTTTTATGCCTCCCCCTGGGTGTGGCCTGTATGTGTGAGTTGGAAATAAAAGCCAGACTGGGTGTCCCAGTCTAGAGTTCTTGCTTAACCCTCAAAGCGATGTGTCATCTCGGTCTTTGGGGGAAGGGGACTGTATGCTGACTGCCAAGAGTGTAAGCCGATGTCTGCTTTTCTTGTTCAGCTGTTCCAGTGTTCGTGTGGTTCCAGTCGGGAGAATGGTGTTTGCAGTAGCTGCCTGTGCATCTGGAAAGGGGATTATCGCCTAAACTGGGTTTTATCCTCTTGTAAGTGAAACGGTCCGTTACAATTGGTGGCAAGCGACGGGATCGTTCCTACAACCAGAGGGACAGCTACAGACAACACTATTTCTGGATTACAAATTGAGGGCAACGCTAGTATCCGTACAGCGACCCTATCTACAAAGGAACTCAGAAAATGGAGGAGAAGCTTCAGGATAAAGTGTACAGTTACGTACGCCTGGGGTCTGCAGTAGTCCCAGAGGAACACCTGTTGATGTACAGACAGAGGGCCAGAGCCGAATTGTGGGACATAGCCATAATAGAAGTACAGTATTCACGAGGGGATCAGCGCCGCAACAGAAGGCAGCGAATCCTGGCGAGAATGGCAGAGCGGATGTTCCTCCTGAGAAAACAGACCACAGAAAAGTGGGTGACTAGACTCGAGATTCTAGTATACGCAGAACTGACGCTCGACGACGCGTACCAGGCGCTACAGTGGTACGCGGCTCAGTGTGTCCCCAGGATGGCAGAGTATGAGTTCCCAGAAGGCGGAGATTACACTGGCCCCGGTCTATTTTGGGATAATAGTGGTGACGAGGACTTTGGGGAAGATACCGACTATCGTTTTTGGGACCTGTACGGCATCCGAGAGAACATGCTGGGTCTCTTTGGCGCTATTGACCTCGAGGCAGACCTACGATATTTAGTTACCCAGGAATGGAACCTGGAGGGGGATTACCTGCGACTCATCAATGAGGCCTGGGAAGAGACAACCGGTCCTCCCGCCCAACAGCAACCAGCAGTACCCGAGGTAGCAGAGTTCCTAGACTGGTCCTGTGAGCAACCCCAGGGAGATGAAGGTGTCGTCCTTCCTCCCCAGCGGCAATGTGTAACCCAGGGAGCCGAAGGTGCAGTCCTTCCTCCCCAGCGGCAGGCTGTGTTACAGGGGGCAGAGGTTGTTGTTCCTGCCCCCCAGCAGCAAAGTGATATGCCAAGAAGGCAGTGTGAAGTGAAGGGAGAGGAGAGCAGCGTCCTCCCTCCCCAGCGGCAGTGTGTGCCCCAGGGAGCAGAAGGTGCAGTCCTTCCTCCCCAGCGGCAGTGTGTGTCTCCGGGAGCTGATGGTGTCGTCCATCCTCCCCAGCGGCAGGCTGAGTTACAGGGGGCAGAGGTTGTTGTTCCTGCCCCCAAGCAACAAAGTGATGTGCCAGGAAGGCAGTGTGAGGTGAAGGGAGAGGAGAGCAGCGTCCTCCCTCCCCAGCGGCAGTGTGTACCTCAGGGAGCAGAAGGTGCAATTCTTCCTCCCCAGCGGCAGTGTGTACCCCAGGGAGCTGATGGTGTCGTCCTTCCTCCCCAGCGGCAGTGTGTACCCCAGGGAGCAGAAGGTGCCATCCTTTCTCCCCAGCGGCAGTTTGCCATCCAGAGAGAGGAACTTGTTACACCCTCTCTCCCACGGCAACCTAACCCACCAAGGGGAGATGTTAAGCCCCACAACTGTGCAGATGGGACCGTAGTCTCTGCACTTACAGCACAAGGGATAGGGACGGTCGGTCCTGTTCCCCAGCCTCAGTGTGATGGATCCAAAGGGGAGACAGTCGGTCTCCCCCTCCGGCAGTCGAGCTGTGCACCTAAAGGGGAGACAGCCAGTCTCCAGCAACCAGGCGCCCACCAGACTACTCCCGTGGTAGTGCTGGCAACAGGACAGAGTACCGCTGGTCTCTGCCCCCTCAGCAACCCACCAAGGCAGCCTACCCGTCTCCCACCCAGCAGTGGTGAAACACCAGAACTTGGGCAAAATCCTTCCTCACCCAGATGTAGTAACCGGTTAGTGTGGGTGGGCTGCTCTGTTATTTCTGTTTCGTGGGTGGGTTGCTGGACTAACCAGGGCACTGACCGGCAGAAAGTCAGGTACCCTGTTAGTCTAATTGGCAAAGGGGAGAAATGTGGCGAAACCAGCTTCGCCACTGTGAACTGGAGAGGCCTGGCTGCTAGCCTCCTGCCCTGCGACTACGGCCCATGGACATATTGCTCTATAAACACTATATTTGGGCATGTAATAATTTATATTGCTGCTACTGGCCCTTTAAAATCAGCGATGGACATATTGGGACTTTTGGGACTAATTTCCCTTTAAGACTTTGTAACATATCACAGTAATACTGTCTTAAATATTATGTAGGTATTTATGTGTTCAGTTAAACTGGGGATATGTAGAAATGTGTGTCTTATGTGTTAAATGTATCAGTATGTAATTTTATGTCTTTTACTGTCTTTTTGCAACCATGTGGTTAATGGAGTCTGACTCTAGTCCTAGATAATTGGATTACTTCTCCAATTATCTCCAGGGCAGAAGGGAGGAAGCCGGGATGCATTGTGGGGGATGTTTTACTTCTGTTTGAGCCAGATTGTGCCATGCTGCAAGCCAGGGCCCAAAAGATACTTTTAGTAACTTTTAAACCCCTGGTCGGATTCATGCCATTTTTTAATATGTTGTTCCCCTGAATGGATTGATTGTGGATATGTATTTTTATGTGAATGTGATGTATGGTTTTAAAGTTATGAAAGTTGTGTAAAAGTATATTTTACTCTGTATGCATAATGGGATTATGTGTCACACTAAGGGGAGGGGATGTGTGGGAGGTAACATCTATGTCATTGGTTCTTTTATGCCTCCCCCTGGGTGTGGCCTGTATGTGTGAGTTGGAAATAAAAGCCAGACTGGGTGTCCCAGTCTAGAGTTCTTGCTTAACCCTCAAAGCGATGTGTCATCTCGGTCTTTGGGGGAAGGGGACTGTATGCTGACTGCCAAGAGTGTAAGCCGATGTCTGCTTTTCTTGTTCAGCTGTTCCAGTGTTCGTGTGGTTCCAGTCGGGAGAATGGTGTTTGCAGTAGCTGCCTGTGCATCTGGAAAGGGGATTATCGCCTAAACTGGGTTTTATCCTCTTGTAAGTGAAACGGTCCGTTACACCAGGGATCCAGAAATGTCCCCCCTCAATAAAGGTAAGAAGGGAGGGGGGACATAAATATATTTTATTAAATACATTTTGTTTTTTTTTATTAAAAAAGCCTCCCTTCCCTCCTCCCCTCCCCCCCATACACACTGCCCCACATACACTGCCCCCATACACATTGCCCAACATACACTGCCCCCATACACACACTGCCCCCATACACACACTGCCCCCATACACACACTGCCCCCATACACACACTGCCCCCATACACACACTGCCCCCATACACACACTGACCCCATACACACACTGACCCCATACACACACTACACACACTGACCCCATACACACACTACACACACTGACCCCATACACACACTGCCCCATACACACACTGACCCCATACACACACTACACACACTGACCCCATACACACACTGACCCCATACACACACTGACCCCATACACACACTGACCCCATACACACACTACACACACTGACCCCATACACACACTGACCCCATACACTGACCCCATACACACACTACACACACTGACCCCATACACACACTACACACACTGACCCCATACACACACTGACCCCATACACACACTGACCCCATACACACACTGAGCCCATACACACACTGAGCCCATACACACACTGACCCCATACACACACTACACACACTGACCCCACACACACACTGACCCCACACACACACTGACCCCACACACACTGCCCCATACACACAAACACTGCCCCCATACACACAAACACTGCCCCCATACACACAAACACTGCCCCCATACACACAAACACTGCCCCATACACACACTGTCCCCATATAAACACTACACACACTGACCCCATACACACACTGACCCCATACACACACTGCCCCCACATACAAACACTGCCCCACAAACACTGTCCCCATACACACTGCCCCATACACATACTGCCCCGCACACACTGCACACCTATACACACATTGCCCCAAACACACACACACGACCCCCCCATACACACAGTGCCCCCCATACACACACTGCCCCACACATACATACAGTGCCCCCCCATACACACACACACGACCCCCCCATACACACAGTGCCCCCCATACACACACTGCCCCACACATACATACAGTGCCCCCCCATACACACACTGCCCCACACAGACATACAGTGCCCCCATACACACTGCCCCCTAACACACACACTGCCACCCTTACGCACTCACACTCACTTCACCGCTCACACACACACTGCACCTTTCACACACACTTCACCCCTAACACACACCACTTCTCCTATGCCCTATATCCCAGCAGACCCCAGGTAAGTTGTCAAACTGTTCTTAAACGGTATGACTACTTACTCTGGGGTGGGATCGTGGCACTACTGGCACCATAACTACTACACTGAGCTGTAGTGGTTATTGTGCTAGGATTCTTTTTTTTAAATAATCTACAAGTGCCCCTCCCGAGATCAGGCTCTGGATCCGACCACTGTGATGTATCTGAGCACCTGGCAGGGTCAAAATCAGGGTCAGAGTCTGACATAGACGCGTCAGACTCTAGCGCAAGGGTGACATATGACTGCACAGCGCTGGTTGACTTCCGTGACCCATGTGACATGATCACAATCACTTTACTTAGTGACCTATCACAAAAAATAAAATCAACCCCTGAAAAAATGGACAGACCGCAAAATAAGTGCTGCTGTGTAAGAGCCTGTGATCTGTATAGTGATCACTGGCAGGACAGGGGTTAATCGTTCTGAAAAGAGCTTTTGGGTCTCAAAAACAAAAAAGATCGGGGGGCGGAGCCTAACCTTCCATGGAGTAAGACGTGTGCTCTCCTAGCTCTCTTACCCCGGGCATACAATCCGCATCCATCAGCCTCCACAAAGGTGCATCTCACCCCCAAAACTTAACGCAGACCTACAGCAACCCCATCACCACACATTCAGATGGGGGGAACGAAAAAAAGAAAAGAATCCACACCGTCAGTGGCCACGATGTTCCGCGCCAAAGAAGACAAGCAGCCATCTTGGGCCCAGAGCCAGGCAGACACAGGCTCGGACTCTGAAGAGAGTGACAGGGAATCTACAGACACATCACCTCTTACTAAAGATGATCTCCGAAGAATGCTCAGAGAAACATCGGCCGACATCAAGGCCTACACAACGGCAGCACTCGAAAAACAAATATCAGGCCTCAAAGAAGACATAGAGGCGCTGGCCTCTCGCACAGGCACCACTGAACGCCTCATAAAAGAAACCCAAATACAAACAACCACCCACGGCAGAGAACTGGAGAATCTGTCGGACAGGGTACGTTTTCTGGAGGATGGCCTAGAGGACTTAAATAATAGATCCCGCAGGCAAAACATACGCATACGGGGCCTACCGGAAACCGTCTTACCGGACGCCATACTGCCAACCATTACAGCAGTATTCCACTCCCTCCTGCCTGACACCCCAGAACACGACATATACATAGAAAGAGCACACCGAGCACTGAGGCTGCCGACATTCAACCCCAATATCCCCAGGGATATCATCGTGAAACTCCTTCACTTCCCAATTAAAGAAAAGCTAATGAACGCAGCCAGAAACCGCCCGCCTCTATATCAAGGGCAACAGCTTCATTTCTATCAAGATCTGGCGCCTACGACACTGAGGAAACGCCGAGAACTAAAACCCCTCACCACCGCGCTAATTGAATCCGGGTGGCGCTATATGTGGGGGCACCCTTTCAAGCTGACAGCTAAAAAGGGAGACCAAACCTTCACCCTCCATCAAGTCACCGACATGCAGGATTTTGCAGCGCATCTGGGAATCCCCTTGCGGTATCCACCGGCCGACTCCAACCGTGCCACTATAGGAGACAACAGCCGTAAAGAAGGACCCCGCTCCAACACAAGCCGCATGCAGACCAAGAGGAAAACACCATCGGTCCCCCAGGAGCAAACCCAGACAGACACTTGAACGGTACCATGAACAGCTGCCAGAACCACATCGGCGGACCCACAAAGAGCGGAAAGTTCCACTCCGTGAACGTGGTCCAAGGACACTGTTCCTCCGGTAGTATGCACTACGAACTGTTACACCCTAGTTAAGATTAACGTTTCTGTTTGATATGCAAGTTTATTACAATGTTATATTTATTTGCCATGCCATGACACCCCAGAGCACTATAACTGCCCCTCATTAGGCCTAGACCTCGCAGGCCTCAGTCCCAAGCCTATAATAATGTCGCACGAGTGCGAGGGACAACATACATTCCCCACACACCCCGGACCCCAACCGGGTCGGGGAGCTACATAATTGCCTCCCAACCACACAAAACGACCACACCGGGGCACGACAGGCCACAAGGCAAAGTAGAAGGCCTTCTTGGCCTCCCCAAGACCCATCACCCTAGCTCAATACCTGCCCAACCCACTTAAGTGTATCTAGAGACGCGACACACCAGCGCGCAGTCTCTCTCCCCTCACCACATCACCAGCGAGATGCTGCCCTTTTTATGCCCCACTTGTGGATGTCCCCACTCCTCATCCTCCGACCCTACTCGGCAGGGGGGGGTGGGGGGAGAGATGGGGAGAGGGAAGGGTTGGGAAACGCCACAAAGACCCAGAGGTCTCACAGTGCCTCGTTCTCAGACCAGGCCGGACCGAATGAGCTAAAGAGCACCCAGGGGGGAAGGCAAGGTTCGATACCCGGAACCCACACTGAAAGGCAGACACGCAGGGGGCATATTTAATATGTACAACTTCGAAACTGGGCCAAAAGTAAGGCAGAACAACAACTAAGGCCTTACCGGTGACACCCTTACAGAAGGAAAGGGCGTAGCGCCCACAGATTTAACCGGGGGGGAAAGCAAGAAAAAACTAGCGGTAACATTTTAGTAACAAACCCCAGGGGAGGAACACTATTTCACAAAATGAGGTTTGATTAATGCAGAATGTGTCCCACCCCAAGGTACTACTTATATGCTTATTTCTATTTTTTACCAGAACCGCACACCTTACCCCTCTTCTTTGTATTATATCGTTAGGGGTGTTTTGAACCGTCATTTACTTTGAAGTGCAGTTGTGTGACAAACTATAGCGCCTCACTGATATCCAAACTATACTTAGTCACCAATGTTACATAGCGCCTCTCTGCATGTGTATATGTATTTATCAGAATGTATCCCATTGCCTGACAGAAGAGGCTCCCTAACCTCACTAGAAACACCCCCGCACGACGACATCACGACAACGACCCCCCCTATGCCCCACAACCATACGACTTACCTTAGAGCAATATAAGGCGAAGAGGGAAGGGCGACAACCACCACCCCCTAGGGCTATGTGAGCCAATCACAACCTGACACTCTAAAAGTAACTCCCTCGAGAGACCCTGAGCACACGAGACCGCCCCATCAAGCTTACAAGCCTCACAGAGAGCAGACACCCCCTGAGGTATACATGCAGCTCCTGCAGCCCAAAAGGTACCATAACCTATTAAAAGGCCCACCAGACCCCAGACACAACTCCCCTGACACTACACCTTACCCAATCAAGTACACGACCAGAGACAAACAACTAACACCGACTGCAGTGCCTTTGCACGCGCCTTTGTCTTTCAGCAAAAACTATCCTCGATACCTGGAACATGACGGACAGACAGAACGCCTAACCTGGACAGACACAAGCGACTGCCCACCAACGAGAAACCAGACACCAACCTTGAACCCACCGATTTCAATACGCGAACAGGTTAGCAGAAAAACACACTTACCACAGGCACAACAACGACACATGACCGACACCGACACCTGCATCACCCACCAAAGAAATGACGACAAGCACATACGACCTAGGAACCACTCACACACATAACCAAGACAAGAACCACGCAGACCATGGCGATTAACAACGCCCTCATGACCTCACATCACGAAACTGGCTCTCATACATCACCACCCTCCAACACAATAACCTGAAAACAGACCCTCTAACACACTCTCACTCGCACGACGCGAGTCAAACCAACCAGCACAATTGAAACTCTTACTCAAACCACCCTACCCGAGATGCACCCTCGGAACTAGAACAGAAAACCCGGGGACAGAGAGGGAGAGGCGAAGCACCGACCCACCTCCACCCTCAAAACCCCAACCAAACGTATAACTCCTAGCTCACCTGACCACAAAGCATAAACAAGAACACCAAAACCTCACATTGCTTACAAACTATAAACATCCAAATAAGCAAACCCAGCCGCCCAAAAGACGCCTGGCAACCAACCAGTAAGACCAGGACCCAACCCACTCCCCTCTACCCAGATCCACCTGGGACATCCCACAAACCCCCCCCTGCACCGCCACCCGTCACCCGACCCATTACCCCGAATCCCCACCCCTCCCCGCTAACCAACAACCCCGCTCTCCCCCCCTAACACGCACTACATAAACGAAACACCACACACAAGACACAACACAGCCACACCCAGCATGCCGGCCACTCTGACCTGCCTATCGATAAATTGTAAAGGACTAAACAATCCGACCAAACGACACCAACTAATGAGATGGGCAAACAGATCTAAGGCGGACGTACTCCTCCTTCAAGAGACACACTACACTGAAGCTAAGCAATTCCCTCTCCTGAGCCGACACTACCGAATCAACCATTTCTCCAGCTCATCTCACGGCAAGCACAACGGAGTAGCCATCATTATCCGAAAATCGTGCCCACTCGTCATCCAGCGCACAATAGCAGACCCACAAGGCCGATACCTCACAGTCACGGGCAAAATAGGCACACACTCATACGCCTTCACTTCCTTGTATGCCCCAAACACACCCTCCAGCACTTTCTGGCACACGCTACAAGCACACCTAGCTCTGTTTCCCTCCCACCACTCCATACTTGGCGGAGATTTCAATGCATCCCCTTCACCCTCAGTCGACAGACTCCGCACTCGCACGCACACTCAACATGGACCGCCGACGGCCAAAACAGACAAACTGCTCTCCTCATTCATCTCGCGCACCCACCTCCTAGACGCATGGAGATCTCAACACCCAACATCTTTAGATTACACCTTCTTCTCGCACCCACACCACTCATACTCCCGCATCGACCTTTTTCTCATCTCCCCAGCACTGGCACCAATGGTTCACTCCACATCCATAGGCCCCATTACGTGGTCCGACCACGCAGAAATAACACTCACAATTAACCTACCTTGCACAGTCCGACCATGGTCTTGGAGACTGAACCCCCACTTGCTTCATAACCCACAAATCAGACAAGAAGTAGACAGGGCCCTCACAGAATACTTCCAACTGAACAAATCCGCAGACACCTCAGAAGGGACCCTATGGGCTGCCCACAAGGCAGTGATCAGGGGAGTCCTAATAAACCAAGCAACAATACATAAAAAACAAAAGGTAGCACACCTAGAAAAAACACTCACAACTCTCCGAACCCTTGAAGCAAAGCACAAAGCAGACCCAACACAAGAGCTAACCGAACAGATTAAAAAATGCCAAACTGACATAAAAACATATATGGCAAAAGACTCAACAAAAGCCTTACTATGGACAAAGCAACTCTTTTATGACAAAGCCAACAAAGCCGATACATTACTCGCACGAAAACTCAAACAAAGAACCGAAAACAAACAGATACACAAAATACGCACCCCTGATGGAGCAATCACAGAAGCCCCAGAAGAAATTGCTAGCGTCTTCCTAAAATACTATGAGGCTTTGTACGATCACACACCAGGAGCACGCCATAACCCAACACCTATTAAAACACTAACAGAAACATATCTCAACCAAGTAGCGTTACCCTCCCTCAATGGAGAAGCAGCACAAACACTGGCCAACCCCATAACAACAATAGAACTCGCAGGGGCGATAAAAGCCCTGAAACCCAACAAAAGCCCAGGCCCGGACGGGTTCACAGGGCTCTATTACAAAACATATGCCCCCACCCTGATCCCACACCTTTGCAACCTATACAACACCATCTTACAAGGCGACCCACTACCAAAAGACATGCTACAAGCCAACGTATGCCTCCTTCCAAAACACAACAAATCACACTTAGAACCAGGACACTACCGACCGATCTCCCTCCTCAACGTAGACTTAAAACTGTTCACCAAAATCCTTGCCGACCGCCTAAACCCCCTCATACCCAAATTGATACACCCAGACCAAGTAGGCTTTATACCGACGCGACAGGCCAGCGACAACACAAGACGGACATACGACCTCATATGGACGGCACAAACCAGACACACACCGACCCTTTTCCTATCTCTAGACGCAGAAAAGGCCTTTGACAGACTATTATGGCCCTTCTTATTCGCCACTCTAACCAAATTTGGATTCCCCCCAACATTCATTACCGCCCTACAGGTACTATACGCCACCCCACAAGCCCACCTCCTATTACCCCTAACAAATCCCCCCTCCTTCACGATACACAATGGCACACGCCAGGGATGCCCGCTGTCCCCTCTCCTCTTTGCGCTCTCCTTGGAGCCGCTCCTGCAAACACTCAGAACAAACGAAAACATACAAGGCCTAAAAATCCGCGGAGAAGAATACAAAACTGCAGCATATGCAGATGATCTACTCATCACAATAACAGAACCAATAACTTCCCTCCCACCACTCCTTCAAGCCCTGGAAACCTACGCCAACATATCCGGATATAAACTGAACATCGACAAGACTGAAGTCCTAGCCATACACATAGACGCCCCCACAAAAACAGCTATACACCAAATCTACCCCTTTGACCTCGCACCCACACATATCAAGTACTTAGGTATAGCCATCCCAGCAGACCTCTCTCGCAGCTATGACCTAAACTACACACCCACGATCCAAAAAATCAAACAAGATGTAGAGAAATGGCAAAACATGCCAATATCATGGCTGGGAAGACTGACATCGGTTAAGATGAATGTCTTACCCAGGCTCTTATACTTATTCCAAACTCTACCAATCCCAATTAAAAACACTGACATCAAGCAACTACAATCTACAATCGACAAATTCATATGGGCCAACAGACGCACCAGGATCAAAAGACAAACCCTATACGTTCCCAACAAAGCAGGGGGTTTAGGCCTCCCACACCTCACCCACTACTACCAGGCAGCTCAGCTAACACAAGCACAAAACTGGCACGCCCCTTGCGGAACCAAAAGATGGGTAGACCTAGAGCACGATATCTTTGGCAGGGACTTCCCATCATTATACATATGGCTCCCCAGAACAGCAAGACCTCCCCTACCCCGAACATCCCCCGCAATCATCAACACTATCAACATCTGGGACAAAGTAACCCAAAAAAGTGGCTTGACAACACAACCCTCACCCCTGACACCAATTCTCCGCAACACACACTTCCCACCCGGCATGACACCAAAAGACTTCGCCCGATTCGAAGAAAACGACCTCACACGACTACACCACTTCTATAGAAACCAACAACCAATACCATTCGCGGACCTCCCACAAACTACACCATACCGCACCTTCGACATGTTCCGCCACCTACAGCTTAGGAGCTTCCTCGAAACTCCGACAATAAAACAGGCCGGCACAAAAACTCTTACGCCCTTCGAAAAACAATGCATACAAACCCCTACACACAAAGGACAGATCTCAAAGCTATACACCCATTTAATTCAAAACGTTAAACACGGAGCACTTACATATGTGTCGGCTTGGGAGAGGGACATAGGTCCAGCCGAGGATCCAACAGACTGGACCGACATATGGGAAGCCACGGCATCCATATCCATATGCGTGAACCACAAGGAACAAGCATACAAGACACTACTGAGATGGTACGTCACCCCACTAAAACTCAAACAGATGGGCAGGTCGGACAATGACCTATGCTGGAAAGGCTGTGGACACAGAGGCACTTACATACACATGTGGTGGGAATGCACACACACAACACAACTATGGAACCAAATAGAAACCATGGTATCACAGATCCTCCACACTAACATACCACACGACCCATGGATATGGCTACTATCCAAACCCATGGCCAATACACCAAGATCCCAAAACAAATTGATTGCCAAAATTGCACTAGCAACCAGGAGAGCCATCGCTGAGAAATGGGGAAGCCCAGACACACCCACGCTAGACACAGTAAAAAGGAAAATTAAGGACACAATCAAAATGGACGAATTGTCCGCACTGGTTCACGACACGACCACACATTTCAATAAAATTTGGGACCCATGGTTCTATGAATACCCACCAACAGCCTAGACCACCAGTGAGCACCCACACGGGATCACATCCCAAGTACGCGTCAACCACACATATCCCACACCCATAACCCCCTCAGCCCCCCTCCCCCCGAGTCAGTAGACCGCTAGAACACCCCTACACAAACCACACTCTCCTACCAACCAAGCTACGATACACGCCGGCACCAATGGCGAACAAGAACAAAGGACACACATGACCAAACAATAGCAATACGCAGCAAACACACACTCACACTAACGATTAACAAAGCAATACAGCACCCACAACGCACACCACACCGCACCACAAATGACGCCGAAACGACCCACAAACCACACCCATACCGATGACATATAACGGACAATAACTCGCTTAGAACGGAAGAGCACAAGAAACAGAGACAGACACTACAAGCTGACAATTCAGGATATCTCCCACCCCGACCCCTCTCATCCCAGAGGAGCCCGAAACCCAGCGGGACGACTTGACCACTGAAGTACGCAAACACAAAGGGTACAACAGAAAGATCACGAAAGCACAATGTGCAAAAAAGGTACCCCACAACTGCACACCTATGATAGGACAGGGCATCCTACCCCCAACCCTTTAATCTTCTGTACCCTACCCAAACCACTAGACCAGGATGTATCACGCAAGAATAGAATAATGATATGTATCACAACGCTGAGATCCATAATCACAAGAATATTGCAACTGTCGAAATATTCGAAATACTGTAATAACTTTATGTACAAGCAATATATGTTCCTTTTTCATGTTTACCAAATGTTTACCCCCCGCTTATTTTCTGTACCCCTTACCCCTAAACAAAACAAAAAAAATCTTTCAAAATAAAGAATTTATAAAAAAAAACAAAAAAGATCACAAAAAATGAACCCCTAAAAAAAAGGCACAAACAGCAGAAACGTGCTGCTGTGCAAGAGACAGTGATTATAGTGATTACTGGCAAGACAGGGGTTAATGGCTCTGAAAAGAGCCTTTGGGTCTCAAGATTTTACAAATCCCTACCTATAAATACCTAAATCTCTCTAGCTAAACCACAGATCTCTCTCCCTCTCTCACTAAAACACAAGTGAAGAGAGGGAGGCAGATCCACACTAATCAGAGAAATGGGGAACACACTTGGGATGAAATTGCTAATGGGGCAAGCTGTGATTGGATGACCCCAGCCTGCCCCTTATGATGCGGCATGCTACGGAGGCCCCCAGAAGCCCCATGATTTACTGCCTTTAGAAAAAGGGGGGGGAGTTAATATTGATCATTTTATTTATTTTATATTTATTTTTTTATATATATTCTTACATATGCCCTGAGTGCCAGGGCCCCTCAAGGCACTCAGCACATGCAGAGCATCACTGCTATACTTTCAGAGCTTCCAGAGCTCAAAACAGGTGCAGACATACCAGGTACGTCCAAGGTCATTATGGACCGTTTTCTGCCAGACGTACCTGATGCGTACCTATCCAGCATTTCTGGAAACTAGCTAAGAGAAAGGGTGGCTGTGTGTCTGTGATACATTTAACTTTATATCACCTTATTGACACTTTTTATGACAGCATCACTCCGGTCTCCATACTCTCTGCCTATACCAATCTATTTAGAGGGAATTTCCTTGCCCCTGGCAATATTATATAATAGGTAATAGTATTACCATTATTACACAATTAGCCACTCTAGGGGAATGAGTATAGTATCCCTTTGTTATTTATAAATTATACAATAAAGACTTTTGTCCATTACTCAATTTACTTTAACAAAGGGTACTAACCACGGTATTAGGAAGCATTACTCTGCTTTCCCTTTCTCCCTCTATTATACAACTATGCTCACTAGGATTTGTAGGTATCACTTTATTATAGTTGTCTAACCTTTTCCTATGCCAGTTATAGATCTCCTTCTTGGGAGATTTTTCTTTTTGGAGTTTATTAGCATACCTTTGTACAAGCCCTCGGTGGGGCTGGCACCACCACCTGACCACATTTCCTCGTTTCTTCCACTCATACCGCTTTTTCCATCTTTGAAGGGGTTTGGTGAAACAAGGAAATAGTCCTCTACTCGTAACAGGGATTAAACTGATAAGAATAGTACTACTTAACACATCTTATAATAGCGCAGAGAGAGGCAACGCAGAGAGAGGAGTCTGAAGAAGAGGAGTCAGAGGAGGAAGGTGGCTTTGAGGAGGGGGAAGACCAAACACAGCAGGCGTCCCAGGGGGGCTTGTTGTCACCTTTCGGGGACCCTTGGTGTTGTACGTGGCTGGGTGGAGGAAGAGACCTTCAATGACATCAGTGAGGACAAGCAACGGGACATGGCTAGCTTGGTATCCAACCTTGTGCAAATGGGGAGTTTGCGGTTGTGCAAATGGACTGTTTGCGGTTGTTTGCGGTGCGTTAAACGGGGAGTTTGGTCTGTCACTGTGAAGTGGGCATAACCCTTACACTACCTGATCGATACAACATCATACAGTAGGTCCCCCCTCATTATTTTTATGGCCCCCACCCACCGCTCACGGGTGGGGGCGGGCGGGAGGACAGTAGGTCCCCCCCAATGTGATTTATGGCCCCCACCCACCGGGCAGGGGTGGGGGCCGGGGGGAGGAGAGTAGACCCCCCCCTTATCCTTATTTACTGAATATTCCCCTGTAAAACAATGTTTGGCATTTAGTGAATATTCCCTATTCTGCTTTGTGTCAGTGTGTATCAGGGATCCTGAGGATAGGTGTCAATCCATATCTGCCAAGTGACCCTATGTAGGGGGAACAGTCTCTATTCTGCTCTGTGTGAGGAGGAGGAACGGGAAATGAGTAGCTCGGCATCCAACCTTGTGCAAATGGGGTCTTTCATGCTGTCGTGCCTGTTGAGGGACCCTCGTATAAAAAGGCTGAAGGAGAACAACCTGTGCTGGGTGTCCACGCTACTAGACCCCCGGTCTCTATTCTGCTCTGTGTCAGTGTGTATCAGGGATCATTAGGATAGGTGTCAATCCATATCTGCCAAGTGACCCTATGTAGGGGGAACAGTCCCTATTCTGCGCTGTGTCAGTGTGTATCAGGGATCCTTAGGATAGGTGTCAATCCATATCTGCCAAGTGACCCTATGTAGGGGAAACAGTCCCTATTCTGCTCGGTGTCAGTGTGTATCAGGATCTCTGAGGACAGGTGTCAATCCATATCTGCCAAGTGATCCTATGTAAAGGTAACAGTCCCTATTCTGCTCGGTGTCAGTGTGTATCAGGGATCATTAGGATAGGTGTCAATCCATATCTGCCAAGTGACCCTATGTAGGGGGAACAGTCCCTATTCTGCTCTGTGTCAGTGTGTATCAGGGATCCTGAGGATAGGTGTCAATCCATATCTGCCAAGTGACCCTATGTAGGGGGAACAGTCCCTATTCTGCTCTGTGTCAGTGTGTATCGGGGATCCTTAGGATATGTGTCAATCCATATCTGCCAAGTGACCCTATGTAGGGGGAACAGTCCCTATTCTGCTCTGTGTCCGTGTGTATCAGGGTCTCTGAGGACAGGTGTCAATCCATATGTCAAGGTGTCAATCCATATCCATTGTGATTTAGGAATGTTAGGTGATTTCTGCCCTTTATGGATTAAGACCAGACTCTGCATCAACTGTGTAATTTTCCATTGGAGTTTTGCCATGGATCCCCCTCCGGCATGCCACAGTCCAGGTGTTAGTCCCCTTGAAACAACTTTTCCATCACTATTGTGGCCAGAAAGAGTCCCTGTGTGTTTTAAAATGTGCCTGCCCATTGAAGTCTATGGCCGTTCGCGAACTGAAAATTTCGTGTTCACGACTTCACTAATAATAACTGAAACTGTTGTTATCAATGTTAGGTAAATTAATGAATTAGTGAAAAATGTGAAGGTAATTGTATAAAAGGAATTTTGTTCTTAGGTAAATTAGGCGGGAGTGCAGAAATGAAAGGGTTAAAATGTCTTGCTTCTCCTTCTTGGAGTGTAAAAGCAATACAGATAACTGGAAATGGCTGTGTTAAAAGGCATTTTGTTTGTAAACTGATACTCAGACAAATATCTGAGAACAAAATTAAAATCCTATAAGTAATTGGTATAAGTTTATTACAACGCAATATTTTAATTATATTAACATAATTAATCACAGGAGAAAATAAAAAAAATATGTTATGAACTATAAATATTTAATGTGTTGTAGGATTGTTTTTGTGATATAAATATTATAAGTTTTATTCAGATTACTTCCAGAACACTGAAATTGAGAAGTCATACCTAGTCCTATAGTGTTACAGACTTTCATTGTATATGACTGGACACCATTTGGTTCTTTTTAAGAATGATGGATGAAGGGCCTGTTTATATTAACTAGAGTTGAGCGAACCCGAACTGAAAAGTTCGAGTTCGTATCGAACATTAGCTTTTTTGGGCTCCTTACCCGAACACTGACATATCACTGTATGTTCGGGTTGGAGTTAATGGCGTGTTTTGAAAGGCTGCAGGGCAGCCAATCAACAAGCGTTTGACTCGTGTGCCCTTAGAAGCCATCACAGCCATGCCTACGAATAGCATGGCTGTGATTGGCCAGTGCAGCATGTGACCCAGCCTCTATATATAAGCTGGAGTCGCGTAGCGCTGCACGCACATGCGGTCTTATTAGTGCAGGGGGTTTAGGGCATTTTGGTCGCATGCATTTTGGTCGAGGCAATCTGGTCGCCATGCATTTTGGTCGCATGGCATTGTGATTGCATGGATTTTTGTCGCCATTTTTACCATAACAAAAAATATTTTTTTTTATTGGTTTTGAACATATTTTAAGGTTGAATATAGTTAGGGAAGTAGTTTTGAGTGATTCCTGAAGTTTTTAAAAAATGTCAGTATGGCAGTTATTTGAATTCTACTTAGCGAATACAGTATACTAGTTACACAGAATGAGCGCACAATTGTAACCCGGAACCCGGAACCCACTACCCCTAACCCTAACCCTAACACACTAACCCTCTAACCCTAACCCTTACCCTAAGATATTGACACCTTATATTACCCAAATGACACCTTATATCAAAATGCGGCCAAAATGAATGGCGACCAAATTGCATGCGATCAAAATGCACAAACAGTGTAATTCGACCAATTTGTCACGACCAAAATGCATGCGACCAAATTGCATGCGATCAAAATGGTTGATAATAACTGAAAATAATAACTGAAACTGTTGTTATCAATGTTAGGTAAATTAATGAATTAGTGAAAAATGTGAAGGTAATTGTATAAAAGGAATTTTGTTCTTAGGTAAATTAGGCGGGAGTGCAGAAATGAAAGGGTTAAAATGTCTTGCTTCTCCTTCTTGGAGTGTAAAAGCAATACAGATAACTGGAAATGGCTGTGTTAAAAGGCATTTTGTTTGTAAACTGATACTCAGACAAATATCTGAGAACAAAATTAAAATCCTATAAGTAATTGGTATAAGTTTATTACAACGCAATATTTTAATTATATTAACATAATTAATCACAGGAGAAAATAAAAAAAATATGTTATGAACTATAAATATTTAATGTGTTGTAGGATTGTTTTTGTGATATAAATATTATAAGTTTTATTCAGATTACTTCCAGAACACTGAAATTGAGAAGTCATACCTAGTCCTATAGTGTTACAGACTTTCATTGTATATGACTGGACACCATTTGGTTCTTTTTAAGAATGATGGATGAAGGGCCTGTTTATATTAACTAGAGTTGAGCGAACCCGAACTGAAAAGTTCGAGTTCGTATCGAACATTAGCTTTTTTGGGCTCCTTACCCGAACACTGACATATCACTGTATGTTCGGGTTGGAGTTAATGGCGTGTTTTGAAAGGCTGCAGGGCAGCCAATCAACAAGCGTTTGACTCGTGTGCCCTTAGAAGCCATCACAGCCATGCCTACGAATAGCATGGCTGTGATTGGCCAGTGCAGCATGTGACCCAGCCTCTATATATAAGCTGGAGTCGCGTAGCGCTGCACGCACATGCGGTCTTATTAGTGCAGGGGGTTTAGGGCATTTTGGTCGCATGCATTTTGGTCGAGGCAATCTGGTCGCCATGCATTTTGGTCGCATGGCATTGTGATTGCATGGATTTTTGTCGCCATTTTTACCATAACAAAAAATATTTTTTTTTATTGGTTTTGAACATATTTTAAGGTTGAATATAGTTAGGGAAGTAGTTTTGAGTGATTCCTGAAGTTTTTAAAAAATGTCAGTATGGCAGTTATTTGAATTCTACTTAGCGAATACAGTATACTAGTTACACAGAATGAGCGCACAATTGTAACCCGGAACCCGGAACCCACTACCCCTAACCCAAACCCTAACACACTAACCCTCTAACCCTAACCCTTACCCTAAGATATTGACACCTTATATTACCCAAATGACACCTTATATCAAAATGCGGCCAAAATGAATGGCGACCAAATTGCATGCGATCAAAATGCACAAACAGTGTAATTCGACCAATTTGTCACGACCAAAATGCATGCGACCAAATTGCATGCGATCAAAATGGTTGATAATAACTGAAAATAATAACTGAAACTGTTGTTATCAATGTTAGGTAAATTAATGAATTAGTGAAAAATGTGAAGGTAATTGTATAAAAGGAATTTTGTTCTTAGGTAAATTAGGCGGGAGTGCAGAAATGAAAGGGTTAAAATGTCTTGCTTCTCCTTCTTGGAGTGTAAAAGCAATACAGATAACTGGAAATGGCTGTGTTAAAAGGCATTTTGTTTGTAAACTGATACTCAGACAAATATCTGAGAACAAAATTAAAATCCTATAAGTAATTGGTATAAGTTTATTACAACGCAATATTTTAATTATATTAACATAATTAATCACAGGAGAAAATAAAAAAAATATGTTATGAACTATAAATATTTAATGTGTTGTAGGATTGTTTTTGTGATATAAATATTATAAGTTTTATTCAGATTACTTCCAGAACACTGAAATTGAGAAGTCATACCTAGTCCTATAGTGTTACAGACTTTCATTGTATATGACTGGACACCATTTGGTTCTTTTTAAGAATGATGGATGAAGGGCCTGTTTATATTAACTAGAGTTGAGCGAACCCGAACTGAAAAGTTCGAGTTCGTATCGAACATTAGCTTTTTTGGGCTCCTGACCCGAACACTGACATATCACTGTATGTTCGGGTTGGAGTTAATGGCGTGTTTTGAAAGGCTGCAGGGCAGCCAATCAACAAGCGTTTGACTCGTGTGCCCTTAGAAGCCATCACAGCCATGCCTACGAATAGCATGGCTGTGATTGGCCAGTGCAGCATGTGACCCAGCCTCTATATATAAGCTGGAGTCGCGTAGCGCTGCACGCACATGCGGTCTTATTAGTGCAGGGGGTTTAGGGCATTTTGGTCGCATGCATTTTGGTCGAGGCAATCTGGTCGCCATGCATTTTGGTCGCATGGCATTGTGATTGCATGGATTTTTGTCGCCATTTTTACCATAACAAAAAATATTTTTTTTTATTGGTTTTGAACATATTTTAAGGTTGAATATAGTTAGGGAAGTAGTTTTGAGTGATTCCTGAAGTTTTTAAAAAATGTCAGTATGGCAGTTATTTGAATTCTACTTAGCGAATACAGTATACTAGTTACACAGAATGAGCGCACAATTGTAACCCGGAACCCACTACCCCTAACCCTAACCCTAACCCTAACACCCTAACCCTCTAACCCTAACCCTCTAACCCTAACCCTTACCCTAAGATATTGACACCTTATATTACCCAAATGACACCTTATATCAAAATGCGGCCAAAATGAATGGCGACCAAATTGCATGCGATCAAAATGCACAAACAGTGTAATTCGACCAATTTGTCACGACCAAAATGCATGCGACCAAATTGCATGCGATCAAAATGGTTGATACCAGTGCAGGGAGAGGATGCTGCCACTGATAGGGACAGCTTAGGAAAGAATTCTGCAAACTAGTACATTGGTGGGGTTCACTTCATATCTGAGAGTCAAATAGAAGCTTCAAATACCACGGTAACATCGGAATTTTAAAAAGTAATTTTTTTTTGGTGTGAAATAGTACATTAGTGGGGTGCACTTCATATCTGAGAGTCAAATAGAAGGATCTAATAGTGTGCTTACTGCACAGTGGTAAACATTCTAATTGTTTTGCTGCTAAATAGTAAATTTTGGGGCCTGTTCTTCATATATGAGAGAGTCAAATCGAAGCGTCTAATACTGCGGTTACCGCGCAGTTGTAAACATTCTAATTGTTTTGCTGCTAATCTGCCAAATAGTACATTTTGGCGCCTGCAGTGCACTTCATATCTGAGAGTCAAATCGAAGCGTCTAATAGTGTGCTTACTGCGCACTTGTAAACATTCTAATTGTTTTGCTGCTAATCTGCTGCTTACATTGGAGTTATAAAAAGTCAATTTGTTTTTAAAAAACATTTTTGGCACTAAATAGTATATTTGGGCAGTTCACTTAATAGCTGAGAGTCAAATCGAAGCATAACTTTGATTAGAATTTACTACATCGGTCACTTGTAATATTGTTTCAACCCTACAACACTTGTTACACTGATCTAAGTGACAGAAAACAGATTGATATTTTCTACACTAGAAGCTACCAGATAACAAGCTACTATATTTAAACCAGTGATCAATAGCCCTCACAAGTCAAACTGAGAGGTCAGTTTATAGGGAAAAGTGTTGCCTGGAGGAAATTCTAAAACAATTTCCATATGTCCTTTGCAGACTTTACATGCTGGAAAAACACAGGTGCCAACTGCTGTGGCTTTCTGCAGTGTGCATACCAGCAAGAAGGGTGTAACGGACCGTTTTGCACACAAGAGGTTGGAAACCGTTTAGGCGATATTCCCTTTTTCAGATGCACAGGCAGCTACTGCAATCCCCAATCTCCCGAACTGCAAACACATGAATTCACCAATCTCCCAACCTGGAACCAGGGAATGCTCCAAACTCCCGAACAGGAAACACATGTGTAACGGACCGTTTCACTTACAAGAGGATAAAACCCAGTTTAGGCGATATCCCCCTTCCAGATGCACAGGCAGCTACTGCAAACACCCCTCTCCCGACTGGAACCACACGAACTCTGGAATCAGCTGAACAGGAAAAGCATACCATCCGCTTACACTCCTGGCAGTCAGCATACAATCCAATTCCCCCAAAGAACGAGACGACACATCGCTTTGAGGGTTAAGCAGGAACTCTGGACTGGCTCATCCAGCCTGGCTTTTATTTCCAACTCACACATACAGGCCACATCCAGGGGGAGGCATAAAAGAACCAATGACATATGTGGCAAACCTAGCCACTTCTGAACTATATTCATTGCAGGTTGTCCGTAGGCTGAATGTATAACGTGTCCCGTTGACTGTATGTGTATTGTACTGTGACCGTTCGCATGCTGGCAGCCGTATGCCGCCAGCATACAACGCATTCGTACGACGAAACACGGCTATCCTGGCCGTTCGCCGTACGAATGTAGACTCCCCAGGTAGACCACACATTCCCAGGTCGTGTGGCACCAATTAACCGATTGCAACATTGTTGCAATCGGTAATTAAGGGCTCTCCTAGGTGGCCGTCGATCCACTACCGACCATGCGGCGGTCGGCCATCTTGGATCCTTTGTCTCTGCAGCGGTGTTCGGTCGTCGAGAGCCTGGAACTGAAAACGGCTACTCAGTGATCCGAACACCGCTGGACTTCCAGAGCGTTCGGGAGTACCGCGTTCGGTACATTATGTGTCCCGTACTTATTCGGTACTTTTAAACTCACCTTGATGTTTAAATGTATTATGTGCGGCGTTCGGTCAATTCAGCTGGGATCGGAGCGGTATTCTCACAAAGTGTGCGCCCCGACCCCAGCTATCTACCGAACGTTCGGTTATTCTAAAGTGCCGAATATTACGGGAATTATGTATTTTAATGTCAATTGTCGGTTTTGCTGCACGAGGGGATAATCCACTTAATCGTCCATTTTAGTGGGAGTATCCTTCTCGTGCAGCGATGCCTGTTGGGAAAGTCACAATGCATGTTGGGAGAAATCCCCTGGAATATCTGTATGGAAACCCCTTGCATGGGGAACTGCATAAATACGCTGCTTGTGAATAAACCGAGTTAGTTGACTCCCAAACTGTGTTTCGTCCGGTTATTGGGAGGATTGGGGATATTGCCTTGCTTTCTACTCTGACTGTGGATTTCCTGAAGATACCAACGGATATCGTGGACTAATATACTGCATTCCGTTACAATTGGTGGCAAGCGACGGGATCCGAACCTTACAGACGAAAAGCAGCGTTCGTGTAAACTGGAACTACCGAACAAGGAAATTAAGGGCAATTCGTCTGGAGATTGATTATACCATACTGAAACGACAGACTTTAAAAGAACTATTGGAAGCCAGGGGTAAGATAGCCAGCAACAAATCTAAGGCTGTGCTGATCGCAGAACTGATGGAGGGAGACCAAGCCCGCAGCGCTACACCCCCACCAGCCATGGAAGAGACCCCATTCCAAAAAGAGCTACGAACCAGGTTGGCGTTCCTACCACAACCATTACCGCTGGAAATAATGACCGTGATGATATCGGATGTACAGGGTTATCTGATGGCCACCAGCACACCAGCAACACCGCCTAGGGCAGAGTCTGTTACTGCCTCCACCTACGGACAGGTAAAGCCCAAAGTCCCACATCACGCATTTAAAGCGTTTTGTGAAGAAAAGGACGAAATTGATGGATATTTGCAGGATTTTGAGCGGCTGTGCGATTTGCACGATTTGGAACCCGCCACATGGGTGCCGCTGCTGGCAGGCAAATTATCGGGTAGGGCAGCGGAAGCCTACCGTGCTGTACCCCGAGAGGACAGCAAAGATTACCCTAAGGTAAAGAGGGCGATCTTAGAGAGGTATGCTATTACCCCAGAGGCGTACCGGCGGAAATTCCGGGGCTTGCGCAAGCCTGAGAAAGATTCACATGCAGAATGGGCGCACAAGCTGGACCAAGCATCACTAGGCTGGATACAGGCCAGCAACGCTACCAACATGGAGGAGTTGAGGCAGTTAATGCTGCTGGAACAGTTTTTTAATGGTTTATCCCCGGAAGCACAAGAATGGGTGAGGGACCGTAAACCACTCACCCTACCCGAAGCCGCTAAATTGGCGGATCAGCATTTTGATGCCCGGAGGCATCACGGTGCCCAAAATAAGACTCTCCCTTGGATTACAGGGACACCCAATAATTTTATCCCTACCAGCCCCACCGTACCCCTGCACCAGCCAGCACTGAATACTCCACCACCCCCCTCCCGATACAACGGCCGGGCTAACATTCAGTGTCACACATGCAAACAGTGGGGGCACATTTCTCGAGAGTGCACCCAAAACAGGAGCCGGCAAGCTTGGAATCAAGTGCGACAAAATTTGGCACCCAGGGCTGCTGCGCACCATTACCAGGTAGCCCCCGCCACCCAGGAATTGCTGAGTGCTCAAATTGAGGAGCCTCTAGGGGTGCTGCATGAGGTAATGTCGGTCCGGGCCACCGACAACCGACAACATCACCGGCAGCTAGTAACCCTGGAGGGGAAGGAGGTACAAGGGCTCCGGGATTCAGGAGCCACTCTAACTTTGGTTGCACCACATTTGGTACCAGGCGCAACCCACACTGGCGGCTCAGTGGCAGTACGGGTGGCAGGGGGAGCAGTATACCGGCTACCTACTGCCAAGGTTCATTTGGATTGGGGTGTGGGAGAGGGAACTGTGGAAGTGGGGCTGATGCAGAATTTACCTGCAGATGTTGTGCTGGGGAATGACTTGGGCCAAATGACTTCCGCTTTTATTCCCCAGGCTCCGTACCAGGAGGCACACCCCGTAACCACCCGACAACAGGCTCGCACCACGGCTACACCGATACACTCTGAGGCTCAGGTAAGAGACCCTGTTCCCCAACTGACCCCCATGTCCTGGGATACCCCGACGACTTTTGCGACCGAAGTCCAGACCGATCCCACCCTCCAAGTATATAGGGACAGGGCACAAACAGACCAAGCAGGGCTAGAGGGGGAGCTGTTCATCTGGGAGAAAGAGTTGCTATACCGTGTCACGGCAAAAGATGTGGGGGGGTCTGTCACCTTAACTAATAAACAGCTAGTGGTACCCCAGAAATATAGACAGGAGCTGCTGAGAATTGTGCATGACATTCCCTTGTCAGGACACCTAGGGATGACCCGTACCCGATACCGTTTGACCCATGCCTTCTTCTGGCCCGGGATCTCTCAGGATGTGCGCCAGTATTGCACCTCCTGCGACGTCTGCCAGCGGGTAGGTAAACGAGGGGATCGCCACAAGGCCAGGCTATGTCCCCTACCCATCATTGCAGAACCCTTCAGCCGAGTAGCGGTGGATATCGTAGGGCCCTTGCCAAAACCCAGTCCCTCTGGCAAAAGATATATCCTAACTATAGTGGACTACGCCACCAGGTACCCCGAAGCTGTAGCTCTCTCTAATATCCACGCTGAGACCGTAGCGGAAGCCTTAATGAAGGTATTTTCCCGAGTAGGGTTTCCCCAAGAGATCCTCTCAGACCGAGGTACCCAATTTACGGCCGAAGTTACCCAACATCTGTGGAAGGTGTGTGGCATTAAGCCAATAGTTAATTCAGCCTACCACCCCCAGTCCAATGGGCTATGTGAGCGGTTCAACGGGACGCTGAAGCAGATGCTTCGGACGTTCGGGGAGACCCACAAAGACTGGGAGAGGTTTCTGCCTCACCTACTCTTTGCTTATAGAGAGGTTCCCCAGGAGTCAACAGGATTCTCCCCGTTTGAGCTACTATTTGGGAGGAGGGTGCGGGGACCCTTGAATTTGATTAGGGAACACTGGGAGGGGGAGAGTCCCACTAACGAAACCCCTATCATATCATACGTCCTGGAGTTCAGGGACCGTCTGGAGGCGCTAACTCAGGCTGTACACACCAACCTCCAGGCGGCCCAACAACGCCAGCGACGCTGGTACGATAGAGGAGCCAGGGACCGCAGCTTTCAGGTGGGACAGAAGGTCTTGATCTTAAAGCCCGTCCGCACCGATAAGCTGCAGGCCATCTGGCAAGGCCCATACCAGGTAGTGGAGCAGCGATGCGACACTACCTATGTGATCGGCCCCTGCTCAGGGGTAGGGAAGAGACGCATGCTCCACGTGAACATGCTCAAACCCTACCATGAGAGGATTGAGGATGTGACGGCAATCTGTGCCTCCTCCTTAGAGGATCAGGAGAACCTACCCTTACCTGACCTACTAGAACCCGAGGAACAGATAGAGCCTTCCCGGGGAGTCCAGCTGGGGGAGCGGCTAAGCCCCCAGGAGCGTGCCCAGGTACAGGCGCTGATTGTAGCCAAAGGGACTACCTTCTCCAATTTACCTGGGTACACTCCGTTAGCCACCCACCGAGTAGAGACCCCGGGACAGCTACCTATGCGCCAGGCTCCATATAGGGTTCCGGAATCAGTCCGTACCCATATGAAAGCCGAACTAGACGAAATGCTGCAGCTAGGGGTTATCGAACCCTCCGATAGCCCCTGGGCATCGCCGGTAGTCCTGGTACCTAAAAAGGATGGCACCACCCGATTCTGTGTCGACTACCGGAGGCTAAATGACAAAACGGTGTCTGATGCCTACCCGATGCCCCGGATAGACGAGCTGTTAGATAAGATGGCACGGGGCCAGTACCTCACTACCATTGATTTGTGTAAGGGGTACTGGCAGATTCCTCTAGCCGATGACGCCATCCCCAAGTCGGCGTTCGTCACCCCGTTTGGCCTGTACCAATTCAAGGTCATGCCTTTCGGGATGAAAAACGCTCCGGCTACCTTTCAGCGGATGGTAGATCGGCTACTGGACGGTTTTCAGGAGTATGCCTGTGCTTATCTAGATGATATAGCCATCTTTAGCCAGACCTGGGAAGACCACCTACACCACATAGGGGCGATCCTAGATCGCATTGGGGAGGCTGGGTTAACACTAAAACCTAGCAAGTGCCACATAGGTATGGCCGAGGTACAGTATCTGGGCCACCGTGTAGGATGTGGGCAGCAGAGGCCTGAGCCAGCCAAGATTGAGGCCGTAGCAAAGTGGCCTACCCCCAGGACTAAGACCCAGGTGCTGGCGTTCCTAGGGACGGCCGGCTATTACAGGAAGTTTGTCCCCGACTATAGCACCCTGGCCAAACCCCTAACGGACCTGACCAAAAAGAACCTTCCCCGACTGGTTGTCTGGGCCCCAGAGTGTGAGCAGGCATTCCAACAACTCAAAACAGCTCTCACCAATGCTCCTGTGTTAACTGCTCCTGATCCAACTAAAAGATTTCTTGTTCACACAGACGCTTCCATGTTTGGATTGGGGGCAGTACTGAGCCAAGTGGGAGCCGATGGCGGAGAACACCCCGTAGCCTATCTAAGCCGCAAGCTACTACCCCGGGAAGTGAGCTACGCCGCCATCGAGAAAGAATGCCTGGCCGTGGTGTGGGCCCTTAAAAAGTTGCAGCCATATCTGTACGGACAACCTTTTTCCTTACTCACAGATCACAACCCGTTAGTGTGGCTAAACCGTGTGTCTGGAGACAATGCCAGGCTGCTGCGCTGGAGTTTGGCGCTGCAGCCCTTTGACTTTACTATCCATTACCGGCCAGGAAAACAAAACGGTAACGCTGACGGGTTATCCAGACAGACTGAACTCGAGAAGTGATCTGTGAGTACTCTCCCGGACATCCCCAAGCCGATCCGTTGGGATCAGACTGTGTATGCCGGCTTGGTTCTGGGGGAGCATTGTGGCAAACCTAGCCACTTCTGAACTATATTCATTGCAGGTTGTCCGTAGGCTGAATGTATAACGTGTCCCGTTGACTGTATGTGTATTGTACTGTGACCGTTCGCATGCTGGCAGCCGTATGCCGCCAGCATACAACGCATTCGTACGACGAAACACGGCTATCCTGGCCGTTCGCCGTACGAATGTAGACTCCCCAGGTAGACCACACATTCCCAGGTCGTGTGGCACCAATTAACCGATTGCAACATTGTTGCAATCGGTAATTAAGGGCTCTCCTAGGTGGCCGTCGATCCACTACCGACCATGCGGCGGTCGGCCATCTTGGATCCTTTGTCTCTGCAGCGGTGTTCGGTCGTCGAGAGCCTGGAACTGAAAACGGCTACTCAGTGATCCGAACACCGCTGGACTTCCAGAGCGTTCGGGAGTACCGCGTTCGGTACATTATGTGTCCCGTACTTATTCGGTACTTTTAAACTCACCTTGATGTTTAAATGTATTATGTGCGGCGTTCGGTCAATTCAGCTGGGATCGGAGCGGTATTCTCACAAAGTGTGCGCCCCGACCCCAGCTATCTACCGAACGTTCGGTTATTCTAAAGTGCCGAATATTACGGGAATTATGTATTTTAATGTCAATTGTCGGTTTTGCTGCACGAGGGGATAATCCACTTAATCGTCCATTTTAGTGGGAGTATCCTTCTCGTGCAGCGATGCCTGTTGGGAAAGTCACAATGCATGTTGGGAGAAATCCCCTGGAATATCTGTATGGAAACCCCTTGCATGGGGAACTGCATAAATACGCTGCTTGTGAATAAACCGAGTTAGTTGACTCCCAAACTGTGTTTCGTCCGGTTATTGGGAGGATTGGGGATATTGCCTTGCTTTCTACTCTGACTGTGGATTTCCTGAAGATACCAACGGATATCGTGTACTAATATACTGCATTCCGTTACAACATAGATGTTACCTCCCACACATCCCCTCCCCTTAGTGTGACACATAATCCCATTATGCATACAGTGTAAAATATACTTTTACACAACTTTCATAACTTTAAAACCATACATCACATTCACATAAAAATACATATCCACAATCAATCCATTCAGGGGAACAACATATTAAAAAATGGCATGAATCCGACCAGGGGTTCAAAAGTTACTAAAAGTATCTTTTGTCTCTCCTGTCTGGCAGAAAAACATCCCCACAATGCAACCTGGTTTCCTCCCTTCTGCCCTGGAGTTAATTGGAGAAGTAATCAAATTATCCAGGACTAGAGGCAGACTCCATTAACCACATGGTTGCAAAACGACATAAAACACTTTAAAATACATAAAGTCACATTTACACATAACACACAGACATTTCACCTATCCCCAGATAGCTGGGATCTGCGCGCACAAAACTACCGAATAGCGCACAGATCCTACTCACACAGTACAATTGCCATGGAGCTAAAGTCTTTCCCATAGTCTTTCATTATATGAATAGGCTCCATGGTATGGCTATCTGGGGTATCACATTCCCATAAAGTCTGGTCCATAGTCCAAAGGCAAGAGGCGGGCAATTAGCCCCCTCCAAGGACACGTGGCGAGGTCGGTTTCGCCACACTTCTCCCCTTTACCCCCCAGACTAACAGGGTACTTGACCTCCTGCCGGTCAGTGCCCTTGTTAGTCCAGCAGCCCACCCACAAGACAGAAACAGCAGTACAGCCCACCCACAATAAACCATTACTACACCTGGGTAAGGGAGAATCTTGTCCATGTCCAGGTGCCTTACCACGGCTGTGTGGGGGACTGGTAGGCTGCCTTGGTGGGTTGCTGAGGGTGCAGAGACCAGCGGTACTCTGTCCTGGTGCCAGCACTACCCCACTTTGGATATATCGCTTTGTGGCTGGGGGACAGGACCGACCGTCCCTACCCCTTGTGCTGTAAGTGCAGAGACTACGGTCCCATCTGCACAGTTGTGGGGCTTAACATCTCCCCTGGGTGGGTTAGGCTGCCGTTGGAGAGAGGGTGTAACAAGCTCCTCTCTCTGGACGGTGAACTGCCGCTGGGGAGAGGGGTTAGCAGGCTCCTCTCCCTGCCACTCTCTCTGCTGGTGGAAAGGGAGACCAGCTGTCTCCCCTTTCATTCTCTTGTCCTGCTGCTGGGGTGCGAGACTGACTGTCTCTGCTCCCTGCAGGACACACTGCCGCTGGGGAGGATGGACGACACCATCAGCTCCCTGGGGTACACACTGCCGCTGGGGAGGAAGGACGACACCTTCGGCTCCCTGGGTTACACACTGCCGCTGGGGAGGACGGACGACACCATCAGCTCCCTGGGACACACACTGCCGCTGGGGAGGATGGATGACACCATCAGCTCCCTGGGGTACACACTGCCGCTGGGGAGGAAGGACGACACCTTCGGCTCCCTGAGACACACACTGCCGCTGGGGAGGGAGGACGCTGCTCTCCTCTCCCTTCACTTCACACTGCCTTCCTGGCATATCACTTTGCTGCTGGGGGGCAGGAACAACAACCTCTGCCCCCTGTAACTCAGCCTGCCGCTGGGGAGGGAGGACGACACCATCCACTCCCTGGGCTACACACTGCCGCTGGGGAGGATGGACGACACCATCAGCTCCCTGGGGTACACACTGCCGCTGGGGAGGAAGGACGACACCTTCGGCTCCCTGAGACACACACTGCCGCTGGGGAGGATGGACGACACCATCAGCTCCCTGGGGTACACACTGCCGCTGGGGAGGAAGGACGGCACCTTCTGCTCCCTGGGACACACACTGCCGCTGGGGAGGATGGACGACACCATCAGCTCCCTGGTGTACTGCTGGTTGCTGTTGTGAAGGAGGACCGGTTGTCTCTTCCCAGGCTTCAATGATGAGTCGCAGGTAATCCCCCTCCAGGTTCCATTCCTTGGCAACCAAATACTGTAGGTCTGCCTCGAGGTCAATAGCGCTAGGGAGACCCAGCATGTCCGCTCGGTCGTAGTACAGGTCCCAAAAACGAGAGTCGGTCATTTTCCCAAAGTCCTCATCGTCATTATTATCCCAAAATCGGCCACAGCCAGTGTACTCTCCGCCTTCTGGGAACTCATACTCCGCCATCTCGGGGACACACTGAGCTGCGTACCATTGTATCGCCTGGTATGCGTCGTCTAGCGCCCGTTCTGCATATACTAGAATCTCGAGTCTAGTCACCCACTTTTCCTCGGCCTGTGTTCTCAGGAGGGGCCTCCGCTCTGCCATTCGAGCCAGGATTCGCTGCCTTCTGCTGTGGCGCTGACCCCCTCGCGAATACTGTACTTCCTCTAGGGCTTCGTTCCACAACCCGGCTCTGACCACCTCTCTGTACATCAACATGTTCTCCTCTGAGACTTCTCCAGACTCCGGGACGTAAAAGTTCAATCTAACTTGAAACTCCTCCTCCATTTTCGGAGTTCCTTTGTAGATAGGGTCGCTGTACGGGTACTAGCGTTGCCCTCAATTTGTAATCCCGGAATGGTGTTGTCTGTAGCTGTCCCTCTGGTTGTAGGAACGATCCCGCCGCTTGCCACCACTTGTAACGGACCGTTTCACTTACAAGAGGATAAAACCCAGTTTAGGCGATATCCCCCTTCCAGATGCACAGGCAGCTACTGCAAACACCCCTCTCCCGACTGGAACCACACGAACTCTGGAATCAGCTGAACAGGAAAAGCATACCATCCGCTTACACTCCTGGCAGTCAGCATACAATCCAATTCCCCCAAAGAACGAGACGACACATCGCTTTGAGGGTTAAGCAGGAACTCTGGACTGGCTCATCCAGCCTGGCTTTTATTTCCAACTCACACATACAGGCCACACCCAGGGGGAGGCATAAAAGAACCAATGACAAAGATGTTACCTCCCACACATCCCCTCCCCTTAGTGTGACACATAATCCCATTATGCATACAGTGTAAAATATACTTTTACACAACTTTCATAACTTTAAAACCATACATCACATTCACATAAAAATACATATCCACAATCAATCCATTCAGGGGAACAACATATTAAAAAATGGCATGAATCCGACCAGGGGTTCAAAAGTTACTAAAAGTATCTTTTGTCTCTCCTGTCTGGCAGAAAAACATCCCCACAATGCAACCTGGTTTCCTCCCTTCTGCCCTGGAGTTAATTGGAGAAGTAATCCAATTATCCAGGACTAGAGGCAGACTCCATTAACCACATGGTTGCAAAACGACATAAAACACTTTAAAATACATAAAGTCACATTTACACATAACACACAGACATTTCACCTATCCCCAGATAGCTGGGATCTGCACGCACAAAACTACCGAATAGCGCGCAGATCCTACTCACACCGTACAATTGCCATGGAGCTAAAGTCTTTCATTATATGAATAGGCTCCATGGTATGGCTATCTGGGGTATCACATTCCCATAAAGTCTGGTCCATAGTCCAAAGGCAAGAGGCGGGCAATCAGCCCCCTCCAAGGACACGTGGCGAGGTCGGTTTCGCCACACTTCTCCCCTTTACCCCCCAGACTAACAGGGTACTTGACCTCCTGCCGGTCAGTGCCCTTGTTAGTCCAGCAGCCCACCCACAAGACAGAAACAGCAGAGCAGCCCACCCACAATAAACAGTTACTACACCTGGGTGAGGGAGAATCTTGTCCAGGTTCACGTGCCTCACCACGGCTGTGTGGGGGACTGGTAGGCTGCCTTGGTAGGTTGCTGAGGGGGCAGAGACCAGCGGTACTCTGTCCTGTTGCCAGCACTACCACGGGAGTAGTCTGGTTGGAGCCTGGTTGCTGGAGACCGACTGTCTCCCCTTTAAATACACCGCTCTGCTGCTGGAGACCGACTGTCTCCCCTTGAGTTACACCGCTCTGCTGCGTGAGACCGACTGTCTCCCCTTTAGTTACACAGCTCTGCTGCTGGAGACCGACTGTCTCCCCTTTAGTTACACAGCTCTACTGCTGGAGACAGACTGTCTCCCCTTTGGCTAAACAGCCCTGTTGTGGGGGGGGGGCAGGACCGACCGTCCCTACCCCCTGTGCTGGAAGTGCAGAGACCACGGTCCCATCTGCACAGGTGTGGGGCTTACAGTCTCCCCCTGGTACATTAAGCTGCCGCTGGGGAGAGGTGGTAACCAGCTCCTCTCCCATTAGAACACTCTGCCGCTGGGGAATGGAGACTGGGCTCTCTATTCCCTGTACATTAATGATCTGCCGCTGGGGAGAGGTGGTAACAATCTCCTCTCCCATGCATACTTCCCGTCTCTGCGGAGGGAGACCGACTGTCTCTCCTCCCAGCACAGAGTCCTGCTGTGGGGGAAAGGGGGCTGGGCTCTCTATTCCCTGCTGGATACTCTGCCGCTGGGGAATGGAGACCGGGCTCCCAATTCCCAACAAATCACACTGCCGCTGGGGAGGGAGGACGGCTCCTTCAGCTCCCTGTAACTTGGGCGCAGAGACCACGGTCCCATCTGCGCTGGTGTGGGGCTTACGGTCTCCCCTTGGTGGGTTAGGCTGCCGCTGGAGAGAGGGTGTAACAAGCTCCTCTCTCTGAACTGTAACCTGCCGCTGGGGATCTGGGCCGACTGCCCAGCATCCCTGTAGGGCCGGTAGAGAGACCTCGATCCCATCTCCACCTGCCATCTGTGGGTCTCTCCAGGACCAGTCTATGAGGTCCCCTACTTCTGCAACTGGTAGTGAAGCAGGGGGTACCTCTGCCGCGTTTTCCCAGCTATAGGCTAGCAGGTCTGGGTCTGCCACCCAGTTTTCCCGGTCTGCGTCCCTGCTCTGCGGCTGGCAGGAATTTAATAGTTCTACATAGTCCATCTCCAGCTCTCGCTCCATGGCAGCGAAACGGCGGAGGTCTTCTCCCAGTCCAATAGATCTCGGGCCCTGTATCATCTCACCTCGGTAATGAAAGATAGCCCAGTACCGTGACTCTGCTGGACTGCCGAAGTCGACATCCTCCACTAAGGCTTTCCACAACAGGCCAGGGCTTGTGTAGTTCTCCCCCTCTGGCTGGATGCCCTCTGCCCTCCACGTCTCTGGCTGGACAGTGCACCACCACAGTGCCCGGTATGAGGAGTCCAGGCTCAGTTCCCTTTCCACGAGGTACTCGAGTTGTCTTACCCGCTGCCCTCCAGGTTGATCTCCCAGAAGTGGCATCCGCCAGGCCATTTGTTCCTCCAACTGGTATGCGACACCAGGAAGGCTCTGCTGCCGTTGATACTGGACTTCCTCCAGGGCTTCGTACCATAATTCTTTCCGGGCATTATTTCTCCATTCTAATTCACTCTCTTCCTCAGGTGTGTGTGTTGCCCAGGGGTCTACGAACCCCATTTTCCCAAATCTTTGTGTAGACAGGGACGCTGTAGGCACACTAGCGTCGCCCTCAATTTGTAAATCCAAACGTACTGTGTCTCCGAGCTGCTTTACCTCGCACTAGGACGCCATCCCACCGCTTGCCACCAATGTAACGGATCGCCTGGCACCCCGACTTGGTACCTCCGTTAATGGATGCTCCTAGTGCTTCCTGAGGACTCCAAGCACTCTGGCAGACACCATAATCACCGAATCCGAGAAACCTTTAAATTCTCCCAAGCGTATGAATGCTGTAGACCATTGAATAGGAACCATACGAATAGGCTTGTACTCCTAGCAGTCAACTGGAACAGCATACAATAAATCCTTCCCCCAATAATGAGATGACACATCACTTTGAGGGTAAAACAGGAACTCTGGACTGGCTGATCCAGCCTGGCTTTTATTTACAACTCACACATACAGGCCACACCCAGGGGGAGGCATAAAAGAACCAATGACATAGATGTTACCTCCCACACATCCCCTCCCCTTAGTGTGACACATAATCCCATTATGCATACAGTGTAAAATATACTTTTACACAACTTTCATAACTTTAAAACCATACATCACATTCACATAAAAATACATATCCACAATCAATCCATTCAGGGGAACAACATATTAAAAAATGGTATGAATCCGACCAGGGGTTTAAAAGTTACTAAAAGTATCTTTTGGGCCCTGGCTTGCAGCATGGCACAATCTGGCTCAAACAGAAGTAAAACATCCCCCACAATGCATCCCGGCTTCCTCCCTTCTGCCCTGGAGATAATTGGAGAAGTAATCCAATTATCTAGGACTAGAGTCAGACTCCATTAACCACATGGTTGCAAGAAGACAGTAAAAGACATAAAATTACATACTGATACATTTAACACATAAGACACACATTTCTACATATCCCCAGTTTAACTGAACACATAAATACCTACATAATATTTAAGACAGTATTACTGTGATATGTTACAAAGTCTTAAAGGGACATTAGTCCCAAAAGTCCCAATATGTCCATCGCTGATTTTAAAGGGCCAGTAGCAGCAATATAAATTATTACATGCCCAAATATAGTGTTTATAGAGCAATATGTCCATGGGCCGTAGTCGCAGGGCAGGAGGCTAGCAGCCAGGCCTCTCCAGTTCACAGTGGCGAAGCTGGTTTCGCCACACCAGGGGTTCAAAAGTTATTAAAAGTATCTTTTGTTCCTTTCTGGCTGGCAGAAAAACATCCCCACAATGCACCCTGGTTTCCTCCCTTCTGCCCTGGAGTTAATTGGGGAAGTAATCCAATTACCCAGGACTAAAGGCAGACTCCATTAACCACATGGTTGCAAAACGACATAAAACACTTTAAAATACATAAAGTCACATTTACACATAACACACAGACATTTCACCTATCCCCAGATAGCTGGGATCTGCACGCACAAAACTACCGAATAGCGCGCAGATCCTACTCACACAGTACAATTGCCATGGAGCTAAAGTCTTTCCCATAGTCTTTCATTATATGAATAGGCTCCATGGTATCGCTATCTGGGGTATCACATTCCCATAAAGTCTGGTCCATAGTCCAAAGGCAAGAGGCGGGCAATCAGCCCCCTCCAAGGACACGTGGCGAGGTCGGTTTCGCCACAACATAGATGTTACCTCCCACACATCCCCTCCCCTTAGTGTGACACATAATCCCATTATGCATACAGTGTAAAATGTACTTTTACACAACTTTCATAACTTTAAAACCATACATCACATTCACATAAAAATACATATCCACAATCAATCCATTCAGGGGAACAACATATTAAAAAATGGCATGAATCCGACCAGGGGTTCAAAAGTTACTAAAAGTATCTTTTGTGCCTTTCTGGCTGGCAGAAAAACATCCCCACAATGCACCCTGGTTTCCTCCCTTCTGCCCTGGAGTTAATTGGAAAAGTAATCCAATTACCCAGGACTAAAGGCAGACTCCATTAACCACATGGTTGCAAAACGACATAAAACACTTTAAAATACATAAAGTCACATTTACACATAACACACAGACATTTCACCTATCCCCAGATAGCTGGGATCTGCACACACAAAACTACCGAATAGCGCGCAGATCCTACTCACACAGTACAATTGCCATGGAGCTAAAGTCTTTCATTATATGAATAGGCTCCATGGTATGGCTATCTGGGGTATCACATTCCCATAAAGTCTGGTCCATAGTCCAAAGGCAAGAGGCGGGCAATCAGCCCCCTCCAAGGACACGTGGCGAGGTCGGTTTCGCCACACCTCGTACGGTAGTTTGTTCGGTAGCTGGAATCTACCGAACAGCCCGGCAGAAAGGCACGAACAAATCTTTCTGCAGGGAAAATAAAAGCTTTAACCTGCAGGACCATAGTCCAAAGGGAGCAGGCGAGCAACCAGGCTCCTCCAGTGCACAGGGGCGAGGTTGGTTTCGGCACAGAGGGCATGGTTGAGGAGTGGGTGGAAGATGATGTGGAGGATGATGAGGTCCTAGACACCACATGGAATCAAGGTCATGTGAATGACATGTGCAGTTTGGAGGAAGAGGCGCTGGTCGCACAAAGGCACCAGCACAGCATAAGAGGGAGCAGGGTGCAAAAGCGGAGCGGCCGTCCCCTAGCGCTCGTCGGCATGTATTAGCTAAAGAACCACAATGGTAGGTGCAGAAACTGGCATCGAAAGTTGATATAGATGTCATCCACATGCAAAGTCGCCACCACGGGGATGTGCGATTTGCCCCAGGTTCTCTAGAGTCAACATAGTTCCTGCGAAACTATAATGTCAACAGCTACTCTGCGGAACAGAGTTGTCTTTTTTTTTATATGTCACAATATTTTGGTGGCTAGCCCAATTAAAATATATATATATATATATATATATATATATATATATATATATATATATATATATATATTATATATACACATCATAGTAGCTTGCACTCCAAGAAGACTTTTGTAGTGCCCGGTGCTGGTTGTGGCAAAGGTAGATATGGGTGTAGAAACAATCGCAGTCCTGGGACTTGGTTGAAGTAGTAAAATGTAGCTTTTATTTATTCAATATAAAATATCAACGTTTCAGCTCCAACAGCTTTCATCAGGACAGGCAGTTTATATGGAATAAAGAAAAGCTAAATTTTACTACTTAAACCAAGTCCCAGGAGTGCGATTGTGTGTGTGTGTATGTGTGTGTGTATATATATGTGTGTGTGTGTGTGTGTGTATATGTGGCGAAACCAACCTTGCCACGTGTCCTTGGAGGGGGCTGCTTGCCCGCCTCTTGCCTTTAGACTATGGCCCCTGTTCTTTTTCCCTGGTTTGTGCCTTTCTGCGGACTGTTAAAGCCATGCTACCCCAGATAGCTATGCCATGGAGCCCAGTCGTATACTGAAAGACTGTATGAAAGACTTTGGCTCCATGGCGATTGAACTGTATGTATGTGATCGGTAATAACGTGCGCTCAGATCTAAGCTATCTGGGGATAGGTAGAATGTCTGTATTTTATGTATAAATGTAACAAAAAAACAAAGAACACACAGTTCTATGTCTCTGTGTAAATACCTGTACAAACTGCCCCAAAGATGACAAAAGGGGCAGTAAACAGGTGCCACACAAAGACTAATGTACCGATATGAGACTCCAGGTATCTCAGAAGGGGCTTAACCCCCGGTAAACAGAAGGAAAAAAACTATGGAATATGCAGGCAGACTCAATAGTACTTGAGGCTAGCTGCATAGCCTGGAAATATATATAGCGAGGTAGTCCGATACAAAAACCTGGCTTGTTAAAGTGATAGATGCTATTTGAGATCCTCAGTCAGAAAAAAAAAAAATAATAATAATATTAATAATAAATCAAATAAAGTATATACAAATGGTACTACACTTCCATGCCAACCAACTGAGGTATAGGTAGGGATGTCCTTACAGCATATAACATCCTAACTCAACCCCAATTATCAGTTTTCTTATAATTCGCTATAAGGGTATGAGTATCAAATGGTTAAATCCCAACCATATATACCTCCTAGGAGATATCAATTGTTAGTAAAACAAAGGCTCCAAAAAATATATAGAGCTAGCTCAGATATAGAGAGAGTGGAAAGTGATATATGATGAAAAATCAGTCAAAAACAGACTGATGATTTAAGTTAGAAAGCCTCTCTCCCTGTAAATCTATCTAGACAGGCATAGGAAGAAACAGAAATAAATAAGGTAAAATAAATTAAGTGATAATCATGGTGCTTGAAATCACCAGTGCCCAGTGCTCATATACATTATATGAGTAGAAAAAACGCCCAACGTACATTTCGGTGCTAAAAGGGTGCACCTTCATCAGGGGCCAACATGAGACTGATGAGGAGTCTCTTAAATACAAGATATGCCAGGAGACATGATTACCTGGGACCAATAGGGGCTGGGGGCGTGTAATCCCAGCTTTCCGTGACGCCATTGAGGAGTTTCCTTACACCGCAACATTGCGGACCACGTGGTATATGTGGAGGAGGGGTTTAATGGGCGGGGTAATAGACAGATGCTATGGACGACGTGTGCAGATTAGGCGTTGCCGAGTATGCGTTCCTGCCCACTGTAGGAGGTGCCGGATAGAGCACATGACTCTTTGACGGCGGGTGACGTGACCGGCATTAAACCCCTCCTCCACGTATACCACGTGGTCCGCAATGTTGCGGTGTAAGGAAACTCCTCAATGGCTTCACGGACAGCTGGGATTACACGGTTTAATGGTTGGGATTTAACCATTTGATACTCATACCCTTATAGCGAATTATAATAAAGCTGGTAATTGGGGTCGAGTTAGGATGTTATATGCTGTAAGGACATCCATACCTATACCTCCGTTGGTTGGCATGGAAGTACTATTGAGTCTGTCTGCATATTCCATTGTTTGTTGCCTTATGTATAAATGTAACCTTGTGTATTTTATTGTATTTTACTGTCTTTTGTCTGCCATGTGTGTAATGGAGTTTGCCTATGTCCTTGGAGATAATTGGATTACTTCTCCAATTATCTCCAGGCCAGGGAGGAGGGATTGTGATGCATTGTGGGTTGTAACTGTTATTTGATTGGTTATTTTATACCTCCCTGTGGGCGGTCCTGTATGTGCAAGACTGTAATAAAAACCAGGCTGGGTGTGCCAGCACAGGAGTTCCTGCTTAACCCTCAAAGTGAAGTGTCGTCTCATTCTTGGGGGGAATTTGACTGTATGCCGATTGCCAGGAGTGTAAGCTGTTCGTATTGCTTTTCCTGTTCGGCTGCTTCCAGGGTCGTCTCATTCTTGGGGCATTTCCCAAGTAAGTGGATTAATCTCATAAGAGCAAACATTAGGCTGCTATTAGGATAGGACCTGCCGAATATGGGGTACTTTGACGTAGTTGCAGGCTTATGCAATCTATGATCATATAATGTAACTAAACCCCCATCATTTTATGCCTAGATGAGGTGTTTTTAAATAAAACTATTACAATCTCTTAGATTTGAAATCACTGTTTAATTAATAAGCGAGTGCGCTGGATTCTGTATTTTATTTATATATATTCTATATCTCTCTCAGTGTTGGCTACCTCATCCTCCACCGCCGCTTCCACCTTCACCGCCTCCTCAACCTATGGGTCCCTTAGTATAAACTATGTACACAATAGCAGAGGCTTGTGAAGGCCTTTTCTCCTTGCATCAGTAGTTGAGCTCAGTTTGAACGATGAACGAGAATGCCCTGCACTCCAACCCTCTCTCAAATGGATAATTCTGGTGATCCTCCTGACAGCCATGCTTTAGATTTTGATTTATGTTCTTCCAAAGCTAAAATCAAAGATTCCATCTAGTGCTATTTTATGGCTCAGCTGTATTTTTCATTTTTATGTATTTTATGTTATTTTAAGTGATTACCCTATCCACATTTGTTTGCAGGGCGCTTGTCCTACTCTTACCCCCATTTTACTTGCTTTTGCAGCTCTCTCTAGCTCTTTCAAGGAGTTTTTTAGAGGAATTTTTGTTGACAAAAGTTCAGGTCCCCATTGACTTCAATGGGGTTCGGGGTCAAGTTTGAGCCCAAACCCAGACTTTTTTTTCAAAGTTCGGCCGGACCCGAACATCCAGGTGTCCGCTCAACTCTAATAGTAACCTTTGAACTAAGCTTCCTCTGTATTACCAAGGCTCACATTTCTAAAGGCATCTATCCATTTACCATGCATATAGAACTCCTTTTGTGTAGCTTACCGGCAAAATATAAAGTATGGCTTTAATCATAGATTTCAAAAGATGCTAAGTCACTCCCCTCTTTCTAAGATAACCACTTAATTTAAAGTAAGGCAACCTTATGAATACCCCCCTATGTAACTGAATGTTATTAATAATTTTTATTTAATTATAATTTACAAATACATATAATTTACAAATACACATTGTAGCGGAGAGCTGATATTCCACAGCTATTCTCCACTTAAGATCCCAGTGAGGCTCAGGAACAAGTATTATAGAACCATAGAGTAGTAATTCCAGCAGGCAAAATAATCCAACAATATCCCAACAGCACTCCCAATAACTGGACGACACACAGCATCAGGAGCAGAACTGAACTTTTATTCCACACAGTCTCCTTATAAAGCATTCTCCCATGCAAGGGAGGGATTCACATTCATCAGGACAGTAACCAATACAACAATAGTTAACTCCCACACATCTCCTCCCCTCAGAGTGACTCATAATCCTCTTAACTGTATTGTACAGTTACCCTAAACCTGGATGTACCCTAAAATGATCAGATAGCCGAATATTTAGGGTACCGTCTGGTAGCCCTGATCTGGGTGACTGACATATCCAAAATTCACCCAGATCGGACCAGGGGTTCGGGAGTTAGGTGGAGGGTGAAGTTTGACCGACCGCACACGAGGTAGTATCCGAAAAGGGTTCCATGTGTTTGGGCCCTGCGGTCGGTCTCCGTTCGGCAGTAAAATTATATAGCAATCCTTGCCATCCACACTTAATACTACATGCATTACAGTTCCCTTGTTCGGTACACTGTTTCTACCGAACGAGGGGTAGTTTGGTCTCTCCGTTCGGTAGTTACGGAACCCTGGAGGTCTCAGCGGTGTTCAGTTGTTTGAGTGTCCGATTTGAGTTCCAGACACTCGACGACCAAACACCGCTGAGATTTTTATGCGTAAGATGGGTGCCGCGCGTGGTTCGTATACCGAACAGCGGCCACCCAGGCATGAATAGTTACATATTAAGCTGTGGTTTGTGAGAAGTGTGAACGCTTAACGAGGCGCACACTTCTCACTGGGGTGGTCTGATGGTTCGGTAGTTTCATTCACATGAGACTACCGAACCCACATACGAAATTACACATTTACACGGATACAATAAAACAAATGCAGTCTTATATGAATATTACAGGACAGGCTTAATACAATCCGCTACACATATATACAATTTATTTATAGACCCCGCCAATAAAATTTACAAAAATTCACATCCAAATACATGAAAATCATGAAAAGGTCTGAAATATAAAAAAAAAAACTGATATCACAGAACATATCACACAATGACATAACAATGCACCAGTCATCTCAGAATTTATCCCTTAAAAAACAAATCTATCCTCTTAGAGGAAGCTCATTCAATTATACCTTTGAGGAAGAAACTAAAGATTATATTGTACATTCTAATTAATTGAATTAAGAAGGTTTTAATTATAACATATGAATTATATCTTACTTCAAATATCATGTTCACTCAAGATCAATCATGTAACTGAATGTTGAACCTATAAAACTGATTGTAGCTTAGATTTCGTGGCCAATACCTTTAACATCAAAAATGGATAACATCTTGAACATTGCTATAAGTACCACCTCCTACCCCTCCTTCCTCAGTCTTTTTTTTTCCTGTTCTATCCCTAGGACATGTTGGTCTTAAGACCTTGTAAAGTTTTTTTCTTTTATGGCTTACCTGAGGATTAGTTCCTCTAACCCCTTGGGAGTTCACCCTCTCTCCTCTGGGAAGTCTCCAGCATACGGCCCTGCGCAAAGGTGTCCCCCTAGTGACCTGGGTTTTTTCTGTCAACTTGCAGTGACCCTAGGGGTAGAAAGTATGAAATTTACTCTTTATCCTGGAAAGAGGAAGCCCTTGGAATATTGAGTAAAAGAAGATGTCAGCATTACCTGAGAACAGCGTTCGGATGAGAGCTGCAGGCGGTAAGATTGTTTCACATCGCAGTGTACTAAATGGGTTCGGCGTTCGGATGTTTCGGCACGCATGCGCGTCATTTGTGTCTTTATGAGCTAGCCAGGCCCTGCCGGTTCGCGCGTGCGTGTTTTCCTTTCGTCAATATTTCAGCGCTCAGCAGTTTAGTTTGGGCGCATGCGCAAGTTAGGTTGCGCATGCGCAATGGCTACTCATGACGTCAGACGCCCTTTTTAAAGCGCCAATTTCAAATTCCTAAGCTATACTAACAATAGTCGATTATACGGATATTCTGTATAATTACCTCTTATCCCTCCTGGAAACTTGGACTTTGGATTTTTGCTTAAAGTAATTTAGTTTCAGATAATTTCCATTCCTCCTCCTTTCTGAAGTTTTCATTTTGAAACCCGTTTTTGTTATGCATATAGATGGATACTCGTTCAAGATCCAGGGATTCGGAATCTTCTCATCATAATAGGTCACAATCAAAGCAGTATAGCTAAGCCATTTCCTTTTACATATCTTAGAGATACTGCAATTAAAAAAAAAAAACGAGAGGAAGGTACTGAAAGGCAAAAAAATTTCTTTAGCAGTGCCAAAGGTACCAGGACTTCAGGATCGTCCAAGGGGAAGTCGCCTAAAAGGTCCATCTCATCCTACACCGGACATTATGCAATATATTAAGCAAGCGGTGGCTCAGGGCATCAAGGAAGTTGGCAAGGCCCACAAACGACCAAGATACTCTGATCCTTCAGATTATTCTCCAGGAGACTCAGGAGAGGAGTTTATTGAGTCAGCCTCGCTGAGAGACCTAGCATTTTCCTTGGAGGAGGATACGCTGCCAGATCCAGACTTCCTGGAACCAGCGGAAGTGGATCATTTAATTGACCAGGTTAGAAAAGCCCTTACTTTAAAGGAGCCCTCGGAAGAGGAACCGTCTACATCCAGTTGCCATTTCTCCGATCTTAGGAGGAAAAGGGCTACCTTCCTGGTGCATGATACAATAAGTGGACTGATTAAGGAGGGATGATCCAGATCTGATAGGAGATCATCTGCTAGAGGGAAATTCTCCAGGCTATATCCATTCGAGTGAAAAAAAGGAAGGAAGGAAACCGCGCCCTGGATAAACAAAAGTGTGTGTGTGTGTGTATATATAAATATATATATATATATATATATATATATATATATATATATATACACGTTTTTGTTTATCCAGGGCGCGGTTTCCTTCCTTCTTTTTTTCACACCTATTTATTACAAGGTTGGGGTTCCTTGTATTGGTTACTGCTGCCATACCATTATAAAATATATAGTGAGCGCCTAATTTAACCAAATTTGTACTATATCCATTCGAGCCCAAGGATGCAGAGGCATGGGATTTTGCTCCCAAGGTTGATGCAGCAGTGGTCAGGCTGCCTAAGCGTACTACCTTACCAGTGGATGATGCTGGATCCTTTAAGGACCCAATGGACCAGAAAATGGAATACAATCTTTCTAAGTCATATGTTGCTCCCTGTAATCTTCTCCCCCCCTCTCTGTAATATTCTCCCCCCCTCCCTCCCTCGCTGTAATCTCTTGTCCCCCCTCCCTCCCTGTAATCTTCTCCCCCCCTGTAATCTTCTCCCCCCTCCCTCCCTGTAATCTCCCCCCTCCCTCCCTGTAATCTCCCCCCTCCCTCCCTCCCTGTAATCTTCTTGTCCCCCTCCCTCGCTGTAATCTACTTGTCCCCCTCCCTCCCTCCCTGTAATCTTGTCCCCCTCCCTCCCTCCCTGTAATCTTCCCCCCTCCCTCCCTCCCTGTAATCTTCCCCCCTCCCTCCCTCCCTGTAATCTTCCCCCCTCCCTCCCTCACTGTAATATCTTCTCCCCCCCACCCTCCCTCCCTGTAATATCTTCTCCCCCCCACCCTCCCTCCCTGTAATATCTTCTCCCCCCCACCCTCCCTCCCTGTAATATCTTCTCCCCCCCACCCTCCCTCCCTGTAATCTTCTCCCCCCTCCCTCCCTCCCTGTAATCTTCTCCCCCCACCCTCCCTCCCTGTAATCTCCCCCCCTCCCTCCCTGTAATATTCCCCCCCCTCCCTCGCTGTAATCTTCTTGTCCCCCTCCCTCCCTCGCTGTAATCTTCTTGTCCCCCCTCCCTCCCTGTAATCTTCTTGTCCCCCCCCTCTCCCTCCCTGTAATCTTCTTGTCCCCCCCCTCTCCCTCCCTGTAATCTTCTTGTCCCCCCCCTCTCCCTCCCCATCCAATCTTCTCCTCACCTCCCCTTCCCTGTAGCGTGGCCAAGCTCCTCTCCGGTCCGCGGTACAGGAGCTTGTGTTTCCTGTACCCGGCCGGACTGACAGGAAGTGCACACTGAGTGTGCACTTCCTGTCACTCCGGCCAGGTCGCAGACCGGAGAGGAGCTAGGCCACGCTACAGGGGAGGGGAGGGGAGGCATTGCGGCAGCAGTCTGAGCGCTCTCTATAGAGCGCTCAGGCTGCTGCAGCATTTAAAGGGCCGGCGATGGGGGCGCAGAGCGCCCCCTCCTATATGGTGCCCTAGGCGGCTGCCTAGTTCGCCTTATAGGAAGCGCCGGTCCTGCTTCAGGCACAAGTCTTCCCCCTGCTGTGGCACTTACATCAGTCACAAGAGCAATGAAGGTCTGGCTGCAGGAACTAGAAGAGGACATAAGGAGTGGCAGAAGCCATCCCTCTATATTGGATAGCCTGAGACATATGAGATTGGCCATTGATTTCTCATCTGAAGCAGCAGATTATTCGGAGGGGATATCTTCTGAAGTTTTACAAGATGCCCCCCAACAGATCCTTTCATCTTACAAAATGGCCAGGAGACAAAGAGAAGCGTATGGCCTTACAAACATTAATCTCATCCCTACAGGCAGAAAGGGTTATTATAAAGGTTCCGGGATGCGAAAGAACTCAAGGGTTTTACTCCCACATCTTCCTAACAAAGAAGTCCTCCAGAGGTTGGAGGCCTATTCTAGATCTGCACAGGTTAAACAAGCATCTACACATCCGCCGGTTCAAAATGGAATCCCTTCAGTCCATAATCGGAGTAGTGCTCCCCAACATATGGATGTTATCAATAGATCTATTGGACGCCTATTTCCATATACCCATTGCGAAGGCTCACCAAAAGTTCCTAAGGCTCGCAGTAGAGTAAGTCCATTTGGACTCAGTACGGCCCCGAGGATGTTCACAAAGGTATTGGTGGTTGCAGAACTGAGGAGGCGGAATATTGCTATTTACCATTATTTAGATGACATCCTGATCGTAGGAGATGACAGGGATACATTGGCTTCCTAAGCTATCACCAGCATCCAGTTTTTACAAGCAAACGGCTGGAAAATCAACGCCAAGAGCCACCTCCATCCATCTCAATCTATGGTATACTTAGTGGCCCACTTCAACACGCTGATGGGCACCATTTAACTTTTCTCAGGCAAGGATTGTGAAGCTCAAGAAGCAACTGAAAAATATACTAATATCAAGAGTTGTTCCTGCAAAGACGGCAATGAGTCTGCTCGGATCTATGTCTTCCACAATAGGTCTAAGCAGGTGGGCACAGTGGAGAATGAGACTGTTCCAAGCCAATTTCCTGCTACAATTTTCCTCCTGGAATCTTCTCCAACCCATCAAGATTCCCCTCTCCATACGCCATTCTCTGATCTGGTGGCTGAACAGGAAGCACCTATCCAGTTGGGGGATGTCTCATGGGTAACAGTAACGACAGATGCCAGCCAATAGGGATGGGGTGCTCATTGTCTCCACAACTTTGCACAAGAGGAATGGGGATTCACGACAAACAACGTGCACTCCAATTTACTAGAGCTCCTAGCGGTTCTCAAAGCTCTGAAACATTTCTTTGCACATCTCCGGCAACGGTGGGTAAAGTTAAGTGCAGACAACACAACAGAGGGTCTCCTATATCAACCATCAAGGAGGAACCAGGAGTGGCAATATGATGGAGATTATAAAACATCTGATGTTATGGGCCCAAAGAAACCTAGCAGGTCTTACAGCCATTCACTTACCAGGGGAACGGAATCAACTGGCAGATTACCTCAGCAGATCCAGGATAGACCCGGGGGAATGGTGCTTATCAGACAAGGTTTTCCACACTATCGTAAGAAAGTGGGGTCTCCCTCAAGTGGATCTTCTGGCCACTCGAGACAACAGGAAAATGAGGAATTTCTTTACGAAAGAGAATGACCATCTTTCCTGTAAGCCTCTTCCCAGGGCTAAAGTTTTGGGTGCTACGAAAGGGGAACCGAGATTCCTATGCAGAAGGGGCCTTTAGGATTTATCGGGCAGCCCAAAATTGGATACAAGGCTGTCAAGCCACTATGCTAGAGGAGGTTCTGCAACACCTCTTGCTAGAACAATTCTTTTACTATGCACCTGCAGACACCAGAGACTGGGTTCGCGATAGGAAGCCAACCACCTTTCGAGGAAGCAGCCAAGTTGGCAGATGAACATCACGAGGGAAGAAAAGGAGAGGCTAGTGGAAGTCATAGTCTGGTGAAGTCCAGCCCTCCAACACCAGGGTCTGTGATCACCCCCAGACCGAACTCTTACACACCCGCTGCACAGCCTAACAACCGGAGACCACCCCTGGTATGTCAGCCAGGGCACTACAAAATACATTGCCCGCAGTGGAGCAGAGGCAACTAGGAGCGGCAATCATCCCCACCACCCAGGGCAGGCGCTCATTTCTTTCAGCACAAGACTCCCGAAAGCAACAACCCTAATCCAGAGCAATGGGACATGCTCAACGAGGTAAACCCAGCTCAAGCCGGGGGGGACAATCTGGTGCACCACCGTCAGTGGGTTACAGTAGATGGAAAGCAGGCAGAGGCACTTCAAGACTACGGGGCCACACTCACCCTGGTACAACCTCACACCGTGTGCGCTAAGGCATGCACCAACCGGACTGTTACAGTACGAGCGACCGGAGGCGCCATCCACAAGCTAAATTGGGGCACCAGGGCCAAGCAAATGGAAGTAGGCATTATGTCCGGCCTACCAGTGGAAGTATTGTTGGGGAACGATTTAGGATGCCTAACTTTGCAGCAGACCAACTCAAATCAAGCCGGAACCTGTCCTGTGACTACCAGGGCGCAAGCACGTCGAGACGGACTGGCACACTCCGAGGAACCACAGTTAGTAACCAAAAAACTCTTATTATCCCCTGACCCTATCCCTTTCTGGGGCATCCGCCAAGATTTTGGCCAAGCCCAGCAGACAGATCCCACGTTAGCTGGTTACAGGAAGGCAGTAGGTTTCCTTACAGAGGGTAATGTCCAAGAGAGCTTTCACTGGGACAAGGGACTCTGTGGTGGAATCTCAGTAAAAATAAATTTACTAGGACAAGATTTCCACATGGTATGTGCACTTGCATATGTTGATGTATCACGTAGCTAAGATACAATCAGTAGTGTAAGGAGCATATGTAGGAATACAGGATATACGAGTATTTCCCCTCCTCCATTGTGCTGGGCAAGCCATGTGGTCAAACAGGAATTTAGTCTCTATTTGGTTGATTAGATAAGAGTATGTGTAGGTTGAACTGATTATGGGAGGAGCTACATGCCTATATAAGGGACCTACACTGTATGATCAGGACTCAGACTTGCTGTTTTTTGGTGACATTAGTCCCTCTGAGTCCCGGTCGGTGAATCGAATAAAGAATCTCTTCCTTCCTGAAGAAACCTGTGTCCATCTCTCTGTGCTTGGCTTCCGTCAGTTTCTCCGGTATCATTTGGTGCATTGGCCGGGAAGCTCATCGTTCAACGGTAGCTGAAAAGCAGAGGCGTGAGACGGTCTATCTTTGCCCACGTTCTCTACGGCTGCGTGGACCTCCCTTCGTCTCGGCGCCACTGGTCTGTTGTCCAGGAGATCATCGGCCTCTACGTAGTAAGTGCTGGGGTGTCCCCGTCGATGAGTGTGAACTCAGGTTCAGGAACGAGGAGGTAAGACGACCGCTGTTTTAGACGGCGGACCCACTAGGGGTATACCGATTGTGCGGTAGGCCCATAAGGGGTTATTTGGAATCTGCCCCCTCCAGTGGAGGGAAGGAGCGAAGGCGCACCGCTCAATTAAACGCCCTGTAGTCAGCCCGTTTAATTTTGGTTTGGAGTCAGGCGGGGTTCTGGTGTAAATAGCCCTAGCCGGACACCGGTGTCTTGTCTAGACTAGCGTTCTAGGGTGTATATTTTGTTCGCTAGGTCGTAGGGACCGAGAGACTAAGCGGCGTCTGTGTAAATTCGGTCCGCTAGATCTCAACCTATCTTGGCTAAGTGGGAAGGCGTGTAAATTTGGAACCCACTAGATTTTTGATAGAGTAATTAGACTAAAAGGGTGCTGTTGTAAATTCCGCCCTCTAGTTCGCTATATGTGGTGCTTGGGCAGTGTGGCTAACCAAAACGGATGTAGATAGTTTTAGGTAGTCGAAGTGGAAGGGATATCCGGTGTAGCGCTCTAATAGTAGTGGATATACAGAAATAATAGAAAGAAATCCTAACTGTACCTTAATAGATCATATACTTTTATGAGTAGTATCACTCTATACAGGGTAACCTTAAACAAAAAACACAAATATACAGAACATAGTGCAACCTGTATACAAAGTGTAAATACAAAAAGGGAGTGCGTAGATAACTAACTCACACTTTCAAGAGCTATCACACTAGCTCAGGTATATGCGCCTTAGGGTCCGTAGAGGCGACCCTCACCCTCCTTTCAGTCCAAGTTTTCTCCAGGTGCAATGTCCTAGGTAATGGGTATAGGAGGGAACATATAGCGTAGTACAGTCTATGTATATAGGAGGTATAGTACGAGGTAATGTAGATATACTCACAAACCCGGAGCCAATATATCGGCTCGTTTCATAAGGTGTATGTGGTTAAGGACCACATTCCTTCTTTGTTAAAGCAGGTAGAAATAAAAGCCATAAGTATGAAAAATATATATATGTAATTTATTATAAAAAAAAATTATATAACATGTAACTTTAAAATAGTATGTAGATAAAATAACACTAGTGGCTTATAGTCCAAAAAGCAATTCTGTCTGCTCACTGTTCATCCAGGACGCGTTTCACCAAATTGGCTTCCTCAGCTGGAAAAAATGTTCAGAAGATATTGTGGACTCCTTCCTGCTTATATACCTTTATTAATTGTGGGCTTCAGGCTTGTATTTCGCGGGCAATTTCCATGGGAACGGAGATGCCCTGCGTTTCAAGCCTCCTCTTCGTTTAGTTACTTCTGGGTATGATCACTTCCGGTTTCGGCTCCATTAGCATCATGCGTTCCACAGTGCGTTCCACAGTGCGTTCCACCGTGCGTTCCACTTATATGGCCGTGTTTAGAACTGTCCTTTGCCATATTAGTGGATGTAGTCCTCGGAAAACAGAGGTAACAGAGGATATCAAAAATAATCTGGATAAAATAGAGAAAGAGGTAATAGAAACTAAAAAAAATAAATACTATAGAGACATCAGGGATTATAAAATGAAACAGGTCAGAACTTTTTCCAAATATAATCACAACCATACGGAAAAAACTCTCTATGAGAAAAGAGGAGGAACAGAGTTAGAGGAAAGACCAATTCCTCCCAAAAAAGTTGAAAGACAAGAACTAAAAGGGACCCCTTCTAAACGCACACAGACACCTAGAAACTATTACCCAAGACCAAGAGAAAATAGATTTGACCAATACAGAAATTACCCTCCAAGACACTACCAGAATAGACGACCATATGACGATTGGGAAAAGGTGAGAGTACCACATTGGCGACAAAAAGAACAGAGGAGAAGGGATTTCTATGCTAGAGAGAGACAAGACAATAAAATAGGATATAGGGATGAAAGAGAAGCGAGGAGACAGGAATACAGACAAGAAAAAAGAGAATATAGACCTTACAATACCTACAAACAATATAGAAAAGAGGAACCAATTAATACTAGTAATAGATTCCAAATACTAGATGAATGTGAGGATGAGGATTTTTGGAGGAGCAAAGGAAAAGAAAGGCACAAACGAGAGGAAGATCAGCTAAATACCACACACTCCAAAAGGAGAAGAGATCTAAGTATAGAGGCACAAGAGGAGGAAAATACACCAAAAAAAGAGAGACGAGAGAAACCATACAGAACTCAACATCAATGAAAGGGATACACAATTTAAGCAATAAAATCCTCACAGAAGACCATAAAAAGGTATTAAGTAAAGGATTAAAATTTGCCCCCAACCAACCTCTGAATAAATTTGATTTTTTTGTGGATCTTAATAGATTCAAGAGAAATCTGTGCCTAAAAAAATTCTTCCTGAAAAACCCAATAGAACGTCAAATGGAATCAGAGAATAGGGCACATACAGATTTAAAATCAAAATCACAATTTTACCCAAAACATATGATTTCGGAAAAAATGACCACTTTCGAGACCATGGTTATGACAGACATAAAAAAATTAGATAAAATAAAAACGTTTAACCAAAATTTAAGTGTACAAGAAAAGAAGGCTCTAAAGGACCTAAAAGAAGACATAGACCTCATTATAAAACCTGCGAATAAAGGGGGTAGTATAGTGTTAATGTCTAAAGAATTTTATCATAGGGAGGCTGAAAGAATTTTAAACGATGCGGAAACGTACAAGAAACTAAGCAACAATCCGAGTAATGAAATTAATAATATATTTGTAAACTTTTTTAACAAAGGGCTGAACCTAGAAATTTTAAATCAAAAGGAATTCCATTTTTTAAATAATTTATATCCTAAAATACCTGTCTTTTATTTCCTACCGAAAGTCCACAAAGATCTAAAAAATCCCCCGGGGAGACCCATTGTGGCGGGAATAGATTCGATATCTAGTAGGCTGTCTCAATATGTTGATATACATTTGCAACCCATAGTCAAAAATACCAAATCCTATATTAAAGACACGATGATGATGCTGAAACTTCTAAATGAATGCAAATGGAATAATAATTGCTTCCTAGTTACCTGTGATGTCACAGCATTATATAGTAACATCCCACATAAATACGGATATGAAGCAACGAAACACTTTATGGAACATAGTTCAGATCTTACCCCGACAAAAATACAATTTATTTTAGAAGCTATAGAGCTTATTTTAAACAAAAATTATTTCTGGTATAATGAAGAATTCTTCCTCCAAATTAAGGGTACGGCCATGGGAACCAAGTTCGCCTCCAGTTATGCCAATCTGTTTATGGCATTCTGCGAAGACCATTTTATTTATGGCCAGCATGACTGGGTGGAGAACTTGGTTACCTATGGCCGTTATATAGATGATATCTTTTTTTATATGGGAGGGACCAGAGGAAGATCTATCTGTCTTTTTAAATATTTTAAACTCCAATACATGGGGGATCCAATTAACAAGCAACTGGAGCAAAAAAGAAGTAATATTTTTAGATTTGCATATATATATAGAGAACAGTTCTATTAAAACTAAAAATCATTTCAAAACTGTTGAAGCCAATAGCTTTATAGGAAGAGACAGTTGCCACTTCCTACCATGGTTAGAGAATGCCCCTAAGGGACAATTCCTTAGAATAAGAAGGAATTGCACAGATGTAGAAATGTTCGAAATTCAGTCCAATAAAATCAAATCAGATTTCATAGAAAAGGGATATGAAGAGACAAAATTAGAAATATCAAGACAGGAAATTAAAGAAATAGAGAGAACCAGCATCTTAAAATACAAAAAGAAAGAGGAACCTATTAATAATGGAATTCCGTTTATATGTAGCTATAGCTCTAATAATTATAGAATAAGGAAGACTGTGTCAAAATACTGGCACATCCTCCTCCAAGATCCAGCTTGAAAGACTTTTCTCCCGGAGAAACCTCGCTTTATTCACAGAGGAGTCAATAATCTAAAGAAGTCCCTAACTTCCAGCTTTATTAAAGACAAACCCAATACTGGCATGACTTTCTTAAACACAGAAAAGGGCTTTTTTGGTTGTGGTATGTGTTTAGCCTGCAAAAGAACGGAAAATAAAAAAGGCATATATATAAAAAAATTCACATGTAATGAAGGGCTAGAATATCCGATTAAAGACTTTATAACATGCCATTCGAAAAACCTGATCTACCTCATGCAATGCCCATGTGGGCTAAAATATATAGGTAAAACCACAAGAGCTCTACACATAAGAATAGAAGAACACGGTCGAAATATAAGTAAAGGCTTCGAAAAACACAGCGTGTCATCACACTATAAAACTCATCATAATTGTGAGATAAAAGGTACAATCTTTCTGGGAATAAACAAAATATCTAAAGATTGGAGAGGAGGAAATTTTAATTTAAAACTCAGCAAAATAGAAATGGAATGGATTTTTAAATTAAATAGTCTCATTCCGTACGGTCTTAATTCAGATTTTGAAATGTGCCATTTTTTAACTGATTGATCTTATCTATTCCTTTTAGTATTTCCCTTTTATTTAGTAAGCATGTTGTGTATGGTATTTATTGGTCCTACTAAGCCACCTTTTTTTGTGATATCACAAGTTTTTTATATGTATATATATATATATATATTTATACCTCTAGTATATCTCCAATTCGAAATCAATTTGTTCTGGGGTTCATCCATTGCCCTTGGAGTTTTTTCCATATAGGGCTGCTCCCACCCATACTTCATATTACATTCTTTTGATTTTATAAATTCCCTGTAAGTTTTAACCTAATGTGATAATCACTAGGGTTTTTAAATAGCTCAATTTATAGAATTTTGATAATCTTAGATCATTACCTGTCTCTTTAACTACACAAATAAATAGCCATGCATGTGATAAATATATATACATATACATATGGCTCACAAGGGATATATAAACTAATGTATTTACATTGGATGAATTGCCACTCTCTCTGATGCAATTTTATAAATTTTCCGAGGACTACATCCACTAATATGGCAAAGGACAGTTCTAAACACGGCCATATAAGTGGAACGCACGGTGGAACGCACTGTGGAACGCACTGTGGAACGCATGATGCTAATGGAGCCGAAACCGGAAGTGATCATACCCGGAAGTAACTAAACGAAGAGGAGGCTTGAAACGCAGGGCATCTCCGTTCCCATGGAAATTGCCCGCGAAATACAAGCCTGAAGCCCACAATTAATAAAGGTATATAAGCAGGAAGGAGTCCACAATATCTTCTGAACATTTTTTCCAGCTGAGGAAGCCAATTTGGTGAAACGCGTCCTGGATGAACAGTGAGCAGACAGAATTGCTTTTTGGACTATAAGCCACTAGTGTTATTTTATCTACATACTATTTTAAAGTTACATGTTATATAATTTTTTTTTATAATAAATTACATATATATATTTTTCATACTTATGGCTTTTATTTCTACCTGCTTTAACAAAGAAGGAATGTGGTCCTTAACCACATACACCTTATGAAACGAGCCGATATATTGGCTCCGGGTTTGTGAGTATATCTACATTACCTCGTACTATACCTCCTATATACATAGACTGTACTACGCTATATGTTCCCTCCTATACCCATTACCTAGGACATTGCACCTGGAGAAAACTTGGACTGAAAGGAGGGTGAGGGTCGCCTCTACGGACCCTAAGGCGCATATACCTGAGCTAGTGTGATAGCTCTTGAAAGTGTGAGTTAGTTATCTACGCACTCCCTTTTTGTATTTACACTTTGTATACAGGTTGCACTATGTTCTGTATATTTGTGTTTTTTGTTTAAGGTTACCCTGTATAGAGTGATACTACTCATAAAAGTATATGATCTATTAAGGTACAGTTAGGATTTCTTTCTATTATTTCTGTATATCCACTACTATTAGAGCGCTACACCGGATATCCCTTCCACTTCCACTATCTTTGATAGAAAGATAAGCACGGTGGCATAGCAGCTCACAACAATATATAACTTTGGAACTATCCAGATTACTGACCTATATACATAAGCGCCTGTACTTCCTATTCTAGTTTTAGGTAGTCCATCAAGGTACTGGCCAATAGATTAGTTGGGAATTGTATATGTGTTAAAGATTGTTTTAGTAGCGTGTATATCTTGCTAGATAGTGTGAGCTCTGCCGTCTAGCGAGAGTGAATAGTGTGTAACTGTATGATAGCGCATGGTACCATAACCATGTATAATTACTGACACTGTAAATAAGTACTAATAATTGTCGTCTATATTGCATGTCTAACACCATAACCACTACTAATTGTACTGTGACTTTAAATTGTACTTTAACCTATGCTAACCGTACTGTAACTACTGTTTGTAAAGACGATTTTACTGGGGTATGTTATAGACGGGTAATTCAAATATAGGGAATTATAGCGTGGGTGACTGTATAGTTTCGCCAAAGGGCACAGTATTCGTTATTTAGTGACTGGTGTAACAGCTGTGTGTGTACGGGAATTCCCTGAGTGTTTTGTTGTGTGCGTTTCACTTAGTAACTGTACCACGTGGTGCTGTTGCCGAGGGAACGGGTGTGACCGTTGATAGAGTGTTTGCATAGTATCTGTTGGAAACGACGCTCCATTGTTAAGTATGGGCGCGTCAGATTCGACGATTTTGGATCCCTTAGGATGCATGATAAAGAATTTTAAAAAGGGATACACTAAATGTTATTTTGGGGTAAAAATGTCTCCAGCACGCCTGATAACATTGTGTAGTAGGGAATGGCCTACTTTGGTTGCCGCATGGCCGCCACGTGGCAGTTTGGATCCTAACCTGGTACAGCGTGTACACGTGGCTGTATCATGTAGGCCTGAACTTTACGGCCAGTTTCCATATATTGATTGTTGGAGGAAGGCCGTAAATGACTCGCCAAAATGGATCCGAGTATGCCACGAGCAGCAATGTCGCCTCATGGTGGCCAGGACTCGCTTGTCCACTAGGGCCATGATTACGCCCATTTTGGACACGCCCCCTGAGTCTGAGATCCCTATGCCGCCCCCTTACTCCTCCTCCACAGGAAGAGGAGGTGCTGCTGTAAACGCTCCACCCTTTGCCCCGTTGTCCCCACCTACTTCCTCCTCCAGCTCAGAATCCAGCCCCCCAAAACCTCCCCTTCCGGTACCTACTTCCGTTAACCCCACATATCCTGATTTGGCGCTCCCCCTAGCCCGGCCCGGAATATTTTATTCACCAACCTTCCCCATAGTAAAGCTTCCCCATCCCCATGCCTTACTACCCCTCGACTGGAACCCCTAACTGACGCACCTCAACGAAGCCCCATACTATCCCGACAACTGACCGGTACCCTCCAACCCCGACATTATCAAATGCCACTTCGATTGACTCCTGGCTCGACACACCTTAACGATGACGGCCAGATACAATACGCTGACCCAGTTTTTGTCTATGTCCCTTTCACGACTACCGATCTCTTTAATTGGAAGACCCATAACTCCTCTTACACTGAAAAGCCTCAAGCCATGACCGATCTGTTCACCTCGATAGTCCAGACACACAATCCCACTTGGGCTGATTACCAGCAATTATTAATGACATTATTTAATAGGGACTTTGTAGGATTGGCTGACACGGTCATGGAGGACTATTGATACCGACCGGGCTCCATCCCCCTTGGCCGAGCGGAGCCTATGGTCGATGTATCAATAGGGGGAAAAAGGAGTGCATTCATGATCGATACTGGTGCTGAACATTCGGTGGTGACTGACCTAGTTGCTCCTCCATCTGGAAGAACTATCACCGTAATAGGAGCAACTGAAAGGAGTGCTTCTAAACCGGTTCTTAAAAGTCGACTCTGTACATTGGGAGGCCACATAGTGAAACATCAATTCCTTTATATGCCTGAATGTCCAGTCCAACTGCTAGGACGTGATTTGCTGTCAAAACTACAAGCGCAGATAACGTTTCTACCAAATGGAACAACATCTTTAAAGTTCAATGGACCTTCCGGTATAATGACACTATCTGTACCAAAGGAAGAAGAGTGGCGACTTTATACAGCATTGACTAGCCAAAACCCTAAGAGTGATGAATTCTTGTTCAATATACCAGGAGTTTGGGCGGAGAACAACCCACCAGGACTTGCTCGTAATATTCCACCAATTCGAATCGAACTGAAACTTGGGGTCTATCCAGTGAGCGTACGGCAATATCATATCCCACAAAAGGCCAAGAAGAATATACAATCGTATCTGGATAAGTTCTTACGGTATGGTATCCTAAAATTCTGTACTTCCCCCTGGAACACCCCATTGCTGCCTGTTCAAAAGCCCGGTACAGATGAGTATCGCCCTGTGCAGGACTTGAGAGCAGTCAATGATGCGGTTGTAAGTATACATCCAGTTGTGCCCAATCCATATAACCTGCTTGCTTTAATTCCGGGCGGGGCTACCTATTTCACTGTCTTAGATCTCAAAGATGCCTTCTTTTGCCTTCGAATTGCTGCAGAAAGTCAGTGTATCTTTGCATTCCAGTGGGAAAATGCTGTAACGTGCTCGAAACGCCAGATGACTTGTACGAGACTGCCCTAAGGGTTTAAAAATTCACCTACCCTATTTGGATCAGCTTTAAGTCAAGACTTACTGGATTTCAAGTCCATCCCAGGAGAGTGTGTACTATTACAATATGTAGATGATTTGTTGATAGCCGCAGTTACAAGAGAAATATGTCAGCAAGCAACACATGATCTACTACACATTCTCTGGAAGGCAGGATACAAGGTGTCCAGGAAGAAGGCTCAGTTGTGTCAGCGAACTGTCAAGTATCTGGGATTCCATATCTCTGAAGGTCAAAGAATAATGGGGCCAGAGAGAAAAGAAGCTGTATGCCAAATACCAATACCCAAGAATAGAAGACAAGTGCGAGAGTTCTTGGGGGCAGCAGGCTTCTGTAGGATATGGATTCCCAGTTATGCGATATTGGCGAAACCTCTGTATGCAGCTATAAAAGGTACAGAACACGATCCCTTCCTATGGACCCCTGAACAGCAAAAGGCATTTGAAGATGTGAAGAAGGCTTTGATGAGTGCCCCAGCATTAGGTCTACCTGATCACACACGTCCATTCTACTTATATGCACACGAGCAAAGAAGAATGGCTGTGGGAGTATTAACACAGTACTTGGGATCATGGCAAAGACTTGTTGCATATATGTCCAAACAACTGGATGCAGTGGCCAGTGGTCTTCCACCTTGTCTAAGAGCCGTAGCTGCATCCGCCCTGCTGGTAGCTGAAGCCGATAAACTCACTCTGGGTCAAGAACTCTATGTGCGAGTCCCGCACGCAGTACAAACGTTGCTAGATTACAAAGGCAATCATTGGTTTAGTAACAGCCGCATGACTAAGTATCAAGCTATGTTGTGTGAAAACCCAAGAGTGCATTTAGAGACTGTCAATACTTTAAATCCAGCTACCCTTTTGCCGCAACCTACTGAAAGTCAACACGATTGCCTGGAGGTGATGGATGAAGTATTTTCAAGTAGACCAGATCTTCATGACTTTCCCATCCAGAACCCTGATGTCCAGTACTATACAGACGGTAGTAGTTATGGGAAAGAAGGGATTCGCTATGCAGGATATGCAGGAACAACTATGGACAAGGTGATAGAAGCTTGGCCACTGTCAAAAGGAACATCGGCACAGAAGGCAGAATTAATCGCACTAACACGAGCGTTACAATTGGCTGAAGGTTTAAGAGTGAACATCTACACGGACTCCAAGTATGCGTTTTTAACCACTCATGTCCACGGAGCTTTGTATAAAGAAAGAGGACTATTGAATTCAGAGGGTAAAGAAATTAAGTACGCAGCCGAAATATTACAACTATTGGAAGCCGTATGGGAACCGAAAGAAGTTGGTATTGTACATTGTCGGGCGCATCTGAAAGGAGATGGTGATGTAACCAAAGGAAATCGGATGGCAGATAATGCAGCTAAGCGTGCCGCTGAATCAGGAAGACAGGTATATGTGGAACATATAGCTGCTCTTATACCGACTCCACTGTCTCAATGGACTCCAGTTTATACAGCTCAAGAAGAAGAGTGGTTAAAGACTGAAACTGGAAAGTACCTGGAGAACAAATGGTATCAGTTAGAAGATGGAAGAATAGTCATTCCAGCATCACTAGCTGTAGAAATTGTCCAGAACTATCACAACGGGACACATTCTGGAAAAGATAGTATGGAAGAATCTCTCAGAAAACATTTCTACATACCAAGATTGTCCAACTTGACTCAAGCCATTGTACGAAGATGTGTAATATGTGCTAAGAATAATGCAAGGCAAGGACCAGTAAAACCACCAGGAGTTCAGTATATGGGGGGACTCCCTATGTCCGATCTTCAAATACAGTAATGCCTAAATCCGGTGGACATCGCTACCTACTAGTAGTTGTGTGCACCTATTCAGGCTGGGTAGAAGCATGTCCTACTCATACAGAGAAAGCAGGAGAATTTGTACGATTCCTGCTGCGAGAAATAATACCCCGATATGGACTACCATGCTCTATAGGATCGGATAATGGTCCAGTCTTTGTTCACCAGTGCCTACAACAACTGACTCATATGCTTGGTATTAAGTGGAAGCTTCATACGGCATATAGACCTCAGAGCTCTGGTAAAGTAGAAAGAATGAATAGAACTATAAAGAACCAGTTAGCAAAGATGTGTCAAGAGACTCGGCTTAAGTGGAATGTTCTTTTGCCTATAGCTCTGTTACGTATTCGTAGTACACCTACCAGAAGGATGGGTCTCTCACCTTTTGAAATCATGTATGGGCGTCCACCTCCCGTACTTGGTAACTTAAGGGGGGATTTGAGTCAGTTGGGAGAAGGAATTACTCGGCAGCAGGTTGTAGAGTTGGGTAAAACTATGGAGGAGGTACAGAAATGGGTACAAGATAGATTCCCTGTGAATATTTATCCCCTTGTTCATAGCTATCATCCAGGAGATCAAGTGTGGATTAAAGAGTGGAACAGTATACCGTTAGGGCCTAAGTGGAGGGGTCCTTATGTTGTTCTTTTGTCTACCCCTACAGCAATAAAGGTGGCTGAAGTGACTCCGTGGATTCATCACTCCAGGGTTAAACCAGCAGCAGTAGATTCTTGGCAAGCTACACCAGATCCAGAGAATCCCTGCAAGATCCGGTTAAAGCACACGACTCAGTCGGAGTGTCGAGGAGACATTGGGATTACAATTGTATTTAAAGAGATTAGTAAGTGAGTGTTTTTGACGGCCATAATAAAGCCTGACCACTCACCCACGTATCATAGCCAGGGTGTCTCGAATGGACCTCTGTGAAGAAGAGCAGAACTCCCTGCATTCCCTGCAGCCCTTACACCCTGGAAGCTGAGGTGCCATCGCACGGACGAAGACTGAGGATGAAGACGTCGAAAGAAGTGCTTTTGATAATGTATATTTGTGTGTCTTTTTATATTCAGGAAGGTAGAGGTACCGACACTCCTAGCTGTGAGGATTGCATTAAGACTACTATAAAAGGTAATCATATTTCCCAGACCCTAATTTGGCATTCACAATATGAGTGTAAGGGATATGTGTCTAGTTGTAGATACCTAGGTATAGAATATAGTGTATGCCATTTAGGAGTAGGAGAACCTAAGTGCTTCCATCCAGAGTATCAACCCTGTACAATTTGGTTGACCCTCAGGAATGGAGATCCACAGGGGACCCTAATAAATAAGACTGTATTAGAAACCGTACATTCTTCGGGTGTTCTGCTATTTGATGCATGTAAAGCGATATCAAGTGGTAGAAAGCCGTGGAATGTATGTGGGGATCTTAAGTGGTAGAGAACCTATGGGTCTAACGATAAATATATTTGTCCCAGTAGTAAAAACAAGTACGTAAGTCCAAAATGCCCAGATAAGGATTATAATTATTGCCCATATTGGTCTTGTGTGGGGTGGGCAACTTGGGGACAGACAGCAGATAAGGATATGATTGTTACTAAGTTGCCTACCAAACCATATTGTAAGTCTATGGAATGTAACCCAGTCCATATACTTATAAATAATCCTGAACAATTTTTAGATAGGTTCGGTAACTTATTTGGGTTTCAGATATATGGGACGGGTTTAGATCCTGGGACAATATTGTTTATAGGGATAGAGACCGATACCGTAGCATCCCAAACTCATCAGGTTTTCCATTCTTTTTACGAAGAGATGAGTGTAGATAATAAGATCCCCCATAATGCTAAAAACCTGTTTATAGATTTAGCTGAAAGTATTGCTGGTAGTCTTAATGTGACCAACTGCTATGTGTGTGGAGGTACTAACATTGGAGACCAATGGCCCTGGGAAGCAAAGGAGGTAATGTCCGGTTCTGAGACAATTGAACAAATAATATCCTCACAAGCCGATTATCAGATGAGTGTTAGAGGTAAATCTGAGTGGAGATTAAAGACCTCCATCATAGGTTATGTTTGCATAGCAAGAAAAGGAATAATGTTTAATACATCTGTAGGAGAACTAACTTGTCTAGGGCAAAAAGCTTATGATGATAATACAAAGAATACAACCTGGTGGTCGGCTTCAAATGTCTCAGAACCACCCAACCCGTTTGCAAGATATGCCAGTTTAAAGGATGTGTGGTTTGATTTATCTATTACATCTAGTTGGAAATCCCCAGCAAATTTGTACTGGATCTGTGGTAAGAAGGCCTATTCAGAGTTGCCACAGGACTGGGAAGGGGCATGTGTGTTGGGTATGCTCAAACCATCCTTCTTCTTGTTGCCTATTGAAACAGGTGAGACTTTAGGTGTTAAAGTGTATGATGTGAATCATAGGAAGAAAAGGGGACCCATAGAGATAGGCGCCTGGGAAGATAATGAATGGCCTCCCCAGCGTATTATAGATTATTATGGGCCAGCCACTTGGGCAGAGGATGGCACTTTTGGATATAGAACCCCAATATATATGCTCAACCGCATTATAAGGTTACAGGCGGTGGTAGAGATACTAATGAGACATCACAAGCGCTCAATCTTCTAGCGAAGCATAATACTAGGATGAGGACAGCCGTTTACCAAAATAGATTAGCTTTGGATTACCTATTGGCATTAGAGGGAGGTGTTACATCCAGAGTAACCTCACTGTACACCGTAATAGATCACGATTTGGGTGTAGAAGCAGTTAGACAGAATTTTGATCGTGATGCTGACTTAGATCCACTTTTTTGTGATTTTTTGGAGAGGGCTATTCGTTTTATTCTCACGCACAATTTCTTTAGTTTTGACGGAGATTTTTTTCTTCAGATCAAGGGCACCGCAATGGGCACCAAGTTTGCACCAAGCTATGCCAACGTGTTTATGGACTGCTGGGAAAGATCGTCTATTTGGTCCAATAACCCGTTTGGTGCAAACTTGGTGCTCTGGAGACGGTACATCGACGATGTCCTGATGATATGGCGTGGCCCTATAGACCAGCTACATGACTTCTTCGAACATGTCAACCACAATTCTTTATCATTGGTTTTCACCCCTAAAATTGGTATCCAAAGTATTGACTTTCTCGATCTGTCAATATTTATTGAGGATCGGAAAGTGAAGACTAAGACGTTCTTTAAGGACATTGACTCTAACAGCTTTATTGATACCAAAAGTGGACATCATCCGAACTGGCTTAGAGGGGTTCCCAAGGGCCAGTTTGTCAGACTACGTAGGAACTGTAGTGATCTAGATTCTTTTTTTGTACAAGCAGCGGTTCTGAAGAAACGTTTTTTAGAGAAGGGGTATTCCTCTGAATTTATAGACTCAGAAATTGCTAGAGTTGGGAAGATCTGCCGTAATGATCTTCTTATAAATAAGAAAAAAGATATGACCAGAAATCCTGCTTTCGATTTTTCCTTTAATACTCGGTACAATGGAAGAGCTTTCGATGTGCAGAGGATTATAAGGAAACATTGGGGGTTGTTAGTAGAGGACGAATTTCTGGGGAAGCAGATACCTAAGGATCCCAAAGTCATTTTTAGAAAGGGCACAAATTTAAAACAAATCCTTGCCCCTAGTGCTTTTCGATCTGTGAAGGATCACACTAGCCAGAAGGGAGGTTTCTATACATGTGGGGATTGTGTAAGTTGTGGCCACCTTTTTGGTACGGTCTTTGATTTTGTGAGTACACAGACGCAAATGAAATTTAAAATTAAAAATAAGATATCTTGTTCCTCTACACATATAATATATCTCCTCACTTGTGGATGTGGGATGCAATATGTGGGAAGAACTGGGAGGAAATTAAAAATTAGATTGCAGGAGCATAGGAATAACATCAAAAAGGGTCTATTGACTCACTCAGTGCCGGTACACTGTAATAGCTGTCCCATCTTTAGCTTTAATACATTCAAGTGTATAGGCATCGAACAAGTAGTTCTGAACGAAAGAGGTGGGGATCTAATGATGTTTTTGAGACAACGTGAGGGTTACTGGATCCATACATTAAAAACCATGAAACCAAGGGGTCTAAATGTTGATTTTGATTTGATTTGTTTTTTGTAATTATTCATATTTCATTTTATTCAGTAACTTTATTGTTACTCATCTGATTAAGTTATATTTATTATTAAACCCAATCTGTTTAATTTAATTTATTCCCCTTATATACATTTTGTTTATATAAATTTCTTCATATTTTTCATATATTTTTTCATATATTTTTTTATTTTATATTATTCTATTATTATGTTTTTATTTATATTTATATTTATTTTTAGTTATTTTTATTCATATTTAGTTATTTTATTCTATTCCCCCCCTAAGGTTTTCACACCAGTTATGGGCTCTATAATGTTCTTCTACATTAGCTTTGTAATGTTATTTCCTATTGCTCTTGTTATAATATGATATGCTGCTAATTCATGTAACACATCTGTTTCTTTCATCATGGACTTGTGGGTTTGAATGCCCAAGCATAACGGAACTTTCCCTCTGTGTTACCTCCGAACTGATTAACAAAACGAAACTGAGGCTTGGACAGCAACTCCGGAACGCATGACGTAACCGGAAGCAGTCCGAACCCGGAAGTGAACGGCTGAGTCGGCTTTTTCGCGCCAAACTGTACGGATTTAAAAGGGAGGTTTCTGGACTTGATTTTATGCCTGCATTTGGAGGACTTCTTATTTGATGCCCCTGAGGAAGTTCATTTATGAACGAAACGCGTAGGGCTTTCCTTTAGTGCTAGAGTTTCTTGTTTTAATACGTTTTATTTTACTGTTGATTTTATTTAATTTATGCATCTGGTTTTTTTGCTCCTCTGGATTTTTCCACTGGGATATGCCATTCCATCTGAACCTTGATGTGCCTACTTGACACTGCAATTCTGTAAGTGTATTTGTGAATAAAGTGTGTCTTTTTTACTTGGATACTCTGCACTATTATTTATCTTTTTCTTCCTATGCATGATTCTGATGATCCACAAGTCCTGAATTCTTCACAGCAGTATATTTGATGTGCCTTCAATCAAACTGTTTTTGTGAGTGCAATCATTTAAACCACAATTATAGTATTTTGCAACAGTATTGCGCTATGTCTTTCTCTATTATTTCTGTATTGTAGATTGCCATTTTTTTGGTGTTTTGTTGTTACTCTAAGGAGATGGCACGCTTGATAGTAGAGGTGGAAGTCTGGCAGTGCCATGCCTCCCCGCTCCTTCGGCTGGGTGAGTTGAGAGAATTTGAGCCTGGGCTTTTTCCCCTGACCACACGTATTCTCTCAGGGTCCTATGTAGTGTCGCGAAGTACGTGTTAGGTATGCTTATGGGTATCGCCTGCATCAGGTACAGCAGTCTTGGTAAAAAAATCATTTTAATGACTTGTACCTGGCCAAACCAGGAGATGTGGGGGTATGACCATTCCCCGGCATCTCTCTTGAGCACTGCTAACATTTGGGCGAAGTTCTCTCTAAAAAGGTCCGCGCTGTTTCGGGTGAGCCAGATTCCTAGATATCTTATTTTTGTGTCCGCCCATTGGAATGAGAAGCTCTGGCGGAGAGGTGCCTCCCTTTTTTGGGGTATAGAAATGTTAAGAACGTATGATTTGGTGTAGTTAATTTTCATATTGGAGATCTCCCCATAGTCTCTAAAAGCTTTGATAATGTTGGGAAGCGAGATTTCGGGTTTGGATACGAAGAAGATAAGGTCGTCGGCGTATGCCGCCACCTTGTGCTGTGTGGGGCCTTTAGTCACCCCCGTGATGTCTGGATTGGTTCTAATTGCTTGTAGGAATGGCTCTAGTGCCAGAACGAAGAGGATCGGCGATAGGGGGCAACCCTGTCTAGTGCCGTTCTGTATTGTGAAATCCTCTATGAGGGCCCCATTCACTAGGATCTGGGCTTTGGGTTGCCTGTAGAGCGCCTCTATCCATCCCCTCATGTGTGCCCCCATGCCCAGGTGTGTGAGGGCCTGAAACAGGAATGTCCAACCGATCCTGTCGAAGGCCTTCTCCGCGTCCGTGGATAGCAGGAGAAGGCCCCCGACCCTCCCCCTTTCCCCATGGGCTATTGACAGGGCTCTGATCGTGTTGTCTCTGGCTTCCCGCCCTGTCACAAACCCCACCTGGTCCGAGTGTACCAGGGTGGGGATATGCGGCTGCAGGTGGGTCGCCAGTATTTTTGCCAATAGCTTCGTGTCGCTATTTATGAGGGATATAGGGCGGTAGTTGTGGCAGTAGTCGCTGTCCTTCCCTTCTTTCGGGATGAGCGTGATGTGTGCCCTAAGGGACTGTGGGGGTAGGTGGTGCCCTTCCCTAATCGCGTTAAAGGAGGACAGCAATGGCGCGTATAGGGTCCCTGCAAAGCATTTGTAGTAACGTAGTGGAAGGCCATCGGGCCCCGGGCTTTTGCCCAGTTTGGATGTTTTGACAGCCACCGCTGTCTCCTCCATCGTAATGGGTTCATCTAATGTTTCAGTTACCTCAGGTTCCAGGATTGTGTGCATGTTGTTTCGGAGGAAGTTAGTTATCCGGGTCATGAGGGTGGCTCGCGAATGTGCGTCCTGTGGGGACGGTAGGGAATAGAGGTCTTTGTAGTAGGAGCGTATGATGTTGTGTATTTCGGTAGGGAGACGGTGCGTTGTCCCCTTTCCGTCTTTAATTTTGTCAATATATGTCAGCTGTCTAGGCTTAGTTAGCATTCGTGCTAGCAGTGTCCCGCTCTTGTTGCTGTTAGCTTCAAAGAAAGCTCTTTGTCTGGCAGCCTCTCTGTGATGTCTAGCGTTCAGAAGTGTGGTCAGTTCCCTCCGCAGCTGGAGTAGCTTAGCCTGTTGTGTGGGGAGGTTATCCCTTTTGTTAGAGTCGTCTGTCGTTTGTATTTCTTGTATGAGTGACGTGATACGTGCCTCTCTTTGTCGCTTCAATAACGACCCCTGTTGTATGAGGTGACCCCTTATTACGCATTTATGCGCCTCCCGTATGTATGTGGGTGAGGATTGGTCTGGTGTGTTAGTCATGAAGTACTCAGTCAGTGTTCTGTCCGTCTCAGTCCGGACGTTCGGTAGGGACAGTAGGTAGTCATTTAGTCTCCACTTAGTCGCCTTTGGTCTGAATATTGGTGAGGAGAGAGTGAGTGTTACCGGTGCGTGGTCCGACCATGTTGCTGTTCCCAGGTCTGTTGTCTTTACTAGTGTTAGATGATGGTGGGTCGTGAAGAGATAGTCGAGTCGTGAGTATGTGTTGTGTGGGTGGGACAGGAACGTATAGTCCCTCTCATCCGGGTGGTGTGCCCTCCAGCAGTCTATCAGTTGTGAGCGCTTGAGAAGGGCTTTTATGTGGCTCAAGTGCTGGGTCGGGACCCTGGAAGATCCTGTGGACGAGTCCCATTTAGGGTCCAATGTCAAGTTAAAGTCCCCCCCCAGAATCAGTATACCCTCCGTGAAGGTTTGGAGTTTGCGCAGTGTGCGGTTTAGAAAACTATAGTGCCGTTGGTTCGGGGCATATATGGTTGCGAAGGTATAGGTAGAGTCGGCTATGGTACCCTTTAGGAACAGGTATCGTCCGTCCGGGTCGGACTTGGTCTCTATTTCATGGAATGGTACCCTTTTGTGGAGTAATATGGCGACCCCTCTTGATTTGTTTGTCCTATAGTCACTGTAGTATCCCCTGGTGTATCTGTGGTCGGTCATTTTGGGCCGATGCCCTTCCTGAAAGTGCGTTTCCTGAATGTAGACCACGTCAGTTCTAGAGTTATGGAAGTCCCTTAGGGCATTTGTGCGTTTCTCAGGTTTATTCAACCTCCTTGCGTTTATGGTGGTGATTTTCAGGTCTGCTTGGCGGAGTGCCATGCTAGGACCCCTGGGGGAACCCAGGGTGGTTGTCTAAGGGAGATGGTCAGAGGAAAGGAGGGGGTGGGTGGCGGGGAGGGGGGTGAAATAGGGGGGGAGAGAGTAGGGGTGGGTGGTCAGTCTGTGGTGAACCAGCGTCCGTCAGGTCGCTGTCTAGGATGTGGGTAGCCCGGGACGGGTAGTCACCCTCCCACCAGGGGCTTGGGGTGACCCCCGTTCGGGGTCTGTTACCCCCTCCTGTTAGGGGTCGAGGGAGGTCGCGAGTCTCGTGGCAGCACTCATGAGTGTGTGGACTATTACTGCACCAGTCCTTTAAGTCCTGGAGTACGTTGCCCACACAGTCCCCTGTCGGCTCCTTGTGCATTTTGGTAGCTTATGTATTCCTCGCTGTCTAGAGTGCGGCCCTGGGCCGTGTAGCCTTCGTGCGTGTCGGGTCTCTTGTGGGTCAAGAAGTGGCGTGTGTGGGGGGGTCTGTAGTAACCATACAGCATTTAAACATTTGAACATTTGTACATTTGAAATATTGCAGGGGCAGAGATAACAGTAAGGGGGAAAGAAAATCTGCAGCATCTCTGGCCCTGTCACATCCCTGCAGCCTATACCCAGTGCCCCCGCGGGGCCCAACCCCCATCCCCCAACCCCGATGGCAACATCCCCTTAAACATTGTGGCCCACAAGTAACAGCCCTCCATGCCCGCTTTTTCCCTCCCCGGGAGCCCGGGTCGTCACGTAGCGGATTGGGGATCCCCGGCCCAACCCAACCTAGGGCACAGACCTCCCCCCCCAACCCCCCACCCGGGTCCCCCCCTCTCTATGGCCTTACGGCCCTCACCAGTCTGATTATCAGGGGACCTCCACTGTTGGTGCGAGGTCCCTCCGGCCTCTCTGCTGGTCGGCCTGTGTCCGTCCCTAGAGTGTCATTGCTTAAGTCCGGCAGTCCCCAGCATAGTTAGCTTAGGTTTCGTCTGGTGTGCCTGGTGAGTGCTGGGATGGGCTGGGGCATGGTGTCTGGCTGCTAATGGAGAACGTTGCTCGGTGTCGGGTGAGTAGGGCCTGGGCGGGCCGCGGGGCCCGGGCGGCATACCTGGCGTGGTACACAGCGGCCCCGGACGGGTGCATTGCCTGTTGTCGGCCCCGTCGTGGTCTCAGTGGTCTCTGCTGGGGTATTTGGGTGTTAGTGGCAGGTAGGTAGAACGCCAGTGGATCTGGCCACGGCATCTGGAATCTGGGGGAGCTGCAGATCCCGGATCAGCTCCGGCAAGTCCTCCGCCTCTTGTACCAGGAAGGGGCCTGTCGGTGTAAACATTTGTAATCCGGTTGGGAATGTCCAGCGGTATCGGTGCTTATTGGATTGCAGAACCCTCGTGAGCGGTCGCATGGCCCTGCGGTAGGCCAATGTCGCTGGGGAGAGGTCTGGGAATAATTGTATCAGCGTACCGTTAAGAGGTATTCGGTCGGGGCGTGGCCAACTGCCGACCGGAGCAGCCGCATGTAACGATCGCTCCGTGATCCGCCGTGCCTAAAGCAACGATAAGCCGTCTGGTGAGCTCGAAAAAACTATCCCCAGGGAGCGGACACTACTGTGGACACACATGGCACCCCCAAGACAGACCAAACTGACCGATCCGGTGCGGCAATCTGGAAAAAGCCGCATGCGGCAAATCCAAGATGGCGGCGGGTCCGCGCCACATTCACCGTGCTCGGAGGGAATACCTGATCCAGAAGACTGCACTATCGCTCCAGAAGACGCCCCGGTAACAAATAAAAGCCTACACACTATGATGCAGGACCTGAAGGGTTCCCTGAGAGCAGATCTCCGCCAAATAGCGGATGACTTACGCAGCGACATCCAGGAGCTGGGGGGAAGGACAAACCAGCTAGAGGCTAAAACTGACGAACTTTGCTTGGCGCACAATGACCTTGTAGACAAAATACAGAAAATGGAGGAAGAACAAACCGCCATGCGCCTTAAACTTGCAGACATGGAGGATAGGGCGAGGAGGAACAATCTACGCTTCAGGGGAGTAGCTGACAACATCCCACAAGAGGCCCTGGCGCACTACATAAAGACCATGTGCGCGGCTCTAGTTCCCCACTTGAAAGAAGAAGCCTGGCTGCTTGATAGGGTTCACCGCCTCCCAAGACCCGCAAGATTTACAGCTGACACCCCTAAAGATATAGTGGCCCGATTTCATTATTATGGCTCCAAAGAAGAATTACTTAAAACAACGAGAAAACTCGCTACCTTGCCAGAACCCTACCAGGGGATCAGTGTGTATGCTGACCTTTCGGCAGCCACCATGGCGCGCAGACGGGAATTCATTGATGTTACTAAAACTCTGAGGAACCACAATATACCTTACCGATGGGGATACCCGACGAAGCTTCTTATATGGCATGGAGGGAAATCGGTGGTAGCCCTGGAACCTGAGGCGGGACTAGCCAAGCTAAAAGAATGGGGCCTACATCACGCCATGGGACAGTCACCTAAACAAAAGCCCCCACTACCGCGAAGAATGAGACCTGAATGGACTCTCGCAGGCTCCCCGGCGAAACTGAACTGAATTGAATACTCTATCTTCCATGGACTGATGACTATCCTTGGCTACGCACGTCTTCAAGGATCACTTGAGTATCGCATCGCTCTTATTGTCACCAGAATATTATATGCTAATTTTCCGTTTCTTATACTCTGCAAAAATTAGGCCATTAATGGCTCAATAACTGTTAGAGATGTGATATTGGATAGGGACCCCAGGGCAAATGTTCACTTAATAGATCCCCTGTGACCCTCATAAGTCATGTTTTCAGAGCCCAACACGCTACTCTAAAGAGGTAACTACTAACCGCTAGACACATACGCCTTATCCGCATATGGCCTCGATGCCGACGGGAAGGCCGCAAATTTGGGTAGCTCACTTTAATGACCCTATGAAATTACTTCAGGTGGAGGTCTTTACTACATGACACAGTTATACACCCGTACTGATCCGATTAGCATTAGAAGGGCCTATATAGCAATATTTATTGCATCAACGTCATGGGTCACATAATTAAGAGATTATACCCTGAGGTATACCCCCCTACAAACTTAGGCCCTCACGACAAGAGGCCCTCCAAGACCACCGACTAGGCCCCACGAACAGCGTGGTCTCCAGACCCAGATATATCACACTACAAACTGTCCTCACCCAGGGACATCTCTGCCATGTCCACATATCTCTATTTTGCGTTTCAATATAGGAATAGGATGCACTGCATGCATGTTTGAAATGTATATTCCTATATCTGATATATGGTTATTAGTCGCTACTTTAAATGCCCAGACGACTCAAACGATAAAAGAGGGCACATAACGGCGGAATATCCGCCACCCTACCCAGACCAGATAATGTGTAGTGTGCTTAGACACACACGCCCTGGTCTCTTTCTTTGCACTAACGGCAAAGGAATTATGTATAAAGTTTACTGTATATATTGTTCATATTGTTTATGTTTAATATGTTTACCCTTTTCTCGTATGCTAAACCGTACTATGATCCGAAAGGATGACAATAGCTTCCCGAATATGTACTTGGTACCACGTAACACTCACAGCGGACAGGTGCCAGGCATTCACCTGCAAATCCATAGGACAGGTATTCACCATATAGGGACACAACCCTCCCAGCTGGGATATGTTGCCAAATTATTCCAAATATGTATGCACAAGACAATCAACTCTTCCCGTACAAATGGCATCATTTAAAGTCCTTTCTCTTAATGTAAAAGGCCTAAATAGTCCCCATAAAAGGCGTCTCGCAATTCAAGAAATGTCAAAATCTAACGCAGCGATTGCCTGTTTACAGGAAACCCACTTCTGTTCACGTAAACCACCGAAACTATATTCGAGACAGTACCCCCAAACATTCCATGCATACTCCCCGAGCAAATCTAAAGGAGTATCCATATCATTCCACACAGACTGGGTTTTCCAGGTAATAAAACAACATGCCGACCCCCTGGGCAGATTATTAATCCTGGTGGGATCACTGAATGGCTTCCTGGTTACGGTGGTGTCCCTATACGCTCCGAACGAAAACCAAACTGCCTTCACTCGTAAAGCTTTGAAAAAAATAGACTCATTAAAACAAGGTCATGTCATTATTTGTGGTGACTTTAACTGTGCACCGAACCCCGAATTAGATATGAAGAGAGCACAAAATAAACCCCCCACAGCGATATCTCGCACTAATGGTAGCCTTCTCTCCAAATTGCTTTTTGAACACAATTTATACGACACATGGCGCTCCACCTATCCCACAGAAAAAGACTATACTTATTTTTCCCCCGTTCACATGACATATTCACGCATAGACCTTTGCCTCGTAGATACCAGAACCTTACCGAATATACTAGATGTCTCCATAGGAATGCGGACATGGTCGGACCATGCCCCAGTTGTGATAACATTTGCGGCTCTATACCCAGCAAGGGGACGAGGGAAGTGGAGACTTAATGAAGGGCTGTTAGATAGGGATCAAGTGCTGAAAGTTATCACTAGGGAAGCAACCGACTACTTCAAGGAAAATACCTCAGACGAGATACCGATTAGCACGCTATGGGTCGCCCACAAGGCGGTGATTAGAGGGGTGCTCATCAGGGAGGGAGCAAAACACAAAAAACACCAGACGGAATTACACCTTTCAATTATGAAAGAATACACAGAGCTAGAAGCACAAAATAAATTAAAACCATCCAAACCCCTCTCAAAACGAATAGGGGTCCTACAGAAAGAGCTGGACTCTATTTCTTTAAACACGACAGAACGATGGATGAGGTCCCTGAAGCTGAAATATTATACACAGGGTAATAAAGCGGGTAGACTCTTGGCAAACAAAATTAAAACCAAACAACTCCAATCTAAAATCCCATATATCAACTCACCCTCTAAAGGCAAATTATATAATCCAGAAGATATTGTCAATGAACTAGCGCAATATTATCATAACCTTTACAACCTAAAAAATGACCATAACTCACCACACCCATCCCTAAATGATATACAAGATTTTTTAGAGAACACCACTCTACCCCACCTAGATCCCGGAAAGAGCAGTGCATTAGATTCCCCCTTCACAGAAGACGAAATAAGACGAGCAATATACTCTCTACCAAAACATAAAGCCCCTGGTCCAGACGGACTATCCAATTATTATTATCATAAACTGGAACCGACCCTTACACCAGTCCTGACTGTGCTCTATAACGACATAAAAAACACGGGCTATATGCCTAAAGAGATGCTGGAGGCTCATGTTGTAACTCTCCCCAAGCCAGGCAAATCGCCCACGGTAAGCGAAAATCTCAGACCGATATCGCTACTAAACGCAGACACAAAATTGTATGCCAAACTTTGGGCGACAAGGATCAAACCTCTCCTGGCAGAGTTAGTATCGGAAGAGCAAGCTGGTTTTGTGCCAGGCAGACAGGCAGGAGATAACACAAGACACTTCCTAAACCTGATTCATTGGGCAAGGACTAGTAAGCAGGGGGGGGCCGTTCTGGCGCTCGACGCTGAAAAAGCGTTCGACCGTCTGAACTGGGACTATATGACACTAACACTCACGAAAATGGGGTTCTCTCCCTCCTCCCTGGGGGGTATTATGGCCCTCTATCGGGCCCCATCAGCAAGAGTCTTCAACTCTGGTTTCTTATCCAAGCCGTTTGACATCAGCAACGGCACCCGTCAGGGCTGCCCGCTCTCACCCCTCCTGTTCATCCTGAGCCTAGAACCGGTCATAAACCGCATTAAAACCCACCCAGGAATCAAGGGCCTAGACACACCAGCTGGAGTTCAGAAAATTGCACTATTTGCGGACGATGTCCTACTCTATCTGACACAACCACACACCTCCATCCCGAACCTGATGGACCTTCTGTCTCAATATGGGGAGGTCTCCTATTACAAGAACAACCTTAAGAAAACTCAGGCACTACCCATAGGCCTTCCCCCACAGATGATACAAACCCTAAAAGCTTCACACCCTTTTGACTGGAGATCAACATCCCTTAAATACCTAGGCATAAAATTAGCAAAATCTGACTCACTATTAGTGCAAGAAAATTATATATCTATGATCCACAAACTACAGGCACAACTAGACTCCTGGCAGAAACTGGAGGTGTCATGGTTAGGTAGAATACACACCACGAAAATGATGGCACTGCCGCATGTACTATACCTCTTTAGAACGCTACCGATAAAATTACCAGATAAAATCCTGAAGAGATTCCAGTCGATCTTTAATGCATACATCTGGAAAAAAAACCCCCCAAGGATCTCAAGACGCCTCACATGGCAATCTCCTTTAAAGGGAGGTCTGGGAATTCCAGACGTGAAATCTTACTATAAGGCAGCACTTCTAGCGCAAGGACTGGAGGTCCTGACTAATCCCAAACCCCCGGTATGGCTGCGCCTAGAAAATGCATGTTTACACCCACACAACCTTGCACAGATACTTCAGACGCACACATCATGGGACACAACACAAAGCAAACCACTGACAAACACACGCTTTTTAATAAATAGCTGGTCAAGATGGGCCACCACCCTCACCGGTGCAGAAAATCTCACATTCTATGCTCCTACAAGCGCTCTTGCAGCACTATCACATAACATACCTATGACATCCTGGATTCAAAAAGGGATCTCACGTATTCACCAAATGTTCACTCCACAAGGCCTTAAGACCTTCCCAGAACTACAAACAGAGTTTAACTTAACGACTAAAGACCTTTTCACTTACATAAGAGTTAAACATATAATACATACACACAAAATACAGCCCACAGAAGATTCCCAGCTTACTATCTTCGGACGACATTGTATAGGCAAGGGCACAAAACTCAAACCACTTTCCCTATGCTACACTGCCATTAACGGAGCAGACCCACTGTCCAAACACAAGTACATGGATCAATGGGAAACAGAACTTAACATCTCTATCCCTATCCCGCTATGGCTCCAAGCTATCCAAACAACCAAAGCTTCCTCACACAGTCTCTCTCACTGGGAGGCGTACTGCAAGCTCATGATGAGATGGTACTTGGTCCCATGCCGATTAGCACATATGTATCAAGGCGTCTCAAATAAATGCTGGAGATGTGGCATTCATGTAGGCACCCTCAGACATATTTTCTGGGATTGCCCTACTTTGGGGCCGTATTGGCAACAGATAAGAAAGGTCCTCAACAAGCTCATGACGGTACCGATACCCTTTGCTCCAGACTGCTACCTACTTCATCTCTCCCCAACTGTCTTCTCACAACCACAAAAAGTAGTTGCCATTCATATTTTGATGGCAGCTAAGACTAGTATAGCAAGTCATTGGAAAAGTACCAACGCACCTTCCTTCGCGGAAATATGGAACAGGGTAGACACCACATATGAATACGAACTTCTGGCGCATAGGCTTAATGGGCGAGAGGAGTTACACGCAACAAAATGGGCCAGCTGGACTGCTAATAGAACAATCCTAAAACCAATATGCCAGACTTAAGACCAACCAATTAGGAAACACATAATCATTTGGACCATATGGAATAACTGAGCCTAGTACCCTTCCAAAAAACAACACATCCCCGCAGCTGTATAAGCCAAAACATTGACATAAGCTATCCCACTGGCTTGCCGAATGTAGGCCACAACTTACTACCTCCAAGGACATATGTGGCTTTCCTACGCATAGTACAAATAGCATTGTTTCTTTTCTTTCCCTGGTTACTCTCCCCCCTCCCCCCCATTTCCCTCCCACCCCACCCAATCCAGTCACACTACGTCCACACATACGAGACGTAATTCAGGTTCAGATGGCGGAGTATATGGGGTAATCAGTGGATTAAGCTGGTCTAACCTGGGCACAGGTCAAGGAGGAATTTCACAGATCACCAGAATAAGTAATTATACCCTTGCAACTCTGAAGGTTTTTAACAGGCCGTACTACAAACTACAAACTACTTGAGCTGGGTTATGGTCGATGTAACTCCCCCTCCAATAACTAACTAAGAGTTAATAATGAATAATACAAAATGCATGATACAAGAAATATGTAAAGGTTTCATTAACTCGTAAACAACTCATGACTCCGGGAGACCAAAATATCACTCTATTTAATTGTTAATCCGTTTAATGTATAAACTGTCAGGTGAAGACCGACTGCAATCTTATACGCCTGTATACACCTGTTCTCAATCTATCAAATGTCATATATACCTTATGTAACGTGTATGTACTGGATATCCCCCTCCCTTACTCTTCTCTTCTGTATCCCATCTGTCTTTTTGATATATATGAAAAACTTGAATAAAAAGTATACATTGAAAAAAAAGAGGTATTCGGTCCATCTCCCTGGCCCGTTGGAGGATTTCCTCTTTGAGTGGGTAGTTTGCTAGACAGCATACAATGTCTCTGGGGGGATCTTCAGGAGACCCCTTGGGGCGGAGGGCCCTGTGTGCTCTTATGAACTCTATGTTGGAGGCCTCTGGTCTTCTGAGGATCTGTTGAAGAGTCCTGTCAGGATCTCCTTCACTGGTTCTGAGTTCGACGTACTCTCAGGGATGCCCCTGACTCTAATATTTTGTCTTCTGCCTCTGTTATCGAGGTCTTCAATGTGATTTGCCATCTGCCTGAGTTGGGCTGCTTGTTTGTTTATGGCGTCCGTGTTCGCCGTTTGCACTGAGTGCGCGTGGTCGGAGTCCGCCTCCAGTTGCGAGACTCTATGGTTGAGGCCTTGTAAATCGTCCCTCATGGCGTGAAGCTCCTCTGTGATGGAGTGTTGTAGGGCCTTGTTTGCCTCTCTTAAGTCCTCTTTTGTTGGGATGTTGCTGAGCATTTGCATCCAGTCTGGGGGCATTGCTGGCGCTCCCCGTGGGGCCGGATCTCCCCCCCAGGTAGACGGTGGAGTAAGGTCCGCGGCCTTGGAGTCGTTTGAGGCCTGTGAGGTGAGGTCGGCCGGCGTGGTAAGGTATTGCCTTATCGACGGGGCTGGGGGCCCCCTCGGGGTATCGGCAGATTGGGCAGCTTGTGTTACCCTTTGTGATTTCCCCATCGTGGGGTCCGACACGTCGCTTAGCAAGGAGGTAAGCTGAGCCAGCGGGGCGCTCACCGTTTATGCTGCCATTGCTCTCAGCGTCCAGGCCACGCCCCCAACTACCTTAGACTTGTGCAAGGGTTATTGGCAGATCCCGCTAGACTTGGCCGCCATACCTAAGTTGGCATTCGTCACCCCATTCGGGCTATACCAATTTCGGGTTATGCCCTTTGGGATGAAGAATGCTCTGGCCACCTTCCAAAGGATGGCGGTACGACTTCTGGAGGGAATACAGGACTTTGCATGTGCATACTTGGATGATATTGCTATCTATAGCAGCACATGGGAAGTCCCCCTGACGCACTTGGCTACAGTATTTGGGAGGATACAGGAGACAGGGCTCACCCTAAAATCCGAGAAATGGCATGTGGGAATGGCGGAGGTTCAGTACCTAGGGCATAGAGTTGGGTCCGGGAAACAGCGCCACGAACCAGCCAAAGTAGAAGCCATAGCCAACTTGCCCCATCCCCGCACCATGACACAAGTGTTGGCATTCCTAGGCACCTCAGGGTATTACTGGAAATTTGGCCCTGACTATAGCGCCCTGGCCAAACCCTTCACCGACTTAACCAAGAAGGCCTTGCCCAAGCAGGTAGCATGGTCCCCGGAGTGTGCAGCAGCCTTCCAGAGACTTAAAATTGCCTTAAGTGAGGCTCCAGTATTGGCGGCCCCAGACCCTGCTAAAACCTTTCTCGTCCACACAAATGCATTCATGTTTGGGCCATGCTGAGCCAAGTGGGGGAATATGGAATGGAGCACCCGGAGGCATATATCAGTCGTAAGCTATTACCTCAAGAAATCAGCTATGCCACCGTGGAGAAGGAGTGTCTGGCACTAGTATGGGCACTAAAGAAGCTCTAACCGTACCTTTTATGGCCGTGCATTTACACTACTAACTGACCATAATCCTCTCATTTGACTCAACCGAGTGTCTGGAGACAATCCCCGGTTGCTTCGCTGGAGCTTAGCTTTGCAACCCTACAATTTTACCCTACAATATCGGCCGGACAAGCAGAATGGTAATGCGGATGGGCTTTCCCACCAAACGGACTTGGATATTTGACTGTTACCCTGACATCCCCAAGCCAACCCGGCAGGGCCTAGGCTGGGTATGCCGACCCATGGGACTAAGGGGGAGTATTGTGAAGAAAATAGACTTATTTTTGCCATTTTCTTCTTTTATTCGTGACTTTCCGCTGTATTCGTTTATTTGGGATTTATTGGTTCGGTAGATTAAACTACCGAACACCGACCACCGTCCTGGCTCATTACCTTCAAAGGGAACCATCTATTAACCGCTCTCTGGGTGGCCACCGCTTGTATATGCGAATACCATGTGCAAGAGAAGACGGCAGCCATCTTGTTTGCACGAAAGGAGGCAGTGGGACTTGGTCATCGAGTGTCTGAAACTTGGCTTCCCGAACCACCGCTGAAACTTACGAACGCCTGCTTCCTTTTGTTGCCGAACAGCTAAGAGAGAGCCATTTGGTAGTTTGGTTCATACGAACACTGGGAGCAATCGCTCCTATGAGCCAGGAGCAGGGCCAGACTGGGAAAAAAATAAGGCCTGGGCGTTTTACAATCAGAGCGTCCCCCTAAGAAGGGGGTGGGGCCAGAGAGAGTGTGTTTTGTCATCACTAATGACAAGCGCCAATGACCAGCGCCACCGCTGCTGAGAATTGAACCCGCAACCCCCCCAAGGATTGAACAAATTTTACGAAACCAGCATTACTTCACTGAGCCATCTCACCATACCCCCTCCCGGTTCTCTGCACCACGTGTGCAGATATACCCATCCGAAAAGCCTCCAAGGCAGCGCTAAACCGAAAGAAATGCCACAATATTCCTTGCTGTCAATCCCCAGAACCATCAGACTCGAGCGAAGGACCCAAAGAGGGCCGTGCATACTGGGGGCAGCTCACAGTTCTCCTCCACAAAGGAAAAGTGCAACAGCCGAACCCCCATACCCTTCCCAAAAACATCCGACCTTAAATGACAAATACGCATAGTGATATAATCCGCAGGGAGCCGAATGGCGGCAAACAATACCCCACCACCGCATGGCCTACTAGGTATCACCAATTCCCCAACATGCATGGCCCCAACAAATGCCAGGGAATAGGCCAACGCAAAGAAAACAGGCCTCAAAATAGGTACCAGACCAGAGGGGGAATCCCACCCAATCTTGTCAGGAGCATAGCATAGCCCAACTTCAAAACTGCTCCCACTAGAACAAACGCAAAGCTGTTTCCGTATTAGGTGTACGTGACAACCATTATACCACAGAAACCATGTCTACGCCTTACCTTTATAGGGTCAACAAGGTCCGAGAGACTGACCCACGGACAAATCCCGCAATCTGCCAGACCAAGCTACCACACCTCCACCGGGCATGGAGTCCTTTCTAGCTCCGCCCGTGGGCCAACGCCAAAAAAAATCACAACCATCGCGAACGAGGGAGAGTATCCACCTCAACAACGTGAATGCCAGGAATATGCTCTGCCCCCCAAGACACATTTAGACATAAGCATCAGAGCCCCCAAAATGCCGCAGCAAGCCACCGACTGGAGGGGAGGAGGCTGCCGGACGATTGACAGCTTGAACCCCACTCAGAGTGCGCAGCGAAAAAACACTGCATTTATCCCAAAACTGGGACCCCCCAAATGCCTCTTGCATGGGGAAGTCCTGATGCCCATTCCTTGCGAGGCCAGAGACATGCCAACCGTCCGGCCAACAGGCAGCACAACAGCTCAGGCACAGAATCACCCCAAGCCCAACCAAGCCACACCTCGGGAAGAAGTGTAGGACCGAGTTAGAGACCTCAGGCACCTGCCAGTAGGACCTGCCATCATACGTGGCCACTATATCATCCCGCAGAGCCAGAGACACCCGAACGAAGCGCCAGGGTCCGGCAACCCCGGACATAAAGCAGTCGGACCTTTATAAAGTCCTAGGGCCAGCCAAGTCCCAACGTAAGCTGCAAACTGGATGCGAGGCAAGAGGCCTTAACCCACCACAGAATCAATCTCGATGGCCCAGCGTCCCCCAAGAGATGCCCTCACACACCTAAAAAACCCACAAATGCCTGACAAACGAAGAATCAAACAGTTTTTCCCTTGCTCCTCATTGGGCACTGTAACGGCACCACCAGGCATAAAAATGGTTAACAGCCGTTTAGAAGATCTTCCCCTTCCAGAGATGCAGGCACAGCTACTGCAGGACACCAAACTCCCGAACTGAATACAAGGGAATGCTCCAAACTCCCGAACTGCATCCAAAATAGCACTCCAAACTCCTGAACTGGAACCTCACGGATACTACCTGAATGGTATTTATGCATGAAAGACGACACCTTCGGCTCCCTGGACCTCACATTGCCGCTTGGGAGGAAGAACGGCACCTTCGGCTCCCTGGAACTCACACTGCTGCTGGGTAGGGAGGTTGATGCTCTCCGCTCCCTGACACTCACTCTGGGGTTGGGGATCTGGGCCGACTGCCCAGCATCCCTGTAGGGCCGGTAGAGAGACCTCGGTCCCATCTGTACCTGCTGGCTGGGGTTCCTCCCAGTAAACCTCTACGATATCCTTCCAGCTGAATGGCTCTAGACCTGGTTCTGCTACCCAGTTCTCTAGCTCTGCTTGCAGGGTAGACTGGGGCTGAATGGCGCAAAGCAGGCGTTAGTAGGCCTGCTCCAGTTCCCACTCCATGGTTGCCAGGTGCATCATGTCTGGTTTCACCGCGCAGTCAACAGGCCAATCATGCATTCCCATCCTGTAGTCAAGGATGTCTTAAAATCAGAAATCCTCCGTGCTGCCAAAATCAGGTTCCTCCTCCATGGCATACAGTAGTTGACCAGGACCATTGTATTCGTTCCCCTCAGGCCTGTCGAGCTCCTCCTTACCGGGGGTATGCTGTACCGTATACCACCATAGGGCCTGGTAGGCGTCCTCCAGCCAAATCTCCTTCCATACCAGTCTCTCGAGCTCTGTTACCCACTCATCCAGGGGCTGCTCTCCCAGGAAAGACATTCGCAGAGCCACTTCCCTCTGGATCCGCTTCTCTTCAGTGGGGAGCTTCTTGCCTCGCTGACGCTGCACCTCCTCCAGGGCCTCGTCCCAAAGTTGCTTTTTGGTGGACTCTCGGTAGTACAACATGTTCTCCTCCGATACGGGCCCCTCCTGCAGGGTCATGAGCTCCTGCAACCTCCAGTAATATTCCTCTTCCATATAGCTGCACGATAGCTAGCTCTATCCCTCTATTGTAAATCCATAGCGTTACCAGTGTCTCTGAGCTGCTTCTCCTCACACTAGGACAACATCCCACCGCTGCCTTCAATGTAACGGATCACCTGGCACCCCAACTGGGTAGCTCCGTTGAAGGATGCTCCTAGCGCTTACAGAGGGCTCCAAGCGCTCCACCAGACACCACAACCACCGTAGACCCCACGAACCGCCGCAGCTTGGTTGGGGTCTCGCCGTCTCCTACCCACTGTCATGCCAAAAAGCATGAGTTGGTGTTTGATGTGTGTTGAGATATGTTAAGAGTTGTTTTTTTGTAAACCTTGGGATGATATTTATTGTGGTCTTTGATCTTGCACCAGGCCTAGACCATAAAAAATCTAGATAGCCATCACCAGAGCTGGACACAAGGAATTGCATAGAGTGGGCAATAAACTGCCAGACCAACCCCCTCTGATTCCCCCTCTCCCCCCGGGGTCTGCCTACTGAGAAACAACTAGTTTAGATATATAATAAGGGTGCTGGACTATCCATGATGTTCAGTTATTAATTTTTCTTTTGTCAGCAACTTCTAGGAGACCTATACCATCTAAGACTCCTACAAGAATTATATATGGGGTAAATATATGTAAGGACTTTCTTGTGTTTTCTCCTATTTTTATTTTATGTACTGTTTTGCAATTTATCTGTATGCCATTTATTTCTGAATTTTGTACTCAGCACTGTGAATCTTTTTTGTCAAATTAAATGTTTACTTAATCAGCTTGTGTCTCTGTTCTCTATGAGCTTCACTCTCCAGAGGAAAGCTCAGGTAAACACGTTACCAAAAAAGGTTAATTATATGTGTTTGATCAGTAAAAGTAGAACTGTGATTCTATAATTCTCCTGTGTGTGGGGTAACCTAAGACGGGTTTAAAAGTCTTGGTGGTGGCAGTTAAGTGTGTACTAGGGGTTTAGTATAGAAGGGATTGCAGGGGTTAATTGAGTGGTGACTGGGACCCTGTCACTTCCACACTCTCCCCACTGTCTCGGCTGGGCCTATAGCCTACGCTCGTGACACCCACCCTGGACCTTCGACAAGGTTCCAGTGGGTGAACCTCTCCTCCAAGAGAGTGAAGCAGGAACAAGCTCTTAAAAGAGCATAGCAGGGTGGCCACGGACCGCATGGAAACGGTCGCATAAGCCGTGAGCTCCACCGAGCCGTGGGTCCCACAGCGTGAAATCACAGCGAACGGGCCGCCCTTCAAAGCCACCCACAAAGATTAACCTACCCTGCACACCATGGCTTCAAAATCCGCAAAGAAAATGAAGCAGAAAACGCTGGAATCCCACTTACAAGTGCAGCCTGCTACTCCTGCACGGATCCAAGATGGCGGCGGCAGAACGCGATCGCCTGCATGGGACTCAGATGCTGGTGAGAGTCAAAGCAGCTTTCCCTCCACTGTCACTGCCCCATCCACACAGGTCACAGCCCCAGCCACAGATGCTTCCATTAGCTCCATGCTAGATACCCTTAGAGCAGACCTCGGCTCAGACTTTTACAAACTGGCAGCAGACATAAGAGCTGACATACAAGTGCTGGGGGACAGGACTGCACATTTGGAGGAGCGGACAGAAGGATTGCAAGAAGCCCACAATGCCCTTGCAGAAGCCCATACTGCACTAGAGAATAAGGTATCCTATTTAGAAGGGAAAATAGCTGACAATGAAGACCGGGATAGAAGAAATAATATCAGAATCCGCGGCATTTCTGAAAACATCAAACCGCAAGAACTTGCGCAGTATGTGCAAACGCTATTCCAAACTATAATCCCTACACTAACGAAGGAGGACCTTCGCCTTGACAGGACGCACAGGCTCCCTAAACCAAAGTACTTACCTGCAACTACACCACGAGATGTCATCACCAGAGTTCATTACTTTACAGTAAAGGACTAGATAATGCAAACATCCAGACTCAACGCAGAACAGCCGGACGACTATGCAGGCATCAAGCTCTTCATCGACCTCTCAGAGACCACCATGTCCAAACGACTGTCATTTGCTCCCATAACAGCAGCACTACGCAACGCCAATATCCTGTATAAATGGGGTTTTCCTACCAAGCTCGTTGTAAGAAGAAACGGAGTGGACCGGACCATCATGTCGCTGGAAGAAGGCCTAAAGCTCCTAGGGGACTGGAATATCACAACTCCGGTGTTAGATAATCGCAGGCAAGACCTACCACCGCCACGCAAAATGGCGAGAGACTGGCAACAGGTTCCATGGAACAGAACGCCACCACCGGACCGCAGAGACCCTGCTATTTAAATCCTCACAGACTGTGCACCCAGACACGTAACTCACACAACGTGTTCATTATTGTATTGCAAAAACCGCAGTTGTTTATGGTTGAATGTTTTATTCCTGTGTATCATGTTTTAACGTGCTTCAGTATAAAATGGCGGCCAATAGTTAAAGCCCATGGCCGGCGCTGAGTCACCGCTCACTGCTGTGCTGCGACTCACATTTAAAAGTATACCTACACAGCTTACCTATAATTTGACTTTACTTGTGTTATCATAGACGAATAAGGTACGCATTGGTTATTGTATCCAACACTTCTCTACCACCCACCCCCACACTAGGCTTATAGAGTAGGCTAACATATATCCGTCTGCATAACCTTGCAACAGGCCCTAAAGGCTAACGGATTTCTGTACATAGTTTTCTTCCTCCCCCATCCCCCACCGACCTGCCCAACCGGGAAATACCTACCATAACACCGAAAATACCCACACCCACTAGAACTCCCCCACCCGAGCCTAAATTTGAGTGGTTGCCATATATTATATTGCAGTTTTTTCATCCGACATGGCCGTCAAGTTCCTATCACTCAATACGAAAGGTTTAAATTCACCCAACAAGCGCAGGTTGGCACTTCAGGAGGTCAAGAGAAAGGGTGCCCATGTAGCTTTCTTCCAGGAAACCCACTTCAAATGGGGTGCGAAACCCAGATTCGACTCTCCCTGGTTCCCAATATCCTATCATGCGTGCTTCCACAAAAAAAAAGAGGTGTCTCGATACTGATTAGTAAAAATGTTGTCTTTGAATTACTACGTAAGATAGGTGATAGAAAAGGGAGATATCTGCTATTACAATGTCGCAGCAATAATCAACCGTTTACCCTAATGAATGTTTATGGTCCTAATGCAAATAAACCAGTGTTTATAGCTAATGTGTTCTCTCTTCTATCGTTGCATAGCTTTGGGGAGGTAATTCTTGGAGGCGACACAAACTTCCTTCTCGATATCAACATGGACTCCTCCGTCACAAAAACGGTAACCACGACAACAACGAAACAAAGACAAACACAAACAGCCAACATCTGTCGCACACTGCAGACACATAACTTTGTAGACCCCTGGAGAATAAACCACCCAGCGGAAATAGATTACACATGCTATACCGCTGCACATAACAGTTATTCTATAATTGACAGATTCCTACTTAAAAGTACGTCCCTAGAGAAAGTAATTGAAACAGAGATAGGCGTCATTTCCTGGTCAGACCACGCTCCTATCACGATGTCTATATCTGAGCGATTCTCCAAGGAAGATAGAATTCCTTGGCGATTAAACGAATCTTTACTTAACGACCCTATCGTAGTATCCCACATCACAACGGACCTCCAAAATTACTTTACTGACAATTTACACCCGGATACGTCCCCAGACTACCTATGGCTTGCACATAAAGCAGTAATAAGGGGCAGCTTCATAAAGTACGCCAGTCAAGCCAAAAAGGCACGCCAAGCCACGTACACAGAACTAATTTCAGAAATTACTTCCCTAACTCATAGAAACAAAAGATCACCGTCACCGACCACGCAGACCGCTCTACTGAAAGCCCACACCAAATTACAAAATTTTGAATTAGCTAAAACCACATATCTACTACAAAAACACAAACATAATTACTTTGCCTCTGGAAACAGAGCGGGAGCTATATTGGCTTCTCAGCTCAAACAAAGATCACCCGCATCCAGGATTGCCTTCCTAAACAAACCGAACGGTCAGAAAATCATTGATCCGAAGCAAATTGTAAATGCATTCTCGGACTATTACCACAACCTGTATAATCTCAAAGACGACAACGAGACAAAGGTCCCCACACTCTCAGATATTGACAATTTCTTATACACCTTCCGACTCTATCGCCCGATGACATACACCAACTATCCCAACCACTATCCGGAGAGGAAATATCTAAAGCCATAGCTGACTTGCCATTGCACAAATCCCCAGGGCCAGATGGTCTCCCCAATAAGTATTACAAAGTCTTCTCACAAGTATTGACCCCTCACCTACTAAATTTATACCAACACAGTGTTCAGACGGGTACGCTCCCCTCGGAACTACTACTAGCTCATATTTCCACACTGCCCAAGCCAGGCAAACCTCCCACCGCCTGCAAAAACTTCAGACCCATTTCCCTCTTAAACGGGGATGCCAAGCTCTACGCAAAAATATTAAGTAACAGACTCACACCCGTGATAGGTAACTTAATCCACAATGACCAAACGGGATTCGTCAAGGGTCGTCAAGGCTCGGACAATACCTGTAAGGTCCTCAACATCTTGGCGACATTAGAGAAAGGATCGGGCGGGGGCCTCCTCATGGCACTAGATGCAGAGAAGGCCTTTGACCGACTCAATTGGGCATACATGCTACGGGTGCTGAAAAAATTCGGCTTCCCTGACGACCTCACCAAAGGCATTATGGCATTATACACGACCCCAGCGGCTAAAGTGGCCCACGGAGGCTACATCTCTGACCCCTTCCAAATTTCCAACGGTACGAGACAGGGTTGTCCCTTATCGCCCTTACTCTACATCCTTTCTCTCGAACCCCTTGCACAAAAAATAAGGAACGATCACAACATACAAGGCATGACTATCTTAGGACGCGAATATAAATTAGCATTGTTCGCAGATGACATCCTATTGACTCTAGGGGACCCGCAATCCTCACTACCACACCTGATGGAGGCCCTACAGGAGTTTGGAGAGGTATCACACTACCGCCTAAACCAAGACAAAACCCAGGCATTGCCCATAAAACTCCCTCCTCACATTACGACCTCCCTGAAGGAGCGATATGTGTTCGATTGGAGGTCATCTGCACTAACTTACCTTGGTGTAAAGATTGCACCTTCCATAGCCGAAATGCAGAAACTAAATTACCTCACCCTGCCACAACAGTGTAAAAAAGACACACACAAGTGGTCGCAGACACATATCTCTTGGCTGGGCAAAGTAAATGCATTCACAATGATGATACTACCCAAATTACTTTACATTTTCAGAATGCTCCCCATTTGCATCCCACAAACACTTCTAAAAACGCTCCAGGCTATATGTAATGCCTTCATCTGGGGTAACAAAAAACCACGCATAGCCAGATCGACTCTGTATAGACATACGAAACAAGAGGGCGTAGGGTTGCCCAATATAGGCCTCTATTACAAAGCCTCTGCGTTGGCCACAGGGATACTAATGCACACCGAGGAGGGCACCACACAGTGGGTGGACATGGAAAAAGCCCAATTCAAGGATAATCGGGCACTAGCATACCTCTGGACACCAAACACTTTTAGGACAGCACAGCCGCACCTACTGCCCACCACAAAACTCACTATCCAGTTCTGGACAGCATACTTGGAGACTTTAGGGAAAAAACACTCATTCCAGGATAGGGCCCCTCTACTAGCCCTTAGATCCATCTCACCTGACATACGTCTCAAGAGCTGGGAGCGGGTAGGAATAACGCACATATACCAATTACTCCAACCCCAAGGGGTGATACCATTTCCGGAACTACAACAGAAGTGGAGTCTACCCAGAAACGCTATTTTCACATACTTACAACTCAAAGGGATCATCTCAGCACATGTGCATAACAAACACACAAACCCCAACAGCATTACACTACCAGCAAAGGCAATACTTGACCGATGTTGGAAACACCCAACAAAACCAAAAGCTATTTCCTTGTGCTATACAGCATGGGGGCACACGACACCCAATAACACGCCACACTGTAAGACACTTTGGGAAAAAGATTGTGCCATTGCTCTCACAGATGAGGAATGGATACAAGCACTGAATGATCTGTCTAAATGGACAAAATGTTACTCGCACATAGAAGCACACAAAAAGCTTCTATATAGGTGGTATCTAACCCCACACAAACTCCACAAAATTTACCCGACCACCCCCTCGCTCTGTTGGAGATGTTGCGAAGCTGTTGGTACCTTACTTCACGTCTGGTGGACGTGCCCTAAAATTAACCCTTATGGAATGAAGTGCGCAATACACTACAAGCCCTCAAACTCCCGGGCACGCAAAGCACCCCTGAAATGTACCTGATGCTGAGATTCCCACAGGCATACACGTACTCGCACAAACAACAAAGTGCCATCATAATCCTGGCTGCCTGCAATCTTATAGCCTTAAACTGGAAGTCAACAAAATGCCCTACCAAAACCCAGTTGTGGGACAAAATACAGCAATTCTACATCCACGAAAAAATGTCTACACCTAATTACAATTCTGCACAATTGCTCCACCCCACCTGGTCCCCGTGGGTAAAAATGTATAAGCAGCAGATAGCTGGATAGGAACTTAATCAGTACTTAACAAATCGAACCCCCAGACCTAGTTATAGATATCTAAGACTAACGTTAAGTTAGCTCTATATACGTAAACCTTCTTGAAAAAATTGTTCACTACTTTATGGTACCTCGGTAACCCGAATCCCCCCGGTACCCTAACCCTATTGTTTCACATGATTACCCAAATGATGTTTTGTTACAATCCATGTATTGTTCTTGAAATGTTTTATAATCTGTTTATGTACTTATGCTTCAAAATCAAATAAAAAGTATATTGTAAAAAAAAAAAAGAGCATAGCAATCCCTTGTAGTGATATAGCGATTCCCCCAATAAGGGACAGGACTCTAGATTGAGGGTGAAGTAGAACTGACTGTACTGGCACATACAGCCTCTTTTATTCACATTCTACAAACATAGTACTGCCCACAGAGTTTTGAAGAACAACCAATCAACACATTACATCAGAAATCCTCCCCTCTGCCTGTGATACAATTATCTCAACACAATAGACTAACTTAATTATCACAGGCAGGAAAATACAGTTTTATAAAACATATCACAGGGACCCCAAAACATGCAATAACCCCATAAATATAAATATATCCTCGGAACCGGGGGATTTGAGTGAACCACATATCCAAAATTCACCCAGATCCGTTCAGTAGTTTGGAAGATACGGTTTAATGCAGATTCCGCAGAACATATACAGGCTACATGAAAAATAATTACTGTTAAATGTGTCCCCTGTTCTGTAGTTTAAAACTACTGAACAATGTCTTTGTGCACCAAATACCGGCAAGATGGCACCATGTAGAAAAGTCCAAACAGTGTCTGTGAGTTAAAATGGCCGCCATCCATTGTTCTCACCATGTGCTTCATCCATTGTTCTCACCATGTGCCTCTGATACATAAAATGGTGGCCACCCACTAACTCCACAGTATGTCCCCAAATGGTTCTTAAAGGGCCAGCAGCAGCATAATAAAATACAGTATGCCCAAATCAGTTCCTTAAAGGGCAATACATCCCAGGGCCATAGTCGCAGGGCAGGAGGCTGGCAAACAGGCCCCTCCAAAAAACAGTGGCGAGGTCACTTTCACCACAGAGTTTCTTCCATTGGCAGACAAGGAGAGACAATCTCAACCAAATTCTCCCTTCCTATTTTTTTATTTATTTTTATTTTTTTAAATTACCGTCTAAAGTTATTGGGGCAGCGTCCCAACCCCAATAAGCGGACCCCCCGCACCATGGCGAAAACGCTCAGAGAGTCACACGTTGTAGCAGGAACCACAACGGCGCCTATTATCACTCCTACAGCAACCGTGGTGGTAGCACCCAACACCACCGAAGAAACACTAGCGACACCATGCACGGACGACCCATGAACCCTTGCACAAACCGCACCACTTGAGGTTGCCGCGCGGCGGACCAAACCGGAAAGATGACTACCTAAGGGGGACTCCCAGCATGCTTGTGCCCCCTATTCCCACTGACCCAGACAACCCCAAAGACCTTGACTGTAATGAAGAAATAGCACCTGTGGCGGAACCAACCTCGCCACTGAGAACTGGAGAAGCCTGGTTGCTTGCCTCCTGCCCAGTGATTATGGTCCCTGGGAGGTATTGCCCTTTAAGGGACTGAATTGGGGCTCATTGACTGCTACCATAATGTACTGACCCTTTAAGAACTACTTTTGGACATGTGGATTGATATAATACTGTCCCTAGCCCTTTAAATACTTTGGGGACAGATTGGTACTTTTGTATATGGCACTTCAGACACAGTCGAAGCGGTCAAAGCGGTCGAAGCTGTCGAAGTTACCGAGGTTGTCGAAGTCGTCGAAGCGGCCGGTATCGGACAAAGGACCACGTGGCGGCGGCCATTTTAACTTCGAACACCGCCGACCCTTAACATCAACTCCACTTCGACACTTCGACCAAAGTCGAAGTACAGGCACACTTCGAATGGGACTTAGCCGTTTTTATGCCAGAAATTGACCGACCGCACAGCCCAAATCCATGGAACTGTTTTGGGCAGGAAAATGTGCTTGCGGTCGGTCATAAAAGGACTTCCGTGTAACTTTTGATCCACTGGAGGGATTTGCCTGAATTTTGGAAGTGTTTATGTTTAAAGTATGCTGAGTCTGAATATGTGATTTGTATGTGAATGTGATGTATGGTTTTGAAGTTATAGATATTGTGTAAAAGTTATGTTTTAAACTGTATAATAAGTGGATTATCTCTCAGGCTAAGGGGAGGGGATGTGTGGGTTGTACCATATCTCGGATTGGTTATTTTATGCCTCCCCCTGGGTGTGGCCAGTATGTGTGAGATGGAAATAAAAGCCAGGCTGGATGAGCCAGTCCAGAGTTCCTGTTTTACCCTCAAAGTGAAGTGTCGTCTCATTACTGGGGGAAGGATTTATTGCATGCTGTTTCAGTTGACTGCTAGGAGTGTAAGCCTATTCGTATGGTTCCTATTCAACGGTCTACAGCATTCCTATGCTTGAGAAGATTCATATGCTGCATCGGTTCGGTGATTGTGGTGTCTGCCAGAGTGCTTGGAGTCCTCAGGAAGCGCTAGGAGCATCCATTAACGGAGGTACCCAGTCGGGGTGCCAGGCGATCCGTTACAGCACCGTACTCACCAGCCGATGCTCATTGGGCAATACGTGGTAAAGGAAATGAGGAAGAACCTGGAAGAATTGAGGTAAGTTTATTTTCAACACTATTCAGTCTTGCAGGAGTTCCAGGCGCCATCTGCTGGACAGTCCCGGGAACAGCAGCCAAATACTGTGAGCAGAGCAGCGGAGAGGAGGGAAACTCACACCCCACAGAGAAGGGCAGCCGAGGTATGTAAGAGGGGGGACATAGTGACCAGTAGGGGACACAGGAGAAAGCAGGAGAGAGAGGGGACAGACAGGGAGACAAAGTGAAGGGGGAGGGAGCCAAAAATGGAAGACAGGGCACAGAATTGCATAGAATCGCGAGGGGGGGAGGGGGGGTAGAGAGCTAAACAGGAGGTAGGGGGAGAATGGTGAGAGAGCTAAACAGGGTTGGGGGGCAGGGGAAACAAACCAGACAGGCAGAGGGGGGGTCCAGGCTCAGTCCCTCATACTGGGCTCTAGGCGCTGAATCCAATCCAGGGAGCAGGCGGGCGGGAGCCACACCAGGCTGGAGGGGAGCACATTGCACCTGAAGGTGCCTGCCATTATCCAGGGATGCAGCAGCTCTGAGGGCAGCAGGATTGAATCCACATCCATCCCTCAAGGAGGGAAAGTATGCAGGCCCATGACGAACAGGAGCACAGAGGCAGGGAAGTTGTTTGCTGGCCATAATCCAAAAAGGCACTTAGGTACGATGATCCCTGGCCCCCTACAAACACATAACCACTCCCCTAAACACATACAGTCAATCACTAGCACCATATCCACACTCATAAATGTTCCCTATGTCCGTTTAGCTGTGCTGACTCCCCATGGCCTTGTCTGTTCACTCTAACTGAGGGTTATTTTATATATTATATATATATATACATATATATATACATATATATATATATACATATATATATATATATATATATATATATATGTGAGGGAGTGTGCTGCGTGTGTGTGAGGGAGTGTGCTGCGTGTGCATCTGGGGGTGCTGTGTGAGTGAGGGTGCTGTCTGTCTGAGGGTACTGTGTGTGCGTCTGGGGGTGCTGTGTGTGCGTCTGAGGGTACTGTGTGTGCGTCTGGGGGCGGTTTGTGAGTGAGGGTGCTGTGTGTGTCTGGGGGTGCTTTGTGTGTGAATTTATTTTTTATCTAGATTTATCTATGTGGTTTTTTTTATTAATAAAAATGATAAAAGTTATATAACCCCCCCCTTCTCCCTTCTTACCTTTAGCCTGGGAGGGGGAGGGAGCCGTTCTGCCATGGTAACCGCTGCAATGCTCAGAACTCCTGAGAGGAACCCGGCGGAGCTGCTGCTTAGAGCTCCCCGGGTCCTCTCCTACCTCTCTCAATCCCCAGCCTGCGGCCACTTATAATTGCCTGTGGGCTGGTGAGGATTTGTGAAACTGAATTTGTGGAACTGTTCACCGACCGCACATGGGCAGGAGCCTCATGTGCGGTCGGTGAACTAAGACTTCCGTACTTTTTGAGAACCCCCTGAACCGATCTGGGTGAAATTTGAATATGTTGGTCTCCCAGATTGGGGCTATCAGGGGACATGTCATCTGTGGGGTTACCTTGTGTATAAAGGGGTGTTCCAAGTTTTAGGGAAATTGTGTGTCCTCTGCCTGGAGATAATTGGATTATTCCTTAACTTATCTCAGAATCTCCCAGGCAGAGGAGGGGAGGGTTTTACTGTAAAACTGTATTATGATTAGTTGTTCCTTTTGTTTACTTTGGGAGGTCCTCTTGCAGGAGGATTTCCACAAAAGCCAGTGTGGCGTCAATAAAGATCATTCCTGTTGTACCCTTCATGAAGTCTAGGCTCATGCTTGGGGAATATTTTATTTGCTGGAGAGAATCGTCCTGGAAGCTGTATTACTCTAGACCCTAACTGCAGTTATAATCACTTATGCTCAGCTATTGGGAAATTAATAGAAGACCTCAATACCATAACCACTGACGGTCTTAACGCGGGAATTCCACCCGGCTGGCTTTCTCCAGGACTGCGACTGCCTGGCTGTGTTTAACGGGCAATCTGGTCTCTTGTGCCCCAGTTGTTTACATCCAAAACACCGCATGGGTTGAGAGTAATCCTGGGAATTAAATCGGGGCTGTTGGGAATAAGCGGCCACTGGAGGTGGTGCTGTAGGTGGTGCTGTATATACCGGTGGTTGGTAGGCGGCAGCTGGAGGGGGTGCCGCTGTTCGATACTCCACCCAAGCGATGGTCTTGCCCACAGGGTTATACAGCTTGCGAGCGTCTGTGTACTTGTCCGCCAGGCGAGCAGCTTCAGGTTTCCAGTCCTGGACCCATTCTCTGACTCCTGAGGACAGCTTGTCAAAGAAGTGCTCCAGCAAGAACATCTGCAGCACCTCTTCCCCTGATACGGCTTGGCATCCAGCGATCGATCCAGTGGGATGTCGTGCGGTGTAGGCGGCATGCCCACTCTGTATATGAATCCCCAGCCTGTTTATTGGTGTCTCTGAATCGCCTCCGGTATGCCTCTGGTGTAACGGCATACCTGGTCAAAAGGGCTTCCTTCACCAAACCATAATTAGTAATATCATCATCTGGGATGGCCCTGAATGCCTCGCTGGACCAACCGGACAATTTCCCAGACAAAATGGAAACCCATACCTCTGCGGGTACCTGGTGTAGGGCACATTGCCATTCAAAATCGGCAAGGTACCCATCAATTTCTCCTTCTGCCTCAATAAAAACTTTAAAAGCAGCAAAATTTACCTTTTTTCTTTTCCACTGGGGTTGCTGGAATTTTGGCTGCTGCAGCACCTCTTTGCTGTAGTCGACTTGCCTCCACAGCTGCTGTAACCCGGTCAATGATGTCCACTATAGCATTAGGACCATAAAAAGCTGGTGTTAGGTTAACAGCCCGATCAAAACTTGCCTCCTCGGGTGTTCTGTCTGTTATGCAGGGCCTTTCGGTTATATTGGCTCTTTCGATTCCGTTGATTGTTTCGGCTCTATCCATTTCGACTAATTTATCGATAATGTCCCTCTTTTGTCGGTTGCTGGCCTGTCAGCCCCGGCTCGCCAATAAGTCCTTAAGAGTAGAGCGTGTTGTTGTTGTGTTCTTTTGTAGCTGTCCTTCCGGGCTGTGAGAACCATCCCGCCACTAGCCACCAATTGTAACAGCACCTCCAGGTATACGAGGGGTTAATGCCATTTAGGACGTTCCCTTCCTGAATGCGAAGGCAGCTTACGAACACTCCAATCGGCCGAACAAGAATCACACGAACACTCTCCACTCCAAACAGCCTAACAGTAAATCCATACGAATAAATCCACCCAAGTACAAGACCAAGCTCCGTATTAAGGGTCAGCAGAGATCTGGTTTTAATGGGGCTACCTGCCCGGTATTTATGCAGGTCTTCCACCAGGTGGACACTCCCCTAGGGGACCTGGTGGAAAACTGTGACAAAAATGACAAAGTAACCAATCACAGAATTACAGGCATAAAATTCCCCTTTAGCTGTGAAGTACCCTCCTCTCTATCCTGGAGATAAATGGGAAGTAATTCCATTATCTCCCAGGATAGAGGCAAAACTCCATTTTACATGTGGCAGAAAAAACACATACAAATATATAACATACAAACTACCAAATGCACGAGGTACAATTAACGTATCCCCAGATAGCTTAGATCTGAGCACACATTATTACTGAATGGCGCTCGGATAACATTCATACAGTTCAATCGTCATGGAGCCAAAGTCTTTCACGTAGTTGTTAAGACACTCACCGCTGAAATAGATGAAGCCGCCGCTTAGGCGATAATCCCCCTTTATAGGAATGCAGGATCTGCACGACCAAGCGCTAAACTCCCGAACAGAGTTCAAGGGAACGCGGTAACTCACGAACTTTCAAATAGCCGAACTCCTTCTACGGCTGAAATACACAAAATGCACTTTCCCAGTAGCAATCCCCCCACTAACAAGACCAAGCTCCATCTTGAGGGTAAAACCGGATTCTGTTTAATGGGAACTACCTACGGTATTTATGCAGGTTTCCCACCTTGTGGACACTCCCCTAGGGGACCAGATGGAAGACTAACACATATTGGACAGTAGCCAATCGCAGTGGCTTAGGTATAAGCACTCCCCTTTACACACATAAATCCCTCCTCTCTATCCTGGAGATAATTTTTAAGTATAACAACAAAAATACAATAAAATACATAATTCTGAAAATATCGAATGTATGTGCTTCGTGAAACGTATCCCCTGGATCTGAGTGCATATGTCTACCGAATAGCGCTCAGATCCAATGTACACAGTTCAATCGCCATGGAGTCAAAGTCTTTCATAAGTCTTTCGGTATAAGATTGACTCCATGGGATGGCTATCTGGGTTAAGTCCATGCGTACGTTACAAACTCCCGAACGGACTGGGGTGTTCGTATGGGGTAGTCTTCAGCGGTGTTCGGTAGATGGAGTGCCCGTCATTAGTTCCATAGAATCCTCGCCGAACATGGCTGATCCGTTGCGTGTCCCAAAATGGCCGCCGCCTCATGGTCGGCATACGAACGACGACCCCCCATTCGGATGGAATGGAGAGGTGTCTGCGGTTAACCACAACTTTCTAATTGGGCCTAAGAGGTTAAACAGCAGCACACTCCTCTCCTGGGTGGCCGTCCATTCTGTAGTTTCAATCGGTACTTAAGAAACACACGAACAGGGGCATATGGACAGGCAAATAAACGAAAGGGAGGCAAACAGACGAACCAGCAATCTTAGTCTGTACAGATGGATCTGTCACAGTAGTCTTTTGTTATACGAATGGGCTCCATGAGATATCTGGGGTATGTCCAGTCGTGCAGAAAAAGTACCTGTTACACCACTGTTGTCCCCTCTTCTGAAAGCCCTATTTTGTTGCATACTTTTGGTACTATGGGCACCTTTCTGACTGATTTACAGTCCTCGTATGGTCCAGCACGAACCCTTTATGTAAGCGTATAGGTGGCCGCCATTTCGGGACTTTGCACGTGTTCGCGGCCATCTTACCTACAATCAGCGGTGTTTGCCCATCACCCTCTGGAACTAAAAACGGAGACACAAACAGGTGAACACCGCTGAGACCTCCAGGATCACATAACTTCGTGCTGGACGTACCAAACTATCCACCGGTCAGTAAGACACTTGCCCTATGCATGGGGAATACAGCGACCCCAGGGATAACTACGGAAGGCAAAGGGTTGTGGAGTTTTACCACCCAAACGGAGACCGACTTTAGAAGCTCATAACTCCCGAACCACTCATGCGAACGGGCCAGTTTTTGGATATGTTGGCCTCCCGAATGAGATCTATCTAGCGATGCAGAATTCAGGGGTGTACCCTCTTGTTTTAGGGTACATCCAGAATATGGACAAAAGTATGTGTACTATAATTGCGTTACTTGATTATCTGAGGGGAGGGGACATGTGGGTTGAACCCAATATGTGATTGGGTATTTTATGCCTCCCCTTGGGAGTATCCCTTTTGTGTGTATTTACAATAAAAAGCAGGCTGGGCACCCCAGTCCTGAGTTCGTATTTTGACCCTCAATTCGCAGCCTCGACTCGTTTTGTGGGGGGAAAAGGTATCCTAGCTGAGCTATAGCTAGGGGGAGATTCTACCCTTACAGGTCTCTACCGATCATCGCTCCATTCGACTCTTCGAGCTCGGGAACCAGGACATCCAAACGATCAAACCTCCTGCTAGCCTGGAGGCAATCGTAACAGTACCGGACGGGCTGGGTTTGTATGATGAACAGAGGAAGAGAGGTCAGTGGCTTCAGCGGTGTTCGTGAGAAATAGTTCCTGTTTTTAGTTCCATGAAATAGTCGACGAACACCGCTGGGCATTCGTACGTCCAAGATGGCCGCCGCCCCGTGGTCGGCATATGAACGATGACCACCCAGCTGACATTCGACAATTAGGAAGTGTCTGCGGTTAACCACAACTTTCTGATGGGGCCAAGATTTTAACAAGCCGCACACTTCCCTGCTGGGTTGCCGGTCGTTCGGCAGTTGTTCAGTAAAAGAGTAAATAAACGTAGAGGCTGTACGGACAGGGAAAACAGCTGAACAAACAGACGAATGAAGGGAAAATAAAAGTAATTCACAGACAGATGGGTCTGTCACACCTATATTGTAGAAACCTGTGATGCTTATTGGCAGGCTATAAGTATTGATTTGTCAAGGTCTGGCACATATGGTTTTTGTTAGGGATTATAATACTCTCATTGTATATATATCTTAAAGTCACTTTTTCACACTTAAGGTGTCTCAGTATATTTATGTTTGCGTACTAGCACTTTTTCTGTTTTTAATAAAAAAATTTAGGTTATATAGGTTTTAGTATAAATAACCAAATAACTAGTAAGTCGATGTAATAATAAACTAAGGATTTAGTAAGTACCATTCTTGTAACAATACGTTTTGTCTTTTTTTTTTTCCTTAATAATGTATTTTCTTTGTGTGACAATGGACTTCTTATTAATGAGAACAAAAGGCCTTTGTAGGTCAGAATGATAACAGAATACATTTCCCACAAGACACTGTTGTATATACCGAGTATCAGATGTATACATATCCGGTAAATCTGTTAACTTATGAAGAAGGAAGTTGCCCATACTTAAGATATCAAAGTAATCTTCATAGGAAGTGACAAGCTCTTAGAAACCAACTCGTCTTCATATGGCTGATACATGGATATGTGGCGGTCCGATCGTGATGTTGCATCTGGTCTGCATCATCACTTCCGATTTCAGACATAAGCCAATTATTATTATTATTATTATTATTGTTATCACCATTTATATAGCGCCAACAGATTCCGTAGCGCTTTACAATATTATGAGAGGGGGTTTAACTATAAATAGGACAATGACACAAAAACTTATAGGAATGATAGGTTGAAGAGGACCCTACTCAAATGAGCTTACAGTCTATAGGAGGTGGGATGTAATACACATTAGCACAGGAAATGGCAATCAAATAAGGAAAGAGCAAGAGACAGGTATGTAAGGTAGAGGTTACTCTGGGAGGCCATAAGCTTTCCTGAAGAGATGGTGTGACGGACCGCCTGGCACCCCAACCGGATACCTCCATCAATGGATGCTCCTAGTGCTTTCCGAGGGCTCCAAGCACTCCACCAGACAACATAAGCACTGCAGACCCCACTTTCAGCGATTCAGCTGCGCCAAGGTCTCACCTTGGACCCAAGACCAGGATCCAGCTTCCAGTGGGCTGACCTCTCCTACTCCAGAGAGCATAGCAGGAACAAGTGTGACGAACCCTTCTGCATAGACCTATATTGCTGGTTCGTCTGTTTTGCCTTGGGTTCGTGGATTTCCTGTCCGTATGCCCTTGTTCGTATGTTTCCCTAAGTACCGATTGAAACTACCGAACCATCGGCCACCCAGGAGAGGAGTGTGCGGCTTATTAACACCTTGACCACAATTAGAACGTTGTGGTTAACCGCAAACACCTCTCCATTCCATTCGTAAGGGTGGTCGTCGTTCGTATGCCGACCACGAGGCGGCGGCCATTTTGGACACGAGGCGAATCAGCGGTGTTCGGTGCAAAACCTATGGATCTAAAAACGGACTCTTTATCTAACGAACACCGCTGGAGACGGCCGCCCCCTTCTATTTCTTTGAGGCGTACGAACACCGGTCAGTATACCGAAGGACTTATGAGAGACTTTGACTCCATGGCGATTGGACTGTGTACATCGGACCTGAGCGCTATTCGGTAGGAATATGCCCTCAGATCCAGGCTATCTGGGGATACGTTGCACGAACACTATACATTCGGTACTTCTGATTTTATGTATTTTATTGTATTTTTCGTATTATGTTTTAAAATGGCGATGGTCCCTATCCTCGGAGTTAATTAGGTTTCTTCCTAATTATCTCCGGGATAGGAAAGAATGACTTATGGGTAAAATGGGAAGGGCTTGTGTTAAAGCCACTGCGATTGGCTACTGTATAATATATTTTACAGTCTTCCACAAGGTCCCCTAGGGGAGTGTCTACCTTGTGGAGACCTGCATAAATACCGGGCAGGTAGCCCCCATTAAACACATTACTGCTTGACCTTCAAGACGGAGCTTTGTCTCGTTTGTGGAGGGATTTACTATTGGGACAGCGGTTTCGTTTATTTCTAGCTGTGGAAGGATTTCGGATGGATTGCTGATCAGGAGTTACCGCATTCGTATGCTCCGTTCGGGAGTTTTATGATCGGTTGGACTGAAATTGCATTTCTGGAGAAAGGGGGTTATCGACTAAACGGCGGCTTCATTCCCCTGGCGGTGAGTGTCGTAACAATTGGTGGCAAGCGACGGGATGAATCCCACCGCCCTGAAGGCCAGCTACACACCCCAGATTGGAAATGCAATATGGGGAATTAAGGCGTGCTACCCTTAAAGACATTTTGGAGCGCAGAGGACGATCAGCGAGCAATCTCAAGAAAAGGGAGATTATTGCTATATTGATGGAGATGGATACAGCACAGGGAATGGAGAGAGCTAATGTGCCTGGCCTGCTGGATTTAACACCCGAGGAGATATCGTTTAACCGGGCAGTTCAGATAAGGCTGGCACACTTTGGCCCCAACCCTGCAGCGGATATTGTGGTGCAAGTACAAGCCGCAGTGACAGGACAACAGGCGCTCCAGAGGAGAGGAGCTGCAGCAGCAGAGGTACCCTATAATAATAATGGAAAGAAAAAGGTACTGTGGTGGAATCTCGGTAAAAATAAATTTAGTAGGCCGAGATTACCACTTGGCATGTGTACGTGCATATGCTGACGTATCGATCAGTTGGTTGCACGAGGCAAGATACGATCAGTAGTGTACGGAGCATGTGCAAGAATACAGGATGTAGTATTCCCCTCCTCCATTGTGCTGGACAGGCCATGCGGTCAAGCAGGAAGTTAATTCTTATTTGTATTGATTGGTCAAGAGAATGTGCGGGTGGAGCTTAATTTGGGAGGAGTTATGTGCCTATATAAGGAGCCTGCACTATTGTCTGGGGCTCAGAACTTGCTGTATTTTGGTGACGTTAGTCCCTCTGAGTCCCGATCGGTGATCCAATAAAGAATCTCTTCCTTTCTGAAGAAACCTGTGTCCATCTCTCTGTGCTTCGCTTCCGTCAGTTTCTCCGGTATCATTTGGTGCATTGGCCGGGAAGCTCATCGTTCAACGGTAGCTGAGAGGCAGAGGCGTGAGACTGTCTATCTTTGCCCACGTTCTCTACGGCTGCACCCCTGAACTTCTGCGTGGACCTCCCTTCGTCTCGGCGCCACTGGTCTGTTGTCCAGGAGATCATCGGCCTCTACGTAAGAAGTGCTGGGGTGTCCCCGTCGATGAGTGTGAACTCAGGTTCAGGAACGAGGAGGTAAGACAACTGCTGTTTTAGACGGCAGACCCACTAGGGGTATACCGATTGTGCGGTAGGCCCATAAGGGGTTATTTGTGTATGGAATCTGCCCCCTCTGTCGGAGGGAAGGAGCGAAGGCGCACCGCTCAATCGAACGCTCTTTAGTCAGTTTGATTTGGTTAGTCAGGCGGGGTCCTGTGTAAATAGCCCTAGCCGGACACCGGTGTCTTGTCTAGACTAGCGTTCTAGGGTGTATATTACGTTCGCTAGGTCGGAGGGACCGGGAGACTAAGCGGCGCCTGTGTAAATTCGGTTCGCTAGCTCTCAACCTATCTTGGCTAAGTGGGAAGGCGTGTAAATTTGGAACCCACTAGATTTTTGATAGTAATCGACTAAGAGGCGCCTGTGTAAATTCGGTCCTCTAGCTCGCTATATGTGGTGCTTGGGCAGTGTGGCTAACCAAAACGGGTGTACATAGTTTTAGGTAGTCCATTCAAGGTACTGGCCAATAGTTTAGTTGGGAATTGTAAATGTGTTAAAGATTGTTTAGTAAAGTGTATATCTTGTTAGATAGCGCGAGCTCAGCCGTCTAGCGAGAGTGTTAATAGTGTGTTGCTGTATTATAGTGCACAGTACCATAACCCTGTATATTTACTGACACTGTATATAAGTACTAATAATTGTCGTCCATTGCATGTTTAACACCATAACCACTAATAATTGTATTGTGACCTTAAATTGTGCTTTGACCTATGCTAACCGTACGGTAACCGCTATTTGTAAAAGACGATGTTACTGGGGTGTGTTATAGACGGGTAATTCGTATATAGAGAATTATAGCGTGGGTAACTGTATAGTTTCGCCAAAGGGCATAATATTGATTATCTAGTGACTGGTGTAACAGCTGTGTGTGTACGGGAATTCCCTGAGTGTTTATTGTGTTATCGTGTACGTTTCACTTGGTAACCGTACCACGTGGTGCTGTTGCCAGAGGAAACGGGTGTGACTGTTGAATAGTACGCGTGCATAGTATTCGTTGTCAACGACGTTCCATTGATAAGTATGGGCGCGTCGCAGTCAACGATTCCGGATCCCTTAGGTTGTATGGTGAAGAATTTTAAAAAGGGATTCAAAACTTGTGATTTTGGGGTTAAAATGTCTCCTGTACGTTTGGTCACTTTGTGTACTAGGGAGTGGCCTACTTTGGTTGCGGCATGGCCGCCACGTGGCAGTTTGGATCCAACTCTGGTACAGCGCTTACACGTGGCTGTATCAGGTAGGCCTGAACTTTACGGGCAGTTTCCTTATATTGATTGTTGGAGACAGGCCGTAAATGACTCGCCAAAATGAATCCAGACGTGCCACGAGGAGCAATGTCGCCTCATGGTGGCTAGGACTTGTTTGTCCACTAGGACTGGTGTTAGGCCCATTTTGGACACGCCCCCTGAGTCCGAGATCCCTTTGCCGCCCCCTTACTTTCCTTTAAGAGGAAGTGACGCAAATGCAGGAAGTCCTGCAACCCTTCCCTCATTGCCCTCATCCACTTCCGCTTCCTCCTCCAGTACAGAATCCACCCCCTCTCGTACTAAATCTCCCCTTCCGGAATCAGAGCCAACCCCCATATCCTGATTTGGCGCCACTTCAGACTTCCGGTCAAGCTTCTTCTAGCTCGGCTCGAAGTGTTTTATTTACTACCTTTTCCCAAAACCAAGCTCCCACATCCTCATGCCCTATTTCTCCCCGACTGGAACCCATAACTGACGCCCCTCCACGTAGCCCCATACAAACCCGACAACTGACCGGTACCCAACAATTAAAACATTATCAGATGCCTCTTCGTCTGAATCCCGGGTCAGCCTATATTGATGCCGCAGGTCAAATGGCACATGCTGACCCAGTCTTCGTATATGTCCCGTTCACGACAACGGATCTCTTAAACTGGAAGACCCACAATTCCTCGTATACTGAGAAACCACAAGCTATGACTGATCTGTTCACCTCGATAGTTCAGACACATAACCCGACATGGGCTGATTGCCAGCAGTTATTAATGACTTTGTTTAACAATGAGGAAAGGACAAGAATTAATCAAGCGGCCATTAAAGCGCTAGAGGATAGAGCCCGTGCTTTGAATCAAGCCAATCCAGCAGCATGGGCCGCAACACATTATCCTAACACCGATCCCGACTGGAATGTAAATGGTGCTGATATGGTTCAACTCAGAGCCTATAGAGATGCTATAATTGCTGGCATGAAAGCCGGAGGAAAGAAAGCTATTAACATGTCGAAGACAGTTGAGGTGATTCAGAAAAGTGATGAAGCGCCCAGTGTCTTTTATGACCGATTATTGGAGGCATACCGCTTGTATACCCCCTTTAATCCGGAAGACGCAGATAATTCCCGAATGGTGAACTCCGCCTTTGTCAGCCAAGCTTACGGAGATATTAAGCGCAAGCTACAGAAGTTAGAAGGGTTTGCAGGAATGTCTATCACCCAACTAATGGAGGTAGCGAATAAAGTATATATGAATAGGGAAACAGAAAGTAAGAAAGAGGAAGAGCGCAAGATGCGTAAAAAGGCTGATATGCTAGCGGTAGCGATCGCAGGCGTAGATAGACGGGGCCCAGATAGAGGCGATAGTAGATGGAGTAGGGATCTTTGAGTAGGAATCAGTGCGCGTATTGCAAGGAAGAAGGGCATTGGAGGAACGAATGTCCACAAAGAGAGCAGTACGAGAGAGACCAACCCAGGGCAGGTTACGGAAACTTTAGAGGCAGAGCGAGAGGTAGAGGAGGCCCCGGAGGGAGTAATGGTAATAGAGGGAGCAATGGGAACAGAGGAAGTGTTAGGGAAGATAGGTATTTCCCAGCAGCGCAAAGGTCCCGCGATAGAGAAGGTAGGGACTTTGTAGGATTGGCTGACACGGTCATGGAGGACTATTGATACCGACCGGGCTCCATCCCCCTTGGTCGAGCGGAGCCTATGGTCGATGTATCAATAGGGGGGAAAAAGGAGTGCGTTCATGATCGACACTGGTGCTGAACATTCGGTGGTGACTAATCTAGTTGCTCCTCCATCTGGAAGGACTATTACTGTAATAGGAGCAACTGGAAGAAGTGCTGAAAAACCGGTTCTTAAAAGTCGACTCTGTACATTGGGAGGCCACGTAGTAAAACATCAATTCCTTTATATGCCTGAATGTCCAGTCCAATTGCTGGGACGTGATATGCTATCTAAATTACAAGCGAAGATTACGTTCCTACCAAATGGAACAACATCCTTAAAGTTTAATGGACCTTCAGGTATTATGACATTATCCGTACCAAAGGAAGAAGAGTGGCGACTTTATACAGCGTTGACTAGCCAAAACCCTAGGAGTGATGAGTCTTTATTCAACATACCAGGAGTTTGGGCAGAGAACAACCCACCAGGACTGGCCCGCAATATTCCACCTATTAAAATTGAACTAAAACTTGGGGTTTATCCAGTGAGCCTAAGACAATATCACATCCCGCAGAAGGCTAAGAAGAACATACAATCTTATCTGGATAAGTTCATACGGTATGGTATCCTAAAATTCTGTACTTCCCCCTGGAACACCCCATTGCTGCCTGTTCAAAAGCCCGGTACAGATGAGTATCGACCTGTGCAGGACTTGAGAGCAGTCAATGATGCGGTTGTTAGTATACATCCAGTTGTACCCAATCCATATAACCTGCTTGCTTTAATTCCGGGCGGGGCTACTTACTTTACAGTCTTAGACCTCAAAGATGCCTTCTTTTGCCTCCGAATTGCCGCAGAAAGTCAATGTATTTTCGCTTTCCAATGGGAGAACTGTGTAACGGGCTCAAAACGCCAAATGACCTGGACAAGACTGCCCCAAGGGTTTAAAAATTCACCTACCCTATTTGGTTCAGCTCTAAGTCAAGATCTACTGGATTTCGAGTCCATCCCAGGAGAGTGTGTACTGTTACAGTATGTAGATGACTTGTTGATAGCAGCAGTTACAAAGGAAATATGTCAGCAAGCAACGCACAATCTACTACACATTCTCTGGAAGGCAGGATACAAGGTGTCTAGAAAGAAGGCTCAGTTGTGTTTGCCAACTGTCAAATATCTGGGATTCCATATCTCTGAAGGTCAAAGAATTATGGGGCCAGAGAGAAAAGAAGCTGTGTGCCAAATACCGATACCCAAGAATAGAAGACAAGTGCGAGAATTCTTGGGGGCAGCAGGCTTCTGTAGGATATGGATTCCCAGCTACGCGATATTGGCAAAACCTCTGTATGCAGCTATCAAAGGTACAGAGCACGACCCCTTCTTATGGACTCAAGAACAGCAAACGGCATTTGAAGATGTGAAGAAGGCTTTGATGAGTGCCCCTGCATTAGGTCTACCTGATCACACACGACCATTCTACCTGTATGTACATGAGCAAAGAAGAATGGCTGTGGGAGTATTGACACAGTACTTGGGATCATGGCAAAGACCTGTTGCCTACATGTCTAAGCAACTGGATGCAGTGGCCAGCGGACTTCCACCTTGTCTAAGAGCTGTAGCTGCAGCCGCCCTGCTAGTAGCTGAAGCCGATAAACTCACTCTGGGTCAAGAACTTTATGTACGAGTCCCACATGCAGTACAGACGTTGTTGGATTACAAAGGAAATCATTGGTTTAGTAACAGCCGTATGACCAAGAATCAAGCAATGTTGTGTGAAAACCCAAGAGTGCATTTAGAGACTGTAAACACCTTAAATCCAGCTACCCTTTTGCCACAACCTACTGAAAGTCAACATGATTGTTTGGAAGTAATGGATGAAGTATTTTCAAGTAGACCAGATCTTCGTGATTTTCCCATCCAGAACCCCGATGTTCAATATTATACCGACGGCAGTAGTTATGTGAAAGAAGGGATCCGCTATGCAGGATATGCAGTAACAACAATAGACAAGGTGATAGAAGCTCGGCCACTGGCGAAAGGAACATCAGCACAAAAGGCAGAATTGATAGCACTGACACGAGCGTTACAATTGGCTGAAGGTTTAAGAGTGAACATCTACATGGACTCCAAGTATGCGTTTTTAACCACTCATGCCCACGGAGCTTTGTATAAAGAAAGAGGACTATTGAATTCAGAAGGCAAAGAAATCAAATATGCAGCTGAAATCCTACAACTATTGGAAGCAGTGTGGGAGCCGAAAGAAGTCGGTATTATACATTGTCGAGCGCATCTGAGAGGAGATGGTGATGTAACTAAAGGAAATCGGATGGCAGACAGTACAGCTAAGCGTGCCGCTGAATCAGGAAGACAGGAGTATGTGGGGCATATAGCTGCCCTTATACCAACTCCACTGTCCCAATGGACTCCAGTTTATACAGCTCAAGAAGAGGAGTGGTTAAAGACTGAACCTGGAAAGTATTTGGAGAACAAATGGTATCAGTTAGAAGATGGAAGAATAGTCATTCCAGCATCACTAGCGGTAGAAATTGTCCAAAATTATCACAACGGGACACATTCTGGGAGAGACAGCACAGAAGAATCTCTCAGAAAACATTTCTACATACCAAGATTGTCCAACTTGACTCAGGCCATTGTACGAAGATGTGTAGCGTGTGCTAAAAATAATGCAAGACAAGGACCAGGAGTCCAGTTTATGGGGGGACTCCCCATGTCCGATTTACAAATTGACTATACAGTGATGCCTAAATCGGGTGGACATCGTTACCTGTTGGTAATTGTGTGTACCTATTCAGGCTGGGTAGAAGCATGTCCTACTCGTACAGAGAAAGCAGGAGAAGTTGTGAGATTCCTGTTACGAGAAATAATACCCAGATATGGACTACCCTGCTCTATAGGATCGGACAATGGTCCAGCTTTTGTTCATCAGTGCCTACAGCAACTGACTCATATGCTTGGTATAAAGTGGAGGCTTCATACTGCATATAGACCCCAGAGTTCTGGTAAGGTAGAGAGAATAAATAGAACTATTAAGAATCAGTTGGCTAAAATGTGTCAGGAAACCCAACTTAAGTGGAACGTTCTCTTACCCATAGCTCTATTGCGAATCCGCAGTACCCCTACCAGAAGGATGGGCCTCTCTCCTTTTGAAATCATGTATGGGCGACCACCTCCCGTACTTGGTAACTTAAGGGGGGACTTGAGTCAGTTGGGAGAAGGAATTACCCGGCAGCAGGTTGTAGAGTTGGGTAAGACTATGGAGGAGGTACAGAAATGGGTACAAGATAGATTACCTGTGAATATTTATCCCCCAGTTCATAGTTACCACCCAGGAGACCAAGTGTGGATTAAAGAGTGGAATAATGTACCGTTAGGGCCCAAGTGGAGAGGTCCTTATGTTGTTCTTTTGTCTACCCCTACAGCGATAAAAGTAGCCGAAGTGACTCCGTGGATACATCACTCCAGGGTTAAACCAGCAGCAGTCGATTCTTGGCAAGTTACAGCAGATCCAGAGAATCCCTGCAAGATCCGGTTAAAACGCACGACTCAGTCGGAGTAACGAGGAACTTTGTGGATTACAAAATTTTATTGTTACAGAGATTTGGTGAAGTGAGTGTTTAGACGGCCATAATAAAGCCTGTCCGCTCACCGACGTATAGTGTATAAGCCAGGAAAGTCTCGAAGGGACTCCTGTGAAGACGAGCAGAACTCCATTCCCTGCAGCCCTTACATCCTGGAAGCTGAGGTGCCTTCGCACGGACGAAGACTGAGGATGACGGCGAAAGATGTGTTCTTGATAATGTTTATTTATGTGTATTTTTATATTCAGGAAGGTAGAGGTACCGACACTCCTAGCTGTGAGGTATGCATTAAGACTACAAGAACAGGTAACCATATTTCCCAAACCCTAATTTGGCATTCACAATACGAGTGTAAAGGAGATGTATCAAGATGTAGATACCTTAATATAGAATATAGTGTGTGCCATTTAGGAGTAGGAGAACCTAAGTGCTTCAGTCCGGAGTATCAACCTCGTACAATTTGGTTGACTCTCAGGAATGGAGATCCTCAGGGGACCCTAATTAACAAGACAGTATTAGAATCCGTATATTCTTCGGGTGTTCTGCTATTTGATGCATGTAAGGCGATATCAAGTGGTAGAAAGCCGTGGAATGTATGTGGGGATCTTAGATGGGAGAGGACGTATGGGTATAACGATAAATATATTTGTCCCAGTAGTAAAAATAAATATGTGAGTCCTAGATGCCCAAATAGAGATTATAACTTTTGCCCATATTGGTCTTGTGTGGGGTGGGCAACTTGGGGACAGACAGTAGACAAGGACATGATAGTGACTAAGTTGCCTACCAGCCCATATTGTAAGTCTATGGAATGCAACCCAGTCCATATACTTATAAATAACCCCGACAAGTTCTTAGACAAGTATGGTAATTTATTTGGGTTTCAAATATATGGGACGGGTTTAGAACCTGGGACAGTATTGTTTATAGGGATAGAGACTGATACGGTATCCTCCCAGACTCATCAAGTATACCATTCCTTTTATGAAGAGATGAGTATAGATAATAAGATCCCCCATAATGCTAAAAACCAGTTCATCGATTTAGCCGAAAGTATTGCCGGTAGTCTTAATGTTACCAACTGCTATGTGTGTGGAGGTACTAACATGGGAGACCAATGGCCTTGGGAAGCAAAGGAGGTAATGTCCGGTTCTGAGGCAGTTGACCAATTAATATCTACACAAGCCGATTATCATATGAGTGTTAGAGGTAAATCTGAGTGGAGATTAAAGACCTCCATCATAGGTTATGTTTGCATAGCAAGGAAAGGAATGATGTATAATACTTCTGTAGGAGAATTAACTTGTCTAGGGCAAAAAGCTTATGATGATGATACAAAGAATACAACTTGGTGGTCGGCTTCAAATGTCTCAGAACCATCTAACCCGTTTGCTAGATACGCCAATTTAAAGGATGTGTGGTTTGATCTATCCATCACATCTACCTGGAGAGCCCCAGCAAATTTGTACTGGATCTGTGGTAAGAAAGCCTATTCGGAGTTGCCACAGGACTGGGAAGGGGCATGTGTGTTGGGTATGCTCAAACCATCCTTCTTCTTGTTACCTATTGAAACAGGTGAGACTTTAGGTGTTAAAGTATATGATGTGAATCATAGGAAGAAAAGGGACCCATAGAGATAGGCGCCTGGGAAGATAATGAATGGCCTCCCCAGCGTATTATAGATTATTATGGGCCAGCCACGTGGGCAGAAGATGGTACCTTTGGTTATAGAACCCCTATTTATATGCTCAACCGTATTATAAGATTACAGGCGGTGGTTGAGATCATTACTAACGAGACATCACAAGCGCTCAATCTTCTAGTGAAGCATAATACCAGGATGAGGACAGCAGTCTACCAAAATAGATTAGCCTTGGATTACCTTTTGGCAGTAGAGGGAGGTGTATGTGGGAAGTTTAACCTGAGCAATTGCTGTCTTCAAATAGATGACGAAGGGCAAGCAATAGCTGAGCTTACTAGCCATATGGTTAAACTAGCGCATGTGCCTACTCAGGTATGGAAAGGGTATAATCCAAGTAGTTGGTTTGGTAGCTGGTATGAGTGGTTTGGAGGGCTTAAGGCAGTGGTAGGTGGAGTCCTACTGATTTTAATGTTGTGTCTACTCCTGCCGTGTCTTATACCCTTAGTAGTTAGGTCTGTGCAAAGCCTGATAGAAAATATAGCAGAGAGGAAGGCTGCTGCACAGATAATGGCAATTTATAAATATGAGGCTCTAGATCAGGGAGAACCAATGCAGGAAGATGAGTGTTGAAGATTCACATCATAAGTTAAGTCTGGTCTGGTTCAAGGTAACTCGCGGTGTATGCAAACTAAGGTTAAGTGATGCCTCAAGTAATTGTGAAATATCAAGAGGCATCAAAGGGGGGAATGTGGTGGAATCTCGGTAAAAATAAATTTAGTAGGCCGAGATTACCACGTGGCATGTGTACGTGCATATGCTGACGTATCGATCAGTTGGTTGCACGAGGCAAGATACGATCAGTAGTGTACGGAGCATGTGCTAGAATACAGGATGTAGTATTCCCCTCCTCCATTGTGCTGGACAGGCCATGCGGTCAAGCAGGAAGTTAATTCTTATTTGTATTGATTGGTCAAGAGAATGTGCGGGTGGAGCTTAATATGGGAGGAGTTATGTGCCTATATAAGGAGCCTGCACTATTGTCTGGGGCTCAGAACTTGCTGTATTTTGGTGACGTTAGTCCCTCTGAGTCCCGATCGGTGATCCAATAAAGAATCTCTTTGTGGCGAAACCAACCTCGCCACTGGGCCCTGGAGAGGCCTGTTTGCTAGCCTCCTACCTGCTGACTATGGCCCCTGGGTTATTTGGGGCATATTGTACTTTATATTGCTGCTGCTGGCCCTTTTAAAAGCATCGGTGGACATATTGGGACTTTTGGGACTACTGTCCCTTTAAGACTGTGGAGCATATTACAGTAATACTGCCTGTAGTCCTTTAATATCATATATGTATTTATGTGTTGAGTTTAACCTGGGTTATATGTATGCAGCATTCACCTGATTGTTCGGTAGAATCACTCCATTCATTATATTGAGTGAAACTACCGAACAACCAGACCACCCAGGAATAAGTGTGCCTCCAATTACAGTTTGCAACAATGTTGCAAACGGGTAATTGGCAATCAGTGTAATGTATTCTTTGTCCTCTGGGTGGCCGCCATTCGGGAAACAAACACGTGGCGGCGGCCATCTTAAACTACCGAACAGCGGTGTTTTGCCGTCGAGTGTCTGGAACTAAAATCGGACACTTGATTAGGCAAACACCGCTGAGACCTCCATACTTCCAGAAATTCGTATAGAAACTACCGAATGACCCGCCGTTCGGTAGAAAGAACCCCACAAACAAGGGAATTCATTCAAACCCTCTCCAGGCTCTATAACACAGGCAATTCGTCTGTTTTCATTCCCTTGTTTGTGACCGACCGCAGGGCCAAAATGCATGGAACTGTTTTCGGATACTTTACCCATGCGGTCGGTCAAATCTTTGGAACCCCATATCTCACGAACCGTTCATCTGAATGACTTGAATTTTGAATATGTTGTCCCTCTGAATAAGGGCTATCCAGCAATGCTGGATTTAAAGGTGTACCCCCTGTTTTTGGGGTACATCCAGAACTTGGCTGGAAAAGTGTACCGGATAATTGGGTTTAATGTTATCTGAGGGGAGGGGATGTGTGGGCTGAACCATGTATGTGATTGGTTATTTTATGCCTCCCCCTGGGTGTGGCCTGTATGTGTATTATTGTAATAAAAGCCAGGCTGGATGAGACAGTCCAGAGTTCCTGTTTTACCCTCAAAGTGATGTGTCGTCTCATTATTGGGGGAAGGATTTATTGTATGCTGTTCCAGTTGACTGCTAGGAGTACAAGCCTATTAGTATGGTTCCTATTCAATGGTCTACAGCATTCATATGCTTGGGAGAATTTAAAAGGTTTCTCGGATTCGGTGATTGTGGTGTCTGCCAGAGTGCTTGGAGTCCTCAGGAAGCACTAGGAGCATCCATTAACGGAGGTACCCAGTCGGGGTGCCAGGCGATCCGTTACATTGGTGGCAGCGGTGGGATGGCGTCCTAGTGTGAGGTAAAGCAGCTCGGAGACACAGGTCATTTGGATTACAAAGGGAGGACAACGCTAGTACCCGTACAGCGTCCCTATCCACAAAAGAAGCAACTGCAGCAGAGCAAGCATGGCGCCTGGCTACACTCAGGAGCGGTTGGACAGAGAGATTGCCATACGGCTGGCTTTCTTTGGACCCAACCCCTCTGAGAAAATTGTGCAGTTCATAAGGGAATCAACGGCAGATTTCCTGCAGCGCCTAGCAGATTTAGACAAAAAGAGAGCTGAAGGGGTCGTCCTTCCTCCCCAGCGGCAGTCTACGGTTCAGGGAGAGGAACCTGTTATCCCCTCTCCCCAGCGGCTGAAGGTGTGTAAGGGAGAGGAGTTTGTTACCCCCTCTCCCCACCGACAACCTAACCCACCAAGGGGAGACAGTAAACCCCTCACCAGCGCAGATGGGACCGTGGTCTCTGCGCCCTGCCTACAGGGAGTACAGAGGGTCAGCCCTGCTCCCCAGCTGCTGAAAGTGTGTAAGGGAGAGGAGTTTGTTACCCCCTCTCCCCAGCGGCAGCTTAGCACACCAAGGGGAGACAGTAAGCCCCACACCAGTGCAGATGGGACCGTGGTCTCTGCGCCCGAGTTACAGGGGGCAGAGGTAGTGGGTCCTACCCCCCAGCAGCAGCGTGATTTATTGGGAATTGGGAGCCCAGTCTCCACTCCCCAGCGGCAGTGTGATTTGTTGGGAATTGGGAGCCCAGTCTCCATTCCCCAGCGGCAGTGGGAATTGCAGGGAATTGGGAGCCCAGTCTCCATTCCCCAGCGGCAAGCTGAGTTACAGGGGGCAGAGGTAGTTGGTCCTACCCCCCAGCAGCAGAGTGATATGCCGGGAAGGCAGTGTGAAATGCAGGGAGAGGAGAGCAGCGTCCTCCCTCCCCAGCGGAAGGCTGAGTTACAGGGGGCAGAGGTAGTTGGTCCTACCCCCCAGCAGCAGCGTGATTTTTTGGGAATAGAGAGCCCAGTCTCTATTCCCCAGCAGCAGGACACTGAATTGGGAGGAGAGACAGTCGGTCTCCCTCCACAAAGACTGAAAGTAGGCATGGGAGAGGAGATTGTTACCACCTCTCCCCAGCGGCGGATCATCAATGGGCAGAGTGTTCTAATGGGAGAGGAGCTGGTTACCACCTCTCCCCAGCAGCAGCTTAATGTACCAGGGGGAGACTGTAGATATTTTTATTTAGTTTTGTAAAATGCTTCCAAAATTAAACAGAATAACAAAATAAATAACAAAATAACAATAGCAACCAACTCAAACATAATACCAAATGAAACATAAATACCCAAAAATTAAACATAAATACTGAAATAAACTCTGGAAGGGGCACTATTAGGGGAGTAAACCCATACCAAAATTAAATAACTGGGAAATAACAGGGAGAGGGATTAACATAAAGGGGGGGACTAAATCATAAGGGGAGAAATTTAAAAGGCGGGGGGCTCCATTACATCATGGAGCACTGGGGAGGGGAGGAGAAAGGCTGAAAATTTCTCTAAGGGGGTCTACATAACAAGGGGACAAGGGGGGGACAGGACCCAATTGACCTCAAGTCCACAGCCAGCTAAACATAACCACATACCAAACATAATAATAATAATAGACATAATAATAAACCTAGTAAAACCCACCACCCACTTGGAGTCCATTTCTCTGTCCATCACCATAACCCACCACCCACATGGAGTCCATTTCTCAGTTCAAAACAGTTCAAAACCACACAACCCACCACCCACCTGAAAACAAGTCCATAACCCACCACCCAAAAGGAGTTCATTTTTCTGTTCAAACCACATAAACCCACCACCCACATGAAAATTCTTGTCCATAAACCCATCACCCATAACCCACCACCCACATGAAATCAAGTCCATAAACCCACCACCCGCAAGGAGTCCATTTCTCAGTTCAAAACACACAAAACCCACCACTCGCATGAAAATTCTTGTCCATAAACCCACCACCCACATGAAAACCATTTTGTTCAAACCCACCACCCTCAAGGAGTCCATCCCTCCATCCATAAGACACCCTTAGTGTTTTACCCCCCACCCAAAAGCAGAATGTTCAATTGTCCATATTACAAAATCACACACAAAACCCACCCTAACCCAAACAGTACCAAAAACCGTGCAAAACCATTACCATAACCTAACTACCCTACCTATACGCAGAGGAAGGTACTCGTCTGCTAAAGTGTGGTAGCCTTCCATGAAAAGAAAAAAACAGTTCAAAATCTAAGGGGGAAAGGTGAAAACAGATTTGGAATTCCCTTTACCAAGACAAGGGCGCCCATGGAGCGGTTCAAGGCGGGTGGACCTTGAGATTTCGCCACAAACGCTGCCAAATGGACGAATCCATAGAGGCCCTTTCGGTGGTATAGATCCCACGAACCGCCCTCAGAATGTCTGCTACCACCACCTGACAGGAAAGGTCTTTACGTTGAAGGGAAACCTGACACCGTGCCATCCAAGTGAAATACTTAACCACTGAACTGACTACATAAAGAGTGCCCAAATCAAAAGCCCTCCTCCGTGAGTTGGACGTCCCGTACGCCCACTCCGCGTAAGTCCAGCGGGATAAGCAGGGGATGCCCAAGGCGGCTGAGACCTCTTTGTAGACCTGTACGTAAAAGGGGCACTCGAGGAGGAAGTGGTCCATGGACTCCACCTCCCCGGAACATTCCACCCGAGGACAACCGCGATCCGTTATGTTCCTGTACTTCAAGTTCCCTCGAACGTAAAGTCTACCGTGGAAGGAGAGAAACGCCACGTCTCGGTATTTCTCCGGAAGGCGCCTGGAGTTGATGTTTTTCAACCCCGAGGCGAGAGTACTTGGCGGGCAGTCCTTCAAAGCAAGCTGAATGCCAAAGTGGGTGGCCAGGACCCTCCCGTCGAGAAGCTTCTTGGGAGTGTCCCGAACCTCCTCCACCGTGACGTTCCACCTGCGCAGAATTCCCACGCCCTCGATGACCGAAGTCGGAAGATAGCTAGAATGTCGAACTCTCATGCTCTTCACCCTCCCACCCTGAAACCAGTCTACCAGGAAAGGTGTGACCCACTCCCTGAATATACATACCCAGCCAGGCTGCTCATCCTTCAGGAGAGCCCCAAAGTTCCTTTTCAGGAAGTTGTTAGTTAAAAAGACGATGGGGTTGACCATGGCCAGACCCCCGTCTTTTCTGGCCAGGTAAGTGACCTCTCTTTTGATGAGGTTCAGCCTGTTCCCCCACAACATGCGGAAGAACAGCGCAAACATCCGAGCGTGGAGGGACCTGGGCAAAAGGAAGATGTTACTGACGTAGCCGAATACGGTCAGAACATAGGTTTTGATCAAGTTCACCCGTTCTCTGAACGTCAGTTTCCCCCTGTGGCTCTCCTCCACCTTGCTGGACGCTATGGCAAGCCGTTCGGTCCAGTTCCTGAGAGCCAGATCCCCTGGTCCGAACACCACCCCCAAGATCTTAATTTCAGGCTGGGCCCTCGGGAAACCGTCTGGAAGAGGGAACTGGTCCCCCTCCTTCCCGCACCAGAAAACTACGCTCTTGTCCCTGTTGACACGAGAGGCTGAAGCGGCAGAATACGCTAGGATTAAATCATCCACCTCCGTGGCCTCCCGAGTATCGGAGACCACTATGGAGATGTCATCAGCGTAGGCAACAACCCGTAAAGGCCTCTCCGGAGCCCTAGCCACTCCCTGTAACGTGCCTGCCTCGACCCTTCGGATGAAGGGATCGACTGCAAACACGTACAAGAGTGGGCTGAGAGGACAGCCTTGCCGGACCCCGGATCGGATCCTAAACGTCCTGCCCCTCCACCCGTTCACAAGAGCGAAGCTTTCGGCCCCTCTGTACAAGGTGATTATCCAATTGATGAATTTTCCCGGCAAGCCATACTTCCGCAAGACTGACCACAGATAACGGTGATCTACCCGATCAAAAGCTTTGGACTGATCAAGTGCCAGAAGGTATATCCCCCTTTCTCCGGCCCTGCACTTCTCGAGGGCTTCCCTGACTTCGAAAACGGCATCAAAGACAGTTCTGCCCCCGATTGAACAGTACTGGGAGGTGGATAGGACACGCCTCGCTAGGCCCTGCACTCGTTTCATCAAAATCTTTGCCAGGACCTTCCTGTCGACATTTAACAGGGATATGGGGCGCCAGTTCCCCACATCCGCTGTGTCGAGCACGTTCGGCTTGGACAGCAAGATCAGGGCAGAAGTCCTCATCGAGGGTGGCAATAATCCTTGAGCCAAGCTCTCATTAAACACCTCGGTCAGATGAGGGGCCAAGAGGTCGCAGAACTGTTGGTAAAACTCAGCCGTCAGACCATCAGGACCTGGCGACTTACACTTGTTCTGCTGTTGGATACTCTCTGTGACCTCTTCTATGGTGATCTCGCTGACCAACTCGTCAAAAGAGAGGTCGCTATGCTCAGGGAGCGTGAGCTCGCTTAAGAAGTCATCCACCCTTCTCCCGTGGGAGGTTCCCGCCTCGCTACATTGGGGGCTGCCCTTTCCAAGGAGCTCAATATAGTAGTCGCGGACCACCTTCAGAATCCCGCGAGGAGACTCCTCGAGGGTCCCGTCGGTGCCCCGCAGACTAGGGATGGACTTGGTACCTTCCTTCCGCTTGCTGCTAAGATAAGGATCGGACGAGCGGTACGGCCCATGATCCCTCTCTTTTACAAGGGAGGCGTACCTGTCATACTGATAACTCCTCATCAGGTCTTTAACCGCCGCAATGTCCTCGGGGTCACCTCCCTGCGAGATCAGGATGTCTAACCTCCCAAGCAGGCCCAGATACATCTTGTACCTGGAGGACTGCATGTTTCGGGCGAGATTGCGAAACAGCCGTTGAGTTCTGGCCTTCACCATCTCCCACCACTCAGACTTCGTTTGGCCTAAGTCGGCCAATGTCATCTGATCGTGAAAGAATTCCATGAAGGCTTGCTGAGCTCTCTGTTCCACCAGGAGGTCTGAATTTAGCCGCCAGATCCCCCTACCCTTAGGTGGGGTACTATGGACGTTCAACTCGCAAGACAAAATGTGATGATCGGAGAACTCCACCGGTGTAAGCACGGGTGCCGCCACCAGGAAATTCTCCTTAAAGAAAAACCTATCTATCCTACTCTGACAGCTACCTCTGTGATAAGTGTACCCACCCGTGGGATTGGGAGTGTGATGAAGGTACACATCGACCAATCCAGCCTGACTAACCATCTTATTTAAAAAATAGGAGTCATACCCCAGCCTCTGAGTGGCGTCTCTCCTGTCTTGAGGCCTAGTTATGGTGTTAAAGTCACCGCCAAACAGGATTTGCTGGGATGTATAAAGGTAAGGCTCTATCTCAATAAACAGGCGCTTCCTCTCCCACTTAGATTGGGGGCCATAGATGTTAATTATCCTGAAAGGTTGCCTGCCCAGTGAGACATCTAAAACCACACACCTTCCTTTTTGCAACTCAATAACCCTGTTGATGCTAACATCAACGTCCTTAAATAGGATGGCGATTCCCCCATATCTCTCTGTGGCTAGAGAGAAGTAGGAGGGCCCCCATCTCCAGTCCCGCTTTGCAGCGTGCAGGGCCGCAAGGGTTTCCAGCCGGGTCTCCTGTACCAAGATGACATTGTACGGAGCCCGGCTGAGGTGGTCGTAAACCAAAAAGCGGGCCCTGCTGGACTTAATGCTGTTTACATTCACCGTAGCCACAGAGAGTACAGGAAAAGTCGCCATAAGGGCATTAAGTATAAGGAGACTTTCCCTTCCTTCTGCGATACCCCTCCTCCTCCGTGTCAGAACCGAGGAACCTCTTCACTGAGACTCCGGGATATAGTGGCCCGTCGTCTCTCAGAAGCACCTCCTGTCCCACCTCAACCTCTGCCACCACCTCGGGGAGGTTCGCCATCTCCTCCTCGAACTCACAGTCGGCCCAGCTGGAGGACAGTGCCTCGTACCTGTTAGATACGGGCACCGGGGCCTCCTGCAAGCCAGAAGAGGAGGATGACGCCCTTGCCACACCACCCTTATAAGTTGCGTCTCCCCCTTTCGGGGGTTTCGCCGCAGGGGGTATGGCGGTCTTCCGGGGTGAGGGCAGCGTCGAGGTCTTGGAGGGGGGGGGGTTTCTTACCTTTCACCGTGCTCCACTCAAGGGACTGTGCATCTAAGGAACGTGCATCTGGGGACTTCTCAGTGGGGGTAACCTTCACCGTGGAGAGTTTAGGAGGGGGGGGCCTAGGGGGAGGGGGCCTAGGGGGAGCCATAATGGCTGTGGAGGTAGTGCTTTCTCTACGTATACTTTTTGTGAGGGGACGTGAACTTGCTGCCTTCCTGAGATGGTGCAGAGACCGAGGGGAGGATGGGCTGTTGCTGGGGCAGGGAAACCCCTGTGCCAAAGATGGGCACCGTATTCGAACTCGCTACCTGAACCCCTAACCCAGCAGAGTCCATCTCCACCGGCTCCTGACTCCAGATGGACTCGATATTGTGCTGGGCTTCGGGGCAGGTGCGGTACGTGTGACCCATCTCTGAACATAGATGACACCGGATCTCCCTGCAGCTGTCCCGGAGGTGCCCCACAGCGCCGCACATAGTGCATTTGAGGACCGTACAGGCATTGCTGTAATGCCTGTACGATCCGCACTTGTGGCATACCCTGGGCTGACCAGGGTAAAAACAGGATACCCGGTCAGCCCCGATAAAAAAACTATTAGGCATATGCTGTGTGACACCTCGAATCTCTCGCAGCAACACTGAAACAGTCCATCCGCCTGTCCAAATCCCATCCTCATCTAAAATCTTAACTGGTGAGGATTTAACATCCCCAAACCTCTTAGTCCAAACAAGGATGTCTGCTATGGGGATGGATTCATTTCTCACCAGGAAGGTGACCTTCTTAAGACCCTGGCGAGAAATGGCCACAGCGGTGAATCCTGCCCACTTTGTACCTTGTGCAGACCTGGCCGCTTCCCACCCAGCCCAGAAGCGATCCAGGAGCTGCGACGTCATAAAGGAGACGTCGAACTCCCGGGTGCCCGAGGCATGGATGAGCGCGTACAGGTCCACGGGCGCAAATCCCATATCCTTTAGCCGGGTTACCAGCCACCGTCTGTCAGGCACCTGGGTCTCACCCCCACAGACGAGCCGTACCACATTCCTCCTGTTCCCAAACGAAACCTGAGGACGCGTAGCAGGCCCGTCCGCAGATAGGCGAGGTGGCCCAGATGCCCAAGCATTGGGCGCACCGGGACCCGCCGTCTGGGAATGATTCGGGCGGACTCCCCTCGCTGAACCAGAGGCCTCGGTCACACCAGAACCCTGGGTGACAACCTGGGAGTGCCTAAGGGGAACCCGTGTACCTGCTTGTGCGTCTAAACTATTTATAACCGCGGCACCCTTTGTTAGGGTGCCTGTACCCGTGCTCGTGCCCGCCACCTGTGTATCAACTAACTCCAGTGAACCAGGGGCAGGGGCAACATAACCTGAGGCGGGGGCAACATAACCAGGGGCAGGGGAAACAATACCAGGGGCAATAGTACTGGGGGCGGGGGCAACATAACCAGAGGCAGGGGCAACATCACCAGGGGCAGGGGCATCAACACCATGGGCAATAGTACCGGGGGCAGGGGCAACAACACCAGGGGCAGGGGCAACAACACCAGGGGCAGGGGCATCAACACCATGGGCAATAGTACCGGGGCAGGGGCAACAACACCAGGGGCAGGGGCAACAACACCAGGGGCAGGGGCAACAACACCAGGGGCAGGGGCATCAACACCATGGGCAATAGTACTGGGGGCAGGGGCAACAACACCAGGGGCAGGGGCAACATCACCAGGGGCAACATCATTAATACAAACAGGCTGGCTGTGGACCTTTTTACTAAGGTCAATGGGTCCCATCATTACATTTACAGTTACATCCATACTCCCATCATCCTCAGCCATCCCCAAACCACCAGTGGAGTCAAACACAATGTTAGTCATACTTTTCTTACCTCCACTGGCGGTTTCCTCAGTATGGACTGCTGGCTGAGGATGATGGGAGTTTCCTGCAGTCCTGTCTTCCATAGCGCCAGTGGCACCCGCGGCACCGGTACCCGCGGCAACAGGGGCACCAGGAACAACAGGGGGACCAGTTACACATGCAGACATAAGGGGAACACATAGGGAAGCAGGGGGAACAGACTGGAAGACAAACAGGGGAGGAGACTTGCTGGCAGGGGAGAGCAGTGGAGCTTGCTCCAAGGGAGCAGAGGGAAAAGGAGGGCCACTACTCAGAAATGTTTGGTGCTGCACAGCCCCAGCAGCTGCAGCAACCTTCATGGAAGGTCCAACAGTGCCGCTATTCCCCCCACAGGGACGCCCCGCTTCAGGAGCAACCACCATGGAGGGTCCAGCGACACCGTCTTTCCCCCCAACAGGCCGCATAGCGCCGGGAACTGCGGCAGCACCTTTCATGGAGCAGCCATCTACACCCTGCTCCAGACTGTTCCATCCAGTGCCATCCTGCGCAGCAGCCGCCTGAGGACAGGAGGCAGAGGTACCAGCCACCCCAGGGGACGCAACCACACGGAGAGGAAGGTCAGAGGGAAGGCAGGTAAGGGAGGGAGTGGAAAGGGAGTAAGGGAAGGGCCCCTCCATGGGATCACCGGTACACGCCATAGTACCGGCGGGGATGGTCTCCCTGTCACCATGGAGGGCGGCGGGGGGCCCAGATACTTCCACAGAGGCAGGTTGTGCAGGTTTCTGGGGCATACAGGTGTTGCCACCTGTAGGGTTAGTATCCCTGGCCCCAGGCTTCTGCAAGGCCTGAACATCATCATTGTACATATACTCAGTATTTGAGCACTCACCCTCCTCTGTGGAATCTCCAGACCCCCTGACAGAGGTCTCAGGCTGACGCCGGGCGATGTTTTTCTTATTCTTCTTTTTCTTCTTTTTGTCCTTTACGGAGCCCTCCCCAAGTTCGTTTCCAAACTTGAGGAGAGACTCCTTAATCAGCCCTCGACCTCTGTCCTGCACTTTCATCTGCCACTCTTCACCTTTCTCTCCGTCCCACTCCTCTTCACTGTCCTTCTCTCTGGCCCTCCTCTCCGTCTCAGCAGCGCCCCCTGGAGTAGCAAGGACAGAGGTACATGGCTCCCCAGGTGAGTGATGGGAGTTGGAATCCAAGTCCTTGCTGGACTCCTCACCTGGGGACATGTCCCTCCTGCCCTCCATAGCCCTCTGCCTCCTGGACCTCGCAGCGTCCTTGGCTCTCTGTTGCAGGATGGCCTGGATGTCTGCTATTTTCTTTTCAGTCTGGAGCAGGGTGTAGGATAGATGCTGCTCCACTAATTTTTTCTCAGCTATAGCGGCCCTCAAAGGACCTCTTTTGTAATTAGAGGTCCTGTTTGATATTTCCCTCTGCTCCCTTAGCTCCGCCTGGACCCCAGCTAGGCCCGAGTCTGCCTCGGCATGCTGGGCCTTCAGGGACACAAGCAGACCCCGGAGCCTGTCAGAAGGTAGCCCCGAAAAGACCCTAGCCTCAACCCCCTCACCTTTTGCAGCCTCAGCATAGGTGAGGGAGGCCTGAGGGGCCTTGCTGGTACTAGCCACCTCAGGGGGGGTCTCAGGGACTACATTCTCCTCGGTACCCTCTCCCACCTCCAGGGACGGGGGGGGGCTGCTCTAGGAAGTGGAGGCCACTGCTGGCAAGTTCACGGCACTCAGCCAGCAGCCCAGAGAGCAGCTGGATATCGGCCCTGGTGTGGGCCGTGGCTCCCTGGGGGACCCCCACTCCCCTTTTCCATGCACCAAGCTTCCTGGACATCCCCCCGCCAGTTCCTCCAACAGGGAGACCTGGTTCCGGACTTGCCGGGAGAGGGCCTGGTGTTCAGTCCAGGACAGGCCCCTGGTATCTGCCTTACCTTCCCCAAAGGCCAGCTCAGCCTGCAGCTCGTCCAGCCTGACCTTCCATCCCCAGGCTGGGGAGGAAGGCCCGAGGGCCATGCTGCCTAGGCCCAGGCAGAGCCCCCTGCTGCAGTAGTCCTTAGCCCAGTAATTGAGCTCAAAAAATGGATACAAACACACTCAGAGTTCCTGGGAACACCCAGAGCAGGCAAGCACAGCTCCACTCCCCAGCAGCAGTAGCGAAACTCCTCCCACCCCAGTGGGAGGAGAGACTGTAAGCCCCACACCTGTGCAGATGGGACCGTGGTCTCTGCACTTCCAGCACAGGGGGTAGGGACGGTCGGTCCTGCCCCCCCACAACAGGGCTGTTTAGCCAAAGGGGAGACAGTCTGTCTCCAGCAGCAGAGCTGTGTAACTAAAGGGGAGACAGTCGGTCTCCAGCAGCAGAGCTGTGTAACTCAAGGGGAGACAGTCGGTCTCCAGCAGCAGAGCGGTGTAACTCAAGGGGAGACAGTCGGTCTCCAGCAGCAGAGCTGCGCAGCTAAAGGGGAGACAGTCGGTCTCCAGCAACCAGGCTCCAACCAGACTACTCCCGTAGTAGTGCTGGCACCAGGGCAGAGTACCGCTGGTCTCTGCCCACTCAGCAACCCACCAAAACAGCCTACCAGTCCCCCACACAGCCGGGGTGAGGCACCTGGACCTGGACAAGTTTTTCCATTACTCAGGTGTAGTAACCATTCATTGTGGGTGGACTGTACTGCTGTTTCTGTTTTGTGGGTGGGCTGCTGGACTAACAAGGGCACTGACCAGCAAGAGGTCAGGTACCCTGTTAGTATGTTTGGAAAAGGGGAGAAATGTGGCGAAACCAACCTCGCCACTGGGCCCTGGAGAGGCCTGTTTGCTAGCCTCCTACCTGCTGACTATGGCCCCTGGGTTATTTGGGGGCATATTGCACTTTATATTGCTGCTGCTGGCCCTTTTAAAAGCATCGGTGGACATATTGGGACTTTTGGGACTACTGTCCCTTTAAGACTGTGGAGCATATTACAGTAATACTGCCTGTAGTCCTTTAATATCATATATGTATTTATGTGTTGAGTTTAACCTGGGTTATATGTATGCAGCATTCACCTGATTGTTCGGTAGAATCACTCCATTCATTATATTGAGTGAAACTACCGAACAACCAGACCACCCAGGAATAAGTGTGCCTCCAATTACAGTTTGCAACAATGTTGCAAACGGGTAATTGGCAATCAGTGTAATGTATTCTTTGTCCTCTGGGTGGCCGCCATTCGGGAAACAAACACGTGGCGGCGGCCATCTTAAACTACCGAACAGCGGTGTTTTGCCGTCGAGTGTCTGGAACTAAAATCGGACACTTGACTAGGCAAACACCGCTGAGACCTCCATACTTCCAGAAATTCGTATAGAAACTACCGAATGACCCGCCGTTCGGTAGAAAGAACCCCACAAACAAGGGAATTCATTCAAACCCTCTCCAGGCTCTATAACACAGGCAATTCGTCTGTTTTCATTCCCTTGTTTGTGACCGACCGCAGGGCCAAAATGCATGGAACTGTTTTCGGATACTTTACCCATGCGGTCGGTCAAATCTTTGGAACCCCATATCTCACGAACCGTTCATCTGAATGACTTGAATTTTGAATATGTTGTCCCTCTGAATAAGGGCTATCCAGCAATGCTGGATTTAAAGGTGTACCCCCTGTTTTTGGGGTACATCCAGAACTTGGCTGGAAAAGTGTACCGGATAATTGGGTTTAATGTTATCTGAGGGGAGGGGATGTGTGGGCTGAACCATGTATGTGATTGGTTATTTTATGCCTCCCCCTGGGTGTGGCCTGTATGTGTATTATTGTATTAAAAGCCAGGCTGGATGAGACAGTCCAGAGTTCCTGTTTTACCCTCAAAGTGATGTGTCGTCTCATTATTAGGGGAAGGATTTATTGTATGCTGTTCCAGTTAACTGCTAGGAGTACAAGCCTATTCGTATGGTTCCTATTCAATGGTCTACAGCATTCATATGCTTGGGAGAATTTAAAAGGTTTCTCGGATTCGGTGATTGTGGTGTCTGCCAGAGTGCTTGGAGTCCTCTGGAAGCACTAGGAGTGTTACGGACCGTTTCAGCATAAAAGGGAATAAATCGGTTTAGGCGATAATCCCCTTTTCCAAACAGGCACAGCTCCTGCAGAACATCAAAACTCACAAACTGGATATAGGTGAATAAGGTAGCACTCCAGCTGGAACCTCACGAATAGCTGCTAGCAGATGAATAGGAAAAGCAGACATCAGCTTACACTCCTAGCAGTCAAATCTCCAACAGCATACAGTGAATCCCCCCAAGAACGAGACAAGGCTCCGTGTTGAAGGTCAAGCAGTGGTCTGTTTATTCAGGGCTACCTGCCCCTGTATTTATGCAGGTCTCCCACCTGGTGGACACTCCCCTAGGGGACCAGATGGAAGACTGAAACAGCAGACAGACATGTATCATTTTCGTACACACAGCCACAATACTTTCCCACCATGCATCTTGGTTTCCTCCTCCCTGCCCTGGAGATAATTAATGAAGTAATTCAATTATCTCCTAAGACAAAGGCCAGACTCCATTATGCACATGGTGACACAGAAACAGACTATCACTTTAAAATACATACAGACACATTTTATACACAAAACACAGACATGTAACATATCCCCAGATAGCTCAGGTCTGGGTGCACATTATTAGGTGAATGGCACCCAGATCACACAAATACATTTTAATTGCCATGGAGCCAAAGTCTTTAATTATACGAACAGGCTCCATGGCAGGCTATCTGGGTTACTACAGTTCACATAAAACAAACTACCGAATTTCCCTGCATTCACCAAATTCATACGAATTAGAACCAGGGGCTGGAGGTTCAGCGGTGCCTGCACGTAAAAGTGTCCGATTTTGGTGCATGAAAGCCGGGCAGAAAAGTGTTGGCTGCCCGGGGAGCTCCAGAACAGCGCCACCTAGCGGCCGCTAAGTGTAACAGCGGCCACACAGTTAACAGGCAATTAACCGCAGCTTCAGGGAGGTAAATTGGCAGCACACTCCAGCTTCTGGGTGGCCAATTAACAACGCCGGCCGGCTTCCCACGGCTCTGGGGAGGTTGGTGAACGGCTGTTTGTTCGGTAGATGAAATCTACCGAACTGCTGTGCAGAAAGGGAGAAATAAATCCTTCTGCACAGTAAAATTAACCCTTTAGCTGCCGGTCCATAATCCAAAGGCAGCAGGCGGGCAACCAGGCTCCTCCAATACAATGTGGCGAGATTGGTTTCGTCACAAGGAGCATCCATTAACGGAGGTACCCAGTCGGGGTGCCAGGCGATCCGTTACACTCTTCCTTCCTGAAGAAACCTGTGTCCATCTCTCTGTGCTTCGCTTCCGTCAGTTTCTCCGGTATCAGTACCATTTGCTGCTTTTAGAAGTTTTATTGAGACTGAAGGAGAGAGAGACTGGTTCCTGGCGGACTTTGAAAGACAGTGTGCTTTACACCAGGTACCCGCAGAAGAATGGGTCACTATCCTCTCTGGGAAATTATCCGGCCGGGCCAGTGAGGCTTTTCGGGCCATCCCAGAGGAGGAAATCAGTAGCTACCGGGCAGTAAAAGATGCCCTGTTGGCCAGATACGCTGTTACTCCTGAGGCGTACCGGAGGCGATTCCGGGACACTAACAAACAGGCTGGTGATTCCTATGTAGAATGGGCATGCAGGGTACACCGCACGGCAGCCCACTGGATGACAGGGTGCCAAGCGGTAACTGGGGAAGAGGTGCTGCAAGTATTCCTGCTAGAACACTGCTTTGACAGGTTACCTGCAGGAGTTCGAGAGTGGGTCAGGGACCGTAAACCCACTACCTTTCATGAAGCTGCTCGTCTGGCCGGCGAATACACTGATGCACGAAAGCTAGATCAGACAGCAGCCAAGGTCCCAGTACAAACCGGCAGCACCTCCAACCACCAGTGTATATCACCCCCCAGCACAACGTACCCCCACTATGCCGACAGCGACCAACTATGGGCAGTCAGCCCGATTCAACGCCCGGGATTATTCAAATCAAATCCGGTGCTATGGATGCAAGCAGCTGGGGCATAAAAGACCAGAGTGCCCATTAAACAATGCCAGCCAAGCACAGTCCTGGAGAAGACCAGCCGGCGGAACCCAGCAGCCACCTCAGCCTTCTGCTCATTGCGTTGAGCAGGAGGAGTTTTGGGGTATCCTACATGAAGCAGACCCAGTGCAAGCAGCTCAGCAGGACAACCGCCAACAACACAGACAGACCGTTAAGCTGAATGGGAAAGTGGTCACTGGTCTGAGAGACACCGGAGCTACTATGACCCTGCTCCAAAAGAACCTGGTTTCTGAACACCAACATACTGGAAATACTGTCGCAGTAAGGGTGGCAGGAGGCGCCGTGTTCCGTCTGCCTGTCGCCCGGGTTCATTTGGACTGGGGAGTGGGATCCGGACATGTGAATGTGGGAGTTATGAAAGATCTGCCTGCTGACGTTTTGCTGGGAAATGATTTGGCCCCTTTGGTTTCTGCATATGCTCCCATGGGACCTGCCGAGGCCAACCCAGTGACTACCCGTGCTGCTGGAACCAGCCCACCTGCTGCTGAGACCCAGGTAAGAACCGATTCCCCGACTGACCCCCCAGGGCAGACTTTAGTTAGCTGGGATTCCCCAGAAGAGTTCGGGAGGGAAACCCAGACAGATCCATCTCTCCAGAGATATAGGAGCAGAGCAGATACTGGAGAAGAAGGAACAGAGGGGGAGCGGTATGAGTGGGTGGGGGACAGGTTATACCGGATCCCTAAGCCGTCCCAGAAGAGTGTTGCCCCTCCGCCGAATCGACAGCTGGTAGTGCCCGCGAAATACCGGCAGGAGATTCTGCGGATAGGGCATGATGTTCCGCTAGCCGGACATCCAGGGTCCCGCCGCACAGCCCATAGGATTATGCAGAATTTTTTTTGGCCAGGGTTTAACCAGGCTGTGCGGATATATTGTAGCACGTGTGACACTTGTCAACGGGTAGGTAAGCGGGGGTACCACCCAAGAGCTAGGCTTATGTCAATGCCTATTATTGGGGAGCCCTTTGCCCGCATAGCTGTTGATATTGTGGGTCCACTGGCAAGGGCTAGTCCATCCGGTAAGAAATACATCCTCACCGTGGTGGACTATGCCACTCGCTATCCAGAGGCAGTAGCGCTGTCTAACATAGAGGCAGAGACAGTTGCTGATGCCCTGGTTAGGATTTTTACCAGGGTTGGGTTCCCTAAAGAGATCCTCTCTGACCAGGGAACCCAATTTACCGCTGTGCTCACCCAGCAGCTGTGGAGGGTATGCGGCATTAAACCGATACTTAGTTCCCCATACCATCCACAGACTAACGGTCTCTGCGAGCGATTTAATGACACCCTCAAACAGATGCTGAGGACCTTTTCTGACACTTGCAGAGACTGGGAGCGATTCCTGCCTCATCTGTTGTTTGCTTACAGAGAGGTGCCCCAGGAATCTACTGGGTTCTCCCCCTTTGATCTGCTTTATGGGAGAAGGGTCCGCGGACCCCTAGATCTCATTAGAGGCCACTGGGAGGGGGAGACCGAGCAGGAAGGGACCCCCATAGTACCGTATGTTCTGGAGCTCCGGGACCGCATGGAGAAACTGTCTCTGATGGTAAGAGAGAACCTCCAGGTGGCCCAGGGGAGACAGAGGGAATGGTACGATCGGGGTGCCCGGCAGCGGGTCTTCCAGGTTAGGGCAGAAAGTGTTAGTGCTCAAACCTGTGAAGGCGAACAAGATGCAGGCATCTTGGCAGGGCCCGTATAAGGTGTTAGCTCAGGTGTGTGATACTACCTACCTTATAGCCAGCTGTTCAGATGATAGGATCCAGCGATCCTTTCATGTGAACATGCTAAAGGAGTATCAGGAACGACCTGAGGATGTAGCTGCAGTATGTGCCCCCGCTGCAGACGATACTGAAAGTTTACCTTTACCCGACTTGTTAGCAAGAGATTCCCAGATGGACATGACTAGCCTCGTACAGCTAGGGGACAGGTTAAGCCCCGCAGAGAAAGGACAGGCAAGACAGCTTCTGTGGGAGAAGCAGGCGACGTTCTCCCAAGAGCCCGGCTACACTACCCTAGCTGTACATAAGGTAGAGACTCCTGGACAGAACCCCCTGCGACAGCCCCCTTACCGTATCCCTGAAGCAGTCCGAGAAGGAATGCGGAAGGAGATAGAGGAGATGACCCAGCTTGGGGTCATCGAGCACTCTGATAGCCCTTGGGCCTCCCCTGTAGTCCTGGTGCCTAAGAAGGATGGGACCACCCGGTTCTGTGTGGACTACAGGAGGCTCAACGAGCGGACCACCACTGACGCCTACCCGATGCCCCAGGTGGACGAATTGTTAGACCGCATTGCCAGGGGACGCTATCTGACCACCATAGACCTGTGTAAGGGCTACTGGCAGATTCCCCTGGCCAAGGACGCTATCTCCAAGTCGGCCTTCGTCACCCCATTTGGCTTATACCAATTTAAGGTCATGCCATTTGGGATGAAGAATGCCCCAGCTACCTTCCAACGTATGGTGGACAGGCTCCTTGATGGATTCCAGGAATTTGCTTGTGCATACCTGGATGATATTGCGATCTACAGTGGGTCCTGGGAGGAACACCTGGTGCATGTAGGGGTAGTACTGGATAAAATCCGGGCCGCCGGCCTGACATTGAAGCCAGATAAGTGTCATCTAGGCATGGCTGAGGTACAATACTTGGGTCACAGAGTGGGGTGTGGGAGCCAGAGACCAGAGCCAGCCAAGATAGAGGCAGTAGCGAACTGGCCCACACCTATCACTAAGACCCAAGTACTGGCCTTCCTAGGGACAGCAGGGTACTACAGACGCTTTGTCCCCGACTACAGCTCTATCGCTAAACCCCTGACTGACCTGACTAAGAAACACCTCACTAAGCAGGTCCTGTGGTCTCCAGCTTGTGAAGCTGCGTTTCGAGCACTTAAGCAGGCTCTCGTGAATGCCCCTGTCCTGGCTGCCCCAGTTCCTAACAAACGTTTTCTCGTCCATACAGATGCTTCCATGTATGGACTGGGGGCTGTGCTAAGCCAGGTCGGGGAAGATGGAGGAGAACACCCTGTCGCATATCTCAGTCGAAAGCTGTTACCCCGAGAAGTGAGTTATGCGGCAGTGGAGAAAGAATGTTTGGCCCTGGTCTGGGCATTGAAAAAGTTGAGCCCCTATTTGTATGGACAGGAATTTTCCCTTATCACAATCCCCTTGTCTGGCTTAACCGGGTCTCAGGAGACAATGGTAGACTGCTGCGGTGGAGTTTAGCATTACAAACGTATAACTTCACCATCAGCTACCGACCCGGTAAGCAGAATGGGAATGCAGATGGATTGTCACGGCAAACCGACGTTCTTGCTACCTCCTAGTCCGGTCATCCCCAAGTTGACCCGCTAAAGGGCCAAGCCGGAGTGTTCCACAAGGGGGGAGCCGTGTGACGAACCCTTCTGCATAGACCTATATTGCTGGTTCGTCTGTTTTGCCTTGGGTTCGTGGATTTCCTGTCCGTATGCCCTTGTTCGTATGTTTCCCTAAGTACCGATTGAAACTACCGAACCATCGGCCACCCAGGAGAGGAGTGTGCGGCTTATTAACACCTTGACCACAATTAGAACGTTGTGGTTAACCGCAAACACCTCTCCATTCCATTCGTACGGGTGGTCGTCGTTCGTATGCCATTTTGGACACGAGGCGAATCAGCGGTGTTCGGTGCAAAACCTATGGATCTAAAAACGGACTCTTTATCTACCGAACACTGCTGGAGACGGCCGCCCCCTTCTATTTCTTTGAGGCGTATGAACACCGGTCAGTTTGGGAGTTTCTCTAATTCGTATGGACTTACCCAGGTAGCCGTCCCATGGAGTCATTCGTATACCGAAGGACTTATGAGCGACTTTGACTCCATGGCGATTGGACTGTGTACATCGGACCTGAGCGCTATTCGGTAGGAATATGCCCTCAGATCCAGGCTATCTGGGGATACGTTGCACGAACACTATACATTCGGTACTTCTGATTTTATGTATTTTATTGTATTTTTCGTATTATGTTTTAAAATGGCGATGGTCCCTATCCTCGGAGTTAATTAGGTTTCTCCCTAATTATCTCCGGGATAGGAAAGAATGACTTATGGGTAAAATGGGAAGGGCTTGTGTTAAAGCCACTGCGATTGGCTACTGTATAATATATTTTACAGTCTTCCACAAGGTCCCCTATGGGAGTGTCTACCTTGTGGAGACCTGCATAAATACCGGGCAGGTAGCCCCCATTAAACACATTACTGCTTGACCTTCAAGACGGAACTTTGTCTCGTTTGTGGAGGGATTTACTATTGGGACAGCGGTTTCGTTTATTTCTAGCTGTGGAAGGATTTCGGATGGATTGCTGATCGGGAGTTACCGCATTCGTATGCTCCGTTCGGGAGTTTTATGATCGGTTGGACTGAAATTGCATTTCTGGAGAAAGGGGGTTATCGACTAAACGGCGGCTTCATTCCCCTGGCGGTGAGTGTCGTAACAACAAGCTCTTACAAGAGCTCAGTGATTATACTCAGGGGAGTATTGTGATTATAGCAATCCCCAAGAGTGTAGTTATCCAATCCTCCAAACATGAGCCAAGACATCATGAAGGGGTAAAGCAGGTCTGTTTAATGCAAGCCAGTACTTACAATTTATGCACACATTTAAACCCCCAACAGCCTCATTTACATACAATAGGTTACATAGAGCACTATAGTACAAGGAAGAGTAGGGTCAGACAATAGCAAGGGCTGATGGGTTTAAACTGGTCTGGCAGTGTCCCTGGGACAACGCCTTGCTGGGGAAACAATTAGGACAGGAAAAAGGGGAGGGGACGAGGCACAGACAAGCAATACATTCAACATACTCCTCCTCCGTGTCTCAGAGATAATGAATTATCTCCAGGTACAGAAAAACACACAATTTACAAACACCCCAAAAGTACCCCCAAGATCCATGGAAACCACACAAGAGTTACATCCTCGGGTAGCCCTGATCTGGGTGTCCAACATATCCAAAAATCATCCAGATCGGTTCAGTGGTTTGGTTTTTCCGTGTAAGTCCATTTTTAACATGGTTTTTTGCAGGGTCCATAATCCTGGGGCAAGAGGCTGGCCAGCAGGCCCCTCCAAGTACCAGTGGCGAGGTTACTTTCCCCACAGATGGGTTTTAAGGCACCTCTTAAATGATTAAAGACAAGTCTGATGGCGGTAGGCAGGCTATTCCATAGGAAAGGAGCCGCCCACTAGAAATCATGCAAGCGTGAGTTGGCCATATGGGTGTGAACAACGAACAGGAGAAGGTCACGGGCAGAGAGGAAAGACCTTGAAGGGGCATTCCTATGGATGTGTGAAGAGATATTAGAGGGGCTAGAATTGTTCAGTGCTTTATATGTGTAAATTAGTACCTTGAATTGACTCTTATATGATACAGGAGGCCAATGTAAGGACTGACAGAGGGGTGAGGTGTGAGAGAACCGACTAGAGAGGAAAATCAGTCTTGCGGCAGCATTCATTACAGACTGTAGCCGTGCAATAAAGCTTTTGGTAAGACCAATCAGGAGAGGTTTACAATAATCCATGCTGGAAATTACTAGAGCATGGACAGGCTCCTTGGTAGCATCTTGCTTAAGAAAGGAGCGGATGCGGGCTATGTTTTTAAGATAGAATCTACAGCAATCGGCAGTATACTGGATGTGAGGCTCAAAGGTGAGGCCAGAATTAAATATGATGCCAAGACAGCGCACTTGCAAAGATGGACTTATGTGGATACCACTAACTTGAAGGGAGAGCGAAAGAGGAGGATTGGTATTAGGAAGAGGCAGAACAGGCAAGCAGTGACACGTTGCAGGACGGCAGGAGAGAAGTCCGATAGAGTCCGATATCTGAGTGTCATCAGCGTACAGGTGGTAGTGGAATCCAAAAGAGGTAATAGGTTTGCCAAGAGAGGCAGTAAAAAGAGAAAATAGAAGGGGACCTAGGACAGAGCCTTGGGGGACTCCAACTGAGACAGGACTATAAGAGTTGGGAGAGATAAGAGGAAAACCACAAGAGGACAGAGTCACAGAGACCAAGTGATTGCAGAGTTTAACCCCTTAAGGACCAAACTTCTGGAATAAAAGGGAATCATGACATGTCACACATGTCATGTGTCCTTAAGGGGTTAAAGAAGGAGAGCATGATCAACAGTGTCAAAGGCAGCAGAGAGGTCAAGAAAAACTAGTATGGAGTAGTGGCCTTTGGATTTAGCTGCAATTAGGTCATTAGTAACTTTGATAAGCACAGTCTCAGTAGAGTGGAGAGGGCGGAAGCCAGATTGAAGAGGGTCAAGGAGAGTGTAGGAATAGAGGAAGTGAGAAACACGGGTAAAGACAAGTCTTTCCAGAAACTTTGAGGAAAAAGGGAGCAGGGATATAGGACGATAGTTAGAGGGAGAGGACGGGTCAAGAGATGTTTTTTTTCAGGATAGGTACTACAGTGGCATGTTTAAGGTCCTCAGGGACAATGCCTGAAGAGAGAGAGAAGTTGACACAAGCTCTGTGACCTCCAGGCCTACACCACAAAGGAGCAACACCTATCTTTCCTCCCTGGTTCTCCTCACCGGTACAATGAGTGGAGGCCCTGCACCTAACGTGAACGGGATACCGTTGGGCTCCTATTGAACATTCAATAACCCTACAGGGTGCAAAGGGAATGGACACACAAGCCTATGCCCGAACGTCACCCCTAACATTCAGACACCATATGCCCCTATGGATTAGGCTTTACAGATACCTGTGACGGGGAGCCCCTCTTCGGGATACTAGAATACTCCACTTGAGCCCCCCACTGAAACAAGATCCCCAGCCTATTCCCCCCTATCCACACAACTGATCAGACAAAAAAAAACAAACAGAGTTGATATACTAGACTCACCCCTCTTGACACAGACTGGGAAAATAATTGCACATGATTTATGTATATTGTGGCAGTTACAGTGTATATGATGTGTTTGCAACAGCTACGTAAAGTCCTGTCCGCACGGTTGACACTACCAAGATGATAGCTGCTCCTATTACCTGTCCCGGCTCCAGAAGCTCACCCACTGGGCTCCCCGCGACTGCCCAACCCTCCCAGGGCTACAGCCCCATAGGGCGGACGGGGTAAGCAGTGATGCGGTTAGTCACGCCCACCCCTAACCCACTTGTCACCAACCTTACTGTAACGGCACCCCCAGGCATAAAAAAGGGTTAAAAGCCATTTGGTAGATCTTCTCCTTCCAGAGACATGGGCACAGCTACTGTAGACACCAATCCACCGAACCGGAGAAGCATATGAATGCCGTAAACAGCCGAACTGGAACCATACGAATGCTGTAAACAGCCGAATAGGAAAAACCATGCGAATAGGTTTACACTCCTAGCAGTCAAACTGAAACAGCATACAATAAATCCCCCCAAGAATGAGACAAGGCTCCGTTTTGAGGGTCAAGCAGGAACAGACAGAGCTGTGGGTTTATTGTTCTTATATGCACATTAGTACCACCCACAGGATTTTGAAAAACAACCAATAAACACGTACAATACACTCACACTCCTACACAAAATCCTCCCCTCTGCCTGTGATACAATTACCTTACACAATGGGTTAATGTAATTATCACAGGCAGAGAAATACAGTTTTTCCACATTATTCATAACTTTAAAAGTGTGCATCACATTCACATAAACTTACATTTTCAGAATCAGCATACTCCAAATACAAACATACGTCAAAATCATACAAATTGGTCCAGTGGTTCAAAAGATAGACCGTAGTCCTTTGTGACAAAAGGAAGCATGGATTTTCTGCCCAAAACCAGTTTCACAGAGTCTTCTATCCTGGAGATAATTGGGAAGTAATCCAATTATCTCCAAGGACAGAGGCAATTGAACATATGGCAGCAAAAGACAATAAAATACATACAAATATTTAACTGTGCAGCCATTGCATAAAACAGGTACATTCAACATATCCCCAGATAGCTCAGATCTGAGCGCACATTATTACTGAATGATGCTCAGATCACTCACATACAGTTAAATTGCCATGGAGCTAAAGTCTTTCTCATAGTCTTTCATTATACGAATGGGCTAAATGGCGTAGCTATCTGAGGTATCACCTCTCAAACAGGGCAAGCACCGAATGACCCAGCTTTCGTGTCTTTGCAGGGGAAAATCAAGCGTTTTAACATGGGGCCTTAGTCTAAAGGCAGCAGGCGGGCAACCAGGCTCATCCAATGCACAGTGGCGAGATTAGTCTCGTCACACTTACCACGCCTTAACATCACGAATCTTCACTTCCAGGTGCCCATCCTCCACACTCCCATGGAACACAATCGACACGCTCTCCTCAACGTTACTGGGAACTCGAGGGCTGGGTGGCACCAGCGAGTATAAGTCCTGGGACCGCACATGGACACGACCTCTGATTTGGTAATATTGCCCTTACTAGGCCAACGGGGCCTCCAAGCTCCCACTTAGCATTTGGGGGTTCCCCCCAGCCCCCTTAATGATCCTACAAACACAACCCAACCCAACACCTGCCGACCCGGGTTTGTGTCCTTAGGGTTACTCACGAATCCGCTCTCAAGGAAGTAAGCAATCCGGTGTATGATATTTAAAAAAACAAAACATAATAATAAATAAATAAATAAAAAATAAAATTATAACAACCAGGCCAGATACTATGGGCAAACTAACCCCCCCCCCCCTCCCCCCATTGCCTGAGGGACTCAGACGACCCTCACCTCCTTGGGGAAAAAAAACACAATCCTGGATCTACAACACTACCCCTCCCACCCCTTACACAGGGGTCCAAAATCACCATCGCTCCCACACCTATCACCATTCACTGAGCCCTATCTCCCTCTCACTCTTCCTAGGGGAGGAACCGGAAGCCACAGACCTATATGGATCTCCACAGGCTGCCACCCACCATATCCGTACCAACTGTAACAGATAACCTGGCACCCCGACTGGGTACCTCCGTTGAAGGATGCTTCTAGCACTTACAGAGGGCTCCAAGCACTCCGCCAGACACCACAACCACCGCAGACCACACAAACCGCCGTAGCTTGGTTGGGGTCTTGCCATCTCCTACCCACCCTGGACCTACGACAAGGCTCCAGGTTCCAGTGGGTGAACCTCTCCTCCAAGAGAGTGAAGCAGGAACAAGCTCTTAAAATAGCTTAGTAGTAATTAGCCAAGGGAGTATGCAGAGCATAGCAATCCCTTGTAGTGATTATAGCAATCCCCCCAATAAGAGACAGGACTCTAGATTGAGGGTGAAGAAGAACTCTGATGTTTAACCCCTTAAGGACAGATGACGGAAATATTCCGTCATGATTCCCTTTTACATAGTTACATAGTTAGATAGCTGAAAAGAGACTTGCGTCCATCAAGTTCAGCCTTCCTCACACCTGTTTTTTGCTGTTGATCCAAAAGAGAAAAAAAACGAAAAAAAACAAAAAAAAAAAACCCAGTTTGAAGCACAATTTTGCAACAAGCTAGGACAAAAAATTCCTTATTGACCCCAGAATGGCAGTCAGATTTATCCTTGAATCAAGCAGTTATTACCCTACATTGAAAGATTATATCCTTGAATATTCTGTCTTTGCAAGTATGCATCTAGTAGCTGTTTGAACATCTGTATGGACTCTGATAAAACCACTTCTTCAGGCAGAGAATTCCACATCCTGATTGTTCTTTCAGTAAAAAAACCTTTCCTTTGCCTTAGACGAAATCTTCTTTCTTCCAGTCTAAACGCATGGCCTCGTGTCCTATGTAAAGTCCGGTTTGTGAATAGATTTCCACACAATGGTTTGTATTGGCCCCGAATATATTTGTATAATGTTATCATATCCCCTCTCAGGCGACGTTTTTCTAAACTAAATAGGTTTAAATCTGTTAACCTTTCTTCATAGCTGATATGTTCCATTCCTTTTATTAATTTTGTAGCCCGCCTCTGCACTTTTTCTAGTGCCATGATATCCTTCTTTAGAACAGGTGCCCAAAATTGCACAGCATATTCAATATGTGGTCTTACCAGTGATTTATAGAGATGCAAAATTATATTCTCGTCCCGAGAATGAATGCCCTTTTTCATGCATGACAATACCTTACTGGCCTTGGCCACTGCTGATTGACATTGCACATTGTTGCATAGTTTGTTGTCTATAACAATTCCCAAGTCCTTTTCGTGTGTTGTTATCCCTAATTCGCTTCCATTAAGGGTATACGTTGCTTGTGTATTCTTTACGCCGAAGTGCATAACTTTGCATTTTTCAACATTAAATTTCATCTGCCATTTGAGTGCCCAGTCCTCCAGTCTATCTAAATCCTTCTGCAGCAAAGTAATATCTTGCTCACATTGTATTATTTTACAAAGTTTTGTGTCATCTGCAAACACTGAAACATGACTTTCAATGCTGTCTTCAAGATCATTTATAAAAATGTTAAATAGAAGGGGTCCCAGAACAGACCCCTGAGGGACACCACTTGCCACCTCTGTCCAGCTTGAAAATTTACCATTAACGACAACTCTTTGTATTCTGTTTTTAAGCCAATGTTCTACCCAAGAACAAGCATTTTCACCGAGACCGATTTCCTTGAGTTTGAACACTAATCTTTTGTGTGGAACTGTATCAAATGCCTTGGCAAAATCCAAATAGATCACATCCACTGCAACACCCTGATCTATACTTCTACTTACTTCTTCGTAGAACGCAATCAAGTTAGTTTGACATGACCTGTGCTTCATAAAACCGTGCTGATTTTTGCTGATAACCATATTCTTCTCAAGGAATTCTTGAATATTATCCCTTAATAACCTTTCAAATATTTTACCAGCCACAGAAGTTAAGCTCACAGGTCTATAATTTCCAGGCAAGGATTTTGAACCCTTTTTGAATATAGGAACCACATCTGCCTTCCTCCAATCCTCCGGAACACTTCCTGAAAGAAAAGAATCTTGAAAGATTAAAAACAGAGGTTCACTTATTTCTACACTTAGTTCCTTAAGTACACGTGGATGGATACCGTCAGGCCCTGGAGCTTTGTTTATATTAACTTTCTTTAGTTGCTGCAGCACATTGTCTTGAGTTAACCAATTACAATTATTCTGCAAGTTTTTAGTAGCAATCATTTGCACATCTATTGCCATGGGTTCTTCTTTAATATATACGGAGGAGAATTAGTTATTTAGAATTCCTGCCTTTTCTTGGTCTTCATTAACTAACACCCCCGTTTCAGTTTTAAGTGTACCTATACTTTCATTTTTGGGTTTTTTGGAATTTATGTACTTAAAAAATGCTTTGGGGTTGGTTTTGCTCTCTTTAGCTATCATTTTTTCATTTTGAAGTTTAGCAAGTTTAATTGCCTTTTTGCACGCATTATTTGCTTTCTTATATCTTTTATAAGATGCATCTGATTTGTCTGATTTAAATGCTTTAAATGCCCTTTTCTTATTTTTAATCTCTTGTTTTACTTCTCTACTAAGCCACATTGGTTTTAATTTGTTTCTTTTATACTTATTTCCCAATGGTACATACTGAGAAATGTACCTTTCTAATATTTGTTGGAAGATGATCCATTTATCCTCCATTTATTCCAGAAGTTGTGTCTTTAAGGGGTTAATGACACACACTCTGCTTTTATGCAATTCTCCCGTGCAAGGGAGACGCCCACAGACAATTATGAATTACCCAATCACACACTGGTTACATCCCACACATCTCCTTCCCTTAGCCTGAGAGCTAACACAATTAGCCGTACAGTTTAAAACATACTTTTTACCCAACTTTCATAACTCTAAAACTATACATCTAATATTCATAAAAGTCACATATTATTAATCAGCATATTTCAAATACAAACATACCCAAAAATCATTCGAATCCGTTCAGCCGTTCGGGAGATAGATATGTCACCTTTGACCGACCGCAAGTACATTTTCCTGCCCAAAACAGTTCCATAGATTTGGGCTGTGCAGTCGGTCAATTTCACACTAATAACTGCCATTTGTAACTGGCCCTTTAAATGACAAATTGCCCTGCTTCCCTGGGTTGTGGAGAAGCCTATTTTCCAGCCTCCTTCCTCATGACGATGGCCCCTGGGAAATTGTGCCCCTGAAAACTTATGGACTTTTATTGGCCCTTTAAAAACCATCTGGGGACATATTGTGACTTTGTTGAACAATGCCCCTTTAAGGGAATCAACACAGTAAAGGAGGAGACTATATTTAAAAGAAGAAACACTACCACAACAAGAGGACATAGTCTTAAATTAGAGGGACAAAGGTTTAAAAATAATATCAGGAAGTATTACTTTACTGAGAGGGTAGTGGATGCATGGAATAGCCTTCCAGCTGAAGTGGTAGAGGTTAACACAGTAAAGGAGTTTAAGCATGCGTGGGATAGGCATAAGGCTATCCTAACTATAAGATAAGGCCAGGGACTAATGAAAGTATTTAGAAAACTGGGCAGACTAGATGGGCCGAATGGTTCTTATCTGACGTCACATTCTATGTTTCTATGTTTCTATGTTTCTATGTTAAGATGGTGTCCCCAAACCTTTAATATATTGTGTTCCTGGCTTTCTCCCACTTGGTTCAGTAAATGGGGCTTACTGAACCAGGTACCACACAGGCGGACCACCCAGAAGTTGAAGTGTGCAGGCAATTTACCTCCCAGGCTGGGAGCCTGCTGTAGGTAAATTGTCGACCGCTGGGTGGCCGCAGTTCGTGCAAACGAACACGTGGCGGTGGCCATCTTTGTTCATTTGAACGAGGTCAGCGGTATGTGTAGCCAAATCCATGGAACTAAAATTGGCTACACATTTCCGCGAACACCGCTGACCCTTACCTTCTCCTACACTGAACTTTCAGCTGCAGAGATTCGAACGCATGTTAGAATGGGACTTAGTAATTTTTCTGCATAAAATTGACCAGCCGCCCAGCCCAAATCTATTGAACTGTTAGTAGGAAAATCTGCTTGCGGTCGGTCATAAAGGACTTCCGTCTAACTTTTGATCTACTGAAGGGATTTGTATGATTTTTGGTTGTGTTTATATTTAAAGTATGCTGATTCTAAATATTTAATTTATGGAGATTGGATGTATGGTTTTAAAGTTACAGTGTATGTGTAAAAACTGTATTTTTCCTGCCTGTGATAATTATGTTAAGTATTGTGTACCATAATTATATCACAGGCAGAGGGGGAGGATTTTGTGTGTAATTGCTGGGAGTGTTTTCTGTAATGTACGTGTGTGACTGGCTGTTCTGTAAAACCCTGTGGGTGGTCCTATCTAAGGGAAACCTGCATAAAAGAAAGTTGTTTGGGTGCCGATAAACAGAATGAATTGACCCTCTAACTTGCAGCCTTGACTCGTGTTTGTAGGGTTCAGCTATAATCACTACAGGGATTGCTATGCTCTTCATACTCCCTTAGCTACTGAGCTCTTGTAAGAGCTCTTGTTCCTGATCCTGCTTCGTTCTACAGAAGGAAGAGGTTCACCTACTGGAACCTGGAGCCTGGTCGTAGGTCCAGGGCGCAGAGCAGACGGTGAGATACCAGCCCAGCAGCAGTGGTTCATGGAGTCTGCAGTACTTATGGTGGCTACACAGTAGTTATGGTGTCTACGGTGCTGATGGTCCTTTGGTGAGCGCTAGGAGCATCCTTTCTATGATCCAACTTCCAGCCAGCCTGGAGGCAACCGTAACAGGGACTAAGTCTCTGTGGCTGAAAACTCAGTGCAGGATAAGGTAAGGGTCAGCGGTGTTCGTTGAAATGTGTAGCTAATTTCAGTTCCATGGATTTGGCTACACATACCGCTGACCTCGTTCGAATGAACAAAGATAGCCGCCGCCACGTGTTCGTTTTTCGAATGGCGGCCACTTCGGCACTTCGGCTGTATCCGAAGTGCAAATTTAAAGTTGCAACACTACTCCAAAGTAATTAAAGGACCAGAAACAGCATTATAAAAATCTATTATGCCCAAATACAGTTCTTAAAGGGTCAGTAACAGTATAATATAAGCCCCAATCAGTTCCTTAAAGAGCAATACATCCCAGGGGCCATAGTCACATGGCAGGAGGCTGGCAAATAGGCCCCTCCAAAAAACAGTGGCGAGGTCACTTTCGCCACACCAACATCAGTCACAAGTCCCTGCCTCTGCACTTTCCTCATTGCTACCCCTACCTTTCCGAGGTCAGGTCCGGGGGTCATCAGAAAGCATGCTCTAACATGGAAACATTGTTTAACTGCTGGTTTTAAATGTCTTGACTGTTTTATCTCTTTCTGTATCAAACGCACTGTATGACTAACAAAATTTAATGATATGTATATAGAACGACTAACTGTAACGCTCCTACCCCTCACTAACATGCTCTCCCGACCAACTGAGGATACAGGTTATACAGGCAACATCTGCGGCATATTGCCGATCCATGCTTTACATTGATCACACAGGGCCCAGGGCAAGATCTGCGTGACCACACGCATTCCCGACCCTACCCCCTCATGGAGTGCCACAAACCACGCATACATAGGTCCTACAAACACCAATACACACCCAACAAACACCAATGCCAAACACTACGCAAACATCTCAAATTTATTGAACAATTCTCAGAGGGCATACTAATCTTTGGAGTAGACTTGAATCTATCCCTAGACTCAGCCCTAGACACAACATCAAGCACAAAGTCCTATCAGGCATCCTCCCGGAGACAACTCACGAATATGATGGACCAGGCCCAGCTATATGACTGCTGGCGCACTACTCACCCATCAGACAGGGATTACTCCTTTTTCTCACCAGCCACACAAACCTACTCAAGGTTAGACATGTACTTCTTACCGCACAGATTCCTCTACCTGGTACAATCCAGTACTTATGGCCCGATTACATGGTAAGACCACACACCCCTGTCTCTTGCCGTACAAATCCCTACACTCCTACAGAGATCATTAAATTGAAACTTAATGACCTACTGCTCACCGACTCCAACATAGTCGACAAACTACAAAACTCCCTACAACACTTCTTTGCTGAAAATACAACCCCTTCCGCGCCCCCACCCCTAGTATGGGAAGCACTCAGAGGTTAAATAATAGCCACAGCATCAACACACCAAAAAATGACTGAAATCAGAGACCTTGAGAATTTGCACAAGTAAGACACCATGCTGAGCACATACACAACTCTTACGGCTAAGCGCTCGGCTTTGCAAGACTCACTAAATATCAAAGTCAAACACACCCTCTTGTGTACCAAACACACCTACTACTCCCAGGGGGTTGAAGTGGCTGCCTACTGGCAAATGCTTTAAAACATCAGCGTCAATCGACCTTCATACCTAAAATCAAAAACCCACAAGGAAACTTGTCCTATAAACTCCCGGACATATTGTTAGCCTTCCAATCCTTCTACATGGAGCTCTACAAAATTCGTGCTGCCCCTCCATCCAAACAAGACATTGACGCATTCCTCACCTCCCGAATTCACCAAACTATTCTCACTAATATTCTCCCAAACTTCTGTAGCGGAGGGCAGTATTATAATCCACGATCTCCGCTGGTATTACAGGTAAATCCACAGTCAGCGCTGAAAAGTAAGGCAATTTCCCAATCCTCCAAATAACCGGACGAAACACAGTATGGGAGTCAACTGAGGTCTTCATTCACAGGCTTCCATATTTATACAGTTCCCCATGCAAGGGGTTTCCCTACAGATATTCCAGGGTATTTCTCCCATCAGGCACCGCTGCACGAGAGGGATACTCCCACTAGAATATACAGTTAAGTGGAGTATCCCCTCGTGCAGCAAAACCGACGATTTACATTAAAAAGCATAACTTTTGCATTATTCGGTACATTGGAACGAATGAACGATCGGTAGATAGCTGGGGTCTGAGCGCACCTTTCGTGAGAGTACCGCTCAGATCCCAGCTGAAATAACCGAACGCCGCAACAAATACCTTTTACATTGAAGTTCCCCTCAAACTGTCGATTGGACCTAGGGAACCACATTACCGAAAGACCGGGCTCCCGAACGGTATGTAAGTACAGCGGTGTTCGTGTCGTCGAGTAGCCGTTTTTAGTTCCACGCGCTCGACGACAAAACACCGCTGGGGAGACAAAGGATCCAAGATGGCCGACCGCCGCGTGGTCGGTAGTCGAACGACGGCCACCTAGGAATTGTTGCAATCGGTTAACGAGCGCCACACGTCCCTTAATGTGTGGGCTATCAGGGGAGCCTATATTCGGTTCACGAACAGCCTGGATAGTCACTGTTCGTGAAACGAAGTAATTGAATGCTATCGGCTTACTGCTGCTAGCATACGAATACAATGGCTACATAGGACACAGCAGCATACATACAGTACATAGCATGGAATACAGACAACCTTTAGGTCAAATACAGTCCAGTGTTCCAGAAGTGGCTAGGTTTGCCACACCTTCAAAGCCCCAATCACCCCAGACAAAGTTCATGCAGTGATACATAGTCTCTAACAAGGCAAAAGTCCCGGACCTGGCAGCTTTACTGCCAAATACTATAAGACGTTCACTAACACTCTGACAGAACCTTTTACACAAGCCTTTCATTTGCTTACACAGACTGCCTCCCTATCCGCCTCAGCCCTGGAAGCGCATATTACCCTTATACCCAAACCGGGGAAAGACCTGACTGTGGTAGCTACCGCCCTGTAAAGGATTTCCATATACTTACCTGTGTGCCTTCGGTTATATCCTCTCCCTGCTGTTTAAATGCTTTTAACCGGTTCGTTTGTACTATGTGTTTGAGAAATGTATTCGTTCTACCGAACGGAGACCACCCTGGGTAGCAATTAGAATTTGGAACGTTGAGAAACCGCAACTTAATTGAGTGTTCCTAGGTGGCCGCCATTCGGCATGCGAACACGTGGCGAGAACAAAGGATGGCGGCCATCTTAAATCTCCCGAATGCGGTCAGCAGGACTTACGCATGAATTGCCTGGAACTGTTTTCGGCATGGCACCCACGCAAATGTCCGGCCATTATGGAAGTCCTGGCTGACTACTTTCCATTCAACGAATCAAACCGGCATTCGGGAGGTGGAATCTATCGAATAAGGGGAGCATTTTCATGTAACAAGCTGCAACATTCGTATGGTAGTTTTCGTGTAATTAGGCGCGATCGGAGACCGGCTCTTGCTGCTGATTTCATGGAACTCTAAATCGGATACCACCACATGGCAGGCTGGTCAAACTTCCACACAATGCGACACGGAAAATACTGAATGGATTTTCATGAAATTTGGATATGTGACTCCCAATATCCTCAGCTACCCAGGGATGTAAATGTTATATTTGTATGTTATTCAGAAAGTACTTTTCTAAAAATTTTAATGTTAATGTTAATATTTCTAGCCAGCAGATAATTGAGTTTAGTATGTTGCTGAAACTCAATTATCTAGCCTGGTCCAGAGGAGGAGTCTGCTATTGTATAAATTGAATGTCTGTTGCTTCCAGTAAATCAGTCTTGTTCCAGCATTAAGCTTTGGCTCATGTGTGGATTATTTGGCGATACCAGCGATATTTATTCCTGTGGATTATTCGGAATATTCTACTATTTGGAAAAAGGGAATATTGGATGGTGATACAGATTACTACCGTCACAACTGGTTGGCAGTGGTGGAATTTTCCTTTTTTTTTCCTGCACCAAGATTCCAAGCAGACACTGGGGACAGTGAATGGAAGGCTGGTACACCCTGCTGAAATGAAACACGTTAAAAAAACAAAACTTTACCTTCCCATAACTCCCGAACCCCTGGTCTGATCTGGGTGATTTTTGGATATGTTCCTCACCTAGATCAGGGCTACCAGGGGGTATTTAAAGGTGTACCTCTCATATTTGGGGTACAAGAAGTGGGGAAAAGTATGCATTGTATAATTGTGTTAACTGTTAATCTAAGGGGAGGAGATGTGTGGGAGGTAACGTCTATGGGATTGGTTACTGTACTAATTGTGGTGAATCCCTACCTTGCATGGGATAATCTCATAAAAGCAGGAATGTTGCCATTAAACTTCAGTTCTACTCCTGATACTGTGTGTTGTCCAGTGATTGGGGAAGGTTATGGGATACTATTGGATTTTATTTCTGATTGTGCTGGATATTCTCTTGGATTTATTATTTGTTCCTGCATCCTCTTAATATATTAGTGGAGTTCAGCGGTGGAAAATCAGCTCTCCGCTACAGTACCCAAGTCAGCTTTCATCATCCTGTTCGACCTATACCAATTTAGGGTTATGCCGTTCGGGATGAAGAACGCCCTGGCCACCTTCCAACGGATGGTAGACCACTTGTTGGAAGGTCTCCAGGATTATGCGTGTGCCTACCTAGATGATATTGCCATCTATAGCACAACTGGAACACGTAGGGGCAGTACTAGACAGGATCAGGGGGGCCGGTTTAACCTTGAAACCAGACAAGTGTCACATTGGTATGGCAGAGGTCCAATATTTAGGTCACTGAGTTGGGTGTGGTAAGCAACGACCAGAGCCGGCTAAGTACCAAGATGCAAGTCATGGCCTTCTTGGGAACAGACGGCTATTACAGACGCTTTGTACCAGAATATAGCGCCCTGGCCAAACCCCTGACTGACTTGACCAAAAAGAAGTTACCCCGACAAGTCCTGTGGTCCCCGGAGTGTGAGGTGGCTTTCCAAGCGTTAAAGAATGCTCTTGTTAATGCTCCGGTGTTAGCTACCCCAGATCCTAACAAATGTTTTATTGTCCACACAGACACTTCAATGTTTGGACTAGGGGCAGTATTAAGTCAGATCGGAGAGGATGGAGGAGAGCACCCAGTAACCTACCTGAGTCGGAAGCTGTTTCTCAATGGAAGCAGTTATGCGACCATTGAGAAAGAGTGCCTGGCGTTGGTCCAGGCTCTCAAAAAACTCACTCCATATCTCTATGGCCGTGCCTTCCTTTGGTCAATCCTTTGGTCTGACTCAACCGGGTCTCAGGGGACAATGCCCGTTTGCTGCGCTGGAGCCTTGCCCTACAACCCTATGATTTTACTATACATTATCGCCCAGTCAAGCAAAACGGGAACGCAGATGGACTGTCACACCAAACTGACCTGGCATCAGACTAAACTTTGCATTTTCCGCCAACCCTACTGGACCAGGAAAGGTCCAACCAGGTCTGCCGGAGCAGGGAGAAAAAGGGGGTTATATCCTCTCCCTGCTGTTTAAATGCTTTTAACCGGTTCGTTTGTACTATGTGTTTGAGAAATTTATTTGTTCTACCGAACGGAGACCACCCTGGGTAGCAATCAGAATTTAGAACGTTGAGAAACCGCAACTTAATTGAGTGTTCCTAGGTGGCCGCCATTCGGCATACGAACACGTGGCGAGAACAAAGGATGGCGGCCATCTTAAATCTCCCAAATACGGTCAGCAGGACTTACGCATGAATTGCCTTGAACTGTTTTCGGTATGGCAACCACGCGAACGTCCGGTCATTCTGGAGGTCCCGGCTGACTACTTTCCATTCAACGAATCAAACCGGCATTCGGGAGGTGGAATCTACCGAACAAGGGGAGCATTTTCATGTAATAAGCTGCAACATTTGTATGGTAGTTTTTGTGTAATTAGCGTGAACGGAGACCGGCTCTTGCTGCTGATTTCATGGAACTCTAGATCGGATACCACCACATGGCGAGCCGGTCAAACTTCCATACGATGCAACACGGAAACTACTGAACTGATTTTCGTGAGATTTTCGTGAGAAATCAGTCTTGTTCCAGCATTAAGCTTTGGCTGATGTGTGGATTATTTGGCGATACCAGCGATATTTATTCCTGTGGATTATTGGGAATATTCTACTATTGGGAAAAAGTGAATATTGGACGGTGATACAGATTACTAACGTCACACGCCCGATCGCCCTAATCAATATAGACCTAAAAATATTTACCAAAATACTAGCCAATCGGCTGAGACCCATGCTTAAAATACTTATACACACAGACCAAGCTGTGTCCTGAACAGGGAAGCCAAACATAACACCACCAAACTCTTAAATCAGATATATCAGGCACAACGCCTCCCGACTGACAGCCTACTACTCTCCATTAAATCGGAGAAGGCATTGGACAGAGTGGATTAGACTCCTGGCGATACTTAGGACAATGGGAATTGAACCCCACTGGATGTGATGGCTACAAGCCATCTATTCCGTCTCTACCCCGAAACTACAGATCAACGGACAACTATCAGACCCAGTCCACATCCGAAACGGCACGAGACAGGGGTGCCCCCTCTCTCGCCTCTTTTTCATTCTCACCTTAGAACCGTTCCTAAATGGCATCAGGGACAATCCTGACATAAAGGACATCAAGATACAACAAACAGAATATAAAATCTTGGCATTTGCTGACAACATTCTGTTTACTATAGGGTCTCCCAACACATCGCTAGTGCCCCTCCTAGTCGAAATTTCACTCTATAACAAGATCTCAAACTTCAAAGTAAATTTTTCCAAAAGCGAAATCCTACCGATCAAACTCAGACCCACCATATGCACATACATACAATTGACGTTTCCTTTTACATGGGCTGAAAAAGCCATCACATACTTGGAAGTTCACCTGTTAGCAGACTTAAAATCCATATTCACCCTAAATTTTGAGCTGCTCTTCCAATCTATCTCTAAGGATTTAACCGCCTGACACAAACCGCACTTCAACTGGCTTTGTAGGTTTAACATCCTTAAGATGAACATGCTCCTTAAGGTACTCTACTGTGGCAAACCTAGCCACTTGGGACTGCCTAAGATAGAATGGTTGTGCCTATTTTCTGTTGTGTACTGCGCGCCGGTATAGTGTGGCGTCTCTGGCTATGTTTAATTTATGCTGTACTGTGTATATCTGTTCGAATCCTCCCCATTCGTTAGCATTGCTATTAAAACTGACTAAGTGGTATATTTCGAAGTAGAAATGTAACGGCTTATGTCCTCGTGGTTTTCATTACTGTATGTTACAGCAGGGGCTGATGGGAGGAGGGCCTGGAAACGGTAGTCTCCCTCCAGTCCCCTCAACCAAAACCCCTGCTGCTCATCTTTGTAAACCCCTGTTAAGTGACCTGCTTTAAATATCAGTCTTTTTGAATAAAGTGTCAGTTGACTCTCAGACTGTGTTTCGTCTGGTTCTTGGGAGGATTTGGGAATATTGCCTGCTTCCAGCTTTGTATTTGGATTATTGTGTTCTACCAGCGGAGATCCTGGGATTATAATATTGCAGCTCCGCAACAATTGGTGGCAAGCGGCGGGATCCAACCGTACAGCAGGAAAAACGCTATTTATACAATTGGAATTGACATACTGGAAAGCAGAAGGCAATTGATACAGATGCAGAAGTGAATGGGGACGGACTACACCATATTGAAACGGCAAACGTTAAAGGAGCTGTTGGAAGCCAGGGGTAAGATAGCCAGCAATAAGCCTAAAGCAAGACTTATTGCCGAGCTAATGGAAGGAGACCGAGCTCGTAGTGCTACACCCCCAGCAAACTTGGAGGAGACCCCATTTGAACGAGAAATGAGGACAAGATTGGCATTTTGGCCCGCTCCAGTATCTCCAGAAATTATGACCATAATTTCGGCGGATGCACAGGAGTACGTGATGGCGCAAAGGAATCAAGCCTTCTCACCTCAAGAAGAAACCGCTGCTGTTTCAACTGTGGGCCAGGGAAGGCCAAAAATACCACATCATGCATTTAAAACTTTTTGCGAGGATAAAGACGAAATAGATGGATTCTTGCAAGATTTTGAAAGATTGTGTGACTTGCATGATGTAGAGCAAGCTATGTGGGTACCCTTGTTGGCAGGCAAACTGTCTGGGCGTGCAGCAGACGCCTTCCGGGCTGTACCCAGAGAGGACAGCAAGAATTATGACAAGGTAAAGCAGGCGCTATTAGAAAGGTATGCCATTACCCCAGAGGCATACCGGCGCAAGTTCCGAGAATTGAAAAAAGGGGACAAAGACTCACATGCGGAGTGGGCACACAAGCTTGACCAAGCCTCACAAGGCTGGATACAAGCCAGCAGAGCTACCACCATGGAGGAGTTACGCCAGATGTTGCTACTGGAGCAGTTTTGTAATGGCCTGGCACCAGAGGCTCAAGAATGGGTGAATGACCGAAATCCTCACACCCTAACCGAAGCGGCACGATTGGCCGACCAACATTATGATGCTAGGAGGCATCATAAAAATAATAACCGAGGGTATGCAAAACCCAACCCGCAACCGTTTCCAGTTATTGCTCCTGCCCCAGCGACAGCACCATCCAGACCAGCACTTGTGGGACAACCTCCCCACTCCCGTTATAATGGCAGGGCCAACATCCAGTGCCATGCCTGTAAGCAATGGAGACACATGGCCCGGGAGTGCACCCAAAACCGGAGCCGCCAGAGCTGGAATCAGCTCCGGCAGAATATGGCCCCGCGGGCAGCTGCCCATTATTATCATACAGAGCCAACTTTGCCAGGAGTGCCGCTTGAGTCGGCTGATGAACCCCTGGGCGTTTTGCACGATGTAATGTCCATCCATGCTACTGACAACCGACAACCACATCGCCAGACCGTGACTCTGGAAGGGAAAGATGTACAGGGGCTACGTGATTCCGGCGCTACCTTAACTTTGGTTGCCCCGCATTTGGTGTCAGGATCAGCACATACTGGGGGATCGGTAGCAGGGGGTGCCATGTACCGGCTACCAACTGCCAAGGTACATCTGAATTGGGGTGTGGGGGAAGGTATGGTGGAGGTGGGGCTGATGCACAAGTTACCAGCTGATGTTGTTTTGGGGAATGACCTGGGGCAAATGACTTCCGCTTTTGTGCCCCAAAGTCCTCGCCATGAGGCATATCCAGTGACCACCCGTCAGCAGGCTCGCACCACGGCTTCATCTTCCACACACTCTGAGGCTCAGGTAAGAGACAATGTACCCCGTGTAACCCGTGTTTCCTGGGATACCCCGACTGACTTTGAGGCAGAGGTTAAAAACGATCCCACGTTGCAAATATATAAGGATAAGGCGACAGCTGGTCAGACAGGTTTAGAGGGAGAACAGTATGTATGGGAGAAAAATCTGTTGTATCGTGTTGCTGAGCGGGTGGTAGGGGGGTCTGTACATGTGACTAATAAGCAGCTTATAGTGCCCCAGAAATACCGGCAGGAACTGCTTAGAATTGCCCACGATATTCCGCTGTCTGGGCATTTAGGGATGACAAGAACGAGGTACAGATTGACACATGCATTTTTCTGGCCAGGTATATCTAGAGATGTGAGACAGTATTGTCAGACATGTGACATTTGTCAGAGAGTGGGAAAAAGGGGTGACCGCCACAAAGCGAAATTGTGCCCCCTTCCCATTATTGAAGAACCCTTTAGCAGAGTAGCAGTGGATATAGTAGGACCACTGTCCAAGCCTAGCCCTTCCGGCAAGCGGTATATTCTGGCCATTGTAGATTATGCCACCCGGTACCCGGAGGCTATAGCCCTTTCCAATATACAAGCAGAAACGGTAGCCGAAGCTATGATGAAGATATTTTCCAGGATGGGATTTCCCCAAGAGATAATTTCGGATAGGGGGACCCAATTTACAGCCGAAGTGACCCACCAGCTATGGAAGTTATGTGGCATTAAGCCAATTGTAAATTCTGCCTATCACCCGCAGTCCAATGGGTTATGTGAGCGCTTTAACGGTACCTTGAAGCAGATGCTCAGGACATTTGGGGAGTCCCATAAGGACTGGGAGAGGTTTTTACCCCATCTGCTTTTTGCGTACCGAGAAGTGCCACAGGAATCTACCGGCTTCTCTCCGTTCGAGTTATTGTTTGGGAGAAGGGTGAGAGGACCCCTAGACTTAATTAGAGAGCATTGGGAGGGGGGGAGCAGTGCAGATGGAGTCCCCATTGTGCCATACGTGCTGGAGTTCCGGAACCGCTTGGAGGCTCTGACCCAAACCGTACGGGAGAACCTCCGGGCGGCTCAGCGGCGACAGCGCCGGTGGTACGATAGGGGAGCCAGAGACCGTAGCTTTCAGGTGGGACAGAAAGTTCTAATTTTGAAACCTGTCCGTACAGACAAGCTACAGGCCACCTGGCAGGGCCCATACCAAGTGGTAGAACAGAGATGTGACACCACTTATGTGATCGGCCCGTGCTCTGGGGTAGGGAAACGACGCATGCTCCATGTGAACATGCTCAAACCCTATCACCAGAGAATAGAGGAGGTAGCAGCCATCTGTGCCCCAGCCACTGAGGATTATGAGAATCTGCCCTTACCAGACATGTTAGAAAAGGAAGATTCTGCAGAAAACGCTACAGGTGTGCAGCTGGGGGAGCGGCTAAGTCCCCAGGAGCGTGCCCAGGTACAGGAGTTGATTGCGGCAAAAGGTGGTACCTTCTCCAATTTACCAGGGTACACTCTGTTAGCTACCCACCGAGTAGAGACCCCAGGACAGCTCCCTATGAGACAGACTCCGTATCGTATCCCTGAAGCAGTAAGGGAGCACATGAGGAAAGAAATTGAGGAAATGTTGCAGTTAGGGGTTATCGAACATTCAGCCCCTGGGCATCACCGGTAGTGCTAGTACCCAAGAAGGATGGCACCACGCGGTTTTGTGTAGACTACCGGAGGCTCAATGACAAAACAGTGTCTGACGCCTACCCGATGCCCCGTATAGATGAGCTGCTAGATAGGATGGCAAGAGGCCAGTATCTCACTACCATTGATCTGTGTAAGGGATACTGGCAGATTCCACTAGCCAAGGAGGCCATCCCCAAGTCGGCGTTTGTCACCCCGTTTGGCCTGTATCAATTTCGGGTCATGCCTTTTGGGATGAAAAACGCTCCGGCTACCTTTCAGAGGATGGTAGATCGGCTACTGGACGGGTTCCAAGAGTACGCCTGTGCGTACTTAGATGATATAGCCATTTATAGCCAGACCTGGTCAGATCATTTGAAACATATTAGTGTGGTCATTGACCGTATTGGAGAGGCAGGGCTGACCCTAAAACCTAGCAAGTGTCACATGGGGATGGCAGAGGTGCAGTACCTGGGACACAGGGTAGGATGCGGACAGCAGAGGCCCGAACCGGCCAAGATAGAGGCAGTAGCTAAGTGGCCTACCCCCAGGACAAAGACACAAGTATTGGCGTTCCTTGGTACCGCTGGTTACTACAGAAAATTTGTGCCCAATTACAGCGCCCTGGCCAAACCCCTGACGGACTTGACCAAGAAAAACTTGCCACAACAGGTCAACTGGGCCCCAGAGTGTGAACAGGCATTCCATGAACTAAAAACTGCATTAACTAAGGCTCCTGTGTTAACTGCCCCTGATCCAACTAAACGATTTCTTGTTCACACAGACGCTTCCATGTTTGGATTGGGGGCAGTACTGAGCCAAGTGGGAGCTGATGGCGGAGAACATCCCGTAGCTTACTTAAGCAGAAAATTACTACCAAGGGAAGTAAGCTACGCCGCCATCGAGAAGGAATGCCTGGCCGTGGTGTGGGCCCTCAAAAAGTTACAACCTTATTTGTATGGACAACCATTCTCCTTGCTCACAGATCACAACCCGTTGGTGTGGCTACACAGGGTGTCAGGAGACAATGCCCGGCTGTTGCGCTGGAGTTTTGCGCTGCAGCCGTTTGATTTCACGATCCATTATCGCCCTGGAAAACAGAATGGTAATGCCGATGGGTTGTCCAGACAGACAGAACTTGAGAAATGATCTGTGAGCACTCCCCCGGACATCCCCAAGCCGATCCGTTGGGATCAGACTGTGTATGCCGGCTTGGTTCTGGGGGAGCATTGTGGCAAACCTAGCCACTTGGGACTGCCTAAGATAGAATGGTTGTGCCTATTTTCTGTTGTGTACTGCGCGCCGGTATAGTGTGGCGTCTCTGGCTATGTTTAATTTATGCTGTACTGTGTATATCTGTTCGAATCCTCCCCATTCGTTAGCATTGCTATTAAAACTGACTAAGTTGTATATTTTGAAGTAGAAAGGTAACGGTTTATGTCCTCGTGGTTTTCATTACTGTATGTTACAGCAGGGGCTGATGGGAGGAGGACCTGGAAACGGTAGTCTCCCTCCAGTCCCCTCAACCAAAACCCCTGCTGCTCATCTTTGGAAACCCCTGTTAAGTGACCTGCTATAAATATCAGTTTTTTTTAATAAAGTGACAGTTGAGTGACCTGCTTTAAATATCAGTCTTTTTGAATAAAGTGTCAGTTGACTCTCAGACTGTGTTTCGTCTGGTTCTTGGGAGGATTTGGGAATATTGCCTGCTTCCAGCTTTGTATTTGGATTATTGTGTTCTACCAGCGGAGATCCTGGGATTATAATATTGCAGCTCCGCAACATCTACCTTCTCCAAACCCTGCCCAAATCCTACTTCACCAAACTCAGACAACTTTTCACTACCTTCATCTGGGCTCATAAATGACCCCAGAATCCCCTACGATGTCCTGACCAGACACTGGGCCTGTGGACTGGGCCTGTGACAGACCCCTCTGTCTTTGGATTAATACTATTTAACCTTGATTTGTCTGTTTGTTAGGTATTTGCCAGTTGTCCAATGATCCTGCTTTTTTTCGCCTAAATACGAATAAACTACCGAACGGCAAGCCACCCAGCAGGGAACACTATTTTAAACGAACACTGCTGAAGTCGCCGACCCTTCCGCGTTCTGTTCCAGGTTCATACGAACACCGTGCTGTTTGGTACATTGACTATACACAAACAGGACTGCCCCAGATAGCCATCCCATGGAACTGTATGTATGGGATCTGAGCGCAATTTGGTTATATTGTGCGCTCAGATCTAGGCTGATCAGGGGATACGTGGTGAATGTGGGGATTCTGTTCGGTAGTTTTGGAAATATGTGTTTTTATGTGTTTTACTGTTCATACCAAAATCGAGGATGTTCTGTATCTCTGGAGGTAATTGAGTTACTTCTAGCACTTAACCTAATTATCTCCAGGATAGAGAGGAGGAGTTGGAATGTTCATGTGGGAGTGTTTATTACTGTACATGTATTAAGGTCCCTATGAGAGTGTCCCTAGCTGGAAGACCTGCATAAAAGACAGGCATGTAGGCCACATTAAACAGATCCTGCTTGACCCTCAATACAGAGCCTCGTCTCGTACTTGGGGGGATTATTCGTGTGTTTCCTGTTCGGCGCTTAGGAGTGTTCGGTAGCTGACTTCTCATTCGGGAAAAGGAATATTTTTGGCGGCATTTACCCCTTCTATACTCGGGGTGCCGTTACAGGGCCTACCTCACATGGAACGATACTACCAGGCCAACATCCTATCCAGGATCTACGACTAGACCATCAATCCACCGGCGCGACAATGGACGGTACTAGAAAGCACAGTGTTTACAGTCCCCCTCCACACGATCCCATGGCAAAAAACAAACACAACCGTATTACTTAATCATCACACGTCACACCCTACTATCCTCCCTACACTTTGAGTCTGGGCACGCATAAGGAAACTCCCCTCTATACCCAATTACTCATAACCCCCTCTTCCCACCAAGACTACAGGCCAACAGATAACACCTGCTACTGATAGGCTCTATCTCACCCTAGGTAGCATCCTGGAAGGCAACACTGTCCATCCCCTCACTAGTTTGCTGGGGCCACGTACACCGGACACGATGTCAGCATTTCATTATGCACAAGTAACTCACTTACTAAAGGCCAACCCGGCACTACTGACAGGATCTTGCACACTCACAGACTTCGAGATACACTGTAAAATCCACAAAGTTACAACCAAACAACTCTCAGCTTTCTATAGACTAATTCAAACTAACCACACCAACCCTCTACCCTCCTCCACAGAAGCTTGGATGACAGATCTCAACATACAACTTACAGCGTCCCAATGGAAAACTGTATTTTCCCAAATACACAAAACTTCAATCTGCAACAGGCTACAGGAAAGTGGCTACAAGAGAATATCTCGGTGGCACTATTCACCAGCCAAACTACACACTCTTCCTGCCCACTCTGAGTGATTGCTGGAAATGCCACCAACCAGGGGCGTCACTGGCACACGCCTGGTGGTACTGCCCTCATGTACAGGCATACTGGAACAACATCGTTTCAATTATCAGAACCATGACAGGGCTACAGCTCCCCAAAACGTCCCACACTCTACTGTTTCTAATCCCACACTGCCCCCTCCCAAGGCCGCTACACACTCTAGTTGCACATCTTCTCAGAGCTGCCAATTCCCTCATTCCTGTAAAGTGGAAAAACCCCAAAACCCCCACAATCAGAGAATGGATTGCAAGAGTTGATGAAATCAAAACCATGGAGGAGATCCATGCATCCATAACCCACAAACATCCCTTCTTCAGGGATGTGTGGGGACCGTGGGAGGGATTCACGACCAATTAAGACCCTACCATAAGCGCTATCATAGGGAAAAAAAGCATCTAAGGTACATTAGGGGAGTCCGATCCCAGCTCTGGTCTCCCCGAAACTTCCTCCTCACAATCCCCTCTCCCCAATTCCACCCACCTGCCACCCCCTGCAAGTCCCCCCTCAAGCTCAGACCTTTATCTACGAACCCCACACACCTGAAACTACCCACATATGAACACTATACTAGTGTTATAAATTCACAGAACATATATTTACGAAAATGGCATCAGGTCTGCTCCACACGCCAAAAGTAAAACATGCCTCATGTTAAATTCCTAAGGGTTCACCCTATAGTCCATTCATACAAAGACCACACTCTCTGTGATTGTACTCGACCCCAATCTGAAGAGCAACCGCATAGACTAATGGACACAGGAGGAAAACAGGCACACCAAAAACAACTCAACAACACTGTGCTTGATATAAAGAGATTAAAACCACAATCCACAACGGGCAGCAACACCCGGAAAAAAAAAGTCCCCCACACACTCCCTACATGGGGTAGCACCCAGATCCAAAATACAACCGAGAGAGTCGAATGATACAACCCAGGATCTAGCCCACAGATGCATCAAATTCATCAGCCACCATTCTTCCTGATGAAAAAATAACAAAAATGTTTATATATGCTTCTTTTTACATCTTTATATATTTATGTATTTATACATTTCTGTATTAATATGTTTATATATTTCTATGTAATGGGAGAAGGTGCATTACAACAGGCATTTGACAATCTAGGTGTGATGAGACCCCAAAAATACCAATCAACGCCTATAAAGACCTATTACCCATCCTAAGTTGTACCCATCCTTAGTTGTCTCATGTAATTTTCATGTCTTATTCATGTACTTTTCGCCAAATACTAATAAAAAAAAAAAGCAGAGCAGTTGAAGATGTGCGTTAAGAAAGGCACAAGACAAGTGGAGAGAGATCTGATAAAGTGAGACAGAACAGGATCGAGATCGAGCGGGCAAGTGGTGAGCCGAGAGGAAAGGAGAAGCGCAGCCACCTCTTGTTCAGTAGCTGGGGAGAAGGTCTGAAGGGTAGGAAAGGCATGATCTACGTGTGGTTGAGAAAGAGATCGGCAAGGAGGGGAGAATTCTTTCCTTAGCTGTTCAATCTAGTCGGTAAAGTAACATGCAAAGCTATCGGCAGTAAGGTTAGTTTGGGGGGTGGCCACAGCAGGGCGAAGAAGAGAATTACAAGTGTCAAAGAGATATTTTGAACTTCTGGGTCAAGGTATTACCATACATACCCCTGCCAATGTAATTTGAGCCTATCCTGGTAGGGCTTTATATTATGTGATTGTAGTCCATGTACATGTAATTTTATCTGAATTGACATACCACACATTTTTGTGCCTACTATTTTTTTCTTTTACAAAATGTAATCCTGATATACCTCCCTCTTATTGTAGGAGGGTAAGTAAACAAACATTTAGCCCTCCACTGGGGATACTTTTGGTGGTGTGTTCCACCAGGTATACTTTATCTTGATAATCATTTATGTGTAATCTTGGGGTATTTACACGAGTGTTTAGCTGCTCTATACATATATTGAATTATATAATTCACCAAGTGCCTTCTATTGCACAGAGCACTTTTTTTGTTCTGTGCTATAGATATAAGATTTCATCTACACAAGCCTGTTCAGCAAGTTATTATAGGAGAAATGCTTGGGAGATGTGCAGGGCCGGATTGGGAGAAAAATTCGGCCCGGGCATTTTTTTATCACAGCGGCCCACTAAGAAGGGGGCGGGGCAGAGGAGGTGTGTTTTGTCATCACCAATGACAAACACGCCCCCTCTCAAAGTGAGCATGTTGGTTCAATGCTCTTACAGGGCAGACCATGCACAGACCTCTGCTGAAGACCATGCACAGAGCTCTGCATGTGGTGAGCCGAGAGGAAAGGAGAAGCGCAGCCACCTCTTGTTCAGTAGCTGGGGAGAAGGTCTGAAGGGTAGGAAAGGCATGATCTACGTGTGGTTGAGAAAGAGATCGGCAAGGAGGGGAGAATTCTTTCCTTAGCTGTTCAATCTAGTCGGTAAAGTAACATGCAAAGCTATCGGCAGTAAGGTTAGTTTGGGGGGTGGCCACAGCAGGGCGAAGAAGAGAATTACAAGTGTCAAAGAGATATTTTGAACTTCTGGGTCAAGGTATTACCATACATACCCCTGCCAATGTAATTTGAGCCTATACTGGTAGGGCTTTATATTATGTGATTGTAGTCCATGTACATGTCATTTTATCTGAATTGACATACCACACATTTTTGTGCCTACTATTTTTTTCTTTTACAAAATGTAATCCTGATATACCTCCCTCTTATTGTAGGAGGGTAAGTAAAGAAACATTTAGCCCTCCACTGGGGATACTTTTGGTGGTGTGTTCCACCGGGTATACTTTATCTTGATAATCATTTATGTGTAATCTTGGGGTATTTACACGAGTGTTTAGCTGCTCTATACATATATTGAATTATATAATTCACCAAGTGCCTTCTATGGCACAGAGCACTTTTTTTGTTCTGTGCTATAGATATAAGATTTCATCTACACAAGCCTGTTCAGCAAGTTATTATAGGAGAAATGCTTGGGAGATGTGCAGGGCCGGACTGGGAGAAAAATTCGGCCCGGGCATTTTTTTATCACAGCGGCCCACTAAGAAGGGGGCGGGGCAGAGGAGGTGTGTTTTGTCATCACCAATGACAAACACGCCCCCTCTCAAAGTGAGCATGTTGGTTCAATGCTCTTACAGGGCAGACCATGCACAGACCTCTGCTGAAGACCATGCACAGAGCTCTGCATGTGGTGAGCCGAGAGGAAAGGAGAAGCGCAGCCACCTCTTGTTCAGTAGCTGGGGAGAAGGTCTGAAGGGTAGGAAAGGCATGATCTACGTGTGGTTGAGAAAGAGATCGGCAAGGAGGGGAGAATTCTTTCCTTAGCTGTTCAATCTAGTCGGTAAAGTAACATGCAAAGCTATCGGCAGTAAGGTTAGTTTGGGGGGTGGCCACAGCAGGGCGAAGAAGAGAATTACAAGTGTCAAAGAGATATTTTGAACTTCTGGGTCAAGGTATTACCATACATACCCCTGCCAATGTAATTTGAGCCTATACTGGTAGGGCTTTATATTATGTGATTGTAGTCCATGTACATGTCATTTTATCTGAATTGACATACCACACATTTTTGTGCCTACTATTTTTTTCTTTTACAAAATGTAATCCTGATATACCTCCCTCTTATTGTAGGAGGGTAAGTAAAGAAACATTTAGCCCTCCACTGGGGATACTTTTGGTGGTGTGTTCCACCGGGTATACTTTATCTTGATAATCATTTATGTGTAATCTTGGGGTATTTACACGAGTGTTTAGCTGCTCTATACATATATTGAATTATATAATTCACCAAGTGCCTTCTATTGCACAGAGCACTTTTTTTGTTCTGTGCTATAGATATAAGATTTCATCTACACAAGCCTGTTCAGCAAGTTATTATAGGAGAAATGCTTGGGAGATGTGCAGGGCCGGACTGGGAGAAAAATTCGGCCCGGGCATTTTTTTATCACAGCGGCCCACTAAGAAGGGGGCGGGGCAGAGGAGGTGTGTTTTGTCATCACCAATGACAAACACGCCCCCTCTCAAAGTGAGCATGTTGGTTCAATGCTCTTACAGGGCAGACCATGCACAGAGCTCTGCTGAAGAGCTCTAGCATGAGAAAAAAAAGCCCTGTATTTGTTCTGTACAGTGCAAGCAAATTTAATAACATGCTTGCACTGTGTTTCCTTGCAACTTGTCTCTGGTGTCTCTATAAATGGATACCAGGAGACAAAAATGCCAGGAAAGAGTATTGTGCATGTGTTTGGAGCCTGCTTGTGGTATTGCGTGTGTGTTGAGTGAGCTGATTGTGGTGTGGTATTGTGTAATAAGGTTGGTTTTAGTCATGTTGTGTTTGTGGTGTAATGTATTCTGTGGCATAGCTAGGGAGGGGCAGGGGGGGACATATGTCCCCAGGCGCCACATTAGGGGGCGCCAAAATGAGTATTAAAACAAATTATTTAATTTTATTTTGATGTAAACTAATGTATCCCAAATACGTTTGCAAGATTGAATTTTGGAGCTCCACAAATATCTTCATTACAAACCAGTTGGCAAGCATGATTTTGGCCCCCTATTGAGCATTAAGGGGCGCCATTCTACTCATAAACAAATGACACAGACATCCACAATGTAGGATTGCCGATGGCGTTTTTTTTTAAAACAAAGATCAGTTTGGGTTCAAATATTATTCTTCATATACTGAAAGTGGCACTGGCATCTGGTTTTAACAATTATACAGGTTGGATAATTTCGAGTCGAATATAGGATCTTACGTGAGTGCAAGGAAGAAAGAATAATACTTCACATAAGTTGAAAAGAGAAAGATAGATAACTAGTGATGTACCGAACTGTTCGCCGGCGAATAGTTCCCGGCGAACATAGCGTGTTCGCGTTCGCCACCGCGGGCGAACACATGCGCGGTTCGATCCGCCCCCTATTCGTCATCATTGAGCAAACTTTGACCCTGTGCCTCACGGTCAGCAGACACATTCCAGCCAATCAGCAGCACACCTCCCTCCCAGCATCCATTTTAGATTCATTCTGAAACTGCATGCTTAGTGAGAGGAGAGAAAGTGTAGCTGCTGCTGATTAGATAGGGAAATTGATAGCTAGACTAGGGTATTCAGTGTCCACTACCGTCCTGAAGGACTCATCTGATCTCTGCTGTAAGGACAGCACCCCAAAAAGCCCTTTTTAGGGCTAGAAGATCAGTCTGCTTTTCTTTTTTTCTGTGTAATGTAATTGCAGTTGCCTGCCTGCCAGCTTCTGTGTCAGGCTCACAGTGGATGCTGTGCTCATTTGCCCAGTCAGTGCCACCCCTCATATCTGGTGTCACAATAGCTTAAGCTTGACATTTAAAAATAAACATTTTTTTTTCACTGTAAGAGATTGAATACCAGTTGCCTGCCTGACAGCTTCTGTGTCAGGCTCACAGTGGATGATGTGCCCATTTGCCCAGTCAGTGCCACCACTCATATCTGGTGTCACAATAGCTTAAGCTTGACATTTAAAAAAAAAAATGTTTTCACTGTAATAGATTGAAAAGCAGTTAGTTGTCTGCCAGCTTCTGTGTCAGGCTCAGTGGATACTGTGCCCATTTGCGCAGTGCCACCACTCATATCTGGTGTCACAATAGCTTAAGCTTTACATAAAAAAAAAAAAAAATCACTGTAATATATTGAAAAGCAGTTAGTTGTCTGCAAGCGTCTGGGTGTCAGGCCTCCTTCAGCGTGTGCTCTGCAGACCTCTGCCAGTGTACTTTGCCAGTTGCCACTCATATCTGGTGTCTCTATAGTGTGCTTTTACAATGAAAAAAAGTTTTTCAGTGTAAGCTAATAGCAGTCAGTGTCCTTCAAGCGGGTGTCAGTCCTCCTTCAACGTGTGCTCTGCAGACCTCTGCCCGTGTACTTTGCCAGTTGCCACTCATATCTGGTGTCTCTATAGTGTGCTTTTACAAAGAAAAAAAGTTTTTCAGTGTAAGCTAATAGCAGTCAGTGTCCTTCAAGCGGGTGTCAGTCCTCCTTCAACGTGTGCTCTGCAGACCTCTGCCCGTGTACTTTGCCAGTTGCCACTCATATCTGGTGTCTCTATAGTGTGCTTTTACAAAGAAAAAAAGTTTTTCAGTGTAAGCTAATAGCAGTCAGTGTCCTTCAAGAGGGTGTGTCAGGCCTTCAGCATGTGCCCTGCAGAACCCTGCCAGTGTACTTTGAAAGTTGCCACTCATATCTGGTGTCTCTGTAGCGTGCTTTTACAAAGAAAAAACCCCCGAACTGCAGCATTTCCTCAATTTCTTTCCGCATATTTTCTTTAACTGCTTTGGGTATGCGATAGGCGGTTTGGCGAAGGGGGGTCTGGTCTAGGGTTTCAAATTTGTGAGTGGTTAACGGAGTGTACCCAGGTAGGTTGGGAAACGTGGCCCCCTTGTCCTGGATTAGTCTTTGGACCTGGGTTCGCTCCTGGGGGTCTAACCGTTCTCCTAACTGTACTTCTCCCAGGTCTCCGCTCTGGCACTCTTGGTCTAGGAGATCTGGAAATGGCCAATTATCATAATCTTCAGTGGCAGGTGCACAGATCGCAGTTACCTCTTCCGTGCGCTCATGGTATGGCTTGAGCATGTTCACATGAAGCATGCGCTTGCCTCTTGTGCCTGTGACCGGACCGATCACAAAGGTGGTATCACAAACCTGCTCTACCACCTTGTATGGACCCTGCCAGGAAGCCTGCAGCTTGTCCTTGTGGACGAGTCGCCAAATTAGCACCTTTTGCCCCACCTTAAAGCTGCGGTCCCTGGCTCCCTTATCGTAACATCTGCGCTTCCTGTGTTGGGCCGCCTGGAGGTTGTCGCGTACGTTCTGGGTCAGCATCTCCAGGCGGTCCCTAAACTCTAGCACATAGGGTACGATGGGGGTGCTGCTAACAGTTTCGTCTCCCTCCCAGTGTTCCCTAATTAAATCTAGGGGGCCCCTCACTCTCCTCCCAAATAATAGTTCGAAAGGAGAGAACCCGGTGTATTCCTGAGGTACTTCCCTATAGGCAAACATCAAGTGGGGTAGGAACCTTTCCAAGTCTGAGTTTCTATGAACGTACGGATCATCTGTTTAAGTGTTTCATTAAACCGTTCACAGAGCCCATTGGACTGGGGGTGATAAGCGGAGTTCAGTATTTGCTGAACCCCACATATCTTCCAGAGTTGTTGTGCGACTTCGGCGGTAAACTGGGTGCCCCTATCCAAAATAATTTCCTTGGGAAATCACACCTGGGAAAATATTCGCATCAGGGCATCCGCTACCGTCTCTGCGTGCACATGCGTGCACTATTGCTTCTGGGTACCTGGTGGCATAGTCCACCACGGTCAGTACATATGTCTTGCCGGAGGGGCTGGGCTTGGATAGGGGTCCTATAATATCTACCGCTACCCTACTGAACGGTTCCTCAATTATGGGAAGAGAACGGAGCCGGGCTTTGTATCAGTCTCCCCTCTTCCCTACCCTCTGGCAGGTATCACAGGTCTGGCAGTATCACCTGACGTCCTGTGAGATACCTAGCCAGAAGAAGTTCTGGGTCAGCCTGTGCTTAGTACGGCTGATCCTTAAGTGCCCAGACAGGGGAATGTCGTGGGCGATGCATAATAACTCCGGTCTATATTTTCTCGGCACTATCAATTGCTTAATGGGTAAGGGAATGGATCCGGACACTATTTTATCTACAGCAGCCCCTTGTCTCAGGTGTACCTTTCCCCTTCTAATCCTGCCTGGTCTTTATTAATACGATCTTTTTAGATCTGCAGGGAGGGATCTAGGGCCACTTCAGAACCGAATTCTAGGGGGGATGTCCAGGGCGTGACATTGGGCATGGGGGGTACATTGCTTACCTGAGCCTCAGAGTGGTTAGGCGGAGCTGTGGTGTGGGCCTGCTGCCAGGTCACAACCGGATACGCCTCTTGTACTGCGGTTTGAGGAACAAAAGCTGAAGTCAGCTCCCCCAGGTCGTTGCCCAAAATAACGTCAGCGGGTAGGTCCTGCCTACCCCACCTCCACATTTCCATGCCCCGCTCCACAATTCAAATGTACCTTGGCAGTGGGTACTTTATAAATGGCTCCAACTGCCACCCGTACAGCAACACAGTCTCCAGTTAGGAGGACCGACCAAACATCTTTTTCTATCTCACGGTTCCTAAAATCGCTGCCATATACACGTCCACTGATAGGAGACGCAACAGGTATTAAACTGATAAGAATAGTACTAAACACACCACTCCTATCTGGTGGCACATTAGATTACAGGCGCAGTGCCCCTATGTAGGGGGAACAGTCTCTATTCCGCTCTTTGTCAGTGTGTATCAGGGGCTTTGAGGACCGGGAACAGTCTCTATTCTGCTCTGTGTCAGTGTGTATCATGGTCTCGTAGGACGGGGAACAGTCTCTATTCTGCTCTGTGTCAGTGTGTATCATGGTCTCTGAGGACGGGGAACGGTCTCTATTCTGCTCTTGCATTTCTATTTCTTCTTAGATAACAAAAAAAATCTGAGACGACGTTTGCAGGGCTATTCACTTGTGTGATCTGTCATGAATTGTCATTTGAATGTTAATTTGAACTGTGGGGCACAAGAACTTGAATCTGACAATTTTTATTTTATCAGAGAACTTGTTCGGGATACAGAAAGGAAAAAAGGGAGGGTAAGCGGTTAAGGTACATCGATCTTATTCACATCTTATACATTCAAGAGCAAACTGGTTATTCATTCTCGTGGGAGTTTTTCCACTGCCCTTGTGCCTTCGGTCTAGTACCATGTCATGGTTGTCTTTCTCTCCTAAACCTGGGTTTGGTCTGGGGTATGGGAAGGGGGAAACCTGGGGACAGGCTATGGTAGGGGAAGAAGAACGGGGGAAATAGACGTCGGAAACCCCTCATCTCCCTTTGTCTCCTTCTTAGTTAGCACGCTGTGTGTGGTCACCGGGTCTATTCCCTTATCTAACTACTTAACTATGTACAATGTGGGTGTTTGTTCCGTTATGCCCTGTAGATTGTTTAACCTCAGCTTGGTATACCTCAATGTTGGCTGTTGTACCATGGTGTTTGGAGTCGTTGTCTCTCTGCATCAGAGCAGTTAGGTCTTAGGAGTGGTACTATTCATCCTTCGTGTATATATATATATATATGTGATATGTTATTGTTCTAACACGACCCCCTCCTCCTCCTTCCTCACATACGCCTCCCATATGTTCCTGGCTTCCACTATGCGGTGTGTCGGGTGTAGCCGCTGGCATGTTTTTGTTTCATATGCTAGGTTTATGGAGATCTGTTGGAGAAGGCTAGATCTCTCCGATGGCTGTTGTTGTTTCCACCCTCTGGCTATTAATAAGTTGACAGCAATCAAAATATGATATGTTAGGTCAGCATGTGCTTTTTGGAATGGGTCAATCGAGATGAAGAGTAGGGCATTTTCTGGTCTCAGGTTGGTTATCGTGACCAGTGCCCCTTGTATCACCCCCTCAACTGCCTTCCAGTATCCTCTGATGGCCGAGCAGGCCCACCAGATGTGGAGCATTGTGCCCTACTCTATTAAACATCTTCAGCAAAGTCTCGAGGTGTTGGGATATATGGTCGCTAGTCTAGTCGGTACCAAGTACCACCTATATTGTATCTTGCACATTAGCTCTAGGTGGGATGCGCATCTGGATCTACCTTTATGGGCTATGAAGGCTTGGTTCCATTGTTCTTCTGAGAAGACTGTACTCAAATCCTTATGCCATGCCTCTCTGAATTTGTCTAGCTGCGGTGGTGGCTGTTGGGTAGGATTATTTAGAATTGCATACATGAGTGAAAGCGGTTTCTTGGGCATTGTTCTAGATTTGCATGCTTTCTCTATACAACGCATGTGGGTTGGGGTTGTCAGGATAGTGGAGTTTGTCAGTTCTCCCTTTAGTTGTAGGTAGGAGAATATCGCTCTTTGTGGCAAATCGTAACTCTGTTGCAGGTCGGGGAATTGTCTCAGCTGTCCTTGATTATAGAGGTGTCTAACCAATGTGCATCGTCGCTCGGTCCATAGTCAATGGTCAAATGTGGGATTCCTCATGTGTATGCAGTATAGTGGTGTGGCCAGCGCCCATTTATCTGTATAACCTAATTGTGGTTTAATCGTATCCCAGGTTTTCAGCAGGATTGCGGTAGTGGCCGGTGTGTCTGGTAGTTTAGGGCGATGTCTATGTGGGACCCAGAATAAGTACCTATGGCCCTTGGGGCAAGCCCACGTTGATTCCATGTCCACCCATTGTGGTGTGTTGTGGGCTGTGTGTGCCTGCAGGGTGGTGGTCATCAGTGCTGCCCTATAGTAGGTTCTCACCTCTGGTAGTCCTAGCCCTCCCTGCTCTAGGGGTTTGGTGAGTATGCTAGTGGCTACCCTGATTTTTTTGTGTGCCCACACGAAGCTAGTGAGAGTCCTTTGTAGACGTCGCAAGTACGCATTGGGTAATGAGATCTGTAGCGTTCTAGTCAGGTATTGGAATTTCGGCAGCAGCAGTTTGCACGTTTTTTTTAAGAATTTGCCAGGAATCTATTTTTGAAGTTGTTCCCCTCCTCTTGACACGATCAATGACCTGAGAGTCTCCGTAAGCAGGGTTGACCTGTTAGTCCCGTTTTCCATTTAAGTTGTGCATGATGTCCCGGCTAGGTTTCCAGGGACAAATGTTGTAGCCTGTTGAACGAGGTGACCTTGCTCGGGTCCCAGGTGTGCGGTTCCTTAAATCGCTGCCATATACACGTCCACTGATAGGAGACGCAACAGGTATTAAACTGATAAGAATAGTACTAAACACACCACTCCTATCTGGTGGCACATTAGATTGCACGCGCAGTGCCCCAAGTGACCCTATGTAGGGGGAACAGTCTCTATTCTGCTCTTTGTCCGTAAGCAGGGTTGACCTGTTAGTCCCGTTTTCCATTTAAGTTGTGCATGATGTCCCGGCTAGGTTTCCAGGGACAAATGTTGTAGCCTGTTGAACGTGGTGACCTTGCTCGGGTCCCAGGTGTGCGGTTCCTAAAATCGCTGCCATATACACGTCCACTGATAGGAGACGCAACAGGTATTAAACTGATAAGAATAGTACTAAAGACACCACTCCTATCTGGTGGCACATTAGAATGCACGCGCAGTGCCCCAAATTTGAAGTAGGAGGACTGACCAAGCATCTTCTTCCATCTCCCTGTTCCAAAAATCGCTGCCATATACACGTCCACTGATAGGAGACGCAACAGGTATTAAACTGATAAGAATAGGGGGGGCGTGGCCGGACCGCAGACTAAGATGGACGTGTAGTCTGTGAGCTCCGCAGCATCCGAGCACAATCTACCCACTATCAGAAGCATCGAGCCCCCAAAACCAGCTAAATCACCCCTAACATGTCAGGGGCGCAGTCCGGAGCTAAATCACAGCGAAGAAAAAAAGGTGAGCAGAAAGAAGCCGCGGTCTCAGTAGCCGATATGCTTACCTCTCCACGAGGCTCACAGGCCGCACAAGATGGCCGCCGGATCAGCCCGCATCACTCACCGGCAGCCACACCGGGCCCGGACTCACCCAACCCCATTCAGCCAGACATAGCCAGCGTCCTGAACAAACTGACAGAAGTCAGACACTACCTGGCAGGGGAGATCTCCAAGAGCACACAAGCGCTGACGGCAGAGATACACGCTCTGGGCACCAGAACCGCAACACTGGAGGCCAGAGCTGACGCTGCTGCACAAGCCCACAATCAAATAGTGGCCCACTCACAAGCCGCTGAAAAAAGAATTACCGACCTGGAGTTGGAAATAGAAGATCTGGCAAATCGTTCCCGCCGGAATAACGTTAGGCTGAGAGGTGTACCGGAGGAGCAAAACGAAGGCCCCCTAATACCAAAGATGGAGCTATTCTTCCACCAATTACTACCTGACATCCCCAAAGATAAATGGGCGATTGACAGGGCGCACAGGGCACTGCGCGCCCGAAGAGCAGAGGGGATGCCGCCAAGGGACATTATCATCAAGTTCCACTATTACTCCTCAAAAGAAGCGGTCATGCAATACACACGCCAAAACACCCTGCAATACCAGGGTGCAACCATCACTGCATACCAGGACTTATCACCGACGACATTACAGAGAAGAAAAGCATGGAAACCACTGACGGCGCTACTACAACAACACACAATAAAATACACGTGGGGCCATCCCTTCAAGCTGGTGGCATTCAAAGAGGGAGCCACTCACACCCTCTTACCAGGGTACGACCCACAGCGCTTTCTTCGCAGCCTACGCATAGAACCCCCACCGACCCTCAACCTGCAAACGAACCAGATGCCAGAACTCTCAACGCTCCAAAGTGATTGGACCGACGCCTAAGTCACAGGCAGGCATAAAGGACACGACAACTTTACAACTGGGGACACTGAGACCAACCTGGTACAGGCCGCAGCAATGTATCGCAGCTAAGTACCGCTTATTTTTCCCAGAAGGGAAGGACTTAAAGATTAAGGGGGGGGGGGGATCCTACTCCCAAAGCCCATCACCCCATGACCTACCACCCCAAAGAGAGAAAAAAAAAAAAAAGTATGTACAATTTGTTTAAAAAAAAAAAAAAAAAAAAAAAAGGGATGAAAATGTATGTGCAAATGTAAATGTAATGAGTAATGAGTAGGGGATACACAGACACCAGAGAGCCACTCCCTACTCCGACCTACAAAGTGGAGGGCACTATAGGCCATTTGGCATGTGGGACACGCGCTCACTCACTACGAGCAAAGGTTACACGGCACTCCCCAGGGAAGAGCAAATAGAGAGAAGGGAAGGTCTTGTCGCCACAACTACTACTACCCGGTTGCTAGCGGGACTGCACGACAGGAGGCAAAACACACACACCACAGAATAGAAGGATGATGTTAGGAGCGAATGGGGGGGGGGGAGAGGGCCACAGGGAGAAACTACCAGAGGGGGGGACAAACAACCGAACACGGGGCTCACGACACCAAGGCTCGAAAGATGCGAGGAGCATCCGCACCTTCCCGGGTATTAACAGAAACACCCGAGAGATAGGTGCGCGCTCACCAGTTACTCTGGCGACTTGTAAGACCAGAGAAAATGTACAAATGTATATATGCAAATTTGTTTATTGTTATGTACTCAATTATTATGTTAACGTTTTATTTGTTTTGAATGATGTCACAAAGTCACAGGTTGTTACGAAACAAACGGAAGAGACTGACCTTTTACAACACCCACCCCACCCATCACTAGTTCACTGGGGACTATACCCATGCGGTCAGCATATCAGACGACTGACACCATGACTCTGAACATACTGACAATTAATGCCAAGGGCCTAAACACACCCAACAAACGCAGGACCCTACACAGAGACATTAAGGCTAAACAAGCGGATATCGCTCTAATACAAGAAACCCACTTACCCAGGTCGGCACGCGTACACTTGAAAAAACATATCTATACCACAGTCCACGAAGCGAGGGCTCTGAGGAAAAAAGCAGGAGTGGCCATCCTGATACACAAACGATGCCCGTTTAACCTGACCAAAGCACATATAGATCCAGAAGGCAGATATTTAGCTCTCACCGGCACCATACACTCCACGAGGATACATATAGTAAATATATACGCCCCCAACACTCCTGAGATAGGATACTGGGATTCACTGAAAACGCTATTAACACACCTCACAGGTGGCATCTTAGTGATGGGGGGGGACTTCAACGCGGTCCCCTGCCCGGCAATAGACAGGAGTAGCAAACCAGGAATGACTCGCGCGCGGGGGGGGGGAGACAAGACAAATTGCTCAACGCTTTTCTTACACACACAGGGCTATTAGACGCCTGGCGCATACAACATCCACACACAAAAGACTACACATATTACTCAGCACCACACAACACATATTCAAGGATAGACAACATATACTTAAACGGGGCTGGCATGTCCAAATTGAGCCAAACAGAAATACATAACATCACATGGTCAGACCACGGAGCAGTAACAGCGACCCTGACTAAAATACAGCACCACAGTAGCTGGACATGGAAATTAAACACATCACTTCTACAAGACGAAGCCATACTCAATGACACCAAAAAAGCCATAACAGACTACTTCACCACTAATGAGGGGGAGGATATAGGCCCAACACCACTATGGGCAGCACACAAAGCTGTCTTGCGAGGACACTTCATCAAAATTGCAACCCACAAAAAGAAAACCAAAACGAAGCAACTCTTCGAGCTGCAGACTAAATTACGGAAAGCGGAAACTAGACATAAACAGGACCCCACCGCAGATAACTTCCAATCACTACAAGACCTTAGACATGCCCTGAAAGAACTGTCCATAGGCGAGATCTCCAAAGCCCTTACGTGGTCTAAACGCTTTTTCTATGAAAAAGCGGGCAAAATGGACACATTATTGGCCAGGACCCTGAAACCCAGGCCCGGATTTCGACCAATCACGACCATAAAAACACATACAAACACTATAGCTAGCACACCTGAAGATATCAATAAAGAGTTCACTAACTACTTCAGTCACTTATACAACCACTCCCCCCACAGCGACAGCGAACTCCACCAACACTTAAAAAACATAGAGACCTTCCTTAACCACTCGGATCTGCCCACAGTAACAGAGGGAGAAGCCGACCTCTTAAACGAACCGATCGCGCCAGAGGAAATCGCAGCAGCGATCTCAATACTCAAAGGCAACAAAGCCCCAGGCCCTGACGGCTATGATATCCAATACTACAAAGCATTTAAAACAGAACTGATCCCACAACTGACCAAACTATACAATCATTTTATGACCGGAGGAACCCCAGACCGAGACATGGCCACAGCAAACATAGTACTGCTGCCAAAACCCAACAAAGACACCACTCAGACCGCCAACTATAGACCAATCTCCCTTATCAACACGGATTTAAAGATATTCGCAAAAATTCTAGCGACAAGACTAACTTCACTATTGCCTAAACTAATACACTCAGACCAAGTGGGTTTTATCCCGGGCAGACAGTTATACGAAAATACCCGTAGAGGGGTAGACTTGCTATGGCACATGGGACAGACCAAATCCCCATCACTGGCCCTGTCACTGGACGCAGAGAAGGCCTTTGACAGGGTACAGTGGCCCTTTATGTTCCGACTCATGGAAAAGCAGGGATTCCCAGAAAAATACATGACAGCTATCAAAGCACTCTACACAGACATACAAGCCCAAACACTTATAACCGGTGCCCAAAAAACACCTTTCAGTGTAAGTAATGGAACGAGACAGGGCTGCCCCCTGTCCCCACTCCTCTTCGCGATGGTGTTAGAACCCATGCTGCAAACCATCAGAAATGACCCTAACATCAAGGGGATACAAATAGGAACACAACAATACAAAGTGGCGGCGTACGCAGACGATGTTCTGCTCACGCTGTCCGAACCAAAACAGTCACTGGCACACCTGCATACGCTCCTACTGGAGTACGGCGAGGTGTCGGGATACAAGGTAAACCTCACCAAATCGGTGGCTCTCTCCTTCCATGTCACTGATGAAGACAACACTCATCTAACCAACACATACAAAATTAAACTAGCTAAAGAACAATTCACGTACCTAGGGATACAGTTAACAAACAACTACTCTATGCTGTACAGGCAAAACTACACAACACTAATACACAAACTGAAGAAAGATCTGGAGAACTGGTCGGACAAACCAATCTCTTGGATAGGGAGATTGCACTCCATAAAGATGAATGTCCTGCCCAGACTCCTTTTCCTATTTCAAGCATTACCCGTTAAAGTCACTAAAAAAGATATAGCCGACATCCAAAAAGCAATAGACGAATTTATATGGCAGGGAAAGAGACCCCGGATAGCCAGAGCGGTACTATACAATCCAAAGTGGAGGGGGGGCCTGGGACTACCTCACTTACACCACTACTATCTAGCAGCACAGATAGCGCAAATAGCGCATTGGCACAGCCCTGAAGGACAACATCAATGGGTAGATATTGAAACCACCCTCATGGGCAAAGACCCACCACAACTACTCATATGGACCCCTAAAAACCACAGGGTAATCCTCAGAACCACCTGCCCAGCAATTCTAAACTCCATAGACATATGGGACAAAACAGCCATGAAATACCAACTCATGAACAACCCCTCCCCCATGACACCGATACTACGTAACAGAGCGTTCCCACCAGGACTCTGTACAGAAGCTTTCCTGGGAATTAAAAACACAGGGACACACAGATACGCACACCTGTACCAAGACAACCAGGTAATCACCTTTGATCAGCTAAAAACTCGAGCACCCCTGACAAACCACGACTTCTTCAGATACATACAAATCAGAGACTTTGCACAAACAACAGAAGTCAGAACAGCAATACGCAAACGCAAAACCTTTTTCGAGAGCATGTGCCTTAGGGAACACATGCCCACGAAAATGATAACAACACTGTATAACCATATAGGGGAGGAATCAGGAGAATGGGGTACATTAACCTACACGGACAGATGGGAAACGGATTTGGGAGAAAAGCTAGAGGGGGAAGAGTGGCGAGACATATGGGACGCAAGTTCCAAGATCTCAATATGCACCACCTTACAGGAACAAATGTACAAAATCCTATTCAGGTGGTACACCACCCCGACAAAACAATGCCATATGGGCCTGAGCCCATCAGACACATGCTGGAGACTATGTGGAGAAAAAGGCACTTACATCCACATGTGGTGGGAATGCCCCAAGGTTAAGATATACTGGAAGGAGGTGACAGACCAAAACTCACGCATATTGCAGAGACCTCTGACTGCAGACCCATGGGCTTGCCTCCTGTCCAGACCGACTGAGGGGTTAGACAAACACAGTCAGAAATTACTAAACTCACTAAATCTGGCAGCCCGCAGGGCGTTAGCACAACATTGGAACAAAACAGACACCCCACCTATCACGCTTGTACGGACGAAAATTAGAGATAACTGTCTGATGGACAGGTTGACGGCCCAGGTGCGAAACACCCCATCTACCTACCGAAAAGTATGGGAACCATGGGAACAGTTTGACACATGATTTAGGGGACCTAACTCTCAACTGGTAAAACCAATGGTTTAGATACTAATGCTGAGCCAAACAACCCTGTAATGCGCAACTATGTGACACATGTTAATTAGTTTATGTTATTTGTTACATTATTGTATTATTTAATTACAAAAAAAAAAAAAAATGGACGGTTACCATGACGGAAACAATGGGCTTCTGCGTAAGCCAAACTAAGCATATGTATTACTATGTAACTGTCAAACCAAAAATAAAGAATTGAAAAAAAAAAAAAAAAAAAAAAAAAAAACTGATAAGAATAGTACTAAACACACCACTCCTATCTGGTGGCACATTAGATTGCACGCGCAGTGCCCCTATGTAGGGGGAACAGTCTGTATTCCGCTCTTTGTCAGTGTGTATCACAGGCTTTGAGGACGGGGAACAGTCTCTATTCTGCTCTGTGTCAGTGTGTATCATGGTCTCGGAGGATGGGGAACAGTCTCTATTCTGCTCTGTGTCAGTGTGTATCAGGGGCTTTGAGGACCGGTGTCAATCCATACCTGCCAAGTGACCCTATGTAAGGGGAACAGTCCCTATTCTGCTCTGTGTCCGTGTGCATCAGGGGATCTGAGGACAGGTGTCAATCCATATGTCAAGGTGTCAATATGTCATATGTCAGGTGTCAATCCATATTCATTGCGATTTAGGAATGTTAGGTGATTTCTGCCCTTTATGTATTAAAACCAAACTCTGCATCAACTGTGTAATTTTCCATGGGAGTTTTGCCATGGATCCCCCTCCGGCATGCCACAGTCCAGGTGTTAGTCCCCTTGAAACAACTTTTCCATCACTTTTGTGGCCAGAAACAGTCCCTGTGGGTTTTAAAATTCGCCTGCCCATTGAAGTCAATGGCTGTTCGCCGGTTCGCGAACGTTTGCGGAAGTTCGCGTTTGCCGTTTGCGAACCGAAAATTTCGGGTCCGCAACATCACTATAGATAACAAGTATTCATCTCGTTGAATATAATCTGTAGCTTTCTCTCACTTCCACCAGTATAAAACAGTATCTCCCATCCTTTTCTCAGACGCTATATTCGATGTTAGTGGAACTTAGTGAGACAAACAGGGGACAGTTTTTTATTTAATATATTTGAAGTTCAATAAATAATGTATTTTAATTCATGTATTTTATTTACGTACTCGTTAAAAAAATTTTCCGCGAAAGCGACTGCATTACCTTCAAATTTAACGCATGCGTAAAATCTCGGTATGAGGTTGCTTTAGTGAGTGTCGTCTAACAGACAGAATGCAGAGCACGTGTATTGATGCTACAAGTGTGGGAATACCAAAACTAACAGTCCAGTGTCCAAGGTACCAATTCCGAAATATTTTTTAGTTGAACAACAACAAGAAAAGAAAAGGTTTGTTATGATATTTGTATGATTAATAAATTAATAATTTTTAAACTTGAGTAATATAACTATATGTCAACTATATGCAATTTCGCTAATATTGTACAATTTGTAATTGTATATAATTTGGATTTTTCTTGACATAAATTTTGCCTGGAAATTATTTATTAACAAAATCGATTGCTCTGATCAATTAAAACAATTCAATATAAGAGTTCCATCCTACTTTATTAGAGAGTGATTTTCTGTCCTTACCTTTTAATAAAACGAACTCGGCGTACAATTCACCTATAAATAGGATATCTTTAAACTTAAATGCACTAAATAGAATTGAAAAATCGCCTGATATATTTAACTGTTCTCATAATGTCTATAAAAAAATTGTCAATAATTATCTTCACAATTATGTTCATTGTTAATTATGTAATTAAAGATTACCGTTGTACCTAATAATTTTGTAAACTTTTGTAAATTTGTGCCATACTGTAATTGGGCTTACGCCTGTAGTGTGGCCAAAGATTAAATAAATAAATAAATAAATAAATATACCTAATTATGTAGTAATGCCATGTTGTTTTTGTCTATAAAATTTAACAATACAGATTTCTTTTCAGTTATGCCGGGGAAAAAACTAAGTGGAGCAGAGGGTCGTAAAAGTAAGAAAAAATTAGAAAATGCATCAAAAAAGTCTAGTAAATTACTGGCAAGGTTTTTAAAAAGAGCCAAGACGACAGAAGAAGCTGAAGCCACAAACTCCGTATCTTCAGAAACAGATGACGGCAGTTATCAACCGCCTGCAACGCCAGTCTTAGAACACGAAAGCGAGAAGGTTGAACCATACCGCCAGGATTACAACATACAAGAAGATATGATTACGACAGATGCTACTTTTATGCTGAGGAAAACACCAGAGATGTCATTGTTGAACAGGTTCAACAAGACGATGAACTTTCTGACAGTGACGAGGACAATGATTGAAGAATTTACTTTTGATGAAGAAGCTAAAGATGGTGTTGTTCTTGTTCCTGCTGTCCTAAGATTTCATGATGTTGGCTACTTAGAATTTGATCAAACGACAAAGCTATCAATAATACCACAGCCTCTTCGTGATGAATTGATAACTCTCGGATCTATACCCTTTCAGCATAGAGGCAGTCTATCGTCAGTAGCAGGTGAACGTTCGATTACTGCGTCATGGTTTAAACGTCGACTAGCAAATGGAGAAGAAGTAAATCGCTCGTGACTATTATATTCACCAATTAAGCTGCTTACTGTTTCTGCTGTCTATTGTTTACATCATCAAGTTCAAACTCATGATCGTCATTTGAGTTAACCAATGGTTTCAACAAATGGAGAAAGCCATAAAATCTACAGTCTCATGAAAACAGTCTCGGCCACCGCAGAGCTTTTACTACATGGAAGGAAGTTGAGCGGAGGATAATTGATAAAACTGGAATTGATGTCCAGGTCCAAGCACAAATTCAATTGGAAAAACAAAGTTGGCGCGATATTTTGAAAAGAATACTTACCTGTATTAAGTTTCTAGTTTCACAAAATTTGGCACTGCGTGGCCATGAGGAACATCTGCATAAGGACGAGGATAAAAATGTTGGAAACTTTCTCTCTGTGATCAAACTCATTGCTCAGTATGATCCACTGTTAGAAAAAAACCTACAACATGCCCGAGAAAATCCAGGTTCAGTATCTTATTTATCACCGGAAATCCAAAATTAATTTATTCACCTACTTGCATCGACTGTAAGGAATCAGCTGTTGAGTGAAATCAGAAAAAACACGTACTATGGTATCTTACTTGACTCAACACCCGATCTAGGACACCAGGAACAGCTTTCTCAAGTCATCAGATTTGTGGATGTGGATTTTCAAACTAAAAAAGTAACCATCAAAGAATCATTTTTAGGTTATGTTCAGATACATTCCAAAGACGCAGCAAGCCTTGAAAGAGTTATCGTAGAGAAACTGGAATCTGATAACATACCTCTAGCCGACTGTCGGTCACAATATTATGACAATGCTGCTGTAATGACTGGGCATATATCTGGCCTTCAACAGCGAATATGTGCCAGAAATCACAGAACATTGTTCATCAACTGTGACAACCACAGCTTAAACTTGGCAGGAGTACACTCAGCTAAACAGGATCCAGTTGTTATCACATTTTTTGGAACAGTTGAAAGTATATATTTGTTTTTCTCTCGTTCAACAACTCGTTGGGAAGAATTAAAAAGAGTTGTGCCAACCACAGTGAAGAGGGAGTCTGAAACACGCTGGAGTGCACGATCAGAAGCTGTCAAAGCTATTTATGAAGGACTAGATGAACTAGTAGGGCTGTTGGAAAAATTATCAGAAGATGCAACTATGACGCCTGACACCAGAAGTGATGCAGCAACTTGGCTGGCAGGTATATTAAACTTTAACTTCCTAGTTTTGTTACATTTCTGGAACATCATACTTGGGAAAATTGATCGTGTCCAGAAACGGTTGCAGGATCCTACTATGTATTTCAAGGAAGCAGCATCTGATCTTGAATCGCTGGACCAAGAACTTGTCAACATTTGTGATAATTTGAGCCAGGTTGCGGTAGACAATGGAAAAACAAGATGCACAACTTGGGGAATCGAGGTTGACAGAAGGATTAGACGACATCGGAGGATGCCTGGAGAATTAGCAAGAGATGCAGGACTTTCTGCAGAAGAAGAAATTGCACGTGTTATGAACAGCGTAATTGATAGACTTCAACAGGAGATATCAATACGTTTTTTACGTCTAAAAAAGCTAAACACCAAATTTGGATTTTTACTAGACGTCAAAACTCTTCTCGCTGAGACAAATGTCGATACACTTTGTCAAAATTGCTTAGATTTTGGAAATTTCTACGACACTGACGTCAATGGTCACGAATTGTGCACAGAAATCGGAGACTGCAAAATGCTGCTCAGTACCCGGACTGAAGTTCTACCGGAAACTCCTTTGGATCTTCTTGGTTTTATTGTTTCATATGGAGATGACGTATTTCCGAATTTGCGCATTTCACTGCAAATACTTCTAACAATTGCTGTTTTAATTGCAAGCTGTGAGCGGTCCTTCAGCAAACTGAAGCTTATTTTGTCTAATTTAAGTGCTTCAATGGGACAAGATCGTCTGAGTGATCTTGCACTCCTTAGCATCGAAAGAGAAACACTTGAGAATATTAATTTTGACAACTTGATTGATGAGTTTGCGACAGTCAAATCAAGGAGGATCAATTTGTTGTAGACTATGTCTATTCCAGTCCTGTATAATTAGTAGAGTATATTTAATTTTTTTTTCAAATAAATTGTTTACAATCGTATTGAAAATTATTAGTCTGTATTCTATTTCATTAAAATACCAGATGCTTCAAAAATGAACCATATAAACCGTACAATTTCAAAATTTTCTTAGTGGCTCAGAGTGAGCCCCCAGACTCTGTATGTACATAGTGGGCATTGGATAGCATTCCCTTCATCCCCCATAAAACCATAGCTTACCCATAGGCGTGCGCACGGGGTGTGCCGGGTGTGCCTGGGCACACCCTAATCCCCGCGGCACACGCTATGTATTGAGACCGGCAGGGGAGATCTCAGGATCTCCCCTGCCGGCTCATGCAGAGCCGGCGCTCGGATAGCGCCGGCTCTGCTCTCAGCCTCCCCTCCCCGGCTCACATGCAGGGAGGGAGGCAGGAGAGGACCGGCGGAGCTCTTGCCAGCAGCTCCGCCGGGTTCCTCTCGCGAGATCTGAGCGTTGCCGCGGCAACGCTCAGATCTCGCGTGAGTGAACTCTAGCCCTGCGGGGCTAGAGTTCACTCTCCACTGGACCACCAGGGAAGGATGGCGGCAGCAGCAGCAGGATCCCCCCTCCCAGGCATAAGGTAAGAAGGGAGGGGGGATAACTGATCTGCCCCCACCTCCACTGGACCACCAGGGATGGATGGCAGCCGCAGGATCCCCCCTCCCAGGCATAAGGTAAGAAGGGAGGGGGGATAACTGATCTGCCCCCACCTCCACTGGACCACCAGGGAAAGCAGCAAGGAAAGATCCCCCCTCCCTACATAAAGTAAGAAGGGAGGGGGGATATTAAGTAATGTACCCCCACCTCCACCCCCCACAATCACCCACACACACACATATACACAGCACCAACACACATACAGCACACACACATACACAGCACCCACAGACATACACAGCACACACACACATACACAGCACCCACAGACATACACAGCACACACACATACACAGCACCCACAGACATACACAGCACCCACAGACAGACACAGCACCCACAGACATACACAGCACCCACAGACATACACAGCACACACACACATACACAGCACCCATAGACATACACAGCACCCACAGACATACACAGCACCCACAGACATACACAGCACCCACAGACATACACAGAACCCGTAGACATACACAGCACCCATAGACATACACAGCACCCATAGACATACACAGCACCCACAGACATACACAGCACCCACAGACATACACAGCACGCACACACACACATACACAGCACCCATAGACATACACAGCACCCATAGACATACACAGCACCCATAGACATACACAGCACCCACAGACATACACAGCACCCACAGACATACACAGCACCCACAGACATACACAGCACCCACAGACATACACAGCACCCACAGAACCCACAGACATACACAGCACCCACAGACATACACAGCACCCACAGACATACACAGCACTCACACACATACACAGCACCAACACACACAGCAGCCTCACAAACACAAAGCACTCTCACACTCATTACACAAACAGCACCCTCACAAACACAAACAGGACCCTAACAAACACACACACAGCACACTACCAGTACCCTCACACACAAACAGCACCCTCACACACAGTACATTTACAGCACCCTCACAAGTGCACACACACACACAAACAGCACCCTGATACACAGTACATTCACAGCACCCTCACAAGCACGCACACACAAACACCCTCACCCACATAGTACACTACCAGCACCCTCACACACACATCGCACTAACAGCACCCTCACACAGCACACACACAGCTTTGTGTGTGTGTGTGTGTATATCTATATATATATATATATATATATATATACACATACATATATATATATATATATATATATATATATATATATATATATACACGCCGCGTGTGCTTGTGCTTTAGGGTGCACACCCTAATGCAATGGGCTGCGCACGCCTATGAGCTTACCCCTTCAAATAACGACAGACAACTTCTTGGAGAAAACAGGCCACAGCATTTATTAACACAACCAAATACTGTATAACTCCTTTTAACATATAATGAAATAATAATTATCATAAATTAACATAAACAATTTGCATATAGTCATACAGTAACCAAAGAAACCATCCTTGCCAATCTAACTTCCCCAAGGATCTCACCTCCCCCCCTCGGCATAATAAAAACATCTTCCTTTTCAGGGCTCCCCACCCACTCGGTGGGGCCCAAACATAATGCTCCCCACTGGTCGACTTACAACCCAGTGGGGACACGTCCAACCTGGTACCTCCTCCAGGTTCACCATAAGAGACAGGGGGAGGATGAGACCCGACCATTATCCCCCTTTTTCATCTAATCTACCAAACCATCCCTTATTTGGCAAGGACACACCCCCGCCTCGCTGTGACAACCCCCCGGGCCCAAAGCAGCAATGGGAGGGTGGGCGGGAAACTTGTTGCTGACCCGGCTCCTAAGTGGCACTGAGGTCAGTCTAATCTGTCACCACCCACTTCCTCACATCTCACACTCCCACATGTAGCATATAGCCAATCATGCTTTATCCATCCCACACTCATACATGTGCCCCTGTCCGCTAAGCTGCGCACTCTCCCTGGGGCCTTGTCGGTCCGAGAAGGGGCGCAGACTTTGTGTCATGTCTCCGGGTGCAGATGACCCTAGCTACGCCTCTGAATGTAATGCATATGTGGCTAGGGGCTGTAGAGAATGTGTGTGTATAGGGGATGTAGCAAGTGTGTGCATACAGGCTATAGTGTGTGTGTGTGTATATAGGTGATGTAGTGTTTGCTTACAAGGAATCTAGTGTGTGTATAGGGGATCCAGAGTGTGTGTGTAAATATGTATGTATGTATGTATGTGTGTGTGTATATATATATATATATATATATATATATATATATATATATATATATATATTTATGACAAATGGAAGCCTCTTGCACTCCTACTTAACCAGGCACCAGGTGCCAAATCCCAAAAATATAAAATATAAAAAAAATTATATAGAACTAAACCAAAGATATGTAAGGATTGGACCTCAGTCCTAAACAAATGTTCACTTGATTTAATGTTAATCACAATACAGGATGTACAAGAAGATCTTATGGATATCCGTAAGAAAATCCAACAATTTGAAAATGAACAGGCAATACTATTAAACTCACAGGAAGGAATGAAAATGCAACTCAAACTCAATGAGGAACTATTGAAATCTAAAAATCAGTTGATTAAGTTACAAGTACAAAAAATGGAACGTGTACAGAAAGACTACACTGAGCATTCTGTATACAGATGGCTTTCAGGGGAACATAGAACCCTTCCAAGAAGATTTAGAAAGCGGATTGTCAAACCTAATGTTATGACAATTGATGTTACATCAGGAGAATCGGCATCCGAAAATGAGGGTACACGCCCTATTGAGCCAGTTAATTTTTTAGACATGGAAGAACGACAAGAGGACATACTCCCACAGAGAATCTCGACAAGAAGCAAAAGCGAAAGAGATCCGCCACAAGACGGGGGCAGAAAGGACGGATTCACTGGACTCAAGGGGAAACCGCCGATGCGGAAATAATTCCTGTCTTTAACCTATCGGACAGACCACTTGATCATCAGGAATTGGACATTTTAAATAAATGATTGTCATTCATACCCACTAGGTCTCCAAACAATTTTCAATGGAATGTGGAATTATACAGATTTGGCCGTACTTTGAGATTAAAAGATTATTTCAACAGAAACCAAAAATCTACAGGGGACTAGAGCTCTTGTCATGGCCGTTACCAGTAATTCCTGTCTCTTCCGGGTTGACGGACTGTAGCCACACCCACTCTCTGACGCGGTCTCATCACGCTACATAATGCGACCGCGCCAGACACCAGACGCTGGATTAATGAACAGCGTACCGCGGAATTTAACCGGCTGCCACTTTTCTCTGCAACTTACCTGTGTACCGAACCGGACTGATACTCGACTAACCTCCTTCTCCTTCCCTCGACCATGGCTAGTACCTGGACTCCTCTCGACCCATCTCCCACGGAACCTCCCCGGAGGGGACTCTGGGACCAACTTCAACCTCTGGAAGCTAAGTTATCGTTCATGTGTTATACGAACTTTTCCCTCAGACTTGTGAGCACTCATTCTTCGGTCTGCTCTCAAGTTCTCCTATCATTATTGCCGTAAACCTGCTCATTAACCATTCAGGCTCCAGCTGATAACGTATCCTACTAATTAAGCTAAAACAAATCACTGCAGGTTAAAACTCCATTATATTTCCTTCCTTTAATTTAATTATTGCAATTCAAATGTACAAGATGCAATAAGAAACCGCTCACCAATATTGAAGCAATTAAAGATACAGTACCTATGTTTTCTTCAATCAAATAATTAAAGACTCAGTACCAGTAAATTCTATATTGAACTGTCATTTCTTATATTATTCTCTATAATTCTGAATCATCAATTATTTACATTGAAATCTGCAGTTGAGCTCCATCTCAATCTATGTAAACGTGACAGATTAATCCAGCCTCTGTAATGGATCCAGCGGATTTAGATTCAAAATTTACTATGCTGAATCAAAGAGTCGATACACTTGCTCAAGGCATGCAAGATCTCCAGGTTACAAATGAACGGATTCTTACTTATGTCAGAGACTTACAAACTCACACTCCTCATAAGGTTATGCACTCAGCTAGCGAGGTTTTCTGGAGATAGATCAAAATACAGGGAGTTCCTTAATTCCTGCAAATTATTGATTGCTCTAAAATCCCACTGAAAGATCTAAGGTTTGTTCAGTTATCTCCTTCCTAAGAGGTGAACCTATGGCCTGGGCCCATTCCTTCTTGGAAAATGACGATCCCATCTTAGACTCATTGGACAAATTTTTTGAAGCTATGTCTCTCCTTTACGAAGATCCTAACAAACAGTCTACAGCTGATTTAACCATCCGAACCCTCCAGCAAAAACATAGACCTGTCGAAGATTACATAGCTGAGTTTAAGAGATGGGCAATAGAAACTCAATGGAACGATATAACCCTGCGCAACCAGTTCTGAATTGGGTTATCCGAAGGAGTAAAGGATGAACTCTCTAGAACTGAACTTCCTACTACTTTAAACGCGCTTATTCAACTATCAATCAGTATTGACAGAAGGCTTAGAGAAAGAAAGGCAGAAAAAGCTCTCTCAGGTTCATCATGGAGAAAACCAGTTGCTCCTCCAAAACCAGCTGAAAAACCTTCATCACCTAATGAACCTATGGAAATAGGCACTATAAGAAGTCCTCTCACACTAGAAGAGAAAACTAGAAGACGTCTACTAAACCTCTGTATGTACTGTGCCTCACAAGATCACTTGATCCCGGAATGCCCTCTATTGAAATGGCCAAGGGGTGGTAAGCATGCTCATACCACTTCTATACTAAGTGCACTCTCTTCTAAATCAACCACTCAATTTTGAAACACTCCCACCTCATCGTCCCTACGACTGCCCTATCGACCTCATACCTGGTGCCCCCATACCTTTTGGGCACATCTACCCTCTCTCTGAATCTGAATTAAAATTCCTCAAGGAGTACTTGGATGAAAATCTCCATAAAGGGTTCATTAGACCCTCCAGCTCACCTGCTGCTTCCAGTATGTTTTTTGTGAGGAATAAGGACCAGACCATCCGTCCCATCATAGATTACAGAGCCTTAAACAAAATAACAGTGAAAAATCGCTATCCTTTTCCCCTGATAAACGAGCTCATTGAAAGGTTAAAAACAGCTACCATCTATACTAAGCTTGACCTCCGTGGGGCATACAACCTCGTTAGAATCAAGGCTAACGATGAATGGAAAACTGCCTTCCGAACTAGATATGGCCTCTACGAGTATCTTGTGATGCCTTTCGGCCTCTGCAACGCCCCTGCAACCTTTCAACATTTTATAAATGACATCTTCAGGGATCTTCTAGACGTCTGTGTTATCATCTACTTAGATGACATTCTTATATATTCTAATACTCCTGAGGAACACAAAAAACACGTGAGATGGGTGTTATCCCGACTTAGAACTCATAAATTATACGCTAAACCAGAAAAATGTCTCTTTAACGTCAATTAAATAACCTTCTTAGGTTACGTTATTACTCCTCATTCGATTGGAATGGATAGTTCGAAAATCAATTGTATCCTCAACTGGCCCATTCCTTCTAATGTAAAAGAATTACAACGTTTCCTGGGGTTTGCTAACTTCTACAGAAAATGTATTAAAAATTACTCTGACGTAGCTCATTCCCTTAATTCACTTAACAGCAAAAAACATGCTTTCAACTGGAATGAAAAGGTCCAAAAGGCTTTCGATTAATTAAAAAGAAGATTTACAACTGCTCCTATCCTTCAACTCCCAGACCCCACATGTCTATATGTCCTTGAAACAGATGCTTCAGAAACTGCCATTGGAGATGTCCTCTCCCAACACAAAACTCCTCAAGATCCTCTTCATCCCGTTGCCTTTTTCTCCCGTTCCATGTCTCCTGCCGAAAAGAATTACCCTATAGGAGAAAAATAATTATTGAGTATAAAATCAGCCTTAGAAACCTGGCGACATCTTCTAGAAGGAACACAAACTCCTATAATAGTTTATACTGACCATAAAAACCTTGAATATCTTCACTCCAACAAAACTCTCTCTGCGAGACAAGTAAGATGGAACCTCTTCTTCTCCCGGTTTAATTTTCAAATCGTTTTTAGACCTGGGGCTAGGAACAAAAAGGCGGATGCCCTTTCCAGAATTCACCAAGAACCTGAATTGGAACCCCCACATGCAGTCATCGGAATTCCAACATCCCTTATAGATGACATAAAAGGCCTACATCCGGAAGCTCTTGAACTTCCTAAATCAACTAAGTTATCTCTGAAAGACGGTCTCTATTATTTCAATGATTTACATTCCTCCCCCATTCAGAAATAAAATACTTGAATTAATTCATGATTCTCCTCTGGCGGGTCATCCCGGTATAAAAAAGACCCTCGAATTATCCAAAAGATATTATTGGTGGCCTTGTTCAACCTGCCAAAGATCCAAATCTGACCATCATCAACCCTTTGGTCAATTGCTGAATCTACCAGTTCCAGAAAGACCTTGGCAATCCATTTCCATGGACTTCTTGGTGGAACTTCCCCCTTCTCAACACCATTCTACCATTTTAGTAGTAGTGGACCGATTCACAAAAATGTCCCATTTCATTCCTTTGAAGAAATTACCCTAATCATCAGAACTTTCAAAAACATTCCTCGATAATATTGTGAAACTTCATGGACTTCCAGACGAAATCATATCGGACCGCGGAACCCAGTTTACCTCCAAATTCTGGAACGCATTGTGTGCTTCTCTTCGTATTCAACGTAAACTATCTTCCGCTTATCATCCTCAAACCAATGGGCAACCTGAAAGAGTTAACCAATGCTTAGAACAATATTTACGTTGCTATTGTTCCCACCTACAGGATGATTGGATGACATGGTTACCCATGGCCGAATTTGCATACAACAACTCAGTTCATACAAGCAGTAAAATTACTCCCTTCTTCTCCAATTATGGATTTCATCCTTCTGACATAGATTATTTTAAGCAAACAAATATGTTTGAATGACTATCTGTTCCTGTCCAAATCTGAGATGATTAAATTGCGTATACGCAGAAGTAAATTCACACTGACACATGCAGTTCAGGTTAAAATAACTTCAGAAAATGTAATGGCATCTGGTTAAAAAATTATTCTCTATAATTCTGAATCCTCAATTATTTACATTGAAATCTGCAGTTGAGCTCCATCTCAATCTATGTAAACGTGACAGCTCTGAACTTAGAAAACTATTTTTTCGAAAACCTAGCCAGTTTGATCCTCCAACAAATCAACCTACGATCAAAACTTTTCTATCCACCATCATGAATGAGACGAAGGAACATAGACCACGGTATTGGAATTTTACAAAAGAACAACACACATTGGTACGTCGCTTATCATCAGACCCAACGATTGTAATCCGCCCTGCAGATAAGGGAGGGGGTATAGTGGTCTTGAACTATTCTGATTATGCGGGAGAGATCTAAAAACAACTATCTGTGCGAGCAACCTACCAACCTTTAGACAAAGATCCTACTAATGCTATTGTTTAGAAAATTGAAGAGGCTTTATTGTTTAAATTGAGAGCGGGCTACATTGAGAAGGATCTTTTTGAATATTTACAGAAAAAATCTCCACGTACACCTATTTTGTACACGTTGCCTAAGATCCATAAAAATCCAACTGCTCCACCAGGCAGACCTATTGTTTCTGCAATAGATGGCATTATAGAACCCATAGCTAAGTATCTCGACCATTTATTCAAATTACCGGTCACTGCTATACCTACGTGTATTAAGGATACTAATAGCCTGATACAAGATCTTAAACAAATTGAAGAATTTGATGGGTTACTCATAAGCATGGATGTTAACAGTTTGTATACTGTAATCCCGCACGAGGTGGGCATTGAAGCTATGAGGCAACTACTGTCGACTTCCATACATTATTTTGGGCCTCCCATTGAGTACACTATGGAATTATTATCATTGGCATTACGTAACAATTACTTCAGGTTTGAGACACAATGGTTCCTACAGGTCTCTGGTACATCCATGGGGGCAGCGATGGCCCCCATGTATGCCAATACGTTTCGACTTTGAACAAAAGTATATATTAATACACTATCGGGAGCAAATAGTCCGATATTATCGTTTTATAGACGATATTCTAATCCTTTGGAAGGGCACACATGAAGAAGCGAATACATTTGTTGAATATATCAATAATCTGTCTACACCAATAAAAGTGACTTCACATATTGATCACAAAAATGTCCAATTCCTTGATCTAGAACTATCGGTTATTAACCACAAGCTTGAGTTCAAACTCTATACTAAACCTACTGATCGTAACACCATTCTACATTTTGACAGTTTACACCCGCAACACCTAAAAAAATCCTTACCACTTTCTCAGTTTTTAAGGGTTTATAGAAATAATTCCCAGGAGGAACAACGGGAGGAACAACTGAGGATGATGTACTTAAAATTCATGAAGAGGGGCTATAGGCGACCAATATTGGATAAAGCCCTGTGTCAAGCAAGAGAACAATATCAGAACAAAGGAAAAACTTCCCCAAAATAACTAACTAATAAAATAGTATTTCCAATGAAACTACATTCTGCAAGCAAAGAAATTACCGAATCTATCACCCTAAATTGGAACAAGATCCGACACTTCCAAAAGAATTGACAATTAAGCCAATGTTTTGCTATAAGAGAAATAAAAATCTAAGAGATCTATTGGTCAAAACAGATCCTATCTGTGGCGAAACCAACTTCGCCACTGTGGGCTGGAGAAGCCTGGCTGCTAGCCTCCTGCCCGCTGACTATGGCCCCTGGACATATTGCACTTTAAAGACTATATTTGGGCATGTACTAATTTATATTGCTGCTACTGGCCCTTTAAAATCAGCGGTGGACATTTTGGGACTACTGTCCCTTTAAGACTGTGAAGCATATTCTATTGTACTGCCTGTATATTGTATATGTATTTATGTATGCAGTTAACCTGGGTTATATATATATATGCAGCCTTCATCTGATTGTTCGGTAGAATCACTCCATTCATTGTATTGAGGAAACTACCGAACAACCAGACCACCCAGGAATAAGTGTGCCTCCAATTACCGTTTGCAACAATGTTGCAAACGGGTAATTGGCAATCATGTAATGTGTTCTGTGTCCTCTGGGTGGCCGCCATTCAGGAAACAACCACGTGGCGGCGGCCATCTTAAACTACCGAACAGCGGTGTTTTGCCGTCGAGTGTCTGGAACTAAAATCGGACACTTGACTAGGCAAACACCGCTGAGACCTCCATACTTCCAGAAATTCGTATGGAAACTACCGAATGACCCGCCGTTCGGTAGAAAGAACCCCATAAACAAGGGAATTCATTCAAACCCTCTCCAGGCTCTATAACACAGGCAATTCGCCTGTTTTCATTCCCTTGTTTGTGACCGACCGCAGGGCCAAAATGCATGGAACTGTTTTCGGATACTTTACCCATGCGGTCGGTCAATACTTTAAAGTCCCATAACTCCCGAACCGTTTATCCGAATGGGCTGATTCTTGCATATGTTGTCCCCCTGAATAAGGGCTATCAGGGGATACCTGTTTTGGAGGTGTAGCCTATGTATTTGGGGTACATCCAGGAATTGGGGAAAAAGGTGTACGGTATAATTGTGTTAAGTGTTAATCTAAGGGGAGGAAATGTGTGGGAGGTACATCCATGTGATTGGTTAATTTCATCCTCCCCCTGGGAGTGTCCTGTATGTACTTGTTTGTAATAAAAGCCAGACTGGGTGTCCCAGTCCACAGTTCCTGCTTAACCCTCAAAATGAAGTGTCGTCTCGTTCTTGGGGGGGATTGGATTGTAAGCTGACTGCCAAGAGTGTAAGCCGATTGTATGCTTTTCTTGTTCAGCTGTTCCAGTTCGGAGTGTTATTTCGTATCCAGATCGAGAGTGTGATGTTCTGCAGTAGCTGTGCCTGTCTTTAGAAAAGGGGATTATCGCCTAAACGGATTTTTCCCCTTTTATGCTGAAACGGTCCGTTACAATTGGTGGCAAGCGGCGGGATCGTTCCTACAACCAGAGGGACAGCTACAGACAACACCATTCCTGGATTACAAAGTGAGGGCAACGCCAGTACCCGTACAGCGCCCCTATCTACAAGGAACCAACTGCAGCAGAGCAAGCATGGCACCCAGCTACACTCAAGAGGCGTATGACAGAGAGGTCACCGCGGTGCTGGCTATATGCGGACCCAACCTCTCAGAGGATCTAATACAGCAGGTGAAGAAAGCAGTGCGTGAGTACTTGCCGCGGGAATCAGAGCGGGCCAGGGGGTTTGCAGACCTCCCTCCCCAGCGGCAATGTGTGGCCCAGGGAGCTGATGGTGTCGTCCATCCTCCCCAGCAGCCGTGTGTGTCCAAGGGAGCCGAAGGTGCAGTCCTTCCTCCCCAGCGGCAGGCTGAGTTACAGGGGGCAGAGGTTGTTGTTCCTGCCCCCCAGCAGCAAAGTGATATGCCAAGAAGGCAGTGTGAAGTGAAGGGAGAGGAGAGCAGCGTCCTCCCTCCCCAGCGGCAATGTGTGCCCCAGGGAGCTGATGGTGTCGTCCATCCTCCCCAGCAGCCGTGTGTGCCCAAGGGAGCCGAAGGTGCAGTCCTTCCTCCCCAGCGGCAGGCTGAGTTACAGGGGGCAGAGGGTGTTGTTCCTGCCCCCAGCAGCAAAGTGATATGCCAAGAAGGCAGTGTGAAGGGAAGGGAGAGGAGAGCAGCGTCCTCCCTCCCCAGCGGCAATGTGTGCCCCAGGGAGCTGATGGTGTCGTCCATCCTCCCCAGCAGCCGTGTGTGTCCAAGGGAGCCGAAGGTGCAGTCCTTCCTCCCCAGCGGCAGGCTGAGTTACAGGGGGCAGAGGTTGTTGTTCCTGCCCCCCAGCAGCAAAGTGAGATGCCAAGAAGGCAGTGTGAAGCGAAGGGAGAGGAGAGCAGCGTCCTCCCTCCCCAGCGGCAGTGTGTGCCCCAGGGAGCTGATGGTGTCGTCCATCCTCCCCAGCGGCAGTGTGTATCCCAGGGAGCAGAAGGTGTCGCCCTTCCTCCCCAGCGGCAGTGTGTATCCCAGGGAGCTGATGGTGTCGTCCATCCTCCCCAGCGACAGTGTGTCCTGCAGGGAGCAGAGACAGTCAGTCTCGCACCCCAGCAGCCGGACAAGAGAATGAAAGGGGAGACAGCTGGTCCCCCTTTCCACCAGCAGAGAGAGTGGCAGGGAGAGGAGCCTGCTAACCCCCCTCCCCAGCGGCAGTTTACCGTCCAGAGAGAGGAGCTTGTTACACCCTCTCTCCAGCGGCAGCCTAACCCACCAAGGGGAGATGTTAAGCCCCACATCTGTGCAGATGGGACCGTAGTCTCTGCACTTACAGCCCCAGGGGTAGGGACGGTCGGTCCTGTCCCCCAGCCACAGAGCAATATATCTAAAGGAGAGACAGTCGGTCTCCAGCAGCCAGGCTCCCACCAGACTACTCCCGTGGTAGTGCTGGCAACAGGACAGAGTACCGCTGGTCTCTGCCCCCTCAGCAACCCACCAAGGCAGCCTATCAGTCTCTCACCCAGCCGTGGGGAGGCACCTGAACTTGGACAAAATTCTCTCTCACCCAGATGTGGTAACTGTTTATTATGGGTGGGCTGCTCTACTACTTCTGTTCTGTGGGTGGGTTGCTGGACTAACCAGGGCACTGACCGGCAGGAGGTCAGATACCCTGTTAGTCTAATTGGTAAAGGGGAGAATTGTGGCGAAACCAACTTCGCCACTGTGGGCTGGAGAAGCCTGGCTGCTAGCCTCCTGCCCGCTGACTATGGCCCCTGGACATATTGCACTTTAAAGACTATATTTGGGCATGTACTAATTTATATTGCTGCTACTGGCCCTTTAAAATCAGCGGTGGACATTTTGGGACTACTGTCCCTTTAAGACTGTGAAGCATATTCTATTGTACTGCCTGTATATTGTATATGTATTTATGTATGCAGTTAACCTGGGTTATATATATATATGCAGCCTTCATCTGATTGTTCGGTAGAATCACTCCATTCATTGTATTGAGGAAACTACCGAACAACCAGACCACCCAGGAATAAGTGTGCCTCCAATTACCGTTTGCAACAATGTTGCAAACGGGTAATTGGCAATCATGTAATGTGTTCTGTGTCCTCTGGGTGGCCGCCATTCAGGAAACAACCACGTGGCGGCGGCCATCTTAAACTACCGAACAGCGGTGTTTTGCCGTCGAGTGTCTGGAACTAAAATCGGACACTTGACTAGGCAAACACCGCTGAGACCTCCATACTTCCAGAAATTCGTATGGAAACTACCGAATGACCCGCCGTTCGGTAGAAAGAACCCCATAAACAAGGGAATTCATTCAAACCCTCTCCAGGCTCTATAACACAGGCAATTCGCCTGTTTTCATTCCCTTGTTTGTGACCGACCGCAGGGCCAAAATGCATGGAACTGTTTTCGGATACTTTACCCATGCGGTCGGTCAATACTTTAAAGTCCCATAACTCCCGAACCGTTTATCCGAATGGGCTGATTCTTGCATATGTTGTCCCCCTGAATAAGGGCTATCAGGGGATACCTGTTTTGGAGGTGTAGCCTATGTATTTGGGGTACATCCAGGAATTGGGGAAAAAGGTGTACGGTATAATTGTGTTAAGTGTTAATCTAAGGGGAGGAAATGTGTGGGAGGTACATCCATGTGATTGGTTAATTTCATCCTCCCCCTGGGAGTGTCCTGTATGTACTTGTTTGTAATAAAAGCCAGACTGGGTGTCCCAGTCCACAGTTCCTGCTTAACCCTCAAAATGAAGTGTCGTCTCGTTCTTGGGGGGGATTGGATTGTAAGCTGACTGCCAAGAGTGTAAGCCGATTGTATGCTTTTCTTGTTCAGCTGTTCCAGTTCGGAGTGTTATTTCGTATCCAGATCGAGAGTGTGATGTTCTGCAGTAGCTGTGCCTGTCTTTAGAAAAGGGGATTATCGCCTAAACTGATTTTTCCCCTTTTATGCTGAAACGGTCCGTTACACTATCCATTGTTATAACCCCTCTATAAAAGGGAAAGTTAATCATGCATGTGTCAGATGCCTGGGATGTGTAACCTGTGGGCATATAATTCCTTCTAAGACATTTTCTCATCCACATACGGGTAAAGTCTACAAAATTGCCCACAGGATACATTGTCGCACAGAGTTTGTCATATATAAACGCACATGTCCTTGTGGACTGAGTTATATAGGGAAGACAGAGACTGATCTGTGCGAGAGAATCAGGGGCCACAGATCGAGCATCCAACTTGCCTATCGTGATGGCAAGTCGGACAAACCTGTGGCCAGACATTTCCTGGAAAAACAACATCCATTGTCTGCTTTGCGCTGTGTGGCATTTGATCATGTACCTATGGCAGCTAGAGGTGGAGACAGAGGGAGACTCCTCTTACAAAGAGAGACGTATTGGATCATTTAACTTGACACTATTTCCCCTAAAGGCTTAAATGAAAAATGTTCCTTTATTTATTTTTTATAATTAATTTTTCATTCTGACGTCCACTATCATCCTCCTCTTTAGATATACATATCCTTCCACCCCAACTAAATATGGCAGAAGGAATATTTCCGAGGGTTCCTTTAGGAGGGATCTTTAAAAAAAATCCTTCAAAAAAAATTTTAAAATCAGAAAATATGAATATTTATTTTTAACTTTATAATTGATTTATGCATCTAATAATATTGATGATAAGGGCTGTAGACACTCACATATTACTATCTACATATTTGAATTATGATTGTGTGGAAACTGTATGCTTTGATGAATATTTGCCTTTATCTACTTGTCTGTTAATAATAGGGACATAATTTTTTTTGCACTCATATTTAGTATAATTATACATTTAATTGCACACATTTATGTCACATATACTTTTTAAGCATTAGACTCCTTTTTTTATAGCACCATTGATTAATGAGGGTATACCTCTTTATAATATATTACACACGTAAATAGTGATCACACATTATCCAGGGTTACTACACAATATAGGCGCCTGGATACTTTCGTATAAGTATACGTATTTTTTTGATGAAGTAGATACACATAGCTCCATTTACACATACTTTATATTATATATATTTTTTATTTTTCATATTGTGCATCTTTTTATATTCAATATCTTATTGTTTTCATTTTTGCATGCCATTTTTAGTATTATTATTAATTTTCTTTTTCTATATGATAGTTATTTTACACTGTATAGATAGAAGGCGTTTGAGATTAATTGCATCCAATTTTTAATATACATGTATTTGATAGTTTTCATGTTCATCAGGATTTACGGCAGGTACTCGCTATCATAGTATTTGAACACGATATCACCGAGAGGCGGGTCTTCCCTTTGAAGGGAGATGTTTTCCTGATGGTGGCTGGAAACACAGTAGCAACCAAAGCTGAATGTATCAGCGGTTGCTAAGATACTGTGACGCTTACAGTAGATTTAGACCCGACCTCCCGATCACGTGAGACGGAAGTTCAGACTGATGACAGACAGACATGCGCAGTTGTGCCGAGTACACGCCGGACATCAGGGTGAACATGATACAGCTGATATGGTGAGTGTATATTGGTTAATATGTTGAAATATGTCCTATATATGTTTGTTTCTTGTCATATCATATGCCTTCGGTGTCCTGATGAAAGCTCCGACCGGGAGCTGAAACGTCGACCTAGCAGAACTAACCTACAATAAATTGGATGAAAGAAACCCATGAGTGCCGGTATTTTTTTTTGATATTTTATATGTTGGAAGGCCATTTGGCCTGAATTTGTGGGAGGAGTTATGATCCTATATAAACCCTACGCCCCCTACTTACCTTTGTTGTGCAAGCTGTTTTTTGGTCAGACGAATAGACTGTTCAAGGTCAGCATTTGCATGAGATCCACTTCCAGGTCATACAAGACACCATTTTGGTTTCACCTTTGCTCCATGAGGTCTCCTACTCCAAGCTGTGTCCAGGAATACTGCAGCAGGGCTTTCCGTTAATCCAGTGGGAGTTGGTTCTGCCTCGGGCGATGCTTGTCTCGACGGGGGGGTCTCGGACGTGGCGCAGGGTGCTGCTTACATGTGCTGGTCTGGCCCCCTGGGCTTGCACTTGAAGCAGGAGACTAAAGAAAAAATTTGGAAGGGGGAATTTGTAGAAATATTTTCTCTTCTGCCGCTGGAGGAAGCGCCTCCCGTGGCGGACAAGGACAGCAAGGAGTCGGAAAAGGATAGGGAGAAGTACCGTTTTCGCAAAATTCCCAAGAACTTTGGGAACTGGATTCGGGCGTTCTCTATTTTGGCCAGCGTGGTGGGTGAGAAGTTTCCCCAGAAGTGTTCCGCTCTGTTCTGTTATCAGGACACGATCTGGAACGCTTGTCGCACCTATGGGGGGCTAGGTTGGTGGAGGTACGACGAGCAGTTTCGACAGCGGCTGGCAGTGCGTCCCTCGTTGTCGTGGGATCAGATGATATCGGCCTATGGCTTTCCATCATGACTCATCCTGCCCCTCAACAGGGCTCGTTTTTGTCTTTTCTTGGGGGGGGGGCGGTGGCGGCCCAACCTCCTCATCGGCCTCCAGTCAGAGGTCCGGTTGTTGTTGGAAATTTAATGACAGTCTCTGTAAGTGGGGGTCCTCGTGCCGGTTTAAGCACGAGTGCTCCGGCTGCGGTGGGGCTCATCCTGCCTCCCGCTGTTTCAAGCGGGGCAAAACGGGGGAGAAGGGGGACATGGGGGCTAAGGGCGACGACACCGGTCCTCGTAAACGCGATGCGCCCGTGGCTCGACCTTTATAGGAATCGGGCTGCGGCGCGGATCCTGGTGGATGGGTTTGAGCAGGGGTTTTGGATCCCTTTCGCGGAGCGCCCTCCGCTGCTCTCCGTCCGGAACCTCAAGTCCGTGCGGGCGTTTCCTCAGGTGGTGCGGGAAAAGTTGGATAAGGAGGTCTCCTTGGGTCGGATGGCCGGCCCGTTCTCCACCCCACCGATGGCGAATCTGTGAGTTTCTCCCTTTGGTGTGGTGCCCAGAAGGATCCCAGGAAATATCGTTTGATTCACCATTTGTCGTACCGTCGTGGCGGATCGGTGAATGATGACATTTCCGCAGAACTTTGCAGGGTTTCCTACGCATCCTTTGATGCTGCGGTTCACATGGTGAGAGCGGCGGGCCCGGTAGCGTTGCTGTGGAATCTGCTTTCCGGCTGCTCCCGGTGCATCCGGAGTGCCATCATCTTTTGGGGTGTGCCTTTGAGGGCCAGTTTTTTGTGGACATGTGCCTCCCCATGGGTTGCTCGCTGTCCTGTTTTTATTTTGAGTGCTTTAGCACTTTTCTGGAATGGGTGGTGCGGAGGGAAGCGGGGGTCGCTTCCCTCCTGCACTACCTGGATGATTTCCTGTGTGTAGGTCCGGCGGAGTCGCACGTCTGTGCTCTCCTGCTGCGGGTTCTCGGGGAGGTGTTCCAGCACTTCGGGGTTCTGTTGGCTCATGACAAGACGGTAGGTCCGGTCACGTGCTTGAGCTTTCTCTGCGGCCACTATAATAAGGTTTGGAGGGAATGGGAAGGGTGGGAGGAGTCCCGCGGGGGCTTCCGGGACTCATCCTCTCGTCTGCAGGGTTTGGTTCGGCTCTTAGGGGACTGGGTGACCTCGGGGTTGTCTCCCTCGGCCATTTCGGCACGCTTGACGGGACTCAGCTTCCTGTTTAAGTTACGGGGTTGGGAGGACGCTACCAAGGCGTTCATTGTACGTCAGGCACTGAAGGGCTTGTGGCGGGGGAGGGTGTCTGTGCCGGTCTCGAGGCGTCCTGTCTCGGGCACGCTCCTAACTGCTTTGTGTGAGGCGTTGCACGGGGTTTGCCATTCGGATTTCGAGGTTCAGCTGTTTCGCCTTGCCTTTTCCCTGGCATTCTTCGGCGCCATGCGGATTGGGGAGCTGGTATGCCCCAGCCGGCGGCAGGTAGGGGGGGTGCTATTTGGTGACGTTTCGTGCGTCACTGATCGGATCTCGTTCCGGATCCGCCGCTCTAAGACTGATGTCTTGGGTAAGTGGGTCCGTTTGGGGGCTGTGCCGGGTTCCAGCGTTTGTCCTGTGTGGTCCTTTGGGGAATATTGTTCTGTGCGCTGTTCTCCTGCGCTGCCTCTCCTGGTGCATGGGGATGGGAGTTTCCTTTCCCATTTCCAGTTTGTTAGTGTTTTTGTTTGGGGCTGGAAGCAATGGGGTTGGATAGCAGGGAGTTCGGGGGCCATTCCTTCCGTATTGGGGTGGCGACCGAGGCCTCTCGGCTAGGCATGCCAGCGCAGGTGGTTCAGAGGATTGGTAGGTGGGACTTGAGGCGTTATATTTCCTATGTTCGTCCGGCCGGTTTATTGACGTGATTTCTTTCCACAGTTTCGGTTCCCCCCAGGATCTGGATCGTCGGGCACTCTTATGTTTACTGGGCTGGGCAGCATGCGGCAGTTCGGCCTGGAGGTGCGAGATTGGTTTCACGCCTTCCGAAGCGGAAGTTCGATGGCTCGGTGCGAGGGGTATGAGGTTGTCACGGCTCCTCCCCGAGTTAGTGCGGCTGTCTCAGCTCTTGGGGGCGCTGAGTGTCCTGGTGATCCACCTGGGGGGCAATGATCTGGGTTCAGTACCCATCTGGGATTTGATCTCGGCAGTGAAGCGGGACTTGGCCCGCATTTTGATTTTGTTCCGGGCGTGCGCTTGATCTGGTCGGAAGTTATCGCCCGCAACTATTGGCGTGGCGCCAGGAGTCAGAGTGCCATGGAGCGTTGCCGACGAAAGTTAAACAGGAGGGTTTCCCAGTTTGTTTTGGGGGCTCAGGGGCTCCCGGTCCGCCATAGGGTTTTTGAGCGGGAGGCGGCACATTTTTTTCGTGGGGATGGTGTACACCTAACGGAGGTTGGGCTCGACCTTTTTAATCTCGCCCTGCAGGAGGCGGTGGAACAGGCCATGGGGGGTTTTGGTGGGGTTCCCCGCTGATTTAAGGGTAAAGCAGCGGGTCTTGTGGCAGGGGTATGTCCTTGCCAATTAAGTTTGGTTATGTTGAAGGATGGTACCAAAAGACAAGTAAAATGGCGCTAAAATTAATGTGTACAGTACAATATAAAAATAAAGCAGCACTATATATCGTGAAAAAGCTCCTCTCACATAAAATACAAAAAAACAAAAATAAAGTGCGCTGTGCCTTTAAGACCAATATTAGTGAATAATTCACACAAATATTAATTAACAATAATGACTTTTCAAAGGTTATTTAACGTGCACTGTGCTTAAATACTATAAATCAAATTAAGTGATATGAATATCACATACATATGTGATATCTTAAAAGTGCATTAGTGTCAAAACACATAAGTGCTAATTGAAAAATAAACTCACTTTTAAAAGTTTTGTAGTTGCTTCTGTTGACAATTCAGTGATATACTCAAAGAAAACAGAAAAAGACTCATAGGGCAATATGCATAAAATTCAAAATGTTGAAATTATAAATCAAAACACTCACAAGAGTAGAGCAATTTAGTCTGCTCTGAACTGTATAGGCATCTCGGTATATAGAGGGTTGAGGAAGAAAGGAATAAAATTAATCCATTATATAATACCATATTCTGAATCACATTTAAAGTGCTAGATTACATGTCTTAAAGTGAGATATGCAGCATGCAACATGCAAAAAGTGCAATATTCTCAATACTTAAACTATTATGTATATAAATATAAATATAAATATAAATAAGTAGTTGTTATTTAATTAAAATTATTTAAAAGAGATTTAAAAATATTTGCCAGAATTTGGATATAGAATTATAAAAAATTAAAAAGGTCAAATTCTATATTGAGGCCCCTTGGTTCTAAAGTTTTCAATTTGTGTACCCACATTATTTCTTCTCTTCCAACTTTTGAAATAAAATCTCCACCTCTGCATGGTTTCTTTACTACTTGAATTCCTAAAAAGATAAAACCCTTCGGATCCATGTTATGCTTTGCTTTAAAATGGGCCGAGACACTATGATGACTAACTCCCCTCAAGATATTATTTACATGCTCTCCTATTCTTTTGTGGAGTGGTCGTATAGTACGGCCCACGTATTGTAGTCCACATGGGCAAATTAGCAAGTAGATTACATTCTTTGTAAAACAGGTAATAAAATCTTTAATATCAAATTCATTATGGTTATGTCTACTTTTGAACTTGTTTATACCTTTGATGGTCCTATTCTTACTATATTTACATCCTGTGCACTGACCACAGGAATAAAAACCTTTTCTATCATTCATAAAGTGTTTTTGTATATTTCTTTCTGGATTTTTATGTGTTAGAATAAGGTTAAAATTCGGTGCACCCCTAAAAGTTATAAAGGGTTTTGATGGTAAAATTTTAACTAGATCGGGATCCTCTTTCAATAGATACCAATGTTTGTTAACTATTTTTCTTATATTTTTATGTGCTACGTTAAAATCAAACACTAGTGGTACATTGTTAACATTTTTATTTTCAATATTCAGGAATTCTTTTCTTTCAATGAGTTCATTCTGTGTAAGTTGAACCGTATCTTCATAAGCATCAGAAACCAAATGCTCAGGGTAATTTTTATCCAAAAACCGCCTTTTTAAAACATGTGCCTGTTGTTTTAAAATCTCTGTATCAGTGCAATTCCTTCTTATACGTCTAAACTGGCCCTTAGGGATATTGTTTAACCATGGGGTATAGTGCCCACTATTATATAGTACGTAATTATTGGCATCAACTTTTTTTTTAAAAAATTTGGTTTTGATTTCCATATTCTCAATATATATAGCTAAGTCTAAAAACTCTATATTCTCAGTACTATAAGTGCTAGTTAGTTGTATGCCCCACTCATTACTATTAAGACTATTTAAAAATGTATCTAAATCCTCACTATTTCCCTTCCATATAAAAATTAAATCATCTATATATCTGCGGTATAGGACCAAATTTGCCCCCCATTCCGCATTACCATATATAAATTCATTCTCCCAACCTGCCATGTATAGGTTGGCGTAACTAGGGGCAAATTTGGCCCCCATCGCATTACCTTGTAACTGTAAGTAATATTTATTATTAAAAAGAAAATAATTATTATTTAAAATCCAGGTTATACATTCTATTATAAAATCAATACTTTGTTGTGACATTTTTTTGGAATCTTCCAAACATCTCCTTATAACCTGACTTCCTAGATCATGTGGTATTGAAGTATATAATGATGATACATCACTAGTTACTAGTATACAATCATTATCCCATTTGGTAGTTCTTAATATCCTAATGATGTCTGTGGTATCTTTAATGTATGAGGGCATAATTTTAACAAATTCTTGTAAATAAATATCCACAAATTTAGACAAATTAGCAGAGATAGAGTCTATGCCAGAGACTATGGGCCTACCTGGCGGGTTGTGAATGTCCTTGTGTACCTTTGGTAAGACGTAAAAGGTAGGTATACGGGGGAACTCATTTTTTAAAAACTTATATTCATTATCATTTAATATATTTAAATCTTTTCCCTTTTCCAAAAGTGCATAAAGTGACTGTGTAACGGACCGTTTCAGCATACAAGAGGATAAAACCCAGTTTAGGCGATAATCCCCTTTCCAGATGCACAGGCAGCTAAACACCATTCTCCCGACTGGAACCACACGAACACTGGAACAGCTGAACAAGAAAAGCAGACATCGGCTTACACTCTTGGCAGTCAGCATACAATCCCATTCCCCCAAAGACCGAGACGACACATCGCTTTGAGGGTTAAGCAAGACTCTAGACTGGGACACCCAGTCTGGCTTTTATTACAAACAAGGACATACAGGACACTCCCAGGGGGAGGATGAATTTAACCAATCACATGGATGTACCTCCCACACATTTCCTCCCCTTAGATTAGCACTTAACATAATTATACCGTACACCCTTTTCCCCAATTCCTGGATGTACCCCAAATACACATGCTACACCTCCAAAACAGGTATCCCCTGATAGCCCTTATTCAGGGGGACAACATATCCAAGAATCAGGTCATTCGGATGAATGGTTCGGGAGATATGAGGTTCCAAAGATTTGGAAACAAGGGAATGAAAACAGACGAATTGCCTGTGTTATAGAGCCTGGAGAGGGTTTGAATGAATTCCCTTGTTTGTGGGGTTCTTTCTACCGAACGGCTGGTCATTCGGTAGTTTTTATACGAATTTCTGGAAGTATGGAGGGCTCAGCGGTGTTTGCCTAGTCAAGTGTCCGATTTTAGTTCCAGACACTCGACGGCAAAACACCGCTGTTCGGTAGTTTAAGATGGCCGCCGCCACGTGTTTGTTTCCCGAATGGCGGCCACCCAGAGGACAAAGACCACACTGCACTGATTGCCAATTACCCGTTTGCAACATTGTTGCAAACGGTAATTGGAGGCACACTTAGTCCTGGGTGGTCTGGTTGTTCGGTAGTTTCCTCAATACAATGAATGGAGTGATTCTACCGAACAATCAGTGAATGCTGCATACATATCCCAGGTTAAACTGCATACAAAAATACATACATGACATTAAAATATTAAAGGCAGGATTACTGTACTACGCTCCACAGTCTTAAAGGTACAGTATCCCAAAAGTCCCCATAGATCCACGGATGGCCCTTAAAGGCCCAGTAGCAGTAATATACATTATTACATGCCCAAATATAGTCTTTAAAGTGCAATATGTCCAGGGGCCATAGTCAGCGGGCAGGAGGCTAGCAGCCAGGCTTCTCCAGCCCACAGTGGCGAAGTTGGTTTCGCCACATTTCTCCCCTTTTCCAATTAGACTAACAGGGTACCTGACTTTCTGCCGGTCAGTGCCCTGGTTAGTCCAGCAACCCACCCACGAAACAGAAATAACAGAGCAGCCCACCCACACTAACCGGTTACTACATCTGGGTGAGGAAGAATTTTGTCCAAGTTCTGGTGTTTCACCACTGCTGGGTGGGAGACGGGTAGGCTGCCTTGGTGGGTTGCTGAGGGGGCAGAGACCAGCGGTACTCTGTCCTGTTGCCAGCACTACCACGGGAGTAGTCTGGTGGGCGCCTGGTTGCTGGAGACTGGCTGTCTCCCCTTTAGGTGCACAGCTCGACTGCCGGAGGGGGAGACCGACTGTCTCCCCTTTGGATACATCACACTGAGGCTGGGGAACAGGACCGACCGTCCCTATCCCTTGTGCTGTAAGTGCAGAGACTACGGTCCCATCTGCACAGCTGTGGGGCTTAACAGCTCCCCTTGGTGGGTTAGGTTGCCGTGGGAGAGAGGGTGTAACAAGCTCCTCTCTCTGGATGGCAAACTGCCGCTGGGGAGAAAGGATGGCACCTTCTGCTCCCTGGGGTACCCACTGCCGCTGGGGAGGAAGGATGACACCTTCATCTCCCTGGGGTACACACTGCCGCTGGGGAGGGAGGACGCTGCTCTCCTCTCCCTTCGCTTCACACTGCCTTCCTGGCACATCACTTTGCTGCTGGGGAGGAAGGACGATACCTTCTTCTCCCTGGGGTACACACTGCCGCTGGGGAGGGAGGACGCTGCTCTCCTCTCCCTTCACTTCACACTGCCTTCCTGGCACATCACTTTGCTGCTGGGGGGCAGGAACAACAACCTCTGCCCCCTGTAACTCAGCCTGCCGCTGGGGAGGATGGACGACACCATCAGCTCCCGGAGACACACACTGCCGCTGGGGAGGGAGGACGCTGCTCTCCTCTCCCTTTACTTCACACTGCCTTCCTGGCATATCACTTTTCTGCTGGGGGGCAGGAACAACAACCTCTGCCCCCTGTAACTCAGCCTGCCGCTGGGGAGGAAGGACGACACCTTCATCTCCCTGGGACACACACTGCCGCTGGGGAGGAAGGACGGCACCTTCAGCTCCCTGAGATACAATCTGCCGCTGGGGAGGAAGGACGACACCTTCAGCTCCCTGTGATACAATCTGCCGCTGGGGAGGAAGGACGACACCTTTAGCTCCCTGGGACTTACTCTGCCGCTGGGGAGGATGGACGACACCATCAGCTCCCTGGGTTACACACTGCCGCTGGGGATCTGGGCCGACTGCCCAGCATCCCTGTAGGGCCGGTAGAGAGACCTCGGTCCCATCTCCACCTGCCTGTTGTGGTTCCTCACAGGACCAATCTATGAGGACCCCTACTTCGGGTTCTTCCTGCCGCCTCGGGGGGGGGCGGCTAACCTCCTCGGATGCAGCCTCTACTCTGCTGCTGTACCACTCTTCCTGCTCATCATACTCTTCGTCCATCTTTGAGTTTTGCTCAGCCATGACCTGGTTCCAGATCCCCTGGAATGTGTCCATGGATATATAACCCCCATACTGGGCCACTTGCTGCCTCACCTTGGCCATAAAATCATCTTCAGCGTCAGAGCCTTCCATACTTGTCTGCTCCAAGTCGCTGGATACCTCTGCTGCCAGGGGCGCTGCACGAGTGCTAACGTTGCCCTCAATTTGTAACTCCAAGGAATTGGTGTTCTGTAGCTGTCCTTCTGGCTGTAGGAACGATCCCGCAGCTTGTTGGCTCCTCTGCGTCGTTCGCAGCATGAGGTACGCCTGTACATCGTTGTAGACCCGGTCTGCCATCTGCTCCGCTCGGGCTGGTGAGAATAGAGCCATCCTGCTCCTATATTCCCTGGCAAACTCGGATTCCTCCTCCTCCCTCGGAGGTGCTGTAGCAGCTGCGACTCTGTCTCCTTCCATTTTCCTGATTTCCTTTGTAGATAGGGTCGCTGTACGGATACTAGCGTTGCCCTCAATTTGTAATCCAGAAATGGTGTTGTCTGTAGCTGTCCCTCTGGTTGTAGGAACGATCCCGCCGCTTGCCACCAATTGTAACGGACCGTTTCAGCATACAATAGGATAAAACCCAGTTTAGGCGATAATCCCCTTTCCAGATGCACAGGCAGCTACTGCAAACACCATTCTCCCGACTGGAACCACACGAACACTGGAACAGCTGAACAAGAAAAGCAGACATCGGCTTACACTCTTGGCAGTCAGCATACAATCCCATTCCCCCAAAGACCGAGACGACACATCGCTTTGAGGGTTAAGCAAGACTCTAGACTGGGACACCCAGTCTGGCTTTTATTACAAACAAGGACATACAGGACACTCCCAGGGGGAGGATGAATTTAACCAATCACATGGATGTACCTCCCACACATTTCCTCCCCTTAGATTAGCACTTAACATAATTATACCGTACACCCTTTTCCCCAATTCCTGGATGTACCCCAAATACACATGCTACACCTCCAAAACAGGTATCCCCTGATAGCCCTTATTCAGGGGGACAACATATCCAAGAATCAGGTCATTCGGATGAATGGTTCGGGAGATATGAGGTTCCAAAGATTTGGAAACAAGGGAATGAAAACAGACGAATTGCCTGTGTTATAGAGCCTGGAGAGGGTTTGAATGAATTCCCTTGTTTGTGGGGTTCTTTCTACCGAACGGCTGGTCATTCGGTAGTTTTTATACGAATTTCTGGAAGTATGGAGGGCTCAGCGGTGTTTGCCTAGTCAAGTGTCCGATTTTAGTTCCAGACACTCGACGGCAAAACACCGCTGTTCGGTAGTTTAAGATGGCCGCCGCCACGTGTTTGTTTCCCGAATGGCGGCCACCCAGAGGACAAAGACCACACTGCACTGATTGCCAATTACCCGTTTGCAACATTGTTGCAAACGGTAATTGGAGGCACACTTAGTCCTGGGTGGTCTGGTTGTTCGGTAGTTTCCTCAATACAATGAATGGAGTGATTCTACCGAACAATCAGTGAATGCTGCATACATATCCCAGGTTAAACTGCATACAAAAATACATACATGACATTAAAATATTAAAGGCAGGATTACTGTACTACGCTCCACAGTCTTAAAGGTACAGTATCCCAAAAGTCCCCATAGATCCACGGATGGCCCTTAAAGGCCCAGTAGCAGTAATATACATTATTACATGCCCAAATATAGTCTTTAAAGTGCAATATGTCCAGGGGCCATAGTCAGCGGGCAGGAGGCTAGCAGCCAGGCTTCTCCAGCCCACAGTGGCGAAGTTGGTTTCGCCACATTTCTCCCCTTTTCCAATTAGACTAACAGGGTACCTGACTTTCTGCCGGTCAGTGCCCTGGTTAGTCCAGCAACCCACCCACGAAACAGAAATAACAGAGCAGCCCACCCACACTAACCGGTTACTACATCTGGGTGAGGAAGAATTTTGTCCAAGTTCTGGTGTTTCACCACTGCTGGGTGGGAGACGGGTAGGCTGCCTTGGTGGGTTGCTGAGGGGGCAGAGACCAGCGGTACTCTGTCCTGTTGCCAGCACTACCACGGGAGTAGTCTGGTGGGCGCCTGGTTGCTGGAGACTGGCTGTCTCCCCTTTAGGTGCACAGCTCGACTGCCGGAGGGGGAGACCGACTGTCTCCCCTTTGGATACATCACACTGAGGCTGGGGAACAGGACCGACCGTCCCTATCCCTTGTGCTGTAAGTGCAGAGACTACGGTCCCATCTGCACAGCTGTGGGGCTTAACAGCTCCCCTTGGTGGGTTAGGTTGCCGTGGGAGAGAGGGTGTAACAAGCTCCTCTCTCTGGATGGCAAACTGCCGCTGGGGAGAAAGGATGGCACCTTCTGCTCCCTGGGGTACCCACTGCCGCTGGGGAGGAAGGATGACACCTTCATCTCCCTGGGGTACACACTGCCGCTGGGGAGGGAGGACGCTGCTCTCCTCTCCCTTCGCTTCACACTGCCTTCCTGGCACATCACTTTGCTGCTGGGGAGGAAGGACGATACCTTCTTCTCCCTGGGGTACACACTGCCGCTGGGGAGGGAGGACGCTGCTCTCCTCTCCCTTCACTTCACACTGCCTTCCTGGCACATCACTTTGCTGCTGGGGGGCAGGAACAACAACCTCTGCCCCCTGTAACTCAGCCTGCCGCTGGGGAGGATGGACGACACCATCAGCTCCCGGAGACACACACTGCCGCTGGGGAGGGAGGACGCTGCTCTCCTCTCCCTTTACTTCACACTGCCTTCCTGGCATATCACTTTTCTGCTGGGGGGCAGGAACAACAACCTCTGCCCCCTGTAACTCAGCCTGCCGCTGGGGAGGAAGGACGACACCTTCATCTCCCTGGGACACACACTGCCGCTGGGGAGGAAGGACGGCACCTTCAGCTCCCTGAGATACAATCTGCCGCTGGGGAGGAAGGACGACACCTTCAGCTCCCTGTGATACAATCTGCCGCTGGGGAGGAAGGACGACACCTTTAGCTCCCTGGGACTTACTCTGCCGCTGGGGAGGATGGACGACACCATCAGCTCCCTGGGTTACACACTGCCGCTGGGGATCTGGGCCGACTGCCCAGCATCCCTGTAGGGCCGGTAGAGAGACCTCGGTCCCATCTCCACCTGCCTGTTGTGGTTCCTCACAGGACCAATCTATGAGGACCCCTACTTCGGGTTCTTCCTGCCGCCTCGGGGGGGGGCGGCTAACCTCCTCGGATGCAGCCTCTACTCTGCTGCTGTACCACTCTTCCTGCTCATCATACTCTTCGTCCATCTTTGAGTTTTGCTCAGCCATGACCTGGTTCCAGATCCCCTGGAATGTGTCCATGGATATATAACCCCCATACTGGGCCACTTGCTGCCTCACCTTGGCCATAAAATCATCTTCAGCGTCAGAGCCTTCCATACTTGTCTGCTCCAAGTCGCTGGATACCTCTGCTGCCAGGGGCGCTGCACGAGTGCTAACGTTGCCCTCAATTTGTAACTCCAAGGAATTGGTGTTCTGTAGCTGTCCTTCTGGCTGTAGGAACGATCCCGCAGCTTGTTGGCTCCTCTGCGTCGTTCGCAGCATGAGGTACGCCTGTACATCGTTGTAGACCCGGTCTGCCATCTGCTCCGCTCGGGCTGGTGAGAATAGAGCCATCCTGCTCCTATATTCCCTGGCAAACTCGGATTCCTCCTCCTCCCTCGGAGGTGCTGTAGCAGCTGCGACTCTGTCTCCTTCCATTTTCCTGATTTCCTTTGTAGATAGGGTCGCTGTACGGATACTAGCGTTGCCCTCAATTTGTAATCCAGAAATGGTGTTGTCTGTAGCTGTCCCTCTGGTTGTAGGAACGATCCCGCCGCTTGCCACCAATTGTAACGGACCGTTTCAGCATACAATAGGATAAAACCCAGTTTAGGCGATAATCCCCTTTCCAGATGCACAGGCAGCTACTGCAAACACCATTCTCCCGACTGGAACCACACGAACACTGGAACAGCTGAACAAGAAAAGCAGACATCGGCTTACACTCTTGGCAGTCAGCATACAATCCCATTCCCCCAAAGACCGAGACGACACATCGCTTTGAGGGTTAAGCAAGACTCTAGACTGGGACACCCAGTCTGGCTTTTATTACAAACAAGGACATACAGGACACTCCCAGGGGGAGGATGAATTTAACCAATCACATGGATGTACCTCCCACACATTTCCTCCCCTTAGATTAGCACTTAACATAATTATACCGTACACCCTTTTCCCCAATTCCTGGATGTACCCCAAATACACATGCTACACCTCCAAAACAGGTATCCCCTGATAGCCCTTATTCAGGGGGACAACATATCCAAGAATCAGGTCATTCGGATGAATGGTTCGGGAGATATGAGGTTCCAAAGATTTGGAAACAAGGGAATGAAAACAGACGAATTGCCTGTGTTATAGAGCCTGGAGAGGGTTTGAATGAATTCCCTTGTTTGTGGGGTTCTTTCTACCGAACGGCTGGTCATTCGGTAGTTTTTATACGAATTTCTGGAAGTATGGAGGGCTCAGCGGTGTTTGCCTAGTCAAGTGTCCGATTTTAGTTCCAGACACTCGACGGCAAAACACCGCTGTTCGGTAGTTTAAGATGGCCGCCGCCACGTGTTTGTTTCCCGAATGGCGGCCACCCAGAGGACAAAGACCACACTGCACTGATTGCCAATTACCCGTTTGCAACATTGTTGCAAACGGTAATTGGAGGCACACTTAGTCCTGGGTGGTCTGGTTGTTCGGTAGTTTCCTCAATACAATGAATGGAGTGATTCTACCGAACAATCAGTGAATGCTGCATACATATCCCAGGTTAAACTGCATACAAAAATACATACATGACATTAAAATATTAAAGGCAGGATTACTGTACTACGCTCCACAGTCTTAAAGGTACAGTATCCCAAAAGTCCCCATAGATCCACGGATGGCCCTTAAAGGCCCAGTAGCAGTAATATACATTATTACATGCCCAAATATAGTCTTTAAAGTGCAATATGTCCAGGGGCCATAGTCAGCGGGCAGGAGGCTAGCAGCCAGGCTTCTCCAGCCCACAGTGGCGAAGTTGGTTTCGCCACATTTCTCCCCTTTTCCAATTAGACTAACAGGGTACCTGACTTTCTGCCGGTCAGTGCCCTGGTTAGTCCAGCAACCCACCCACGAAACAGAAATAACAGAGCAGCCCACCCACACTAACCGGTTACTACATCTGGGTGAGGAAGAATTTTGTCCAAGTTCTGGTGTTTCACCACTGCTGGGTGGGAGACGGGTAGGCTGCCTTGGTGGGTTGCTGAGGGGGCAGAGACCAGCGGTACTCTGTCCTGTTGCCAGCACTACCACGGGAGTAGTCTGGTGGGCGCCTGGTTGCTGGAGACTGGCTGTCTCCCCTTTAGGTGCACAGCTCGACTGCCGGAGGGGGAGACCGACTGTCTCCCCTTTGGATACATCACACTGAGGCTGGGGAACAGGACCGACCGTCCCTATCCCTTGTGCTGTAAGTGCAGAGACTACGGTCCCATCTGCACAGCTGTGGGGCTTAACAGCTCCCCTTGGTGGGTTAGGTTGCCGTGGGAGAGAGGGTGTAACAAGCTCCTCTCTCTGGATGGCAAACTGCCGCTGGGGAGAAAGGATGGCACCTTCTGCTCCCTGGGGTACCCACTGCCGCTGGGGAGGAAGGATGACACCTTCATCTCCCTGGGGTACACACTGCCGCTGGGGAGGGAGGACGCTGCTCTCCTCTCCCTTCGCTTCACACTGCCTTCCTGGCACATCACTTTGCTGCTGGGGAGGAAGGACGACACCTTCTTCTCCCTGGGGTACACACTGCCGCTGGGGAGGGAGGACGCTGCTCTCCTCTCCCTTCACTTCACACTGCCTTCCTGGCACATCACTTTGCTGCTGGGGGGCAGGAACAACAACCTCTGCCCCCTGTAACTCAGCCTGCCGCTGGGGAGGATGGACGACACCATCAGCTCCCGGAGACACACACTGCCGCTGGGGAGGGAGGACGCTGCTCTCCTCTCCCTTTACTTCACACTGCCTTCCTGGCATATCACTTTTCTGCTGGGGGGCAGGAACAACAACCTCTGCCCCCTGTAACTCAGCCTGCCGCTGGGGAGGAAGGACGACACCTTCATCTCCCTGGGACACACACTGCCGCTGGGGAGGAAGGACGGCACCTTCAGCTCCCTGAGATACAATCTGCCGCTGGGGAGGAAGGACGACACCTTCAGCTCCCTGTGATACAATCTGCCGCTGGGGAGGAAGGACGACACCTTTAGCTCCCTGGGACTTACTCTGCCGCTGGGGAGGATGGACGACACCATCAGCTCCCTGGGTTACACACTGCCGCTGGGGATCTGGGCCGACTGCCCAGCATCCCTGTAGGGCCGGTAGAGAGACCTCGGTCCCATCTCCACCTGCCTGTTGTGGTTCCTCACAGGACCAATCTATGAGGACCCCTACTTCGGGTTCTTCCTGCCGCCTCGGGGGGGGGCGGCTAACCTCCTCGGATGCAGCCTCTACTCTGCTGCTGTACCACTCTTCCTGCTCATCATACTCTTCGTCCATCTTTGAGTTTTGCTCAGCCATGACCTGGTTCCAGATCCCCTGGAATGTGTCCATGGATATATAACCCCCATACTGGGCCACTTGCTGCCTCACCTTGGCCATAAAATCATCTTCAGCGTCAGAGCCTTCCATACTTGTCTGCTCCAAGTCGCTGGATACCTCTGCTGCCAGGGGCGCTGCACGAGTGCTAACGTTGCCCTCAATTTGTAACTCCAAGGAATTGGTGTTCTGTAGCTGTCCTTCTGGCTGTAGGAACGATCCCGCAGCTTGTTGGCTCCTCTGCGTCGTTCGCAGCATGAGGTACGCCTGTACATCGTTGTAGACCCGGTCTGCCATCTGCTCCGCTCGGGCTGGTGAGAATAGAGCCATCCTGCTCCTATATTCCCTGGCAAACTCGGATTCCTCCTCCTCCCTCGGAGGTGCTGTAGCAGCTGCGACTCTGTCTCCTTCCATTTTCCTGATTTCCTTTGTAGATAGGGTCGCTGTACGGATACTAGCGTTGCCCTCAATTTGTAATCCAGAAATGGTGTTGTCTGTAGCTGTCCCTCTGGTTGTAGGAACGATCCCGCCGCTTGCCACCAATTGTAACGGACCGTTTCAGCATACAATAGGATAAAACCCAGTTTAGGCGATAATCCCCTTTCCAGATGCACAGGCAGCTACTGCAAACACCATTCTCCCGACTGGAACCACACGAACACTGGAACAGCTGAACAAGAAAAGCAGACATCGGCTTACACTCTTGGCAGTCAGCATACAATCCCATTCCCCCAAAGACCGAGACGACACATCGCTTTGAGGGTTAAGCAAGACTCTAGACTGGGACACCCAGTCTGGCTTTTATTACAAACAAGGACATACAGGACACTCCCAGGGGGAGGATGAATTTAACCAATCACATGGATGTACCTCCCACACATTTCCTCCCCTTAGATTAGCACTTAACATAATTATACCGTACACCCTTTTCCCCAATTCCTGGATGTACCCCAAATACACATGCTACACCTCCAAAACAGGTATCCCCTGATAGCCCTTATTCAGGGGGACAACATATCCAAGAATCAGGTCATTCGGATGAATGGTTCGGGAGATATGAGGTTCCAAAGATTTGGAAACAAGGGAATGAAAACAGACGAATTGCCTGTGTTATAGAGCCTGGAGAGGGTTTGAATGAATTCCCTTGTTTGTGGGGTTCTTTCTACCGAACGGCTGGTCATTCGGTAGTTTTTATACGAATTTCTGGAAGTATGGAGGGCTCAGCGGTGTTTGCCTAGTCAAGTGTCCGATTTTAGTTCCAGACACTCGACGGCAAAACACCGCTGTTCGGTAGTTTAAGATGGCCGCCGCCACGTGTTTGTTTCCCGAATGGCGGCCACCCAGAGGACAAAGACCACACTGCACTGATTGCCAATTACCCGTTTGCAACATTGTTGCAAACGGTAATTGGAGGCACACTTAGTCCTGGGTGGTCTGGTTGTTCGGTAGTTTCCTCAATACAATGAATGGAGTGATTCTACCGAACAATCAGTGAATGCTGCATACATATCCCAGGTTAAACTGCATACAAAAATACATACATGACATTAAAATATTAAAGGCAGGATTACTGTACTACGCTCCACAGTCTTAAAGGTACAGTATCCCAAAAGTCCCCATAGATCCACGGATGGCCCTTAAAGGCCCAGTAGCAGTAATATACATTATTACATGCCCAAATATAGTCTTTAAAGTGCAATATGTCCAGGGGCCATAGTCAGCGGGCAGGAGGCTAGCAGCCAGGCTTCTCCAGCCCACAGTGGCGAAGTTGGTTTCGCCACATTTCTCCCCTTTTCCAATTAGACTAACAGGGTACCTGACTTTCTGCCGGTCAGTGCCCTGGTTAGTCCAGCAACCCACCCACGAAACAGAAATAACAGAGCAGCCCACCCACACTAACCGGTTACTACATCTGGGTGAGGAAGAATTTTGTCCAAGTTCTGGTGTTTCACCACTGCTGGGTGGGAGACGGGTAGGCTGCCTTGGTGGGTTGCTGAGGGGGCAGAGACCAGCGGTACTCTGTCCTGTTGCCAGCACTACCACGGGAGTAGTCTGGTGGGCGCCTGGTTGCTGGAGACTGGCTGTCTCCCCTTTAGGTGCACAGCTCGACTGCCGGAGGGGGAGACCGACTGTCTCCCCTTTGGATACATCACACTGAGGCTGGGGAACAGGACCGACCGTCCCTATCCCTTGTGCTGTAAGTGCAGAGACTACGGTCCCATCTGCACAGCTGTGGGGCTTAACAGCTCCCCTTGGTGGGTTAGGTTGCCGTGGGAGAGAGGGTGTAACAAGCTCCTCTCTCTGGATGGCAAACTGCCGCTGGGGAGAAAGGATGGCACCTTCTGCTCCCTGGGGTACCCACTGCCGCTGGGGAGGAAGGATGACACCTTCATCTCCCTGGGGTACACACTGCCGCTGGGGAGGGAGGACGCTGCTCTCCTCTCCCTTCGCTTCACACTGCCTTCCTGGCACATCACTTTGCTGCTGGGGAGGAAGGACGACACCTTCTTCTCCCTGGGGTACACACTGCCGCTGGGGAGGGAGGACGCTGCTCTCCTCTCCCTTCACTTCACACTGCCTTCCTGGCACATCACTTTGCTGCTGGGGGGCAGGAACAACAACCTCTGCCCCCTGTAACTCAGCCTGCCGCTGGGGAGGATGGACGACACCATCAGCTCCCGGAGACACACACTGCCGCTGGGGAGGGAGGACGCTGCTCTCCTCTCCCTTTACTTCACACTGCCTTCCTGGCATATCACTTTTCTGCTGGGGGGCAGGAACAACAACCTCTGCCCCCTGTAACTCAGCCTGCCGCTGGGGAGGAAGGACGACACCTTCATCTCCCTGGGACACACACTGCCGCTGGGGAGGAAGGACGGCACCTTCAGCTCCCTGAGATACAATCTGCCGCTGGGGAGGAAGGACGACACCTTCAGCTCCCTGTGATACAATCTGCCGCTGGGGAGGAAGGACGACACCTTTAGCTCCCTGGGACTTACTCTGCCGCTGGGGAGGATGGACGACACCATCAGCTCCCTGGGTTACACACTGCCGCTGGGGATCTGGGCCGACTGCCCAGCATCCCTGTAGGGCCGGTAGAGAGACCTCGGTCCCATCTCCACCTGCCTGTTGTGGTTCCTCACAGGACCAATATATGAGGACCCCTACTTCGGGTTCTTCCTGCCGCCTCGGGGGGGGGCGGCTAACCTCCTCGGATGCAGCCTCTACTCTGCTGCTGTACCACTCTTCCTGCTCATCATACTCTTCGTCCATCTTTGAGTTTTGCTCAGCCATGACCTGGTTCCAGATCCCCTGGAATGTGTCCATGGATATATAACCCCCATACTGGGCCACTTGCTGCCTCACCTTGGCCATAAAATCATCTTCAGCGTCAGAGCCTTCCATACTTGTCTGCTCCAAGTCGCTGGATACCTCTGCTGCCAGGGGCGCTGCACGAGTGCTAACGTTGCCCTCAATTTGTAACTCCAAGGAATTGGTGTTCTGTAGCTGTCCTTCTGGCTGTAGGAACGATCCCGCAGCTTGTTGGCTCCTCTGCGTCGTTCGCAGCATGAGGTACGCCTGTACATCGTTGTAGACCCGGTCTGCCATCTGCTCCGCTCGGGCTGGTGAGAATAGAGCCATCCTGCTCCTATATTCCCTGGCAAACTCGGATTCCTCCTCCTCCCTCGGAGGTGCTGTAGCAGCTGCGACTCTGTCTCCTTCCATTTTCCTGATTTCCTTTGTAGATAGGGTCGCTGTACGGATACTAGCGTTGCCCTCAATTTGTAATCCAGAAATGGTGTTGTCTGTAGCTGTCCCTCTGGTTGTAGGAACGATCCCGCCGCTTGCCACCAATTGTAACGGACCGTTTCAGCATACAAGAGGATAAAACCCAGTTTAGGCGATAATCCCCTTTCCAGATGCACAGGCAGCTACTGCAAACACCATTCTCCCGACTGGAACCACACGAACACTGGAACAGCTGAACAAGAAAAGCAGACATCGGCTTACACTCTTGGCAGTCAGCATACAATCCCATTCCCCCAAAGACCGAGACGACACATCGCTTTGAGGGTTAAGCAAGACTCTAGACTGGGACACCCAGTCTGGCTTTTATTACAAACAAGGACATACAGGACACTCCCAGGGGGAGGATGAATTTAACCAATCACATGGATGTACCTCCCACACATTTCCTCCCCTTAGATTAGCACTTAACATAATTATACCGTACACCCTTTTCCCCAATTCCTGGATGTACCCCAAATACACATGCTACACCTCCAAAACAGGTATCCCCTGATAGCCCTTATTCAGGGGGACAACATATCCAAGAATCAGGTCATTCGGATGAATGGTTCGGGAGATATGAGGTTCCAAAGATTTGGAAACAAGGGAATGAAAACAGACGAATTGCCTGTGTTATAGAGCCTGGAGAGGGTTTGAATGAATTCCCTTGTTTGTGGGGTTCTTTCTACCGAACGGCTGGTCATTCGGTAGTTTTTATACGAATTTCTGGAAGTATGGAGGGCTCAGCGGTGTTTGCCTAGTCAAGTGTCCGATTTTAGTTCCAGACACTCGACGGCAAAACACCGCTGTTCGGTAGTTTAAGATGGCCGCCGCCACGTGTTTGTTTCCCGAATGGCGGCCACCCAGAGGACAAAGACCACACTGCACTGATTGCCAATTACCCGTTTGCAACATTGTTGCAAACGGTAATTGGAGGCACACTTAGTCCTGGGTGGTCTGGTTGTTCGGTAGTTTCCTCAATACAATGAATGGAGTGATTCTACCGAACAATCAGTGAATGCTGCATACATATCCCAGGTTAAACTGCATACAAAAATACATACATGACATTAAAATATTAAAGGCAGGATTACTGTACTACGCTCCACAGTCTTAAAGGTACAGTATCCCAAAAGTCCCCATAGATCCACGGATGGCCCTTAAAGGCCCAGTAGCAGTAATATACATTATTACATGCCCAAATATAGTCTTTAAAGTGCAATATGTCCAGGGGCCATAGTCAGCGGGCAGGAGGCTAGCAGCCAGGCTTCTCCAGCCCACAGTGGCGAAGTTGGTTTCGCCACATTTCTCCCCTTTTCCAATTAGACTAACAGGGTACCTGACTTTCTGCCGGTCAGTGCCCTGGTTAGTCCAGCAACCCACCCACGAAACAGAAATAACAGAGCAGCCCACCCACACTAACCGGTTACTACATCTGGGTGAGGAAGAATTTTGTCCAAGTTCTGGTGTTTCACCACTGCTGGGTGGGAGACGGGTAGGCTGCCTTGGTGGGTTGCTGAGGGGGCAGAGACCAGCGGTACTCTGTCCTGTTGCCAGCACTACCACGGGAGTAGTCTGGTGGGCGCCTGGTTGCTGGAGACTGGCTGTCTCCCCTTTAGGTGCACAGCTCGACTGCCGGAGGGGGAGACCGACTGTCTCCCCTTTGGATACATCACACTGAGGCTGGGGAACAGGACCGACCGTCCCTATCCCTTGTGCTGTAAGTGCAGAGACTACGGTCCCATCTGCACAGCTGTGGGGCTTAACAGCTCCCCTTGGTGGGTTAGGTTGCCGTGGGAGAGAGGGTGTAACAAGCTCCTCTCTCTGGATGGCAAACTGCCGCTGGGGAGAAAGGATGGCACCTTCTGCTCCCTGGGGTACCCACTGCCGCTGGGGAGGAAGGATGACACCTTCATCTCCCTGGGGTACACACTGCCGCTGGGGAGGGAGGACGCTGCTCTCCTCTCCCTTCGCTTCACACTGCCTTCCTGGCACATCACTTTGCTGCTGGGGAGGAAGGACGACACCTTCTTCTCCCTGGGGTACACACTGCCGCTGGGGAGGGAGGACGCTGCTCTCCTCTCCCTTCACTTCACACTGCCTTCCTGGCACATCACTTTGCTGCTGGGGGGCAGGAACAACAACCTCTGCCCCCTGTAACTCAGCCTGCCGCTGGGGAGGATGGACGACACCATCAGCTCCCGGAGACACACACTGCCGCTGGGGAGGGAGGACGCTGCTCTCCTCTCCCTTTACTTCACACTGCCTTCCTGGCATATCACTTTTCTGCTGGGGGGCAGGAACAACAACCTCTGCCCCCTGTAACTCAGCCTGCCGCTGGGGAGGAAGGACGACACCTTCATCTCCCTGGGACACACACTGCCGCTGGGGAGGAAGGACGGCACCTTCAGCTCCCTGAGATACAATCTGCCGCTGGGGAGGAAGGACGACACCTTCAGCTCCCTGTGATACAATCTGCCGCTGGGGAGGAAGGACGACACCTTTAGCTCCCTGGGACTTACTCTGCCGCTGGGGAGGATGGACGACACCATCAGCTCCCTGGGTTACACACTGCCGCTGGGGATCTGGGCCGACTGCCCAGCATCCCTGTAGGGCCGGTAGAGAGACCTCGGTCCCATCTCCACCTGCCTGTTGTGGTTCCTCACAGGACCAATCTATGAGGACCCCTACTTCGGGTTCTTACTGCCGCCTCGGGGGGGGGCGGCTAACCTCCTCGGATGCAGCCTCTACTCTGCTGCTGTACCACTCTTCCTGCTCATCATACTCTTCGTCCATCTTTGAGTTTTGCTCAGCCATGACCTGGTTCCAGATCCCCTGGAATGTGTCCATGGATATATAACCCCCATACTGGGCCACTTGCTGCCTCACCTTGGCCATAAAATCATCTTCAGCGTCAGAGCCTTCCATACTTGTCTGCTCCAAGTCGCTGGATACCTCTGCTGCCAGGGGCGCTGCACGAGTGCTAACGTTGCCCTCAATTTGTAACTCCAAGGAATTGGTGTTCTGTAGCTGTCCTTCTGGCTGTAGGAACGATCCCGCAGCTTGTTGGCTCCTCTGCGTCGTTCGCAGCATGAGGTACGCCTGTACATCGTTGTAGACCCGGTCTGCCATCTGCTCCGCTCGGGCTGGTGAGAATAGAGCCATCCTGCTCCTATATTCCCTGGCAAACTCGGATTCCTCCTCCTCCCTCGGAGGTGCTGTAGCAGCTGCGACTCTGTCTCCTTCCATTTTCCTGATTTCCTTTGTAGATAGGGTCGCTGTACGGATACTAGCGTTGCCCTCAATTTGTAATCCAGAAATGGTGTTGTCTGTAGCTGTCCCTCTGGTTGTAGGAACGATCCCGCCGCTTGCCACCAATTGTAACGGACCGTTTCAGCATACAAGAGGATAAAACCCAGTTTAGGCGATAATCCCCTTTCCAGATGCACAGGCAGCTACTGCAAACACCATTCTCCCGACTGGAACCACACGAACACTGGAACAGCTGAACAAGAAAAGCAGACATCGGCTTACACTCTTGGCAGTCAGCATACAATCCCATTCCCCCAAAGACCGAGACGACACATCGCTTTGAGGGTTAAGCAAGACTCTAGACTGGGACACCCAGTCTGGCTTTTATTACAAACAAGGACATACAGGACACTCCCAGGGGGAGGATGAATTTAACCAATCACATGGATGTACCTCCCACACATTTCCTCCCCTTAGATTAGCACTTAACATAATTATACCGTACACCCTTTTCCCCAATTCCTGGATGTACCCCAAATACACATGCTACACCTCCAAAACAGGTATCCCCTGATAGCCCTTATTCAGGGGGACAACATATCCAAGAATCAGGTCATTCGGATGAATGGTTCGGGAGATATGAGGTTCCAAAGATTTGGAAACAAGGGAATGAAAACAGACGAATTGCCTGTGTTATAGAGCCTGGAGAGGGTTTGAATGAATTCCCTTGTTTGTGGGGTTCTTTCTACCGAACGGCTGGTCATTCGGTAGTTTTTATACGAATTTCTGGAAGTATGGAGGGCTCAGCGGTGTTTGCCTAGTCAAGTGTCCGATTTTAGTTCCAGACACTCGACGGCAAAACACCGCTGTTCGGTAGTTTAAGATGGCCGCCGCCACGTGTTTGTTTCCCGAATGGCGGCCACCCAGAGGACAAAGACCACACTGCACTGATTGCCAATTACCCGTTTGCAACATTGTTGCAAACGGTAATTGGAGGCACACTTAGTCCTGGGTGGTCTGGTTGTTCGGTAGTTTCCTCAATACAATGAATGGAGTGATTCTACCGAACAATCAGTGAATGCTGCATACATATCCCAGGTTAAACTGCATACAAAAATACATACATGACATTAAAATATTAAAGGCAGGATTACTGTACTACGCTCCACAGTCTTAAAGGTACAGTATCCCAAAAGTCCCCATAGATCCACGGATGGCCCTTAAAGGCCCAGTAGCAGTAATATACATTATTACATGCCCAAATATAGTCTTTAAAGTGCAATATGTCCAGGGGCCATAGTCAGCGGGCAGGAGGCTAGCAGCCAGGCTTCTCCAGCCCACAGTGGCGAAGTTGGTTTCGCCACATTTCTCCCCTTTTCCAATTAGACTAACAGGGTACCTGACTTTCTGCCGGTCAGTGCCCTGGTTAGTCCAGCAACCCACCCACGAAACAGAAATAACAGAGCAGCCCACCCACACTAACCGGTTACTACATCTGGGTGAGGAAGAATTTTGTCCAAGTTCTGGTGTTTCACCACTGCTGGGTGGGAGACGGGTAGGCTGCCTTGGTGGGTTGCTGAGGGGGCAGAGACCAGCGGTACTCTGTCCTGTTGCCAGCACTACCACGGGAGTAGTCTGGTGGGCGCCTGGTTGCTGGAGACTGGCTGTCTCCCCTTTAGGTGCACAGCTCGACTGCCGGAGGGGGAGACCGACTGTCTCCCCTTTGGATACATCACACTGAGGCTGGGGAACAGGACCGACCGTCCCTATCCCTTGTGCTGTAAGTGCAGAGACTACGGTCCCATCTGCACAGCTGTGGGGCTTAACAGCTCCCCTTGGTGGGTTAGGTTGCCGTGGGAGAGAGGGTGTAACAAGCTCCTCTCTCTGGATGGCAAACTGCCGCTGGGGAGAAAGGATGGCACCTTCTGCTCCCTGGGGTACCCACTGCCGCTGGGGAGGAAGGATGACACCTTCATCTCCCTGGGGTACACACTGCCGCTGGGGAGGGAGGACGCTGCTCTCCTCTCCCTTCGCTTCACACTGCCTTCCTGGCACATCACTTTGCTGCTGGGGGGCAGGAACAACAACCTCTGCCCCCTGTAACTCAGCCTGCCGCTGGGGAGGATGGACGACACCATCAGCTCCCGGAGACACACACTGCCGCTGGGGAGGGAGGACGCTGCTCTCCTCTCCCTTTACTTCACACTGCCTTCCTGGCATATCACTTTTCTGCTGGGGGGGAAGGACGACACCTTCTTCTCCCTGGGGTACACACTGCCGCTGGGGAGGGAGGACGCTGCTCTCCTCTCCCTTCACTTCACACTGCCTTCCTGGCACATCACTTTGCTGCTGGGGGGCAGGAACAACAACCTCTGCCCCCTGTAACTCAGCCTGCCGCTGGGGAGGATGGACGACACCATCAGCTCCCGGAGACACACACTGCCGCTGGGGAGGGAGGACGCTGCTCTCCTCTCCCTTTACTTCACACTGCCTTCCTGGCATATCACTTTTCTGCTGGGGGGCAGGAACAACAACCTCTGCCCCCTGTAACTCAGCCTGCCGCTGGGGAGGAAGGACGACACCTTCATCTCCCTGGGACACACACTGCCGCTGGGGAGGAAGGACGGCACCTTCAGCTCCCTGAGATACAATCTGCCGCTGGGGAGGAAGGACGACACCTTCAGCTCCCTGTGATACAATCTGCGGCTGGGGAGGAAGGACGACACCTTTAGCTCCCTGGGACTTACTCTGCCGCTGGGGAGGATGGACGACACCATCAGCTCCCTGGGTTACACACTGCCGCTGGGGATCTGGGCCGACTGCCCAGCATCCCTGTAGGGCCGGTAGAGAGACCTCGGTCCCATCTCCACCTGCCTGTTGTGGTTCCTCACAGGACCAATCTATGAGGACCCCTACTTCGGGTTCTTCCTGCCGCCTCGGGGGGGGGCGGCTAACCTCCTCGGATGCAGCCTCTACTCTGCTGCTGTACCACTCTTCCTGCTCATCATACTCTTCGTCCATCTTTGAGTTTTGCTCAGCCATGACCTGGTTCCAGATCCCCTGGAATGTGTCCATGGATATATAACCCCCATACTGGGCCACTTGCTGCCTCACCTTGGCCATAAAATCATCTTCAGCGTCAGAGCCTTCCATACTTGTCTGCTCCAAGTCGCTGGATACCTCTGCTGCCAGGGGCGCTGCACGAGTGCTAACGTTGCCCTCAATTTGTAACTCCAAGGAATTGGTGTTCTGTAGCTGTCCTTCTGGCTGTAGGAACGATCCCGCAGCTTGTTGGCTCCTCTGCGTCGTTCGCAGCATGAGGTACGCCTGTACATCGTTGTAGACCCGGTCTGCCATCTGCTCCGCTCGGGCTGGTGAGAATAGAGCCATCCTGCTCCTATATTCCCTGGCAAACTCGGATTCCTCCTCCTCCCTCGGAGGTGCTGTAGCAGCTGCGACTCTGTCTCCTTCCATTTTCCTGATTTCCTTTGTAGATAGGGTCGCTGTACGGATACTAGCGTTGCCCTCAATTTGTAATCCAGAAATGGTGTTGTCTGTAGCTGTCCCTCTGGTTGTAGGAACGATCCCGCCGCTTGCCACCAATTGTAACGGACCGTTTCAGCATACAAGAGGATAAAACCCAGTTTAGGCGATAATCCCCTTTCCAGATGCACAGGCAGCTACTGCAAACACCATTCTCCCGACTGGAACCACACGAACACTGGAACAGCTGAACAAGAAAAGCAGACATCGGCTTACACTCTTGGCAGTCAGCATACAATCCCATTCCCCCAAAGACCGAGACGACACATCGCTTTGAGGGTTAAGCAAGACTCTAGACTGGGACACCCAGTCTGGCTTTTATTACAAACAAGGACATACAGGACACTCCCAGGGGGAGGATGAATTTAACCAATCACATGGATGTACCTCCCACACATTTCCTCCCCTTAGATTAGCACTTAACATAATTATACCGTACACCCTTTTCCCCAATTCCTGGATGTACCCCAAATACACATGCTACACCTCCAAAACAGGTATCCCCTGATAGCCCTTATTCAGGGGGACAACATATCCAAGAATCAGGTCATTCGGATGAATGGTTCGGGAGATATGAGGTTCCAAAGATTTGGAAACAAGGGAATGAAAACAGACGAATTGCCTGTGTTATAGAGCCTGGAGAGGGTTTGAATGAATTCCCTTGTTTGTGGGGTTCTTTCTACCGAACGGCTGGTCATTCGGTAGTTTTTATACGAATTTCTGGAAGTATGGAGGGCTCAGCGGTGTTTGCCTAGTCAAGTGTCCGATTTTAGTTCCAGACACTCGACGGCAAAACACCGCTGTTCGGTAGTTTAAGATGGCCGCCGCCACGTGTTTGTTTCCCGAATGGCGGCCACCCAGAGGACAAAGACCACACTGCACTGATTGCCAATTACCCGTTTGCAACATTGTTGCAAACGGTAATTGGAGGCACACTTAGTCCTGGGTGGTCTGGTTGTTCGGTAGTTTCCTCAATACAATGAATGGAGTGATTCTACCGAACAATCAGTGAATGCTGCATACATATCCCAGGTTAAACTGCATACAAAAATACATACATGACATTAAAATATTAAAGGCAGGATTACTGTACTACGCTCCACAGTCTTAAAGGTACAGTATCCCAAAAGTCCCCATAGATCCACGGATGGCCCTTAAAGGCCCAGTAGCAGTAATATACATTATTACATGCCCAAATATAGTCTTTAAAGTGCAATATGTCCAGGGGCCATAGTCAGCGGGCAGGAGGCTAGCAGCCAGGCTTCTCCAGCCCACAGTGGCGAAGTTGGTTTCGCCACATTTCTCCCCTTTTCCAATTAGACTAACAGGGTACCTGACTTTCTGCCGGTCAGTGCCCTGGTTAGTCCAGCAACCCACCCACGAAACAGAAATAACAGAGCAGCCCACCCACACTAACCGGTTACTACATCTGGGTGAGGAAGAATTTTGTCCAAGTTCTGGTGTTTCACCACTGCTGGGTGGGAGACGGGTAGGCTGCCTTGGTGGGTTGCTGAGGGGGCAGAGACCAGCGGTACTCTGTCCTGTTGCCAGCACTACCACGGGAGTAGTCTGGTGGGCGCCTGGTTGCTGGAGACTGGCTGTCTCCCCTTTAGGTGCACAGCTCGACTGCCGGAGGGGGAGACCGACTGTCTCCCCTTTGGATACATCACACTGAGGCTGGGGAACAGGACCGACCGTCCCTATCCCTTGTGCTGTAAGTGCAGAGACTACGGTCCCATCTGCACAGCTGTGGGGCTTAACAGCTCCCCTTGGTGGGTTAGGTTGCCGTGGGAGAGAGGGTGTAACAAGCTCCTCTCTCTGGATGGCAAACTGCCGCTGGGGAGAAAGGATGGCACCTTCTGCTCCCTGGGGTACCCACTGCCGCTGGGGAGGAAGGATGACACCTTCATCTCCCTGGGGTACACACTGCCGCTGGGGAGGAAGGACGCTGCTCTCCTCTCCCTTCGCTTCACACTGCCTTCCTGGCACATCACTTTGCTGCTGGGGAGGAAGGACGACACCTTCTTCTCCCTGGGGTACACACTGCCGCTGGGGAGGGAGGACGCTGCTCTCCTCTCCCTTCACTTCACACTGCCTTCCTGGCACATCACTTTGCTGCTGGGGGGCAGGAACAACAACCTCTGCCCCCTGTAACTCAGCCTGCCGCTGGGGAGGATGGACGACACCATCAGCTCCCGGAGACACACACTGCCGCTGGGGAGGGAGGACGCTGCTCTCCTCTCCCTTTACTTCACACTGCCTTCCTGGCATATCACTTTTCTGCTGGGGGGCAGGAACAACAACCTCTGCCCCCTGTAACTCAGCCTGCCGCTGGGGAGGAAGGACGACACCTTCATCTCCCTGGGACACACACTGCCGCTGGGGAGGAAGGACGGCACCTTCAGCTCCCTGAGATACAATCTGCCGCTGGGGAGGAAGGACGACACCTTCAGCTCCCTGTGATACAATCTGCCGCTGGGGAGGAAGGACGACACCTTTAGCTCCCTGGGACTTACTCTGCCGCTGGGGAGGATGGACGACACCATCAGCTCCCTGGGTTACACACTGCCGCTGGGGATCTGGGCCGACTGCCCAGCATCCCTGTAGGGCCGGTAGAGAGACCTCGGTCCCATCTCCACCTGCCTGTTGTGGTTCCTCACAGGACCAATCTATGAGGACCCCTACTTCGGGTTCTTCCTGCCGCCTCGGGGGGGGGCGGCTAACCTCCTCGGATGCAGCCTCTACTCTGCTGCTGTACCACTCTTCCTGCTCATCATACTCTTCGTCCATCTTTGAGTTTTGCTCAGCCATGACCTGGTTCCAGATCCCCTGGAATGTGTCCATGGATATATAACCCCCATACTGGGCCACTTGCTGCCTCACCTTGGCCATAAAATCATCTTCAGCGTCAGAGCCTTCCATACTTGTCTGCTCCAAGTCGCTGGATACCTCTGCTGCCAGGGGCGCTGCACGAGTGCTAACGTTGCCCTCAATTTGTAACTCCAAGGAATTGGTGTTCTGTAGCTGTCCTTCTGGCTGTAGGAACGATCCCGCAGCTTGTTGGCTCCTCTGCGTCGTTCGCAGCATGAGGTACGCCTGTACATCGTTGTAGACCCGGTCTGCCATCTGCTCCGCTCGGGCTGGTGAGAATAGAGCCATCCTGCTCCTATATTCCCTGGCAAACTCGGATTCCTCCTCCTCCCTCGGAGGTGCTGTAGCAGCTGCGACTCTGTCTCCTTCCATTTTCCTGATTTCCTTTGTAGATAGGGTCGCTGTACGGATACTAGCGTTGCCCTCAATTTGTAATCCAGAAATGGTGTTGTCTGTAGCTGTCCCTCTGGTTGTAGGAATGATCCCGCCGCTTGCCACCAATTGTAACGGACCGTTTCAGCATACAAGAGGATAAAACCCAGTTTAGGCGATAATCCCCTTTCCAGATGCACAGGCAGCTACTGCAAACACCATTCTCCCGACTGGAACCACACGAACACTGGAACAGCTGAACAAGAAAAGCAGACATCGGCTTACACTCTTGGCAGTCAGCATACAATCCCATTCCCCCAAAGACCGAGACGACACATCGCTTTGAGGGTTAAGCAAGACTCTAGACTGGGACACCCAGTCTGGCTTTTATTACAAACAAGGACATACAGGACACTCCCAGGGGGAGGATGAATTTAACCAATCACATGGATGTACCTCCCACACATTTCCTCCCCTTAGATTAGCACTTAACATAATTATACCGTACACCCTTTTCCCCAATTCCTGGATGTACCCCAAATACACATGCTACACCTCCAAAACAGGTATCCCCTGATAGCCCTTATTCAGGGGGACAACATATCCAAGAATCAGGTCATTCGGATGAATGGTTCGGGAGATATGAGGTTCCAAAGATTTGGAAACAAGGGAATGAAAACAGACGAATTGCCTGTGTTATAGAGCCTGGAGAGGGTTTGAATGAATTCCCTTGTTTGTGGGGTTCTTTCTACCGAACGGCTGGTCATTCGGTAGTTTTTATACGAATTTCTGGAAGTATGGAGGGCTCAGCGGTGTTTGCCTAGTCAAGTGTCCGATTTTAGTTCCAGACACTCGACGGCAAAACACCGCTGTTCGGTAGTTTAAGATGGCCGCCGCCACGTGTTTGTTTCCCGAATGGCGGCCACCCAGAGGACAAAGACCACACTGCACTGATTGCCAATTACCCGTTTGCAACATTGTTGCAAACGGTAATTGGAGGCACACTTAGTCCTGGGTGGTCTGGTTGTTCGGTAGTTTCCTCAATACAATGAATGGAGTGATTCTACCGAACAATCAGTGAATGCTGCATACATATCCCAGGTTAAACTGCATACAAAAATACATACATGACATTAAAATATTAAAGGCAGGATTACTGTACTACGCTCCACAGTCTTAAAGGTACAGTATCCCAAAAGTCCCCATAGATCCACGGATGGCCCTTAAAGGCCCAGTAGCAGTAATATACATTATTACATGCCCAAATATAGTCTTTAAAGTGCAATATGTCCAGGGGCCATAGTCAGCGGGCAGGAGGCTAGCAGCCAGGCTTCTCCAGCCCACAGTGGCGAAGTTGGTTTCGCCACAGACTGTTTTATATCCTTTGTGGGGTCTTTTGATAATATTTTATATACATTCTTGTCATCCAGTTGTCTGTGACATTCTTGTAGATACTGCTCTGTATTCTGAATGACGATACTACCCCCTTTATCAGCTGGCTTAATAATGATCTTATTGTTGTTTCTCAATCCATCTAAAGCAATTTTTTCATTATAACTTAAGTTAAAATGCTTTTTATGATTTTTATTTTCCAATTTTTCAAGGTCACTAATTACTGTTTTTTCAAACATGTCTATTGCACTTGTGCGGTACGTTCTTGGATAAAAATTTGATTTATTTCTCAATGAGGTGTGATTTGTATCTAAAACAGTATGGTTCTTATTAATGTTAAAAAATCTTTTTAATGTTAAAACTCTAGAATACTTTAAAATATCTATATATGCAGAGAAAGAATTACATTTTCTTTGAGGGGCAAATTTTAACCCTTTATTTAAAACTCTAGTTTCGCTATCACTTAAAGAATGTGCAGATAAATTAATTATTCCCTCCATCTTGATGTCTTTCCTCTTTTTTCTATGCTGGTACTTAACCCCTCCCCTACATCCTCTTGTTCTCTGAACCTCCTCTTCCTCCTGGGGGAAGTTTGGTCCCTTGTTCTCCCTAAAAAATCATTTCTACTTTCATCATCGGTAATATCCGATAATGCTTCGAAACAATTTTTTAGGGGGACTTCCTTCCTTCTATTGTACACTTTTGCAGGACTATAATTTCCTTGCTCGTATGTACGTGTAGAACTATAGTTAGCTCTAGCTACATCACTGTATCTTTTTCTTGGTTCTACTCTATTCCAACTCACTTTCCTATCATGTCTTGGAGTTGTCCATTTAGTTGTAGCTGTATCCTTATAGTTTTGCTGTTTGTGATAGCTATTCAATCTGGTACGTATGGGTTTATTCATCTCTCCATTTGGTTTAGAATAATCCCTTACTTTGTTATTTTTGTAAGCCATTAAGTCTCTCTTATATTTCTTTATCTTGGTACTTTTGACCTGTTCTTCTAACCTAGTCAGATTTCTCTTAGTTCTGCTCGTTAGCTCATCATGATCTTTTGTTCCTACTGTGGGTTCCAATTTTTTCTTTATATTGCCTATTTGTTCATCCAATGTACCCAGAGACTCTCTTCTACATGCAATGACAATGCTCATCATTTCCCTAGCAAATCTTTCTAAGGCATTGTTCCAAATGTCAATGTATTTTTTATTGTTCTTTTCATTTTCAAATGTAGGTACTTTACTAAATCTTAGGCCTCGGGGTGTAATATTTTCATTTAAATACTTCTCAAGAGTGGCGACCTCCCACTTATATTTTATTTCTTTTGCTAACACTTTTTCCAGATCATTGAAAGTGACTTCTATATCATCATTTCTCGTGATGTCTATATGGTCATTCTGTAGATCATCTCCTATATCAAATAGGAGTTTTATTTTATCTCTATATTCAAACAGTTAATTATGAAGAATTGGCCAAGTTGGAGGTCTTGCAAAAAGAGGAGGTCCGGGAACAGAGATGGGGGTAACCCAATTTGTTGAATATACAAAAAGAAAGGGGGAGGGGGAGGGGAGAGAAAAGACCTGTTCCTGAATTAGAGTGTGCACCAAAATCTCAAAGAGAATAGTTAAAAGTAATACTTTATTAATAGATATACATCAAAATAGCTATCCCGGCTATAGTTGTCTGACTGGGTATGAAACAAATAGTCGCAGTCACCTAGCCGAGAACCAACAACATAATATACAGTAAAGAAATGCAAATTCGTAAGTAAGGGGGAAAGGATACACTGGTTGGAATATCAAGTGTATGGTGTGCTGGGCTGGGTGACGGACCCTCTCTGTGGGAATTAATGAGAGAGGGGGCGATAAGGGATTTCCCGTAGACAGGTACTGAGGTAAAAAAAACTTTCTCAGTATTCTGATCCACCAGTCACCCGTGGGTTAAAACCCAAGACCCAGCTCAATGAGCAGTAAGTTAGTTTCCCTATAGTCTTATTGTGGCCACCAGGTGGCGAGACTCCTAGTAGTTATAGCGATACGGCCCTTAATATCAACATGTCTCTGCTAATCAAAATGTAATGCTGAGAATGTCGAATGTAGCAAGAGAGTCAATCTGATACTATATGACATATGCCTATTCATGCAAACACAGCCCTGGTCGTGGTTCCCAGACAACTTTGTTGTTGTGATCTGCGGTCGGATTTAAGGAAACCATATGTCTGGTTGCGTATTTGGTGAAGTAGTAGGGCGGGTGGCCAGTTCCCTCTGTCTACCTTAGCCAATGTCTCCTATAAAACCTGAGGTGCCTCCAATGGCCAATACCATCTACTCAATGCAGGGGAAGGTTAACTTCAGTCCTGCATAGTAGTGGGTAGCCATAGGGGGCCCAGTAAACCTGCCATAGGTAGCCATAGGTATACTGGGCCCCCTATGGCTACCCACTACTATGCAGGACTGAAGTTAACCTTCCCCTGCATTGAGTAGATGGTATTGGCCATTGGAGGCACCTCAGGTTTTATAGGAGACATTGGCTAAGGTAGACAGAGGGAACTGGCCACCCGCCCTACTACTTCACCAAATACGCAACCAGACATATGGTTTCCTTAAATCCGACCGCAGATCACAACAACAAAGTTGTCTGGGAACCACGACCAGGGCTGTGTTTGCATGAATAGGCATATGTCATATAGTATCAGATTGACTCTCTTGCTACATTCGATATTCTCAGCATTACATTTTGATTAGCAGAGACATGTTGATATTAAGGGCCGTATCGCTATAACTACTAGGAGTCTCGCCACCTGGTGGCCACAATAAGACTATAGGGAAACTAACTTACTGCTCATTGAGCTGGGTCTTGGGTTTTAACCCACGGGTGACTGGTGGATCAGAATACTGAGAAAGTTTTTTTACCTCAGTACCTGTCTACGGGAAATCCCTTATCGCCCCCTCTCTCATTAATTCCCACAGAGAGGGTCCGTCGCCCAGCCCAGCACACCATACACTTGATATTCCAACCAGTGTATCCTTTCCCCCTTACTTACGAATTTGCATTTCTTTACTGTATATTATGTTGTTGGTTCTCGGCTAGTTGACTGCGACTATTTGTTTCATACCCAGTCAGACAACTATAGCCGGGATAGCTATTTTGATGTATATCTATTAATAAAGTATTACTTTTAACTATTCTCTTTGAGATTTTGGTGCACACTCTAATTCAGGAACAGGTCTTTTCTCTCCCCTCCCCCTCCCCCTTTCTTTTTCTATATTCAAACAGAGACATATTTAGGCAGCCTTACTTGTAAACACAGGAGCTAAAAAATCCAAAGATACCAAAAGACAAGTAAAAATGGCGCTAAAATTAATGTGTACAGTACAATATAAAAATAAAGCAGCACTATATATCGTGAAAAAGCTCCTCTCACATAAAATACAAAAAAACAAAAATAAAGTGCGCTGTGCCTTTAAGACCAATATTAGTGAATAATTCACACAAATATTAATTAACAATAATGACTTTTCAAAGGTTATTTAACGTGCACTGTGCTTAAATACTATAAATCAAATTAAGTGATATGAATATCACATACATATGTGATATCTTAAAAGTGCATTAGTGTCAAAACACATAAGTGCTAATTGAAAAATAAACTCACTTTTAAAAGTTTTGTAGTTGCTTCTGTTGACAATTCAGTGATATACTCAAAGAAAACAGAAAAAGACTCATAGGGCAATATGCATAAAATTCAAAATGTTGAAATTATAAATCAAAACACTCACAAGAGTAGAGCAATTTAGTCTGCTCTGAACTGTATAGGCATCTCGGTATATAGAGGGTTGAGGCTGTGATGGTAGTTAAAATCCTTTATTAGACACTCCAATCATTAAAAGTAGTTGTCTGGCTGTATGTCCTTCTCCTCACCGGTGTGATATAGTCCCAAACAATTCCGTGGGTCCTTTTCAGGCTCTCAGGGCTGCTATCTCTCAAACTTGTTCCGGGAGGCGGGGCTTACGGCCGTTGGACGTAATGACGTCAAAGCGTGATGACGCGTTTCGCCGACATGCTCGGCTTCATCAGATCCGCCCACTAATCCATCACAGTCTCTTTTTAAAACTTTTACTTAGGGCGTGTTTACCCAAAACAGTCCGAAAATGCTGTCCTTTGGTTGGTTACCCTGTCCAACTCATTAGCATCTCTAATAATCAAACGTTTGATTATACATACTAGTAACTAGTGATGTATCATCATTATATACTTCAATACCACATGATCTAGGAAGTCAGGTTATAAGGAGATGTTTGGAAGATTCCAAAAAAATGTCACAACAAAGTATTGATTTTATAATAGAATGTATAACCTGGATTTTAAATAATAATTATTTTCTTTTTAATAATAAATATTACTTACAGTTACAAGGTACTGCGATGGGGGCCAAATTTGCCCCTAGTTACGCCAACCTATACATGGCAGGTTGGGAGAATGAATTTATATATGGTAATGCGGAATGGGGGGCAAATTTGGTCCTATACCGCAGATATATAGATGATTTAATTTTTATATGGAAGGGAAATAGTGAGGATTTAGATACATTTTTAAATAGTCTTAATAGTAATGAGTGGGGCATACAACTAACTAGCACTTATAGTACTGAGAATATAGAGTTTTTAGACTTAGCTATATATATTGAGAATATGGAGATCAAAACCAATTTTTTTTTTTTTTTAAGTTGATGCCAATAATTACGTACTATATAATAGTGGGCACTATACCCCATGGTTAAACAATATCCCTAAGGGCCAGTTAAGACGTATAAGAAGGAATTGCACTGATACAGAGATTTTTAAGCAACAGGCACATGTTTTAAAAAGGCGGTTTTTGGATAAAAATTACCCTGAGCATTTGGTTTCTGATGCTTATGAAGATACGGTTCAACTTACACAGAATGAACTCATTGAAAGAAAAGAATTCCTGAATATTGAAAATAAAAATTTTAACAATGTACCACTAGTGTTTGATTTTAACGTAGCACATAAAAATATAAGAAAAATAGTTAACAAACATTGGTATCTATTGAAAGAGGATCCCGATCTAGTTAAAATTTTACCATCAAAACCCTTTATAACTTTTAGGGGTGCACCGAATTTTAACCTTATTCTAACACATAAAAATCCAGAAAGAAATATACAAAAACACTTTATGAATGATAGAAAAGGTTTTTATTCCTGTGGTCAGTGCACAGGATGTAAATATAGTAAGAATAGGACCATCAAAGGTATAAACAAGTTCAAAAGTAGACATAACCATAATGAATTTGATATTAAAGATTTTATTACCTGTTTTACAAAGAATGTAATCTACTTGCTAATTTGCCCATGTGGACTACAATACGTGGGCCGTACTATACGACCACTCCACAAAAGAATAGGAGAGCATGTAAATAATATCTTGAGGGGAGTTAGTCATCATAGTGTCTCGGCCCATTTTAAAGCAAAGCATAACATGGATCCGAAGGGTTTGATCTTTTTAGGAATTCAAGTAGTAAAGAAACCATGCAGAGGTGGAGATTTTATTTCAAAAGTTGGAAGAGAAGAAATGATGTGGGTACACAAATTGAAAACTTTAGAACCAAGGGGCCTCAATATAGAATTTGACCTTTTTAATTTTTTATAATTCTATATCCAAATTCTGGCAAATATTTTTAAATCTCTTTTAAATAATTTTAATTAAATAACAACTACTTATTTATATTTATATTTATATTTATATACATAATAGTTTAAGTATTGAGAATATTGCACTTTTTGCATGTTGCATGCTGCATATCTCACTTTAAGACATGTAATCTAGCACTTTAAATGTGATTCAGAATATGGTATTATATAATGGATTAATTTTATTCCTTTCTTCCTCTATTTAAGTAGGTACTGTGGAAATAGATAGTATAGCATAAGAGTGTATATATATATATTGTTTTTATAATTCATAAGGTATATATGTGTAAAATAATTTTTTAGACATTTAGTGAATAATCCCCTTGCTCTACTGAGTATGTACGAAAACGTTTGATTATTAGAGATGCAAATGAGTTGGACAGGGTAACCAACCAAAGGACAGCATTTTCGGACTGTTTTGGGTAAACACGCCCTGTGTAAAAGCTTTAAAAAGAGACTGTGATGGATTAGTGGGCGGATCTGATGAAGCCGAGCACGTCGGCGAAACGCGTCATCACGCTCTGATGTCATTACGTCCAACGGCCGTAAGCCCCGCCTCCCGGAACAAGTGTGAGAGATAGCAGCCCTGAGAGCCTGAAAAGGACCCACGGAATTGTTTGGGACTATATCACACCGGTGAGGAGAAGGACATACAGCCAGACAACTACTTTTAATGATTGGAGTGTCTAATAAAGGATTTTAACTACCATCACAGCCTCAAGCCTCTATATACCGAGATGCCTATACAGTTCAGAGCAGACTAAATTGCTCTACTCTTGTGAGTGTTTTGATTTATAATTTCAACATTTTGAATTTTATGCATATTGCCCTAAGAGTTTTTTTCTGTTTTCTTTGAGTATATCACTGAATTGTCAACAGTAGCAACTACAAAACTTTTAAAAGTGAGTTTATTTTTCAATTAGCACTTATGTGTTTTGACACTAATGCACTTTTAAGATATCACATATGTATGTGATATTCATATCACTTAATTTGATTTATAGTATTTAAGCACAGTGCACGTTAAATAACCTTTGAAAAGTCATTATTGTTAATTAATATTTGTGTGAATTATTCACTAATATTGGTCTTAAAGGCACAGCGCACTTTAATTTTTTTTTTTTTTATGTTTAAGGATGGAATAAGTTCCTTATGTTTGCAGGTCTCAGCCTCCCCTGCTTCAAAAGGTTTAACTTTAGGTTGCCTGAGGTCTCATGCCCATCGAGCGTGGATAAGGTCGGCTGATGGCAGGCATTGGAATGATATGTTTTTTATGACGGGGGGGGGGGGGAGGTGAGAGGCAGTGGTGTTTAGGAACCAGGGACGGTGGGGTCTCTGTATAGCACTGTATGTTGAGTTGTATATGTATATATGTTATTTTATGATTATTTATTTCTAACAATTTTGTTACAGAAAGAAGAGTTTAATATATGGAGTTATGGGTGTGTTATACAGTAATTTATTTATGTTATAATAAATGCTGTGGCCTGTTCATCCATACTACGTTGTCTGTCGTTATTGGGGGGGGGAATGGGGTTAATTATGTTATGTTTCATCGTAATTCCCCACTACGTACATACAAGAGTTGGGTAAGGGATCTAGTGTGTGTCTGGAATGCAATGTGTTAGGGGTGCAGTATGTGTGTGAGGGGTGCTGTGTGTGTGTGTGTGTGTATATATATATATATATATATATATATATATATTATATATATGGAAGTATTGTGTATGTGTGTTGGGGGGGTTCTGTGTGTATGTGAGGGGTGCAGTATGTGTGTGTGTGATGGATGCTGTGTGTGAGGGTGCTGTGTGTGAGAGAGTGCTGTGTGTGATGGGTGTGAGAGTGCTGTGTGTGTGCGAGAGTGCTGTGTGTGTGCGAGAGTGATGTGTGTGTGCGAGAGTGATGTGTGTGTGTGAGAGTGATGTGTGTGTGCGAGAGTGATGTGTGTGAGAGTGTTGTGTGTGATGGGTGTGAGAGTGCTCTGTGTGATCGGTGTGAGAGTGCTGTGTGTGATAGTGATGGGTGTGAGAGTGCTGTATAAATGTTAGAATGGATTTTGTGTGTAGGGGGGGTAAATAAACAAATAAAATAACAGGCATTATGTCCCCCCCCTCCCTTCTTACCTTTAGCCTGGGAGGGGGTGACCGGTACGCTGGTACCTGGGACTAGGAGGCGGGGTGGCGGTGTTCCCTGGTGGTCCTCGTGGTGAGTGAACTCTAGCCTGCGGGCTAGAGTCCACTCTCGCGAGATCCGGTCGTTGGTAAACCTTGTGGGGCACAGGGACACAGGAACAGCAAGCCAATAAAAACATAGTTTTACATTCAGTCACTCCCATACAGTGTACACAATCCCTCTCCTCTGCCTGTAATTAATAAAAAGACAATGGACTAACTGAATTAACTCTAAGCAGAAAAAATACATTTTTACAAACCCCAAAAAGTACCCCAAAATACAACATATCTCCACAAAGTCACAGTCACATCCCCTGATAACCCCGATCTGGGTGAACAACATATCCAAACATCACCCAGATCAGTTCAGCGGTTTGTGAATTTTGCTTATTTTATTAACTTATTTTGGGTTAGTTGTGGTTTATTTGCACATCCATGAAAGTGTTTGTTTGCCACCTCTGCTGGGTACCCATTCTATGTATCTACTATGTCTTTTTTTTTTTTTTTGTGGAAAGAGAACAAGAGTTATATTGCAATGTTTGTTAAGTATGAATTCTATGTTTTGTAATGAACTGGTGTGTTATGTGTTAATGTCCATTGTCTATGAGTTTAAATAGTAAAGAATATTTGCATGTCATTAACGCAAGCAAGTGTTTTAACACAGGACAAATGCTGTATAGCTGGCAAAAGTGAAATCTTGCATGCAATCACTCCTGGAGATTATGCCAGAAAAGTAGTTGTCACATTTTACATAAAGGGGGCCCCCATAAAATGATACTAATCAAATTCAAGTCTTGATTCATGTAATGACTATCTTGATAACCTTATTAATTGTCCCAATAGTTTTTTGTCAATTTGTTTTATTTATCCAAAACACTGTTAAACGTCTTGGCACACAGGTGTCAAGAGCAGATAATAGCCCAGTCCTCTTAGGTGATAGATCATGATTTTATTAATCAGCCACATAAAAAAAAAAAATATATATATATATATATATATATATGTGTGGCAAACCTAGCCACTTCTAGACTATGCTGTATCAAGGTTGTCCGTAGGCTGTAAGGGGGGACTGTATATTTTGTATTTCGTGTGTATTATCTATGGCCGTTCGCATGCTGGCAGCCCTAAGATACCAGCATTCAAACACTTCGTTTGACGAATTGCGGCTATCCGGGCCGTTCGCCAACCGAATACAGGCTCCCCAGGTGGACCACACGCTTAGAGTCATGTGGCGCTCATTAACCGATTGCAACAATGTTGCAATCGGTAATTAAAGGCTCTCCTAGGTGGCCGTCGTTCGACTACCGACCATGCGGCGGTCGGCCATCTTGGATCCTTTGTCTCTCCAGCGGTGTTCGGTCGTCGAGCGCCTGGTACTAAAAACGGCTACTCAATGATACGAACACCGCTGGACTTCCAGAGCGTTCGGGAGTTCCGCTCTCATCACATTTCGTTCCCCATCGGTGTTCGGTAGTTTTAAACCGAACTCGATGGTTAAAAGTATTTCATGTGGCGTTCGGTCAATTCAGCTGGGAACTGAGCGGTATTCTCCCAAAAGATGCGCTCAGACCCCAGCTATCTACCGAACGTTCGGTCACATAAATCTGCCGAATGAAACGTAAAAACCGTATTTTAATATAGATTGTCAGTTCTGCTGCACGAGGGGATAATCCACTTAATCGTCCATTTTAGTGGGAGTATCCTTCTTGTGCAGCAAAGCCTGTTGGGAGAATTACATTGCATGATGGGAGAAATCCCCTGAACTCACTGTATGGAAACCCCTTGCATGGGGAACTGTATAAATACGCCAGCTGTGAATAAAGCCAGTTAGTTGACTCCCAAACTGTGTTTCGTCCGGTTATTGGGAGCATTGGGGATATTGCCTTGCTTTCTAACTCTGACTGTGGATTACCTATGATACCAACGGAAACCGTGGACTATACTACTGCATTCCGTTACAATTGGTGGCAAGCGACGGGATCCAACCTTACAGCCGAAAAGCAGTGTTCGTGTAAGCTGAAACTACCGAACGAGGAAAGCAAGGGCAATTCGTATGGAGATTGATTATAACGTACTGAAACGGCAGACATTAAAGGAGCTACTGGAAGCCAGGGGAAAGATAGCCAGCAACAAATCCAAAGCTGTGCTGATCGCTTAACTGATGGAGGGAGACAGAGCTCGCAGCGCTACACCTCCACCAGCCATGGAAAAGACCCCATACCAGAGAGAGCTGAGAACCAGGGTGGAGTTTTTACCACAACCAGTACCCCTGGACATATTGACTGTACTGATGTCGGATGTGCATGATTATCTGATGGCAAACCGCACCCCTGAGACACCGCCAAGGGCAGAGTCTGTTACTGCCTCCATATACGGACAGGTAAAACCCAAAATCCCATATCACGCATTTAAAGTGTTTTGTGAAGAAAAAGATGAGATTGACGGGTATTTACAAGATTTCGAGAGGCTGTGCGACTTACACGACTTGGAACCCGCAGTATGGGTACCGCTACTGGCAGGCAAATTATCGGGTAGGGCAGCAGAAGCCTACCGCGCTGTGCCCCGAGAGGACAGCAAAGATTACCCAAAAGTAAAAAGGGCAATCTTAGAGAGGTATGTCATTACCCCAGAGGCATACCGGCACAAGTTCAGAGGCTTGCGCAAACCCGAAAAAGATTCCCATGCAGAGTGGGCGCACAAGCTGGACCAAGCATCACAAGGCTGGATACAAGCCAGCAACGCTACCACGATGGAAGAATTGCGGCAGTTAATGCTGCTGGAGCAATTCTTTAATGGCTTGTCCCCAGAGGCACAAGAATGGGTGGGAGATCGAAAACCCCTCACCCTAACCGAAGCAGCTCGACTAGCTGATCAACATTTCGATGCCAGGAGGCATCACGGACTCCAAAGTAAAACTTACCCTCGACTCACCGTGCCACCCAGTAACTTTACTCCTACCGGCCCCACTGTACCCCTGTCCAGGTCCACGCCAAGTAATCCACCACCCCCCTCCCGATACAATGGCCGGGCTAACATCCAATGTCACACCTGCAAACAGTGGGGACATATCTCCCGAGAGTGCACGCAAAACCGGAGCAGACAAGCGTGGAACCAGGTGCGACAAAACTTGGCACCAAGGGCCGCTGCTCATCATTATCAAGTAGCCCCGGCCACCCAGGAAATATTGAGCACCCAGACCGAGGAACCTCTAGGAGTGCTCCACGAGGTGATGTCGGTCCGAGCCACCGACAACCGGCAGCATCATCGCCAGCTAGTGACCCTGGAAGGGAAGGAGGTACAAGGGCTCCGAGATTCCGGGGCCACTCTAACTTTGGTTGCACCGCATTTAGCCCCAGGTTCAACCCACACTGGTGGATCAGTGGCAGTGCGAGTGGCAGGGGGAGCAGTATACAGACTACCCACTGCCAAGGTGCATTTGGATTGGGGTGTGGGAGAGGGGACTGTGGAAGTGGGGCTTATGCAAAATTTACCCGCAGATGTTGTACTGGGGAATGACTTGGGCCAGATGACTTCTGCTTTTATGCCCCAGGCTCCATACCAGGAAGCCCATCCAGTGACTACCCGGCTCGCACCACGGCTCCACCAATACACTCTGAGGCTCAGGTAAGAGACCATAACCCCCACACGACTCACATGTCCTGGGATACCCCGACTACCTTTGAGGCAGAGGTAAAGACCGACCCCACCCTACAAGTATATCGGGACAGAGTACACACTGACCAGGCAGGGCTAGAGGGGGAGCGGTACACATGGGAGAAAGGGTTATTATACCACATCGCGGAGAGGGAAGTGGGAGGGTCCGTCACAATGACCACAAAACAGTTAGTGGTGCCCCAGAAATATAGGCAGGAGCTACTTAGGATTGCTCATGATATTCCCTTGTCCGGACACCTAGGGATGACCCGTACCAGATATCGCCTAACGCATGCGTTCTTCTGGCCCGGAATTTCCAAGGACGTGCGACAGTATTGCACCTCCTGTGACGTTTGCCAGCGAGTAGGTAAATGAGGAGACCGCCACAAGGCCAAGCTATGTCCCCTGCCCATTATTGCAGAGCCCTTCAGCAGGGTAGCCGTAGACATAGTGGGGCCCCTGCCAAAGCCCAGCCCCTCTGGAAAAAGGTATATCCTAACCATAGTGGACTACGCCACCAGGTACCCCGAGGCCGTAGCGCTCACTAACATTCACGCTGAAACAGTAGCTGAGGCCTTAATGAAGGTATTCTCCAGAGTGGGGTTTCCCCAAGAAATAGTATCTGACCGGGGCACCCAATTCACTGCCGAGGTCACCCAACATATGTGGAAAGTATGTGGCATTAAGCCGATAGTCAATTCCGCCTACTACCCCCAGTCCAATGGACTATGCGAGAGATTCAACGGTACACTCGACAGAATTTCATTGTATAGGAATGGAGACCACATCTGGTTCACTTTAAGAGTGATGTTGAAGGGCCTGTTTATAGTAACCTTTGACCTAGCCTTGAAAGCCTGAATTCCTTTGAAGACTCACATTTCTACAGGCAATTATTCATTACATCATGTATATAGAAGTTCTTTGTCTTACAAATCTTGCCACCAAATATAACGTATGACTTTAATCATAGATTTCAAATGATGCTAAGTAACTCCCCTTTTTCTAAGATAGCCACTTATTTTAAAGTAAGGCAATCTTATGTATACTCCCCTCTGCAACTGAATTTTAAACCCATAAAACTAATTGTAGTTTAGAATTCGTGGCCAATACCTTTAACATCAAAAATGGATAACAACTGGAACACTGCTCTGTATTGGACAAAGACTGTTAGTGACATGTTATTACCAGATGGATGATAATTGTTATGTTTGAATAAACATAAGTTAAACTGCAAGATACTTGATTCGATTGTTAAGAAAACTGATATGTGACAAACAAAGATTTCACGGAATGCCAATTTCCTACAGTCCGCACAGACAAGCTGCAGGCCATCTGGCAAGGCCCATATCAGGTGGTAGAGCAGAGATGCGACACCACCTATGTGATTGGCCCCTGCTCAGGGGTGGGGAAGAGACGCATGCTACACGTGAACATGCTCAAACCCTACCATGAGAGGGTAGAGGATGTGACGGCGATCTGCGCCTCAGCCTCGGAGGATCAGGAGAATCTGCCCCTACCTGACCTACTAGAACCGGAAGAGCCTATAGAGCCCTCCCGGGGGGTTCAGCTGGGGTAGCGGCTAAGCCCTCAGGAGCGTGCACAGGTACAAGAGCTGATTGTAGCTAAAGGGGCTACCTTCTCCAATTTGCCTGGGTGCACTCCGCTGGCCACCCACCGAGTTGAAACCCCGGGACAGCTACCTATGCGACAGGCTCCATATCGGGTCCCCGAGTCAGTCAGGACCCATATGAAGGCAGAGTTAGACGATATGTTACAGCTAGGGGTTATCGAACCCTCAGATAGCCCCTGGGCATCGCCGGTAGTACTGGTACCTAAAAAGGACGGCACGACCCGGTTCTGTGTCGACTACCGGAGGCTAAACGACAAAACGGTGTCGGATGCCTACCCGATGCCGCGGATAGACGAGCTGTTAGATAATATGGCACGGGGCCAGTATCTCACTACCATTGATTTGTGTAAGGGATACTGGCAAATTCCCCATGCCGATGATGCCATCCCCAAGTCGGCGTTTGTCACTCCGTTTGGCCTGTATCAATTCAGGGTCATGCCATTCGGAATGAAAAACGCTCCGGCTACCTTTCAGCGGATGGTAGATCGGCTACTGGACGGCTTTCAAGAGTATGCCTGTGCGTACTTAGATGACATAGCGATATTTAGCCAGACCTGGGAAGAACACCTACACCATATAGGGCTATTTTGGATCGTATTGGGTAGGCAGGGTTAACCTTAAAGCCCAGTAAGTGCCACATAGGGATGGCCGAAGTGCAGTATTTGGGACACCGAGTGGGGTGTGGGCAGCAGAGACCCGAGCCAGCCAAAATTGAGGCCGTGGCAAAGTGGCCTACCCCAAGGACCAAAACTCAGGTACTAGCTTTCCTAGGGACTGCAGGGTATTATAGGAAGTTCGTACCCGACTACAGCGCCCTGGCCAAACCCCTGACGGACCTGACCAGAAAAAACCTTCCCCGACAGGTTGTCTGGGCCCCAGAGTGTGAACAGGCATTTCAACAACTCAAAACTGCTTTAACTAATGCTCCTGTACTTACTGCTCCTGATCCAACTAAACGATTTCTTGTCCACACAGACGCTTCAATGTTTGGATTGGGAGCAGTGCTGAGCCAAGTGGGAGCAGATGGCGGAGAACATCCCGTAGCTTACTTGAGCCGAAAGTTGTTGCCCCGTGAAGTGAGCTACGCCGCCATTGAGAAAGAATGCCTGGCCGTGGTGTGGGCCCTTAAAAAGCTACAGCCGTATTTGTATGGACAACCTTTTTCCTTACTCACAGATCACAACCCGTTGGTGTGGCTGAACCGTGTGGCTGGGGATAATGCCAGGCTGTTGCGCTGGAGCTTGGCGCTGCAGCCCTTCGACTTCACCATCCATTACCGCCCAGGGAAACAAAACGGTAACGCTGACGGGTTATCTAGACAAACTGAACTTGAAAAATGATCTGTGAGTACTCCCCCGGACATCCCCAAGCCAAAGTTGGGATCAGACTGTGTATGCCGGCTTGGTTCTGGGGGAGCATTGTGGCAAACCTAGCCACTTCTGGACTATGCTGTATCAAGGTTGTCCGTAGGCTGTAAGGGGGGACTGTATATTTTGTATTTCGTGTGTATTATCTATGGCCGTTCGCATGCTGGCAGCCCTAAGCTACCTGCAAACACTTCGTTTGACGAATTGCGGCTATCCGGGCTGTTCGCCAACCGAATACGGGCTCCCCAGGTGGACCACACGCTTAGAATCGTGTGGCGCTCATTAACCGATTGCAACAATGTTGCAATCGGTAATTTAAAGGCTCTCCTAGGTGGCCGTCGTTCGACTACCGACCATGCGGCGGTCGGCCATCTTGGATCCTTTGTCTCTCCAGTGATGTTCGGTCGTCGAGCGCCTGGTACTAAAAACGGCTACTCAATGATACGAACACCGCTGGACTTCCAGAGCGTTCGGGAGTTCCGCTCTCATCACATTTCGTTCCCCATCGGTGTTCGGTAGTTTTAAACTGAACTCGATGGTTAAAAGTATTTCATGCGGCGTTCGGTCAATTCAGCTGGGAACTGAGCGGTATTCTCCCAAAAGATGCGCTCAGACCCCAGCTATCTACCGAACGTTCGGTCACATAAATCTGCCGAATGAAACGTAAAAACCGTATTTTAATATAGATTGTCAGTTCTGCTGCACGAGGGGATAATCCACTTAATCGTCCATTTTAGTGTGAGTATCCTTCTCGTGCAGCAAAGCCTGTTGGGAGAATTACATTGCATGATGGGAGAAATCCCCTGAACTCACTGTATGGAAACCCCTTTGTAACGGAGCTCCGTGTACTCCGACCGAGTACCCTCCGTTGATGGATGCTCCTAGCGCTCTCAGAGGACTCCAAGCACTGCAGACGACACCACAACCACCGCAGGCTCCACAACCGCCGTAGCTTAACTGGAGCCGCGCCGTCTTCCTTCCACCCTGGATCGGCTTCTGTCCTCCAGGACCGTGTGGGGAAGACCTCTCCTCCAGGAGAGCGTATCCGGAACAAGCTCTTACAAGAGCTAAGTGATTAAGAGCTCAGGGGAATATGCAGCGCATAGCAATCCCCAGTGTGATATAGCAGTTCCCTCCAATAACGAGACAAGGCTACGTATTGAGGGTCAGAAGAGGTCTGAGGACTGGAACACCCAGCCTGCTTTTTATTAGGATAAGGTACACACAGGACACTCCCAGGGGGAGGATGAAATTAACCAATAACAGCATAGTACAGCCCACAGGTTCCCTCCCCTCAGATAAACAGTTAAACCAATTATTACATACAATAAAAATACAGTTTTCACATACACACTGTAACTTTAAAACCATACATTCAATTTAAATAAAAATTGCATATTCAGACTCAGCATACATCAAACATAAACACTTCCAAAAATCAGCCAAATCCCTCCAGTGGATCAAAAGTTAGCTGGAAGTCCTTTATGACCGACCGCAAGCACAATTTCCTGCCCAAAACAGTTCCATAGATTTGGGCTGTGCGGTCGGTCAATTTCATGCGAAAAAACGACTAAGTCCCATTTCGAACGGGACTTAGTCTCTGGAGCTGCAAGTTCCGTATGGGAGATGGTAAGGGTCAGCGGTGTTCGGCAGAATGTGTAGCCGATTTCAGTTCCACAGAATCTTTAGCATACACCGCTGACCGCATTCGAGGAAAACAAGATGGCCGCCGCCACGTGCAATTGACCGGCAGTAACCTCACAGCCTGGGAGGTAAATTGCCTGCACACTTTAGCTTCTGGGTGGTCTGCCTGTGTGGTACTTGGTTCAGTAAGCCCTATTTACTGAACCAAGTGGGAGAGAGCCAGGGGCAAGTTATTTTACAGGTCTGGGGACATAGTCTTAAAGGGGCATTGTTCAGCAAAGTCACAATATGTCCCCAGACGGTTCTTAAAGGGCCATACACACCCAATAAATGTTAATAAGTTTTCAGGGGCACAATCTTCCAGGGGCCATAGTCATGAGGCAGGAGGCTGGCAAACATGCTTCTCCACAATCCAGGGAAGCAGGGCAATTTCTCATTTAAAGGGCCAGTTACAAATAGCGATTTGTAACACCCTTGCATGGGGAACTGTATAAATATGCCAGCTGTGAATAAAGCCAGTTAGTTGACTCCCAAACTGTGTTTTGTCCGGTTATTGGGAGGATTGGGGATATTGCCTTGCTTTCTAACTCTGACTGTGGATTACCTATGATACCAACGGAAACCGTGGACTATACTACTGCATTCCGTTACAATATATACATACACACACAGTCCTTGCACTTACGCTTGATGAAAAATTGCTGGGTGCTAGAAATCCAAGGAAGAAAATGTAGTTCTCAGGTAGTGATCAGCACTCACAGGCTTAACGTATTAAAATTCCAAAGTTTATTGAGTTTCCATTAAAATATGATCAACATTTCAGTCCCCCTTGGGACTTTCATCAGCATCAGGCTCATATTTTAATACTTTAAGCCTGTGAGTGCTGATCACTACATTTTCTTCCCTGGATATCTAGCACCCGTCAATTTTTCATCAAGCGTGAGTGCAAGGACTGTGTGTATGTATGTATGTATATATATATATATATATATATATATATATATATATATATATCTATATCTATATAATATATTTATTATGTGGCTAATTAATAAAATCATTATCTGTTGTCATGTAATAGCCCGGTTATGGTACCCTGGAGTTATGGCCTCCCTGTTTGGCTGCACCCTGTTTAACCCCTTAAGGACACATGACGTGTGAGACATGTCATGATTCCCTTTTATTCCAGAAGTTTGGTCCTTAAGGGGTTAAAAAAAAAAAAAGAGGGGATGGGTAGTATGGTGGATTTATCCAAAAGTAATGTTCATCAAGTGTACCTCATTTATCAAAGGGCAATGGTGAAATGGTATTTTTAATAGAAAAAATTATATATACATGTACTGAAATTATTACATCTATAAGAGTCAATTGTAATCTGTGAAATTGATGTATTATATTGGTAAACTGAAATCATTTTGCTGGAAGATTTTATTAGAATATGTTTCAGCAAAATTACCTAAAAGAGGATATAAATAAATAAATATACTCAATTAAGCCCTTAACGCCATTACGGCGTTCTATGCCATCCTGCATTAAATGGGCTTTAAAGCCGTTGCAGCGGCATAGAACGCCGTAACGGCTTTGAGCCCTGGAGCCGCTGGGATACTTACCTTCCCGGCGCTCAGCTTTGGGAGGACTGCCTAACAGCCCAGTCAGCCCACCCATGCCAAATCAGGCCCCCTATAGCTGGCTGTGGATCTGCCAGCAGGGGGACTGTCTGAAATGTCCCTGCTGGTGGGAGGTGTGAAAATTTTTGTAATTAAAAATGTTAAAATAAAATAAAAGTGTGTGTGTGTGTGTGTATATATATATATGGAAGGCAGGGCCTGAAGTTGTGGGAGGGGCTTGAGTCCACTTCTCAAGGAGCTCCAGCCCTTCACCTGCTACCGGCTCAGGTCTTGAGATTTGCATAGCCGTACTTCCGGTCCGTGCAAATCTCCTCTGTCACTGGCTGATCCTCGAGGAAGCACTTACCTGGTCCTGTGGCTCCGTTTCAGCTTACAAGAGTGTGGCGAAACCAACCTCGCCACTGGGCCCTGGAGAAGCCTGTTTGCTAGCCTCCTACCTGCTGACTATGGCCCCTGGGTTATTTGGGGCATATTGTACTTTATATTGCTGCAACTGGCCCTTTTAAAATCATCGATGGACATATTGGGACTTTTTGGGATTGTGGCGAAACCGACCTCGCCACGTGTCCTTGGAGGGGGCCGATTGCCCGCCTCTTGCCTTTGGACTATGGACCAGACTTTATGGGAATGTGATACCCCAGATAGCTATACCATGGAGCCTATTCATATAATGAAAGACTATGGGAAAGACTTTAGCTCCATGGCAATTGTACTGTGTGAGTAGGATCTGCGCGCTATTCGGTAGTTTTGTGCGCGCAAATCCCAGCTATCTGGGGATAGGTGAAATGTCTGTGTGTTATGTGTAAAAGGTGAATTTATGTATTTTAAAGTGTTTTACTGTCTTTGTGTCCCCATGTGCTTAATGGAGTCTGTCTCTGTGCTGGGAGATAATTGGATTACTTCTCCAGCACAGAGAAGGCCCTGGAAAGCTAGGGGTTTTAAAATATACTTTTAGTAACTTTTGAACCCCTGGTCTGATCCATGCCATTTTTTAATATGTTGTTCCCCTGAATGGATTGATTGTGGATATGTAATTTTGTGTGAATGTGATGTATGGTTTTGAAGTTATAAATATTGTGTAAAAAGTATATTTTAAACTGTATGAATAATGGGATTATGTGTCACACTAAGGGGAGGGGATGTGTGGGAGGTAACATCTATGTCATTGGTTCTTTTATGCCTCCCCCTGGGTGTGGCCTGTATGTGTGAGTTGGAAATAAAAGCCAGGCTGGATGAGCCAGTCCAGAGTTCCTGTTTTACCCTCAAAGTGATGTGTCGTCTCATTATTGGGGGGAAGGATTTATTGCATGCTGTTCCAGTTGACTGCTAGGAGTACAAGCCTATTCGTATGGTTCCTATTCAATGGTCTACAGCATTCATATGCTTGGGAGAATTTAAAAGGTTTCTCGGATTCAGTGTTCGTGTGTCTCCAGTCGGGAGAATGGTGTTTGCAGTAGCTGCCTGTGCATCTGTAAAGGGGATTATCGCCTAAACTGGGTTTTATCCTCTTGTAAGTGAAACGGTCCGTTACAAAGAGATTCTGGTCTCCTCGGCGTCCCCGCATTTCGGCTTATCGCATAAGTAACCGGCGGCTGGTTCCGTTTCACAGCAAAACCGTAAGTCACGGCTGCCGTCGGGCGGCGGTCGCGGGAAATCCGCGTCATCATGAAATACCACTATCCAAATCCGGAGCTACCGTTACGTCACATATTTTGCATATTTTGGCGGGAAATTGTTGCACGTACGCTGGGCAATTCGTTCCAATCCTGATTTTGTTTAAAATCAGTTCGCAAGTTACATGTATTTATAATCGGTATATATTAGTTGTGCTTATGGGATAGAATACCCATTATTCATTCATTTCAATACATTAGTAACTTCATTGTGCACTTTAGGTGGGTTATGTCGGCCCCTTGTGGTCATTCGATATATTACATATTATACCAATTACATATGGTACAATTTCAAACATATTGTGTTACATGTATAAATATAAAGGTTAAAGCAGTCTATAATGACTGGCCCTGCATTTTGGCAAAGGTTCCATGTTCCAGACACTACATACATTCAAGAGGAGTTTTTTGTTGTTGTTGTTGTTGTTGTTATATGACACATAAAATTCTTAAAAACACGTACAGTTTAGCATGTCAGTTTTATTTCTCTTATTTTAACTAGCTACTTCAGACTTTTCATAGCCGTTATTCTTACGTGTTACTTCTACATTTATAGGCTAGTCCATCCAAGCATTTTTGGTGTTTTGGTTCCAGGTTCCAATTTAGGATTTTGCTACAGCTATCTTGGGTACAGGAGGGAATTTAGGTACATATCGATAACCATTTAACCCCTTAAGGACCAAACTTCTGGAATAAAAGGGAATCATGACATGTCACACATGTCATATGTCCTTAAGGGGTTAATAGTTCTTGAATTAAATTTAATTTATAAACTCACTATTTAGTAGGACCTACAGTTCACCTGTATTACCTTACCCAGCCAAATACTCGGCTCAACAGGTACGTCCCTTTGCCTCGATTCCACACGTTTCCCTTCCCCGTCTATTTTCATAGGCTAGTTATACACTGGCACTAAAGCATAGGAGCCGCTAGGTATGTTCTTTTGTGCCTTCTATGCCTTACGTTAGTGGTCCCGCGAGGCCAACACCCATCCTCAAACAGAGGTACGACATCCCCTCGGGCCAAATCATAGTTAGCCGCCTCGCACGGTTGCATAGAGAGGGCCTCACCTGTCACTCCCATTCTGTCTTTTTCTGGTTATTGTCACAGAGGGGCCAACTCCCCGCCATAATGTCAATGGCCTCATACTCCAATCAGGCCAAATCATAGGTAGAGCCTCTCACAGCCGCTTGGCAACTAGTAGGGCCTCACCTGTCACCTATCGTCTTAATTGTTTCGCCACTTGGTACTAGTTAAAACAGCCAGTGAAAAATGTTACCCTAGGTAAAACTTCTACAATTTATTTTTTAGCATGTCACAACTACCAGAAGGCGGGGAAGATCTGTCTATCCCTAGCACACCTGCTAGATTGGTCACTCCATCTCAAGGAGTCGACAATGCAAGTCCTGCATCGCTCCGCTCCTGGACGGTTCCTCGGATCACCGCCGAATTGAGGAGAAGAAATATACCATTCCCAGCTACGGCCAGGAAGGCCGAATTATATAGACTTTTAAACACGCAAACCGATAATATGGGGGCTGGTGAAGGGTCTAATAGCGGTCAGCCTTCTGACCTGCTTACGATATTATCCTCGGTCTTGACCTCTTTAGGTCGTATTACCGATAAACTGGATAAAATGGACACAGAGAGCCGACAGCAGTCGCAAACGGCTCTGGGAAATAGTGACACGGCGGTTGTCCCCAGCACTTCTACTGGTAATATTCCGGCGGGTATTAAAAATCTGCATGTTATGAACCCGGCACATATGGTGCCTGCTAATTTGAGAAAGGACATCTTGGAGGGGAAGGAGGTAAATTTAGTATCACTTCTCATTGCCTCCCAAGATGTCCTGGAAAATAAGACGTATGCTTATGGTGACATATCAGTGGTTCTTAAATCTAGGGACCCCAGACTAAACCGTAAGCTGTCTATTCCGGAATTTGTCCTGGCTTTTGGGACCTACAGGGATGTTGTATGCTCAGTGCATCCCCATAGGAGGGAGGAATTGGATCTGTACCTACACAAGCTGGTGGATTTGGGGCATAAGTACGGTGGTACGGCTTTTTATGACTACCACCGTGCTTTCACCGCAAAGGCGTCGGCGGCTCTGTCCCAGTTTAGCTTTCAAGTTGACTGGAGTATGCTGGATACGGAGCTTTTTTGTCGGCACTTTGCGGGCCTCAAGACACCAGCTTGTGCCATTTGTGCCTCCAATTCACACACGGCAAATTTATGCCCCAATACCCCAGAGGTAAATAATTTCTACCTCCCTCCCAATATGACACCGACTGGGAGACCAGCCAATGTCCTTAAAGATAAATTTGGCCGCGATATAATCTTTTTGGGGAAGTCGCAAATTTGCAACAATTTTAATACAGGCACGTGCGGATTCAGTGCATGTAGGTTGCTTCATGTGTGTTCCTTATGTTTCCGGGCTCACTCTAAAGCAATGTGCCCAAATAAACTATACCCCAAGCAGTATTTATCGTCTATTGATGTCTCACTACTGAGAAAGTTATTACGTGATCATCCATCCCAACACTTAGTGGAATTTTTGGTGTCCGGTTTCACGGCGGGTTTTCACACGGGTATCATCCACATGCCTACTGGGGTCTTAGAATGCAAGAACTTGCAAACAGCCATGGCAGATCCTGACGCTATTGACCGACTGATACAAAAAGAGGTGGACCAAGGGTTCGTAATTGTGCCCTTTCATACTCCACCTTTTGCTGTATGGAGAACTAACCCCATAGGTCTGGTCACTGGTAAGTCCTCAAACAAGCAAAGGTTGATTCTTGACCTCTCTGCTCCCCATGCATCAGCTACACCGAGCCTAAACTCACTTATTCCGTCTGAAGAGTTTTCACTGCAATACGCTACTATAGATAATGCCATCACGGCCATCCTCTCAGCAGGAATAGGCGCTTGGCTTAGTAAGACGGACATAGTGAATGCTTTTAAACTACTCCCAATTCATCCATCCCTGTGGCATCTACATGGTGTTATATGGCAAGAGTTTTATTATTTTTTCACGCGTCTCACCTTCGGTTCTAAGAGCAGCCCACGTATTTTCGATATGTTTGCTGAGACGTTGTGTTGGATATTACTTAACACCTGTAGATGCCCCACCATTATTCATTACCTGGATGACTTTCTTTCCATAAAAAACAACCTCTTACCCAGGGGAGGGCTGTCAGCCTTAGGCCTGGGGGGCAAAACCAGTCAAGTGGCCCATTGCGCCACCAAATCAGTTCACCATCCATGCCCACCTTTTTCTGGTTTTATAACGGATATTGATGTTATGCTAATCAGTAGCTCTTTGCCATACCCGCTCCTTCACGGCTCTGACTTTCAATGTTGTCAGAGCACAGGCTGAGAATCTCTGAGCCTGTGCTCTGACTCACTAACTGAGTGCCGGAACCACGAGGGAGAGGATATGATCTGACTGCACCTACTGCTGGTGCGCACCAGTGGACCACCAGCGAATCGTTTAACCCCTTAAGGACCAAACTTCTGGAATAAAAGGGAATCATGACATGTCACACATGTCATGTGTCCTTAAGGGGTTAAATTAAATATGCTGGTGTACCCAACTTGTGAGCTGTGTTGGCCGCCGGGCGCCTCTGTTGTCATGGCACCCTGCGTGAACGCACAGCTTGCCCACCCTAACGGCTGGCCCTGCTGACACACACTGATGTTACTACTTAGACATCCCTCAATATTAATACAGAGATGAGAGTAAACACCAATAAACTGTGGAAACAGAGCTGATCCCCCCAAATTTATAAAGGTTTGCTTAGAGGATTTATTCAAGATTAAATCATGCCTCCTCCTCTCTCCCCCATGCGCTGCTCTGTAGGCTGGGAGGAAGTGAAGAGTAATCACAGTCTCCCAGCACAACGCCACCTGTGGCTGCATGGGGAACAGCTGTTTAATGTAATGCTTGCAGGCCGGCCAGCTGCCGCAGAACCTCTTTGTTTCCGTCTCTGCAAAGGGCTCTAGGCACTGCTTGTTGTGAGTGTGAGCCACTGTAAATTAGGGGCAGAGGGCACTTGCACTGGGGTCAAGACGGGTCTGGGCAGGAGGAGAGTGCAGTGCAATCAGTGCACTCCCCTCCTGTGGGTCACCAGTAGACCTGGGGGGCAATTGCCTCCCTGCCCCCCGGCCTAGCCCGCCCCTGCTCTTACCTCCCAGTAGCCTCCAGGCTACAACACGGCTTTTTACACAGCTAGGAGTCCCGATTTCACCGACTAAGACAGAAGGTCCCGACATGGTCATCAATTTCCTGGGGGTTGTGCTGGATTCAGTACACATGCAGGCTAGCCTCCCCAGGGAAAAGATTGATTGCATACTGACCGCCATTGACTTTTACTTAACCGAACAGTCCTGCAGCAAAAAAGAGTTGCAATCCCTGTTAGGTTCTCTTAATTTTGCTATGAAAATTATTCCTCAAGGATGGGCTTTTATATCCTGACAACTCAGTCTATTCCCTAGGTTTCAGACCGACTCCTCCCGTATAAGGTTAGATGTGCATGCCACCGCTGACTTACACATGTGGAGGGAGTTTTTACGACACTGGAATGGGAAGAGCTTGTTCATACCAGTGTTATCGGATGAGTCTGTCTCTATTTAGACAGATGCTGCGGCCACTTCCGGTTTCACCGCAATTTTTGGCAATGAATGGATGTGGGGCAACTGGCCAAAGGAAATTGCGGAGATACCAGAGTTCAAGGAAACGTCTGCTTTGTTTGAACTTTATCCCATTGTTGCAGCAGCGGTGAAATGGGGAGCTATCTGGTCAGGGAAGTCGGTGCGGTGCTTCTCGGACAACATGGCAACATGCCATATTGTTAACAAGGGACGTTCCGCTTCACTGACCATCATGCGGTTTGTTAGGAATCTCACATGGCAAGCAGTGAAATGCAGTTTTTTCCTGAATTGCGTACATGTTCCTGGGATTCTAAATGTTGGCGCTGACCATTTATCCCGACCCCTTTTTTAGGAGTTCCGGGCAGCCCTACCCACAGCGGCCTTAACACCCACTCCCGTACCACAGTGGCAGGAGATGATATTGGACTAAACAGATTACTCGCTCACGGATATCATCTCTCACAATTAGGACTTTCTGTAAACACTAAAAAGGTTTATGATAGGGCTTTTCTGTTGTTTAATAAATTTGTGATGGAACACAAAATTGCTGACAAATTTGCCATGAGTACTATGATTGCGTTTATTTCTTTTTGCCACCTTCACTTAAAACTATCCTTTAACACTATTAAATTATACATCACGAGTATTCAACACCACATCCTCACTACATGGCCTGATAAACAACGGTTCCTCTCCTCTTACCAAGTAAAGTCTGTACTGAAAGGTATCAAGGACTCCACCCCGGCACCTACACCTTCCAGATTACCCATACATGACATTCTATTCCAGTCACTATCAAATCTTTTAGACATTTCACCGTTTGAGACTCGCACAAATCAGGTCATCAAAACAGCCATATACTTGGCATTCTATGGGTTCCTTCGGCCAAAAGAATTTACCACTACTAATTATAACACCCCAAACTTCCTCACGAGAGCTGACCTAGTCAAAACACACGACCACTATTCACTGCTCCTACACCATACGAAAACTAGTATGAAGGGACAGACGGTCACTATACCCTACTACCCTACTGACAATGAATGGTGTCCCGTGGTAGTCTTCGACAAGTACCTTTTATCCATACCAATGACACCACATCAACCACTACTAGCCTTGTACGGTAAAACACTGACCATCAGTAAGTTCATGCTTTACGTAAGAACGTTGTTAATACGTTTGGGGCTAAACCCGGCCAAATATTCTGGTCATTCATTTCGCATAGGAGCCGCGACTACGCTTCAAAAAAGAATATCCCTGCACATATCATTAAGATCATGGGCCGCTGGAAGTCCACAGCTTATACACGATACATCCCCCAGCCAGTTCAGGAAGTACGCCTAGCATTCAAGAATATGATTGTGTGATAATCTTATATGTATTGTAGGCTGAATAAACTGGTTTCATCTTTTTGCCCTCTTTTATTTCAGGCCTACTACATAGTCAGTTACGGCACACCACAACTGACTTTTCATATCTTATTGTTTTAAGTTACTAACTCTACGGCTTTATGCCTTGACCACAAATGGAAGGCAGGGCCTGAAGTTGTGGGAGGGGCTTGAGTCCCCTTCTTAAGGAGCTCCAGCCCTTCACCTGCTACCAGCTCAGGTCTTGAGATTTGTCCCACCCACCTCTCCTCCTTTAAATCAATTCTTGAGGTAGGCCCTCTTTTATTTCAGGCCTACTACATCGTCAGTTACGGCACACCACAACTGACTTTTCATATCTTATGGTTTTAAGTTACTAACTCTACGGCTTTATGCCTTGACCACAAATATATATATATATATATATACAAAAAGAGAAGTCCTGCGCTTAGTCCCATTACTGCTGGGCCAGCAGCAACGACTACAATACACATCAGCCCCAATATATAGTAAAAACCAAAGAAAAGAAAATGTTACTTGCGCTTTCTCCTTAATCCCTATGTATATTTAGACAAATGGAGGTCATTTAGTTGCTCCAATGGCCATTGGAGGGAATGCCCGCCTGCCAACGTCAAGGCAGACCCCCCTAAGCGGGTCCTAACACTGACCCTTCAGCCTGGTAACAAAACACACTTAGAATGACATTCTATATATATATATCTGTATATATATAAAATACAAATAACTGCAAATATTTATATATAGATAAATATATATAAATACATAACCACATAAGTATAAATGTAGAATTTCAAATACATATATATATATATATATATATATATATATATATATAATCTACGTTTATGCTTAAGTAATATTTTAACATAATTATGTGATTTAATTAATTAAAATTTGATTGACATGCCTGACAACACAGGCAGCAAGTGCAGAGAATTAAATTTGCACGCGCTATATTTAACCCTGTAACTTTCCAAAACACCATAAAACCTGTACATTGGGGGTACACAAATATTAGTGTTTTAAAATGATAAATTGTATTACAACAATTATATATTTAGTAAAAGTGAAGTTTGTTGCATTTTTCACACACGAACGGCACTTTTCCTGAAGATATTATTGTTGTAATATGTTTTACTGTTTTGAAACACTTAAGTTTGTGTTCAGTGAAGTCTCCCAAGTATAACAGTACCCCCTATGTACGGGTTTTATGGTGTTTTGGAAAGCTAGAGAGTCAAATATAAGGCTTGCATTTCATTTTTTTCACATTGAAATTTGTGGTAGCCCAGGAATGAGAATTACCCCCATGAGGGCATACCATTTGAAAAAGTAGACAACCCAAGGTATTGAAAATGGGGTATGTCCAGTCATTTTTAGTAGCCACTTAGTCACAAACACTGTCCAAATATTTGTTTTTTTGCTTTTTTCACACAAAAACAAATATGAACGCTCACTTTGGCCAGTGTTTGTGACTAAGTGGCTACTATAAAAGACTGGAAATACCACACTTGCAATACCTTGGGTTGTCTACTTTTGCAAATGGTATGCAATCATGGGGGTAAATCTCATTCCTGGGCTACCACACAGTCTCAAAGGCAACATAACCAACCTGGCGAATTTCAATTTGAAAAAATCTGAAAAATGGAATGTGCTATATTTGACCCTTTAACTTTCCAAAACACAGTAAAAACTGTTAATGGGGGTACTGTTGTACTCGTGAGACTTTGCTGAATCCAAATATGTGTTTGTTTGTTTTTTGCTGTTAAAGCTAACATTATTATGACATTTACAGCTAAAATGTCTTAATTTCTCACAGTTTTTTTAATTTTATTCATAATAAATTATGTTTCAAATATAAATAGTTCATGAAAAATTAAATACCAGTTTCTCCTGAACAAAATGATATATAATAAGTGTGAGTGCACTTAATATGAATGAGGTATATTACGGTTGAATAGACATATTGATACCGGAGAAACTGACGGAAGCCAAGCACAGAGAGATGGACACAGGTTTCTTCAGGAAGGAAGAGATTCTTTATTGGATCACCGATCGGGACTCAGAGGGACTAGCGTCACCAAAATACAGCAAAGTCTGAGTACTGAATACATAGAGTACATTCCTTATATAGCACTGTAGCTCCTCCCACAATTAACTACACCCACACATACCCTTAACCTATTTAATGAATAGAGTCTAAACTCATCCATCCGGTCTAACCACGTGGCTCATCTGATACAAAGGAGAGGGACGCGTAATTCCAGTTCTTACATTCCTGCACCTGGTCAGTACAGTGATGACAGTATCTTAGCTACGTGTAATTAACCAACTGATACTACAAACACATATACATACATATGCCTTGTGGCAATCTTAGCCTGCTAAACTTGTATTTTACTGGAATTACATCACATTCCCCCCTTTGATGCCTCTGATATTTCACAATTACTTGAGGCATCACTTAACCTTGGTTTGCATATACCTCAGGTTACCATGAACCAGACCAGACTTATCTTATGATGTGAATCTTCAACATTCATCTTCTTGCATTGGTTCTCCCTGATCTAGAGCCTTATACTTATATATCGCCATTATCTGTGCAGCAGCCTTCCTCTCTGCTATACTTCCTATCAGGCTTTGCACAGACCTAACTACTAAGGGTATAAGACACGGTAGGAGTAGACACAACAGTAAAATCAGTAGGACTCCACCTACCACTGCCTTAAGCCCTCCAAACCACTCATACCAGCTACCAAACCAACTACTTGGATTGTACCCTTTCCATACCTGAGTAGGCACATGCGCTAGTTTAACCATATGGCTAGTAAGCTCAGCTATTGCTTGCCCTTCGTCATCTATTTGAAGACAGCAATTACTTAGGTTAAACTTCCCACATACACCTCCCTCTACTGCCAAAAGGTAATCCAAGGCTAATCTATTTTGGTACACTGCTGTCCTCATCCTGGTATTATGCTTCGCTAGAAGATTGAGTGCTTGTGAGGTCTCATTAGTAATAATCTCAACCACCGCCTGTAATCTTATAATACGGTTGAGCATATAAATTGGGGTTCTATAACCAAAGGTACCATCCTCAGCCCACGTGGCTGGCCCATAGTAATCTATAATACGCTGGGGAGGCCATTCATCATCTTCCCAGGCGCCTATCTCTATGGGTCCCCTTTTCTTCCTATGATTCACATCATACACTTTAACACCTAAAGTCTCACCTGTTTCAATCGGTAACAAGAAGAAGGATGGTTTGAGCATACCCAACACACATGCCCCTTCCCAGTCCTGTGGCAGCTCCGAATAGGCTTTCTTACCACAGATCCAGTACAAATTTGCTGGGGCTCTCCAAGTAGATGTGATGGATAGATCAAACCACACATCCTTTAAATTGGCATATCTAGCAAACGGGTTAGATGGTTCTGAGACATTTGAAGCCGACCACCAAGTTGTATTCTTTGTATCATCATCATAAGCTTTTTGCCCTAGACAAGTTAATTCTCCTACAGAAGTATTATACATTATTCCTTTCCTTGCTATGCAAACATAACCTATGATGGAGGTCTTTAATCTCCACTCAGATTTACCTCTAACACTCAAATGATAATCGGCTTGTGTAGATATTAGTTGGTCAACTGCCTCAGAACCGGACATTACCTCCTTTGCTTCCCAAGGCCATTGGTCTCCCATGTTAGTACCTCCACACACATAGCAGTTGGTAACATTAAGACTACCGGCAATACTTTCAGCTAAATCGATGAACAGGTTTTTAGCATTATGGGGGATCTTATTATCTATACTCATCTCTTCGTAAAAGGAATGGTATACTTGATGAGTCTGGGAGGATACCGTATCAGTCTCTATTCCTATAAACAATAATGTCCCAGGATCTAAACCCGTCCCGTATATTTGAAACCCAAATAAATTTCCATACTTATCTAAGAACTTGTCGGGGTTATTAATGAGTATATGGACTGGGTTGCATTCCATAGACTTACAATAAGGGCTAGTCGGCAACTTAGTCACTATCATGTCTTTATCTACTGTCTGTCCCCAAGTCGCCCACCCCACACAAGACCAATATGGACAAAAGTTATAGTCTTTATTTGGGCATCTAGGACTCACATATTTATTTTTACTACTGGGACAAATATATTTATCATTAGACCCATACGTCCTCTCCCATCTAAGATCCCCACATACATTCCACGGCTTTCTACCACTCGATATCGCTTTACACGCATCAAATAGCAGAACACCCGAAGAATGTACGGATTCTAACACCGTTTTATTAATTAGGGTCCCCTGAGGATCTCCATTCCTGAGAGTCAACCAAATTGTACGAGGCTGATACTCCGGACTGAAGCACTTAGGTTCTCCTACTCCTAAATGGCACACACTATAGTCTATATTTAAGTATCTACATCTCGATACATCTCCTTTACACTCGTATTGTGAATGCCAAATTAGGGTTTGGGATATATGGTTACCTGTTCTCGTAGTCTTAATGCATACCTCACAGCTAGGAGTGTCGGTACCTCTACCTTCCTGAATATAAAAACACATATAAATAAACACTATCAAAAGCACATCTTTCGCCGTCATCCTCAGTCTTCGTCCGTGCGATGGCGCCTCAGCTTCCAGGATGTGAGGGGCTGCAGGGAATGGAGTTCTGCTCATCTTCACAGGTGTCCCTTCGAGACTTTCCTGGCTTATACACTATGTGATGGTAAGCGGACAGGCTTTATTATGGCCTTCTCACTCACACCTGTAACAATAAAATTTGTAATCCACAATAATTCCTCGTTACTCCGACTGAGTAGTGCGTTTCAACCGGATCTTGCAGGGATTCTCTGGATCTGCTGTAATTTGCCAAGAATCGACTGCTGCTGGTTTAACCCTGGAGTGATGTATCCACGGAGTTACTTCGGCTACTTTTATCGCTGTAGGGGTAGACAAAAGAACAACATAAGGACCTCTCCACTTGGGCCCTAACGGTACATTATTCCACTCTTTAATCCACACTTGGTCTCCTGGATGATAACTATGAACAGGGGGATAAATATTCACAGGTAATCTATCTTGTACCCATTTCTGTACCTCCTCCATAGTCTTACCCAACTCTACAACCTGCTGCCGGGTAATTCCTTCTCCCAACTGACTCAAGTCCCCCCTTAAGTTACCAAGTACGGGAGGTGGTCGCCCATACATGATTTCAAAAGGAGAGAGGCCCATCCTTCTGGTAGGGGTACTGCGGATTCGCAATAAAGCTATGGGTAAGAGAACGTTCCACTTAAGTTGGGTTTCCTGACACATTTTAGCCAACCGGTTCTTTATAGTTCTATTCATTCTCTCTACCTTACCAGAACTCTGGGGTCTATATGCAGTATGAAGCCTCCACTTTATACCAAGCATATGAGTCAGTTGTTGTAGGCACTGGTGAACAAAAGCTGGACCATTGTCCGATCCTATAGAACAGGGTAGTCCATATCGGGGTATTATTTCTCGTAGCAGGAATCTCACAACTTCTCCTGCTTTCTCTGTACGAGTAGGACATGCTTCTACCCAGCCTGAATAGGTGCACACAATTACCAGCAGGTAACGATGTCCACCCGATTTAGGCATCACTGTAAAGTCTATTTGTAGATCGGACATGGGGAGTCCCCCCATAAACTGAACTCCTGGTGGCTTTACTGGTCCTTGTCTTGCATTATTCTTAGCACACGTTACACATCTGCGTACAATGGCCTGAGTCAAGTTGGACAATCTTGGTATGTAGAAATGTTTTCTAAGAGATTTTTCAGTACTGTCTCTCCCAGAATGTGTCCCGTTGTGATAATTTTGGACAATTTCTACCGCTAGCGATGCTGGTATAACTATTCTTCCATCTTCTAGCTGATACCACTTGTTCTCCAGATACTTTCCCGGTTCAGTCTTTAACCACTCCTCTTCTTGAGCTGTATAAACTGGAGTCCATTGGGACAGTGGAGTTGGTATAAGAGCAGCTATATGCCCTACATACTCCTGTCTTCCTGATTCAGCAGCACGCTTAGCTGCACTATCTGCCATCCGATTTCCCTTGGTTACATCACCATCTCCTCTCAGATGCGCTCGACAATGTATGATACCGACTTCTTTCGGCTCCCACACTGCTTCCAATAGTTGTAGGATTTCAGCTGCGTACTTGATTTCTTTGCCTTCTGAATTCAGTAGTCCTCTTTCTTTATACAAAGCTCCGTGGGCATGAGTGGTTAAAAACGCATACTTAGAGTCCGTATAGATATTTACTCTTAAACCTTCAGCCAATTGTAACGCTCGTGTTAGTGCTATTAATTCTGCCTTTTGTGCTGATGTTCCTTTCGCCAGTGGCCGAGCTTCTATCACCTTGTCTATTGTTGTCACTGCATATCCTGCATAGCGGATCCCTTCTTTCACATAACTACTGCCGTCGGTGTAATATTGAACATCGGGGTTCTGGATGGGAAAATCACGAAGATCTGGTCTACTTGAAAATACTTCATCCATTACTTCCAAACAATCATGTTGACTTTCAGTAGGTTGTGGCAAAAGGGTAGCTGGATTTAAGGTGTTTACAGTCTCTAAATGCACTCTTGGGTTTTCACACAACATTGCTTGATACTTGGTCATACGGCTGTTACTAAACCAATGATTTCCTTTGTAATCCAACAACGTCTGTACTGCATGTGGGACTCGTACATAAAGTTCTTGACCCAGAGTGAGTTTATCGGCTTCAGCTACTAGCAGGGCGGCTGCAGCTACGGCTCTTAGACAAGGTGGAAGTCCGCTGGCCACTGCATCCAGTTGCTTAGACATGTAGGCAACAGGTCTTTGCCATGATCCCAAGTACTGTGTCAATACTCCCACAGCCATTCTTCTTTGCTCGTGTACATATAAGTAGAATGGTCGTGTGTGATCAGGTAGACCTAATGCTGGGGCACTCATCAAAGCCTTCTTCACATCTTCAAATGCCGTTTGCTGTTCTTGGGTCCATAAGAAGGGGTCGTGCTCTGTACCTTTGATGGCTGCGTACAGAGGTTTTGCCAGTATCGCATAGCTGGGAATCCATATCCTACAGAAGCCTGCTGCCCCCAAGAATTCTCGCACTTGTCTTCTATTCTTGGGTATTGGTATTTGGCAGACAGCTTCTTTTCTCTCTGGCCCCATAATTCTTTGACCTTCAGAGATATGGAATCCTAGATACTTGACAGTTGGCAAACACAACTGAGCCTTCTTTCTAGACACCTTGTATCCTGCCTTCCAGAGAATGTGTAGTAGATCGTGCGTTGCTTGCTGACAGATTTCTTTTGTAACTGCTGCTATCAACAAGTCATCTACATATTGTAACAATACACACTCTCCTGGGATGGACTCGAAATCCAATAGATCTTGACTTAGGGCTGAACCAAATAGGGTAGGTGAATTTTTAAACCCTTGGGGCAGTCTTGTCCAAGTCATTTGGCGTTTTGAGCCCGTTACAGCGTTCTCCCATTGGAAAGCGAAAATACATTGACTTTCTGCGGCAATTCGGAGGCAAAAGAAGGCATCTTTGAGGTCTAAAACTGTGAAGTAAGTAGCCCCGCCCGGAATTAAAGCAAGCAGGTTATATGGATTGGGTACAACTGGATGTATGCTAACAACCGCATCATTGACTGCTCTTAAGTCCTGCACAGGTCGATACTCATCTGTGCCGGGCTTTTGAACAGGCAGCAATGGGGTGTTCCAGGGGGAAGTACAGAATTTTAGGATACCATACCGTATGAACTTATCCAGATAGGATTGGATGTTCTTCTTAGCCTTCTGCGGAATGTGATATTGTCTTAGGCTCACTGGATAAACCCCATGTTTCAGTTCAATTTTTATTGGTGGAATATTGCGGGCCAGTCCTGGTGGGTTGTTCTCTGCCCAAACTCCTGGTATGTTAAACAATGTCTCATCACTCCTAGGGTTTTGGCTAGTCAACACTGTATAAAGTCGCCACTCTTCTTCCTTTGGTACGGATAAAGTCATAATACCTGAAGGTCCATTAAACTTTAAAGATGTTGTTCCATCTGGTAGGAACGTAATCTGCGCTTGTAATTTGGATAGCATATCACGTCCCAGCAATTGGACTGGACATTCAGGCATATAAAGGAATTGGTGTTTTACTACGTGGCCTCCCAATGTACAGAGTCGACTTTTAAGAACCGGTTTTTCAGCACTTCTTCCAGTTGCTCCTATCACAGTAATAGTCCTTCCAGATGGAGGAGCAACTAGATTAGTCACCACTGAATGTTCAGCACCAGTGTCGATCATGAACGCACTCCTTTTCCCCCCTATTGATACATCGACCATAGGCTCCGCTCGACCAAGGGGGATGGAGCCCGGTCGGTATCAATAGTCCTCCATGACAGTGTCAGCCAATCCTACAAAGTCCCTACCTTCTCTATCGCGGGACCTTTGCGCTGCTGGAATATACCTGTCTTCCCTAACACTTCCTCTGTTCCCATTACTCCCTCTATAACCATTACTCCCTCCGGGGCCTCCTCTACCTCTCGCTCTACCTCTAAAGTTTCCGTAGCCTGCCCTGGGTTGGTCTCTCTCGTACTGCTCTCTTTGCGGACATTCGTTCCTCCAATGCCCTTCTTCCTTGCAATACGCGCATTGATCCCTACTCAAAGGCTCCCTACTCCATCTATTATTGCCTCTATCTGGGCCCCGTTTATCTACGCCTGCGATCGCTACCGCTAGCATATCAGCCTTTTTACGCATCTTGCGCTCTTCCTCTTTCTTACTTTCTGTATCCCTGTTCATATAGACCTTATTTGCTACCTCCATTAGTTGGGTGATGGACATACCTGCAAACCCTTCTAACTTTTGTAGCTTGCGCTTAATATCTCCGTATGCTTGGCTGACAAAGGCGGAGTTAACCATTCGGGAATTGTCTGCGTCTTCCGGATTAAAGGGGGTATACAAGCGGTATGCCTCCAATAATCGGTCATAAAAGACACTGGGCGCTTCATCGCTTTTCTGGATCACCTCAACTGTCTTCGACATGTTAATGGCTTTCTTTCCTCCGGCTTTCATGCCAGCAATTATAGCGTCTCTATAGGCTCTGAGTTGAACCATATCAGCACCATTTACGTTCCAATCGGGATCGGTGTTGGGATAGTGTGTCGCGGCCCATGCTGCTGGATTGGCTTGGTTCAAAGCACGGGCTCTATCCTCTAATGCTTTAATGGCTGCTTGATTTATTCTTGTCCTTTCCTCATTGTTAAATAAAGTCATTAGTAACTGCTGGCAATCAGCCCATGTCGGATTATGCGTCTGTACTATTGAGGTGAACAGATCAGTCATAGCTTGTGGTTTCTCAGTATACGAGGAATTATGGGTCTTCCAGTTTAAAAGATCGGTTGTGGTGAAAGGGACATATACGAAGACAGGGTCAGCGTGTGCCATTTGACCTGCGGCATCGATATAAGCTGACCCGGGATTTAAGCGAAGAGGCATCTGATAGTGCTTTAATTGTTGGGCACCAGTCAACTGTCGGGTTTGGATGGGGCTACGTAGAGAGGCGTCAGTCATGGGTTCCGGTCGGGGAGAGATAGGGTATGGGGATGTGGGAGGTCGGTTTTGGGAAAAGGTCGTAAATAAAACACTTCGAGCCGAGCTAGATGAAGCTTGACCGGAAGTCTGAAGTGGCGCCAAATCAGGATATTCGTTTCTAATGGGGGTGGATTCTGGTTCCGGAAGGGGAGATTTAGTACGAGGGGGGGTGGATCCTGTACTGGAGGAGGAAGCGGAAGTGGATGAGGGTAATGAGGGGAGGGGTGCAGGACTTCCTGCGTTTGCGTCACTTCTTCTTAACGGAAAGTAAGGGGGCGGCAAAGGGATCTCGGACTCAGGGGGCGTGTCCAAAATGGGCCTAACACCAGCCCTAGTGGACGAACAAGTCCTAGCTACCATGAGGCGACACTGTTCCTCGTGGCATGTCCGGAGCCATTTTGGCGAGTCATTTACGGCCTGTCTCCAACAATCAATATAAGGAAACTGGCCGTAAAGTTCAGGCCTACCTGATACAGCCACGTGTAAGCGCTGTACCAGAGTTGGATCCAAACTGCCACGTGGCGGCCATGCCGCAACCAAAGTAGGCCACTCCCTAGTGCACAAAGTGACCAAACGTACAGGGGACATCTTAACCCCAAAATCACAAACTTTGAATCCCTTTTTAAAATTCTTAACCATACATCCTAAGGGATCCGGAATCGTTGACTGCGACGCACCCATATTTAACAGTGGAACGTCGTCGACAACGATTACTATACACGCGTACTATTCAACAGTCACACCCGTTTCCTCTGGCAACAGCACCACGTGGTATGGTTACCAAGTGAAACGTACACAATAACAATAAACACTCAGGGAATTCCCGTACACACACAGCTGTTACACCAGTCACTATATAATCAATATTATGCCCTTTGGCGTAACTATACAGTCACCCACGCTATAATTCTCTATATACGAATTACCCGTCTATAACACACCCCAGTAACATCGTCTTTTACAAATAGCGGTTACAGTACGGTTAGCATAGGTCAAAGCACAAGTTAAGGTCACAATACAATTATTAGTGGTTATGGTGTTAAACATGCAATGGACGACAATGATTAGTACTTATTATATAATGTCAGTAAATATACAGGGTTATGGTACCGTGCACTATAATACAGCAACACACTATTAACACTCTCGCTAGACGGCTGAGCTCGCGCTATCTAACAAGATATACACTTTACTAAAACAATCGTTAACACATTTACAATTCCCAACTAAACTATTGGCCAGTACCTTGAATGGACTACCTAAAACTATATACACCCGTTTTGGTTAGCCACACTGCCCAATCACCACATATACATAGCGAGCTAGAGAACCGAATTTACACAGGCGCCTCTTAGTCGCACTATACAACGAGCTAGAGATCCGAATTTACACAGGCGCCTCTTAGTCGTACTATCAAAAGTCTAGTGGGTTCCAAATTTACACGCCTTCCCACTTAGCCCAGATAGGATGAGAACTAGCGAACCGAATTTACACAGGCGCCGCTTAGTCTCCCGGTCCCTCCGACCTAGCGAACGTAATATACACCCTAGAACGCTAGTCTAGACAAGACACCGGTGTCCGGCTAGGGCTATTTACACCAGGACCCCGCCTGACTAACCAAATCAAACGGTCTGACTAAAGAGCGTTCGATCGAGCGGTGCGCCTTCGCTCCTTCCCTCCGACAGAGGGGGCAGATACAGATTCAAAAACCCCTTTGGGCCTACCGCACAATCGGTATACCCCTAGCGGGTCCTGCCGTCTAAAACAGCAGTTATCTTACCTCCTCGTTCCTGAACCTGAGTTCACACTCATCGACGGGGACACCCCAGCACTTCTCACGTAGAGGCCGATGATCTCCTGGACAACAGACCAGTGGCGCCGAGACGAAGGGAGGTCCACGCAGAAGTTCAGGGGTGCAGCCGTAGAGAACGTGGGCAAAGATAGACCGTCTCACGCCTCTGCCTCTCAGCTACCGTTGAACGATGAGCTTCCCGGCCAATGCACCAAATGATACCGGAGAAACTGACGGAAGCCAAGCACAGAGAGATGGACACAGGTTTCTTCAGGAAGGAAGAGATTCTTTATTGGATCACCGATCGGGACTCAGAGGGACTAGCGTCACCAAAATACAGCAAAGTCTGAGTACTGAATACATAGAGTACATTCCTTATATAGCACTGTAGCTCCTCCCACAATTAACTACACCCACACATACCCTTAACCTATTTAATGAATAGAGTCTAAACTCATCCATCCGGTCTAACCACGTGGCTCATCTGATACAAAGGAGAGGGACGCGTAATTCCAGTTCTTACATTCCTGCACCTGGTCAGTACAGTGATGACAGTATCTTAGCTACGTGTAATTAACCAACTGATACTACAAACACATATACATACATATGCCTTGTGGCAATCTTAGCCTGCTAAACTTGTATTTTACTGGAATTACATCACAATATAGCGCAAATACCAGTTTTTGTTTACATTTTGTTTTGATCAGAACGTGTACTATTGACTATTAACAAAGGTAATCTGAGTTGTTAAGGTAATCTCTTCCTAGCAATGTTTATCACTGTGACTGAAGGCCAGAAATTAGATTTTTCTAGTAAGAGGTTAATTATTAACTATAGAACCCAGTGCTGAGGTTTCAAAGTAATTATAAAGCTTAACTGGTAATTTGAGTGAATTTTTCATACGGTTTATAATAGTGTAGAGAATGTCTTAATAGTTTTATATTCAGATGCTTTCATGTTCTTGAAGTATTGATGCATGGTTTTATAATTGTAGAGACCGTGTTGGAGTGTTTGTGCTACCTGATCATTAGGTCTTCTCACCAATCTCTCTCTGGCTGACCCTCTATTGACTATTTGCAATGATATCTGTTTAACCAAAACACGTGCATGTCGATGAAACTGAGATGTTTACCTATGAGGACATACACTTTGCACACAAGAACCTGGAAAGTGAAGGGCTGGCTAATGCCACAAGTTTTGAAATAACCCTCTTGACAATTGGGGTGGTGCAAGAGCGTTGTAGTGAAAATCCAGCAACTAATGGGAATACTAATAACTATTTGAACCTGACATTGTCTTATTGTCAGCCGTCTTGCTACTATCATCCATTTTATCAAACACAACTTATGCTGTATAAAGTGATTTTATTTTTTATATATTTTTTTGAAAATACTAATTTTTTTTCTGAACTATGTAACAATTATTATATTTTTTGTAGAGTCAGCCGGAGAGAGAGGAAGTGTTAGATGAACCAGGGATGGATGTAGAATGTATTTTTTGATGTATGCTGAGTGTAGAAAGAAAATATTTTATATACAGCCTAGATCACCTCCCACTGGGTTGCCTTTTTTATGGATTTCATTGGACTTTAGGAATAGGCGACTAGTTGAGAGGACTGGTGAGGAGAATAATAATGTGTGAAAATGTAAAAGGGAAGGGCTGTTTTAATCTTACTTATCATTCAAACCCGATTCATAAATTCCTAGGTGACATAAGGAGGGTGGTGACAGACATAAAACAATATGAGGTGTAACGGACCGTTTCAGCATAAAAGGGAATAAAATCCGTTTAGGCGATAATCCCCTTTTTGAGAGACAGGCACAGCTACTGCAGAACACCAAACTCCCGAACTGGATACAAGATAACACTCCGAACTGGAACAGCTGAACAAGAAAAGCATACAATCCGCTTACACTCCTGGCAGTCAGCTTACAATCCAATTCCCCCCAAGAACGAGACGACACTTCATTTTGAGGGTTAAACAGGAACTGAGGACTGGCTCATCCAGCCTGGCTTTTATTTCCAACTCACACATACAGGCCACACCCAGGGGGAGGCATAAAAGAACCAATGACATAGATGTTACATCCCACACATCCCCTCCCCTTAGTGTGACACATAATCCCATTATGCATGCAGTTTAAAATATACTTTTACACAACTTTCATAACTTTAAAACCATACATCACATTCACATAAAAATACATATCCACAATCAATCCATTCAGGGGAACAACATATTAAAAAATGGATCCGACCAGGGGTGCAAAAGTTAGTAAAGTATCTTTTAAAACCCCTAGCTTTCCAGCTTCCTTCTCTGTGCTGGAGAAGTAATCCAATTACCTCCCAGCACAGAGACAGACTCCATTAACCACATGGTTACAGAAAGACATAAAACACTTTAGAAAGTTACTTTTTATCCATAGCACACAGACATTTCACATATCCCCAGATAGCTGGGATCTGAGCGCACAAAACTACCGAATAGCGCGCAGATCCTACTCACACAGTACAATTGCCATGGAGCTAAAGTCTTTCCCATAGTCTTTCATTATATGAATAGGCTCCATGGTATAGCTATCTGGGGTATCACATTCCCATAAAGTCTGGTCCATAGTCCAAAGGCAGCAGGCGGGCAACCAGGCTTCTCCAGTTCACAGTGGCGAAGTTGGTTTCGCCAGAATTCTCCCCTTTACCAATTAGACTAACAGGGTATCTGACCTCCTGCCGGTCAGTGCCCTGGTTAGTCCAGCAACCCACCCACAAAACAGAAACAGCAGTACAGCCCACCCACAATAACTGGTTACTACACCTGGGTAGGGGAGAACTTTGTCCAGGTCCAGGTGTCTCACCACGGCTGTGTGGGGGACTGGCAGTCTGCCCTGGTGGGTTGCTGAGTGGGCAGAGACCAGCGGTACTCTGCCCTGGTGCCAGTACTACTGCGGATGTAGCCTGGTTGGAGCCTGGTTGTGGGAGGGAGAGACCAACTGTCTTCCCTCTGGCTATACTGCTCTGTGGCTGGGGGACAGGACCGACCGTCCCTACCCCTTGGGCTGTAAGTGCAGAGACTACGGTCCCATCTGCACAGTTGTGGGGCTTAACATCTCCCCTTGGTGGGTTAGGCTGCCGCTGGAGAGAGGGTGTAACAAGCTCCTCCCTCTGGACGGTAAACTGCCGCTGGGGAGAGAGGTTAGCAGCCTCCTCTCCCTGCCACTCTCTCTGCTGGTGGAAAGGGAGACCAGCTGTCTCCCCTTTCATTCTCTTGTCCTGCTGCTGGGGTGCGAGACTGATGGTCTCTGCTCCCTGCAGGACACACTGCCGCTGGGGAGGAAGGACGGCACCTTCAGCTCCCTGGGGTACACACTGCCGCTGGGGAGGAAGGACGGCACCTTCTGCTCCCTGGGGTACACACTGCCGCTGGGGAGGAAGGACGGCACCTTCTGCTCCCTGGGGTACACACTGCCGCTGGGGAGGAAGGACGGCATCTTCGACTCCCTGGGTTACACACTGCCACTGGGGAGGACGGACGACACCATCAGCTCCCTGGGGTACACACTGCCGCTGGGGAGGAAGGACGATACCTTCTGCTCCCTGGGACACACACTGCCGCTGGGGAGGACGGACGACACCATCAGCTCCCTGGGGTACACACTGCCGCTGGGGAGGAAGGACGGCACCTTCCACTCCCTGGGGTACACACTGCCTCTGGGGAGGAAGGACGATACCTTCTGCTCCCTGGAACACACACTGCCGCTGGGGAGGACGGACGACACCATCAGCTCCCTGGGGAACACACTGCCGCTGGGGAGGAAGGACGATACCTTCTGCTCCCTGGGACACACACTGCCGCTGGGGAGGACGGACGACACCATCAGCTCCCTGGTATAAACACTGCCGCTGGGGAGGAAGGACGACCCCTTCATCTCCCTGGGATACACACTGCCGCTGGGGAGGAAGGACGGCACCTTCTGCTCCCTGGGTTACACACTGCCGCTGGGGAGGACGGACAACACCATCAGCTCCCTGGGGTACACACTGCCGCTGGGGAGGAAGGACGGTACCTTCTGCTCCCTGGGACACACACTGCCGCTGGGGAGGATGGACGACACCATCAGCTCCCTGGGGTACACACTGCCGCTGGGGACGAAGGACTGCACCTTCTGCTCCCTGGGTTACACACTGCCTCTGGGGAGGATGGACGACACCATTAGCTCCCTGGGGTCCACACTGCCGCTGGGGAGGAAGGACTGCACCTTCTGCTCCCTGGGCTACACACTGCCGCTGGGGAGGATGGACGACACCATCAGCTCCCTGGGTTACACACTGCCGCTGGGGAGGATGGACGACACCATCAGCTCCCTGGGGTACACACTGCCGCTGGGGAGGAAGGACTGCACCTTCTGCTCCCTGGGACACACACTGCCGCTGGGGATCTGGGCCGACTGCCCAGCATCCCTGTAGGGCCGGTAGAGAGACCTCGGTCCCATCTCCACCTGCCTGCTGGGGGCCTTTCCAGTACCACTCCATGCAGTCCTCTACTTTGGGTTTCTCTGGTTTGTGTTGGAGGAGGATATCGGCTACCTCATCTTCTTGACCATGTCTCACCATTAACAGGATGAAATCGTACTCAAGATCACGTGACCTCTGGTTCTCTTGAAGCAGTTGCTGCACAGCTGCATCAACAATCTCCTTCCGGGGATTCGGGCCATATTTGGCTATTCTTCTCAGTACCTCAGTATCAAAATCTACGCCTTCATATCGATAGAACATGACTGCTGGTGGGGACGCTGTACGGGTACTGGCGTTGCCCTCACTTTGTAAATCCAGGGGATGGTGTTACCTGTAGCTGTCCTTCTGGTTGTAGGAACGATCCCGCCGCTTGCCACCAATTGTAACGGACCGTTTCAGCATAAAAGGGAATAAAATCCGTTTAGGCGATAATCCCCTTTTTGAGAGACAGGCACAGCTACTGCAGAACACCAAACTCCCGAACTGGATACAAGATAACACTCCGAACTGGAACAGCTGAACAAGAAAAGCATACAATCCGCTTACACTCCTGGCAGTCAGCTTACAATCCAATTCCCCCCAAGAACGAGACGACACTTCATTTTGAGGGTTAAACAGGAACTGAGGACTGGCTCATCCAGCCTGGCTTTTATTTCCAACTCACACATACAGGCCACACCCAGGGGGAGGCATAAAAGAACCAATGACATATGTAACGGACCGTTTCAGCATAAAAGGGGAAAAATCCGTTTAGGCGATAATCCCTTTTAGATACACCAGCAGCTACCATAAGCACCAACTTCCCGAACTCCCAAACTGCACGAATTCACCAACTCTCGAACAGCAGACACACTAACTCTGGAAGCAGCCGAACAGGAAAAGCAATATGAACAGCTTACACTCCTGGCAGTCGGCATACAGTCCCCTTTCCCCCAAGAAAGAGACACACTCCAGCTTCAGGGTTAAACAGCAACAACACTGATTTATTCACACACAGGCTTATATGAGATTCTCCCATGCAAGGGAGGGGTTTACAGTACACCAATCCAGTTTAAGGTACAACCCACACATCTCCTCCCTCCAACATATCTGTTAACACAATTAACAGGGACATAGTTTTACCCAAGTTTTGGATGTACCCTAAATACTTGGGGTACATCCACAAATCCAATATCTCCAGATAGCCCTAGTCTGGAGGAACAACATATGTTAAAATCAGCCCATTCGGATAAAGCGTTCGGGAGTTATGGGACTTTAAAGTATTGACCGACCGCAGGGGTAAAGTATCCGAAAACAGTTCCATGCATTTTGGCCCTGCGGTCGGTCCCAAACAGGTGAATGAAACATACGAATTACTGGTGTTATAGAGACTAAGGGGAGTTCGTATGAATCCCCTAGTTCGTACATTTCTTTCTACCGAACGGCAGGCCGTTCGGTAGTTTCCCCACGAAATCCTGGAAGTCTGGAGGTCTCAGCGGTGTTTGCCTAGTCGAGTGTCCGATTTCAGTTCCCGACACTCGACGGCAAAACCCCGCTGTTCGGTAGTTAAAGATGGCCGCCGCCACGTGTTAGTTTCCTGAATGGCGGCCACCCAGAGGACAAAGACCACACTGCACTGATTGCCAATTACCCGTTTGCAACATTGTTGCAAACGGTAATTGGAGGCACACTTAGTCCTGGGTGGTCTGGTTGTTCGGTAGTTTCCTCAATACAAGGAATGGAGTGATTCTACCGAACAATCAGATGCAGGCTGCATATATATATAACCCAGGTTAACTGCATACATAAATACATATACAATATACAGGCAGTACAATAGAATATGCTTCACAGTCTTAAAGGGACAGTAGTTCCAAAATGTCCATCGCTGATTTTAAAGGCCCAGTAGCAGCAATATAAATTATTACATGCCCAAATATAGTCTTTGAAGTGCAATATGTCCAGGGGCCATAGTCAGCGGGCAGGAGGCTAGCAACCAGGCTTCTCCAGTTCACAGTGGCGAAGTTGGTTTCGCCACAACATAGATGTTACCTCCCACACATCCCCTCCCCTTAGTGTGACACATAATCCCATTATGCATACAGTTTAAAATATACTTTTACACAACTTTCATAACTTTAAAACCATACATCACATTCACATAAAAATACAAATCCACAATCAATCCATTCAGGGGAACAACATATTAAAAAATGGCATGGATCCGACCAGGGGTTCAAAAGTTAGTAAAGTATCTTTTAAAACCCCTAGCTTTCCAGCTTCCTTCTCTGTGCTGGAGAAGTAATCCAATTACCTCCCAGCACAGAGACAGACTCCATTAACCACATGGTTACAGAAAGACATAAAACACTTTAAAATACAGAAAGTTACTTTTTATCCATAGCACACAGACATTTCACATATCCCCAGATAGCTGGGATCTGAGCGCATAAAACTACCGAATAGCGCGCAGATCCTATTCACACAGTACAATTGCCATGGAGCTAAAGTCTTTCCCATAGTCTTTCATTATATGAATAGGCTCCATGGTATAGCTATCTGGGGTATCACATTCCCATAAAGTCTGGTCCATAGTCCAAAGGCAGCAGGCGGGCAACCAGGCTTCTCCAGTTCACAGTGGCGAAGTTGGTTTCGCAACATGAGGGATTCCTAGATGGGTTTAACTGGACTTTTTTAGGGAGGTTGGTTAGGTTTCCTCGGACGGAAGACATTAATAGGTGTTATAGTAGTGTTTTGCTTATGTACTTATCTCTGTATTTAAGTGTTTGTGTATTGCTATTAGGAGAAAGGCTAAATCCTCTGCCTTAGATTCTGATGGACAAGACCTATGCATAAGATGATAGCTGCTCTGGGAAGGAGGAGCAGGGCTTGCACGGTTGCGGCTCCCACTCAGGTTTCCAAATTGTTTGTTTTTTCCGGGTTTTCAAATTTCCAGGTTTCCAAATCGGCAAGCCAGGCAATTTTAGATGTATGGCAAAGCCGCCAAGCGACAGATTCATCGAAAGATGGGCAATAGAAAGAAACTACCAACCTCCCAAGACACTCCAGGTCCCAGTTCCAGCAAAATAAACAGGGATCTCGACCGATATTTTAGAGACAAAGTGAGAGTGCTAGCGGAGGCTGACACAGAGGCGCTGCCATCTTCGCCACGTGTCTCCCCGCCGGCGAGCCCAGCAAGCTCCGACTCTCTCTACCCGTCTGGAAACACAACACTCCAGGAGATGCTGCAAAACCTACCTTCAAAGGAGGATATGGCCTCCATGTTGGCAAAGCTGGAAACCTCCATGCAGGAAAGACTGTCCTCCATCACCACTGAGGTACGCCAGATAGGGCTCTGTAACGGACCGTTTCAGCATAAAAGGGGAAAAATCCGTTTAGTCGATAATCCCCTTTAGAAAGACCAGCAGCTACTGTAAGCACCAATTTCCCGAACTCCCAAACTGCACGGATTCACCAACTCTCGAACAGCAGACACACGAACCCTGGAAGCAGCCGAACAGGAAAAGCAATACGAACAGCTTACACTCCTGGCAGTCGGCATACAGTCAAATTCCCCCCAAGAATGAGACAACACTTCAGCTTCAGGGTTAAGCAGGAACTCTGGACTGGCTCATCCAGCCTGGCTTTTATTTCCAACTCACACATACAGGCCACACCCAGGGGGAGGCATAAAATAACCAATGACATAGATGTTACCTCCCACACATCCCCTCCCCTTAGTGTGACACATAATCCCATTATGCATGCAGTGTAAAATATACTTTTACACAACTTTCATAACTTTACAACCATACATCACAATCACATAAAAATACATATCCACAATCAATCCATTCAGGGGAACAACATATTAAAAAATGGCATGAATCCGAACAGGGGTTCAAAAGTTACTAAAAGTATATTTTGTCCCTCCTGGCTGGCAGAAAAACATCCCCACAATGCACCCTGGTTTCCTCCCTTCTGCCTTGGAGTTAATTGGAGAAGTAATCCAATTATCCAGGACTAGACGCAGACTCCATTAACCACATGGTTGCAAAACGACATAAAACACTTTAAAATACATAAAGTCACATTTACACATAACACACAGACATTTCACCTATCCCCAGATAGCTGGGATCTGCGCGCACAAAACTACCGAAAAGCGCGCAGATCCTACTCACACAGTACAATTGCCATGGAGCTAAAGTCTTTCCCATAGTCTTTCATTATATGAATAGGCTCCATGGTATAGCTATCTGGGGTATCACATTCCCATAAAGTCTGGTCCATAGTCCAAAGGCAAGAGGCGGCAATCAGCCCCCTCCAAGGACACGTGGCGAGGTCGGTTTCGCCACACTTCTCCCCTTTACCCCCCAGACTAACAGGGTATCTGACCTCCTGCCGGTCAGTGCCCTGGTTAGTCCAGCAACCCACCCACAAAACAGAAACAGCAGTACAGCCCACCCACAATAACTGGTTACTACACCTGGGTGAGGGAGAATCTTGTCCAGGTTCAGGTGTCTCACTACGGCTGTGTGGGGGACTGGTAGTCTGCCTTGGTGGGTTGCTGAGTGGGCAGAGACCAGCGGTACTCTGCCCTGGTGCCAGTACTACCGCGGAAGTAGCCTGGTTGAAGCCTGGTTGTGGGAGGGGGAGACCGACTGTCTCTCCTCTGGCTATACTGCTCTGTGGTTGGGGAACAGGACCGACCGTCCCTACCCCTTGGGCTGTAAGTGCAGAGACTACGGTCCCATCTGCACAGTTGCGGGGCTCAACATCTCCCCTTGGTGGGTCAGGCTGCCGCTGAAGAGAGGGTGTAAGAAGCTCCTCTCTCTGGACGGTGAACTGCCGCTGGGGAGAGGGGTTAGCAGGCTCCTCTCCCTGCCACTCTCTCTGCTGGTGGAAAGGGAGACCAGCTGTCTCCCCTTTCCTTCTCTTGTCCTGCTGCTGGGGTGCGAGACTGACTGTCTCTGCTCCCTGCAGGATGGACGACACCATCAGCTCCCTGGGGTACACACTGCCGCTGGGGAGGAAGGACGGCACCTTCTGCTCCCTGGGACACACACTGCCGCTGGGGAGGATGGACGACACCATCAGCTCCCTGGGGTACACACTGCCGCTGGGGAGGAAGGACTGCACCTTCTGCTCCCTGGGGCACACGCTGCCGCTGGGGAGGATGGACGACACCATCAGCTCCCTGGGGTCCACACTGCCGCTGGGGAGGAAGGACTGCACCCTCTGCTCCCTGGGACACACACTGCCACTGGGGAGGAAGGACGGCACCTTCTGCTCCCTGGGTTACACACTGCCGCTGGGGAGGATGGACGACACCATCAGCTCCCTGGGGTACACACTGCCGCTGGGGAGGAAGGACTGCACCTTCTGCTCCCTGGGACACACATTGCCGCTGGGGAGGATGGACGACACCATCAGCTCCCTGGGGTACACACTGTCGCAGGGGAGGAAGGACGGCACCTTCTGCTCCCTGGGACACACACTGCCGCTGGGGAGGATGGACGACACCATCAGCTCCCTGGGGTACACACTGCCGCTGGGGAGGAAGGACTGCACCTTCTGCTCCCTGGGGCACACACTGCCGCTGGGGAGGATGGACGACACCATCAGCTCCCTGGGGTACACACTGCCGCTGGGGAGGAAGGACTGCACCTTCTGCTCCCTGGGACACACACTGCCGCTGGGGAGGATGGACGACACCATCAGCTCCCTGGGGTACACACTGCCGCTGGGGAGGAAGGACTGCACCTTCTGCTCCCTGGGACACACACTGCTGCTGGGGAGGAAGGACGACACCTTCTGCTCCCTGGGTTACACACTGCCGCTGGGGAGGACGGACGACACCATCAGCTCCCTGGGGTACACACTGCCGCTGGGGAGGAAGGACGACACCTTCTGCTCCCTGGGTTACACACTGCCGCTGGGGAGGAAGGACTGCACCTTCAGCTCCCTGGGGCTCACACTGCCGCTGGGGAGGACGGACGACACCATCAGCTCCCTGGGGTACACCTTTGAGTCCCCGAAACGCACTCTGCCGCCGGATAGGGCGACCGATACCCTTAGCTGGATCTGCCATGAACCGCAGGTACTCGTCTACCTGGCTCCTTACGAACTGTATGTATTTCTCCTCTGGGTTGGGTCCAAAGTACGCCAGTCGCATGGCAACCTCTCTGTCAAACTCCTCCTGAGTGTAGCTGGGTGCCATGCTTGCTCTGCTGCAGTTGGTTCCTTGTAGATAGGGTCGCTGTACGGGTACTAGCGTTCCCCTCAATTTGTAATCCAGGAATGGTGTGGTCTGTAGCTGTCCCTCTGGTTGTAGGAACGATCCCGCCGCTTGCCACCAATTGTAACGGATCGCCTGGCACCCCGACTGGGTACCTCCGTTGAAGGATGCTCCTAGCGCTCCTGAGGACCTTAAGCACTGCAGCAGACACCACAACCACCAACGCTGAGAAGCATAGAAATCATCTCTAGCATATGAATGCTGTATACAGCCGAATAGGAAAAACCATACGATAGGTTTACACTCCTAGCAGTCAAACTGGAACAGCATACCATGAATCCTTCCCCCCAATAACGAGACGACACATCACTTTGAGGGTAAAACAGGAACTCTGGACTGGCTCATCCAGCCTGGCTTTTATTTCCAACTCACACATACAGGCCACACCCAGGGGGAGGCATAAAATAACCAATGACATAGATGTTACCTCCCACACATCCCCTCCCCTTAGTGTGACACATAATCCCATTATGCATACAGTGTAAAATATACTTTTACACAACTTTCATAACTTTACAACCATACATCACATTCACATAAAAATACATATCCACAATCAATCCATTCAGGGGAACAACATATTAAAAAATGGCATGAATCCGAACAGGGGTTCAAAAGTTACTAAAAGTATCTTTTGTCCCTCCTGGCTGGCAGAAAAACATCCCCACAATGCACCCTGGTTTCCTCCCTTCTGCCTTGGAGTTAATTGGAGAAGTAATCCAATTATCCAGGACTAGACGCAGACTCCATTAACCACATGGTTGCAAAACGACATAAAACACTTAAAAAGCGCGCAGATCCTACTCACACAGTACAATTGCCATGGAGCTAAAGTCTTTCCCATAGTCTTTCATTATATGAATAGGCTCCATGGTATAGCTATCTGGGGTATCACATTCCCATAAAGTCTGGTCCATAGTCCAAAGGCAAGAGGCGGGCAATCAGCCCCCTCCAAGGACACGTGGCGAGGTCGGTTTCGCCACAGGCTCCAGGTGGGACCTAGAAGGGGACAGAGACAACATACAACTCAGGCTGCATAATATAGAACAGAGACAATAAAGGAGAAAACAAAAGAGACCTGGAAGCCTGAGAGGGGCACTCACAGGCAAGGGGTTAACCCTAAGGGAACTACAAAAGTAGTATACATAGAAAGGAGGAGGATGAGTGCCCAAGAGTAATTAATACATAACTTTTAATAAAGCCCTTAAAATCAGAGTGGAGATCACCACCAACAGTGTAACAAACTTGGTAAAAGAGGAACTGTTCAAAAGTTTTCAGTGTCCTCAGAACAAAAATCTATTTGCGCAAAAGACAGATATTTGCCCAAATCGGAGATATGAATACGATTGTATGCATAAGCCTACAAAATAACGGCAGCAGTACAATTAATTATTCATAATGGCATATCTACATAGATACTTAGTACGATCCTTGTATGGTATTTAAACTGATGTGGGGATAGCCACCGTAGAGGTAATAGAGGTTATGAGCATTAGTAAATGAGGAACTGTTCAGAGGTTTTCAGTGTCCTCAATGCTGAAATCTATTAGCGCAAAAGCAATTTTTGCCCAGTAGAGAACTATTTATAAGATTGTATGCTCGTACCTATACGATTATGGCTGCACAAACAATTACTCATACATATTGTCATAAAGGCTAAAGGTGCACGGGTACAGTGTTAATCTCGATAACTAGGTAGTAATGAAAGGCTGAGACCTCCTACATGGAGATCGCTAATCTGCCTACAGCTTTATATAACCCCTAGTTAACAGTGTATCGATATGCTAACAGAGTACATGTTAAACTGCCTTGGATGGTGCCTGGTAGAAGCCTTATGTGTACAAATATGTCGGGGATCAATCCCGGTCATCAGTGAACCCCAACAGCAACAATTGTATGAAGTATGATTAATAACTAACCTTTAGTATAATGTTTAAGTTAGATATGTGGATCGCCACCATAACAGTAATACATAAAGTACAGGAGGAACTGTTCAGAAGTTTTCAGTGTCCTCAGTATAAAAGTCTATTGTGCAAAAACAATAATTGCTCAAATCACTAGGCGACTTTAGATGGTGCCTAGTAGAAAATCTTATAAGTAAATATATACCGGGATAGGTCACGATTGACAAAAACTCCCAGTGACAACAATTATAAGTGCATAAAATAAACAGACTAACAACTAAGTGGGAGGGACATGTATACAGAACCGGCAGGATAGCCTATGAACAGTGAGATGGTATGGCTAGTTCGTAACCGAAACAACTTAGCCGTGGGTTCTTGTCCCTACAACAAAAAGCTGGAAGTCAGCTCGAGAGCCAGATGCCACATAAACCGTGGTACGGAGAGGTAAGGTGTAGCAATAAATGGCAGTGGCAGTGGATCATCGAGAAACCCCTGACGCGCGCGTTTCGCCCGCAGCTCATCAGAGGGGAGCCGATGTGCGGGAACTGAACCGATATTTAAAGGTAGGTAACGAGGATTCATTGGTGGAGTCCCCGGATACGTCATACGTGATTAGCCTATCATGATCCGGCTACGGAGTGATGTAGCTGTAATGGTCCGGCTACGGAATAATGAAACTGAAATGGGGTTAGAGACCAATTAACCCCTTGGAGGAAACACTAATAAGAAACTTGGAGCACGGAACAAGACAACATTTATGCCCCGAGAGACAAATGAACCCGGGCATATCGTTGTTTCTGTGGCTTATCGTATATATTTGATAGTCCATTCTGGGTAAAAGTGTAGAGAGTGAACAATATTGCTGCTTGTATAGTAGAAAACAGATGCCCAGACCCAAAGCTTAAGTAGGTGTGACTGGTACAAATACAAATGAGCTCATGTATGGAGAAGATCAAATGATAGTGTTTTTAATATGTATCAGTTATAGCTAGATAGCTGTCGGGCATATGATGGATATGTGAGTGTATCGATGGAAACATATCAGAAAGGTGCCCGACCCAATGGTCACAGGTATTGTCCTATTTAAGTAGTCTGTGACTACTCAATTAGACGATCCGTAGTGTGCAGAACTTAAACCCTAAGCAAAAGATTGGGGTATGGAGAACCAGGCAAACTAGTGGATAAATGGGGTAAAATTAAATTCTTCGTTCATACCACCTGGGGTTAAAGTTCTGAACTCATAGATCCATTTGGATTCTTTTTGGAGGAGAGTTAAATTAAAATTCCCTTTCCTAGAGTTCAGAGGGATTTTCTCTAGGGCTTGAAAGGACAAATGGTTGGAATTGCCATCATGAAAGTGGCGAACATGGTTCGCTACAGGAGTACTTAGATTGGGATTTGTGACAGAGTTAACATGCTGGAGGATACGTCTCCTAAATTCCTGATACGTTTTCCCAATGTATTGGGTACCGCATGAACATGTTATCACATAGACGACCCGAGTGGTGCTGCAGTTAATAAAATGTTTCACTTTATATTCTTTTGAAGTTTGGCTGCATATTACTACTTTTGAGGTTTTAATAAATTGGCACGCCTTACAGTGGCCACATTTATGAGTCCCCATTGGAGCAGTCAGCCAATTTTTTGAAGGGGTTTTTCTTTCCAGATGGCTGTGTACCAATAGGTCTCTTAGATTCCTTGATCTACGTGCCGTGATGTTTGGGTAAGGAACTAAGTTGGTATCTAGATCCTTATCATATTGCAAGATAGGCCAGTGTCGAGTAAAGATGTCCTTAATAGGTTGCCAATTGGCATCAAACGTTCCAATGCATCTGATCATTTTGTTTGTGGAAGTTGGTCTAGTTGACCTGAGGCTGGTACTTCTTTCTTGTGTAAGAGCTCTTTGGAAAGCTTTTTTAAGGATCCGGTTAGGATATCCTTTATTTTTAAACCGGATTCGTAATTTGTTGGCCTCAGATCGAAAGGACTCGTCACTGGAGCAGTTTCTTCTTGCTCGCAAGTACTGGCCATATGGAATCCCGGCCTTGAGTCGGTGCGGATGAAAACTTTGCCAATGTAGGAGGCTGTTTGATGCAGTACTTTTCCTAAAGAGCTCCGTGTCAACTGTTCCATCTAAATGTAGTAGAAGCCTGAGATCTAGGAATTCCAACTGTGTCTCATGAATTACATATGTCAGTTTGAGTCCAATTTGATTGTCATTCAACTCATTAACCATGTTAGTGAAAGTTGGAATAGAGCCAGTCCAGAACACCAGGATATCGTCGATGTATCTAATCCACTTGTGGATATACTGATGATATTGGCAGATATCTTTAAGTGTTGTCTCTTCCCACCACCCTAAATATAAGTTTGCATAGCTGGGAGCACAAGCTGTGCCCATCGCACTGCCAACTAGTTGCAAGTAGTAGGTGCTGTCAAAAACAAAATAATTATGGGTTAAGATGAACTCCAAGATTTCTAGTATGAATTTGATTTGATCAGAGTTGAATTTACTGGATTTGAGTAGAAAATAGGATGTGGCATGCAAGCCTATTTCATGTGGGATGTTGTTGTATAACGATACAACATCCAAACTTTCGAGTAGAGTGTAAGGTGGAACCACTAGGTTTTCCAACATTAATAGCGCTTGTTTGGTGTCCTGAACGTGTGATTCTAAATTGATGACAAAGGGATGAAGTAATTTCTCAATGAACTTGCTTGCTTTTTCCGTCAGGGAGTTGTTACCGGAAATAATTGGTCTACCAGGAGGATTAGTGAGACATTTGTGGACCTTCGGAAGGCAGTAGAAAGTTGAGATGGTTGGATAGTTGTTGGGAATCATAAATTGGAATTCTTCCTTCGTAAGTATGTTCATTTCTAGTGCTCTAGTTAACTTAGTTCTTAGTTCTGTAAGGAACACGCTGGTTGGATCCTGAGAGAGTGCTCTGTACTGGTTAGTATCTTTCAGGTGTTCCATACACATGTCCAGATACATTGTTTGATCCATCAGCACTATATTCCCTCCTTTGTCGGACGGTTTTATAATTAGGTCTTTGTTGGCAGTGAGTTCCCTCAATGCTTCCCGTTCTACTCTGGTCAAGTTATCCCTAATTTTCTCAGGTGGTGGAAGTGATTCTAAACATTTGGTCGTCATCTGGACAAATAAGTCCACACTTGATATTTCTTTGAAGTTAGGGGTGTACCAGCTCAGAGGTTTGCAGTTAGTAAGAGGCTGTTTGTCATCTTGTTCTTCAAGGAGGGACACCATTGTTTTGAGGTCTTGATATTCTTCGTAGGTGAGGCCCAAATCTTTGGCTAATTTGATGTCTTTTCTTTTATGTGTGACACTCAAAGCCAATTTTCGTCCAAAGAGATTGGTGTCTTTCACCCAGTCGAATTTGTTGGTAGTGGGAGATGGAACAAAGGACAAACCTTTGTTAAGCAGGGATTTATGCTTGATTTCTAGATTAAATGTGGATACATTTATGATCAGGTTATCATCCATTGTATTGTAGTTCATTGATTTTTGTATCCCTCCTTGTTTATTTTGTACCCCCATCTTTTCCTGTCTCTGAGTTTGCCCCGTTGGGGTTGGGGCCAGTCCTGGTCTAAAAAAGACGCTCCTGTTTGAGAAGGTATAAAGGGGTTCGGTGTGTTGCTGACTGAATCTGAGGTGTGGGAGGGTTGGGTGTCTGGAAAGGATACCGTTTTATCGGCTGGTTTCAAAATACTTTTCCTTTGTTGGTAGTTGTAAGTGGTTCTAGTGTTACTTCTTCCTCGCTTTTGGGAGCTAGAGTCAGAATTAGACCAGTCACTGTCATCTGATGTAGAGTTATTTTTGCTACTGAATCTCTTCCTGTAATTATATCTTGGCCTAAAGATAGTGCCCTCCTTGAAATCCTTGTGATCTCGTTGATACTTCAAGTGTTTTTTTTCCCTGATATGTTTCTTAAAGCTGTCCAAATTATTATTTAGTTTCGTCTCCATAGATTTAAAGTCAGAATGAGTATAAAAAGGCTTTAATATTCTTAATTTCAGTTTGAAGGTTCTGATTGACAGTTTCAAGATGGGATTTGTAACGGACCGTTTCACTTACAAGAGGATAAAACCCAGTTTAGGCGATAATCCCCTTTCCAGATGCACAGGCAGCTACGGCAAACACCATTCTCCCGACTGGAACCACACGAACACTGGGACAGCTGAACAAGAAAAGCAGACATCGGCTTACACTCCTGGCAGTCAGCAAACAATCCCATTCCCCCAAAGACCGAGACGACACATCGCTTTGAGGGTTAAGCAAGAACTCTAGACTGGGACACCCAGTCTGGCTTTTATTTCCAACTCACACATACAGGCCACACCCAGGGGGAGGCATAAAAGAACCAATGACATAGATGTTACCTCCCACACATCCCCTCCCCTTAGTGTGACACATAATCCCATTATGCATACAGAGTAAAATATACTTTTACACAACTTTCATAACTTTAAAACCATACATCACATTCACATAAAAATACATATCCACAATCAATCCATTCAGGGGAACAACATATTAAAAAATGGCATGGATCCGACCAGGGGTTTAAAAGTTACTAAAAGTATCTTTTGGGCCTTGGCTTGCAGCATGGCACAATCTGGCCCAAACAGAAGTAAAACATCCCTCACAATGCATCCCGGCTTCCTCCCTTCTGCCCTGGAGATAATTGGAGAAGTAATCCAATTATCTAGGACTAGAGTCAGACTCCATTAACCACATGGTTGCAAAAAGACAGTAAAAGACATAAAATTACATACTGATACATTTAACACATAAAACACACATTTCTACATATCCCCAGTTTAACTGAACACATAAATACCTACATAATATTTAAGACAGTATTACTGTGATATGTTACAAAGTCTTAAAGGGACATTAGTCCCAAAAGTCCCAATATGTCCATCGCTGATTTTAAAGGGCCAGTAGCAGCAATATAAATTATTACATGCCCAAATATAGTGTTTATAGAGCAATATGTCCATGGGCCGTAGTCGCAGGGCAGGAGGCTAGCAGCCAGGCCTCTCCAGTTCACAGTGGCGAAGCTGGTTTCGCCACAGGATTCTTCTAACTTGATTAGAAATTCCATTAATCTAATAGAACTGTCAATTAGAATGTTGTTCCATTCTTGGATTTGGATATCGGTTTTAACTTTTTCTGGTCTTGAAATGTCGGACCTAAGCCCTCTGGGGACTAACTTGTCCTCGACATATTTGCGTAGGCTCGTGATTTCCCAATGTCCTTTAATCTGTTGTTTGTATAAATTTTGGATATCAAAGAAACTATCATTGATATCATTTGTATTGTGTTTGATTAAAGGTTCAAGGGAAAATACATTGTCAATGTCTATAGTGCTTAGATTAGGATTAATGACATTACTCAGATAGGAGGTCATATCACAGTGATTGTGCTGATTGCTTCCGAAAAAATGGGTATTGAAACCCTGTATGCTGTTTTTGCACAATAGACTTTTATACCGAGGACACTGAAAACTTCTGAACAGTTCCTCCTGTACTTAATGTATTACTGTTATGGTGGCGATCCACATATCTAACTTAAACATTATACTAAAGGTTAGTTATTAATCATACTTCATACAATTGTTGCTGTTGGGGTTCACTGATGACCGGGATTGGTCCCCGACATATTTGTACACATAAGGCTTCTACCAGGCACCATCCAAGGCAGTTTAACATGTACTCTGTTAGCATATCGATACACTGTTAACTAGGGGTTATATAAAGCTGTAGGCAGATTAGCGATCTCCATGTAGGAGGTCTCAGCCTTTCATTACTACCTAGTTATCAAGATTAACACTGTACCCGTGCACCTTTAGCCTTTATGACAATATGTATGAGTAATTGTTTGTGCAGCCATAATCGTATAGGTACGAGCATACAATCTTATAAATAGTTCTCTACTGGGCAAAAATTGCTTTTGCGCTAATAGATTTTAGCATTGAGGACACTGAAAACCTCTGAACAGTTCCTCATTTACTAATGCTCATAACCTCTATTACCTCTACGGTGGCTATCCACACATCAGTTTAAATACCATACAAGGATCATACTAAGTATCTATGTAGATATGCCATTATGAATAATTAATTGTACTGCTGCCGTTATTTTGTAGGCTTATGCATACAATCGTATTCATATCTCCGATTTGGGCAAATATCTGTCTTTTGCGCAAATAGATTTTTGTTCTGAGGACACTGAAAACTTTTGAACAGTTCCTCTTTTACAAAGTTTGTTACACTGTTGGTCGTGATCTCCACTCTGATTTTAAGGGCTTTATTAAAAGTTATGTATTAATTACTCTTGGGCACTCATCCGTAGAACAGAGACAAGATGCACATGAGTACAAACTAGTACAGATTATGCGCCACACAGAAGACCTTGACAATCGAGGCAGAAGAAATAACCTCCATGACAGAGGTGTACCGGAGGCACAAGGGGACTCAGAAAATGTTAAGGACATTCTCCAAACCCTATTTAATAACATACTGCAACGTGCCCCAGATACCCCGATATTGCTGGACAGGGCGCACAGAGCAGCGAGACCCAGAGGATTACCACAAGAGACCTCCAGGGACATAGTATGCAGAATCCACTACTATACCCTAAAAGAGGACATACTGAAGCAGGCAAGAAACTCACCTGCCTTGACCATCTTTGCTACACAAATCCAGATACTACCCGACCTGGCATGGCAAACGCTCCAGGGGAGGAGAGCCCTGAGGCCTATTGTCCAAGCTCTACAGGCCAAAGAAATTCACTATCGCTGGGGCTACCTTTTCTCCCTAACCGCCTTGCACCAGAGCAGCATTGCAACGATACAAGATGTGCCAGATTTCATAAAAGCGTTTGATCTTCCACAAATGAGGTCCAGGACTGGTATGACCCCTGGTCAAAAGGAGCTATACAAGCCCTACCACAGCGATCACGATGGAGAGGAACAGCGGACAGAAGGAGGACACCCGGGAAAAGGCTTCCTTTCACACCAGCTTCCAGACCACGGGCGGTGGGATGAGACACCTGAATTGGACACTCTATACCATGAACTTATGAACTATTCGATACTCAGCCACAAAGACATCCACCAAATGAGGGGCCTATCTCACCCCAGAGACTATTTCATTTTCCTAGATGGATGTCCCAAGACTAAGATAGGGACTTAATACAACCTCGAGTGGAACGGCATCAGATGGCGCTTACACCTGAAGGCGCAAGTATTATATCCTTCACCAGATGTTAAACTATGGGAAACAGGCACATATAGTTCCCCACACATCAATGCAGGGTGACCAATATAGTACTGAATTTACTAGGAATGGGGGGGAACGGGTCCAATAGGGAAAGAACAGAGGGGTAAGGGGGGACAAATTTTCTTCTATTTCTGTTACTTCAACAACAAAAAGAAGAAAGAAAAAAAATATTATTAATCAAAATAATTTAGAATCAAAGTTAAGTTAAAATCTGGGAGAACCGGGGCGGAGCCTGACTGCTGGAGTGGACGGTCGCATGCTGCCCGAGCTCCGGGCCCAAAACCAGCAAATCGTTGATTAACCACCCAAAACTAACTGCACAAGGCTCCACTCACCTACTGGGCACTCGTACATAGCCCGGGGACGCGGTGCATGAAGTAAGTCCGCCAGCGGTCAGCAGCTCCACGATGGTGCAAACATGCGGCCTATGGGAGGCCAAGGCGGGGGGAGAGGGCCGCTTTCCTTGCACTCAGGCCGACCATGGAGGCCACAATCACTCCCACCCTCCCCCTATGGACCGGCGGGGGTCATCCCGGTCCCCCATAAGGTGCAGACATACTCACCCCATCCTAGCCAGAGGGGCCCAGCAGAGCCGGACTCCGACATGGAGGGAGCCAAGATGGCCACCGAACCGAGGCTTATCTCACTCCAAACCCCCAAGCTGTGGGCCACCCGGGAAGATGGTATTGCCAAGGCCTTTGATGCATTCTGGGCCAAATACCGAGAAATAACCTTACAGAGCGACGTACAGGGTGCCACTGCAGCACTAACCCAAAGCAAAATACGAACAGACAAGAACCTAGGCCAGGCGGACCTCAAGCAAGCCACAGGGAGGCTGGAGGGAAAGCGGAGGCAACGCAACAGGCAGCTGGCCACTCGGGACCTGACCTGGCCTCATCCACCAAAACAAGCTCAGCCTGCCAACACCCGCACTCCTCACCGCAACCCGAGAAAGAAATCTAGAGCACAGAGGCCTATCTACATGCACGCAATTCACGGTGCAGTACCACGAAAGCACCGGGACGGACATCAGCACCGTCTACCCAGATACATACCAAGAAACGCGGGACAACCGTCACGGTGGAACAGGCACAATAAGTCTACACCTCACCGCAATGGCCCTCTCATGTGTAGCGGACTGCTCCAAAATCGGCCATCCGAACACACTATGCCACAACGCAACCCATCTGCTCCAGTGGCCTGTTACCCTTTCCACTGCGGGCACGAGACTCACGACAGGTGCACTCAAGACTCGGTTAAGGGACAGCCTCTTTGTGTGTTGCAGCGCCTACTTACCTGTGCAAGTACCTGGTCCGGGGAGTGGGACCCTGGCGGGGATGCCGAGGAGGGCAGGAACGGGTCCTACACAACTTGAACAGGCTTCTGGGCCCACACCCCATGCCTGCTGCTTGGCTGCGACACCCATGGCCGTACTAGGCATACTGTCTGCAACACTTATGGGACTTAACTAATACGGTGAAACAGCATACTTACCACAGCATAATTTATGATGTGCATATCACCTTTATACTCACCTGGTTGTATGTACCAACTCATGTTTTCTCTCTTCGTTTATACTTTTGATTTTTTTTTTTTTAACTTAGCCATGCTAGTTTTAGTTACCTAAGCCTTGGCAGGGCAGTATGAGTATAAGTGGCTAGCCAAATCTTTAAGGATCAATGCCAGACATGTAAGCCATTTTACATAATTGAGTCTCAGGCCTTCATTATCCAGGCTGTTATTAATAGGTTTTAAGCTTCAGTCTATACCATGCGTACATCTAGCGTATTCTATGTTTTTTTTTTTGTTTTTTTGTTTCTTAATAAGCTCAGCACGAGACTTGCATATCTCACAATAAGCAACAGTGAGCTTATATATGATAAATAGTAATATGCATACACATTAAGCTAATGCGTTCACACTACTATTGTCTCAAACTTCAGTTTAACACGAACGTAAATGGCTTGATTTATTTATTTTTATTTATTATTTTCATTTTCTTTTTTTTTTTTATTTTATACTTCATAATTGCTAAGCGACAATTATACTTAAAAACGCGCAGTTAATCGACTATATAAATCCTATAACTAGATCTGTTTTATGCATGTCTAACCTAACGTGTTTTATCACAAAAACAATGTTTAAGAGCTTGCTATCTTCATATAATATAAAAATGTGCCGTCTTCACTGCCACACTGTGAAATGTTATGGAAATGCTTGTAGAAGCTGTTGTGGCTCTACACGCTTGTTGTCAATCTATGCACAAGAAAAATAAAGAATTTTAAAAAAAAGAAAAAAAATCTGGGAGAACCCTACCGGGTCATCGCCTACACACTGTGGGATATTGATAAGCTCGGTAAGGGTAAAGGGGGGATAGCATTTATATTTCTTCATACAATAGCATCACAGAAATAATGCTTATTTGATGTACATATTATGTGAATTGCTCATCCATGATAAAAAAAAAAAGACACGTACGTGGAATTTCACTAGGAAAATAACCATTAGACCCAATTACATTACTTACGGCGCTTGGCGGTGCCAGAACACAAGTGTAATTACGAACGGTTGCAGAGAACCGTAACACAAGCTAACATACCAACAGGAAAACACGATTGGAAGCCACAATTCATTCTTTGATCTCACGAAATAACATACTTAACACCCCAAGTAACCGAATAAGGTTACGAGCGATGTACTAACATCTTTTACACTATCGGATACATTCTCCTGACTCAGCTACTAAGGCTGACGGCGAAAGAAACTAAGCACCGACTCCTGTATAGTCAGTGAAGATACTAACTATAATACGTGATTTCGAGACCAAGAAGTCACATTTTTATAAGTTCATTGTTAAAAAGTTATACTACTTTTCAGTTTAGTTATTTTGTTGTTTATTTACTTTACATCGCACGCACCGCCAGGCACCTACGCCTCACTGTTACTTGACACTAACCATGGACACAAGAGATACCGCCATGGCTTCTTCCAGAAAACATTCACCTACCATAGATGCTATAAAAATACTCTCATACAATGTCCAGGGACTAAACTCTCCCGAAAAGAGAAACATGGCACTTAGGGATTTCCATAGAGTACAAGCAGATGTAGTATTCGTGCAAGAAACGCACTTTAAAGGACCTGCGGCACCTAAACTATCCAACAGGCAGTACCCCCACACATATTACAACAATTTTACACATAGCAAATCTCGCGGGGTTGCAATTTTGATAGGGGCCAAGATACCATTTGTATACCGCCAACACTATGAGGATGAATCAGGCCGATACGTTATTCTACAGGGATTGATTAGCAATTTTCCTGTCACCATGGTCAATATTTATCTTCCTAACACACAACAATGTCACACCTTCCGTAGAATATTAAACAAAGTCCAACAACTCACCCCAGGGACCTTAATTATAGGGCGCGACTTTAACGTATCTATAGATGCCCAAAAGGACAGCACTGCAAGACACCCTAACCATCTACAACCAACCAGAACACAAATCAATCGACTACTACACAGCCATCAACTAGTAGACTGTTGGAGAGCACTCCATCCCACCACAAAAGACAACACATTTTACTCCAGACCGGCCTCGACCTACACAAGAATAGACTTTTTCACTAGTAACCTCGGCATCAACCGGCAATATCACCTGGTCCGATCATGCCCCAGTCCATATACAACTAAAAATTCCCTCCCTGGCTCAGGGTAAAGGCCAGTGGAAACTAAACACCACCATTTTACATGACGCAACAGCGAAACAGGCCATTGCCAAAACCATCTCCCAATACTTCCAAGACAATACCACACAAGACACAGCCCCCTTCCTCCAGTGGGAAGCACATAAATGTGTGGTAAGAGGGGAACTAATAAAATGGGGATCCTTTCTTAAAAAAATGAAAATTAAGAGACAGACAGAGTTACTGACGGACATAAAAAACTTGGAAGAGGCACATAAGAAAACCATGTCTGAGTCTGATCACCGAAAACTTCTATCCCTTAGGTCTGAACTAACCATTTTGCTACAATAAAAAGCTAAAAAATCACTGGTGTGGACTAAACAATTATTTTATGCCCAAGGGAATAGGTGTGGAAAACTCCTAGCCAACGCACTAAAGCATAGGCAGGAGAGAACGTACATTCCCCAGATTAAAACAGCAAATAACAACATAGTACAATCAAACGAAGAGATAGCAAAAACATTTAGGGAGTTCTACCACTCACTATATAATATAACGAAGACTTCACAGCACAAGGACATGATCAAGGTGTACCTAATTGTTAAATTTGCCAAAGTACTACCCCAAGCACTGACCAGGTCCCTAGATGAGCCTTTCACTCTCAATGAGCTCATGTGCGCGGTCAAAACCACCCCTTCGGGCAAAAGTCCAGGCCCAGATGGCTACTCGGCTACGTACTATAAAACGTATCTGAAGGAACTAGGCCAACACCTACTAGATGCAATTAATTCCATAGGCCCAGACAAACCCATTCCCAAACCAAGCCTGGAAGCCAATATCACCCTTCTCCACAAGACCGGGAAGAACCCTGATATGTGCGGCAATTACAGACCAATCTCGTTAATTAATGTAGATATAAAAATATTTACAAAAATACTGGCACTACGATTAAAACCTATGCTCCCAACCTTAATCCACCCTGCTCAGGCGGGATTTGTCCCCTCCAGGGAAGCCAAAGATAATACTACAAAGATCATTGATCATTGATAATACTACAAAGATGGAGCTCATGGAAATAAAGCCCCTTCCATTATGTTAGCTATTGACGCCGAAAAAGCGTTCGACAGGGTGGACTGGAGCTTTCTCCTGTCGACGCTGGAGACACTAGGCTTTGGAAAAAGGTGGATGCAGTGGATCCAAACAATCTACTCTCACCCTTCGGCAAGGCTAAAAATCAATGGAATACTGTCCAATCCCTTCCAAATAACAAACGTCACGAGACAGGGGTGCCCCCTGTCTCCGTTGCTATTCATTCTGGGATTGGAACCTCTGCTGAATGCGGTAAGGAACAGGCCGGGTGTGGAGGGAATAACGGTGGGTAAACACCAGTACAAAGTATCTGCATTCGCAGACGATTTATTATTTACACTCACTAACCCCCTCACGTCCCTCCCCACACTGTTAAACCTCTTGGACGAATACAGTGCCCTATCCAACTTCAAGATAAATGTAGACAAATGTGAAATACTGAACCTTACATTACCAGATAAAGACAAAGCATGACTACAAACACGATATGAATTTCAATGGGCAACAAAGTCCATCAAATATTTAGGAGTCAATATAACTTCCCACAATAAGCTATTATATGGAGCTAATTTTCCATAAATCTTAGGAGCTGTCAGTGCGGACCTGGAAACCTGTCAGTGCGGACCTGGAAACTTCAGATGGTTTGGGAGGGTAAATATTCTAAAAATGAATATACTCCCAAGACTGCTATATCTATTGAACACTCTCCCCATCGCCATCCCACGTACCTTTTTTAAGAAGATTCAGTCATTATTTACACAATTTATATGGGCCAAAAGACACCCAAGAATAAGATATAATATACTCACTGGACCTAAGGAGATAGGGGGGGTGGGCCTGCCGGACATCTGGCTGTACTACCAGGCGATACATGTAGGCCGTATTATAGACTGGTCCTACCAAAATGCTTCCAAATTGTGGGTCACAATAGAACAAGCTCAGATAGGTGAATCATTGAAGACAATACCATGGCTTCTGACATCAGACAATGACTGGACGACACCACCACACCCAACGGTGACACCAACCATACAATTTTGGAAAAAAGTACACAATTTCCCAGACATAGCTCCAACACCGTCTCCAAAATACCCTATAACAAACAACCCCCTTTTCATAGCGGGGAAAAGAGGTTTACAACTGACACCACAGGGAGGTGAACAAAAGAAGGCAAATATAACACTGGACAAGGTGGTGAAAGAGGGGGGACTAACATCAATTACACTACTGACAGAAGGGAAGGACCCAATACTCATTCAGAGATTTCAATATGAACAAATGCAACATTTCTTGACTGCGCAGGGCTTATTAAATTGGACCACAAGAGACAGGACCAAACTTGAACTACTATGCTCAGGAGAAAAAACGCCCTCTAAGATGACATCCCTTTGCTATAAACTTTTACAAAACCAGACATATACACAATTACCATACTTAGCAGACTATGGAGGGAACACTTAGACAAAGACTTGGAAGAGGGAGATTGGAAGAATATCTTCCAAACGATCTTTCACGCACACTCTAGCATACCACTAAGGAGATTAATTATAAATTCATTTCCAAGTGGTTTACCACCCCGGTAGATATACACAGATTCAACTCCAAATCATCACCCATATGTTGGAGATGCAACTCAGATAAATTCACCTTCCAACACATATGGTGGTCATGCAGTGCAGTATCGGGCTTCTGGAAAGAAGTCTGGAATACTGTCAATCTAGTGATAGACACGTCCATACCTTTCAACCCAGAGGCACTTCTCCTATACCACTTCAAAATACCACACCGTAAATTCAAACACTCCCTCGTCTACTTTATGCTGACAGTGGCAAAAAGCTTAATAGTGAATCACTGGAAATCGGCGACTCTGCCCTCTAAAAAAGATTGGTATCTAAAAATAGAACATTTCCATGAGATGGAGGAACTCAGATGGGGATCTCTAGACAAATATCACAGATACAAAGACATATGGCAACCCTGGAAAGAATTTCTGAGAGGAAGACAGGCTTTAGACTAAAAACCATCACATCCGGCCGGAGGTAGGGAAGCAAATCAGAAAGGGGACAGGGAATAATGCTGGGAAGTAGAGTGAGGACCATGAGATGTTTACTCCTCCTTTTCCCAACAATTAAACTACCTAGACATAACAGGCTTAGGACAAGGTGATACCCAGAACAAACATAACATAATTCTTTTGATACAAAATAAATCACACACACACAGGAATCGAAGGAAAATGATGAATGTTTACCTTGACTAATATGAAAGTATTGTGAAATCTAGGCCAAATACAACGGTTACTGATAAAGTACTACCTGTATACAATGTTGCAATGTTGCGATACTTTTTTTTTTCTAATACTATGTCTTTTTTTTTTCTGTTACACTGTTATAATGCAATGTTATACTAGGTTTTTGAAATATGGAGAAATACATACAAAAAGGAAAATCCAATAAAAATAAAATATATAAAAAAAATAAAAAAGTTTTTTAGAGGTATGGCAACATACCCAGGTATTTTTCTGTCCTTATGCTGTTCAAGCTGTGAACAAAGGAGGGAATTGATGGAATGGTTTTATATTTAGGCTTTTTTATTTAATATGTTAGTGAATAAACCCCTAGACTAAGTTTAGAAGTTTTAGCATAGTAAGCTTTTTGGTTGTTTACAAATTTGGACTGTGACAAAGTGCCCTTCGCCACTTGGGCCTGGAAAGGACTGCTTGCCCGCCTCTTGCCCTGTGACTATGGACCCTGGGAGATTTGGCCTGTTCAATTTAGTATGATAGGAGTTATGTATTTTTGTATCATTTTGTGTTTTACTGGTAACGTGCTCAATGGTGTCTGCCTCTATCCCTGGATATAATTGGATTATTTTCCCCATTGTCTCCAGGATAGAGGGCTCTGTAAAACCGGTTTGGGCCAGATAGCCATGCTGCCAGCCAGGCCCAAAAGATACTTTACTAACTTCTGAACCCCTGGTCTGATCCATGCCATTTTTTAATATGTTGTTCCCCTGAATGGATTGATTGTGGATATGTATTTTTATGTGATGTATATTTTAGAAGTTATGAATATGCTGTAAAAAATATATTTTTCCTGCCTGTGATAAATTACATTAACCCATTGTGTTCAGTAATTATATCACAGGCAGAGGGGATGATTTTATGTGTTTGTGCTGGGTGTGCCTTCTGTTTTACTGTACGGGATTGGTTACATGTTGTCCCTCCCTGTGGGATGTCCCCTTGCATGGGGACTTGCATAAAAGTCTGTGTGTGTTAATTAAAGTCAGATCATCTTGAACCTTTCTTGAAGCCTTGGCTCATGCTTGGGGGATGGGATAACTACACTTTGGGGATTGCTATAATCACATACTCCCCAGAGTCAGCTCTTGCAAGAGCTTGATTTGTTCCTGCTACGCTCTCTGAATTTAGGAGAGGGTCACCCACTGAGAGCTGGATCTTGGTCGTGGATCCAGGGTGGGTGGAGACGGCGAGACCCTGGCGCAGCTGTATCGCTGGAAGTGGGGTCTGCAGTGCTGATGGTGTCGATTGGAGTGCTTGGAGTCCTCAGCGAGCACTAGGAGCATCAATTGGCGGAGGTACTCAGTTGGAGTGCCAGCGTTCCGTCACATGGACTTTACACCTTCTTTTCTAAATCCTAACCCCTTACTAAAGTTTGCATAGTGTGACGAGAGCAATCTCTGGAAGGGGAAGATCTACTAAACAGTGGTTTAACCCATTTATGCATGGGGGTGCCGTTACACATAGTAACATCAGTAAAGTCCTTATTAAACACCCTTCATACTGCTGATCTAGCTAATAACAGCGGGAAAGTCCAAAACTCATCTCCCCCCTTTTACTACCCTCTCTATACATTAAGACCAGGTGTAACTGTAGCAGTTACCCCGTGTAGCAGAGAGGTTTCAACCGCTAGAGGGTGTCCTTTTCCCGATCAGTGAGGAGGATTCTCAGCATCCAGTCGTGTTCCAAGTGAAGAAGCTCTTACAGGAGCTAGTGTGAATAGCTGTATAGCGGTTACCCCCAATAAGGGACAGGACTCTTGATTGAGGGTGAAGTAGAACTGATGTTTAACCCCTGGAATAAACCAAACTTCTGGAATAAAAGGGAATCATGACATGTCATGTGTCCTTAAGGGGTTAATGGCAGGTGTGACGAAGTGCCCTTCGCCACTTTGTCCTGGAGAAGCCTGCTTGCCAGCCTCCTCCCCTGTTACTATGACTCTTTGATGTATTTGGCTTTAAAACCCTTATTCTACCTTCAGACAGACTATTTATGTAGGTTGCTTTATTTCTCTTATGTTTTAGTCACCCTGTACCCATTATAGGTGCAGGGTGTGTGTAATGTAATTGTTTATAGTGTGTGTGTGTGTGTGTGTGTGTACTGTGACATGTATTGCCTGCTCTCCTGTACTGCTGAGGTTTGCTACCAACTAGGTGGATTTGGCTATGGAGCTTGTCTAGTGCCCTCTGTTGGTAGCAACAGCAATATGCACTACCTGAATAGCAAAACTGGTTCATTTGCATATTTGGGTAGATTTGCATATTGTTAATTCTGCAGGCACGTGACATATTCTCTGTTAAATATTGTCTCCCCAACCCCTTTAAAAATATGCCATTGTGTTATAATTAGTCACTGTATGTTGCCTGCTATGATTTTACTGTTTGTAATTTTATTGAGTTTTCACAGCAATGTTAATGTAATGACCATATGGGCTAGTCCCAAGTAAAATAACATTTTAGACAGTTATTCTTGATCCCTCAAAATGTAGCCTTGTCTCGTTATTGGAGGGAGCTGTTATAATCACTCTGGGGATTGCTATGCTATGCTCTGTTCCTGTTACGCTCTCATTGGATGAGAGGTCTTCCCCACACAGTCATGGATGCTGGAGGTTCATACAGGGTGGAAGGAAGAGGTCTTTCCCACACGGTCCTGGAGGACAGAAGCTGATCCAGGGTGGAAGGAAGACGGCTAGACTCTAGACTCTACGGTGGTTGCGGAGTCTAATGTGGTTGTGGTGTCCGGTGCAGTTCTTGTAGTCCTCGGCGCAAGCTAGGAAGCGTCCATCAACGGAAGGTGTCCATTACAGCAGGTACTCTGCTTTTATGCAGTGCTCCCCTGCAAGGGAGACGCCCACAGGCAATTAGACATTCACCATCCAGATAACGGTTACATCCCACAGATTCCCTCCCCTCTGCTTTGGAGAAAATTGAGTTTCTTACTGTATCTACTCAATTATCTCCAAGCTAAAATTTATACTTTTTGACTTTTTATCACACAGGAACAATATTTTTATGAACCACACAACTTGGGGACAAACATATAAACAGTTCGTACAAATTGGTGCAGTGGTTCCAGAGATATTGAAAAAGTCTCTTTGGACCGACCGCACGCCTGCTTGCCTGCTCAAAACAGTTCCACAGATTCAGGCTGTGTGGTTGGTCTATTTCTGCCTTGAAAATTGACAAAGTCCCATCCGAAGGCGGTGTTTGAATAATCGATTGCACTTCGAATTCTGTCGAAGTGTCGAAGTAAAACGGGGTTAAACTTCTGCGGTGGTCGTTAGTCGAGTGGTAGTCTATTTCTCATGAAAAAGATGACAAAGTCCCATTCGAACGTGTGTTCGAATCTTCGAATGGGATTTAGTCTCCAACGGCGGTGTCGAAGGGTAGGGGAAGGTACAGGTCAGCGGTGTACGTTCAAATGTGTGGCCGATTTCCGTTCCAGGGATTTGACGGCACACACCGCTGACCGTGTTCGACTGCATTAAAATGGCTGCCGCCACGTGTTCGATTGTCTAATGGTGGCCACTTCGACTACTTCGGCTGTATCCGAAGTGCCATATCAAACGTACCCATTCTTTGCACAACACACTTAAAGGGCCAGAAACAGTTTTTGTCTTTAAGTTCAAGGCAAGGTGGATGATGGCAATAAAACAAAAGGTAGAGGTTCCCAGGCAACATGGTAGGTGGTTAATACAACATAGATTGCAGATCCAATGCAAAACAGGGGGATCTGTTACAGTAACTATCTGATTGGATAAATGGTAAAAGCATTGTGGCGAAACATACCTTGCCACTATGTTCTGCTACATCTGGACTATGGCCCCATGTTAAAAACATTTTATTTCTCCCTGCAGAAAGACTTGTTTGTGCATTTCTGCCAGGGTGTTCGTTGACTTCAATTTACTGAACAAACACACGAATGACCAGACCACGTGGGTATGGAGTGTGCAGGCAGTTGATCTCCCAGAAGCTGCGGTTAACCGCAGCTTAATTGATGAAAGCTGAGTGGACGTTGTTCGTATAGCCGAACATGTGGCAGCAACCATCTTAAACTGACGAACGGCCATTGGTGTTCAGCTACAAAACTGTGGAACTAAAAACGGACACTTATATTCACGAACACTGCTGAGCCGCCGACCTCCCTCCTCCTGCATTTATCCAAACGCCGGTCCATTCGGTATTTTCTCTGTGTGAACAGTGCTACCCCAGATAGCTATGCCATGGAGCCTATTCGTATAACGAAAGACTTTGAGAAAGACTTTGGCTCCATGGCGATTAAATTGTATGTATGTGATCTAAGCGCCATTCAGTAATAATGTGTGCTCAGATCTAAGCTATCTGGGGATATGTTGAATGTTTATGTTTTATTCAGTATTTGTGTATTTTTATGTATTTTTGCTAACATGTGTGTAATGGAGTTTTGCCTCTATCCTTGGAGATAATTGGATTACTTCCCAATTATCTCCAGGATAGAGAGGAGGGATTATACTGTACTAGTGGGATTGTTTCACTATGTATGCCTGTGATTGGTCTCTGTGCAATTTGTGTCCCAGTCTTCCACCATTTCCCCTAGGGGAGTGTCCACCTGGTGGAATACCTGCATAAATATCAGGCAGGTAGCCCCAATAAATCAGATCACTGCTTGACCCACAACACAGAGCCTTGTCTCGTTCTTGGGAGGATTTATTGTATGCTGTTCCAGTTCAACTGCTAGGAGTGTAAACCGTTCGTATGGTTTTTCCTGTTTGGCTGTTTGAAGCATTCGTATGGTTTTCTGTTCGGGAGATTTTTGTATGGAGTAGTTGCCTGTGAATCTGGAAGGGAATATCTCCTAAATGGCTTTTTTATGCCTGGGGGTGCTGTTACAAAACTGTTACAGACAAGCATGACGGTGTTCTTTACTATATTTGGCTTCGGTATTTGCATCCTGTACTCTGCTCACGAACGGATTACGTGCACGATTCGTGAAACGAATAACAGAACTCCCGGTCCCTGGCGTGTGCCGCCACTTAACCCCGGTCACCTTTTAAACTACCGAACGGCCGACCACCCTAGGAGGGGAGCGTGTTATCACTTGATTGCCCAGAGAGTTGCGGTCTGATCCAGCAGGGGTACCAAGTGAGCCTTGGAGTGATTCCCTCATTTCCCCACCCGCTGGCACCCATCACAAGTTCCGCAGTACTCTTGTACAGCAGCGTGTACCCCAGGCCAGAAGAAGGTTTGGGCTACCCAGTGCAAGGTACGAGTGGTTCCTAAGTGTCTGGCCAAGGAAATGTTGTGCCCGACCCTAAGAATTTCCCTTCTATATTTGCGGGGTACTACTAACTGGCGCTTTTGGTAAGCGTTCTGTTCTTTCTTTTCCATGACTCGGTATAGTTTATTAGAGTCCCACATAAAAATTTTGTTTTCTAATTCCCCAGCCCCTGTCTCTGCCTTTACCCTGTTTTTTCATAGGGAGGGATCCTCTCTAGTTTCTTTCCCAAACTCCTCTGGAGTGTCCCAAGCTATCGCAGTCTGGGGGTTAGTGTCTTACCTGGTGTGAAGAAATTCCCCTTTTTATTCAATATTTCTTCCTTATCCATTCGGTAGATGTAACTACCGAACAAAGACCACCCCCCTGGCTCATTAAACTTCAAAGTCTGTTTTAATTGAACCCTCTATGTATGTGGCCAGCGTTCGTACTACCAAACGCCACGTGGCTGAGAAAACCGCGGTCATCTTTTATTAGACGAACAAAGGCAGCGGGACTTGGTCGTCGAGTGTCTGGACACCCGACTTCCCGAACACCCGACTTCAAATAAACGAACGCTGGATCTATATGTGCCGATTAGCTAGAAGAGCACTATTCGGTACGTTTGTGCATACGAATGAGGGGAACAACCGCTGCTAGGAGCCAGGGGGATCCATTTGGTACTTTATTCATTTTTTCCCTTTTACTGAAGTGACCGACAAAACCACTCAAAATATTATCCTCGAAATCGGCATAGATAGGGTTGACCTTGTACAGTACCCCCATGTATTCCTCTGGGTGAGTATCTGTGTCCACGCAGTGGAAAGCCAGGGTACGAGATGCTGCAGGGGCTGGCACCGGTGGTGAGCTGTTCCAGGAAGATCTGGGTTGAGTAAGAGGGCAATTGTCCATCAGGTGTCCTGGGGTGTGGCATCTGTGACACTTCTTCTTAGAATTCTCCGAACCATGTCTGGGGGAACCAACATAACAAGTGGGGCCGGGTGGAACAGGTGCCCTAAACTCTGGTCGTGGAGAAGATCTGGATACAAGGGGGCCCAAGACTCCACTTGAGGGTGAGGTTGGGATAACGAAGGGTTTAGTCATCTGTGAGCCGCATATTCATCAGCCAGGCGGGCTGCTTCGGTGAGGGTATGGGGATGTCGACCTTGTACCCACTGGCCCAAGTCCTGTGGCAAGTTATCAAAGAAGTGCTCTAAGAGAAACAGCTGTAGCACCTCCTCCGCAGATACTGCTTGGCAAACCTTGATCCAATGGTGGGCATGTGGGCCCATTCCATGTGGATATCGCATCCTCGCTTCTTAGTGTCCCGGAATTTCTGCCGATATGCCTCATGGGTTATGGCATACTGTTTAAGTAGAGTGTCTTTGACAAGGTGATATTGGGTTACCTCATCCTCTGGGATAGCCCACAAGGCTTCTAAGGTTTTCCCAGATAGCTTGCCAGATAGTATGGTGACCCATTCCTCTGTGGGTAACTAGTGAAGTACGCACTGCCTTTCAAAGTCCGCCAAATAGCCATCAATCTCCCCCTCTACTTCCAGGAACAATCCAAATGCAGCAAGGGTACCTTTCGCTTCTCCGGGGGGGGCAGGAACAAGTGGTTCTGTGGGTGGCTCTGCAGGACGTTGAGCCGTCACCATCCTCAGCTCGTGCTCTCTCCTCTGCTGGGCTTCTGCTCAGAACTCTGCAAAGACCAGCTCGGGTTTGGCCCATAGATTTCCAACCGATTTCGTGCAATCCGGGTAAATTCATCCCCAGACAGCATAGGAGGTTCTGCCATGGTAGAGTTATGATCCAGCTACTGTAGCTCAGCAATCAGCTCCCTTTTAAGTTGGTTGCTGGGAATTCCTCCACGGCTTTCCAGTAGATCCTTGAGGGTTGTCCTTTTTAGCTGATCATATCTGTTTTCCATCTGATCTGCATGCCTCATGGGGTAGAAGGCCATCCCGCCGCTGCCACCAAATGTGACGTTTACCCCTATAGAGTGAGGGTATCTACCGTCTGGACATCCTTCTTCCCATAGCTGGAAAGCTCTGCAGAGTTCCAACCCAATATCCTGAAGCACTAGTGTAACGGCACCCCCAGACATAAAAGGGGTTAAAAGCCATTTAGTAGATCTTCCCTTCCAGAGACACAGGCACAGATACTGTAGACACCAATACAGGGAACCGGAGAAGCATATCAATGCTGTAAACAGCTGAATCGGAACCATACGAATGCTGTTAACAGCTGAATAGAAAAAACAAGACAAATAGGTTTACACTCCTAGCAGTCAAACTGGAACAGCATACAGTAAATCCCCCCAAGAATGAGACAAAGCTCCGTGTTGAGGGTCAAGCAGTGAACAGACAGAGCTGTGGGTTTATTGTTCTTATATACACATTAGTACCACCCACAGGGTTTTGGAAACCAACCAATAAACACTTACAATACACTCAGACACTCCCACACAAAATCCTCCCCTCTGCCTGTCACAATGGGTAATGTAATTATCACAAGCAGAGAAATACAGTTTTTCCACATTATTCAGAACTTTAAAAGTATGCATCACAATTCACTTACATTTTCAGAATGAGCATACTCCAAATACTAACATATGTCAAATTCATCCACATTGGTTCATTGGTTCAAAAGATAGATCGAAGTCCTTTGTGACCAAAGGAAGCATGACTTTTCTGCCCAAAACCAGTTCCACAGAGTCTTCTATCCTGGAGATAATTGAGAAGTAATCCAATTATCTCCAAGGACAGTGACAAAACTCCATTGAACACATGGCAGTAAAATACAGTAAAATACAATAAAATACACAAGGTTACTGCGACAAATCCATCTGTATAGACTTATATTGCTGGTTCGTCTGTTTGCCTTGATTTCATGGATTTCCTGTCCGTATGCCCTTGTTCGTATGTTTCCCCTAATACCGATTGAAACTACCGAACAAACGGCCACCCAGGAGAGGAGTGTGCTGCTCGTTAACTCGTTGACCTCAATTAGAACGTTGCGGTTAACCGCAGACACCTCTCCATTCCATTTGTACGGGTGGTCGTCGTTCGTATGCCGACCATGAGGCGGCGGCCATTTTGGGACACGAGGAGAATCAGCGGTGTTTGGTGCAAATCCTATGGAACTAAAAATGGATACTTTATCTGCCGAACACCGCTGGAAGCTGCCGCCCGCCTTCTATTTCGTTGAGGCGGACGAACACCGGTCAGTTCGGGAGTTTCTATCCTTCGTATGGACTTTACCCAGGTAGCCGTCCCATGGAGTCATTCGTATACCGAAGGACTTATGAAAGACTTGGACTCCATGGTGATTGAACTGTGTACATCGGATCTGAGCGCTATTCGGTAGGAATATGCACTCAGATCCAGGCTATCTGGGGATACGTTACACGAACCATATGCAATCGGTATTTCTGACTTTATGTATTTTATTATGTTTTAAAATGGCGTTGGTCTCTATCCTTGGAGATAATTAGGTTTCTTCCTAATTATCTCCGGGATAGAGAAGAAGGATTTGATAAGGGAATCTTTTAAGCAAACAAAGAAGTTTGAATGACTATCTGTTCCTGTCCAAATTAGAGATGTTTAAATTGCGTATACGCAGAAGTAAATTCACACTGACACACGGAGTTCCGGTTAAAAGCACTTCAGGAGATTTATTGGCATCTGTTAAAAAGCAGGCTTGCAAGCCCTTTTAAAGGCAGAATTACATCATTGAAAGAAATAAAGATACGAGCAAGAAAACATTGTCAATTGGCTAAATTGTAAAGTGGTTAGTTAAATGCCCTCCCTGTTGGGTGTTACGTCTAATGTCATAACTGACGTCATGACGGTCTCCTCCAGGTTTCAGCGCCATCTTTGCTAGCACGAGGGAGCTTACTCGATGGGAGGGGGGCTTTGGCAGCTATCCATAAGGAGTAGCTGGTACCTTAGTCTTTCAAGGTTAGCATCTCGAGGCTTCTTTAGCAATTATACATTCTATCAAGACTATCTGCTACAGTGTTTAATTTAATCAGAAGATTCTAGCATTTTCTGCTGACATGCTGTTTCTACGAACAAAGGAATCTTGTAAAGCTTAAACTATGAGGCCTGAGAGCTGAATATGTGAATATAGTATTAAAGGGGCCCAGTAAGGATTATATAGTTTATAAGGGGCCTAATAATGGTTATAGGTTATAAGGGGTCTAATAATTCTACAACAGTTCCCCCTATAGAGTGTTAATTGCTAAAAAAAAAAAAAAAGATAAACTTTATTTGTTAATATCAGAAGATTTGTTAGCCCAAAGACACATAAAACCCCATGTCCGCTGTAAGGAAACCAAGTTTAGCCAAACCGCGTTCGGTAGTTTCCTCCCGAAAGGTCAGAGCCTAAGGTAGTGAGAGTTCTATTCGGTAGTTACAGGAAACGAAATCCATACGAAATATAACAGCTGCATAAGATAATTCCCTTGTTACAGCATATGAATTCCAAATAACAGTCAGAGTCCAGGTTCAGGATACAAGTAGAACTAACGTTTATTCACATACATGGCTTTTTATGCAGGTCCCCATACAAGGGGACATCCCACAGGGAGGAGTAACATTTATCCAATCCTGAACAGTAAAAATATAAAACACACCCAATACAAACAGGCAGTTCCCTCCCCTAGTCCTGGAGATAATCAGGTCTGATATAGTAACAACCTAATTATCTCCATGCTGAAAAGTCACTGTTTTTCCCCATTTCTGGAACACCCCTTTATACCTGGGGTATCCCCACAAATCTTATGTCCCCTGATAGCCCCGATCTGGGTGACCAACATATCCAAATTTCACCCAGATCGGTTCAGGGGTTCGCAAAACTATGGAAGTCCTTTGTGACCGGTTCACTGTGGGTGGGCTGCCCAAAATAGTTCCAGAGATTCGTGGGGTTTTGCCGGTCACTTTAGAAAAAGGGAAAAAACGAATAAAAGTACCGAATGAATTCCCCTGGCTCCTAGCAGCGATTGTTCCCCTCATTCGTGTGCATATTTGTACCGAATAGCGCTCTTCTAGCTAATCGGTATCACTAGTTCCAGCGTTCGTATGATTGAGACCGGTGTTCGGGAAGTCGAGTGTCCGATTTTAGTTCCAGACACTCGACGACCAAGTCCCGCTGCCTTTGTTTGACGAAAAAAAGATGGCCGCGGTTTTCTCTGCCACGTGGCGTTCGGCAGTACGAACGCTGACCGCACACATAGAGGGTGAAAGTGATGCCGGCTTTGAAGTTAAGTGAGCCAGGGGTGGTCTTTGTTCGGCAGTCCCATCTGCCGAATGAAAATACACAGAAAAAGCAAGAACTATGCAAAAAAATACCGAACAATATAGTAATTTCTTCACACTGCTCCCCTATAAGTCCATAAGTCGGCATACCCGCCTAGACCCTGTCGGGTTGGCTTGGGGATGTCCGAGAAAAGTAGAGGTTTAGGAGTCCAGTTCGGTCTGGCGTGACAAGCCATCCGCATTACCATTTTGTTTGCCGGGCCGGTACTGCATTGTAAAATTATACGGTTGAAGAGCTAGGCTCCACCGTAATAGCCTGGGATTGTCTCCAGCTACCCGGTTAAGCCATACCAGGGGGTTGTGGTCAGTCATAAGGGTAAATGCCCGCCCATACAAATAGGGCTGTAGCTTCTTGAGTGCCCACACGAGGGCCAAGCATTCTTTTTCTACGGTGGCATAGCTGACTTCTCGGGGTAACAGTTTACGGCTGAGGTATGCCACCGGGTGTTCCATGCCGTCTGTTCCCACTTGGCTTAGCACGGCTCCCAGTCCGAACATGGAGGCATCTGTGTGTACAAGAAATTGTTTAGTGTAGTCGGGTGCTGCCAACACAGGAGCCTCACTCAATGCCGCTTTAAGCTTCTGGAAAGCGTCCGTGCACTCTGGGGTCCAGGAAACCTGTTTGGGAAGGGCCTTTTTGGTAAGGTCGGTGAGGGGTTTGGCCAGGGCGCTGTACTCTGGGACAAACTTTCTATAATAACCGGCCGTCCCTAAGAAGGCTAGTACCTGGGTTTTGGTCCGAGGTTGGGGCCAGTTCGCTATCGCCTCTACCTTAGCTGGTTCTGGACGCTGTCTACCGGAGCCCACCCGGTGGCCGAGATACTGTACCTCGGCCAGTCCTACGTGACATTTGTCGGGTTTTAACGTGAGCCCTGCGAGGTGGATTCGTTGGAGTACCCTGGACACATGACCCAGATGGTCTCCCCATGTGCGGCTGTAGACGGCAATATCATCTAGATACGCGCATGCGAAGTCCTGAAACCCCTCCAGGAGCCTATCGGCCATCCTCTGAAATGTAGCCGGGGCATTCTTCATCCCAAAGGGCATAACCTTGAATTGGTATAGCCCGAAAGGGGTGACGAATGCCGACTTGGGGATGGCCGCAGGCTCCAAGGGGATCTGCCAATAACCTTTGCACAGGTCCAGGGTAGTCAAGTAGTTCCCCCCCGCCATACGGTCTAAGAGCTCATCTATTCTGGGCATGGGGTAGGCGTCTGTTATGGTACGATCGTTAAGCCTCCGATAGTCTACACAGAAGCGCGTGGTGCCGTTGCGCTTCGGTACTAGTACTACCGGGGAGGCCCAAGGACTTTGCGAGGGTTCTATTACCCCTAACCGTAACATATCCCTTAACTCGGTGAGCATACTCTCACGCACTGCTTCCGGGATCCGATATGGTTGTTGCCGTAGTGGCGTCTCTCCCTGGGTTTCCACGCGGTGTACCGCAGCGGAGGTATAGCCTGGGGTGGCTGAAAACATCTCTCGGTATCTCTGCAGCAGTTGCGTGGCCTCACCCTTCTCTAGGGGGTTTAAATTTTGACCCAAGCTTACTTGGTCAATAGTACAGGGGGCGGTGTCTAGTAAATCTGGGAGGGGTAGTCCCTCACTATCTTCCGTGGCGGGGGCACACACGGCGCCCACATCCTCTGTTCTCTCAAAATATGGTTTGAGCATATTCACATGGAAGGCTTTGGTCAGCCTTTCATCTGAGCATTTGCTCACAATGTAGGTAGTCTCGCTAATCCGTTCTACTACCTTAAATGGTCCCTGCCATGCTGCTTGCAGCTTATCCTTTTTAACTGGCCTCAAGGCTAATACCTTCTGCCCTAAGTCCAGTACTCTATCTTGGGCTCCCCTATCGTACCATTTCCTCTGGTCCTCCTGGGCCGTCTGCAGGTTCTCCCGAACCGATGCGGTGAGCGCCCGCAGACGGTCCCGGAACTCCAGGACATACTGGACGATAGGGACTCCCCCCTCATCTGTATTGCCCTCCCCGTGTTCCCGTACGAGCTCCAGTGGGCCCCGAACTTTTCTCCCGTACAGGAGTTCGAAGGGGGAAAACCCAGTGGAGGCCTGGGGCACCTCACGGTAGGCAAACAGAAGGTGGGGAAGGAATTTTTCCCAATTCTTGTGGGACTCTGTAAAGGGTTTTAGCATCTGTTTTAGAGTGCCATTGAAACGTTCACAGAGCCCGTTAGTCTGGGGATGATACGGGGCGCTGAACAGGGGTTTCACTCCACAGCTCTGCCACAATTGTTGTGTCAGGGTAGCCGTGAACTGAGTTCCCCGATTGGAAAGGATCTCCTGTGGGAAACCTACTCGGGTGAATATTTGAATAAGGGCCTCTGCCACGGTCTCTGCCTCTATATTGGGGAGGGCGACTGCCTCCGGGTATCTAGTGGCGTAGTCGACCACGGTTAGTATGAATTTTTTGCCCGACTGGCTGGGTCGGCTGAGGGGTCCTATTAAATCTACCGCTACTCGGTGAAAGGGCTGTTCTATAATGGGCAATGGGTGAAGTTTGGCCTTCCGAAGGTCTCCCCTTTTCCCTACCCTTTGGCAGACGTCGCACGTCCTGCAATAATACTTGAGGTCCTGGGTGACCCTGGGCCAGAAGAATGTTTGGGTTAACCTGTCCCTTGTCTTTTTAACCCCTAAATGTCCTGCTAGGGGAATGTCATGACTGAGTTTTAACAACTCAGCCCGGAATTTACGGGGTACAATTAACTGTCTTTTGATGACCTGGGTGGCCTCCTGTCCCACCCCCTCGGTCACTCTATACAGCAACCCCGTATACCACTCAAATTTTTCGTGCGGGTTGTTCCCTGGGGTATTGGCCGCTGCCTTCCTACAACCCTCTAATGTGGGGTCGGTACGCTGCTCTTGTTCAAACCCCTGGGGGGTATCCCAGAAAGGAAAGGGAGGATCGGGTAAGGGGGGTATTTCGACTCTTACCTGGTTTTCCTCAGAGTGCAGCGGAGCCTCCAGTCTGGCTTGAGTTCGGGTGGTAACCGGGTATGCCTCGGCAGGGGGGTCTCGGGCTAGTTGGGAGGTCAAGCATCCCACATCATTTCCCAACAAAACCTCGGCGGGTAGTTCTTGCATAATCCCAACCTCCAGCTGTTTGGACCCCGAACCCCAATCAACAAGGATATTAGCGGTGGGCAGTTTGTGGATAGCGCCCCCAGCCACCCTCACAGCGACTGTGCGTCCGGTGCGAGCTTGCGCTCTGATCGTGTGAGGTTGCACCACAGTCAAAGTAGCCCCAGAGTCTCTCAGAGCCCGGGCCCCCACGCCATCTACGGTAATCCATTGGCGGTGGTGGTCCCGGTTGTCACCCCCAGCTTGAACTGGGTTGACCTCGTGCAACACACTCCACTGTTCTTCTTGGTTAGGGACACTGGTTGTGCTTTCTTGTTGCACACAATGAGCAGCTTCCCTGGGTTGTTGTGGGGGTTGCCTTTCCCAGCTTCCCCGGTTTAAGCGAGGGCACTGATTCTTATAATGTCCTGGTTGCTTGCAATAATGGCACACTGCAGGGGGTCGAGGTGTGTTTGCTGGGTTCGGTGAGGGGTTACTCATGGAGGGTCTAGGAGGGGTAGGGGTTGTTGGAGCCGTGTAATTAGGCTTAAAAGGTGGTCTGCTCACCCCTTGCTCCTTCCTCCTGTTATCCTGGTACTCATCCGCTAGCCTGGCGGCTTCCTCCACAGTTTTTGGTTTTCTATCTTTAACCCAGTCTTTTATGTCCTCTGCAGAGTGATTAAAAAATTGCTCCAGTAACATTAGTTGCAAAGCATCCTCCAGAGTGGTTGCTTGGCAGCCCTTCATCCAATTGCGGGCCGCCCGTTGTAGCCGAAAAGCCCATTCCGTATGGGAATCTCTCCCAGTCTTCCTCAAATCTCTAAACTTTTTCCGGTATGCCTCCGGAGTTACAGCATATCTGGCCAACAAAATGTCTTTTATTTTTTCATAATTATGTATGTCCCCCTCAGGTACTGCTCGCAGCGCCTCGGCTGCTCTACCTGACAATTTACTGCTAATTACTGCAGCCCATTACGTGGAGTCTAATCCCTCCAGTGCACATTGACGTTCAAAGTCTTGCAAGTAACTGTCAATTTCCATCTCATTGTCATTAAACGATTTAAAGGCTGCATAATTTACCTTCTTTGGTATCTCCCCAGTACTTCCCGGGGAGTGCAGTAAATCTCCTTGTGACGGCCTGTCCCGGTCCTCTCGCTCTTTTTGCGCTTATCTGGCTTGTGCCATGACCTGCAAAAGCGCCTCTGCAGTTGGGCTGGGTCCCAATAGACTGATCATCCATCGGATGTCCTTTTGCATCACGGTTTCTTCCTCTTGATCCATATCTGTATTACTGGTACTGTCGCTCTGTATTAATTCTGCAATTAACGTGGCTTTTGTCTTGTTACTTGCCACTCTGCCTCGAGCTTCCAGTAAATCCTTTAGTGTGGTTCTTTTAAGTAGCTGGTACTGCTGAGCCATTCATTCCTTTGCTTGGTTTGCAATGTCCATTCGGGATTCGAATCCCTCCGCTTGCCACCAGTTGTAAGGAAACCAAGTTTAGCCAAACCGCGTTCGGTAGTTTCCTCCCGAAAGGTCAGAGCCTAAGGTAGTGAGAGTTCTATTCGGTAGTTACAGGAAACAAAATCCATACGAAATATAACAGCTGCATAAGATAATTCCCTTGTTACAGCATATGAATTCCAAATAACAGTCAGAGTCCAGGTTCAGGATACAAGTAGAACTAACGTTTATTCACATACATGGCTTTTTATGCAGGTCCCCATACAAGGGGACATCCCACAGGGAGGAGTAACATTTATCCAATCCTGAACAGTAAAAATATAAAACACACCCAATACAAACAGGCAGTTCCCTCCCCTAGTCCTGGAGATAATCAGGTCTGATATAGTAACAACCTAATTATCTCCAGGCTGAAAAGTCACTGTTTTTCCCCATTTCTGGAACACCCCTTTATACCTGGGGTATCCCCACAAATCTTATGTCCCCTGATAGCCCCGATCTGGGTGAGCAACATATCCAAATTTCACCCAGATCGGTTCAGGGGTTCGCAAAAACTATGGAAGTCCTTTGTGACCGGTTCACTGTGGGTGGGCTGCCCAAAATAGTTCCAGAGATTCGTGGGGTTTTGCCGGTCACTTTAGAAAAAGGGAAAAAACGAATAAAAGTACCGAATGAATTCCCCTGGCTCCTAGCAGCGATTGTTCCCCTCATTCGTGTGCATATTTGTACCGAATAGCGCTCTTCTAGCTAATCGGTATCACTAGTTCCAGCGTTCGTATGATTGAGACCGGTGTTCGGGAAGTCGAGTGTCCGATTTTAGTTCCAGACACTCGACGACCAAGTCCCGCTGCCTTTGTTTGACGAAAAAAAGATGGCCGCGGTTTTCTCTGCCACGTGGCGTTCGGCAGTACGAACGCTGACCGCACACATAGAGGGTGAAAGTAATGCCGGCTTTGAAGTTAAGTGAGCCAGGGGTGGTCTTTGTTCGGCAGTCCCATCTGCTGAATGAAAATACACAGAAAAAGCAAGAACTGTGCAAAAAAATACCGAACAATATAGTCATTTCTTCACATCCGCTACTTTGGTGTTAATGCAAAGTGCAAGTCTATCCCTAGTCTGACCCTAGTAGGCTGCAACTCATCCGTCAGTACGGCTCTCGAACACTTCACTCCCATGGGTATCCCACGGTGGCTTGTCCACCACTTCTCCACACGGTAGGCTAACCCATACAGACGGAAGCTGTCCCTTAGCTGTCCCTCCCTAGAACTTCTGCACTTCGTCGTCATAGGGAAGAGTTTGTAGCGGAATGCAGGGCGATGTGAGATCTTGATCACCAATTTCCAGATGAGTAAAGGTTGGTGTCGTTTGGTCTACAGTCTTCTGTAGGAATTTTCTGAGGCATGGGAGGACACAACAAACGAGAAGAGCGAGAACAAAAAGAAAAATTAGTAGAGCCATACCAATATGAACTAAAGCTTTTTGCCAACAGTCATCCAACCAAACCATTTTTCCCAGGGATCTGTCACCCCAGAATTCCTTTTCAACTCTTCTGAGAGTTTATTTAATTTTTCTATGGCCAAAGTGACCTTACCATTAGGGCCTGTGTTTTCTGGAATGTAAGTGCAACAAGTCATGGTGTCGGGTAGTATTTTACATACACCCCCCTTCTCAGCTAAAATCATGTCTAAGGCCAGTCTGTTCTGGAAGGTCATTTGGGATGTGGCTTGTAATTGTTCGGCTAAACCCTGGAGGGCATCCCTGGTATAGTTAACAAAGCGCTGTTGGTTATAATAGATATAATTTATCCAGTTAAGGTTCTTATTGGCAGTGACTATAGTGAAGAGTGATTCAAACCCCACTGCAACGTCATCTCTAGCTTTAAATTCATTAGGTACCCCCCTAGGTACCCCAATGGCATCTATGTAAACATGTGGGTCAAAAACTGCCTTTTACTGGGGTTTCTCGTTTGGCTCTGGCTGAAGTGTGTGTTGGATCATGAGTGTCAGGATGACTATCAGAAATAATGTGGATGGGCATGATGACTTTAACTAAGGTACACTCCCCCCACCACTCAGACTCCAGTCTAGACCTTAACTGTAAGTCCCCACATAACCAGTAAATATCTCCTAGTGACCTAGTATGGTGTTGTAACAGGTACACAGGAACAGTTCTGTAGGTGGCACAATAACCCTTGGAAAAGTTACCCATGAATTTACCGATCCCATCATACATGGTGTAGCAAGTGTAATTACCTTTATAGATTGTAATTCCATCTGGGGGTTTGACACTTCCTACTAGGAGAGGGTACTCTGCTGTCCATGCTTCACAGAGGGATCTGTTAAAATCATAGCGGTAGGCAAAAAGGCTCAAGAAACACTCTTCTATTTCTAAAGGGAGGATTAGGGGAACGGTGCCAAGGTGAGGTCGGGCACCACCACATACATAACATGCGGTTCTGTTATGCTTATTGGCATTATATCTCATCCACTCTAACCACAAATTAATGTCATTAAATCCAGTTTCAGCGGCCATGGTATCTTCAAAAGTAGGGTTAGCAATGGCCATCATGTCTCTAAAGGACTGGATATGTGGTTTCAGCGGATTTGGGACCATATGTACAGCTCCTTGCCACTCTGGAGAGTGACACATATCATTGAGGTAGAAATGTCCTAGTTTGTTATATGAACCCCTTCTCCAGTACATTCCCATTACATATTGACCAGCATCCTCTGAGCCAGGATGTTCAATATTTAACATTAATTTCATAGGTGTACTTCCTCCAGGCTTTCTTAAAGTCATTCTTTGGAGGAGGGATCTACCATGATCATCTACTTTTGATAAAGCACTTTTTGGTTTGTAACCCCAGGCAGGCCCGGTATTCCATCCCGCCGCCCCCCAATGGTCACAATTATGCCCCCACTGGTTATCAACTACACAAATGTAGGGGTCCTTTGCTTGCGGTATGTCTTTATAAATGGCTTGAATCTGTGATTTAGGGAATGGGCAATCTACAATATCACAGTAATCAAAGGTAAAGGTGGCCACACAGGTACATGATGAGTTATACCAGAAGGTGTACCCACTAGCGTCTCTGGTAATGGCCACCTGCTGGGCTTTAAGGAGGCCAATCAAGGGGATTAGGTACCAGAAGTACATGGTTGTGTGGAATTAGCTTCCTCTGGAGCGGGTGTCTTTTTGCAATGGGAAGCGTGGATCCAATGTGGCCTACCAGCCAGCTTGACAGAGGTAGCGGTGATCAGGAGAACTTGGAATGGTCCCTCAAATCTTGGTTCCAGAGTGTGTTTTCGCACAAATTTCTTGACTAGGACCCAATCACCGGGTAGCAGACTGTGGTTGCCTGTGTCAGAATCAGGATCTGGAATTGAAGAGAAAACTTGGGCATGGATTTTGTTTAAGGCACTTGCAAGTTCAGTCACATAAACTACTAAAACATCAGTCTGAAGCTGTAGTTGTTGGGGGAAATAGCAACCTAGCCTGGGTGCAGTGCCAAATAGAATCTCGTACGGGGACAATGAGGGCTTTCCCCTGGGTGTATGTCTGACACTGAACAGGGCTATTGACAAGTTTTCTGGCCAGGGCATTTTTGTCTCTTGTGACATTTTTAGCATTCTAGTTTTCAAGGTACCATTCATACGCTCCACCTTACCACTACTCTGTGGGTGGTAAGGGGTGTGAAAAGCAAGGGTCACTCCCAGAGCAGTCCAAAATTCTTTGGCAACTGATGCTGTGAAGGCCGGACCTTGGTCACTTTCAATGACTTCCGGCAATCCGAATCTGCACACAATTTCTGTAAGTAGACGTTGTGCTGTTGTTTTGGCGGTAATGTTAATCACTGGGTAGGCTTCTGGCCAGCCTGAGAACATGTCCACTATCACTAGTGCATATTCATAATTGCCGCTCTTTGGCATCTGGATATGATCTATCTGGATTCTTTGGAATGGATACATGGGCTTAGCCAGGTGCTTCGAGGGGACTTTAGCTGTTTTCCCAGGATTACATTTGGCACAGATGACACAAGCTTTACAGTAGTTATTGGTTAGCGTGGTAATTCCAGAAGCTTCGTAGTACTTTTGTACAAGAGCATTCATCAGATCTTTTGATAAGTGTGCAGGGCCATGTGCCCATTGAACAACTGCTGGGTACAAACTCTTAGGGAGACAGAATCTGAGGTTGTTGTAATATACTCCATCTTTTAGGACTGCTCCTTTCTTCTTCCATTTCTGTATTTCCTCAGGGGCTACTGTAGCCTGTTGTTCTCGTAAGATCTTTAGGTCGGTTGGAAGAGTCTGCAGAGTGAATATTGGAGTTTCTTCTTTTCTTGGAATTTCTTCATTTCTTGGAATTTCTTCATTTCTTGGAATTTCTTCATTTCCGGACACTCTTCTTTCCACTTCCTGTGGTCCTCTTGCAGCTTGCTTTGCAGCTTGATCAGCTAGATGGTTGCCCTTTGCTTCATCCGAGTCCAACTTCCCATGTGCTTTTATCTTCAAAACAGCCACTTCTTCTGGAAGTAGGAGGGCATCCATCAGCTCCTTGATTGCAAAACTGTGCTTGACTGGTGTACCGGCAGTGGTAAGAAATCCTCTTGTTTTCCAAATCAGTCCGAAGTCATGAGCCACGCCCAGTGCATAGCTTGAGTCTGTATAGATATTGGCGCGCTTTCCTTCAGAAATCTTGCATGCTGAAGTTAGGGCTTGTAATTCAGCTTCTTGTGCAGACTTTGTTGATGGTAGAGATGATGACTCAATAATTTCATCTGTTGTGGTTACGGCATATCCTGTATGATATTTTCCTTCTTCATCAGCATACCTGGAGCCGTCCACAAACAGGGTGATGTCAGGATCTGTTAGTGGATCCTCATGCACGGTTGGTAGGTGTGTTATTTCCATTTTCATCTGTTCAAAGCAGTCATGGGGGGTTTCTGGGTCATGGTCATGCTGTATGACCAGGTCTTCAAATTCTTCTTCCAGAAAGTAACGTGGCCATGCTCTTACAGGTTCACGTTCAGTTGATGCATACTTGGCAACACCTATTTCTTGAAGTTGTGAATCATCCATGGTGGCCCATAGTTTTGCCATGGGCCCAAGATCACCCCATGACTTAGTCTTTGACTTGGTTACAGGGACGTGTGGAATAGCTGTGTCCCAATGATGGTACAGATGTTTAAGTTCATGTGGCAGTTGGACTAAAGTCATGCTGTTACCTTCAGTATCATAGTAGAAGTCCTGTAAGGTGAGTGTTATCTCAACCAAGTGAAAAAGTTCATCCTCATAGCGAGGTTCAGGGTTGATGGTTGGTTTGTACCACATGGTGCAGAAAGCATACTCAGGCCCGTCACAGGGAGGCAAATTGGGGAGCAGTTTTGCCAGGGTGTGTGTAAGGAGTAGGACATATCCTTCGTCCATGATGAATCCATAATAGGTACCCCCCTCAGGGAGTGGCAGAAGAGTGGACGGGTTTAGAACCTGGCATCTTTGGAGGGTGACGTTGTCAGGTAGCAGAAGACGACACTGGACGACACATGTTTGATTTGGACTTGGTTGATTATTGCAGAAATGTCATGAGGTGCCAAGACAGTAAGAGGGTGACCAAGAACCAGGTCCCCAGTACAGTCAATAAGTTCTTGAGCTGCAAAGACAGCACGAAGGCAGGAAGGGGTGCCTCTGGCTACGATATCTAGTTGACAGGAGAAGAATCCAATAGGCCTCTGACGTCCGCCAGGACCATGTGGTTGAGTGAGGACTCCCGTAGCATGGCCTTGTCTTTCAGACACAAACAATTTGAAAGGCTTGTCATAATTTGGTAGGCCAAGAGCAGGGGCAGAGGCAATTGCTCGCTGAAGAGTGTAGAAGTTGTCAATTGCCTCTGGTGACAGGCAGAAGGGGTCTGATTTGAGAGCGTCATACAAGGGTTGCATGAGCAGAGAGGCCTCAGGGATACAGGCTCTGCAGTATGAGATGAGGCCTAGGAAAGCATGTAGGGACTTTGTGCTCTTTGGAGGTGGAATGGCCAACACTGCTCTGACACGGTCACGTGTGAGGTGTCTGGTGCCATGTGACAGGCAGTGGCCTAGGAAGATCACAGTAGGTTGACAGAATTGAAGTTTGATGAGAGACGCCTTGCATCCTTGATCTGCAAGATAACAGAGGAGATCCAGAGAGCATTTTTCTGTTATGGGAACATCATCTCCACAAAGGAGCAAGTCATCTACATATTGGAGTAGGACAACCTCTGGATGGTCAGACTGCCAGGGGTCAAGGATGATACTCATTGCTTTTGCAAACTGGCTTGGGGAATTCTGTGCCCCTTGGGGCATAACAGTCCATGTATATTGTTGTTTTTCATGTGTGAAGGCAAACAGGTATTGACAGCTTGGTTCCAGGGGAACACTGAAGAATGCATTGGCCAGGTCAATCACTGTGAAGCATTTGGCAGAAGGTGGAACGCCAGAGAGGAGTGTGTGCGGATTTGGCACAATGGGGGTGTCCAGGACTGTTGCCTCATTTACTGCTCTGAGGTCCTGGACTATTCGGTATTTCTCTGGTTCACCCTTGGGTGTCTTCTTTTTCACAGGAAACAATGAAGTATTACATGGAGATTCACATTTGACAAGAGCCCCTTTCTCCAGCAGTGCTTGGACTTGCTTGGTAATGGCTGCTGCCTGGGCAGGTTTCAATGGATATTGAGACTTTCTTGGTAGCTTTGCCCCTGGAATGAGTTTGACCATTACTGGTGGGACCTTCAGATGGCCTATGTCTTCTGGGCCTGAGGACCACAAGATCTTAGGGACAGTGTTCATTAGAGATGCAGGGAAATTTTCTCTCATGCCTTCTGCATAACCCTGTGGTGTCTCTAGGTGAAGCATCAGAGGTAAGGAACACAAGGCTGAGGTATCTGAATCAGAGAGGGCTGAAGATAATTCCACCTGGCCATCAGGTGTGAAAGTGATTGATGCCTGTAGACGGGAAAGTACATCAGCACCTAACAGGTTAATGGGACATGTGGATGACACCACAAAACGGGCAAGCAGACTAGGGCAGCTGCCAACCCGCAAAGGAGTAGTTAATGGGCTTTGTCTTGGAAGACCATCCACTCCCACACAGGAGACATCAATATTGGACAAAAAGGAAGAATCAGGCAGGTCTTGTTCTCGCAGAACACTTCGGGCTGCACCTGTATCAACAAGGAATGTGGTGGGGTGGCCTTCAATGGATAAAGTGACAGTGGCTAATGGCCCCTCTTGTTCCCCTGCAGATACTGCCATAAACGGGGTTAATGATACAGGCTTGCCAATATCCTAGTCTTCTTGGGCTGAATCAGGTGAAGTAGGTGCTGGGGCCTTAGTGGTAGATTTGGGCCTGTTAGATCTTTGGGGTTTAAGGGGTGCAGGACAGTCACTCCTAAAATGGCCTTTTTCTCCACAGTTGAAGCAGATTCCATCTGCAGGCTTAGTGCCTTTGGGGATGGGTGGACGTGATACCATAAGGGGAGTGGGATGGGGTCTCCTTGGAACCTTTGTGGCTTCTAAGCCTCTGGCAACTAGGAGCAGCTTATCAAGGGGAACCACTCTATACTCTGGGCGGGCAGCAATAATACCCTTACGTATAGAGTCCTTAATGCCTTGGACAAAGGCACCGGAAAGCATCTGAGCGTGTATCTTATTACTGAGCTCAAATCCTAAGTCAGTGAACACTTGGAAAAGCCTAGCATGAAATCTTTCTACAGATTCACCTTTTTCCTGAATAATGTCGTTAAGGCCTGCTGCTAAATCTGCAAGCTTATCCTTAGCCCAGGTCTTCAGCTGGTCACAGAACTCAATACCGGACATATAATCTGTGTCACTGACTAACCAGTTAGTACAGAGGTGACGGGCAATGCTAGGCCAGTAGGCATCCCCAGCTTTAATGGCACAAAGGCTCAGTAAGTCTCGCCAAGCGGCGGAGTAAGTTTGCTGGATCTGAACTATTGCTCTGTAGAAGGGCATGGGCTGTTTTTTCAGGGTCAGGGAGTGACTTCATCAGTGTACTGGCTTGTGTTGGGTTAAAGGTGACATACATTACAGGGGCCTCACCTCCCTGAAGCCTGCGGCCAATCTCCATACGGAGACCAGAAAGCAAGGGAGGGAGGGGAGAGAGAGGGAGGGGGAGAGAGAGAGGGAGGGGGGGAGAAAGGGAGGGGGAGAGAGAGGGAGAGAGACTGCAGGCATAAGATTTAACCATGTCACTGCCATACAGTAACAAGACAGAACTGGGTGGAAGGGGCTGGAGGGAGATGGACGGGGTGAAGGGTTGGATGAGGATGATGGGAGTTGTGGGACTGCTTGTGGGGAAAATATGGAGCCATCAGCATTCAGGACTGGGTAAACGGGGGCAGTGGCAGAGAGGGGACTAGGAGCGGGAGCTATGGTCAGTTGCTTCTCAATCATTGCTGAAGTGATGCTGGGAGGGGTCACCTCGTGTGCGCCATAACTAAGCGCTGGCTGGGAGAGCTTCCCTGAAACAAAGTTTTTGTAGTACACAAACAGTTTTACACCTTTATGATCAACCACTTCCTGGATAGCCTTCACTACTCGGTACCAGGCTACCGCTGTACGCCACCGCTGTACGGATCAAATCATGGTCTAACAGCTTGCTTTTCTTTTCTGTCAGTAACTTACGCCAGCTCTCTGGCTCCAATCTACCGCACGGAGGTACGGCAATTCCACAGACTTTAGCAATCTTATCAACCTTCTTAACCATCTCTTCCCCTTCTCTATCCTCTACCAAATCACACGCGAACCACCCCTTACTGGGTTTACCTAATTTCTGTCCCATACCCTCTATATAAGGCGTCCCAGATACAGAGAGAGAGAGAGAGAGAGAGAGAGATATTTATATATAAAGGGAACGTCTACAATGCTCGACTGCTACGCAAGAATAAATTCCAACGTACGTCTTCCCAAAACGTAGACTAGTCACCGATTCCGCCTACCCAAGGTAGCCGCGGATTGGAGCGTGGCAAGAAGTGTGTGACCAATCACTTCTCTCATCAGAGAAAGAGAAACAGGAGGGGAAAGTGTAAATAGTACAGAGAGTAAGATAAAAGTAAACACAGGAATCTGTGTGACAGACAATTAAGACAACATTTCAAGTAAAATACAGTGCATGCATCACTGTTCAAATAAGTTCAAACAGGGTTAACAAAAATCCCTTTCCTTACACGTGTGGCAAAAGCCACCTAACTCAATCCCGTAGTACACCTGCAGACCCACCCGCAAGTACCACTACCACGTGGTGATGGAGACAGCAATACCAGCCTGAATCCACCTGCCACAAAAGTTAAACTGGAACACCCAGCGTCAGCGCTTGAGGCTGCAGTGTTCCACTTCTCTGCACACACCGAGCAAACAAACGAGACGACCAAACACCGCTGAACGCGTTCGACTGAATTAAAATGGCCGCATCCGAAGTGCCACTTCAAAAGTGCAGACCTGTACCAGTACAATTTAAAGGGGCAGAGACAGTGCTCAAAAATACAATAGGCACAAATACAAAAGGTGCCATATAAATTCCAGCCAGAGTAGGGAAAACAAAGTCCAGGAATGTGTACTTTCGTTGCAATAGCATTAGGAAGGAGACCCACACCATAATCATGTAGGAAGGGGAGAAAACCAAAATAACTACTGCAAATCAAAGAGGGGTTTTGTTATAATGGGTTATTAGGCTGTGATTTCAATCACTATATTTGGGATAAATTAATTTAAATATGTTTTAAAAATAACAGAGTTGGGGCAGGGCCTGACCTGCAAGCAGAGCGGTCGCATGGAGGATGAGCTTCCGCTACACATGCTACCCCTAAGTGGAAAACTCACTGCTACTAATCCTGAAACGTTGCCGGGGTATGCCACCCAAGTCAGGGGCACCCTGGTGAACTTACTGACACCAGAGTTCCTCCCGCAATCCTGCACTGAAGGAGGCGGGCTGTGGCCTACAACAGATGGAGCTGAGGAGAGACGGCCGCTCTCCTCGCCAAAATGCTGGAGGTACTGAGCTACTGCCTACCCACTCCTCCCCCCTCAGGACCAGTAGGGGTGATCCCGGTCCAAACCCCCAGGTAACAGAACTACTACGTGTGAACACAGCAGCCACACAGTAAGGCACCTCACCCTGGCTTATTTTGATGCCATAATCGATGCCTTCTGGGCGAGCCTGGAGAGTAGACAATGGTAGGCCAAAGAACCGGTAACCTTACCTGGCAGAAAACTCGAGGGCCCCTGCCACAGCCGCACTAAACCTCACCTGACAAAATTTCAAAGATGTCGCCGCAAGCACGCAAACAAGCACGACCGAGCCATACAGCGATGCCATCTCGAAAGGGCCCAAGGGCCCCCACTGGACCCAGCACACGGCTGAGAACCATGACGCAACCTCCAGCAAGCAGGCCTACCTCACAGCACCGAGCACAGACACCGCCAAAGAGTGCCCCAGCGACCCGGACTAAGACATCACCTACCGGATACATCAGCACAGATCTTCATAGCGACAGGCGGCCGAGAAATCCAATGGTACCCACAATGTCCCACCTTGCTCGGCCCCAGCAGGACTCTCAGGCATACGCAAAACCCTCTCCTAAGCGGGGTATAGGCTGACAGGGCATTCACACCCCAGGAGAGTGCAGAGACCCCTACATAGAGCCTCTGCCGTTCAGGACGCTGCCCAGACCCTACAACAGCCTCCATAACCGAGAGTGGCCTAGCATTTAAGTAACACTCAATGCCTGAATATGTTATTTATTTTGCATTTTCCTGCAGCGTTCAGCAGTTTTATACTAATAATCTCCTTATTGTACCATATTATGTTAATCACACAAGGCCATGTCCCCATAGGGCCTGTTGCCGGCTACTCCTAAATTGCTAAGCCTGTTGCCTGGCACTCTTTTAAGTTCCTCTACCTTTCCTATACTCTTGTCTAATAATCATGTACCATATCAAAGTATTCATATCACCACACACATCTGAGTGACTCATAGTCACCGCTACACTCACACGTCTTAACATACAGATCATACATGTAACATTAGTGCACTAACTATCTCACTAAAGATGTGTGTAGAAACATCTTGTGTTTTCCTTTAATATAAAAATGTTCTGCCGTAGCAAAATGAAGCAAAGTATTAACTCTAGAAGATCCATGCCTTATGTAACCTTTTTCATTGTAATATTTGCATGTTCTTGCACTCGTTATCATGACGATGCAGGAGAAATTGTTCACTTGTGCACAATACAAGTAAAGAATTAAAAAAACAACAACACATTAACATTAATATTCTACATAAAATATTATATTTGCCAGTTAAGCTGCACACGTTATAATGGGTATCCAAGCCACCAGTGGCGTATACACAAACCATGGGGCCCCGGTGCGAAAATTATCTGTGGGCCCTCCCCCTTCCTATTCCCCCCGACAGACACACCCACACACACACATACATAGAGACACACACACACATATACACAGACACATACATACAAACAGGCAGGCACACGTATATACATACAGACAGACACACAGACACACAGACACATACATACAAACAGACAGGCACACAGACACATACATACAGACAGGCACACATACAGGCACACAGACACATACATACAAACAGGCAGGCACACGTATATACATACAGAAAGACACACAGACACACAGACACATACATACAAACAGACAGGCACACAGACACATACATACAGACAGGCACACAGACACATACATACAGGCAGACACACACACAGAACCACACACACATACATACAAACACACACACACCCTCCTGTTTCCTACCTTTAAGGTGCAGGAGGGTGACTTTCCCTGGGGTCCAGTGGTGGCTCAGGTTGATGGGAGTCAGAGTTCCTACTCTGACTCCCTATTCTTCCTCCCGCACGGCTCTCAGTGTTAGCTGGGAGGAGTGACGTGCGGTCACTTCCTCTCAGCTTGTGATGACATCACAGGGGGGCCGGTCGCGCTGACCAGGCCCCCTGATCCACATCCATCAGGTGGCCCTGACAGCATGGGTCACCCAATGGACCCCTTGGCCGGCAGCCTTGGATGGCGGCCCCGGTGGATTGCCGCGTGGGCCGGGGCCGCAGAAGATGATGGCGGTGGATACCCGGTCACAGGGATCTGCAGGGCGGCCGGGCCCCCTGGAGTCACTACAGGGGGCCTGGTCGCAGCTGCGACCCCTGTGACCCTGGTATGTACGCTGCTGAAAGCCACACACTTTAACACAGTCACCATTACACACAGAAAACATGGGTAGCGGTTTATAAAGTGTACCATTTCATGTGATATCTAATTTGTTTTTAAATATGCAGGCCACTCTAGTCACGCAAAATCTGTCATTTTTTTTTTCTCTTACACTAGTCAAGTGTGAGATGTTAAAAGGATCCATATTCTTCGCCATAAATTGTAGATTATACTAGCTTTAGTGTAACTATTATCTTAATTTTATTAATGACAGGAGGCGAATATTTGCTTCATATTTGCTTCATATTTGATTCATATTTGCTTAAGTCTCTCATTACTAGAACTCCACAGCAGCACATTAACATAGAGAGAAAAGCACCAGAGTAAAAAAAGTCAGGAATCCATAAAAGGCTTCTCTCAACCAACTAATTCCTCTTTCACGCTGCGACAAAATAAAGTACATAAACGATACACCACAAATACAATAACAAGAGAAACATCATAAGAGAACGTTGAATGCCATCCGAAATTGGAAACATGGAACCAGTGGATGAAGCCTTGACCTTTATCCTGTAGAGTAGTCGGATCTAAGAACTGTAGCCGAACCATTAAACTGAAACAAGTCAAAAACACTGATTAGCGAATTAAATGTACTGAGAAAAACATGAATCCCCATCGTCAATACTGACAGTATAATATCCCAAATACTGAGAAAACATTAATTCCCATCATAACATACTGACAGTACCATGTCCCAGATAAACCCCAACTCCCCCAGATTCCCAGGAGACAGGGAATAAACAAAAGTCAGTCAAACCAACCCACAAACTGGGGAAGGGAGAAACTGAAGGGGAAATATTCACCTCCTGTCATTAATAAAATTAAGATTATAGTTACACTAAAGCTAGTATAATCTACAATTTTATAACATGACTTTGTGCTTTGCTGTTTTAACGCTCGGACAGCAAAGCCCAAAGAAACACGATCCGCCGTACCATCCTATCTTAGCAAAGATAGTTCCCGTAACCGTCAGGAAAGTGTACAATGTCCTGGAGAAAAACGCCCGCCATGACGGTGCCTGAAGTCGATGAGTACCGACTGAAATGAACCAAAAGACCTATACGCCCCGCCAATGCCATCAACCACCAGGTGGTACATGAGGGGTGAAGAAAAGGAAAAGAACCGTCTAAACAAACGGTGGCTTTGACCGCAACATAAAAAAGAGGGGCGTGCAACCCCGACTGGAGCCTGTGGCAAACCTAGCCACTTCAGACTAGAAAACTTTGTCTTTAAAGGTTGTCCAGAACATTGCTGCCATATTCTGTTTAATGTACTGTGCTTGCTGTATGGAAATGCCTAATTGCTTGTAATCCCTATAGGATTCGTATGCTAGCAGCCGAAAGCCGCTAGCATTTACTTGGTTGTTTCATGAACAGCTGTTTTACCGGCTGTTCGTGAACCGAATTATGTACCGAACCCAAGCCCACACACTGAGGGTCGTGTTTCACCAATTACCAGATTGCAACATTGTTGCAATCGGTAATTAAGTGCGTTCCTAGGTGGCCGTCGTTTGACTACCGACCTCGTGGCGGTCGGCCATCTTGGATCCTTTGTCTCCCCAGCGGTGTTTGGTCGTCGAGCGCGTGGAACTGAAATGGCTACTCGACAACACGAACACCGCTGTACTTCTAGGCCATTCGGGAGCTCCGGTCTTCTCCTATTGTGGTTCCCCATCGGTGTTCGGTACTTTCAAACGAATTTAATAGGAAAATGTATTTCGTGCGGCGTTCGGTTGTTTTAGCTGGGATCTGAGCGGTATTCACATGAAATGTGCACTCAGACCCCAGCTATCTACCGAACGTCCGTTCGTGCAAATAATGTGAATATTGTTGGAGTTATAGATGTAAATGTAAAATGCCGGTTCTGCTGCACGGAGGGATAGTCCACTTAACGGTATATTCCAGTGGGAGTATCCCTCTCGTGCAGCAGTGCCTGATGGGAGAAATGCTCCAAATGTTAAGTCCCCCATGTAGTCCCTTACTGTATTACCCCTGCTATATCAGTAAGGAAACCTTGCCTTACGTTTCAGCGCTGACTGTGGATTACCTTTAATACCAGCGGAGATCGTGGGATTTAATATTGCCGCTCCGCTACAGAGCCGATAGACAACTAAGGTCCGAACATCCGAACCCATCTGAAAGAAGAAAAAAGGGTATAATAAGGGAAACAAATCCAGAGTCGGAGATGGACAAAAACCAACGAAAACCGGTGATTGAGGCATGACAAACAACGCGTGTACCCCTTGGGGAAATGAATACCCGTCCTCAGGAATCGAGAGGACTCACACCCCTATGAACCCGCACGTCTAGTTCAATAATCGAACCCTGTAACAGTGTTTGCTAAATTTCTGTTATCCATACCAGACCCAATTCTGTCAGGGTCGCCATGCAGGCAAACGTCTTACGGGCCCCGAGATCAAGTGGGACAGGTACAGGGAATCTGGGCACTAGTCTCGACTCGGCCGAAGCGGAGGTCATAAAACCAAGGTACCAGCAGACCGAGATACTTGTAGTAAGGTCCTGGAAACAACAATGGAGGGGCGTCTCCGTGTCGAACACCCTGGAGGGAAACTGAGCAAACTGATCTGTATGCCGGCTGAAACTGGACGGGACTTAATGGGTCCTCCTCCGTGGGCTAAGGTCTTGATGCCGGGTCTTCCCGGAAAACAATTCCAACCGTATGAGAAACTCTGATAGGGGGAGGTTTAGGAGGTACCCCCTTGCGTCCGATCCATCCTCCAGGACTCTACACCTCGAGCCGCAGAGAGGGTCAATATTCCTTGTTTGAACACGAACTCCAGGGACCCAAACAAGGAAAACACAGATAGCGTCTGTCCCTTCGGTCTGGGGAGCAACTCACCGAGGATCCAGCCAGCCCCTCCGGGTAGACCGTCCCGCGAAACGTCCTCGTGGAATAAACGAGAAGGATCTCTTTGGATAGTTCTGGTATGCCTGAACGTCCTAAATTCATCCAAACCTGCCCGCCAGGCTGTATTATCGTCCAAATGAATGTAGCCCTTATCTCACCAGGGAGAAGCTTGAGCCCGCCTTACCAGGAATGGGCCCCGCGGTCTTGGAAGTTCCCTGAGGACCGCGTCTAATTCAAAGTAACTAATGGCTATACCTTCAAGCGTAGTCTCGTGCGGACTCCAAAGGCCACAGATCCCTTGATCCCAAGCACCTCCAGCAGTCCGAATTGACTAGTGTGACGAGAGCAATCTCGCCACATTGCATTGGAGAAGCCTGACTGCCCGCCTGCTGCCTTTGGACTATGGCCCTGGGAGATTGGGCCCTTTAAAAACAGTATTCGGCCATACCAGAGTGTATGTCACTCATTCTGGCCCTTTAAATACAGTGGGGTCATTCGGTACTTGCCTGTGTGAGCAGTGATACCCCAGATAGCTATGCCATGGAGCCCATTCGTATAATGAAAGACTATGGGAAAGACTTTACAACTAGGATAGGGGCTCCATGGCAATTGAACTGTGTGAATAGGATCTGAGCGCTACTCGGTAGTTTTGTGCGCTCAGATCCCAGCTATCTGGGGATATGTGAAATGTCTGTGTGTTATGTGTAAAAGGTGACTTTATGTATTTTAAAGTGTTTTATGTCTTTTTGCAACCATGTGCTCAATGGAGTCTGTCTCTAGCCCTGGATAATTGGATTACTTTCCCCATTGTCTCCAGGATAGAGGGCTCTGTAAAACCTGCATGAGCCAGATTGCCATGCTGCCAGCCAGGGCCCAAAATATACTTTTACTAACTTTAGAACCCCTGGTCTGATTCCATTTTGTAATATGTTGTTCCCCTGAATGGATTGATTGTGAATATGTAATTTTTATGTGAATGTGATGTATGGTTTTAGAGTTATGAAAGTTGGGTAGAAAGTATGTTTTAACTGTATGTGTAATTGAGTTTCCTCTCAGGATAGGGGAGGGAATATGTGGGATGTAACTGATATGTGATTGGTTGTTTTATACCTCCCTGTGGGCGGTCCTGTATTTGAAAAGACTGTAATAAAAACCAGGCTGGGTGTGCCAGCACCTCAGACCACTGCTTGACCCTCAACACGGAGCCTCGTCTCGTTCTTGGGGGGATTCACTGTATGCTGTTAGAGACTGATTGCCAGGAGTGTAAGCTTGTCTGCTTTTCCTGTTCGTCTGCTAGCAGCTATTAGTGAAGTTCCAGTTCGGGAGTTGGAGTGCTATTTTGTATCCAGTTCGGGAGTTTTGGTGTTCTGCAGTAGCTGTGCCTGATCTCTGAAAGGGGATTATCGTCTAAGCGGTTTTAACCCCTTGTCTGCTGAAACGGTCCGTTACAACTAGGATAGGGTCTCCTGCAATTCCCAGATTTGGGGTCCATCTGTTATGTCATCCGAAGGTGGAGGCAACTGCGACATTGTGGGCCCAGGGTCCAATCCCTTATAACAGGCACGGGTTGGAGCTTTAGATATGTCTCCGTAACGTTTTTCATATGAAAACTGGGACTCAATATTCTTCCCTGTATGTCCCGTAGGACAACCCACTCGTGTGGGAGAGAACCCTTGGCTTGTCAGTGCGGACTGAAAAGTAGAGTATAGGCACCGCAGCAGGCCGTACTCCGGATCTCCTGTATACTAGACAGGTGTTGCCACCAGGAGAGCCGTAGCGCTCCATCGGGGTTTAAGTCTGGGTACGAGGCTACTTTTTTCGGGAGCCCGGCTGGGTATACCACTCCAAGTATCTTGTGGGATTCTCAAGTCAACGATCTATGGTCCCAGCAACACACTGATGGTGCTAGGTGCCCGGGCCGAGACCCTTCCGAAGAAATGAGCAATTGGTCAAGGGCCGCACAGGGGTTTGTTTAAGGAGACCCATGAGACGACTTTTCCCAAAGTCATCAGAGCCCATCTAGTGGGCTTGTTCTCCGTTCCCGCGGTGCCACTTGGGGGCATCATCATAGTCCACCCCACATTGTCCTCTCCTTCCGAGAGGGATGGGACCACCCGCCATTCAGCTGGGGTGGCCGTGGTGGGGGTGAGGTCACGAGGACTATCACCCCTTTGCCACCTAGGCAGTGTAGTCTGGCTGCCGAGGCCGATCGTATCAGGGTTAGACGCTTCTCCGGAGTCTAATATGTCTGGGTGCCTGGTTTAGGGCCTTCACCCTCACCCCTCCAGTAGCGCTTGTGTGCACTTGCCTGCTCTCCTCTAGGAGAGTCTGACTCATTCAAGTCGTCTGTCTTTATTAAAAAGGTGGACACTGCCTCCCTCGCACCATATAGGCAGTGCCATCCAGCCCCATTGCATCGGGGGTTAGACGCTTCTCTGGAGTCTATCTTCTGGGCGTCTGGTTTAGGGCCTTCACCCTTCCAGTAGCGCTTATGCGCACTTGCCTGCCCTCCTCAGAGGGGTCTGATTCCTTCAAGTCTCCCGCCTTCTTTAGAAGGTAGTCGCAGCCGTAGTAGGCATTGCCTGTGTGCATTCCCCCAATTGAAGGGTTGACCGTAGAGCGGTCTGAGGCAAGGCGACCTCTAGGGGTATAACGGACAAGTGTCACCGGCAGCAGCATTGGGGCAGCACTCCATCTAGTGACAGGGGCAAATTTGGCAGCGCATGCAATGTCCAAGCGTGAGTATGTAGTCGCAAAGCTTGGCATGCAGATATTCTGGCACAGACAACGCCGGCCAGATCAATGGGGCACAGACAAAGCAAGCCAATCAATACGGCTCGGACAAAGCCAGCCAAATCCTGGGGCACAGACAAGTCAGGCCCTATGGGGGTGCACAGGCGATAAACTGCCCTTCCATTCTTCTGATTAATTGTACAATTCACTCTTCTTAGAAGATGTACCTAACGCTTCTTCAGATTATTGGCACATAACACTCTCCTGTGTAACTGTAGTTAACACTTTTCTCTGTAACTGTACAAAACACTCTTCAGTGTCACTGTACATAACATTCTTCTGTGTAACTGCACGTAACATTCTTCTGTGTGACCGTACATAACATTCTACAGTGTAATTGTACAAAGCATTCTTCTGTGTAACCGTACATAGCCTTCTGCTGTGTAACTGTACATAGCCTTCTTCTGTGTAACTGTACATAGCCTTCTCTGTGTAACTGTACCCAGCATTCTTCTGTGTAACTGTACCCAGCATTCTTCTGTGTAACTGTACCCAGCATACTACTATGTAACTGTACATAGCATTCTACTGTGTAACTGCACATAGCATTCTACTGTCTAGATGTACATAGCATTCTTCTGTGTAGCTGAACATAACATTCTACTGTATAACTGAACATAGCATTCTACGGTGTAGATAACGCTCTTTAGATGAATAGTGCCTAACACCCTCTGCGAACTGTAACCAACTCTTCTGTACAAGAGAGTGAAAGAAACAGCTTGCCATAGGAAAACAGAGAAAGTGAGGTTGAAGAGATGAAGTGTGTAACGGATCACCTGGCACCCCGACGGGGTACCTCCATTGGAGGATGCTCCTAGCGCTTCCTGAGGACTCCAAGCACTTCAGCAGACACCACAACCACCAAACCGGAGAATGCTGTAAACAGCTGAACAGGAAAAGCATACAATCAGCTTACACTCCTGGCAATCAGCATACAATCCAATTCCCCCAATAACTTTGTTGTGAGGTCAACACTTTGTTGTGAGGTCAAGCAGAACTGACTGTACTGGCACATACAGCCTCTTTTATTCACAATCCACAAACATAGGCTTTTGAAATACAACCAATCAATCCGTACAAACTACTGAACGGATCTGGGTGAATTTTGTGGGGTACTTTTTATGGGGTTATTGCATATTTTGGGGTCCCTGTGATATGTTTTATAAAACTATTTCTCTGCCTGTGATAATTATATTACCCATTGTGTTCAGTAATCATATCACAGGCAGAGCGGAGGATTTTGTGTGGGAGTGTCTGTGTAGCGGAGGTACAATATTCCCCAGGTGAACTCCGCTTATAATCCAAGTGAGACTCAGGAACAAGGCAATAGTAAATCCACAGGCAAGGTTTCCAGCAGGTAAAATAATACAGCAGTATCCCAACAGCAATCCCAATAACTGGACGACACACAGTTTCAGGAGCAGAACTGACTAGCTTTATTTCACAGTGCCTTATAAAGCATGCTCCCATGCAAGGGAGGGATTCACATCAATTAGTACAGTAACCAATCTGGGAATAGTAACCTCCCACACCTCTCCTCCCCTCAGCTTACATCATAATCCCCTTTTCACTGTACTCAGATTCCCCCAGATTCCCCCAGTTCCCCAGTTCCTGGGGGGGTACCATAGGGGTACCCCCCTAAATGGCACATCCCCTGATAGCCCTGATCTGGGTGAGTAACATACTCAAAAATCACCCAGATCGGACCAGGGGTTCGGGAGTTAGGAGCAGGCAAAGATTTGACCGACAGCATGGGTAAAGTACCCGAAAACAGTTCCATGCATTTTGGCCCTGCGGTCGGTCGCAGACAAGGGAATAAAACAGACAAATTACCTGGGTTATGGAGCCTAAGGAGGATTCGAATGAATCCCCTAGTTTGTGGGCTTCTCTTCTCTTGTGGGTTTGCGGGCCGTTCGGTAGTTTCCACACGAACTACTGGAAGTCTGGAGGTCTCAGCGGTGTTTGCCTAGTCGAGTGTCCGATTTTAGTTCCAGACACTCGACGGCAAAACACCGCTGTTCGGGAGTTTAAGATGGCCACCGCCACGTGTTCGTTTCTCGAATGGCGGCCACCCAGAGGACAAAGACCACACTGTACTGATTGGTAATTACTCATTTGCAACATTGTTGCAAACGGTAATTGAAGGCACACTTTACACAGGGAAGGTCTGGTTGTTCGGTAGTTTCATTCCCCTACTTTATTCGAACGATTCTACCGAACAATCAGAGGAATATACTTCTGTTAAACACACATAAAACTGGCAGGTTACACTGATACCGGAGAAACTGACGGAAGCCAAGCACAGAGAGATGGACACAGGTTTCTTCAGGAAGGAAGAGATTCTTTATTCGATTCACCCACCGGGACTCAGAGGGACTAATGTCACCAAAAACAGCAAAGTCTGAGTCCTGATCATACAGTGTAGGTCCCTTATATAGGCATGTAGCTCCTCCCATAATCAGTTTAACCTACACATACTCTTATCTAATCAACTGAATAGAGACTAAATTCCTGTTTGACCATATGGCTTGCCCAGCACAATGGAGGAGGGGAAATACTCGTATATCCTGTATCCCTACACTTGCTCAGTACTCTGTTGATTGTATCTTAGCTACGTGCAACCAACCGACCGATACATCAACATATGCAAGTGCACATACCATGTGGCAATCTTGTCCTAGTATATTTATTTTTACTGAGATTCCACCACATTCCCCCCTTTGATGCTTCTGATATTTCACAATTCCAGATGCATCACTTAACCATAGTTTGCTTACACCTCAGGTTGCTATGAACCAGACCAGACTTTGCGACTCCCTAACGATATGAATCCCTCAACATTCCTCTTCCTGTACTAGTTCTCCCTGATTTAGAGCCTCATACCTATATATAGCCATTATCTGTGCAGCAGCCTTTCTCTCTGCTATATTCTCTATAATGCTCTGCACAGACCTAACTACAAAAGGAATCAGACATGGTAGGAGAAGGCACAGCATCAACATTAGCATGGCTCCACCTACCAATGCCTTAAGTCCTCCAAACTGCTCATACCAGTTACCAAACCAACTACTTGGATTATACCCTTTCCATATCTGGGTAGGCACATGCACTAGTTTAACCATATGGCTAGTAAGCTCAGCTATTGATTGCCCTTCATCATCTATTTGAAGACAACAATTGCTTAGGTTAAACTTCCCACATACACCTCCCTCTACTGCCAATAGGTAATCCAAGGCTAATCTATTTTGATTAACGGCTGTCCTCATCCTAGTATTATGTTTCACTAGAAGATTGAGCGCTTGCGATGTTTCATTGGTAATTATCTCAACCACTGCCTGTAACCTTATAATACGGTTGAGCATATATATTGGGGTTCTATATCCAAAAGTACCATCGTCTGCCCACGTAGCTGGCCCATAATAATCTATAATACGCTGGGGAGGCCACTCATTTTCTTCCCAGGTACCTATCTCTAGGGGTCCCCTTTTCTTTCTATGATTCACATCATATACCTTAACTCCCAAAGTCTCTCCTGTTTCAATAGGCAACAAGAAGAAGGATGGTTTGAGCATACCTAACACACATGCCCCTTCCCAGTCCTGTGGTAACTCCGAATAGGCTTTCTTACCACAGATCCAGTACAAATTTGCTGGGACTTTCCAACTCGATGTAGCAGATAGGTCAAGCCACACATCCTTTAAATTGGTATAACTTGCAAACGGGTTAGGTGGTTCTGAGACATTTGAAGCTGACCACCAAGTTGTATTCTTTGTATCATCATCATAAGCTTTTTGCCCTAGACAAGTCAATTCTCCTACAGATGTATTAAACATTATTCCTTTCCTTGCTATGCAAACATAACCTATAATGGAGGTCTTTAATCGCCACTCAGATTTACCTCTAACACTCATTTGATAATCAGCTTGAGAAAATGTTATCTGTTCAATTGTCTCAGAACCGGAATACATTACCTACTTTGCTTCCCAGGGCCATTGGTCTCCCATATTAGTACCTCCACACACATAGCAGTTGGTTACATTAAGACTACCGGCAATACTCTCGGCTAGATCAATAAACAAATTCTAAGCATTATGGGGGATCTTATTCTCTACACTCATCTCCTCGTAGAAAGAATGGAAAACCTGATGAGTCTGGCATGCCACAGTATCGGTCTCTATCCCTATAAATAATATTGTCCCAGGATCCAAACCTGTCCCATATATCTGGAACCCAAATAAGTTTCCGAACCTATATATAAACTGTTCAGGATTATTAATAAGTATATGGACTGGGTTATACTCCATAGACTTACAATATGGTTTGGTAGGCAACTTAGTAACAATCATATCCTTATCTACTGTCTGTCCCCAAGTTGCCCACCCTGCACAAGACCAATATGGACAATAATTATAATTCTTATTTTGGATCTATATACTTGTTCTTACTACTGTGGCAAATATACTTATCATTAGACCCATACGTTCTTTCCCATTTAAGATCCCCACATACATTCCACAGTTTTCTACCACTTGATATCGCCTTACATGCATCAAATAGCAGAATACCCGAAGAATGTACAGTTTCTAGTATTGTCTTATTTATTAGGGTCCCCTGTGAGTCTCCATTCCGAAGGGTCAACCAAATTGTACGGGGTTGATACTCTGGACTAAAACACTTAGGTTCTCCTACTCCTAAATTGCATACACTATAATCTATACCTAAGTATCTACACTTAGATACATATCCTTTACACTCATATTGTGAATGCCAAATAAGGGTCTGGGAAATATGATTACCTGTTTTTGTATTCTTAATGCAAACCTCACAGCCAGGTGTGTCAGTACCTCTACCTTCCTGAATAATTAAAAACACACATATATACATTATAAAACACATCACTCCTGACATCTTTGTCCTCATTCTTCGACCGTGCAATGGCACCTCAGCTTCCAGGGTGTAAGGGCTGCAAGGAATGGAGTCCTTCAAGTCCTCTCTTCCCTTCACAGAGGTCCCTTCAAGACACTCTGGCTATGTATCGTGGGTAGGTGGTCAGGCTTTTTTATGGCTGTCAAAACATCTACTTGCTGATCTCTTTGTTTACTCTTGAAGTCCCAATATCTCCTCGTCACTCCGACTGAGTTACACGCTTTAACCGGATCTTGCATGGATTCTCTGGATCTGGTGTAGTTTGCCAAGAATCTACTGCTGCTGGTTTAGCCCTGGAGTGATGAATCCACGGAGTCACTTCAGCCACCTTTATAGCTGTAGGGGTAGACAAAAGAACAACATAAGGACCCCTCCAGTTTGGCCCCAACGGTACACTGTTCCACTCCTTTATCCAAACTTGATCTCCTGGATGATAACAATGGACAGGTGGATAAATATCTATCTTGTACAAATTTCTGTACCTCCTCCATAGTTTTACCCAACTCTACAACCTGCTGCCGGGTAATTCCTTCTCCCAACTGACTCAAATCCCCCTTAAGTTACCAAGTACAGGAGGTGGACGCCCATACATAATTTCAAAAGGTGAGAGACCCATCCTTCTGGTAGGTGTACTACGAATGCGTAACAGAGCTATTGGCAAAAGAACATTCCATTTAAGTTGAGTTTCTTGACACATCTTTGCCAATTGGTTCTTAATAGTTCTGTTCATCCTTTCCACTTTCCCAGAACTCTGAGGTCTATATGCCGTATAAAGCTTCCACTTAATACCAAGCATATGAGTCAGTTGTTGTATGCACTGGTGAACAAAGGCTGGACCATTATCCGATCCTATAGAACATGGTAGTCCAAATCGGGGTATTATTTCTCGCAACAGGAATCGCACAACTTCTCCTGCTTTCTCTGTACGAGTAGGACATGCTTCTACCCAACCTGAGTAGGTACACACAACTACTAGTAGGTAGCGATGTCTGCCGAATTTAGGCATTACCGTATAGTCTATTTGGAGATCGGACATAGGGAGTCCTCCCATATACTGGACTCCCGGTGGTTTCACTGGACCTTGCCTTGCGTTGTTCTTGGCACATATCACACATCTTCGTACAATGGCTTGAGTCAAGTTGGACAATCTTGGTATGTAGAAATGCTTCCTAAGAGATTCTTCCATGCTATCTCTTCCGAAATGTGTCCCGTTATGATAATTCTGGACAATTTCTACAGCTAGCGATGCTGGAATAACTATTCTTTCATCTTCTAACTGATACCAATTGTTCTCCAGGTACTTCCCAGCTTCAGTCTTTAACCACTCTTCTTCTTGAGCTGTATAAACTGGAGTCCATTGAGACAGAGGGGTCGGTATGAGAGCAGCTATACGTTCCCCATACTCCTGATTTCCTGATTCAGCGGCACGCTTGGCTGCATTATCTGCCATCCGATTTCCTTTTGTTACATCACCATCACCTTTCAGATGCGCTCGACAATGTATGATACCAACTTCTTTCGGTTCCCACACGGCATCCAGTAGTTGTAATATCTCAGCTGCGTACTTGATTTCTTTACCCTCAGAGTTCAGTAGTCCTCTTTCTTTATACAAGGCTCCATGGGCCTGAGTCGTTAAAAACGCATACTTGTAGTCCGTGTAGATGTTCACCCTCAAACCTTCAGCCAATTGTAACACTCGTGTGAGTGCGATTAGTTCTGCCTTCTGTGCCGATGTTCCTTTTGACAATGGCCGAGCTTCTATCACCTTGTCTATGGTTGTCACTGCATATCCTGCAAAGCGAATCCCTTCTTTCACATAACTACTGCCGTCCGTATAGTACTGGACATCAGGGTTCTGGATGGGAAAATCACGAAGGTCCGGCCTACTTGAAAACACTTCATCCATCACCTCCAGGCAATCATGTTGACTCTCAGTAGGTTGTGGCAAAAGGGTAGCTGGATTCAAGGTATTAACAGTCTCTAGATGCACTCTCGGGTTTTCACATAACATAGCTTGATACTTAGTCATGCGGCTATGGCTAAACCAATGATTGCCTTTATAGTCTAGCAACGTCTGTACTGCGTGTGGGACTCGCACGTAGAGTTCCTGACCCAGAGTAAGCTTATCAGCTTCGGCTACCAGCAGGGCGGCGGCAGTTACGGCTCTTAGACAAGGTGGAAGACCACTGGCCACTGCATCCAATTGTTTGGACATATATGCAACAGGTCGTTGCCATGATCCCAAGTACTGTGTCAATACTCCCACAGCCATTCTTCTTTGCTCGTGTACATATAAGTAGAATGGGCGTGTATGATCAGGTAGACCTAATGCTGGGGCGCTCATCAATGCCTTCTTCACATCTTCAAATGCCTTTTGCTGTTCGGGGGTCCACAGGAAGGGATCGTGTTCTGTACCTTTTATAGCCACATAAAGAGGTTTCACCAATATCGCATAACTGGGAATCCATATCCTACAGAAGCCTGCTGCCCCCAAGAACTCTCGCACTTGTCTTCTATTCTTGGGTATTGGTATTTGGCATACAGCTTCTTTTCTCTCTGGCCCCATTATCCTTTGACCTTCAGAGAATGGAATCCCAGATACTTGACAGTTGGCTGACACAACTGGGCTTTCTTCCTGGACACCTTGTATCCTGCCTTCCAAAGAATGTGCAGTAGATTATGTGTTGACATATCTCTCTTGTAACTGCCGCTATCAACAAATCATCTACGTATTGTAATAGTACACATTCTCCTGGGATGGACTTGAAATCCAGTAAGTCTTGACTTAAAGCTGATCCAAATAGGGTAGGTGAATTCTTAAACCCTTCGGGCAATCTTGTCCAAGTCATCTGGCGTTTCAAGCCCGTTACAGCATTTTCCCATTGGAATGCAAAGATACAGTGGCTTTCCGCAGCAATTCGTAGGCAAAAGAAGGCATCTTTGAGATCCAAAACTGTGAAGTAGGTAGCCCCACCCGGAATTAAAGCAAGCAGATTATATGGATTGGGCACAACTGGATGTATACTTACTACCGCATCATTGACTGCTCTCAAGTCCTGCACAGGGCGATACTCATCTATACCGGGCTTTTGAACAGGCAACAATGGGGTGTTCCAGGGGGAAGTAACGCATTTTAGGATACCATACCTGATGAACTTATCCAAATAAGATTGTATGTTCTTCTTGGCCTTTTGTGGAATGTGATATTGTCTCAGGCTTACTGGATAAACCCCAAGTTTTAGTTCGATACGAATTGGTGGGATATTACGAGCAAGTCCTGGTGGGTTATTCTCTGCCCACAGTCCTGGTATATTGAACAAGGATTCATCACTCTTAGGGTTTTGGCTAGTCAACACTGTATAAAGTCGCCACTCTTCTTCCTTTGGTAAAGATATTGTCATTATACTTGAGGGTCCATTGAACTTCAAAGATGTTGTTCCGTTAGTTAGAAATGTTATCTGTGCTTGTAATTTCGACAACAAATCACGTCCTAGCAGTTGGACTGGACATTCAGGCATATAAAGGAACTGGTGTTTCACTATGTGGCCTCCCAATGTACAGAGTCGACTTTTAAGAACTGGTTTAGCGGCACTCCTTCCAGTTGCTCCTATTATGGTGATAGTTCTTCCTGACGGAGGAGCGACTAGGTCAGTCACCACCGAATGTTCAGCACCAGTGTCAATCATGAAAGAACTCCTTTTTCCCCCTATTGCTACATCGACCATAGGCTCCGCTCGGCCAAGGGGGATGGAGCCCGGTCGGTATCAATAGTCCTCCATGACTGTGTCAGCTAAACCCACAAAGTCCCTATCCTCTCTCTCGCGGGGTCTCTGCGCTGCTGGGTAATACCTATCTCCACTAACACTTCGTCTATTATTCCTGTGGCGAAACCGACCTCGCCACGTGTCCTTGGAGGGGGCTGCTTGCCCGCCTCTTGCCTTTGGACTATGGACCAGACTTTATGTGAATGTGTTAACCCAGATAGCTATACCATGGAGCCAATTCATATAATGAAAGACTATGGGAAAGACTTTAGCTCCATGGCAATTGTACTGTGTGAATAGGATCTGCGCGCTATTCAGTAGTTTTGTGCGCTCAGATCCCAGCTATCTGGGGATATGTGAAATGTCTGTGTGTTATGGATAAAAAGTAACTTTCTGTATTTTAAAGTGTTTTATGTATTTCTGTAACCATGTGGTTAATGGAGTCTGTCTCTGTGCTGGAGATAATTGGATTACTTCTCCAGCACAGAGAAGGCTCTGTAAAAACCGGTCTGAGCTGGAAAGCTAGGGGTTTTAAAAGATACTTTACAAACTTTTGAACCCCTGGTCTGATCCATGCCATTTTTTAATATGTTGTTCCCCTGAATGGATTGATTGTGGATATGTATTTTTATGTGAATGTGATGTATGGTTTTAGAGTTATGAAAGTTGTGTAAAAGTATATTTTAAACTGTATGCATAATGGGATTATGTGTCACACTAAGGGGAGGGGATGTGTGGGATGTAACATCTATGTCATTGGTTCTTTTATGCCTCCCCCTGGGTGTGGCCTGTATGTGTGAGTTGGAAATAAAAGCCAGGCTGGATGAGCCAGTCCAGAGTTCCTGCTTAACCCTGAAGCTGAAGTGTTGTCTCATTCTTGGGGGGGGAATTTGACTGTATGCCGACTGCCAGGAGTGTAAGCTGTTCGTATTGCTTTTCCTGTTCGGCTGCTTCCAGGGTTCGTGTGTCTGCTGTTCGAGAGTTGGTGAATCCGTGCAGTTTGGGAGTTCGGGGAATTGGTGCTTATAGTAGCTGCTGGTCTATCTAAAGGGGATTATCGCCTAAACTGGGTTGTATCCTCTTGTGAGCAAAACGGTCCGCAACAATTCCCACTATTTCCTCCAGGACCTCCTCTACCTCTCGCTCTACCTCTATAATTACTGCTATATCCTGCCCTAGGTCGGTCTCTCTCATACTGTTCCCTTCGTGGACACTCACTTCTCCAATGCCCTTCTTCCCTACAGTACGCGCATTGGTTCCTACTCAAAGGTTCCCCATTCCACTTATTCTCACCTTTATCCATTCCCCTATATACTTCCTTTTCCCTTCTATCTATGCCTGCGATAGCTACTGCTAGCATATCTGCTTTCCTATGCATCTTTCGCTCTTCCTCCTTCTTCGTCTCTGTCTCCCTATTCATATAGACCTTATTTGCTATTTCCATTAGTTGGGTTATGGACATCCCTACAAACCCTTCTAACTTCTGTAGCTTTCGCTTTATATCTCCGTAGGCTTGGCTGACAAAGGCAGAGTTAACCATTCGGGAATTCTCAGGAGCCTCTGGATTAAAGGGGGTATACAAACGGTATGCCTCCAATAATCGGTCATAAAAGGCACTGGGCGATTCATCACATTTCTGCAATACCTCAGCCGTCTTAGACATATTAATCGCCTTTTTTCCTCCGGCTTTCATGCCAACAATAATAGCGTCCCTGTATGCTTTTAAATGGGCCATATCTGCGCCATTGACATTCCACTCCGGATCAGTATTTGGATAATGTGCTGCGGCCCATGCTGCTGGGTTGGCCTGATTTTGTGTACGGGCCACTTCTTCCAGCGCTTTAATTGCCGCTTGGTTTATCCGTGTCCTTTCCTCGTTGTTAAACAACATCATAAGCAGTTGCTGGCAATCAGCCCAAGTGGGATTATGTGTCTGGACTATGGAGGTAAACAAATCCTTCATGGCTTGAGGTTTATCGGTGTATGAGGAGTTATGGGTCTTCCAGTTAAATAGATCAGTAGTAGTGAAGGGAACATAGACGAATACAGGATCAGCGTGTTGTAACTGGCCGTCACCGTTAATGTGTGTCGGGCCTGGTGTCAGTCGGATAGGCATTTGATAATGTCGGGGTTGGAGGGTACCGGTCAGTTGTCGGGTTAGTATGGGGCTTCGTTTAGAAACGTCAGTTAGGGGTTCCAGTCGAGGGGTAGTAAGATGAGGGGAAGGGGACGCTTTGCTGAGGGGGAGATCAGTGAGTAAAATATTCCAGGCCGGGCTAGGAGGAGCCTGACCAGGAACTAGATATGACGTCAAATCTGGATAGTTGGGGTTAACGTAGGTAGGTACCGGAAGGGGAGGGTTTAAAACAAGAGGGCTGGGCTCTGAGCTAGAGGAGGGGGTAGGTGGGGACAACGGGGCAAGGGGAGTAGCGTTACCAACAGCACCTCCTCTTCCTCTTCCTGTGGAGGAGGAGTAAGGGGGCGGCATGGGGATCTCGGATTCAGGAGGCGTGTCCAAAATGGGCGTAATTACGGCCTTAGTGGACAAGCGAGTTCTGGCCACCATGAGGCGACATTGTTCCTCGTGGCATACCCGGATCCATTTTGGCAAGTCATTTACGGCCTGCTTCCAACAATCAATATACGGAAACTGGCCGTAAAGTTCAGGCCTACCTGATACAGCCACGTGTACACGCTGTACCAGATTAGGATCCAAACTGCCACGTGCCAAAGTAGGCCATTCCCTACTACATAAAGTACTCAGGCGTGTTGGATACATCTTTACCCCAAAATCCTACACAGTGTATCCCTTTTTAAAGTTTTTCAACATACATCCTAAGGGATCCATAACCGTTGAATCTGACGCACCCATACTAACAATGAAGCGTCGTCTCCAACAGAAACTAAACAAACACACTTCCAACGGTCACACCCGTTCCCTTGGCAACAGCACCACGTGGTACAGTTACTAAGCGAAACGCACACAACAAAACACTCAGGGAATTCCCGTACACACACAGCTGTTACACCAGTCACGAAATAACTATTACTGTGCCTTTTGGCGAAACTATACAGTCACCCACGCTATAATTCCCTATATCTGAATTACCCGTCTATAACATACCCCAGTAACATTGTCTTTACAAACAGTAGTTATAGTACGGTTAGCATTGGTTAGAGTACAATTTAAAGTCACAGTTCAATTAGTAGTGGTTATGGTGTTAAACATACAACATAGACGACAGTTATTAGTAGTTATTTACAGTATCAGTAATTATATATGGTTATGGTACCGTGCGCTATGATACAGTTACACACTCTCGCTAGACGGCAGAGCTCACGCTATCTAAAAGATATACACGCTACTACAACAATCTTTAACACATTTACAATTCCCAACTAATCTATTGGCCAATACCTCGATGGACTACCTAAAACTATTTACATCCGTTTTGGTTTGCCACGCTGCCCAAGCACCACATATAGTGAACTAGAGGGTGGAATATACAACAGCACCCTCTTAGTCTATATACTCTATCAAAAATCTAGTGGGTTCCAAATTTACACGCCTTCCCACTTAGCCAAGATAGGTTGAGATCTAGCGGACCGAATTTACACAGACGCCGCTTAGTCTCCCCGTCCCTCCGACCTAGTGAACGTAATATACACCCTAGAACGCTAGTCTAGACAAGACACCGGTGTCCGGCTTGGGCTATTTACACAGAACCCAGCCTGACTCCAAACCAAAATTAAAAGGGCTGACTACAGGGCGTTTAATTGAGCGGTGCGCCTTCGCTCCTTCCCTCCACTGGAGGGGGCAGATTCCATACACAAATAACCCCTTATGGGCCTACCGCACAATCGGTATCCAATACCCCTAGTGGGTCCACCGTCTAAAACAGTAGTCGTCTTACCTCCTCGTTCCTGAACCTGGGTTCACACTCATTGACGGGGACACCCCAGCACTTACTACGTAGAGGCCGATGATCTCCTGGACAACAGACCAGTGGCGCCGAGACGAAGGGAGGTCCACGCAGAAGTTCAGGGGTGCAGCCGTAGAGAGCGTGGGCAAAGATAGACCGTCTCACGCCTCTGCTTCTCAGCTACCGTTGAACGATGATCTTAGCGGACAATTGCACCAAATGATACTGGAGAAACTGACGGAAGCCAAGCACAGAGAGATTGACACAGGTTTCTTCAGGAAGGAAGATATTCTTTATTCGATTCACCGACCGGGACTCAGAGGGACTAATGTCACCAAAAAACAGCAAAGTCTGAGTCCTGATCATACAGTGTAGGTCCCTTATATAGGCATGTAGCTCCTCCCATAATCAGTTTAACCTACACATACTCTTATCTAATCAACTGAATAGAGACTAAATTCCTGTTTGACCACATGGCTTGCCCAGCACAATGGAGGAGGGGAAATACTTGTATATCCTGTATCCCTACACTTGCTCAGTACTCTGTTGATTGTATTTTAGCTACGTGCAACCAACCGACCGATACATCAACATGTGCAAGTGCACATACCATGTGGCAATCTTGTCCTAGTAAATTTATTTTTACTGAGATTCCACCACAATACGAATACAGTTATTCACACGAACTTTGTAGGACAGCCCAGGGCTATCCGCTACACTGCTCCTCCTTGCCCACAAGCTGGCATACACAGTCTGACCCAACACGGATCGGCTTGGGGATGTCCGGAGGCTCACGGATCATTTTTCCAGGTCAGTTTGTCTTGACAACTCGTCAGCATTTCCATTCTGCTTACCCGGGCGGTCTGCTTACCCGGGCATTGTCCCCAGCCACCCGGTTCAGCCATACCAACGGGTTGTGATTCGTGAGCAAGGAAAAGGGCTGTCCATACAGATAGGGTTGCAGTTTCTTTAGGGCCCACACCACAGCCAGGCATTCCTTTTCGATGGCGGCATAGCTTACTTCTCGGGGTAACAGTTTGCGACTGATGTAAGCCACGAGATGTTCTCCGCCATCGGCCCCGACTTGGCTCAGTACTGCCCCCAATTAAACATAGAAGCGTCTGTGTGAACAAGAAATCATTTAGCTGGATTGGGAGCTGCCAAGACAGGGGTATTTATCAGTGCATCTTTTAGGTGTTGGAATGCCTTTTCACACTCCGGGGTTCAGTTCACTTGGCGGGGAAGGTTCTTACGGGTCAGGTCAGTGAGGGGTTTGGCCAGGGTGCTATAATTGGGGACAAACTTTCTGTAGTACCCCGCTGTCCCTAGGAACGCTAAAACCTGGGTCTTAGTCCTAGGGGTGGGCCACTGGGCTACGGCCTCTACTTTGGCGGGTTCAGGCTTCTGTTTGCCGCACCCCACTCTATGTCCCAGGTACTGTACCTCAGCCATCCCTATACTACACTTGGCCGGTTTCAGGGTCAAACCAGCTTCCCTAATCCTGTCCAGTACAGCTCCTATATGGGCCAAGTGTTCCTGCCACGTATTGCTAAAAATAGCAATATCGTCCAGGTAGGTCCTGGAACCCATCCAGAAGTCGATCCACCATTCTTTGGAAGGTGGCTGGGGCGTTTTTCATCCCAAATGGCATGACCTTTAACTGGTACAAGCCAAATGGGGTGACAAAGGCCGACTTCGGGATGGCGTCGGGGGCCATGGGGATTTGCCAATATCCTTTACATAAGTCAATAGTAGTGAGTTATTGGCCCCTGGCCATCCTGACCAGTAACTCGTCTATCCGTGACATAGGATAGGCATCTGACACGGTTTTCTCGTTCAATCTCCTGTAGTCCACGCAGAAGCGAGTCGTACAGTCTCGCTTCGGCACGAGGACTACAGGAGAAGCCCATGGACTATCTGAGGGCTCAATCACCCCCAGTTGGAGCATCTCTTCGATCTCCTTGCGCATGTTTTCCCTCACCGCTTCTGGGATGCGGTAGGGGGTCTGGCGCATGGTTAGTTACCCTGGGGTATCGACCCGGTGGGTGGCCAGAGGAGTGTATCTCGTTTCTCCTCTAATAACCGCTGTACCTCGATCTGCTCCTGTGGGCTCAGCCGATCTCCCAGTGCAACCTCCCCTAAATCCCCAGACAACTGCCCATCCCCCAGCAAATCGGGAAGGGGTAAGCTGTCAAACTCTTCAGAGTTGGGCGCACATATGGTGGTTACCTCCTCGGCGCGCTCCTGGTAGGGCTTCTTCATGTTCACATGGAGCATGCGTCGCCCTCCAGTCCCTGTGCAGGGGCCTATGATATAGGTGGTGTCACATCTCTGTTCCACCACCTTATATGGTCCCTGCCAGGCGGCCTGTAACTTGTCATGTCGGACAGGTTTTAAAATTAGCACCTTCTGCCCGACCTGAAAGCTACGGTCCCTGGCTCCCCGATCATACCACGTGTGCTGCCGGGTCTGGGCCGCCTGAAGGTTTTCCCTTACCGTCCTTCCAGGCGGTCTCGAACGGCCAGCACATATGGTATGATGGGAGTGCCATCTGCGCTCCGGTCTCCCTCCCAATGCTCTCGAATAAGATCTAAGGGACCTCTGACCCTCCTCCCAAACAGCAGTTCAAACGGGGAAAACCCTGTGGATTCCTGCGGCACCTCCCGGTATGCAAACAGGAGATGGGGCAGGAATCGCTCCCAGTCCTTTTGGGTCTCTGCGAAGGTTCGGAGCATCTGCTTCAAGGTACCATTGAACCGCTCGCAGAGCCCGTTGGTCTGGGGGTGGTAAGGGGCACTGATAATAGGCTTAATGCCACAGATCCTCCAGAGTTGTTGGGTGAACTCTGCGGTAAATTGGGTGCCCTGATCCGAGATAATCTCCCTGGGTAATCCCATCCGGGAGAATATCCGCAAGAGGGCATCCGCAACCATTTCATCGCGGATGTTAGTCAGAGCCACTGCCTCTGGATACCTGGTGGCATAATCTACTACCGTTAAAATATACCTTTTGCCTGACGGGCTAGCTTTCTGGAGGGGACCTATCAAATCTACTGCTATTCGGCTAAAGGGTTCCTCAATTATGGGTAGGGGGTGGAGTTTCGCCTTTCTTCGGTCTCCCCTTGTCCCTACCCTCTGGCAGGTATCGCACGTAGTGCAATATCGGCGTACTTCCTGGCTAATCCCTGGCAAGAAGAAACTCTGTACCTAGTGCGACTGACCCCTAGATGTCCGGATAGCGGAATATCATGCGCTATCCGGAGTAACTCAGCTCGGTACCGCTGCGGCACCACTAGCTGCCTCATCACTATCGGGTCTGACCCAGCAATCTGCTTGTCTGTTTCCCTTTACAAAAGATGCTTGTCCAAGACAAATCTCTCTCCCTCCCCCCCGGGGGAGCCCGTGACAACCTTGTCCCTATAAACTTGAAGCATAGGGTCTGTTACTACTTCGGCTGCAAATTCATTAGGTGGAGCCCAGGGAACACATTCTAAGGAAGGGGAAGGGTCTCTTACCTGGACCTCCGCCAGTGTGTTGTAGTCCTGGGTGCGGGCCTGTTGTCGGGTGACCACAGGGTGGGCTTCTCCTGTGGTGGGTATCTGACGTGAGTCTCCCCAGATCATTTCCCAATAAAACCTCCGCCGGTAACTGCGGCATCAACCCCACTTCCACGTGTCCTGACCCCGCTCCCCAATGTAAATGTACCCTTGCTGTAGGTAGCCGGTACACTGCTCCCCCGGCTACCCTGACGGCCACAGTTTTACTTAGTTTTGCCTGATCCGAAACCAGGTGACTCTGTACCAAGGTGATAGTAGCTCCTGAGTCCCGTAGCCCTCGGACTGCTTTACCCTCCAGGTATACGGTCTGTCTGTGATGTTGGAGATTGTCAGTATTGGCCTGGACTGGGTCTGCCTCATGCAGTACTTCCCACTGTTCCACGGTGGTAATGGGAACGGCTGAACCATATGGCGTGGCCACTATATCCTGGTAGTGGTGGGCGGTGGCTGCCCTTGGTAGTGGTGGGCCTGGACGGATCCAGGTGGAACGATCCCGCAGCTGTGGGCATTCCCTTTTATAATGTCCCCATTTCTGGCAGTGATGACAGGGGCCAGAAGTGGGCTGGCGGAACCGTGGCTGCGCAGCGGGTGGTGGTGGTGGTAGCTGTCTCGGTGGAGCTGGGGTGTAGGTGGTTCTCCCAAAGGTTTTAAATGTGGCTTTTGGAGCTGCAGGTTTTTGTTGCCTGCATGCATCCAAATACTCATCTGCCTTCCTGGCAGCTTCGGTGAGGGATGTAGGGTTTCTGTCCCTTACCCATTCCTGGACATCGCTGGTTACTCCCACATAAAATTGCTCCATCAGCATCATCTGGATTACGTCCTCCATGGACCGTGCCTTGCTAGCTTGCACCCACCCGAGTGCTGCCCTTTGTAATCTGCATGCCCACTCTGCGTGTGAGTCTTTCTCCACCTTCTTTAAATCCCTGAATCTCCGCCGGTATGCTTCTGGTGTTATAGCATACCTGGCTAGTATAATTTCTTTCACTTTGCTGTAATTCCGTATTTCCTCATTAGGTACAGTCCGATATGCCTCTGCTGCCCTTCCAGTTAACTTTCCGGCCAAAATGGGTACCCAGTCCTCTGTATTGATTTTATGCAGTGCACACAGTCTCTCAAAGTCTTGCAGAAAAGCGTCTATATCTTCCTCTGCCTCCACATATGTTTTAAAAGCCTGGTATGGTATCTTAAGCTTACCTTCTTGTGGTACATTCTTTGCAGAGCTGTGTTCTGGAGCTGCTGTCGTCTGTTTCCTTAAGATAAATTCTTGGACCTCTGTCATAGTCTTTGAAATAATTTCCTCGGAGGGGTTTTCCCCATAAAAAGACAGCCTGAATCGAACCTGCCTCTGGAACTCCATCTGTTCCTGCGTTTCTCCCGAATCCCCCTGTTCGGGAACCGAAGCGCCATCCATTCGGTACTCTGCCATCAGTTCAGTAATGAGTACCGCTTTCTTCTTGCTGCTGGCTGGTATACCCCTTGCCTCCAGGAGGTCCTTTAGTGTGGAGCGTGGAGCGTTTTAGCGTAGCGAAATCAATCTCACAGTGCCTTATAAAGCATGCTCCCATGCAAGGGAGGAGTTTTCAACAATTAGTACAGTAACCAATCTGGGAATAGTAACCTCCCACACCTATCCTCCCCTCAGCTTACATCATAATCCCCTTTTCACTGTACTCAGATTCCCCCAGTTCCTGGATGTACCCCTAACCTTAGGGGTACCCCCCTAAATGGCACATCCCCTGATAGCCCGGATCTGGGTGAGTAACATACTCAAAGATCACCCAGACCGGACCAGGGGTTCGGGAGTTAGGAGCAGGCAAAGATTTGACTGACCGCATGGGTAAAGTACCCGAAAACAGTTCCATGCATTTTGGCCCTGCGGTCGGTCGCAGACAAGGGAATAAAACAGACAAATTACCTGGGTTATGGAGCCTAAGGAGGATTCGAATGAATCCCCTAGTTTGTGGGGTTCTCCTTACCGAACAGTCTGTGTGTGTGTTTGTTTATTTTTTATTTTTTGTCAATCTTTCTTTTATTGAAGCATTTTGATGGGGTACAGAAGAGAAGGGGGGAAACGTATAGTTTGAATACAGTAGAGGATTAAAACATTATCAGCTTTAAACTAGTACATTTCTAGGATAGCGATGCTTCGTTTTTTAAATTTTTTCATAGAGTTAACAGCCTCGCTTTATATTATACAATCAAGCGTGAAACATGAAATTGAGAGCTTTGACTAAACATAAGTATGGATAGTTTGGCAGGTGAAGCATAACAGTTGCTATAGGGCAGATATAGAGTGCTAATATAGGTGATTGATGCAAAACTATGCAAAACTTAGGTACACAGCAAATAAGTTATATGCTAGGTCACAGCAGAAAAAACTACGAGTGGTATTCGCCGGGTACCTGCAAGCATTCCTTTAAGACATTTAAGATAGGTACATGTATATAGATGAGCCTAAGTTAGTCTAGGTAGCAAACTGTAACGTTTAGTGCACTATATCTTCCATTAAGTAGGGCTACATAATAGGTAACAGGCTTCTTGATACATTCCCCTCATTATCAGAGATGTATGGCATAACAGTAGTGTGAATTGGAGAGAGTCCTAGCATTGCAGGGCAAAAATACAGGCAGTCCTCTACACCAATGATTTCAAGCTAAAAGGTAAAAAGCAAAAATAAAAAGGGGGGTAGAGATAAAGAATATCATGTGTCCGCAAACCAGACCTCCTCAGCCCGTGCCGATTCTTGGCTTGCAGGTTTTCGGTGCCATTCTGTAGGTGTGTATGCGGTGCGCATCTGTTGCTGGGCGTTTGTGCCCCGTTGCGGTGCGGGCGTCGGCGAGGGTGGTTCCCCAGCTCCAGGCTGGTGTGCAGGCCTGCATCTTCTTGCCACAAACTCGGTTGCCGCTGGGGTCCGGGTTTACTCCACTTATGGGAGGGACGGAAGAATAGGTCGTTGTCTGTCGCTTGCGTTGCTTCTTCCTCCGCCAATGTGGACGATGCTTGCGGGCTCTTCGCCTTATGGCCTGCTGCCCGGGTGGGTTAGATTGTGCGTGGATGGGTTGGTGAGGCGTATGTGTGCCCAAGGGTATCCCCCCTGCTTCCCGCTTCGCATGGTTCCGCTCACCCTTCAACTGAGGTGGAGGTGACATGGGTTTAGCTGCTTGATGCTGCCTTTTGAATGCCTCTTGTCGCTGTAGTGATGCAGTCCCCGGTGCCGGAGAGTGTGACACACTCGCCATGTGGGTTGCTGTGCCTGCCGCCATTTTGGTCCTTCTCTTGGAGAGCCTGCTGGTAAGCATGTCCCGGGATCTGTTGGGAGTTTGTCGCGCCCTCGGGGAGTGCTGGGATCTGCGCGGCTGGCCCAGTTTTTCCGCCTTCGAGGGGCTTTGTGGGTCCTTCGGAAGGGCACGCCTGATAGTGGTGAGGGGCCCCGCCACACGTTTGTCACTGGGTGCTCGTTTTAACCTAGGGTGCTCCCCTTGGCGATGTTTGTCCCCAGGGGGTGTGCTTCCCCATTGTACCTGCTTAAGGTGTTCTGCCTTGCTCTCGAGCTTTTTCCAGAATCTCCTGAACAGGTCGTCCAGGCGCTTTTCTAGCGTTTCGTGTTGCTGTTCAGCCTCCCTCTCGCGGTCAGCCGCCGCCATCTTGCTTGTCATGGCTTGTCTTTGTGTGCAGCGTGTGTGTTTGTTTATGATATGGCAAGCTGATGAGTTGTCTGAATATAATTTTACCGCCTTGCTGGACCAGAGATGACCCCAAGTGCATGCGGCCACCACTATGGGATAAATTTCAAATAGGACTGAAGTCTCCCTGAATCCTGGCAAGGCATCAGTCTTAGTAGTCCAGTGACCCTGGAACCAGTGATTACCGAAGATAGCTGTGAAACCCGTGTTGGCTGCAATGTCTGTGTGAATGATGGGTGAGGAGTCGGAGAGAGGGGGATAAACATGGAGATACCGTTCCACTCAGCCAAAAACTTTCCCCACATGAGTAAGTCAGCCTTGGCTTGCTGATCCAAAGAAATTGGGCAGGGGTCTGGTACCCCGTGAAGCAGACTGAGAAGCCTGGATACGAAAGACCTACCCTGCGGAATGATGCGCATCGCAAAATTCAGGGACCCCAATAGGGACTGAAGTTCCTTTCTGGTGCATGCATCACTCCGCAGGAACATGTCTATCTCCCCTCTCAAGCGGACCAATTTGTTGGGGGGAAGGCTGGTTCGGAAGGTACCGGAGTCCAGTTCGATCCCCAAGAAGGTAAGTTTATTAGTGGGGCCGATAGTTTTGGAGGGAGATAAGGGTACCCAGAGTAAAAAAGGGATGAGGTGCTGAGGATATTAGTGGGTGTACGTGTGCCTGGTTCTATCAGTAGGAAATCGTCCAAATAGTGAATGACTGAGTGACACCTGAGAACGTTTAGAAGCAGCCACCATAGTGTTTCTGCAAATATATCAAACAATTTGGGGCTGCTTCTAGACCCGAAAGTGAGGTGTGTGGAGAAATAGTATCTGTCTCGCCATTTAACACGTGCAGATGCCAGAGTGATGGGTGCATGGGTAGTAATTTGAATGCGTTTGTAATGTCCGTTTTGCTTAGCCAAGCGTTTCTACCAGTTGAAATGATGGATTGTATAGCATCGTCAATTTTAACGTACTGTAATGAAAATTATTCTGCTGGTATGAGTGAGTTAATGCTGGGAACAAAAGAGGCGTGCGGTGCCGATAAATCGATAATTAGACGTTTTTTATTAGAGTATTTGTGCACAGCTATACCAATGGGATTAGTGCGCCAGGAGGAAAAAGTTGAGGAGGTGAAGTGGCCGATCATGAAAACGTGTGAGCTTTCGGAGGAAAGGAGAGTGTCTGTGAATCTGGCAGGCTGACAAGAGGTTGGGACATTCAAGCGTGCCTGGGGGGATGGCTAAGAGACCATTGAGAAAACCCTGTGTGAACCCCGTGTTCATATACTCCTCCAAATGCCTGCTTGGATGAGGTCTCAAATAAAAAAAAAAAACAGGTTGTTGACATTAATGTCAGTTAGTCATTTGTTAGGGGACAACCTGGCCTGGCACATAGTCTTTGTGTGTGCCCTGAAGCAGATAGAGCAGATGTGCAACAACCTACAGGCGCTAAAGCTGCAGGATCCGGCATTAAAATTGTTGCACACCTGTGCTTTGCCTAGGAAGGAGATAGGTCTACCCAGTTTATCCCGTTGACCACCCGTTTGTTTAGTGTGAGGGGTGGAGGTGGTTTGAGGGGTGGGAGTGGAGGTGGATGGATCAGCTACAGAGGGGCACAAATCGACCGTATGGGATGTGTAATTACATATGGCACAAGATGGGGGCCTCAGACCAGCGAAGTGGCAACAGAATAATTCAGTATCCATCTGTGGCAAACCTAGCCACTTCTGGACTGTGATATAGCAAGGTTGTCCATAAGCTGAAAGGGGGGGACTGTATATTTTATATTGTGTGTGCATTATCTATGACCGTTCGCATGCTGGCAGCCCTAAGCTACCAGCATGCAAACCCTTCGGTTGACGAATTGCGGCTATCCGGGCCGTTCGCCAACCGAATACGGGCTCTCCAGGTAGACCACACGCTTAGAGTCGTGTGGCACTCATTAACCGATTGGAACAATGTAGCAATCGTGATTAAAGGCTCTCCTAGGTGGCCGTCGTTCGACTACCGACCATGCGGCGGTCGGCCATCTTGGATCCTTTGTCTCCCCAGCGGTGTTCGGTCGTCGAGCGCCTGGTACTAAAAACGGCTACTCAATGATGCGAACACCGCTGGACTTCCAGAGCGTTCAGGAGTTCCGCTTTCATCACATTGTGTTCCCCATCGGTGTTCGGTAGTTTTAAACCGAACTCGATGGTTAAACGTAATTCATGTGGCGTTCGGTCAATTCAGCTGGGAGCTGAGCGGTATTCTCCCAAAAGATGCGCTCAGATCCCAGCTATCTACCGAACGTTCGGTCACATAAATCTGCCGAATAAAACTTAAAAACCATATTTTAATACAAATTGTCAGTTCTGCTGCACGAGGGGATAATCCACTTAATCGTCAATTTTAGTGGGAGTATCCTTCTCGTGCAGCAAAGCCTGTTGGGAGAATTATATTGCATGATGGGAGAAATCCCCTGGATTCACTGTATGGAAACCCCTTGCATGGGGAACTGTATAAATATGCCAGCTGTGAATAAAGCCAGTTAGTTGACTCCCAAACGGTGTTTCGTCCGGTTATTGGGAGGATTGGGAATATTGCCTTGCTTTCTAACTCTGACTGTGGATTACCTGTGATACCAACGGAAACCGTGGACTATACTATCGCATTCCGTTACAATTGGTGGCAAGCGACGGGATCCAACCTTACAGCCGAAAAGCAGTGTTCGTGTAAGCTGAAACTACCGAACGAGGAAAGCAGGAGTAATTCGTATGGAGATTGATTATACCGTACTGAAACGGCAGACACTAAAAGAGCTACTGGAAGCCAGGGGTAAGATAGCCAGCAACAAATCCAAAGCTGTGCTGATCGCTGAACTGATGGAGGGAGACAGAGCTCGCAGCGCTACACCTCCACCAGCAATGGAAGAGACCCCATACCAGAGAGAGCTAAGAACCAGGATATAGTTTCTGCCGCAGCCAGTACCCTTGGAGATATTGACCGTGCTGATGTCAGATGTACAGGATTATCTGATGGCAAACCGCACCCCGGAGACATCGCCCCGGGCAGAGTCTGTTACTGCCTCCATATACGTACAGGTAAAACCCAAAATCCCACATCACGCATTTAAAGTGTTTTGCGAAGAAAAAGATGAGATTGACGGGTATTTACAAGATTTCGAGAGGCTGTGTGACTTACACGACTTGGAACCCGCAGTATGGGTACCGCTACTGGCAGGCAAATTATCGGGTAGGGCAGCAGAAGCCTACCGCGCTGTGCCCCGAGAGGACAGCAAAGATTACCCCAAAGTAAAAAGGGCGATCTTAGAGAGGTATGCCATTACCCCAGAAGCATACCGGCGCAAGTTCAGAGGCTTGCGCAAACCCGAGAAAGATTCTCATGCGGAGTGGGCGCACAAGCTGGACCAAGCATCACAAGGCTGGATACAAGCCAGCAACGCTACCACGATGGAAGAATTGCGGCGGTTAATGCTGCTGGAGCAATTCTTTAATGGCTTGTCCCCAGAGGCACAAGAAGGGGTGAGAGATCGAAAACCCCTCACCCTAACCGAAGCCGCTCGACTAGCGGATCAACATTTTGATGCCCGGAGGCATCACGGACTCCAAATCAAAACTTACCCTCGACCCACCGGGCCACCCAGTAACCTTACCCCTGCTGGCCCCACCATACCCCTGTCCAGGTTCACGCCAAGTAATCCACCACCACCTCCCGATACAATGGCCGGGCTAACATCCAATGTCACACCTGCAAACAGTGGGGACACATCTCCCGAGAGTGCACGCAGAACAGGAGCAGACAAGTGTGGAACCAGGTGCGACAAAACTTGGCACCAAGGGCCGCTGCTCATCACTATCAAGTAGCACCGGCGACCCAGGAAATATTGAGCGCCCAGACCGAGGAACCTCTAGGAGTGCTCCACGAGGTGATGTCAGTCCGAGCCACTGACAACCGGCAGCATCATCGCCAGCTAGTGACCCTGGAAGGGAAGGAGGTACAAGGGCTCCGAGATTCCGGGGCCACCACATTTAGTTCCTGGTTCAACCCACACTGGAGGATCAGTGGCAGTGCGAGTGGCAGGGGGAGCAGTGTACAGGCTACCCACTGCCAAAGTACATTTGGATTGGGGTGTGGGGGAGGGGACTGTGAAAGTGGGGCTTATGCAAAATTTACCCGCAGATGTCGTATTGGGGAATGACTTGGGCCAGATGACTTCTGCTTTTATGCCCCAGGCTCCATACCAGGAAGCCCATCCAGTGACTACCCGGCAGCAGGCTCGCACCACGGCTCCACCAATACACTCTGAGGCTCAGGTAAGAGACCATAACCCCCAGACGACTCACATGTCCTGGGATACCCCGACTACCTTTGAGGCAGAGGTAAAGACCGACCCCACCCTACAAGTATATCGGGACAGAGTACACACTGACCAGGCAGGGCTAGAGGGGGAGCGGTACACATGGGAGAAAGGGTTATTGTACCGCATCGCGGAGAGGGAAGTGGGGGGGTCCGTCACAATGACCACAAAACAGTTAGTGGTGCCCCAGAAATATAGACAGGAGCTGCTTAGAATTGCTCATGATATTCCCTTGTCCGGACACCTAGGGATGACCCGTACCAGGTATCGCCTAACGCATGCTTTCTTCTGGCCCGGAATTTCCAAGGACGTGCGACAGTATTGCACTTCCTGTGACGTTTGCCAGCGAGTAGGTAAACGAGGAGACCGCCACAAGGCCAAGCTATGTCCCCTGCCCATTATTGCAGAGCCCTTCAGCAGGGTAGCTGTAGACATAGTGGGACCCCTGCCAAAGCCCAGCCTCTCTGGGAAAAGATATATCCTAACCATAGTGGACTACGCCACTAGGTACCCCGAGGCCGTAGCGCTCACTAATATTCACGCTGAGACAGTAGCTGAAGCCCTAATGAAGGTATTCTCCTGAGTGGGGTTTCCCCAAGAAATAGTATCTGACCGGGGCACCCAATTCACTGCCGAGGTCACCCAACATATGTGGAAAGTATGTGGCATTAAGCCGATAGTCAATTCCGCCTACCACCCCCAGTCCAATGGCCTATGCGAGAGATTCAACGGTACGCTGAAGCAGATGCTTCGTACATTTGGGGAAACTCACAAGGACTGGGAGAGGTTCCTACCTCACCTGCTCTTTGCATATAGAGAGGTTCCCCAGGAATCGACAGGATTCTCCCCGTTCGAATTACTGTTTGGGAGGAGGGTGCGGGGGCCCTTGAATTTGATTAGAGAACACTGGGAGGGAGAGAGTAACACAGATGGAACCCCTATCGTATCATACATACTGGAGTTCCGGGACCGTCTGGAGGCGCTGACCCAGACTGTGCGCACCAACCTCCAGGCGGCCCAGCAACGCCAGCGGCGCTGGTACGATAGGGGAGCCAGAGACCGCAGCTTTCAGGTGGGACAGAAGGTTTTGATTTTAAAGCCCGTCCGCACGGACAAGCTGCAGGCCATCTGGCAAGGCCCATATCAGGTGGTAGAGCAGAGATGCGACACCACCTATGTGATTGGCCCCTGCTCAGGGGTAGGGAAGAGACGCATGCTCCACGTGAACATGCTCCATCCTTACCATGAGAGGGTAGAGGATGTGACGGCGATCTGCGCCTCAGCCTCGGAGGATCAGGAGAATCTGCCCCTGCCTGACCTACTAAAACCGGAGGAGCCGATAGAGCCCTCCCGAGGGGTTCAGCTGGGGGAGCGGCTAAGCCCTCAAGAGCGTGCACAGGTACAAGAGCTGATTGTGGCTAAAGGGGCTACCTTCTCCAATTTGCCTGGGTACACTCCGCTGGCCACCCACCGAGTTGAAACCCTGGGACAGCTACCTATGCGACAGGCTCCATATCGGGTCCCTGAGTCAGTCCGAACCCATATGAAGGCAGAGATAGACGAGATGCTACAGCTAGGGGTTATCGAACCCTCAGATAGCCCCTGGGCATCGCCGGTAGTACTGGTACCTAAAAAGGATGGCACGACCCGGTTCTTTGTCGACTACAGGAGGCTAAACGACAAAACGGTGTCTGATGCCTACCCGATGCCCCGGATAGACGAGCTGTTAGATAAGATGGCACGGGGCCAGTATCTCACTACCATTGATTTGTGTAAGGGATACTGGCAAATTCCCCTAGCCGATGATGCCATCCCCAAGTCGGCGTTTGTCACTCCGTTTGGCCTGTATCAGTTCAAGGTCATGCCATTCGGAATGAAAAACGCTCCGGCTACCTTTCAGCGGATGGTAGATCGGCTACTGGACGGCTTTCAAGAGTATGCCTGTGCCTACTTAGATGACATAGCCATATTTAGCCAGACCTGGGAAGAACACCTACACCATATAGGGGCCATTTTGGATCGTATTGGGGAGGCAGGGTTAACCTTAAAGCCCAGTAAGTGCCACATAGGGATGGCTGAAGTACAGTATCTGGGGCACCGAGTGGGGTGTGGGCAGCAGAGACCCGAGCCAGACAAAATTGAGGCCGTGGCAAAGTGACCTACCCCAAGGACCAAAACTCAGGTGCTAGCTTTCCTAGGGACTGCAGGGTATTATAGGAAATTCGTACCCGACTACAGCGCCCTGGCCAAACCCCTGACGGACCTGACCAGAAAGAACCTTCCCCGACAGGTTGTCTGGGCCCCAGAGTGTGAACAGGCATTTCAACAACTCAAAACCGCTTTAACTAATGCTCCTGTACTTACTGCTCCTGATCCAACTAAAAGATTTCTTGTCCACACAGACGCTTCAATGTTTGGATTGGGGGCAGTGCTGAGCCAAGTGGGAGCAGATGGCGGAGAACACCCCGTAGCTTACTTGAGCCGAAAGTTGTTGCCCCGTGAAGTGAGCTACGCCACCATTGAGAAAGAATGCCTGGCCGTGGTGTGGGCCCTTAAAAAGCTACAGCCGTATTTGTATGGACAACCTTTCTCCTTACTCACAGATCACAACCCGTTGGTGTGGCTGAACCGTGTGGCTGGGGACAATGCCAGGCTGTTGCGCTGGAGCTTGGCGCTACAGCCCTTCGACTTCACCATTCATTACCGGCCAGGGAAACAAAACGGTAACGCCGACGGGTTATCTAGACAGACTGAACTTGAAAAATGATCTGTGAGTACTCCCCCGGACATCCCCAAGCCGATCCGTTGGGATCAGACTGTGTATGCCGGCTTGGTTCTGGGGGAGCATTGTGGCAAACCTAGCCACTTCTGGACTGTGATATAGCAAGGTTGTCCATAAGCTGAAAGGGGGGGGACTGTATATTTTATATTGTGTGTGTATTATCTATGACCGTTCGCATGCTGGCAGCCCTAAGCTACCAGCAAGCAAACCCTTCGGTTAACGAATTGCGGCTCTCCGGGCCGTTCGCCAACCGAATACGGGCTCCCCAGGTAGACCACACGCTTAGAGTCGTGTGGCACTCATTAACCGATTGCAACAATGTTGCAATCGGTGATTAAAGGCTCTCCTAGGTGGCCGTCGTTCGACTACCGACCATGCGGCGGTCGGCCATCTTGGATCCTTTGTCTCCCCAGCGGTGTTCGGTCGTCGAGCGCCTGGTACTAAAAACGGCTACTCAATGATACGAACACCGCTGGACTTCCAGAGCGTTCTGGAGTTCCGCTTTCATCACATTGTGTTCCCCATCGGTGTTCGGTAGTTTTAAACCGAACTCGATGGTTAAACGTAATTCATGCGGCGTTCGGTCAATTCAGCTGGGAGCTGAGCGGTATTCTCCCAAAAGATGCGCACAGATCCCAGCTATCTACCGAACGTTCGGTCACATAAATCTGCCGAATAAAACGTAAAAAACATATTTTAATACAAATTGTCAGTTCTGCTGCACGAGGGGATAATCCACTTAATCGTCCATTTTAGTGGGAGTATCCTTCTCGTGCAGCAAAGCCTGTTGGGAGAATTATATTGCATGATGGGAGAAATCCCCTGGATTCACTGTATGGAAACCCCTTGCATGGGGAGCTTTATAAATATGCCAGCTGTGAATAAAGCCAGTTAGTTGACTCCCAAACTGTGTTTCGTCCGGTTATTGGGAGGATTGGGAATATTTCCTTGCTTTCTAACTCTGACTGTGGATTACCTGTGATACCAACGGAAACCGTGGACTATACTATCGCATTCCGTTACACCATCTGACACCAGTTAATTCTAATGTTAAACTGCTTCAGATGGGTCGCCACCTTTGCTGATACTTTTTGTGATAATCATAAAAAGATGAGCCCCTGTACTTGATGCCCAAATCCACCACTTTATGCAGATAGAGGTCTAGTTCCTCTCTTCTGTGGGGATATACCAAGCAAATAAGTCTATTACAAACTGTGGTATTGATAGTTTTTTGTTAAGCCTGGTATCTGGTTTTAAGCACCACTGAGATATCCGCGTAATTATATGCCCGGTTCTCCAGCACATCTTGTGAGGCTATAAGTAGTGACACCAGACACACATCCTTCCCATCTAGGATTTCTTTCCTAATGGAGTCTGGGATGGAGTGTGCTGGTGACACAAAAAGGTGACGTAACTGTGGCAGGTGCTGGAGGGGGATGTATAGGGGATTGTGGTGTTGTAGCAGAGACTGCTGGGACGGGGACTGAGAGGTCAGGGAGGTTAACTGGGGAGGCGATGGCACTCTCCACCTTAGATAACCTGTTATTCAAGGTCTGCAGGTTGGCCCCTATTGCTGCAAGGGTGTCCTGAGTGGCTGTGCAAGTGCCTGATGGTTGTCCTTGATAGCTAGTGCCTGGCCTAGGCTCGAGGGCCTGATTGGTCAAGAGTCTGTAGAGTTCTGCCTTTCTAGCCGTAACTGGAAAGGGGATGCCCCTTAGCCTAAGTTCAGCCATACTTTTTGGAATAGTCCATGCTCTCAAGGACGTAGGAGTAGAGGGGGTGAGAGATTCGCCTGGAGACTCTGGTCTGATAGGAGTGAACGGGACGAGTATGGGACCCTCCTGTATGGGACGAGAGACCCCATCTTTCCTGATTAAGCTGCCTATTGGACTATATCAGTATTTGTAAAGCACTGACTATCTTATTGTTTTTTACATACCTATCTATTAAATAGTTAAACATTAAAAACATGAAAAGACAAAAATAAATAAATTATTTTCTTGACATTCCTCATTCTTTAATTAAACATGGTTAATGTTGTAATCATACCACACATTCCAAAGGGAGAAGTATTATTGTCCTATGGCAATCACCCATCTAACCTGAAAAATTAAGATGAAAGCCAGGCTGAAAATACTTGTAATTAGTCCATGTCTACTTGATACATTCCTTTACTTTTTTTGCTTCTATCATCTATTTGCTACTGTGCTCAACCTCACACATGGTTAAGAACGTCTAAATATTTTAGTAATTCCTCAGATAAATGATGTAATTCAGGAAAGTTTCTTACCACAGTGAGTCATTACATAGTTGACATTCCATTCCATATAGGCAAACCAACTCTACTTAAGCCTGCACTATCCACACCAAAAAGAGAAAATGCTAATTAAATAACTAATTAAATAAATAGGGAACAAAATATGATACAATGTATTAATATGAATTCAATTATCTGAACACGGTAATATATATATATATATATATATATAACTGCTCAAAAAAAATAATGGGAACACTTAAACAACACAATGTAACTCCAAGTCAATCACACTTCTGTGAAATCAAACTGTCCACTTTGGAAGCAACACTGAGTGACAATCAATTTCACATGCTGTTGTGCAAATGGGATAGACAACAGGTGGAAACAGGCAATTAGCAAGACACCCCCAATAAAGGAGTGGTGCTGCAGGTGGTGACCACAGACCACTTCTCAGTTTCTATGCATTCTGGCTGATGTTTTGGTCACTTTTGAATGCTGGCGGTGCTTTCACTCTAGTGGTTGCATGATACGGAGTCTACAACCCACACAAGTGGCTCAGGTAGTGCAGCTCCTCCAGGATGGCACATCATTTCGAGCTGTGGCAAGAAGGTTTGCTGTGTCTTTCAGCGTAGTATCCAGAGCATGGAGGCGCTACCAGGAGACAGGCCAGTACATCAGGAGACGTGGAGGAGGCTGTAGGAGGGCAACAACCCAGCAGCAGGACCGCTACCTCCGCCTATGTGCAAGGAGGAACAGGATGAGCAGTGCCAGAACCCTGCAAAATGACCTCCAGCAGGCAACAGATGTGTATGTGTCTGCTCAAATGGTCAGAAACAGACTCCATGAGATTGGTCTGAGGGCCTGAGCCTCATTTTGACTTGTTTTAAGGACATTACATCAAAGTTGGATCAGCCTGTAGTGTGTTTTTCCACTTTAATTTTAAGTGTGACTCCAAATCCAGACCTCCATGGGTTGAAAAATTTGATTTCCATTTTTTTATTTTTGTTTGATTTTGTTGTCAGCACTGTTACGATGGCCTCCAGGCTAGCAGGAGGTTTGATCGCTTGGATGTCCTGGTTCCCGGGCTTGAAGAGTCGAATGGAGCGATACTCGGTAGAGACCTGTAAGTGTAGAATCTCCCCCTAGCTATGGTGCGGCTAGGATACCCTTTCCCCACACAAAACGAGTCGAGGCTGCGAATTGAGGGTCAAAATAAGAACTGAGGACTGGGGTGCCCAGCCTGCTTTTTATTGTAAATACACACAAAGGGGACACTCCCAAGGGGAGGCATAAAATACCCAATCACATATTGGGTTCAACCCACATGTCCCCTCCCCTCAGATAACCAAGTAACGCAATTATGTTACACATACTTTTGTCCATATTCTGGATGTACCCTAAAACCAGGGGGTACACCCCTACATCCTGCATCGCTAGATAGATCTTGTTCGGGAGGCCAACATATCCAAAAACTGGCCTGTTCGGATGAGCGGTTCGGAAGTTAGGAGCTTCTACAGTTTGGACCGACCGCACGGACTTTCCAGCCGAAAATAGTTCCATACGTTTAGGCCTTGCGGTCGGTCTTCGTTCGGACGGTAAAACTCCACAACCCTTTGCCTTCCGTAGTCATCCCTGGGGTCGCTGTATTCTCCATGTGCAGGGCAAGTGCCTTACAGAACGGTGAATAGTTCGGTACGTCCAGCACTAAGTTATGTGATCCTGGAGGTCTCAGCGGTGTTCGCCTGTGTGTGTCTCCGTTTTTAGTTCCAGATGGCCATGGGCAACCACCGCTGATTGTAGGTAAGATGGCCGCGAACACGTGCAAAGTCCCGAAATGGCGGCCACCTATAGGCTTACATAGCGGGTTCGTGCTGGACCATACGAGGACTGTAAATCAGTCAGAACAGTGTCCAAAGTACCAAAAGTATGCGACAAAATAGGGCTTTCATAACAGGGGACAACAGTGATATAACAGTGCTCCCTCCTTGTGGAACACTCTGGCAGACACCGTCTGACCCCTTTTCGGGGTAGACTAAGGCTGTCCAGACTTCTGGTTAGGCTGGGCTGATATCGGTTTGCCTGGACAATCCATCGGCATTGCCATTCTGTTTCCCGGGTCGATAAGTGATGGTAAAATTAAATGGTTGTAGAGCCAAGCACCAACGTAACAGTCGGCCATTATCTCCAGAGACCCGGTTTAACCATACCAAGGGATTGTGGTCCGTAACCAGAGTGAATTCTTGCCCGTACAGATAAGGAGTCAGTTTCTTTAGTGCCCACACCAGTGCCAAGCACTCCTTTTCCACGGCGGCATAGCTAACTTCGCGTGGCAGGAGCTTACGACTGATGTAGGCAATAGGGTGTTCCCCTCCGTCTTCGCCTACTTGGCTGAGGACGGCTCCCAGCCCGAACATGGAAGCGTCTGTGTGAACGATAAAACGTTTGTTAGGGGCTGGGGCGGCCAACACGGGAGCATTCACAAGAGCAGTTTTTAAAGTTTGAAACGCTATTTCACAGTGGGGAGACCACAGGACCTGTCGAGGAAGGTTTTTCTTTGTCAAGTCTGTCAGGGGTTTGGCAATGGCGCTATAGTCAGGCACAAACTTCCGATAGTACCCTGCGGTACCTAAAAAGGCTAGTACTTGTGTCTTGGTGGCGGGGGTGGGCCAATTTGCAACTGCCTCTATTTTAGTAGGTTCTGGTCGTTGCTTCCTGCACCCCACCCTATGACCCAGATACTGCATTTCGGCCATGCCAAAATGGCACTTCTCTGGTTTCAGAGTCAGGCCGGCGGCCCGAATCTGATCTAAGACCAGCCCTACGTGGGTTAGGTGTTCCTCCCAGGACGCGCTATGGATCGCTATGTCGTCCAGGTATGCACAGGCGAAACCCTGGAAGCCATCAAGGAGTCTATCCACCAAGCGCTGGAACGTGGCCGGGGCATTTTTCATCCCGAATGGCATAACCTTGAAGTGATATAGGCCAAACGGGGTGACGAATGCCGACTTGGGGATAGCCTCCCTGGCCAGGGGAATCTGCCAGTAACCTTTACACAGGTCAATGGTAGTTAGGTAGTTCCCCTGGGCTATGCGATCCAGTAGCTCGTCTACCCTGGGCATGGGGTAGGCGTCTGTCACAGTTTTATCATTAAGTTTCCGATAGTCCACACAGAATCTGGTAGTACCGTCTTTTTTGGGTACTAGTACTACCGGGGATGCCCAGGGACTATCGGAGGACTCAATGACCCCTAGGTTCAGCATTTCCGTGATTTCTTGTTTCATCCCCGCTCTGACCGCCTCGGGGATGCGGTAGGGGGCCTGCCTCAAGGGTTGCTGTCCGGGGGTATCTACCTGGTGGGTGGCTAGATTGGTGAATCCTGGCTTTTGGGAGAACATTGCCTGTTTTTCTCGGAGCAATTGCTGCAATTGCTCCCTCTCTACTGGGTTAAGCCGCTCGCCTATCTGTACTTGGCCCACTATATCGGCCGGGTTGTCCTGGGTAAGTAAGTCGGGAATGGGCAAGTTATCGGGGTCTTCGGCTGCGGGACTACAGATGGCCAGCACATCTTCGGGGCATTGGAGATATGCTTTCAACATGTTAATATGGAATAGTTTCCTTAGGCTCGGGTCGTGGCAGCTGGCAATCACGTAAGTGGTATCTCCTTTTTTCTCTACTATTTGGTAGGGGCCCTGCCAGGCTGCCTGCAATTTATCTGTTTTGACGGGTTTAAGAACCATTACTTTTTGCCCTATCTCAAAGCTCCTTTTCCTTGCTCCTCTATCATACCAGACTTTCTGTCGCCTCTGGGCCGCCTGGAGGTTAGCCCGGACCGACCTGGCTAGCTGCTCCATGCGGTCCCTAAGCTCTAGGACATATGGTATGATGGGGACCCCCGTGTTCTCCGTCTCCCCCTCCCAATGCTCTCGGATCAGGTCTAGGGGGCCCCGGACCTTGCGTCCATACAGCAGTTCGAACGGGGAGAATCCGGTAGTTTCCTGCGGCACCTCCCGTTAAGCGAATAGGAGGTGCGGTAAGAAACGTTCCCAGTCTCTATATTCCTGGGTAAAGGTCTTTAACATTTGTTTAAGGGTCCCGTTAAACCTCTCGCATAGTCCGTTGGTTTGGGGGTGATATGGGGAACTGAGTAGGGATTTTATTTTACAGACCTGCCACAGCTGTTGCGTTAGTTCCGCCGTGAACTGGGTGCCTCGGTCGGACAGGATTTCTCGGGGAAATCCTACACGAGAGAAGACTTGCACCAGCGCATTGGCTACCGTGTCTGCCTGGATATTAGACAGAGCCACCGCCTCCGGGTAGCGGGTAGCGTAATCCACAATAGTGAGGATATATCGTTTCCCGGAGGGGCTGGGAGTGGCGAGGGGTCCTATCAGGTCAATGGCCACTCTACTGAACGGTTCTTCGATGAGGGGCATATTTATGAGGTGTACCTTGGGGTAGTCTCCTCTTTTGCCGACCCTCTGGCACACTTCGCACGTACTGCAATACGCACGCACATCGGTATGTACCCCTGGCCAAAAGAAGGTATGGGTGATACGTTTAAGGGTCCGGGTTACTGCCAAATGTCCGGCTAGGGGAATGTCGTGACCTATCCGGAGGATATCTCGTCGATATTTGTGAGGGATTACTAACTGCCTCCTATGGTTCCCTTTCTTTTCCGTCTGTCGGTACAGTCTCCCCTGTTCCCATACAAATATCTCTTGGTCGGATCCCCCTGTCCCAGTGTCGGCTCTCTCTCTGTATTTCTGGAGAGTGGGGTCAGTTTTAGTCTCAGCCTCGAAGGCGGTAGGGGTATCCCAGGGTAATGGGGCAGGGAAGTTAGGTACAGTCGGGATCGGTCTTACCTGAGTCTCCCGCACCGGTGAAGCCTCTCGAGTCCGTCCTGCCTGGGACCGGGTGATAACCGGATATGCCTCGGAGTTATAGGAGGGGGCAAATGCCGAAGTCATAGGCCCCAGGTCGTTGCCCAGTAAGACCTCAGCGGGTAAACTGTCCATGATCCCCACCCTTACAAGTCCTTTTCCCGCACCCCAATCAAGATGTACTTTTGCTGTGGGTAATTTGTATATGTCCCCTCCAGCCACTCGGACCGCCACCGTGTCTGTGGAGCGTTTATGCGTTGGTACGAGCTTCCCCTGGACCAGAGTGATGGTGGCCCCGGTGTCTCTCAATCCTTGTGCCGGGCGGCCCTCCAACAGTACCTCCTGTCGATGGTGCTGTCGGTTGTCGGTTGCGGCATACATGGGGTTAGCTTCATGCAATGGTCCCAGATACTCTTCCATAGTATTTTCTTGGTCTACACAAAAAGCACGGGCGGGGCGGTTGTTACCCGGGGGGTTGTTGTTTAGGGGGCAGTTGGAAATGAAGTGCCCCGGCTGCTTGCATTTGTGGCAAGTGGGGCGGGTACGTTCTTGGGGGTACTGGCTGGGTGGCCCGGCATAGCGAGTAGGTCCGGCCGGTACTGGGGTACGAAACTCGGGTCGGGGGTTCGGTCTAGGGGTCTCTCGGGGTTCGGGCCGGGCGGCTATTCGAGAGTGGTGGTATTCGTGAACTTGAGCGTCCCGATGTTCATCAGCTAGTCGGGCTGCCACATTGAGATCGCTCGGACGCCGATCCTTTACCCACTCTCTGTCCTTTGGCGCCAACCCGTCATAAAAATGCTCTAATAAAAACAGTTCCAACACTTCGGCTGCGGTAACGGCACGGCACCCATTCATCCAGTGGGTGGCCGCCCTCCGCATGCGGTGAGCCCATTCAGCATGGGTGTCATTTACTTTCTTACTGGTGTTGCGGAATTGTCTGCGATAAGTGTCGGGAGTTACTGCATATCTCCTCAGTAGGGTGTCCTTTACCGTCTGGTATTGCTCCGCTTCCTCGGTGCTGAGAGTCCGAAAAGCCTCCATAGCTCTACCCGCCAGTTTCCCGGCTAGTATCTTTGGCCAAGCTGTGGCGGGGATTTGGTGTAGTGCACATTGCCGTTCAAAATCGGCCAAGAACTCGTCAATCCCCATTTCACTTTCCACAAACGGCTTAAATGCTGCGAAAGGAATCTTTGGAACTCCCGTTGCCTCCGGGGGGGTTCGGTCGGCGAGTCTCATTTTGTGTTCATAGGCTCTGGTCCTTTCGACATCTGCCTCGGCTTCGGCCATTAATTGCCGTATGAGTTCCACGGAAGGGTTCGGCCCATACAGGGGCAGCCTCTCCCTGACCAACCGGGTTTTCTCATCGGTGCAAGTGGCTGTGGCTTCGGCCATGGTAAAACTCTGGTCCATTTCGGTTAGTTCTGCGATTAGCTCTCTCCTTGGGCGGCTGTTCGCGTGTCCCCCTCGGCTCTCAAGTAAGTCCTTTAGCGTGGTGCGCTTCAATTTGTCGTAGTTACTCTCCATCCGTTCTGTACCTCTTCTAGGAATTCCAGGATGATCCCGCTGCTAGACCCCCAATTGTTACGATTGCCTCCAGGCTAGCAGGAGGTTTGATCGCTTGGATGTCCTGGTTCCCGGGCTTGAAGAGTTGAATGGAGCGATACTCGGTAGAGACCTGTAAGTGTAGAATCTCCCCCTAGCTATGGTGCAGCTAGGATACCCTTTCCCCACACAAAACGAGTCGAGGCTGCGAATTGAGGGTCAAAATAAGAACTGAGGACTGGGGTGCCCAGCCTGCTTTTTATTGTAAATACACACAAAGGGGACACTCCCAAGGGGAGGCATAAAATACCCAATCACATATTGGGTTCAACCCACATGTCCCCTCCCCTCAGATAACCAAGTAACGCAATTATGTTACACATACTTTTGTCCATATTCTGGATGTACCCTAAAACCAGGGGGTACACCCCTACATCCTGCATCGCTAGATAGATCTTGTTCGGGAGGCCAACATATCCAAAAACTGGCCCGTTCGGATGAGCGGTTCGGAAGTTAGGAGCTTCTACAGTTTGGACCGACCGCACGGACTTTCCAGCCGAAAATAGTTCCATACGTTTAGGCCTTGTGGTCGGTCTTCATTCGGACGGTAAAACTCCACAACCCTTTGCCTTCCGTAGTCATCCCTGGGGTCGCTGTATTCTCCATGTGCAGGGCAAGTGCCTTACGGAACGGTGAATAGTTCGGTACGTCCAGCACTAAGTTATGTGATCCTGGAGGTCTCAGCGGTGTTCGCCTGTGTGTGTCTCCGTTTTTAGTTCCAGATGGCCATGGGCAACCACCGCTGATTGTAGGTAAGATGGCCGCGAACACGTGCAAAGTCCCGAAATGGCGGCCACCTATAGGCTTACATAGCGGGTTCGTGCTGGACCATACGAGGACTGTAAATCAGTCAGAACAGTGTCCAAAGTACCAAAAGTATGCGACAAAATAGGGCTTTCATAACAGGGGACAACAGTGATGTAACAAGCACATTCAACTATGTAAAGAACAAAGTATTTCAGAAGAATATTTAATTCATTCAGATCTAGGATGTTATTTTTGTGTTCCCTTTACTTTTTTGAGCAGTGTATATATACATTAAAAACAAAGAGAAGCGCTCTGGCCTAAATCCCGATGTAAATTTAAACAAAATGGAGGCTCTTTAGTTTTATTCTAATGGCCATTTACATATAAGCTCACCTGCCACGTCAAGGAAAGCCCCAAAAGGTGAGCCCTACACTAGCCATTAGATTAGCTGATGTCAGCCAAAAATCTGCAATGAGACGGGAAGGGGTTGTTACGGTTGCCACAGGCTAGCTGAGAGTTGGACCGCCAACGGATGCTCCTACTGCTTACCAAGGACAATCAGCACCGAACCAGACACAATAAGCACTGCAGACCCCATGAACCGCCGGAGCTTGGTTAGGGTCTCGCCGTCTCCTACCCACCCTGGACCTACAACAAGGCTCCAGTGGGTGAACCTCTCTTCCTTCAGAGAGCAAAGCAGGAACAGCTCTTACAAGAGCTCAGTGAAACTAAGGGAGTATACAGAGTATAGCAATCCCCTCCAAACACTAGATGAGGCTGCAAGTTGAGGGTCAAGTAGAACTGAAGGTTTAATGGTACAGCTGCTTCTTTTATACAGTATTTCCCCACAAGGTTACTGTAAGGAAACCAAGTGTATTTAAACCTCCTTCGGTAGTTTCCTCCCGAACCGCCAGAGCCTAGTATATATAGCTCTCCGTTCGATAGTTGAAATAAACGAAATCCATACGAAATAGCAATAGCTTCACAAGATAATTCCCTTAGTAAAGCATACGAATTCCAAATAACAGCTGAAGTCAAGAATCAGGATACAAGATGAACTGGCTTTAATTCACACACACAGGCTTTTATGCAAGTCCCCATGCAAGGGGAAGTCCCACAGGGAGGGACATCATGTAACCAATCCCGTATAGTAAAAACATAAAGCACACCCAGCACAAACACATAATTCCCTCCCCTATCCCTGGAGATAATCAAGTCTGATAAAGTAATAACTTGATTATCTCCAGGCAGAAAAATCACTGTTTTCCCCAATATCTGGAACACCCCTTTATACATGGAGTATCCCCACAAATAATATGTCCCCTGATAGCCCCGATCTGGGTAACCAACATATTAAAATTTCACCCAGATCGGTTCAGGGGTTCTCAAAAACCATTGAAGTCCTTTGTGACCGGTTTACCGTGTGTGGGCTGCCCAAAACAGTTCTACAAGTTTGGGTGGTTTTGCCGGTCACTTTAGAAAAAGGTGAAAACGAACAAAAGTACTGAATAGATTCCCCTGGCTCCTAGCAGCGATTGATCCCCTCATTCGTATGCACAACCGTACCGAATAGCGCTCTTCTAGCTAATCGGTACATATAGTTCCAGCGTTCGTGTGTTTGAGACCGGTGTTTGGGAAGTCGAGTGTCTGATTTTAGTTCCAGACACTCGACGACCAAGTCCCGCTGCCTTTGTTCGTATGAAAAAAGATGGCCGCAGTTTTCTTAGCCACGTGGCGTTCGGCAGTACGAACGCTGGCCGCACACGTAGAGGGTTTAATTGATGCCGGTTTTGAAGTTAAATGAGCCAGGGGGTGGTCTTTGTTCGTCAGTTTCATCTACCAACTGGAAACATGAAGAAATAGAAGGGAAACATGCAGAAATACCGAATACAAGGGTAATTTCTGCACACTGCTCCCCTATAAGTCCATAGGTCGGCCTACCCGCATAGTCCCTGTCGGGTTGGCTTTGGGATGACCAAGAAAAAGTATTTTTTAGGAGTCCAGTTCGGTCTGTTGGGACAGACCATCCGCATTACCGTTTTGTTTGCCCGGACGGTATTGCATGGTAAAGTTATATGGTTGGAGGGCTAGGCTCCACCGTAATAGCCTGGTGTTGTCGCCAGCTACCCGGTTAAGCCACACAAGGGGGTTGTGGTCAGTCATAAGGGTAAATGCCCGTCCGTACAGATATGGCTGGAGTTTTTTGAGTGCCCAAACGAGAGCTAAGCACTCTTTCTCCACGGTGGCATAGCTGACCTCTCTGGGCAAAAGTTTACGGCTGAGATATGCCACCGGGTGTTCCATGCCGTCGTCTCCCACTTGGCTCAACACGGCTCCCAACCCAAACATGGAGGCATCTGTGTGGACAAGAAATTGTTTAGTGTGGTTGGGTGCTGCCAACACCGGAGCCTCACTCAATGGCGCTTTAAGTTTCTGGAAAGCGTCCGCGCACTCTGGGGTCCAGGAGACCTGTTTTGGTAGGGCCTTTTTGATAAGGTTGGTGAGAGGTTTGGCCAGGGCGCTGTACTCTGGGACAAACTTTCGGTAATAACCGGCTGTCCCTAAAAAGGCTAGTACCTGGGTTTTGGTACGGGTTGGGGCCAATTAGCTATGGCCTCTACCTTAGCTGGCTCTGGACGCTGCCTACCGGAACCCACCCTGTGGCCGAGATACTGTACCTCAGCCATGGCATTTGTCCGGTTTCAAGGTGAGCCCTGCGAGGTGGATTCGCTTGAGTACCCTGGACACGTGACCCAGATGGTCCCCCCATGTGTGGCTGCAGATGGCAATATCATCTATATATGCACATGCACATCCCTCCAGGAGCCTATCGGCCATCCTCTGAAACGTAGCCGGGGCATTCTTCATCCCAAAGGGCATAACCTTGAATTTGTATAGCCCAAATGGGGTGACAAATGCTGACTTGGGAATGGCCGCAGGCTCCAAGGGGATCTGCTAATACCCTTTGCAAAGGTCCAGGGTAGTCAAGTAATTTCCCCCCCTGCCATACGGTCTAAGAGCTCATCTATTCTGGGCATGGGGTAGGCGCCCGTTATGGTATGATCATTAAGCCTCCGATAGTCTACACAGAAGCGCGTGGTGCCATAGCGCATTGGTACTAGTACTAACGGGGAAGCCCAAGGACTTTGTGAGGGTTCTATAACCCCTACATGCCTCACCTTTCTCTAAGGAGTTTAAGTTTTGACCCAAGCTTACTTGGTCAATAGTACACGGGGAGGTGTCTAATAAATCAGGGAGGGGTAGTCCCTCACTATCCTCAGTGGCGGGAGCACACACGGCGCCCACATCCTCTGTTCTCTCAAAATATGGTTTGAGCATGTTCACATGAAAAGCTCTTGTCAGCCTTTCATCTGAACATTTGCTCACAATGTAGGTAGTCTTGCTAATACGTTCTACTACCTTAAAAGGTCCCTGCCAGGCTGCTTGCAGCTTGTCCTTCTTAACGGGTCTCAGGGCCAATACTTTCTGCCCTAGGTCTAGTACCTTATCCCTGGCTCCCCTATCGTACCACTTCTTCTGGCACTCCTGGACCGCCTGCAGGTTCTCCCGAACAGGTTCGCCCGCAAACGGTCCCGGAACTCCAGAACATACTGGACGATAGGCACTCCCCCCTCATCTGTCTTGCCCTCCCAGTGCTCCCGTACGAGATCCAGTGGGCCCCGAACTTTTCTCCCGAAAAGGAGTTCAAAGGGGGAAAACCCAGTGGATGCCTGGGGCACCTCGCGGTAGGCGAACAGAAGGTGGGGAAGGTACTTTTCCCAATTCCTGTGGGACTCTGCAAAGGTTTTTAGCATCTGTTTGAGTGTGCCATTGAAACGTTCACAGAGCCCGTTAGTCTGGGGATGATAGGGGGCACTAAATAGGGTTTTCACTCCACAGCTCTGCCACAATTGCTGTGTCAGAATTGCCGTGAACTGAGTTTCCCGATCGGATAGGATCTCCTGGGGGAAACCTACCCTGGTGAATATTTTAACGAGGGCCTCTGCCACGGTCTCTGCCTCTATATTTGTGAGGGCTACCGCCTCTGGGTATCTAATGGCGTAGTCCACTACGGTTAGAATGACATTTTTGCCAGACTGGCTGGGTCGGCTGAGGGGTCCTATCAAGTCCATCGCTACTCTGTGAAAGGGCTCCTCTATAATGGGTAACGGGTGGAGTTTGGCTTTCTGATGGTCACCTCTTTTCCCTATATTTTGACATATGTCGCATGTCCTACAATAATACTTGAGGTCCTGTGTGACCCTAGGCCAGAAAACCTTTGGGTCAACCGGTCCCTTGTCTTTTTGACCCCTAGATGTCCTGGTAGGGGAATGTCATGACTAAGTTTTAATAACTCAGCCAGAAACTTACGGGGTACAATTAACTGTCTTTTGGTGACCTGAGTGGCCCCATGTCCCACCCCCCCTGTCACTCGATACAGCAATCCCTTATACCACTCAAACCTTTCGTGCAGGTTGTTCTTTGGGGTAACGGCCACTACCTTCCTATATCCTTCTAGTGTGGGGTCTGTTCGCTGCTCTTGTTCAAAGCCCTTGGGGGTATCCCAGAAAGGGGAAGGGGGATCGGGTAAAGGGGGTATTTCAACTCCTACCTGGTTTTCCTCAGAGTGCAGCGGTGCTTCCAGTCTGGCTTGAGCTTGGGTGGTAACCTGGGTGTAACGGACAGTTTTCCTCACCAGAGGTTAAAACCGTTTAGGCGATATTCCCCTTTCCAGATGCACAGGCAGAAACTGTAGGCACCAATCTCCCGAGCTGCAAACTCTACGAATCCTGGAAACAGCCGAACAGGAAAACCATACGAAAGGGTTACACCTCTGGCAGTCAGCATACAATCCAATTCCCCCAATAACGAGACGACACTTCGTTTTGAGGGTTAAGCAGAATCTGGCTGTACTGGCACATACAGTCTCTTTTATTCCCAATCCACAGGGTTTTACAGAACAACCAATCAATCCGTACAATACACACAGACACTCCCACACAATTTCCTCCCCTCTGCCTGTAAAATGATTACTGAACACAATGGGTAATCTCATTACAGTTTTTACACATTATTCATGAAAGTATGCATCACATTCACATAAAACTTACATTTTCAAATCAGCATACTCCAAATACAAACATATGTCAAAATCATCCAAATTGGTCCATTGGTTCAAAAGATAGATCGAAGTCCTTTGTGACCAAATGAAGCATGGCTTTTCTGCCCAAAACCAGTTCCAAAGAGTCTTCTATCCTGGAGATAATTGAGAAGTAATTCAATTATCTCCAAGGACAGAGGCAAAACTCCATTAAGCACATGGCTGTAAAAAGACAATAAAATACACAAGGTTACATTTATTACATAAAATACAGACATTCTACCTATCCCCAGATAGCTTAGATCTGAGCGCACATTATTACCGGATGGCGCTCAGATCACATACATACAGTTCAATCGCCATGGAGCCAAAGTCTTTCATACAGTCTTTCAGTATACGGCTGGGCTCCATGGCATAGCTATCTGGGGTAGCATGGCTTTAACAGTCCGCAGAAAGGTACAAACCAGTCTTTCTGCAGGGAAAAAGAACACGGGCCATAGTCTAAAGGCAAGAGGCGGGCAAGCAGCCCGCTCCAAAGACACGTGGCGAGGTTGGTTTCGCCACACCGGGTATGCCTCTGAATGGGTGTCCCGGGCTAGTTGGGAGGTTAAGTATCCGACGTCATTCGCCAATAAGATCTCGGCTGGTAGTTCCTGCATAATACCGACCTCCAACTGTTTGGACCCAGAACCCAAGTCGACAAGGACGTTGGCGGTGGGTAGTTTGTGTATAGCACCCCCAGCCACCCTCACAGCGACTGTACGTCCGGTGCGGGTTTAAGCCTTGATCATGTGAGGCTGTACCACAGTTAAAGTAGCCCCAGAGTCTCTCAGCACCCGGGCCCCCACGCCATCTATGTAATCCATTGGCGGTGGTGGTCCCGGTTGTCACCCCCAGCTTGCACTGGGTTGACCTCGTGTAGCACACTCCACTGTTCTTCCTGGTTAGGGACATAGGTTGTGCTTTCTTGTTGAACACAATGAGCGGCTGCCCTGGGTTGTTGTGGTGGTTGCCTTTCCCATTTTCCCCGGTTCAAGCGAGGCACTGGTTTTTATAATGTCCAGGTTGCTTGCAATAATGGCACACTGCAGGGGGTCGAGATGTTATTGCTGGGCTTGGTGGTGGGTTGCTCATGGAGGTCCTAGGAGGGGTAGGGGTTGCTGGAGCTGTGTAGTTAGGCTTAAAAGTAGGTCTGCTCACCCCCTGTTCCTTCCTCCTGTTATCCTGATATTCATCCACTAATCTGGCGGCTTCCTCCACAGTTTTAGGTTTTCTATCTTTTACCCAGTCTTTTATATCCTCTGCAGTGTGATTAAAAAATTGCTCCAATAACATTAGTTGGAAGGTGTGACGGATCCATCTGTATAGACTAGTATTGCTGGTTCATCTGTTTGCCTTTATTTTCGCTGGATTTCCTGTCCGTATGCCCTGTTCGTGTGATTTTGGAATACCGATCGAAACTACCGAACAGACGGCCACCCAGGAGAGGAGTGTGCTGCTGGTTAACCTCTTGGCCCCAATTAGAACGTTGTGGTTAACTGCAGACACCTCTCCATTCCATTCGTACGGGTGGTCGTCGTTCGTATGCCGACCACGAGGCGGCGGTCCTTTTGGGACACGAGGAAGATCAGCGAACTACCGAACACTGAAGCTGCCGCCCGCCTTCTATTTCGTCGAGGCGTACGAACACGGCCAGTTCGGGAGTTTTGTACATTCGTATGGACTTTACCCAGATAGCCATCCCATGGAGTCATTCGTATACCGAAGGACTGGTGAAAGACTTTGACGAGTCATTCGTATACAGAAGGACTGGTGAAAGACTTTGACTCCATGGCGATTGAACATCGGATCTGAGTGCTATTCGGTAGAAATATGCACTCAGATCCAGATTATCTGGGGATACGTTACACAAACCATATTTATTCGGTATTTCTTCATTTATGTATTTTATTGTATTTTTCTTATTGTATTTTAAAATGGCGATTGCCTCTATCCTGGGAGATAATTAGGTTTCTTCCCAATTATCTCCGGGATAGAGAAGAAGGGCTTATGTTGAAGCCACTGCGATTGGATACTGCCCAATATGTTTTACAGTCTTCCACAAGGTCCCCTAGGGGAGTGTCCACCTTGTGGAGACCTGCATAAATACCGGGCAGGTAGCCCCCATTAAACACATTCCTGTTTGACCCTCAAGACGGAGCTTGGTCTCGTTTGTGGGGGAATTATTATTGGGACAGCGCTTTTGTTATTTCTAGCTGTGGAAGGAGTTCAACTGATTTGCTGATCGGGAGTTGCCGCGTTCGTATTCTCCATTCGGGAGTTTGACGATCGGCTGGATGAAATCTGCATTTCTGGAGAAGGGGATTATTCATTAAACGGCGGCTTCAACTACCTGGCGGTGAGTGTCGTAACAATTGGTGGCAAGCGACGGGATGAATCCCACCGCCCAGAAGGCCAGCTACACATCCCAGGTGGAAATGCAGTATGAAGAATTAAGGCGTGCTACCCTTAAAGATATATTGGAACGCAGAGGACGATCAGCGAGTAATCTCAAGAAAAGAGAGATTATTGCCATACTATTGGAAATGGATGCAGCACAGGGAATGGAGAGAGCTAATGTGCCTGGCATACTGGATTTAACACCCGAGGAGGTACAATTTAACCGGGCAGTCCAAATCAGGCTGGCACACTTTGGCCCCAACCCTGCAGCAGATATTGTGGTTCAAGTGCAAGCAGCAGTAACAGCACAACAGGTGCTCCAGGGAAGAGGAGCCGCAGCAGCAGAGGTACCCAATAACAATATTGCTGCATTTAGAAATGTTGTTGAATCAGAGGGAGAGATTGACGGGTTCCTGGCGGATTTTGAAAGGCAGTGTGCCTTACACCAGGTACCCGCAGGGGAATGGGTCACCATCCTCTCTGGGAAGTTATCCGGCCGGGCCAGTGAGGCGTTTCGGGCCATCCCAGAGGAGGAAATTACAAGTTGATGCCCTTTTGGCCAGATACACTGTAACCCCTGGGGCGTACCGGCGGCGATTCCGGGACACCAACAAAAAAACTGGCGATTCCTATGTGGAGTGGGCATGCCGAGTACACCGCACAGCAGCCCACTGGATGGCAGAGTGCCACGCGGTAACTGGGGAAGAGGTGCTGCAAGTGTTTTTGTTGGAGCACTGCTTTGATCGTTTACCTGCAGGAGTCAGAGTGTGGGTTAGGGACCGCAAACCCGCTACCTTACCTGAAGCTGCTCGTCTGGCTGATGAGTACACAGATGCATGGAAGCTGGACCAGACAGCAACCAAGGTCCCTACCCGAGTGGAGTACAAACCGGCAGCACCTCCAACCACTACTGTGTATCACCCCCCAGCGCAACGCACCCCCACAATGCCACCAGCGAACAATTATGTTCAGCCAGCCCGATTCAATGCCCGGGATTACTCCCAGCCTATCCGGTGCTATGGGTGCAAACAGTTGGGGCACAAGAGACCGGAGTGTCCATTGAACAATTCCAACCAAGCCCAGTCGTGGAGAAGACCAGCCGGCGGGAATCAGCAGCCACCCCAACCTTCCGCTCACTGTCTTGAGCAGGAGGAATTTTGGGGTATACTACATGAGGTGGATCCAGTACAAGCAGCCCAGCAGGATAACCGTCAACAGCACAGGCAGACCGTTAAACTGAATGGCAAAGTGGTCACTGGTCTGAGAGACACCGGAGCCACTATGACCCTGCTCCAAAAGAACCTTGTTTCGGAACACCAACAAACTGGAAATACTGTGGCAGTGAGGGTAGCAGGAGGCGCCGTGTTCCGTCTACCTGTTGCCCTGGTTCATTTGAATTGGGGAGTGGGCTCTGGACATGTGAACGTGGGGGTCATGAAATACTTACCTGCTGATGTTTTGCTCGGGAATGACTTCCGCTTATGCTCCAATGGGACCTGCTGATGTTAACCCAGTGACTACCCGTGCTCAGACCCGTGCTGCTGGAACCAGCCCACCTGCTGCTGAGACCCAGGTAAGACCCGATTCCCCGACTGGTACCCTAGAACAGACCTTTGTTAGCTGGGATTCCCCAGAGGAGTTTGGGAGGGAAACCCAGGCAGATCCGACTCTCCAGAAGTACAGAGACAGGGCAGATACTGGAGAGGAAGGAGTAGATGGGGAGCGGTATGAGTGGGTGGGGGACAGGTTATATAGGATCCCTAAGCCTTCCCCGAAAAGTGTTGCCCCTCCGCCGAATCGACAGCTGGTGGTGCCCGCAAAATACCGGCAGGAGATTCTGCGGATAGGGCATGATGTTCCGCTAGCCGGACCACCGCACAGCCTATAGGATCATGCAGAACTTATTTTGGCCAAATTGTAATCAGGCTGTGCGGATAAATTGTAGTACGTGTGACACCGCTTATGTTTATGCCTATCATTGGGGAGCCCTATGCCCGCATAGCCGTTGACATTGTGGGTAAACTGGCCAGGGCTAGTCCATCCGGTAAGAAATATATTCTCACCGTGGTGGCCTATGCCACTCGCTATCCAGAGGCAGTAGCGCTGTCTAATATAGAGGCAGAGACAGTTGCTGATGCCCTGGTTAGGATTTTTACCAGGGTCGGGTTCCCTAAAGAGATTCTCTCTGACCAGGGACCCCAATTTACCGCTGTGCTCACCCAGCAACTGTGGAAGGTGTGCGGCATTAAACCGCTGCTTAGCTCACCTTAACATCCACAGACTAACGGTCTCTGCGAGCGATTTAATGGTACCCTCAAACAGATGTTAAGGACCTTTTCTGACACTTGCAGAGACTGGGAGCAATTCCTGCCTCATCTGTTGTTTTCCTACAGAGAGGTGCCCCAGGAATCTACTCGGTTCTCCCCCTTTGAGTTGCTATATGGGAGAAGGGTCCCCCATAGTACCGTATGTCCTGGAACTCCGGGACCGCATGGAGAAACTGTCTCTGATGGTAAGAGAGAATCTCCAGGTGGCCCAGGGGAGACAGAGGAGATGGTACGATCGGGGTGCCCGACAGCGGGTCTTCCAGGTTGGGCAGAAAGTGCTAGTGCTCAAGCCTGTGAAGGCGAACAAGATGCAAGCATCTTGGCAAGGCCCGTATAAGGTGTTAGCTCAGGTATGTGATACAACCTACCTTATAGCCAGCTGTTCAGATGAAAGGATCCCGCGATCCTTCCATGTGAACATGCTAAAGGAGTATCAGGAGAGACCGGAGAATGTTGCTAAAGGAGTATCAGGAGAGACCGGAGAATTGTTAGAGAGGGACTCCCAGACTGACCTTACTAGCCTGGTACAGCTAGGGGACAGATTGAGCCCCACAGAGAAGGGACAGGCAAGACAGCTTCTGTGGGAGAAGCAGGCGACGTTCTCCCAAGAGCCCGGCTACACTACCCTAGCTGTACATAAGGTAGAGACCCCTGGACAGAACCCTCTACGACAACCCCCTGAAGCAGTCCGAGAAGGAATGCGGAAGGAGATACAGGAGATGACCCAGCTTGGGGTCATCGAACACTCCGATAGCCCTTGGGCTTCGACCTGTAGTCGTGGTGCCTAAGAAAGATGGGACCACCCAGTTCTGTGTGGAGTACAGGCGACTCAATGAGCGGACCACCACTGACGCCTACCCGATGCCCCGGGTAGACAAATTATTAGATCGCATTGCCAGGGGACGCTATCTGACCACCATAGACCTGTGTAAAGGCTACTGGCAGATTCCCCTGGCCGAGGATGCGATCCCCAAGTCTGCCTTCGTCACCCCATTTGGCTTGTACCAATTCAAGGTCATGCCATTTGGGATGAAGAATGCCCCGGCTACCTTCCAGCGTATGGTGGATAGACTTCTCGATGGATTCCAGGAATTTGCTTGTGCATACCTGGATGACATTAGGATCTACAGTGGTGTGACGAAGTGCCCTTCGCCACTTTGTCCTGGAGAGGCCTGCTTGCCTGCCTCCTCCCCTGTGACTATGGCCCTGGGATGTATTGCCCTGTAAAACCTACATTTGGGCATAATGGATTTGTGTATACTGCTCCTGGCCCTTTAAATACTTGGGAGCAGTGTTTCAACGTTTTAACTGGCACTTCGAATACAGTCGAAGTGCCGAAGCCGTCGAAGTACCAAAGCCGTCGAAGTGGCCGCCATTACAGCCGAACACGTGGCGGCGGCCATTTTAATGCAGTCGAACGCGGTCAGCGGTGACCTGTACCTTCCCCTATCCTTCGACACCACAAGTTGGAGACTAAGTCCCGTTCGAACGTTCGAACACCCGTTCGAATGGGACTTTGTCATCTTTTCATGGGAAATAGATCGCCACTCGACTAGCGATCACTGCGGAAGTTTCAACCACATTTGACTTCGACACTTCGACAAAAGTCGAAGTGCGTTCGAATATTCGAACACCGACTTCGGATGGGACTTTACCGTTTTTCAGGACAGAAATAGACCGACCACATAGCCTGAACCTGTGGAACTGTTTTTGGGTATACATACAGGCGTGCGGTCGGTCCAAAGGGACTTTTTAATATCTCTGGAACCACTGGACGGATTCTCATGAATTTTGAATATGTTGTTCCACAAGTTATGTTGTCCATAAAAATATAAGTTTTATTCCTGTGCTATGTAAAATGGGAAAGTTATAAAAATGTATAAGTTTTAGCTTGGAGATAATTGAGTAGATACAGTAGGAAACTCAATTATCTCCCAAGCAGAGGGGAGGGAACCTGTGGGCTGTACTATTCTGTTATTGGTTATTTTATGCCTCCCCCTGGGTGTGTCCTGTGTGTACTTTATGTAATAAAAAGCAAGCTGGGTGTCCCAGACCTCAGTTCTTCTTGACCCTTCAAAACGTAGCCTCGTCTCGTTCTTGGAAGGGGATTATTTGGGAATATTACTCTGCTCCTGTTTACAGCTGAACCTGACTCTCTCTGGATATAGTGGATGGGATTATACCAGCTCTACTTCTCCACAGCAGCTTGCAAGGAAAAGGACGTCCCCCCCAACAGAAGATACCCTCTCCCTACCTGGGTAGCCGTTAAAAGTGTGTCCTGGGAGGAACATCTGATGCATGTACGGGTAGTACTGGACAAAATTTGGGCCGCTGGCCTGACATTGAAGCCAGAAAAGTGCCATTTAGGCATGGCTGAAGTGCAATACCTGGGTCACAGAGTGGGGTGTGGGAGCCAGAGACCGGAGCCAGCCAAGATAGAGGCAGTAGCTAACTGGCCCACACCTATCACTAAGACTCAGGTGTTAGCCTTCCTAGGGACAGCAGGGTACTATAGACGCTTTGTCTCCGACTACAGCACTATTGCTAAACCCCTGACTGACCTGACAAAGAAAAATCTCCCTAAGCAGGTCCTGTGGTCTCCAGCTTGTGAAGCTGCGTTTCAAGCACTTAAACAGGCTCTTGTGAATTCCCCTGTCCTGGCTGCCCCAGTCCCTAACAAACGTTTTCTCGTCCATACAGATGCTTCCATGTATGGACTGAGGGCTTTGCTGAGCCAGGTCGGGGAAGATGGAGGAGAGCACTCTGTCGCATATCTCAGTAGAAAGCTGTTACCCAGAGAAGTGAATTATGCGGCAGTGGAGAAGGAATGTTTGGCCCTGGTCTTTGTTCGTATGAAAAAAGATGGCTGCGGTTTTCTCAGCCACGTGGCGTTCGGCAGTACGAACGCTGGCCGCACACGTAGAGGGTTTAATTGATGCCGGTTTTGAAGTTAAATGAGCCAGGGGGTGGTCTTTGTTCGGCAGTTTCATCTATCGACTGGAAACATGAAGAAATAGAAGGGAAACATGCAGAAATACCGAATACAAGGGTAATTTCTTCACAGTTACCGCTCAGGAGGACACTGTGGGGTAAAGGACATGAAACTCACAATCCAATAAAAACAGAGTTTTACACTTGAACACTCCCAGTTACTGTACACAACCCCTCCCCTCTGCCTGTGATACAATTAGCAAAGACAATGGACTAACTCAATTTACCACAGTCAGAAAACACATTTTTACCCAAAGTACAGAAACACCCCAAAACACCCTAAATCTCCAACATATCCCCATACATTTTGCATCCCTGGATAGCTGATCTGGGTGAAAATCACCCAGATGAGAGCAGGGGTTCAAAAATTTTATGGAAGTCTTCTTTGAATGACTGCAAGTTATATTCAAAGGGGGTTCGGTAGATTACTTCTACTGAACGGTGCTCTGTTCGTGTGCATTTTGATGAAAGTGGATGGAAGTGGAAGTCCCAGCGGTGTTCATGCCGTGAGTGTCCGATTTTAGTTCCATGAACTCAACGGCAAAACACAGCTGACAGCGTTCGGCTAAACAAGACAGTTGCTGCCACGTGTTCGGCTATACGGACGGCGACCACCCAGCCATTCATCAATTATCTGCGGTTAACCACGGCGTCTGGGGGGTAAACGAGCAGAACACTCCACTTGCGGGTGGTCTGGCTGTTCGACAGTTTGTTCGGTAAAGCCCATTTACCGAACCACATAGGGAAAAGTCACGAACAAGCCTTGTCACAGTCTGGGGACAAAGTTTTAGACATGGGCCATAGTCCTGGGGCAATCAGGCCCCTCCAAAAGCCAGTGGTGAAGTGTAATTCATCACACATCTTCCCTTTTTGGGGGAGACTAACCAGGTACCTGACCTTCTGTCGGTCAGTGCCTGAGTTAGTCGAGCAACCCACCCACAATAAACAATTAATGCACCTGGTGATTCCTGGTGCCTGGCTCAGTCCGGTATGTCCCAGGTTGCTGAGTGGGTGTTCAGCACCCTTGATCTTCCTGGTGCAACTTGGCAAGAAGCTGAGGGTACTTGGTGGGCAGAGGCAAACTGCACTCTGCCCAGATGCCAGCGTTACAGCTGGGTAGGGGAGTGGGTAGTCATTTCCTGGATAAAGGGAAAGGGGAGGGCAGAGGCCAACTGCGCTCTGCCCAGATGTCAGCTCTTCTGCTGGGGGGACCAGGGCAAAGCCCTGCAGCCAGCGTTTCTGCTGGGGTAACGGATGTACAATCCTGTCCTGTAACAAGGTGGTAGGTAGGGTTCCAACTCTAACCCCCAGTGGGGGTTAACATCTCCTCCGCTAACCCCAGTACTAGATTCGGGGTAAGCTGTGTAGGGGAGGGATTGCTTCGTCCTCCTTCTGGTACTCCTGCTGCCGCTGGGGAGAGAGACCGGTTATCTCCTCTCCCTGTAACCCCAACTGCCGCTGGAGATCTGGGCCAGCTGCCCAGCATCCCTGTAGGGCCGGTAGAGAGTCGTCTGTCCCATCTCCACCTGCCATTTGGAGGTCCTCCCAGGACCAGTCTATGAGGTCCTCTACCTCAAGTACCTCTGGTTGCTGTTGAGGAGGAAGACCGGTTGTCTCTTCTTCCTTCAGGATACACTGCCGCTGGGGAGAGAGACCGGCTGCCTCCTCTCCCTGAAACTCATTCTGCCGCTGGGGAGTGAGACCGGTTGTCTCCCCTCCCTGTAGGGTACACTGCCGCTGGGGAGATAGGCCGACTGCCTCTTCTCCCTAAAACTCACCCTGCCGCTGGGGAGGGAGGACGATGCTCTCATCTCCCTGGAAGGGAAGCTTCCGCTGGGGAGAGAGGCCAGTTGCCTCCTCTCCCTGCAATTTACACTGCCACTGGGGAGAGAGACCGGTTGTCTCCTCTCCCTGAACCTCACTCTGCCACTGGGGTCTCTGCAAACCTGCCAACTTGATTGCCACCCATGCTTTGTGCTGCAGGTACTCTGCCACTAGTTTCCTCATGCTCTGTATGCTTTTCTCAGCTGGGTTGGCTCTGAAGAGAGCCAGCCAACTCTTCAGCGTAGCGTCAAACTGTGCCTCAATATAGCTGAGCGCCATGCTTGCTCGATGTCTACAGGATGCTGTTCCTCGCACTAGAAAGCCATACCACCGCGGCCACCAAATGTTACGGTTGATTGAAGTTTTCTTTGACTGACTGCAAGCATGGCTTTCATGCCCAAAATAGTTCCACAGATTTAGGCTGTGCGGCTGGTCTATGCCCAATAGCTGAAATACAGCTTGAATCCTCAAACTGAGCCGTTCGTGCACTAAGTTATAGTCAAAGGGGGTTCGGTAGATTACTTCTACCGAACGGCGCTGTGTTCGTGTTAATTTTTGACGAAAGTGGAAGTCCCGGCTGTACATAGGGTAGAGACCCCTGGACAGAACCCTCTACGACAACCCCCTGAAGCAGTCCGAGAAGGAATGCGGAAGGAGATACAGGAGATGACCCAGCTTGGGGTCATCGAACACTCCGATAGCCCTTGGGCTTCGACCTGTAGTCGTGGTGCCTAAGAAAGATGGGACCACCCAGTTCTGTGTGGAGTACAGGCGACTCAATGAGCGGACCACCACTGACGCCTACCCGATGCCCCGGGTAGACAAATTATTAGATCGCATTGCCAGGGGACGCTATCTGACCACCATAGACCTGTGTAAAGGCTACTGGCAGATTCCCCTGGCCGAGGATGCTATCCCCAAGTCTGCCTTCGTCACCCCATTTGGCTTGTACCAATTCAAGGTCATGCCATTTGGGATGAAGAATGCCCCGGCTACCTTCCAGCGTATGGTGGATAGACTTCTCGATGGATTCCAGGAATTTGCTTGTGCATACCTGGATGACATTAGGATCTACAGTGGTGTGACGAAGTGCCCTTCGCCACTTTGTCCTGGAGAGGCCTGCTTGCCTGCCTCCTCCCCTGTGACTATGGCCCTGGGATGTATTGCCCTGTAAAACCTACATTTGGGCATAATGGATTTGTGTATACTGCTCCTGGCCCTTTAAATACTTGGGAGCAGTGTTTCAACGTTTTAACTGGCACTTCGAATACAGTCGAAGTGCCGAAGCCGTCGAAGTACCAAAGCCGTCGAAGTGGCCGCCATTACAGCCGAACACGTGGCGGCGGCCATTTTAATGCAGTCGAAAGCGGTCAGCGGTGACCTGTACCTTCCCCTATCCTTCGACACCACAGCTGGAGACTAAGTCCCGTTCGAACGTTCGAACACCCGTTCGAATGGGACTTTGTCATCTTTTCATGGGAAATAGATCGCCACTCGACTAGCGATCACTGCGGAAGTTTCAACCACATTTGACTTCGACACTTCGACAAAAGTCGAAGTGCGTTCGAATATTCGAACACCGACTTCGGATGGGACTTTACCGTTTTTCAGGACAGAAATAGACCGACCACATAGCCTGAACCTGTGGAACTGTTTTTGGGTATACATACAGGCGTGCGGTCGGTCCAAAGGGACTTTTTAATATCTCTGGAACCACTGGACGGATTCTCATGAATTTTGAATATGTTGTTCCACAAGTTATGTTGTCCATAAAAATATAAGTTTTATTCCTGTGCTATGTAAAATGGGAAAGTTATAAAAATGTATAAGTTTTAGCTTGGAGATAATTGAGTAGATACAGTAGGAAACTCAATTATCTCCCAAGCAGAGGGGAGGGAACCTGTGGGCTGTACTATTCTGTTATTGGTTATTTTATGCCTCCCCCTGGGTGTGTCCTGTGTGTACTTTATGTAATAAAAAGCAAGCTGGGTGTCCCAGACCTCAGTTCTTCTTGACCCTTCAAAACGTAGCCTCGTCTCGTTCTTGGAAGGGGATTATTTGGGAATATTACTCTGCTCCTGTTTACAGCTGAACCTGACTCTCTCTGGATATAGTGGATGGGATTATACCAGCTCTACTTCTCCACAGCAGCTTGCAAGGAAAAGGACGTCCCCCCCAACGGAAGATACCCTCTCCCTACCTGGGTAGCCGTTAAAAGTGTGTCCTGGGAGGAACATCTGATGCATGTACGGGTAGTACTGGACAAAATTTGGGCCGCTGGCCTGACATTGAAGCCAGAAAAGTGCCATTTAGGCATGGCTGAAGTGCAATACCTGGGTCACAGAGTGGGGTGTGGGAGCCAGAGACCGGAGCCAGCCAAGATAGAGGCAGTAGCTAACTGGCCCACACCTATCACTAAGACTCAGGTGTTAGCCTTCCTAGGGACAGCAGGGTACTATAGACGCTTTGTCTCCGACTACAGCACTATTGCTAAACCCCTGACTGACCTGACAAAGAAAAATCTCCCTAAGCAGGTCCTGTGGTCTCCAGCTTGTGAAGCTGCGTTTCAAGCACTTAAACAGGCTCTTGTGAATTCCCCTGTCCTGGCTGCCCCAGTCCCTAACAAACGTTTTCTCGTCCATACAGATGCTTCCATGTATGGACTGAGGGCTTTGCTGAGCCAGGTCGGGGAAGATGGAGGAGAGCACTCTGTCGCATATCTCAGTAGAAAGCTGTTACCCAGAGAAGTGAATTATGCGGCAGTGGAGAAGGAATGTTTGGCCCTGGTCTTTGTTCGTATGAAAAAAGATGGCTGCGGTTTTCTCAGCCACGTGGCGTTCGGCAGTACGAACGCTGGCCGCACACGTAGAGGGTTTAATTGATGCCGGTTTTGAAGTTAAATGAGCCAGGGGGTGGTCTTTGTTCGGCAGTTTCATCTATCGACTGGAAACATGAAGAAATAGAAGGGAAACATGCAGAAATACCGAATACAAGGGTAATTTCTTCACAGTTACCGCTCAGGAGGACACTGTGGGGTAAAGGACATGAAACTCACAATCCAATAAAAACAGAGTTTTACACTTGAACACTCCCAGTTACTGTACACAACCCCTCCCCTCTGCCTGTGATACAATTAGCAAAGACAATGGACTAACTCAATTTACCACAGTCAGAAAACACATTTTTACCCAAAGTACAGAAACACCCCAAAACACCCTAAATCTCCAACATATCCCCATACATTTTGCATCCCTGGATAGCTGATCTGGGTGAAAATCACCCAGATGAGAGCAGGGGTTCAAAAATTTTATGGAAGTCTTCTTTGAATGACCGCAAGTTATATTCAAAGGGGGTTCGGTAGATTACTTCTACTGAACGGTGCTCTGTTCGTGTGCATTTTGATGAAAGTGGATGGAAGTGGAAGTCCCAGCGGTGTTCATGCCGTGAGTGTCCGATTTTAGTTCCATGAACTCAACGGCAAAACACAGCTGACAGCGTTCGGCTAAACAAGACAGTTGCTGCCACGTGTTCGGCTATACGGACGGCGACCACCCAGCCATTCATCAATTATCTGCGGTTAACCACGGCGTCTGGGGGGTAAACGAGCAGAACACTCCACTTGCGGGTGGTCTGGCTGTTCGACAGTTTGTTCGGTAAAGCCCATTTACCGAACCACATAGGGAAAAGTCACGAACAAGCCTTGTCACAGTCTGGGGACAAAGTTTTAGACATGGGCCATAGTCCTGGGGCAATCAGGCCCCTCCAAAAGCCAGTGGTGAAGTGTAATTCATCACACATCTTCCCTTTTTGGGGGAGACTAACCAGGTACCTGACCTTCTGTCGGTCAGTGCCTGAGTTAGTCGAGCAACCCACCCACAATAAACAATTAATGCACCTGGTGATTCCTGGTGCCTGGCTCAGTCCGGTATGTCCCAGGTTGCTGAGTGGGTGTTCAGCACCCTTGATCTTCCTGGTGCAACTTGGCAAGAAGCTGAGGGTACTTGGTGGGCAGAGGCAAACTGCACTCTGCCCAGATGCCAGCGTTACAGCTGGGTAGGGGAGTGGGTAGTCATTTCCTGGATAAAGGGAAAGGGGAGGGCAGAGGCCAACTGCGCTCTGCCCAGATGTCAGCTCTTCTGCTGGGGGGACCAGGGCAAAGCCCTGCAGCCAGCGTTTCTGCTGGGGTAACGGATGTACAATCCTGTCCTGTAACAAGGTGGTAGGTAGGGTTCCAACTCTAACCCCCAGTGGGGGTTAACATCTCCTCCGCTAACCCCAGTACTAGATTCGGGGTAAGCTGTGGAGGGGAGGGATTGCTTCGTCCTCCTTCTGGTACTCCTGCTGCCGCTGGGGAGAGAGACCGGTTATCTCCTCTCCCTGTAACCCCAACTGCCGCTGGAGATCTGGGCCAGCTGCCCAGCATCCCTGTAGGGCCGGTAGAGAGTCGTCTGTCCCATCTCCACCTGCCATTTGGAGGTCCTCCCAGGACCAGTCTATGAGGTCCTCTACCTCAAGTACCTCTGGTTGCTGTTGAGGAGGAAGACCGGTTGTCTCTTCTTCCTTCAGGATACACTGCCGCTGGGGAGAGAGACCGGCTGCCTCCTCTCCCTGAAACTCATTCTGCCGCTGGGGAGTGAGACCGGTTGTCTCCCCTCCCTGTAGGGTACACTGCCGCTGGGGAGATAGGCCGACTGCCTCTTCTCCCTAAAACTCACCCTGCCGCTGGGGAGGGAGGACGATGCTCTCATCTCCCTGGAAGGGAAGCTTCCGCTGGGGAGAGAGGCCAGTTGCCTCCTCTCCCTGCAATTTACACTGCCACTGGGGAGAGAGACCGGTTGTCTCCTCTCCCTGAACCTCACTCTGCCACTGGGGTCTCTGCAAACCTGCCAACTTGATTGCCACCCATGCTTTGTGCTGCAGGTACTCTGCCACTAGTTTCCTCATGCTCTGTATGCTTTTCTCAGCTGGGTTGGCTCTGAAGAGAGCCAGCCAACTCTTCAGCGTAGCGTCAAACTGTGCCTCAATATAGCTGAGCGCCATGCTTGCTCGATGTCTACAGGATGCTGTTCCTCGCACTAGAAAGCCATACCACCGCGGCCACCAAATGTTACGGTTGATTGAAGTTTTCTTTGACTGACTGCAAGCATGGCTTTCATGCCTAAAATAGTTCCACAGATTTAGGCTGTGCGGCTGGTCTATGCCCAATAGCTGAAATACAGCTTGAATCCTCAAACTGAGCCGTTCGTGCACTAAGTTATAGTCAAAGGGGGTTCGGTAGATTACTTCTACCGAACGGCGCTGTGTTCGTGTTAATTTTTGACGAAAGTGGAAGTCCCGGCTGTACATAGGGTAGAGACCCCTGGACAGAACCCTCTACGACAACCCCCTGAAGCAGTCCGAGAAGGAATGCGGAAGGAGATACAGGAGATGACCCAGCTTGGGGTCATCGAACACTCCGATAGCCCTTGGGCTTCGACCTGTAGTCGTGGTGCCTAAGAAAGATGGGACCACCCAGTTCTGTGTGGAGTACAGGCGACTCAATGAGCGGACCACCACTGACGCCTACCCGATGCCCCGGGTAGACAAATTATTAGATCGCATTGCCAGGGGACGCTATCTGACCACCATAGACCTGTGTAAAGGCTACTGGCAGATTCCCCTGGCCGAGGATGCTATCCCCAAGTCTGCCTTCGTCACCCCATTTGGCTTGTACCAATTCAAGGTCATGCCATTTGGGATGAAGAATGCCCCGGCTACCTTCCAGCGTATGGTGGATAGACTTCTCGATGGATTCCAGGAATTTGCTTGTGCATACCTGGATGACATTAGGATCTACAGTGGTGTGACGAAGTGCCCTTCGCCACTTTGTCCTGGAGAGGCCTGCTTGCCTGCCTCCTCCCCTGTGACTATGGCCCTGGGATGTATTGCCCTGTAAAACCTACATTTGGGCATAATGGATTTGTGTATACTGCTCCTGGCCCTTTAAATACTTGGGAGCAGTGTTTCAACGTTTTAACTGGCACTTCGAATACAGTCGAAGTGCCGAAGCCGTCGAAGTACCAAAGCCGTCGAAGTGGCCGCCATTACAGCCGAACACGTGGCGGCGGCCATTTTAATGCAGTCGAACGCGGTCAGCGGTGACCTGTACCTTCCCCTATCCTTCGACACCACAGCTGGAGACTAAGTCCCGTTCGAACGTTCGAACACCCGTTCGAATGGGACTTTGTCATCTTTTCATGGGAAATAGATCGCCACTCGACTAGCGATCACTGCGGAAGTTTCAACCACATTTGACTTCGACACTTCGACAAAAGTCGAAGTGCGTTCGAATATTCGAACACCGACTTCGGATGGGACTTTACCGTTTTTCAGGACAGAAATAGACCGACCACATAGCCTGAACCTGTGGAACTGTTTTTGGGTATACATACAGGCGTGCGGTCGGTCCAAAGGGACTTTTTAATATCTCTGGAACCACTGGACGGATTCTCATGAATTTTGAATATGTTGTTCCACAAGTTATGTTGTCCATAAAAATATAAGTTTTATTCCTGTGCTATGTAAAATGGGAAAGTTATAAAAATGTATAAGTTTTAGCTTGGAGATAATTGAGTAGATACAGTAGGAAACTCAATTATCTCCCAAGCAGAGGGGAGGGAACCTGTGGGCTGTACTATTCTGTTATTGGTTATTTTATGCCTCCCCCTGGGTGTGTCCTGTGTGTACTTTATGTAATAAAAAGCAAGCTGGGTGTCCCAGACCTCAGTTCTTCTTGACCCTTCAAAACGTAGCCTCGTCTCGTTCTTGGAAGGGGATTATTTGGGAATATTACTCTGCTCCTGTTTACAGCTGAACCTGACTCTCTCTGGATATAGTGGATGGGATTATACCAGCTCTACTTCTCCACAGCAGCTTGCAAGGAAAAGGACGTCCCCCCCAACGGAAGATACCCTCTCCCTACCTGGGTAGCCGTTAAAAGTGTGTCCTGGGAGGAACATCTGATGCATGTACGGGTAGTACTGGACAAAATTTGGGCCGCTGGCCTGACATTGAAGCCAGAAAAGTGCCATTTAGGCATGGCTGAAGTGCAATACCTGGGTCACAGAGTGGGGTGTGGGAGCCAGAGACCGGAGCCAGCCAAGATAGAGGCAGTAGCTAACTGGCCCACACCTATCACTAAGACTCAGGTGTTAGCCTTCCTAGGGACAGCAGGGTACTATAGACGCTTTGTCTCCGACTACAGCACTATTGCTAAACCCCTGACTGACCTGACAAAGAAAAATCTCCCTAAGCAGGTCCTGTGGTCTCCAGCTTGTGAAGCTGCGTTTCAAGCACTTAAACAGGCTCTTGTGAATTCCCCTGTCCTGGCTGCCCCAGTCCCTAACAAACGTTTTCTCGTCCATACAGATGCTTCCATGTATGGACTGAGGGCTTTGCTGAGCCAGGTCGGGGAAGATGGAGGAGAGCACTCTGTCGCATATCTCAGTAGAAAGCTGTTACCCAGAGAAGTGAATTATGCGGCAGTGGAGAAGGAATGTTTGGCCCTGGTCTTTGTTCGTATGAAAAAAGATGGCTGCGGTTTTCTCAGCCACGTGGCGTTCGGCAGTACGAACGCTGGCCGCACACGTAGAGGGTTTAATTGATGCCGGTTTTGAAGTTAAATGAGCCAGGGGGTGGTCTTTGTTCGGCAGTTTCATCTATCGACTGGAAACATGAAGAAATAGAAGGGAAACATGCAGAAATACCGAATACAAGGGTAATTTCTTCACAGTTACCGCTCAGGAGGACACTGTGGGGTAAAGGACATGAAACTCACAATCCAATAAAAACAGAGTTTTACACTTGAACACTCCCAGTTACTGTACACAACCCCTCCCCTCTGCCTGTGATACAATTAGCAAAGACAATGGACTAACTCAATTTACCACAGTCAGAAAACACATTTTTACCCAAAGTACAGAAACACCCCAAAACACCCTAAATCTCCAACATATCCCCATACATTTTGCATCCCTGGATAGCTGATCTGGGTGAAAATCACCCAGATGAGAGCAGGGGTTCAAAAATTTTATGGAAGTCTTCTTTGAATGACCGCAAGTTATATTCAAAGGGGGTTCGGTAGATTACTTCTACTGAACGGTGCTCTGTTCGTGTGCATTTTGATGAAAGTGGATGGAAGTGGAAGTCCCAGCGGTGTTCATGCCGTGAGTGTCCGATTTTAGTTCCATGAACTCAACGGCAAAACACAGCTGACAGCGTTCGGCTAAACAAGACAGTTGCTGCCACGTGTTCGGCTATACGGACGGCGACCACCCAGCCATTCATCAATTATCTGCGGTTAACCACGGCGTCTGGGGGGTAAACGAGCAGAACACTCCACTTGCGGGTGGTCTGGCTGTTCGACAGTTTGTTCGGTAAAGCCCATTTACCGAACCACATAGGGAAAAGTCACGAACAAGCCTTGTCACAGTCTGGGGACAAAGTTTTAGACATGGGCCATAGTCCTGGGGCAATCAGGCCCCTCCAAAAGCCAGTGGTGAAGTGTAATTCATCACACATCTTCCCTTTTTGGGGGAGACTAACCAGGTACCTGACCTTCTGTCGGTCAGTGCCTGAGTTAGTCGAGCAACCCACCCACAATAAACAATTAATGCACCTGGTGATTCCTGGTGCCTGGCTCAGTCCGGTATGTCCCAGGTTGCTGAGTGGGTGTTCAGCACCCTTGATCTTCCTGGTGCAACTTGGCAAGAAGCTGAGGGTACTTGGTGGGCAGAGGCAAACTGCACTCTGCCCAGATGCCAGCGTTACAGCTGGGTAGGGGAGTGGGTAGTCATTTCCTGGATAAAGGGAAAGGGGAGGGCAGAGGCCAACTGCGCTCTGCCCAGATGTCAGCTCTTCTGCTGGGGGGACCAGGGCAAAGCCCTGCAGCCAGCGTTTCTGCTGGGGTAACGGATGTACAATCCTGTCCTGTAACAAGGTGGTAGGTAGGGTTCCAACTCTAACCCCCAGTGGGGGTTAACATCTCCTCCGCTAACCCCAGTACTAGATTCGGGGTAAGCTGTGGAGGGGAGGGATTGCTTCGTCCTCCTTCTGGTACTCCTGCTGCCGCTGGGGAGAGAGACCGGTTATCTCCTCTCCCTGTAACCCCAACTGCCGCTGGAGATCTGGGCCAGCTGCCCAGCATCCCTGTAGGGCCGGTAGAGAGTCGTCTGTCCCATCTCCACCTGCCATTTGGAGGTCCTCCCAGGACCAGTCTATGAGGTCCTCTACCTCAAGTACCTCTGGTTGCTGTTGAGGATGAAAAACCGGTTGTCTCTTCTTCCTTCAGGATACACTGCCGCTGGGGAGAGAGACCGGCTGCCTCCTCTCCCTGAAACTCATTCTGCCGCTGGGGAGTGAGACCGGTTGTCTCCCCTCCCTGTAGGGTACACTGCCGCTGGGGAGATAGGCCGACTGCCTCTTCTCCCTAAAACTCACCCTGCCGCTGGGGAGGGAGGACGATGCTCTCATCTCCCTGGAAGGGAAGCTTCCGCTGGGGAGAGAGGCCAGTTGCCTCCTCTCCCTGCAATTTACACTGCCACTGGGGAGAGAGACCGGTTGTCTCCTCTCCCTGAACCTCACTCTGCCACTGGGGTCTCTGCAAACCTGCCAACTTGATTGCCACCCATGCTTTGTGCTGCAGGTACTCTGCCACTAGTTTCCTCATGCTCTGTATGCTTTTCTCAGCTGGGTTGGCTCTGAAGAGAGCCAGCCAACTCTTCAGCGTAGCGTCAAACTGTACCTCAATATAGCTGAGCGCCATGCTTGCTCGATGTCTACAGGATGCTGTTCCTCGCACTAGAAAGCCATACCACCGCGGCCACCAAATGTTACGGTTGATTGAAGTTTTCTTTGACTGACTGCAAGCATGGCTTTCATGCCCAAAATAGTTCCACAGATTTAGGCTGTGCGGCTGGTCTATGCTCAATAGCTGAAATACAGCTTGAATCCTCAAACTGAGCCGTTCGTGCACTAAGTTATAGTCAAAGGGGGTTCGGTAGATTACTTCTACCGAACGGCGCTGTGTTCGTGTTAATTTTTGACGAAAGTGGAAGTCCCGGCGATGTTCATGCCATCGAATGTCCAGTTTTAGTTCCATGAACTCGACGGCAAAACACAGCTGTCCGCGTTCGGCTAAACAAGATGGCTGCCGCCACGTGTTCGGCTATACGAACGGCGACTACCCAGCCATTCGTCAATAAGCTGTGGTGTATTGTAGTCCTTGCTGCCGGCCCAGTGGTAATGGGAGTGAGCGCAGGACTTCTCTTTTCGTATTTGTATTTACTTTGTATCACACAGCCTGGTTACAATGCTGCCGCCCATGCAATGTGTTCCCTATTAAGGGTTAATAAGTGTGACGGAACGCTGGCACTCCGACTGAGTACCTCCGCCAATCGATGCTCCTAGTGCTCGCTGAGGACTCCAAGCACTCCAATCGACACCATCAGCACTGGTCACCACTTCCAGCGACACCGCTGCACCGGAGTCTTGCCGTCTCCACCCACCTTGGATCCACGACCAGGATCCAGCTCTCAGTGGGTGACCCTCTCCTAAATTCAGAGAGCGTAGAAGGAACAAATTAAGCTCTTGCAAGAGCTGACTCTGGGGAGTATGTGATTATAGCAATCCCCAGAGTATAGTTATCCCATCCCCCAAGCATGAGCCAAGGCTTCAAGAAAGGTTCAAAATGATCTGACTTTAATTAACACACAAAGACTTTTATGCAAGTCCCCATGCAAAGGGACATCCCACAGGGAGGGACAACATGTAACCAATCCCGTACAGTAAAACAGAAGGCACACGCAGCACAAACACATAAAATCCTCCCCTCGGCCTGTGATATAATTACTGAACACAATGGGTTAATGTAATTTATCACAGGCAGGACAAATACAGTTTTTACAGCATATTCATAACTTCTAAAATATACATCACATACACATAAAAATTATATATTCACAATCAATCCATTCAGGGGAACAACATATCAAAAATGGCATGAATCAGACCAGGGGTTCAGAAGTTAGTAAAGTATCTTTTGGGGCCTGGCTGGCAGCATGGCTATCTGGCCCAAACCGGTTTTACAGAGCCCTCTAACCTGGAGACAATGGGGAAAATAATCCAATTATATCCAGGGATAGAGGCAGACTCCATTGAGCACATGTTACCAGTAAAACACAAAAGGATACAAAAATACATAACCCCCGAGACACCAACTCAGACACTCTGGCTGATATTTAATGCCTACGATGTCACGGTAACCTACACTGTTCTAGACACTGAATCGACAACCATGACAACCAATGACATGTCTGATGGATCCTAAAACCACACAAAGTAAACTGCACTGTACATATAGTTGTTATGTCCTGTTTTGGTCAGACTTAGTAAATGGTTTACCCATCAGCACGAACTGCTATATAAAATTGAAAACGACACAGAGCTTTATATTATATGAAACTTCTTGTCTCCTGTAAAATGCATTGTACAATACATCTGTAACCGGCCCCTGCATGGGCCACTTCATGTTGCCAAACCATACTCTGTGTCGACACAAAAATAAAGAAATAAAAAAAAAATACATAACCCCTATCATACTGAACTGAATGGGCCAAATCTCCAAGGGTCCATAGTCACAGGGCAAGAGGCAGGCAAGCAGTCCTCTCCAGGCCCAAGTGGCGAAGGGCACTTCGTCACAATAAGTATATAGGGGTGTATATAAAAAATACCCCTCTCTGTCTCATTAGAGATATCTTTGCCAGAAGCTCAAGGAAGCAGGCTGAAGGTTCAGTGTTAGGACCCGTTTAGAGGGGTCTGCCTTGACGTTGGCAGGCGGGCATTCCCTCCAATGGCCATTGGAGCAACTAAATGACCTCCATTTGTCTAAATATACATAGGGAGAGAGTGATACCGGAGAAACTGACGGAAGCCAAGCACAGAGAGATGGACACAGGTTTCTTCAGGAAGGAAGAGAGTCTTTATTCGATTCACCGACCGGGACTCAGAGGGACTAATGTCACCAAAAAACAGCAAGTCTGAGTCCTGATCATACAGTGTAGGTCCCTTATATAGGCATGTAGCTCCTCCCATAATCAGTTCAACCTACACATACTCTTATCTAATCAACCGAATAGAGACTAAATTCCTATTTGACCACATGGCTTGCCCAGCACAATGGAGGAGGGGAAATATTCATATATCCTGTATTCCTACATATGCTCCTTACACTACTGATTGTATCTTAGCTACGTGATACGTCAACATATGCAAGTGCACATACCACGTGGCAATCTTGTCCTAGTAAATTTATTTTTACTGAGATTCCACCACATTCCCCCCTTTGATGCCTCTGATATTTTCACAATTACGGAGGCATCACTTAACCTTAGTTTGCATATACCTCAGGTTGCCATGAACCAGACCAGACTTTGCTACTAATGATGTGAATTCCTCAACATTCTTCTTCCTGCATTAGTTCTCCCTGATTTAGAACCTCATATCTATATATGGCCATTATCTGTGCAGCAGCCTTTCTTTCTGCTATATTTTCTATAATGCTCTGCACAGACCTAACTACTAAAGGAATAAGACATGGTAGGAGAAGACACAGCATTAAGATCAGCATGACTCCACCTACCAATGCCTTAAGTCCTCCAAACTGCTCATACCAATTACCAAACCAACTACTTGGATTATACCCTTTCCATACCTGAGTAGGCACATGCGCTAGTTTAACCATATGGCTAGTAAGCTCAGCTATTGCTTGCCCTTCGTCATCTATTTGAAGACAGCAATTGCTTAGGTTAAACTTCCCACATACACCTCCCTCTACTGCCAATAGGTAATCCAAAGCTAATCTATTTCGGTAAACGGCTGTCCTCATCCTAGTATTATGCTTCGCTAGAAGATTGAGCGCTTGTGATGTCTCATTAGTAATTATCTCAACCACCGCCTGTAACCTTATAATGCGGTTGAGCATATATATTGGGGTTCTATATCCGAAAGTGCCATCCTCTGCCCAAGTGGCTGGCCCATAATAATCTATAATACGCTGGGGAGGCCATTCATTATCTTCCCAGGCGCCTATCTCTATGGGTGCCCTTTTCTTCCTATGATTCACATCATATACTTTAACTCCAAAAAGTCTCACCTGTTTCAATAGGCAACAAGAAGAAGGATGGTTTGAGCATACCTAACACACATGCCCCTTCCCAGTCCTGTGGTAACTCAGAATAGGCCTTCTTACCACAGATCCAGTACAAATTTGCTGGGGCTTTCCAACTAGATGTAATAGATAAATCAAACCACACATCCTTTAAACTGGCATATCTTGCAAACGGGTTGGGTGGTTCTGAGACATTTGAAGCCGACCACCAGGTTGTATTCTTTGTACTATCATCATAAGCTTTTTGCCCTAGACAAGTTAGTTCTCCTACAGATGTATTAAACATTATTCCTTTTCTTGCAAACATAACCTATGATGGAGGTCTTTAATCTCCACTCAGATTTACCTCTAACACTCATCTGATAATCGGCTTGTGAGGATATTATTTGTTCAATTGTCTCAGAACCGGACATTACCTCCTTTGCTTCCCAGGGCCATTGGTCTCCCATGTTAGTACCTCCACACACATAGCAGTTGGTCACATTAAGACTACCAGCAATACTTTCAGCTAAATCTATAAACAGGTTTTTAGCATTATGGGGGATCTTATTATCTACACTCATCTCTTCATAAGAAGAATGGAAAACCTGATGAGTTTGGGATGCTACGGTATCGGTCTCTATCCCTATAAACAATATTGTCCCAGGATCTAAACCCGTCCCATATATCTGAAACCCAAATAAGTTACCGAACCTATCTAAAAATTGTTCAGGATTATTTATAAGTATTTGGACTGGGTTACATTCCATAGACTTACAATATGGTTTGGTAGGCAACTTAGTAACAATCATATCCTTATCTGCTGTCTGTCCCCAAGTTGCCCACCCCACACAAGACCAATATGGGCAAAAATTATAATCCTTATCTGGGCATTTTGGACTTACGTACTTGTTTTTACTACTGGGACAAATATATTTATCGTTAGACCCATAGGTTCTCTCCCACTTAAGATCCCCACATACATTCCTCTACCTTCCTGAATATAAAAAGACACAAAAATATACATTATCAAAAGCACTTCTTTCGACGTCTTCATCCTCAGTCTTCGTCCGTGCGATGGCACCTCAGCTTCCAGGCTGTAAGGGCTGCAGGGAATGGAGTTCTGCTCTTCTTCACAGAGGTCCCTTCGAGACACCCTGGCTATGATACGTGGGTGAGTGGTCAGGCTTTATTATGGCCGGCAAAAACACTCACTTACTAATCTCTTTAAATACAATTGTAATCCCAATGTCTCCTCGTCACTCCGACTGAGTCGTGCGCTTTAACCGGATCTTGCAGGGATTCTCTGGATCTGGTGTAGCTTGCCAAGAATCTACTGCTGCTGGTTTAACCCTGGAGTGATGAATCCACGGAGTCACTTCATCCACCTTTATTGCTGTAGGGGTAGAAAAAAGAACAACATAAGGACCCCTCCACTTAGGCCCTAACGGTATACTGTTCCACTCTTTAATCCACACTTGATCTCCTGGATGATAGCTATGAACAAGGGGATAAATATGTGACGAACCCTGCTGCATAGACCTGTATTGCTGGGTCGTCTGTTTTCATTGGATTCGTGGATTTCCTGTCCGTACGCTGTTGTTCGTACGTTTCCTAAAGTACCGATTGGAACTACCGAACATCGGCCACCCAGGAGAGGAGTGTGCGGCTCATTAACACCTTGACCACAAATTAGAACGTTGTGGTTAACCGCAAACACCTCTCCATTCCATTTCGTACGGGTGGTCGTCGTTCGTATGCCGAACACGAGGCGGCGGCCATTTTGGACACGAGGCGAATCAGCGGTGTTCGGTGCAAAACCCATGGATGTAAAATCGGACTCTTTATCTACCGAACACCGCTGGAGACGGCCGTCTCCCCTTCTATTCCCTTGGAGGCATACGAACACTGTTCCGTTCGGGAGTTTCTTTCATCCGTATGAACTTACCCAGATAGCCGTCCCATGGAGTCATTCGTATACCGAAGGACTTATGAGAGACTTTGACTCCATGGCGATTGGACTGTGTACATCGGACCTGAGCGCTATTCGGTAGGAATATGCCCTCAGATCCAGGCTATCTGAGGATACGTGACACGAACACTTTATATTCGGTACTTCTGATTTTATGTATTTTATTGTATTTTTTGTGTTTGAATTTAAGATGGCGATGGTTCCTATCCTCGGAGTTAATTAGGTTTCTCCCTAATTATCTCCAGGATAGGAAGAGATGTATTGTGGGTAAAATGGGAAGGGCTTGTGTTATAGCCACTGTGATTGGCTACCGTTTAATATATTTTTCAGTCTTCCACCAGGTCCCCTAGGGGAGTGTCTACCTGGTGGAGACCTGCATAAATACTGGGCAGGTAGCCCCCATTAAACACATTCTGCTTGACCTTCAAAACGGAGCTTTGTCTCGTTTGTGGAGGGATTTACTATTGGGACAGCGCTTTCGTTTATTTCTAGCTGTGGAAGGATTTCGGATGGATTGCTGATCGGGAGTTACCGCATTCGTATGCTCCGTTCGGGAGTTTTATGATCGGTTATACTGGAATTGCATTTCTGGAGAAAGGGGATTATCGACTAAACGGCGGCTTCACTCTCCAGGCGGTGAGTGTCGTAACAATTGGTGGCAAGCGACGGGATGAATCCCACCGCCCTGAAGGCCAGCTACACACCCCGGATTGGAAATGCAATATGAGGAATTAAGGCGTGCTACCCTTAAAGACATTTTGGAGCGCAGAGGACGATCAGCGAGCAATCTCAAGAAAAGAGAGATTATTGCTATATTGGTAGAGATGGATACAGCACAGGGAAGGGAGATAGCTAATGTGCCTGGCCTACTGGATTTAACACCCGAGGAGATAGCGTTTAACCGGGCAGTTCAGATAAGGCTGGCACACTTTGGCCCCAACCCTGCAGCGGATATAGTGGTGCAAGTACAAGCCGCAGTGGCAGCACAACAGGCGCTCCAGAGAAGCGGAGCTGCAGCAGCAGAGGTACCCCATAATAACAATGGGAAGAAAAAGGTACCATTTGCTGCTTTTAAAAACTTTATTGAGACTGAAGGAGAGATAGACGGGTTCCTGGCGGACTTTGAACGACAGTGGGCTTTACACCAGGTGCCCGCAGAAGAATGGGTTCCTATCCTCTCTGGGAAATTATCCGGCCGGGCCAGTGAAGCTTTTCGGGCCATCCCAGAGGAGGAACTCACTAGCTACCGGGCAGTAAAAGATGCCCTTTTGACCCGGTACGCTGTTACCCCTGAGGCCTACCGGAGGCGATTCCGGGACAATAATAAACAGGCTGGTGATTCCTATGTGGAATGGGCATGCCGGGTACACCGCACGGCAGTCCACTGGATGACAGGGTGTCGAGCGGTAACTGGGGAAGAGGTACTGCAAGTGTTCCTGCTAGAACACTGCTTTGACAAGTTACCTGCAGGGGTTCGAGAGTGGGTCAGGGACCGTAAACCCGCTACCTTCCATGAAGCTGCTCGTATGGCTGACGAATACACCGATGCCCGTAAGCTTGATCAGACAGCAGCCAAGGTCCCTGCCCGAGTGGAATACAAACCGGCAGCACCTCCAACCACCAACCTATATCACCCCCCAGCACAACGTACCCCCGCTATGCCGCCAGCACCCAACCATGGGCAGTCAGCCCGATTCAACAAACGAGGTTACTCGAACCAGGTCCAGTGCTATGGATGTAAGCAGATGGGACATAAAAGACCAGAATGTCCTTTAAACCATGCCAACCAAGCACCGTCCTGGAGAAACCCAGCCGGCGGAGCCCAACAGCCACCTCAGCCGTCTGCTCACTGCCTTGAGCAGGAGGAGTTTTGGGGTTTTCTTCACGAAGCAGACCCAGTCCAAGCAGCTCAGCAGGACAACCGCCAACACCACAGACAGACCGTTAAGTTGAATGGGAAAGAGGTCACTGGTCTGAGAGACACCGGAGCTACTATGACCTTGCTCCAAAAGAACCTGGTTTCGGAACACCAACACACCGGGAATACTGTGGCAGTAAGGGTGGCAGGAGGCGCCGTGTTCCGCCTGCCTGTTGCCCGGGTTCATTTGGACTGGGGAGTGGGAGCTGGACATGTGAATGTGGGGGTTATGAAGGACTTGCCGGCCGATGTTTTGCTGGGAAATGATTTGGCCCCTCTGATTTCTGCCTATGCTACTATGGGACCTGGCGAAGCCAACCCAGTGACTACCCGTGCTCAGACCCGTGCTGCTGGAACCAGCCCACCTGCTGCTGAGACCCAGGTAAGAACCGATTCCCCGACTGACACCCCAGGGCAGACGTTAGCTAGTTGGGATTCCCCAGAGGAGTTCGGGAGGGAAACCCAGACAGACCCATCTCTCCAGAGGTATAGGAGCAGAGCAGACACTGGAGAAGAAGGAGCAGAGGGGGAGCGGTATGAGTGGGTGGGGGACAGGTTATATCGGATCCCTAAGCCGTCCCAGAAAAGTGTTGCCCCTCCGCCGAATCGACAGCTGGTAGTGCCCGCGAAATACCGGCGGGAGATTCTGTGGATAGGGCATGATGTCCCGCTAGCCGGACATCTAGGGTCCCGCCGCACAGGCCATAGGATTATGCAGAATTTTTTTTGGCCAGGGATTAACCAGGCTGTGCGGATATATTGTAGCACGTGTGACACTTGTCAACGGGTAGGGAAGCGGGGGGACCACCCAAAAGGTAGGCTTATGTCGATGCCTATTATTGGGGAGCCCTTTGCCCGCATAGCCGTTGATATTGTGGGTCCACTGGCCAGGGCTAGTCCATCGGGTAAGAAATACATTCTCACCGTGGTGGACTATGCCACTCGCTATCCAGAGGCAGTAGCGCTGTCTAATATAGAGGCAGAGACAGTTGCTGATGCCCTGGTTAGGATTTTTACCAGAGTCAGGTTCCCGCAAGAGATTCTCTCTGACCAAGGAACCCAATTTACCGCTGTGCTTACCCAGCAGCTGTGGAGGGTATGCGGCATTAAACCGATACTTAGTTCCCCATACCATCCACAGACTAACGGTCTCTGCGAGCGATTTAATGGCACCCTCAAACAAATGCTGAGGACCTTTTCTGACACTTGCCGGGACTGGGAGCGATTCCTGCCTCATCTGTTGTTTGCCTACAGAGAGGTGCCCCAGGAATCTACTGGGTTCTCCCCCTTTGAGCTGCTTTATGGGAGAAGGGTCCGCGGACCTCTAGATCTCATTAGAGGCCACTGGGAGGGGGAGACAGAGCAAGAAGGGACCCCCATAGTGCCATATGTTCTGGAGCTCCGGGACCGCATGGAGAAACTGTCTCTGATGGTAAGAGAGAACCTCCAAGTGGCCCAGGGGAGACAGAAGGAATGGTACGATCGGGGTGCCCGACACCGAGTCTTCCAGGTTGGGCAGAAGGTACTAGTGCTCAAACCTGTGAAGGCGAATAAGATGCAGGCATCTTGGCAGGGCCCGTATAAAGTGATAGCTCAGGTGTGTGATACTACCTACCTTATAGCCAGCTGTTCAGATGACAGGATCCAGCGATCCTTTCATGTGAACATGCTAAAGGAGTATCAGGAACGACCTGAGGATGTAGCTGCAGTATGTGCCCCCGCTGCAGACGATACCGAAAGCTTACCCTTACCCGACCTATTAGCAAGAGGTGCCCAGACGGATCTGACTGACCTCGTACAGCTAGGGGACAGGTTAAGCCCCGCAGAGAAGGAACAGGCGAAACAGCTTCTGTGGGAGAAGCAGGCTACGTTCTCCCAAGAACCCGGCTACACTACCCTAGCTGTACATAAGGTGGAGACCCCTGGACAGAACCCCTTAAGACAGCCCCCTTACCGTATCCCTGAAGCAGTCCGAGAAGGAATGCGGAAGGAGATAGAGGAGATGACCCAGCTTGGGGTCATCGAGCACTCCGATAGCCCTTGGGCCTCCCCTGTAGTCCTGGTGCCTAAGAAAGATGGGACCACCCGGTTCTGTGTGGACTACAGGAGGCTCAACGAGCGGACCACCACTGACGCCTACCCGATGCCACGGGTAGACGAATTATTAGACCGCATTGCCAGGGGACGCTATCTGACCACCATAGACCTGTGTAAGGGCTACTGGCAGATTCCCCTGGCCAAGGACGCTATCCCCAAGTCGGCCTTCGTCACCCCCTTTGGCTTATACCAATTTAAGGTTATGCCATTTGGGATGAAGAATGCCCCAGCTACCTTCCAACGGATGGTGGACAGGCTCCTTGATGGCTTCCAGGAATTTGCTTGTGCATACCTGGATGATATTGCGATCTACAGTGAGTCCTGGGAGGAACACCTGGTGCACGTAGGGGTAGTACTGGATAAAATTCGGGCCGCTGGCCTGACGTTGAAGCCAGAAAAGTGTCATCTAGGCATGGCTGAGGTACAATACTTGGGTCACAGGGTGGGGTGTGGGAGCCAGAGACCAGAGCCGGCCAAGATAGAGGCAGTAGCGAACTGGCCCACACCTATCACTAAGACCCAGGTATTGGCCTTCCTAGGGACAGCAGGGTATTACAGACGCTTTGTCCCCGACTACAGCTCTATAGCTAAACCCCTGACAGACCTGACTAAGAAGAACCTCCCTAAGCAGGTCCTGTGGTCTCCAGCTTGTGAAGCTGCATTTCAAGCACTCAAGCAGGCTCTCGTGAATGCCCCTGTCCTGGCTGCCCCACTTCCTAACAAACGTTTTCTCGTCCATACAGATGCTTCCATGTATGGACTGGGGGCTGTGCTAAGCCAGGTCGGGGAGGATGGAGGAGAACACCCTGTCGCATATCTCAGTCGAAAGCTGTTACCCCGGGAAGTGAGTTATGCGGCAGTGGAGAAAGAATGTTTGGCCCTGGTCTGGGCATTGAAAAAATTGAGTCCCTATTTGTATGGACAGGAATTTTCACTTATCACGGACCACAATCCCCTTGTTTGGCTTAACCGGGTCTCAGGAGACAATGGTAGACTGTTGCGGTGGAGTTTAGCACTACAACCATATAACTTCACCATCAGCTACCAACCCGGTAAGCAGAATGGGAATGCAGATGGGTTATCACGGCAAACCGACGTCCTTGCTACTTCCTAGTCCGGTCATCCCCAAGTTGACCCGCTAAAGGGCCAAGCCGGGTCTGCCGGAGTGTTCCACAAGGGGGGAGCCGTGTGACGAACCCTGCTGCATAGACCTGTATTGCTGGGTCGTCTGTTTTCATTGGATTCGTGGATTTCCTGTCCGTACGCTGTTGTTCGTACGTTTCCTAAAGTACCGATTGGAACTACCGAACATCGGCCACCCAGGAGAGGAGTGTGCGGCTCATTAACACCTTGACCACAAATTAGAACGTTGTGGTTAACCGCAAACACCTCTCCATTCCATTTCGTACGGGTGGTCGTCGTTCGTATGCCGAACACGAGGCGGCGGCCATTTTGGACACGAGGCGAATCAGCGGTGTTCGGTGCAAAACCCATGGATGTAAAATCGGACTCTTTATCTACCGAACACCGCTGGAGACGGCCGTCTCCCCTTCTATTCCCTTGGAGGCATACGAACACTGTTCTGTTCGGGAGTTTCTTTCATCCGTATGAACTTACCCAGATAGCCGTCCCATGGAGTCATTCGTATACCGAAGGACTTATGAGAGACTTTGACTCCATGGCGATTGGACTGTGTACATCGGACCTGAGCGCTATTCGGTAGGAATATGCCCTCAGATCCAGGCTATCTGAGGATACGTGACACGAACACTTTATATTCGGTACTTCTGATTTTATGTATTTTATTGTATTTTTTGTGTTTGAATTTAAGATGGCGATGGTTCCTATCCTCGGAGTTAATTAGGTTTCTCCCTAATTATCTCCAGGATAGGAAGAGATGTATTGTGGGTAAAATGGGAAGGGCTTGTGTTATAGCCACTGTGATTGGCTACCGTTTAATATATTTTTCAGTCTTCCACCAGGTCCCCTAGGGGAGTGTCTACCTGGTGGAGACCTGCATAAATACTGGGCAGGTAGCCCCCATTAAACACATTCTGCTTGACCTTCAAAACGGAGCTTTGTCTCGTTTGTGGAGGGATTTACTATTGGGACAGCGCTTTCGTTTATTTCTAGCTGTGGAAGGATTTCGGATGGATTGCTGATCGGGAGTTACCGCATTCGTATGCTCCGTTCGGGAGTTTTATGATCGGTTATACTGGAATTGCATTTCTGGAGAAAGGGGATTATCGACTAAACGGCGGCTTCACTCTCCAGGCGGTGAGTGTCGTAACAAAATATTCACAGGTAATCTATCTTGTACCCATTTCTGTACCTCCTCCATAGTTTTACCCAACTCTACAACCTGCTGCCGAGTAATTCCTTCTCCCAACTGACTCAAATCCCCCCTTAAGTTACCAAGTATGGGAGGTGGACGCCCGTACATGATTTCAAAAGGTGAGAGACCCATCCTTCTGGTAGGTGTACTACGAATACGTAACAGAGCTATAGGCAAAAGAACATTCCACTTAAGCTGACACATCTTTGCCAACTGGTTCTTTATAGTTCTATTCATTCTTTCTACTTTACCAGAGCTCTGAGGTCTATATGCCGTATGAAGCTTCCACTTAATACCAAGCATATGAGTCAGTTGTTGTAGGCACTGGTGAACAAAGGCTGGACCATTATCCGATCCTATAGAGCATGGTAGTCCATATCGGAGTATTATTTCTCGCAGCAGGAATCGTACAACTTCTCCTGCTTTCTCTGTACGAGTCGGACATGCTTCTACCCAGCCTGAATAGGTGCACACAACTACTAGTAGGTAGCGATGTCCACCGGATTTAGGCATTACTGTATAGTCTATTTGAAGATCGGACATAGGGAGTCCCCCCATATACTGAACTCCTGGTGGTTTTACTGGTCCTTGTCTTGCATTATTCTTAGCACATATTACACATCTTCGTACAATGGCTTGAGTCAAGTTGGACAATCTTGGTATGTAGAAATGTTTTCTGAGAGATTCTTCCATACTATCTCTTCCAGAATGTGTCCCGTTGTGATAGTTCTGGACAATTTCTACAGCTAGTGATGCTGGAATGACTATTCTTCCATCTTCTAAATGATACCATTTGTTCTCCAGGTACTTTCCAGTTTCAGTCTTTAACCACTCTTCTTCTTGAGCTGTATAAACTGGAGTCCATTGAGACAGTGGAGTCTGTATAAGAGCAGCTATATGTTCCACATATCCCTGTCTTCCTGATTCAGCGGCACGCTTAGCTGCATTATCTGCCATCCGATTTCCGTTGGTTACATCACCATCTCCTTTCAGATGCGCCCGACAATGTATAATACCAACTTCTTTCGGTTCCCATACGGCTTCCAATAGTTGTAATATTTCGGCTGCGTACTTAATTTCTTTACCCTCTGAATTCAATAGTCCTCTTTCTTTATACAAAGCTCCGTGGGCATGAGTGGTTAAAAACGCATACTTGGAGTCCGTGTAGATGTTCACTCTTAAACCTTCAGCCAATTGTAACGCTCGTGTTAGTGCGATTAATTCTGCCTTCTGTGCCGATGTTCCTTTTGACAGTGGCCGAGCTTCTATCACCTTGTCCATAGTTGTTACTGCATATCCTGCATAGCGAATCCCTTCTTTCATATAACGGCCGAGCTTCTATCACCTTGTCCATAGTTGTTACTGCATATCCTGCATAGCGAATCCCTTCTTTCATATAACGTCTGTATAGAACTGGACATCAGGGTTCTGGATGGGAAAGTCACGAAGATCTGGTCTACTTGAAAATACTTCATCCATCACCTCCAGGCAATCGTGTTGACTTTCAGTAGGTTGCGGCAAAAGGGTAGCTGGATTTAAGGTATTGACAGTCTCTAAATGCACTCTTGGGTTTTCACACAACATAGCTTGATACTTAGTCATGCGGCTGTTACTAAACCAATGATTTCCTTTGTAATCTAGCAACGTTTGTACTGCGTGCGGGACTCGCACATAAAGTTCTTGACCTTCAGAGATATGGAATCCCAGATACTTGACAGTTGGCTGACACAACTGAGCCTTCTTCCTGGACACCTTGTATCCTGCCTTTCAGAGAATGTGTAGTAGATCTTGTGTTGCTTGCTGACATATTTCTCTTGTAACTGCGGCTATCAACAAATCAGCTACATATTGTAATAGTACACACTCTCCTGGGATGGACTTGAAATCCAGTAAGTCTTGACTTAAAGCTGATCCAAATAGTGTAGGTGAATTTTTAAACCCTTGGGGCAGTCTCGTCCAAGTCATCTGGCGTTTCGAGCCCGTTACAGCATTTTCCCATTGGAATGCAAAGATACACTGACTTTCTGCAGCAATTCGAAGGCAAAAGAAGGCATCTTTGAGATCTAAGACAGTTAAATAGGTAGCCCCGCCCGGAATTAAAGCAAGCAGGTTATATGGATTGGGCACAACTGGATGTATACTTACAACCGCATCATTGACTGCTCTCAAGTCCTGCACAGGGCGATACTCATCTGTACCGGGCTTTTGAACAGGCAGCAATGGGGTGTTCCAGGGGGAAGTACAGAATTTTAGGATACCATACCATAAGAACTTATCCAGATATGATTGTATATTCTTCTTGGCCTTTTGTGGGATATGATATTGCCGTAAGCTCACTGGATAGACCCCAAGTTTCAGTTCGATTCGAATTGGTGGAATATTACGAGCAAGTCCTGGTGGGTTGTTCTCTGCCCAAACTCCTGGTATATTGAACAAGGATTCATCACTCTTAGGGTTTTGGCTAGTCAACGCTGTATAAGGTCGTCACTCTTCTTCCTTTGGTACAGATAGTGTCATTATACCTGAAGGTCCATTGAACTTTAAAGATGTTGTTCCATTTGGTAGAAACGTTATCTGCGCTTGTAGTTTTGACAGCAAATCACGTCCTAGCAGTTGGACTGGACATTCAGGCATATAAAGGAATTGATGTTTCACTATGTGGCCTCCCAATGTACAGAGTCGACTTTTAAAAAACGGTTTAGCAGCACTCCTTCCATTTACTCCTATTACAGTGATAGTTCTTCCAGATGGAGGAGCAACTAGGTCAGTCACCACCGAATGTTCAGCACCAGTATCGATCATGAATGCACTCCTTTTTCCCCCTATTGATACATCGACCATAGGCTCCGCTCGGCCAAGGGGGATGGAGCCCGGTCGGTATCAATAGTCCTCCATGACCGTGTCAGCCAATCCTACAAAGTCCCTATCTTCTCTATCGCGGGATCTCTGCGCTGCGGGATAGTACCTGTCTTCTCTAACACTTCCTCTATTGCTACCATTACTCCCTCCGGGACCTCCTCTACCTCTCGCTCTGCCTCTATAATTACCATATCCTGCCCTGGGTCGGTCTCTCTCATACTGTTCCCTCCGCGGACACTCGCTTCTCCAATGCCCTTCTTCCCTACAATATGCGCACTGATTCCTACTCAGGGGTTCCCCATTCCACTTACTATCGCCTCTATCCATTCCCCTATATACTTCCTTTTCCCTTCTATCTACGCCTGTGATCGCTACCGCAAGCATATCTGCCTTTCTACGCATCTTGCGCTCTTCCTCTTTCTTCGTCTCCGTTTCCCTGTTCATATACACTTTATTCGCTACCTCCATTAGTTGGGTTATGGACATCCCTACAAACCCTTCTAACTTTTGTAGCTTGCGCTTTATATCTCCGTAGGCTTGGCTGACAAAGGCAGAGTTAACCATCCGGGAATTCTCAGGGGCCTCCGGATTAAAGGGGTTATACAAGCGGTATGCCTCCAATAATCGGTCATAAAAGACACTGGGCGATTCATCACTTTTCTGTAACACCTCAGCCGTCTTAGACATATTAATCGCCTTCTTTCCTCCAACTTTCATGCCAGCAATAATAGCATCTCTATAAGCTTTTAAATGAACCATGTCTGCACCATTGACATTCCACTCTGGATCAGTGTTCGGATAATGAGTTGCGGCCCATGCTGCTGGGTTTGCTTGATTTCGTGCACGGGCCTCTTCTTCCAGCGCTTTAATTGCCGCTTGATTTATCCTAGTCCTTTCGTTATTAAATAATGTCATTAATAATTGCTGGCAATCAGCCCAAGTGGGATTGTGTGTCTGGACTATCGAGGTTTACAGATCGGTCATGGCTTGAGGCTTTTCAGTGTAAGAGGAGTTACGGGTCTTCCAATTAAAGAGATCGGTAGTCGTGAAAGGGACATAGACAAAGACTGGGTCAGCGTATTGTATCTGGCGGTCATCGTTAAGGTGTGTCGAGCCAGGAGTCAATCGAAGTGGCATTTGATAATGTCGGGGTTGGAGGGTACCGGTCAGTTGTCGGGTTAGTATGGGGCTTCGTTGAGGTGCGTCAGTTAGGGGTTCCAGTCGAGGGGTAGTAAGGCATGGGGAAGCTTTACTATGGGGAAGGTAGGTGAATAAAATATTCCGGGCCGGGCTAGGGGGAGCCTGACCGGAAGCTAGATATGGCGCCAAATCAGGATATGCGGGGTTAACGGAAGTAGGTACCGGAAGGTGAGGTTTTGAAACAAGGGGGCTGGATTCTGAGCCGGAGGAGGAAGTAGGTGGGGACAACGGGGCAAGGGGTGGAGCGTTTCCAGCAGCACCTCCTCTTCCTCTTCCTGTGGAGAAGGAGTAAGGGGGCGGCATAGGGATCTTAGACTCAGGGGGCGTGTCCAAAATGGGCGTAATCATGGCCCTAGTGGACAAGCGAGTCCTGGCCACCATGAGGCGACATTGCTCCTCGTGGCATACTCGGATCCATTTTGGCGAGTCATTTACGGCCTGCCTCCAACAATCAATATATGGAAACTGGCCGTAAAGTTCAGGCCTACCGGATACAGCCACGTGTACACGCTGTACCAGGTTAGGATCCAAACTGCCACGTGGCGGCCATGCGGCAACCAAAGTAGGCCATTCCCTACTACACAATGTTATCAGGCGTGCTGGAGACATTTTTACCCCAAAATCACATTTAGTGTATCCCTTTTTAAAATTCTTTATCATGCATCCTAAGGGATCCAAAATCGTCGAATCTGAGGCGCCCATACTTAACAATGGAGCGTTGTTTCCAACAGATACTATGCAAACACTCTATCAACGGTCACACCCGTTCCCTCGGCAACAGCACCACGTGGTACAGTTACTAAGTGAAACGCACACAACAAAACACTCAGGGAATTCCCGTACACACACAGCTGTTACACCAGTCACTAAATAACGAATACTGTGCCCTTTGGCGAAACTATACAGTCACCCACGCTATAATTCCCTATATTTGAATTACCCGTCTATAACATACCCCAGTAACATCGTCTTTACAAACAGTAGTTACAGTACGGTTAGCATAGGTTAAAGTACAATTTAAAGTCACAGTACAATTAGTAGTGGTTATGGTGTTAGACATGCAATATAGACGACAATTATTAGTACTTATTTACAGTGTCAGTAATTATACATGGTTATGGTACCGTGCGCTATCATACAGTTACACACTATGCACACTCTCGCTAGACGGCAGAGCTCACACTATCTAGCAAGATATACACGCTACTAAAACAATCTTTAACACATATACAATTCCCAACTAATCTATTGGCCAGTACCTTGATGGACTACCTAAAACTATCTACATCCGTTTTGGTTAGCCACACTGCCCAAGCACCACATATAGCGAACTAGAGGGCGGAATTTACAACAGCACCCTTTTAGTCTAATTACTCTATCAAAAATCTAGTGGGTTCCAAATTTACACGCCTTCCCACTTAGCCAAGATAGGTTGAGATCTAGCGGACCGAATTTACACAGACGCCGCTTAGTCTCCCGGTCCCTCCGACCTAGCGAACAAAATATACACCCTAGAACGCTAGTCTAGACAAGACACCGGTGTCCGGCTAGAGCTATTTACACCAGAACCCCGCCTGACTCCAAACCAAAATTAAACGGGCTGACTACAGGGCGTTTAATTGAGTGGTGCGCCTTCGCTCCTTCCCTCCACTGGAGGGGGCAGATTCCAAATAACCCCTTATGGGCCTACCGCACAATCGGTATCCAATACCCCTAGTGGGTCCGCCGTCTAAAACAGCGGTCGTCTTACCTCCTCGTTCCTGAACCTGAGTTCACACTCATCGACGGGGACACCCCAGCACTTACTATGTAGAGGCCGATGATCTCCTGGACAACAGACCAGTGGCGCCGAGACGAAGGGAGGTCCACGCAGAAGTTCAGGGGTGCAGCCGTAGAGAACGTGGGCAAAGATAGACCGTCTCACACCTCTGCTTTTCAGCTACCGTTGAACGATGAGCTTCCCGGCCAATGCACCAAATGATACCGGAGAAACTGACGGAAGCCAAGCACAGAGAGATGGACACAGGTTTCTTCAGGAAGGAAGAGATTCTTTATTCGATTCACCGACCGGGACTCAGAGGGACTAATGTCACCAAAAAACAGCAAAGTCTGAGTCCTGATCATACAGTGTAGGTCCCTTATATAGGCATGTAGCTCCTCCCATAATCAGTTCAACCTACACATACTCTTATCTAATCAACCGAATAGAGACTAAATTCCTGTTTGACCACATGGCTTGCCCAGCACAATGGAGGAGGGGAAATACTCGTATATCCTGTATTCCTACATATGCTCCTTACACTACTGATTGTATCTTAGCTACGTGATACATCAACATATGCAAGTGCACATACCACGTGGCAATCTTGTCCTAGTAAATTTATTTTTACTGAGATTCCACCACAAGAGAGCAGGTAACTTTTTCTTTTCTTTGTTTTTTACTATATATTGGGACTGATGTGTATTGTAGTCCTTGCCAGGGCCCGCCTTAGGGGTGTGCGAGCTGTGCGGCCACACAGGGCGCCATGGAGCAGGGTGCGCCCTGCGGCCGCATAGCTCACCCATGGCCGGCCGAAAAAAATAAAAAATAAAAATAGTTGTGACGGGGGCGGGGCTTACCTTGTGGCGGGGGTGGGGCTTACCGAGCGATGGGGCGGGGCTAAAATGCCATCTAACTGCTGCAGGGGAAGCAGGAAGGAGTCCCTGCTTCCCCCAACAACCAGAATCTAGGAGCTGCACTGCCTGTCTGCCTCCACAAGAACATAGGTAACTATGTGATTGTCTGCTTGTGTGTGTGGGACTGTCTATGTGTGTGACTGTCTGCCTGTGTGTGACTGTCTGCCTGTGTGTGTGGCTGTCTGTGTGTGTGGCTGTCTGACTGTCTGTGTGTGGCTGTCTGCCTGTGTGTGTGTGTGACTGTCTGCCTGTGTGTGTGTGTGTGTGAGACTGTGTATTTGACTGTCTGTGTGTGTGTGTGACTGTCTGCCTGTGTGTGTGTGGCTGTCTGTGTGTGTGGCTGTCGTGTGTGTGTGTGTGTGTGTGTGTGTGTGTGTGTGTGGCTGTCTGCATGTGTGTGTGACTGTGTGTGGCTGTCTGCCTGTGTGTGTGTGACTGTCTGTGTGTGGCTGTCTGCCTGTGTGTGTGACTGTCTGTGTGTGTGTGTGTGTGTGTGTGTGGCTGTCTGCCTGTGTGTGTGTGACTGTGTGTTTGACTATGTGTGTGACTGTCTGACTCTGTGTGTGTGTGTGTGTGTGGCTGTCTGTGTGTGTGACTGTCTGTGTGTGTGACTGTCTGCCTGTGTATGTGGCTGTCTGCCTGTGTGTGTGACTGTCTGTGTGTGTGGCTGTCTGCCTGTGTGTGTGTGTGACTGTCTGTGTGTGGCCGTCTGCCTGTGTGTGTGTGACTGTCTTTGTGTGTGTGTGGCTGTCTGCCTGTGTGTGACTGTGTGTGTGTGTGTGTGTGTGTGTGTGTGTGCTTGTGACTGTGTATTTGACTGTGTGTGTGACTGTGTGGCTGTCTGTTTGTGTGGCTGTCTGTGTGTGTGACTGTCTGTGTGTGTGACTGTCTGTGTGTGGCTGTCTGCCTGTGTGTGTGTGTGTGTGTGTGACTGTGTGTGTGGCTGTCTGCCTGTGTGTGACTGTGTGTGTGACTGTCTGCCTGTGTGTGTGTGTGTGTGGCTGTCTGCCAGTGTGTGTGTCACTGTCTGTGTGTTTGGCTGTCTGTGTGTGACTGTTTGTGTGTGTGTGTGTTTGTGTGTGTGGCTGTCTGCCTGTGTGTGTTTGTATGTGTGTCTGCCTATGTGTGACTGTCTGGGCAGACTAGATGGGCCGAATGGTTCTTATCTGCCGTCACATTCTATGTCTGTGTGTGTGTGTTTGTGTGTGGCTGTCTGTGTGTGACTGCCTGCGTGTGTTTGTGTGTGTGTGTGTGTGTATGTGTGTATGGCTGTCTGCCTGTGTGTGTGTGTGGGAAGGGGTGTGTGGGAAGCGGGATTGAGGGGGGGAGGAGTGGGGGAGGAAGGGGGGGCGCTGTGAAGCCCTGGTCCTTGCTGCCGACCCAGTGGTAATGGGAGTGACCGCAGGACTTCTCTTTTTGTATTTCCAATTTTCTAAATACTTTCATTAGTCCTTGGCCTTATCTTATAGTTAGGATAGCCTTATGCCTATCCCACACATTCTTAAACTTTTTTTACTGTGTTAACCTCTACCTCTTCAGCTGGAAGACTATTCCATGCATCCACTACCCTCTCAGTAAAGTAATACTTCCTGATATTATTTTTTAAACCTTTGTCCCTCTAATTTAAGACTTTGTCCTCTTGTTGTGGTAGTTTTTCTTCTTTTAAATATAGTCTCCTCCTTTACTGTGTAGATTCCCTTTATGTATTTAAATGTTTCTATCATATCCACCCTCGTCTCGTCTTTCTGTCATGGAGTAACACTTCCGGGTTTGGCACTCAGCTGTGAGGAGCCGGACCTCGCCCCCCTCTGACACAGCTCTGACGGTATTTAGGGAGACTGGGCCAGAGAGAGGGTGCTTGGTGATTGATTGTGTGACCTAACGTGTGAGCTGCCTCTGCGAGACCGCGGGCTCCACAGGCTCAGCTACTGGGATCTAGTTCCACCGGACTTACCTCTCCACAAGCTCAGACAAGCCGTTCCAGCAAGGATTGCTGCATGCCATTAAGGATTACTGGAGAACGGATACTTTGCTACTTTACAAGTGGATGATATCTCTGAACTATTGGAGGACTACCCATATAAACCTTAAGTATATCTTTCAGCTATTTGTCTACAATATCATTTATTAATGAACTAATGCTTGCTTACTCAAATCTTCATTGCTGCAAGTTACAAATCGCATGAAGGACAACTCCCATCATGCTTATTCACTATGAACTGTTTCTTGCTTTGCAAATACATTCAGTGCTTCAATCTACTAATTACATGGAGGACAACTCCCATCATGCTTATTCACTATGAACTGTTTCTTGCTTTGCAAATACATTCAGTGCTTCAATCTACTAATTACATGGAGGACAACTCCCATCATGCTTATTCACTATGAACTGTTTCTTGCTTTGCAAATACATTCAGTGCTTCAATCTACTAATTACATGGAGGACAACTCCCATCATGCTTATTCACTATGAACTGTTCTTGCTTTGCATATATTCTTAGCTACTTGATTATTGTTCCTATTGAAGATTATTCTCATGAACTTAAAGAATGTTACTTAATGGATCTCTGAAGAAATACTTACCGTATATACTCGAGTATAAGCCGAGTTTTTCAGCACATTTTTTGTGCTGAAAAACCCCAACTCGGCTTATACTCGAGTCAGAGTCTGTATTATGGCAATTTGCATTGCCATAATACAGACAGGGGCTGTGGGGGCTGTGAGAGAGCGGTTATTTACCTGTCCTGCAGCTCCTGTCAGCTCCCTCCTCCTCCGCGCCGTCCGTTCAGCACCTCGGTCAGCTCCCAGTGTAAGTCTCGCGAGAGCCGCGGCTCTCGCGAGACTTACAGTGTGAGCTGATAGAGGAGCTGACCGGACGGCGCAGAGGAGGAGAGAGCTGACAGGAGCTGCAGGACAGGTAAGTAACCGCTCTCTGCAGCCCCCACAGCCCCCACTGAACTACCAATGCTGGACCACCAGGGAGTAAGAGCCCCCCTCCCTGGCCAGCTAGCAAGCAGGGAGGGGGGACGAAAAAAATTATAATAAAAAAAATAATAATAATATTTAAAAATAAAATAATAATGAATAAAATTAATAATAGAACAATCAAAATGCCCACCCCCACCAACACATACACACACACTGCATCACACACACACTGCATCACACACACACTGCATCACACACACACACTGCACTAATACACACACTGCACTAATACACACACTGCACTAATACACACAGTGCATTCATACACACAGTGCATTCATACACACACTGCACTCATACACACACACACTGCACTCATACACACACGCACTGCACTCATACGCACTGCACTCATACGCACTGCACTCATACGCACTGCACTCATACGCACTGCTCTCATACGCAATGCACTCATACGCACACACTGCATTCATTATATACACACACTGTAAATAAATATTCAATTAATATATACACACACACAATGCACTCATACACACACACTGCACTCACACTGCACTCATATACACACACACTGCAAATAAATGTTCAATTAATATAATTTTTTTAGGATCTAATTTTATTTAGAAATTTACTAATAGCTGCTGCATTTCCCACCCTAGTCTTATACTCGAGTCAATACGTTTTCCCAGTTTTTTGGGGTAAAATTAGGGGCCTCGGCTTATATTCGGGTCGGCTTATACTCGAGTATATACGGTAATAATGAACTTTGTGTTGTTGTTTACTTGCACTTCTTCTTATTGGATTATTGCCTAAATGCAATTCATTTAAGTTTAACACTTATTAAAACTTCGGTTGAATCAAGTTACCAGTGATTCTCTCTTTTCTTCAAGCTACAGTATTGATACTTAAGGATTCTCCATTTCTTCACTATTGTAATTAGGGAGTTTAAAAGCTGCAGTTGAGTTCCAATCCAAATCACCTCTAGTAGCGTAACACTTTCCTCCAAGCTATATGTAACAGAACCTTACCTTTGCCTGGGAATACGTATTGCTAAACCGGCCCTTTAACAACTAACCAGGTACATGTACAATAACAGAGACTATAACCACAGTGGAATGTGCTTACCTGGTTCATGTGGATTACTTTTATCACAGTTCGGGACTTTTTAACAACATTAGTCTATTTATACAACCCGTACGGCAGAGACTCAGTATGTATAAAAATGAACCCAAACTACCGAACACTGGACCACCCTGCTATTTAATTATGTGGTATTTTACCTCCCAGATCGGCACTTGCCATCCGTATGAAACGCACAAACTCTTTGTTTCAGTTCCTAGGTGGCCGCCATTTCGGGACTTTTACACGTGTTTGCGGCCATCTTAGTTCACGAACAGCGGTGATTTGCCGTCAAGTGTCTGGAACCAAAGTCGGACACTCGAGTAGGCGAACACCGCTGAGACCTCCATAAGACCGTAAATTCGTGCTGGAACCACCGACCGTGTTGCCGTTCGGTAGATAGACTATACCACATACAGGGATTTTAGGATATGGAAATGCACGGATGGCAAGATTTTCGTACCTTTTTACCGCATGAACGAGGAACGACCGTAAGGGCAAAACTTATGGAACTATTTTTGGCTAGTGTGCCTGTGCGGTCGGTCAAAACTTTAAAGCCCCATAACTCCCGAACCCCTTAACCGAATGGGATGATTTTTAAGTATGTTGTTCCCCCATATTGGGGATACTGGATTTATGAATGTACCCCAAGTATTTGGGGTACATCCAAAACTCGGGTAAAAATATGTGTGTGATAATTATGTTAACTGTTTTTCTGAGGGGAGGAAATGTGAGGGATGTACCATGTTTGTAATTGGTTACTGTCCTAATTATGTAGGTGTCTCCCTTTTATGGGCAGAATCACATAAAAGGAGAATCCTTGTCATTAAAATTTAGTTCTTCTGGACCCTTCAAAACGTAGCCTCGTCTCGTTCTTGGAAGGGGATTTATTGCATTATTACCTTGCTTTTTAACAGCTGAACCTGACTCTCCTCTTGGATCTTGTGGATGGGAATAAGCAACTTCATTACTATACAGCATCTTGCCGGGAAAAAGGACGTCTCCAACGGCTGATACCTGGGTAGCTGTTACATTGGTGGCAGCGGCGGGATGGTCCTTTCATCCACAAAGCAAGTGCTGAATGGAGTCTCAGTATGCCAGACTAAAGAGACCCACACTGAAGGATCTATTGGAGAGTCGTGGAAGGAGTGCCAGTAACAGACCACAGAGAGAGCTGATAGCTAACCTGCTGGAGCTGGACAAAATGGATAGGTCCATGGAAGTAACCGAGCCACTTGCACCTGTCAGCGAGGAGGATGAAGTTACCAGCATTGTACAGAGGAGATTAACCATGTACCCAGCAACATCAGTGGAACTGATTGAACGTCTGTTCCTTGAAGTGAGAGCAGAGATTTGGGAGAAGAGGGGACACGAAATTGAACTGGCAAGAGCAAAACAGCCCATTACACAGACAGTTCATACTCCCCCTCCAACTAACGCAGCAAAGAAAGTACCCTTTACTGCATTTAAAGCATTTGTGGAGAATAAAGAGGAAATTTATGGATATTTAGCAGATTTTGAGAGACCGTGCTCGCTACATCAAGTACCCCCTGAGCAATGGGTCACTATTTTGTACAGGAAATTGTCGGGCAAAGCAAACTAGGCCTTTCGGGCTCTCACCCCAGAGGATATCTTACAATATCAGAGGGTCAAAGAGGCGCTGCTAACCAGATATGCCGTAACCCCAGAAACCTACCGCCGTCGCTTCCGGGAGTCCAAGAAAAAGGCTGTGGATTCCCACATGGAATGGGCTAACCGGATACAAAGAGTGGCATCACACTGGGTACGAGGGTGCAACGCAAACACCGGGGAGGAAGTGATGCAGTTATTTTTACTGGAACATTTTTTCCAAGATTTATCTGCCAACTTACAGGACTGGGTAAGGGACCGGCACCCCAACAACCTCAACGAGTGAATACTGGCAGATGAATACGCCGAAACTAGGAAAGTGAGCCAGGGTACCACATGACCAGCTAACAAAGTAGAACCTCGTATCCCAGCCATCACCCCTCGCCCAGAGTTCCGTGCTCTGTACCCCCAGGGCCATCTCGCCCTTAGGGGTCTAACAACTACCCCCGGGACTTGTCTAGAATGAATTGTCATCGGTGCAGCAACACTGGACATATTGCCCGTTACTGCCCTTTGGGATCAGCAGCTAACAGATGGAGGCGCAATTCCCCCAACTCAGAGAACAACACACCTCGTACCTCTGCTGCCCACTGCCTGGAGACCGAGATAGGCCCAGAGGAATGCCTGGGCATCTTATATGAGGCGGACCTGATACAAGCTGCATCCTCAGATAACTGTCAGCATCATCGTCAGGAGGTACGCGTAAATGGACAGGTAGCTCATGGCTTGAGACACCGGGGCTACCATCACACTGATGCAAAGGCATTTGGTGAAACCAGAGCATCATCTAATCGCACAGTTGCTGTACGTGTAGCAGGGGGGGCTGTGTTTCGCTTACCCACGGCCCGGGTACACCTGGACTGGGGGGTCGGATCGGGAAAAACCACCGTGGGCATCATGGACAACCTGCCTGCTGAAGTCGTGCTGGGCAATGATATTGGCCTCCTGGCTTCAGCCTAGTTACCGTCAACTACTGCTGCTTGCCCCATGACCACCCGTTCACAGACCCGTACCGCAGACGACCCTACAACAGAACGGGAGACCCAGGTAAGCCAAGAACCGACCCTTAGACCCACTACAGTAGAGAGACCTCCAGCTTGGGATATCCCAGAGGAGTTGGGAGGGAAAGCAGAGAGGACCCAACCCCACAAAAGTACCTTGAAATAGCTGACAGTGGGGGGGATGAGCGGGAACGTTTTGCATGGGACAACGACAGATTGTACAGATTGACCGACGGTAGCAGTGCCTGTGTTCCTTCGCAGAAGCGCCAATTAGTGGTACCCAGAAAGTACCGGTTGGAACTTCTCCGAATTGGCCATGATATCCACTTAGCAGGACATTTAGGGGGTAACCGCACCACCTACAGGATCACCCAGACCTTTTTTTGGCCGGGGATCTCGAAGGATGTGCGGCACTACTGCAGTACCTGTGACGTCTGCCAACGAGTAGGGAAAGGAGGGGATCATCCTAAGGCTCGACTGTCACCTATGCCCGTAATCGAGGAACCATTTAGCAGGGTGGCAGTCAACCTAACTCCAGTCCCTCCGGTAAGAAATATATTATTACCGTGGTGGACTATGCAACCCGGAAGCCGTCGCTCTGACAAATATCCAGGCTGACACTGTCGCCAGTGCTCTAGTCGGGAAATTTTACCAGAGTGGGATTCCCTCAAGAAATACTGTCTGACAGAGGGAGACAGTTTACCGCTGACCTAACCCAACAGTTATGGAAGGTCTGCGGTATTAAGACCCTCCTCAGCTCATCATACCACCCCCAGACTAACGGTCTCTGTGAGCGCTTTAATGGTACCCTGAAGCAGTTACTGCAGACCTTTACAGCAGAATACAGAGACTGGGAGCGATTCTTGCTGCACCTCTTGTTTGCATATCGAGAGGTGCCGCAGGAATCCACTGGGTTCTCTCCGTTCGAACTGCTCTATAGAAGGAGAGTTCGAGGCCCTCTCGACCACATCCGGGAGCACTAGGAAGGAGAGATGGAACATGAGGGGGTCCCCATTGTGCCAAATGTTCTGTAGATGCGGGAACGCATGGAGCATTTAGCTCGGATGGCACAAGACCATCTCCATGCGGCCCAGGGTCGACAGAAACTTATGTACGATCGGGGCGCCCGGCAAAGAACATTCCAGGTGGGAAAGAAGGTTCTGGTGCTTAGACCCGTTAAAGGGAATAAACTCCAGACCTCCTGGCAGGGCCCTTACAAGGTAGTAGCGCAAGTCTGCGACACTACCTATGTGATTGCCAGCAGCAAGGATGAAAGGATTCAGAAATACTTCCATGTTACTTTCTTCTTCTAAATATAGTCTCCTCCTTTACTGTGTTGATTCCCTTTATGTATTTAAATGTTTCTATCATATCCCCCCTGTCTCGTCTTTCCTCCAAGCTATACATGTTAAGATCCTTTAACCTTTCCTGGTAAGTTTTATCCTGCAATCCATGAACCAGTTTAGTAGCCCTTCTTTGAACTCTCTTTAAGGTATCAATATCCTTCTGAAGATAGGGTCTCCAGTACTGTGTACAGTACTCCAAGTGAGGTCTCACCAGTTGTTAAGACACACTCAGTGTCTGTAAGTAAAAGCGCTGTTTAGTCCACCTTCCCTTCTCACCATATCAATTCTCCGTTCGTATAAATTGTAATCCACGAACCATAACCAGGGGAAGCGGTAATCTCCCGAACGGAATCCGTGAAGGGACTCCAGTTCCCGAACAGAACTCCACGAACTGCCGCTAACAGCCGAACCACGACATCCACCAAGCGGCATACGTTTCCAATAAGCAGTCTCTAAGCGTAAATAATAAATACCCCCCTATAACGAGACAGAAGCTCCGTATTGAGGGTCAAACAGGATCTGGCTTTACTGTGGGCTACCAGCCCGTATTTATGCGGGTCTCCCACTTGGTGGACACTCCCCTAGGGGACCAAATGGAAGACTGAAATTACAGGAGGACATTCCAGACATACAATCACAGCCTTTTCCCACAGTGCAATATGGTTCCCTCCCCTCTGCCCTGGAGATAATTGGGAAGAAATACAATTATCTCCAGGACAAAGACCCATCGCCATTTTAAATCTAACACCAGAAAATACATAACTTAATAATAACTGTACATTTCACATCCACATCACATATCCCCAGATAGCCTGGATCTGAGGGCACATTATTGACGAATAGCGCTCAGTTCCCATACGTATAGTTCAATCGCCATGGAGTCAAAGTTCTTACAGTCTTTCGGCACGCGATTGACTCCATGGGAAGGCTATCTGGGTTAAATACTTTCGTCGACGGTAAAAACTCCCGAACAGCCGGTGTTCGTACGTGTTTGTCGAGACAGCCAGGCAACCCGTTGTTTCAGCGGTGTTCGGCAGAAAGAGTGTCCGTTTTTAGTTCCATGGAATCAGAGCCGAACACCGCTGGGCTTTCGTGCGGATTAAAATGGCCGCTGCCTCGTGGTCGACATACGAACGACGGCCACCCGGAAGTCGGTTTAATTGAGAAGTGTGTAACGGATCACCTGGTACCCCGACCGGGTACCTCCGTTAAAGGATGCTCCTAGTGCTTCCTGAGGACTCCAAGCACTCTGGCAGACACCACAATCACCGAATACGAGAAACCTTTTAAATTCTCCCAAGCATATGAATGCTGTAGACCATTGAATAGGAACCATACGAATAGGCTTGTACTCCTAGCAGTCAACTGGAACAGCATGCAATAAATCCTTCCCCCCAATAATGAGACGACACATCACTTTGAGGGTAAAACAGGAACTCTGGACTGGCACATCCAGCCTGGCTTTTATTACAAGAGTACACATACAGGCCACACCCCGGGGGAGGCATAAAATAACCAATGACATAGATGTTACCTCCCACACATCCCCTCCCCTTAGTGTGACACATAATCCCATTATTCATATAGTTTAAAATATACTTTTTACACAATATTTATAACTTCAAAACCATACATCACATTCACACAAAATTACATATCCACAATCAATCCATTCAGGAGAACAACATATTAAAAAATGGCATGGATCAGACCAAGGGTTCAAAAGTTACTAAAAGTATCTTTTAAAACCCCTAGCTTTCCAGGGCCTTCTCTGTGCTGGAGAAGTAATCCAATTATCTCCCAGCACAGAGACAGACTCCATTAAGCACATGGGGACACAAAGACAGTAAAACACTTTAAAATACATAAATTCACCTTTTACACATAACACACAGACATTTCACCTATCCCCAGATAGCTGGGATCTGCGCGCACAAAACTATCGAATAGCGCGCAGATCCTACTCACACAGTACACTTGCCATGGAGCTAAAGTCTTTCCCATAGTCTTTCATTATGAATAGGCTCCATGGTATAGCTATCTGGGGTATCACATTCCCATAAAGTCTGGTCCATAGTCCAAAGGCAAGAGGCGGGCTATCGGCCCCCTCCAAGGACACGTGGCGAGGTCGGTTTCGCCACAATCCCAAAAAGTCCCAATATGTCCATCGATGATTTTAAAAGGGCCAGTTGCAGCAATATAAAGTACAATATGCCCCAAATAACCCAGGGGCCATAGTCAGCAGGTAGGAGGCTAGCAAACAGGCTTCTCCAGGGCCCAGTGGCGAGGTTGGTTTCGCCACATTTCTCCCCTTTTCCAAACAGACTAACAGGGTACCTGACCTCTTGCCGGTCAGTGCCCTTGTTAGTCCAGCAGCCCACCCACAAGACAGAAACAGCAGTACAGCCCACCCGCAATAAATGGTTACTACACCTGGGTAAGGGAGAATCTTGTCCATGTCCAGGTGCCTTACCACGGCTGTGTGGGGGACTGGTAGGCTGCCTTGGTGGGTTGCTGAGGGGGCAGAGACCAGCGGTACTCTGTCCTGGTGCCAGCACTACCACGGGAGTAGTCTGGTTGGAGCCTGGTTGCTGGAGACCGACTGTCTCCTCTTTAGCTGCACAGCTCTGCTGCTGGAGACCGACTGTCTCCCCTTTGGATACATAGCTCCGCTGTTGGAGGGGGAGACCGACTGTCTCCCCTTTGGCTAAGCAGCCTTGTTGCTGGGGGACAGGACTGACTGTCCTTACCCCCTGTGCTGTAGGTGCAGAGACCACAGTCCCATCTGCACAGTTGTGGGGCTTACAGTCTCCCCCTGGTACATTAAGCTGCCGCTGGGGAGAGGTGGTAACCAGCTCCTCTCCCATTAGAACACTCTGCCGCTGGGGAGAGGTGGTAACAATCTCCTCTCCCATGCATACTTTCAGTCTTTGTGGAGGGAGACCGACTGTCTCTCCTCCCAATGCAGTGTCCTGCTGCTGGGGGAAGGAGACTGGGCTCTCTATTCCCTGCTGGACACTCTGCCGCTGGGGAAAGGAGACTGGGCTCCCGATTCCCAACAAATCACACTGCCGCTGGGGAGGGAGGACGGCCCCTTCAGCTCCCTGTAACTTGGGCGCAGAGACCACGGTCCCATCTGCGCTGGTGTGGGGCTTACTGTCTCCCCTTGGTGCGCTAAGCTGCCGCTGGGGAGAGGGGGTAACAAACTCCTCTCCCTTACACACTTTCAGCCGCTGGGGAGCAGGGCTGACCCTCTGTACTCCCTGTAGGCAGGGCGCAGAGACCACGGTCCCATCTGCGCTGGTGAGGGGCTTACTGTCTCCCCTTGGTGAGCTGCGCTGCCGCTGGGGAGAGGGAATAACAAACTCCTCTCCCTTACACACTTTCAGCCACTGGGGAGAGGGGATAACAGGCTCCTCTCCCTGCACCGTAGACTGCCGCTGGGGAGCAAGAACGGCACCTTCAGCTCCCTGTAACGCACACTGCCGCTGGGGATCTGGGCCGACTGCCCAGCATCCCTGTAGGGCCGGTAGAGAGACCGCAGTCCCATCTCCACCTGCCATCTGTGGGTCTTCCCAGGACCAATCCGTGAGGCCCCTCAACATTTGTGAGTAAGGGCCACCTGCTTCCCCACCTGGCAACTCTGGCTGCTGCTGGGGATCTGGGCCAGCTGCCCAGCATCTCGGTGGGCCCGGTGGAGAGACCTTGGTCCCATCTCTACCTGCCTGTTGTGGTTCCTCACAGGACCAGTCTATGAGGACCCCCACTTCGGGTTCCTCCCGCCGCCTCAGGGAAAGACGGCTAACCTCCTCGGATGCAGCCTCTACTCGGCTGCTGTAACGCTCCTGCTGCTGAGCATACTTCCTCTCTTTTGCCAACCGGAATTCTCGGTCCAGCCTTGTGTTTTGCTCAGCCATGACCTGGTTCCAGATCACCCGGCGTGTCTCCCTGGGTATATCATCCCCATACTCGGCCACTCGCTGCCTCACCTCGGCCAGCCAATCATCTCCAGAGCCAGAACCTTCCATACTTGTCTGCTCCCAGGGGCGCTGCACGACTGCTAGCGTTGCCCTCAATTTGTAAATCCAAACGAACTGTGTCTCTGAGCTGCTTTACCTCGCACTAGGACGCCATCCCACCGCTTGCCACCAATGTAACGGATCACCTGGTACCCCGACCGGGTACCTCCGTTAAAGGATGCTCCTAGTGCTTCCTGAGGACTCCAAGCACTCTGGCAGACACCACAATCACCGAATACGAGAAACCTTTTAAATTCTCCCAAGCATATGAATGCTGTAGACCATTGAATAGGAACCATACGAATAGGCTTGTACTCCTAGCAGTCAACTGGAACAGCATGCAATAAATCCTTCCCCCCAATAATGAGACGACACATCACTTTGAGGGTAAAACAGGAACGCTGGGGAGAGGGAATAACAAACTCCTCTCCCTTACACACCTTCAGCCGCTGGGGAGAGGGGATAACAGGCTCCTCTCCCTGCACCGTAGACTGCCGCTTTCATAACTTCAAAACCATACATCACATTCACACAAAATTACATATCCACAATCAATCCATTCAGGAGAACAACATATTAAAAAATGGCATGGATCAGACCAGGGGTTCAAAAGTTACTAAAAGTATCTTTTAAAACCCCTAGCTTTCCAGGGCCTTCTCTGTGCTGGAGAAGTAATCCAATTATCTCCCAGCACAGAGACAGACTCCATTAAGCACATGGGGACACAAAGACAGTAAAACACTTTAAAATACATAAATTCACCTTTTACACATAACACACAGACATTTCACCTATCCCCAGATAGCTGGGATCTGCGCGCACAAAACTATCGAATAGCGCGCAGATCCTACTCACACAGTACACTTGCCATGGAGCTAAAGTCTTTCCCATAGTCTTTCATTATGAATAGGCTCCATGGTATAGCTATCTGGGGTATCACATTCCCATAAAGTCTGGTCCATAGTCCAAAGGCAAGAGGCGGGCTATCGGCCCCCTCCAAGGACACGTGGCGAGGTCGGTTTCGCCACAATCCCAAAAAGTCCCAATATGTCCATCGATGATTTTAAAAGGGCCAGTTGCAGCAATATAAAGTACAATATGCCCCAAATAACCCAGGGGCCATAGTCAGCAGGTAGGAGGCTAGCAAACAGGCTTCTCCAGGGCCCAGTGGCGAGGTTGGTTTCGCCACAAAGTGTCTGCGGTTAACCACAACATTCTAATTGGGATCAAAAGGTTAACCAGCAGCACACTTCTATTCTGGGTGGCCATCCGTTCGGTAGTTTTATTCGTTGCAAACAGTCATTCGTATGGCTGTGACATTTACACGGACGGGGAGAAAATAGACGAATCCACCAAAATAGACAGACGGATGGTTCTGTCACACGGCTCCCTCCTTGTGGGACACTCCGGCAGACCCGGCTTGACCCTTTGGTGGGTCAACTTGGGGATGCCCGGACTAAGAGGTGGTGGAGACGTCAGTTTACCGAGATAATCCGTCCGCATTCCCGTTCAGCTTACCGGGTCTGTAGCTGATAGTAAAATTGTAGGGCTGCAGTGCCAAGCTCCAACTTAGTAGTCTCCCATTGTCTCCTGAGACCCGGTTAAGCCAAACGAGAGGGTTATGATCAGTCACCAGGGAAAACTCTTGCCCATAAAAGTAGGGACTTAACTTTTTCAATGCCCAGACCAAGGCCAAACATTCTTTCTCAACTGCCGCATAAATCACTTCTCTGGGTAGTAATTTTCGACTGAGGTATGCGACAGGATGCTCTCCTCCATCCTCCCCGACTTGGCTCAATACAGCCCCCAGTCCATACATGGAAGCATCTGTGTGAACGAGAAATCGTTTGTTAGGGACTGGGGCAGCCAAGACAGGGGCATTCACGAGGGCCTGTTTCAGTGCCTGGAACGCAGCTTCACAAGCCGGAGACCACAGGACCTGCTTAGGCAAGTTCTTCTTTGTCAGGTCCGTCAGGGGCTTAGCAATAGTGCTGTAGTCAGGGACAAAACGTCGGTAGTACCCTGCTGTCCCCAAAAAGGCCAATACCTGGGTCTTGGTAGTGGGTGTGGGCCAGAAAGTACCGGTTGGAACTTCTCCGAATTGGCCATGATATCCACTTAGCAGGCCTCTACCTTGGCTGGCTCTGGTCTCTGGCTCCCACATCCCACTCGGTGACCCAGGTACTGTACTTCTGCCATACCTAGATGGCACTTCTCTGGTTCAATGTCAGGCCAGCGGCCCAAATCTTATCCAGTACCACCCCTATGTGTACCAGGTGTTCCTCCCAGGACCCACTGTAGATCCCAATGTCATCCAAGTATGCACAGGCAAATTCTTGGAAGCCATCCAGGAGTCTATCCACCATCTGTTGGAAGGTAGCCGGGGCATTCTTCATCCCAAAAGGCATGACCTTAAATTGGTACAGGCCAAATGGGCTGACGAATGCTGACTTGGGGATAGCATCCTCGGCCAGGGGAATCTGCCAGTAGCCTTTACACAGGTCTATGGTGGTCAGATAGCGCCCCCTGGCATTACGATCTAGTAATTTGTCTACCCGGGGCATCGGGTAGGCGTCAGCGGTGGTCCGCTCGTTGAGTCGCCTGTAGTCCACACAGAACCGGGTGGTCCCATCCTTCTTGGGCACCAGGACTACAGGCGAAGCCCAAGGGCTGTCGGAGGGCTCGATGACCCCAAGCTGGGTCATCTCCTGTATCTCCTTCCGCATTCCGGCTCGGACTGGGATACGTATTCCGTATCTTCAGGGATACGGTAGGGCGGTTATCGTAAGGGGGTCTGTCCAGGGGTCTCTACCTTGTGTACAGCGAGATGGGTATAACCTGGCTCCTGGGAGAACGTTGCCTGCTTCTCCCACAACAACTGCTTCGCTTGTACCCTTTCTGTGGGGTTTAACCTGTCTCCTAGCTGTACGAGGGAGGTGAGGTCAGTCTGGGGGTCCCTTTCTAACAGATCGGGGAGAGGCAAATTCTCAGGGTCATCTGTAGCTGGGGCACATACTGCTGCAATATTCTCAGGTTGTTCACATGGAAGGATCTCTGGAGGATCTCTGGACCCTTTCATCTGTACAGCTGGCTATCAAATAAGTAGTATCGCAGATCTGCGCTATTACCTTGTACGAGCCTTGCCAAGATGCTTGCATCTTGTTGGCCTTCACAGGTTTGAGCACTAACACCTTTTGCCCAACCTGGAAGGCTTGCTGTCGGGCATCCTGATCGTACCATCTTTTCTGCCTCCCCTGGGCCGCCTGGAGATTCTCCCTTACCATTAGGGACAGTTTCTCCATGTGGTCCCGGAGTTCCAGAACATATGGTACTATGGGGGTCCCCTCCTGCTCCGTCTCCCCCTCCTAGTGGTCCCGGATGAGATCCAGGGGTCCGCGGACCCTTCTCCCATACAGTAACTCAAAGGGGGAGAACCCAGTAGATTCCTGCAGCACCTCTCTGTATGAAAAAAACAAATGAGGCAGGAACCTCTCCCAGTCTCTGCAAGTATCTATAAAGGTCCTCAGCTTTTGCTTGAGGGTACCGTTGAAACGCTCGCAGAGACCGTTGGTCTGTGGATGGTAAGGTGAGCTAAGCAAGGGTTTAATGCCACACACTTTCCACAGCTGCTGCGTGAGCACAGCAGTAAATTGGGTCCCCTGGTCGGAGAGGATCTCCTTAGGGAACCCGACCCTAGTAAAAATTCTAACCAGGGCATCAGCAACTGTCTCTGCCTCTATATTAGACAGCGCTACTGCCTCTGGATAGAAAGTGGCATAGGCCACCATGGTGAGAATATACTACTTACCTGATGGACTAGCCCTGGCCATTGGACCCACAATGTCAACAGCTACACGGGAAAAGGGCTCCCCTATAATAGGCATCGACAATAACTTAGCCTTAGGGTGGTCCCCCCGTTTTCCTACCCATTGACATGTGTCACAAGTACTGCAATACATCCGCACAGCCTGGTTAAAGTTGGGCCAAAATAAATTCTGTGAGATCCTATAGGCCGTGCGGCGGGACCCTAGATGTCCTGCTAGCAGGACATCATGCCCTATCCGCAGAATCTCCTGCTGGTATTTTGCGGGCACCACCAGCTGTCGATTCGGCAGAGGGGCTACACTCTTTTGGGAAGGTTTCGGGATTCTGTATAGCCTGTCCCCCACCCACCTATACCGTTCCCCGTCTATTCCTTCCTCTCCAGCATCTGCTCTATCCTGTACTTTTGAAGGGTCGGATCTGCCTGGGTTTCCCTCCCAAACTCCTCTGGGGAATCCCAGCGTACGGGGGCCTGATCTAAGGTACCAGTCGGGGAAAAGAGTCTTACCTGGGTCTCATCAGCAGGTGGACTGGTTCCAGAAGCACGGGTCTGAGCACGGGTAGTCACTGGGTTAATGTCCAGGGGGCCCATCGGGGCATAGGCCGAAACCAAAGGGGCCAAATCATTCCCAAGAAGGACATCAGCGGGCAAGTCTTTCATAACTCCGACATCTATGTGTCTAGCGCCCACTCCCCAATCCAAGTGAACACGGGCAACAGGTAAACGGAATACGGCTCCCCCTGCTACCCTCACTGCCACCGTGTCTCCTGTGTGCTGGTGCTCTGAGACTAAGTTCTTTTGGAGCAGTGTCATGGTGGCTCCTGTTTCTCTTAGTCCATTTACCACTCGGCCATTCAGTTTCACAGTCTGCCGGTGTTGCTGGCGATTATCCTGATGGGCGGCTTGCACCAGGTCGGCTTCGTGCAGGATGCCCCAGAATTCCTCCTACTCTACACAGTGAGCAGCAGGCTGTGGTGGACGCTGATTCCCGTTGGCTGGTCTTCTCCAGGACTGAGCTTGATAGGTGCTGTTCAGTGGGCACTCTAGACGCTTGTGCCCCAACTGTTTGCACATAAAGCACCTGATGGGTTGTGAATAATCCCGGGCATTGAACTTGGATGGCTGCACATAATATTTGTTGGTGGTATCGCTGGGGTGCGATGCACTGGGGGTTGGTAGGCTGTTGGAGTTGTAGTTGCTGCTGGTTGGTACTCCATTCTGGCAGGGACCTTGGTAACTGTATTGTCCAATTTGCGAGCGTCGGTATATTCGTCTGCCAAACGGGCCGCCTCGGGTAGGGTAGAGGGTTTTCTATCTCTGACCCACTCCTGGACCCCGGCAGGCAATCTATCGAAGCAGTGTTCCAGTAAAAACACCTGCAGCACCTCTTCCCCAGTTACTGCTTGGCATCCTGCCATCCAGTGGGCTGCAGTACGGTGAACCCTGCAGGCCCATTCTACATAAGAATCACCAACCTGCTTGTTGGTTTCCCTGAAGCGTCGTCTGTAAGCTTCTGGGGTCACCGCATACCTGGCTAGGAGCGCATCCTTCACTGCCCGGTAGCTGGTGATCTCCTCTTCTGGGATGGCCCGAAATGCTTCACTAGCCCGGCCAAATAATTTCCCAGAGAGAATGGTGACCCGTTCATTTGTGGGTACCTGGTGTAGGGCACACTACCTTTCAAAGTCGGCCAGGAACCCATCAATTTCTCCTTCATTTTCAATAAAAGTTTTAAATGCAGCAAAGGGTACCTTTTTCCTTCCGAAATTGTTATTGGGTACCTCTGCTGCTGCAGCTCCTCTTCCCTGGAGCACCTGGTGTGCTGCTACTGCGGCTTGCACCCGTTCCACAATGTCTGCTGAGGGGTTGGGGCCAAAGTGTGCCAGCCTTATTTGTACTGCCCGGTTAAATTGTATTTCTTCGGGTGATAAATCCAAACTGCTGGGCACATTAGCTCTCTCCATTCCCTGTGTTGCATCCATTTCCACTAGCAAAGCAATAATTTCACGTTTCTTTAAATTGCTTGCTGATCGTCCTCGGCGTTCTAGTATGTCTTTAAGAGTAGCACGTCTTAACTCTTCATACAACATTTCTTTCCTTCAATTGGGCTGTGTAGCTGACCTTCTGTGCTGTGGGATTCATCCCGTCGCTTGCCACCAATTGTTAAGACACACTCAGTGTCTGTAAGTAAAAGCGCCGTTTAGTCCACCTTCCCCTCTCACCATATCAATTCTCCGTTCGTATAAATTGTAATCCACGAACCATAACCAGGGGAAGCGGTAATCTCCCGAACAGAATCCGTGAAGGGACTCCAGTTCCCGAACAGAACTCCACGAACTGCCGCTAACAGCCGAACCACGACATCCACCAAGCGGCATACGTTTCCAATAAGCAGTCTCTAAGCGTAAATAATAAATCCCCCCCAATAACGAGACAGAAGCTCCGTATTGAGGGTCAAACAGGATCTGGCTTTACTGTGGGCTACCCGCCCGTATTTATGCGGGTCTCCCACTTGGTGGACACTCCCCTAGGGGACCAAATGGAAGACTGAAATTACAGAAGTACAGGAGGACATTCCAGACATACAGTCACAGCCTTTTCCCACAATGCAATATGGTTCCCTCCCCTCTGCCCTGGAGATAATTGTGAAGAAATACAATTATCTCCAGGGCAAAGACCCATCGCCATTTTAAATCTAACACCAGAAAATACATAACTTTATAATAACTGTACATTTCACATCCACATCACATATCCCCAGATAGCCTGGATCTGAGGGCACATTATTGACGAATAGCGCTCAGATCCCATACGTATAGTTCAATCGCCATGGAGTCAAAGTTCTTACAGTCTTTCGGCAGGCGATTGACTCCATGGGAAGGCTATCTGGGTTAAGTACTTTCGTCGACGGTAAAAACTCCCGAACAGCCGGTGTTCGTACGGTTTTGTCGAGACAGCCAGGCGGCCCGTTGTTTAAGCGGTGTTCGGCAGAAAGAGTGTCCGTTTTTAGTTCCATGGAATCAGAGCCGAACACCGCTGGGCTTTCGTGCGGTTTAAAATGGCCGCTGCCTCGTGGTCGACATACGAACGACGGCCACCCGGAAGTCGGTTTAATTGAGAAGTGTCTGCGGTTAACCACTGTGGCGAAACCGACCTCGCCACGTGTCCTTGGAGGGGGCTGATTGCCCGCCTCTTGCCTTTGGACTATGGACCAGACTTTATGGGAATGTGATACCCCAGATAGCCATACCATGGAGCCTATTCATATAATGAAAGACTATGGGAAAGACTTTAGCTCCATGGCAATTGTACTGTGGGAGTAGGATCTGCGCGCTATTCGGTAGTTTTGTGCGTGCAGATCCCAGCTATCTGGGGATAGGTGAAATGTCTGTGTGTTATGTGTAAATATGACTTTATGTATTTTAAAGTGTTTTATGTCGTTTTGCAACCATGTGGTTAATGGAGTCTGCCTTTAGTCCTGGGTAATTGGATTACTTCTCCAATTAACTCCAGGGCAGAAGGGAGGAAACCAGGGTGCATTGTGGGGATGTTTTTCTGCCAGCCAGAAAGGAACAAAAGATACTTTTAGTAACTTTTGAACCCCTGGTCGGATTCATGCCATTTTTTAATATGTTGTTCCCCTGAATGGATTGATTGTGGATATGTATTTTTATGTGAATGTGATGTATGGTTTTAAAGTTATGAAAGTTGTGTAAAAGTATATTTTACACTGTATGCATAATGGGATTATGTGTCACACTAAGGGGAGGGGATGTGTGGGAGGTAACATCTATGTCATTGGTTCTTTTATGCCTCCCCCTGGGTGTGGCCTGTATGTGTGAGTTGGAAATAAAAGCCAGGCTGGATGAGCCAGTCCAGAGTTCATGTTTTACCCTCAAAGTGATGTGTCGTCTCATTATTGGGGGGAAGGATTTATTGAGTGCTGTTCCAGTTGACTGCTAGGAGTACAAGCCTATTCGTATGGTTCCTATTCAATGGTCTACAGCATTCATATGCTTGGGAGAATTTAAAAGGTTTCTCGGATTCGGTGATTGTGGTGTCTGCCAGAGTGCTTGGAGTCCTCAGGAAGCACTAGGAGCATCCATTAACGGAGGTACCAGGTCGGGGTGCCAGGTGATCCGTTACATTGGTGGCAAGCGGTGGGATGGCGTCCTAGTGTGAGGTAAAGCAGCTCAGAGACACTGTTTGGATTTACCAATTGAGGGCAACGCTAGCAGTCGTGCAGCGCCCCTGGGAGCAGACAAGTATGGAAGGTTCTGGCTCTGGAGATGATTGGCTGGCCGAGGTGAGGCAGCGAGTGGCCGAGTATGGGGATGATATACCCATGGAGACACGCCGGGTGATCTGGAACCAGGTCATGGCTGAGCGAAACACAAGGCTGGACCGAGAATTCCGGTTGGCAAAAGAGAGGAAGTATGCTCAGCAGCAGGAGCGGTACAGCAGCCGAGTAGAGGCTGCATCCGAGGAGGTTAGCCGTCTTTCCCTGAGGCGGCGGGAGGAACCCGAAGTGGGGGTCCTCATAGACTGGTCCTGTGAGGAACCACAACAGGCAGGTAGAGATGGGACCAAGGTCTCTACACCGGGCCCTTACTCACAAATGTTGCGGGGCCTCACGGATTGGTCCTGGGAAGACCCACAGATGGCAGGTGGAGATGGGACTGCGGTCTCTCTACCGGCCCTACAGGGATGCTGGGCAGTCAGCCCAGATCCCCAGCGGCAGTGTGCGTTACAGGGAGCTGAAGGTGCCGTTCTTGCTCCCCAGCGGCAGTCTACGGTGCAGGGAGAGGAGCCTGTTATCCCCTCTCCCCAGCGGCTGAAGGTGTGTAAGGGAGAGGAGTTTGTTATTCCCTCTCCCCAGCGGCAGCGCAGCTCACCAAGGGGAGACAGTAAGCCCCTCACCAGCGCAGATGGGACCGTGGTCTCTGCGCCCTGCCTACAGGGAGTACAGAGGGTCAGCCCTGCTCCCCAGCGGCTGAAAGTGTGTAAGGGAGAGGAGTTTGTTACCCCCTCTCCCCAGCGGCAGCTTAGCACACCAAGGGGAGACAGTAAGCCCCACACCAGCGCAGATGGGACCGTGGTATCTGCGCCCAAGTTACAGGGAGCTGAAGGGGCCGTCCTCCCTCCCCAGCGGCAGTGTGATTTGTTGGGGATTGGGAGCCCAGTCTCCATTCCCCAGCGGCAGAGTATCCAACAGGGAATGGAGAGCCCAGCCCCCTTTTCCCCACAGCAGGACTCTGTGCTGGGAGGAGAGACAGTCGGTCTCCCTCCGCAGAGACGGGAAGTATGTATGGGAGAGGAGATTGTTACCACCTCTCCCCAGCGGCGGATCATTAATGTACAGGGAATAGAGAGCCCAGTCTCCATTCCCCAGCGGCAGAGTGTTCTAATGGGAGAGGAGCTGGTTACCACCTCTCCCCAGCGGCAGCTTAATGTACCAGGGGGAGACTGTAAGCCCCACACCTGTGCAGATGGGACAGTGGTCTCTGCACTTCCAACACAGGGGGAAGGGACGGTCGGTCCTGCCCCCCCACGACAGGGCTGTTTAGCCAAAGGGGAGACAGTCGGTCTCCAGCAGCATAGTTGTGTAACTCAAGGGGAGACAGTCGGTCTCCAGCAGCAGAGCGGTGTAACTCAAGGGGAGACAGTCGGTCTCCAGCAGCAGAGCGGTGTATTTAAAGGGGAGACAGTCTGTCTCCAGCAGCAGAGCTGTGTAACTAAAGGGGAGACAGTCGGTCTCCAGCAGCAGAGCTGTGTAACTCAAGGGGAGACAGTCGGTCTCCAGCAGCAGAGCTGTGTAACTCAAGGGGAGACAGTCGGTCTCCAGCAGCAGAGCTGTGTAACTCAAGGGGAGACAGTCGGTCTCCAGCAGCAGAGCGGTGTATTTAAAAGGGAGACAGTCGGTCTCCAGCAACCAGGCTCCAACCAGACTACTCCCGTGGTAGTGCTGGCAACAGGACAGAGTACCGCTGGTCTCTGCCCCCTCAGCAACCTACCAAGGCAGCCTACCAGTCCCCCACACAGCCGTGGTGAGGCACCTGAACCTGGACAAGATTCTCCCTCACCCAGGTGTAGTAACTGTTTATTGTGGGTGGGCTGCTCTGCTGTTTCTGTCTTGTGGGTGGGCTGCTGGACTAACAAGGGCACTGACCGGCAGGAGGTCAAGTACCCTGTTAGTCTGGGGGGTAAAGGGGAGAAGTGTGGCGAAACCGACCTCGCCACGTGTCCTTGGAGGGGGCTGATTGCCCGCCTCTTGCCTTTGGACTATGGACCAGACTTTATGGGAATGTGATACCCCAGATAGCCATACCATGGAGCCTATTCATATAATGAAAGACTATGGGAAAGACTTTAGCTCCATGGCAATTGTACTGTGGGAGTAGGATCTGCGCGCTATTCGGTAGTTTTGTGCGTGCAGATCCCAGCTATCTGGGGATAGGTGAAATGTCTGTGTGTTATGTGTAAATGTGACTTTATGTATTTTAAAGTGTTTTATGTCGTTTTGCAACCATGTGGTTAATGGAGTCTGCCTTTAGTCCTGGGTAATTGGATTACTTCTCCAATTAACTCCAGGGCAGAAGGGAGGAAACCAGGGTGCATTGTGGGGATGTTTTTCTGCCAGCCAGAAAGGAACAAAAGATACTTTTAGTAACTTTTGAACCCCTGGTCGGATTCATGCCATTTTTTAATATGTTGTTCCCCTGAATGGATTGATTGTGGATATGTATTTTTATGTGAATGTGATGTATGGTTTTAAAGTTATGAAAGTTGTGTAAAAGTATATTTTACACTGTATGCATAATGGGATTATGTGTCACACTAAGGGGAGGGGATGTGTGGGAGGTAACATCTATGTCATTGGTTCTTTTATGCCTCCCCCTGGGTGTGGCCTGTATGTGTGAGTTGGAAATAAAAGCCAGGCTGGATGAGCCAGTCCAGAGTTCATGTTTTACCCTCAAAGTGATGTGTCGTCTCATTATTGGGGGGAAGGATTTATTGAGTGCTGTTCCAGTTGACTGCTAGGAGTACAAGCCTATTCGTATGGTTCCTATTCAATGGTCTACAGCATTCATATGCTTGGGAGAATTTAAAAGGTTTCTCGGATTCGGTGATTGTGGTGTCTGCCAGAGTGCTTGGAGTCCTCAGGAAGCACTAGGAGCATCCATTAACGGAGGTACCAGGTCGGGGTGCCAGGTGATCCGTTACAACCACAACGTTCTAATTGGGATCAAAAGGTTAACCAGCAGCACACTTCTATTCTGGGTGGCCATCCGTTCGGTAGTTTTATTCGTTGCAAACAGTCATTCGTATGGCTGTGACATTGGAAACCGTCATTTACACGGACGGGAAGAAAATAGACGAATCCACCAAAATAGACAGACGGATGGTTCTGTCACACCAGTGTTCTGTACAATGGCATGAACACTTCCCTCTTTCTACTGCTAATACCTCTCCCTATACCACCAAGCATTCTGCTAGCATTTCCTGCTGCTCTATTACATTGTCTGCCTACCTTTAAGTCATCAGAAATAATCACCCCTAAATCCCTTTGCTCAGATGTTGAGGTTTTTGGATAGTTTTTGGATTTACATTCGGATTTAGGTGACGTCTGGAGCTGAGCAGCTGCAAGCAGCAGTGGAGTGAAGAGAAAGAGAAGGTATCACTCTTCTAGCTCTTCTATCTGTTCAACCGGTACTCATGTGTGTACTGACGTGTTATTGTGTCTGCTTTAACCCACAAATTAGCAAAAATGAGTATGAAACAGACATCGTTAGAAAGTTTCCTTGGGAAGAAAAAAAGGCCCAGTGAACAGACAGAAGAAGAGCCTTCAACATCAAAGAAACATGCAACTTTTAACAGACAATACCATGAGTCCTATTTGAAATATGGATTTATCGGGACAGGTGATTCCCATGCACCAAAACCGCTCTGCATAGTTTGCGGCGAGAAGCTCTCTAATGAGGCAATGAAACCTTCAAAACTGCTTTGCCACTTGACCGCCAAGCACCCTGGCATAAAAGACAAGCCCCTGGAGTATTTTGAAAGAAAAAAACGGGAGCACGAAGCACAGAAGAAATTTATGAGGGCCACGACATCAATAAGGGAGAATGCACTGAGAGCATCATATTTGGTGGCTAACCGCATTGCTAAGGCTAAAAAGCCATTTACTATAGGTGAAGAAATGATCTTGCCCTCCACTAAAGACATTTGCCGTGAACTTCTAGGAGATGCTGCTGTGGAAAAGGTAACACTTTGTCAGCTAGCACTGTGACTAGGCGCATTGAGGAAATAGCCGAAGACATTGAGGCACAATTGTTGGAGAGGATTAATACATCACCGTGGTATGCACTCCAGGTTGACGAATCGACAGATATCGACAACAAGGCACTACTACTTGTTTATGTGCGATCGCTATATCAGGAGGATGTGCATGAGGATTTGTTATGTGCACTATCTTTGCCAACCAACACCACAGAAGCAGAACTGTTCAAGTCACTGGATGGTTATATATCAGGAAAACTGAAATGGTCCTTTTGTGTCAGCATATGCACAGACGGAGCTGCTGCCATGACCGGACGACTGTCTGGTTTAACTGCTCGGATTAAGGAGGTTGCATCTGAGAATGAATCTACGCATTGTCTCATTCACAGGGAAATGCTGGCAAGCCGAAAAATGTCACCGGAATTTAACAGCGTATTGATGGATGTCGTTAAAGTTATTAACCACATCAAAGCACACGCACATAACTCGCACCTGTTTGAGCAGCTTTGTGAGTAGATGGATGCAGAGTACAGATGCCTTCTCTTATACACAGAAATAAGATGGTTATCCAGAGGAAAATCGCTAACCAGAGTATTTGAATTACGAGAGCCATTGCAAAGATATCTCTCAGAAAAGAAGTCACTGCTGGCAGCAAAACTGGCTTACCTGTGTGAAATATTCAGCCTGCTCAATGAACTCAATCTGGGCCTTCAGGGGAAAATGACAACTGTTTTCAAGTTGTCAGACAAAGTAGCTGCATTTAAAGCCAAACTGGAGTTGTGGGGATGGCGCGTTAACAGAGGCATTTTGGACATGTTTCAGACATTAGCCGGGAATTTAGGCGAGACTGAGCTTGAACATTCATTCTGCCAGTTGGTGCACGATCACCTGTCTTTGCTTTTAAAAGAGTTTGAGCACTACTTCCCAACCACAAGCGACCCATTTGCAAACAAATCTAGCATGTCTATGCAAGAAGAAGAACAACTGCTGGAGATTGCAAATGACGGTGGCCTTAAAACTACGTTCGAGACAACATCTCTGCCGGTGTTCTGGATTAAAGTCATGGCGGAATACTCTGAGATTGCCACCACAGCACTTAAATCCCTATTGCCATTTCCGACAACCTATCTGTGTGAAGCGGGGTTTTCTGCAGTGACAGCAACCAAAACAAAACAGCGGAATAAACTGGACATAAGCAACACACTTCGGGTGTCATTGTCTCCTATTACCCCCAGATGGAACCGTCTCATTGCAAAGAAACAAGCTCAGGGTTCTCATTGATTTGGCATTCTAGTGAGTTAAATAAAATAAATCACTTCATATTCATTTTTTTGGTGTAGCTGTATTTTATTTTGAAGGCATGTTTAAATACAATTAAATTAAAATTATTAAATCAAAACAAGCGTGCCGGGAGTAGACCAGAAAAGGGGCGATTACCCAGCGTGCAGACATCTCAGGGTGCACTACCCATGTTGGGGGTGCACCACAGAAGCAATCGCCGCAATCCCGACGCCCGTCGGATGAGGGAGCGTTAAACGCCGATCGCGGCCTACATTACTCGGAGCCGGGGTGAGGCGGCCGCTCTCCCCGGCCCAGGAACGACCTGGCAAGCACCCTACCCCCCCTTTGGACCGGCGGGGGTCATCCCGGTCCTCCCCAACCACGCTAAGCGCACCCAAGGTTGGCCCGCAGGGCAACGGGGCTTTCCAGGATTTGGCACCGTCATAGCACAGCCAAGATGGCGGCCCAACACAGGCCCCAGCTAAAGGGAACAAGCATCCAGCCGCAGCCTCAACCCACAGCAACCACGGAGCAGCTCTGTGAACGCTTCTGGGCAATACTCCGCAACTGAGGAGCAACACAATATCAAGCGATGAAAGCGGTGGCCTCGTGGATCCGCCCTGCCACTAGGTGCCGCCATTACGGAACGCTACCGCGGACCCCAAAACGGCCACTTGGCAGAGAAAGGGCAAAAAACCTGCAAAGCGGGAAGCAACTACCGGGCACACAGGCACTAACACCCGTCCCCACACAAGCGGAAAAAGGGGCGCCACGCTGGCCTCACACATAGGCACCTCGCCTGACCCAAGACTGGGAGCCCTACATGACAGGCGGCTACCCTCAACGGAGTCAACCGCAAACCAGCAAGCTTGCCCACAACACCAACGCCTGGAAGACCCCACCGTGCACGCATGCATGGCTACCAGGATGGGCATCGGCTGAGCTACCACGCTACCACGTCCATGTTGCCGAGGAGGAACCTGCTGCACATCTCCTGGGACACTTAAGTTACCTGCTAGCCTAGGCTCAGAGACTTAACTTGGACACACTCCTTAAGCAACAGATTGCATCACATTTACATGTCAGCTATTGTAGGTTATTGATGTTTACACTGCATGCCGTTATCCCCCTACATAACACAATAAGCCTGTTTATAATGCCTACACAACTGATACACTCGCTTAGTTAATAAAATATAGCCAAACGTTGATTACCTAACTTAGATAATCCTGGCATACACAAGCTGCATGATATCAAGATGATCAACCTCTTCATAATCGCATTCAAAACATGTAAAACTAAGTTAGCATTACTAACATATCTAGTCTAGCACTGTTAAACATTGAATTTCTCACTATATGATGATGACTTTACTGTTCAACCTAGCTGATTGTTAAAACTATATAAAATTGTGCATTTCCTCATGCTACTGTTCAACTTCAGTACAACCTGAGACACGCTGTTGTGGCGTATGTCGTTGATATGTATAACATGCACAACAAAAATAAAGAATAAAAAAAAAAAAAAAAAACAAGCGGGCCACAGAAAAATTATCAAACGTTTACCGGTCCGCGGCGATAAAAAGTTGGGGAGTGTAACGGACCGTTTCAGCAGACAAGGGGTTAAAATCGTTTAGGCGATAATCCCCTTTTCAAAGACAGGCACAGCTACTGTAAAATCACCAAAACTCACGAATTTGATATAAGTGAATGCACCAAACTCCCGAACTGCATACAAGGGAATAAGGTAGCACTCCAAACTCCCGAACTGGAACCTCACGAATAGCTGCTAGCAGACGAACAGGAAAAGCTCCAAAGTGGCTTACACTCCTGGCAGTCAGTCCCTATCAGCATACAGTGAATCCCCTCAAGAACAAGACAAAGCTCCGTGTTGAGGGTCAAGTAGTGGTCTGTTTATTGAGGGCTACCTGCCCCTGTATTTATGCAGGTCTCCCACCTGGTGGACACTCCCCTAGGGGACCAGATGGAAGACTGTAACAACAGACAGACAAGTACCAATTACAGACATACTGAAATAAAACATCCCCACTGTGACAGACCCCTTTGGAGTGAGAGATACCATCCCGGAGAATTGCCTTTTTCCTTGTTTTGCTGTGGACTTCGGGTACTTCTGGAACTGTACAGTATACGCAGCCACGTGGGGAGAACAATGGGTCGCGGCCATTTTGACCGCACGAACTAATGACCGAACACTATGGAACTTTCCACACGGTGAATTTCGACCTTCCCGGTAACTTACGCCCATGCTATTCGACAGGTCCAGAGTACCGACCCAGAGACACCAGATCCACAAGAGAGATTGTGTTTATATAATATGGTTTTAGTGTAAATAATGCAAACGTGTATCTAGCGAACGGCTCAACCGATCTAGGTGATTTTCAAGTATATTGTTCCCTAGATCCCCATTCTCTAATACACGCAGTACATTGTATTTTAGTTAAATGCAGAAAGAGAGAAGGCGTATACCGCGCTTATTGATTTAAATGTAAAATATACAAAAAATACATACATATGTTCTTGGATATTCCAATTAATCGTGACCTCAAAGAGAAATGAAATAAAAAGATAATAGCGCAATACAGCAAATTTTGTCTTAAAAATAGATGGTTAATAACTATGTACAGTCCACTCATATGAAAATGAGCTATAACAGAGCTCTACTCTGCAGCGCTTGGACGGTACAATCCCCGTCTTTGGATTAGTAGTAGTTGCCGTAGATGTTTTCAAGGTGCCATGTGTGTAGTTGGTATAAAAGAAAAGATAGCAGCCATATGGTGAAGTAAGTCCAAATGGTGAAATAGATAATAAATAGTATTGTACTTACACTTTCCAGAGCAGGGGGACGGGGTAGGCAGGCAGGCCCTGCAGACCTGTGTTGAGGGAGGTGTAATCCCTAATCCCTCTTCAGCAGCTAGATCGCACAGACGTTTACCTAAAAGCAGGGAAATTCGCGCACAAACTCGGCATTTCACGACTGACGCCCCCGGCACACACATGGCACCTTGAAAACATCTACGGCAACTACTACTAATCCAAAGACGGGGATTGTACCGTCCAAGCGCTGCACAGTAGAGCTCTGTTATAGCTCATTTTCATGTGAGTGAACTGTACATAGTTATCAACCATCTATTTTTAAGACAAAATTTGCTGTATTGCGCTATTATCTTTTTATTTTAATTTCTCTTTGAGGTCACGATTAATTGGAATATCCAAGAACATATGTATGTATTTTTTGTATATTTTACATTTAAATCAATAAGCGCGGTATACGCCTTCTCTCTTTCTGCTATTCACTCACAAGGTTGGGGAATCCTTTTTTTGTATACTGCTGCCTGGTCACTATAGTGAGCGCCTATTACCTTTTCTATTTTAGTTAAATATTGTGTGTGTTGGTAAAAGTATAATAATTGTGGAATATTCTGCCCGGTACAGTGGGAGGGATTCCCACTGTAAATGTATTATCTCCTCAGGATATGGGGAGGAGTTTTTGTACGGCATAAAAGCCCGAACTGCAGAATAAAGATTATTCCTGTTTTGACCCTCAACACAGAGTCTCGTCTCGTGCTTGGAGGGGTAATTATTACGCTGATTCGTATTCTCTTGGAACGTGGTTTTTGCAGCTGACTTCATCTTGGGGGAAAGGACACCTTCTTGGCGGCGTAAACCCCTACTACTCCGGGGTGCCGCTACAATTGGTGGCAATGGTGGGACCGTTCTTTCACCCCAGAAGGACAGCTACCGAGAGCAATCAGAATGGAAGCCTACTATGGAAGGCTGAAACGATCTACGCTGAAAGACCTGTTGGAGAGCCGTGTTCGTTCGGCTAGTAACAAAAAGAAAAGAGACATTCTGGCAGAGTTGGTCGCATTGGATTTAGCCGAACAAAATGGCGAAACGAGTGTCGAACTAAACGCAGAACCAGAGATCACGTTGGTCCGAACCCCGGAAGACGAGCTATTCGACCATGAGGTGAGGGTAAGATTGGCTCACTACGGACCAAATCCCTCACCTAAGATCGTTACCCAAGTGATCGCAGCGGTCAATGCCAACCGGCGCCAGACTCCAGCCAGGGATAATGCAACTGCTGGGAATTTCCAAACCCCAGAGGAAAGGAGAAAGGTACGCTTTGCCGCTTTTAAAAGTTTTGTGGAAGCTGAGGGGGAGATTGACCAGTACTTGGCTGATTTTGAGCGACAATGTGCCCTGCATAAAGTACCTCACGAGGAGTGGGTTAAAATTTTGTCTGGCAAATTATCCGGGCGAGCCAGTGATGCTTTCCGGGCAATCCCTGATCATGAAGTGGGGAATTATCGTTTGGTTAAAGAAGCCCTATTGTCCCGTTATGCTGTAACTCCCGAAGCTTACCGGAGACGCTTCCGGGAATCTAGAAAGCAAACCGGTGATTCCTACACCGAGTGGGCCTGCCGATTACAACGCACGGCTGCCCACTGGATGGATGGGTGCCAAGCTACCACCACAGAGGAGGTACTGCAGCTGTTTTTGTTGGAGCATTTTTTTGAGAAAGTGGACAAAGAGATCCGAGAGTGGATTCGGGATAGGAGACCTCTTACCCTACCCGAAGCCGCCCGTTTGGCCGAGGAGTATGCGGACGCCCACAAACCAGATCCCTCGGTCCACGAGTAGAAAGCCGCCCCATCAGCACTACTCCAACCACCCCCGCTAACCAGCCTACCTACAACAGCTCCTCCCGCTTCACCCAGTCTAGTACCACGGACCGCCGGCGGTGACATAGGTGCCAGCAGGTGGGCCATCTGAGAGACAAATGCCCACTAGATCCAGCTCGACAAACTTCCTGGAGGAAGCCCACCGAGGGGAATACCCGGCCCTTTACCCCAGGGGCCCATTTCATTGAAGCCCGGCCCATGGGGTAAAGTCCCATGGGGTAAAGTCCTTTCCGACTTGTTGTAATTTAGTAACATTTCAGCCACTTTCTGCTTATACCGGGGGTCTAGTAGCGTGGACACCCAGTACAGGTCGTTCTCCTTCAGCCTTTTTATACGAGGGTCCCTCAACAGGCACGACAGCATGAAAGACCCCATTTGCACAAGGTTGGATGCCGAGCTACTCATTTCCCATTCCTCCTCCTCAGTGATCTCAATGAAGGTATGTTCTTCCCCCCAGCCACGTACAACACCACGGGTACCAGATAGGTGACAACGAGCACCCTGGGATGCCCGTTGTGGTTGGTCTTCCTCCTCCTCCTCAAAGCCACATTCCTCCTCTGACTCCTCTTCCTCACAATCCTCTTGCAGCATTGCCGCAGGTCCAGCAAGTGATGCTGATAAGGCTGTTTCTGGTGGTGATGGTGACCACAACTCTTCCCCTTCATTCTCATCTACGGCCTGATCCAGCACTCTTCGCAGGGCACGCTCCAGGAAGAAAACAAATGGTATGATGTTGCTGATGGTGCCTTCGTTGCGACTGACTAGGTTTGTCACCTACTCAAAAGGATGCATGAGCCTATAGGCATTGCACATGAGCTTCCAGTAACGTGGCAAAAAAATTCCCAGCTCCCCAGAGGCTGTCCTAGCACCCCTGTCATACAAATATTCATTAACGGCTTTTTCTTGTTGAAGCAGGCGGTCGAACATTAGGAGTGTTGAATTCCAATGTGTCGGGCTGTCGCAAATCAAGTGCCTCACTGGAATGTTGTTTCGCCGCTGGATATCTGCAAAGTGCGCCATGGCCGTGTAGGAACGCCTGAAATGGCCACACACCTTCCTGGCCTGCTTCAGGACGTCCTGTAAGCTTGTGTACTTATGCACAAAGCGTTGTACGATCAGATTACACACATGTGCCATGCACGGCACATGTGTCAACTTGCCCAACTTCAATGCCGCCAACAAATATGTTCCGTTGTCACAAACCACTTTGCTGATCTCCAGTTGCTGCGTAGTCAGCCACTTTTCCACCTGTTCGTTCAGGGCAGACAGGAGTGCTTGTCCGGTGTGACTCTCTGCTTTCAAGCAAGTCAAACCCAAGACGGCGTGACACTGCCATATCCGGGATGTGGAATAGTACCTGGGGAGCTGGAGCAAGACGCAGCAGCAGAAGAGCCGAGGAGGTTATGGAAGAGGATGGAGTAGGAGGAGTAGAGGAGGTGGCAGCAGGCCTGCCTGCAAGTCGTGGTGGTGTCACCAACTCCTCTGCAGAGCCACACATTCCATGCTTGGCAGCCGTCAGCAGGTTTACCCAATGCGCAGTGTAGGTGATATACCTGCCCTGACCATGTTTTGCAGACCAGGTATCAGTGGTCAGATGGACCCTTGCCCCAACACTGTGTGCCAGACATGCCATTACTTCCTTTTGCACAATCGAGTACAGGTTGGAGATTGCCTTTTGTGAAAAGAAATTTTGTCCGGGTACCTTCCACTGCGGTGTCCCAATAGCTACAAATTTTTTGAATGCCTCAGACTCCACCAGCTTGCATGATAAAAGCTGGCGGGCTAATAGTACAGACAAGCCAGCTGTCAGACGCCGGGCAAGGGGTGACTTTCTGACATTGGCTTCTTACTCTCAAACATGTCCTTGACAGACACATGACTGTGGGCAGATGAGCAGGAACTGCTCAAGGCGAGAGACGGAGTGGCGGATGGTTGAGAGGGGGCAAGGAGGACAGCAGTGGTTGACGTGGCTGAAGATGCTGGACCAGGAGGAGGATGGCGACTTTGAGTTTGTGTGCTGCTTGTACTCATTTGTTTATCCCATAGGCGTTTGTGATGTGAGATCATGTGCCTACGCAAAGCAGTTGTACCTAGGTGGGTGTTGGACTTCCCACGACTCAGTTTCTTTTGGCACAGGTTGCAAATGGCATCGCTGTTGTCAGAGGTAGACACACAAAAATAATCCCACACTGCTGAGCTCTGCAATGACGGCTAATTGGTGGTGGTGGCAGGCGGGTGAGTGGTATCTTGAGAGATTACCGAAGCTAAGCTGGAGGAGGATGTTGTGTCAAGGTTCCGAGCGGAAGCTGTAGCAGATTGTGTGTCCTGTGTTAGCCAGTCAACTATGTCCTCAGATTTTTTCAAGTTCAGGGTACGTGGCCTCTGAAAACTGGTCATTATTCTAGGGCAAAAGGGAATCACAGCACCACGACCACGACGGCCCCTGCGGGGTGGCCTGCCTCTGCCTGTCATTTTTTTTTTCGATTAGTGGTACTATGCGTGCAAGCTACTGTGACACCAGATATGAGTGACAATGTGCACTGGCAAAGGTTGGCAGAGTACACGTTGTAGGCCTGACACACAGACGCTTGCAGACAACTAACTGCTATTTAATCTATTACAGTGAAAAACATTCACACCACAGTCAGTGAGTGGTGGCACTGGGCAAGTGGGCGCAGTATCCACTGTGAGCCTGACACAGAAGCTGGCAGGCAGGCAATTACATTACACAGAAAAAAAAAAGCAGCCTGATGTTCTAGCCCTAAAAGGGCTTTTTGTGGTGCTGTCCTTACAGCAGAGATCAGATGAGTCCTTTAGGACTGTAGTGGACACTGTATACACTAACCTAGCTATCCATTTCCCTATCAAATCAACAGCAGCTACACTTTCCCTCCTCTCACTAAGCATGCAGCTTCAGAATGAATCTAAAATGGATGCTGTCCAGTAGGTGGAAGGGTCTGCTAGGGAGGGTGTGCTGCTAATTGGCTGGAATGTGTCTGCTGACTGTGAGGCACAGGGTCAAAGTTTACTCAATGATGATGAATAGGGGGCGGTTCGAACCGCGCATATGTTCGCCCGCCGTGGCGAACGCGAACACGCTATGTTCGCCAGGAACTATTAGCCGGCGAACCGTTCGGTACATCACTATCCAGGAGATGTTGAGACTACCAGGTTCTGTGTGGACTATAGACGCCTCAATGACCGTACAGCGACCCAATGCCCAGAGTAGACGAACTATTAGATCGCATTGCCAGTGGCCGATATCTGACCACCATTGATCTGTGCAAGGGAAACTGGCAGATTCCCCTGGCCAAGGAAGCTATCCCCAAGTCGGCGTTCGTCACCCCGTTTGGCCTGTACCAATTCAAGGTCATGCCATTCGGGATGAATAACGCCCCAGCTACATTTCAGCGCTTGGTGGATAGACTCCTTGATGGCTTCCAGGACTTTGCTTGCGCGTACCTGGATGACATTGCCGTACTGGATCAGATTCGGGCCGCAGGCCTAACTCTGTAGCCAGAAAAGTGTCACTTCGGTATGACCGAAGTCCAGTACTTGGGACACAGGGTAAGGTTTGGGAAACAGCGACCCGAACCAGCTAAGGTTGAGGCTGTGGCCAACTGGCCCACACCCCACACCAAGACTCAAGTATTGGCATTCTTAGGAACAGCCGGGTACTACAGGAAATTTGTCCCTGACTATAGCGCCATCGCTAAACCCCTGACAGACCTGACTAAAAAGAACCTGCCTAGAATAGTCCTGTGGTCTCCTGCCTGTGAAACAGCCTTTCAAGCCTTAAAGAAAGCCCTGATCAACGCACCTGTTTTATCTGCCCGTTACACTATACATGTTAAGATCCTTTAACCTTTCCTGGTAAGTTTTATCCTGCAATCCATGAACCAGTTTAGTAGCCCTTCTCCAAACTCTCTCAAGGGAATCAATATCCTTCTGAAGTTACAGTCTCCAGTACTGCGTACAATACTCCAAGTGAGGTCTCACCAGTGTTCTGTACAATGGCATGAGCACTTCCCTCTTTCTACTGCTAATGCCTCTCCCTATACAAACAAGCATTCTGCTAGCATTTCCTGCTCCTCTATTACATTGTCTGCCTACCTTTAAGTCATCAGAAATAATCACCCCTAAATCCTTTTCCTCAGATGTTGAGGTTAGGACTCTATCAAATATTCTGTACTCTGCCCTTGGGTTTTTACGTCCAAGATGCATTATCTTGCACTTATACACATTAAATGTCAGTTGCCACATCTCTGACCATTTTTCTAGTTTACCTAAATCATTAGCCATTTGGCTTATCCCTCCTGGAACATCAACCCTGTTACATATCTTAGTATCAGAACAGCAAAGAGAACCTGTAAAACAGGAACAGTGTAGTGTGTCCTGAGAGTATCCTATAGTAGGGGATAACCCTAAATATATGAACCGACAAAAAAGAAAAAAAGAGGGAGCCCTAGGACAGAAAGTCCAGGATACCCGAGTAGGATATCTCAGTGTGAACTGATGCTGTTAAAAAGCCATAATTTTATTTATTCATACTAGACATCAACAAAAAAGGAAAAAATTATAGTCCCAAACTATGGGGAAAAAAATGTTGGCATCTTACTAGGAAGGGACCCCAAATGAAATGGGAAACAAACAAGGTTAGTTGCTCATGAACAGCAACGCTGCTAAAGGTAATACCACCTAGGGTAGAAATATCCTAGTCTTAGTTATAGAAAATAGGATCAGGACCCAAAGGGTTAACTACCTTTAGGAAATATATAAGCAACCTAGAATCCCATAAGTCACCCAGCTCAAAGAGTAGCAGGATATAGGTATATAGGTATATGCCAATAGGCAAATATAAAGAACAAAAGTCTCTCTGCTGCAATTTTCTATATATAGGTCAGCTATGCCTTAAGACTGCATATCCCAGAATAACCTCCTTACTAGTCCTTGCTCATGCTAAGGTACCTAAGAACAGGTCAGTGTCCTTCCTAGCTTACATAGAGAAAATACTATTTATAACTGAAAATTCCCCATTTAAATAATAACACCCCAAATAAAGTGTAAAGAAAATAAAGTGAAGTGGTTAAAAACCCATCCTATGCCTAAGGCGTTTCGGCGCTTAAACGAGCGCCTTTCTCAAAGGCTATCAATGAGGACGCTTACCTGAGCACGTCTTTATACCTCACATTCGATTCTAAAGCCAATCCGATCGTGGGTAGGGGGCGTTTCCGTTTGCACGTCCCCCACCGATTCGATTGGAGGATACCTGCTGTCCATCATACACCCGGAAGCCTATCACCAGAGAGTGGGCGGGGCTTAGTGACGAAACCGCAGAGAGAGTGTTTACTCCGTTGCCATAGGCAACTTTGAAGCTCTAACGTTGCGTCTAGGCACATATTAAGCCATTGCACTCCAAACTCTCAGAGGATTCAGAATTCAAGAGCTTATAACAAATAGCAAATACAGTTCTACTTGTGTACAGTTATTGATAGTGTGTACAGCTAGAAAGACACTCATATCTAGCATAGTGACCCAATGTAGGTCCATTTCTTACAGCCTCTTAACAATTAAGTTTTAAGATTCATAGAAGGACTATACATTGGGTACTAGAATGTAGAGTTGAATGTACACATAAAGCTGGCTCCAGTAGCTCATAGGTGGACAGATAATATAGCAATAAATGAACCAGTTAGTGGGTATATATGTATAAGACTCGTCAGGTCTCATCATAAATAGTTGTCCTCATGCGTTCATGCCTAAGATGTAATGTATAAAGGTATATAAATGGAAACAGCATATATCTCACAAATACATACTCATAAGGTTAAATTGTAGTCTAAGATTCAATAAAGGGGGTGAACGTAAAGCCTTCATTCAGGCCATTCGTAAAAAGAGTGTCCAGTCTATGAATCCATAGACATTCTCTTCTTTTTAGAATGAGATCCAAATCACCTCCCCTTTTTCCCATCTGTACCTTTTCAACAACGACAAACTTAAAGCATCTTGGTGTATCGCTATGATGTAACCTAGCGTGCCTCGCAACTGGAGTGTCTCTTTCAGAGGTGACCGAGTGGATGTGCTCCATTATGCGTCTTTTTAAGGGGCGTATTGTCTTACCAACATATTTTAATCCGCACTTGCAGGTAAGGAGGTACACAACACCTGTAGAATTACAGTTAAAAAACTGTTTAATAGGGAACTTCAGTGTACCAGAGGAATCGGTTACAACTTTCGAATCTCTGTCTATGTAGCGATATGCTACACATCGTCCGCATTGATAAGTCCCTTGCACATTAATCCAGCTCTTTTTGTTGCTATTAGGTTTGGAAAAGTGACTCGGCACCAGCAGATCTTTTACGTTTTTTCCTCTTTTAGCAGTTATAGAGACACGTGAAGGGACTACATCTCTTAGATGGCGATCTTGGGTAAAAAGTGGACAGAATCTGGCCAGAATCTGGCCAGAATCTGGCCAGAATCTTTTTTGAAGTGTCCCATCCTGCATCATAGTTTGCCACACATCTAATTATTTTTTGGGGGCATGGTTTTGGTTTATCCTCTAAGAGGATTTCTCATTCACTCAGAAGCGCTATTTGATAAGCCTGTTTGAGGCACCTATTAGGGTATCCTCTGGCTTTAAATCTGGCTCTCAGTAAGGCAGCTTTCTGTATAAAGTCCTCAGGCGAGGAACAGTTTCTTTTCAGTCTGAGATACTGTCCCACTGGAATGCCTCTCTTGAGTGAAGTGGGGTGGTAACTTCTCCAACTCAGCATATTATTAGTGGATGTGGGCTTACGGTATAGGGTAGTATGGATCTGTAGTCCCTCCGTAATGGTGAATGTGCAGTCAAGGAAGTTTAATGAAGATGTACCTATCTCCATAGTCAGACGTAAATTCAAGTCATTTACATTCAAAGTTTCCACAAACTCAATAAAGAGTTCTTTTGTGCCAGTCCATATTATAAGGATATCGTCTATGAAACGTTTCCATAAAAAGACGTTATCCATAAAGTGTTTCAGGTGTTCGGCATGTACAATATGGTTCTCCCACCACCCCAGGTGCAGGTTAGCGTATGATGGGGCACAAGGCGTACCCATCGCTGTACCCCACACCTGGTGGTAGAACCGATTGTTAAAAAGGAAAAAATTGTGGGTCAGTATAAATTGTAACAGGTCCAAGACAAATGTAGTGTGCCGTGAGTGTTGTGGATCTCTTGTTTCAAGAAAATAGCCCACGTGTTCAATTCAATCCTGATGGGGTATTGAAGAATACAACGCCTCAACGTCAAGACTACAGAGAATTGCTCCCTGTGGGACTTCCAAGGACTTTAGACACTTCAGTGTGTCCTTAGTGTCTCTTAAGTAGGATGGTAACTTTTCTACATGAGGTCGTAGAATTTTATCTACATACATGCTCCCTTTGCATATAAAATTGTTTGAACCTGATACAATTGGTCTGGCTGTTAATGTCTCGTATTGTTTGTGGATTTTCGGGAGGCAGTAGAAAGTTGAGATCACTGGATTTTTAACGAAAATACTATTGTATTCGTCTTTAGTGAGAACCCTGTGATCAAAAGCTCTGTCCAGTAGAGTTTTATATTCCGACATAAACTTAGGTGCAGGGTTAGACGCAAGTACTGCATATGTGTTTACATCGTTCAGTATATTTTCAGCAATTTGGACATAGTGGGGTCTATTCAAAATAACAATGTTCCCACCCTTGTCTGCCGGTTTGATAATAATATGCTCATTTTCTCTCAATTCACATAGTGCTTTCCATTCTTTTTTTGTAAGATTTTCCCTATGTTTAACCATTAGGGTATCAACATTAAGGTTCTTAATCATGTTGGTGGTGGATTCAACAAACATGTCAATGTTTTTAAAATCACGGAAATTAGGAGTGAAGTTACTCTTTGGGTGCAGATCTGTATACGGAAGGGGGGGAGCATTGTCATTAGATTCGAAAACCGATACCAGATCCAAAAGGCACTGATATTCTTTTGTATCGAAGCCTAAATCTTTGGCCTTTTTCTTGTCTCTTACTTTAAAAAACTTATGAAGGGCAAGTTTCCTCCCAAACAGATTTATATATTTAATCCATTCAAATTTACAGAATGGGGGAGTTGGGACAAAGGACAGACCCTTCATGATTACTTGACTTTGTATCATGGTAAGAGGAGTATCCGAGATATTAATTATACGGGTATCTTTCTCTAGTATCGTCTGTGAGTTCTTTCCCTGTTGCGAGTTTGTCTGAACTGGCCCTGTGGTTCCCCCTCTCGGGGGAGCTGTCCTAAAAAAGTCACCCCTTTATTTTTGAGGATACTTTTATTCGTCTGTGTAGTTTGAGGCACAGAGATTTGTTCGTTCTCAGTGTCAGAGGTGTCATATTCGGATGTAGTGCAGTAGTCGGAGTCTACCCTTGTGGTCTTTTTAAAATGTCTGTAGATTCTACCTGATCTATAGTCGTCATTGTCCCTAACAAACTTTTTTTTTTTTTTTTTTTATATTTAAATTTTTATAGTTTTTTCATAATAGTCACAAATAACAATCGTGAAATTAGAAAATGCAAACAGTACATACATAGATATTATGATTGGAGAATTCGGAATTGAACAATTCTGTACACTGTGTTTAGTGATTTCCATAACCAACGGTTTGATCAGATTAGGTTAAACAAAATGACAGGTTAAGTATAGAAACCCGGTATATAACATTATATAATTCAATATGTAAAACATGAGAGCGGTTGCACATTTTAGTAAGTTGCCTGTGAATACTTGTGAGGTCATGGAAGTATAGCTAACTTTGCTTATCTTACAACATATTTCCAAACTTTATAGTCTATAATCACATCATCAAGTCCTTAGTCGCCTCTGTAAAAGTGACCGTTGTCTACATCATTCGTTTAGGTACGTTATTGTCTTTGCATATTTCATATTGCGCTCCCAGCTGCCCGTGGACCGTGTCCCTAACAAACTTTTTATGTTTGCGGATCTTAATGATATTCTGATACTTATTCAAATTCCGGGTGTATGATGGACAGCAGGTATCCTCCAATCGAATCGGTGGGGGACGTGCAAACGGAAACGCCCCCTACCCACGATCGGATTGGCTTTAGAATCGAATGTGAGGTATAAAGACGCGCTCAGGTAAGCGTCCTCATTGATAGCCTTTGAGAAAGGCGCTCGTTTAAGCGCCGAAACGCCTTAGGCATAGGATGGGTTTGTAACCACTTCACTTTATTTTCTTTACACTTTATTTGGGGTGTTATTATTTAAATGGGGAATTTTCAGTTATAAATAGTATTTTCTCTATGTAAGCTAGGAAGGACACTGACCTGTTCTTAGGTACCTTAGCATGAGCAAGGACTAGTAAGGAGGTTATTCTGGGATATGCCGTCTTAAGGCATAGCTGACCTATATATAGTAAATTGCAGCAGAGAGACTTTTGTTCTTTATATTTGCCTATTGGCATATACCTATATACCTATATCCTGCTACTCTTTGAGCTGGGTGACTTATGGGATTCTAGGTTGCTTATATATTTCCTAAAGGTAGTTAACCCTTTGGGTCCTGATCCTATTTTCTATAACTAAGACTAGGATATTTCTACCCTAGGTGGTATTACCTTTAGCAGCGTTGCTGTTCATGAGCAACTAACCTTGTTTGTTTCCCATTTCATTTGGGGTCCCTTCCTAGTAAGATGCCAACATTTTTTTCCCCATAGTTTGGGACTATAATTTTTTCCTTTTTTGTTGATGTCTAGTATGAATAAATAAAATTATGGCTTTTTAACAGCATCAGTTCACACTGATATCTTAGTATCATCAGCAAAAAGACATACATATATATTTGTGCTCGGAATTTAATATGTAATGGATAGTGTCTGAGATAAAAGTTGGTTGTGGTGTGCCAAAACCAACGTCCGAGTGGGCCTATAAATAAAAGAGGGCCCACCAAGGAGAATTGTATATTCTAAGGGTGCTGGTGGGTGGGGAACAATTGAACTCGAACGTCAGAGGTGAGTAGTGTCAGGGTACCTGTAGTCTCTACCTCAGAGGAGGTGAGAGACTTAGACGTTTATCCTCCCAGAGGGGTTGTTTCTTCCGTTCCTCGCGGTCCTCTCGGCCATTTACAAGCCGACCGCGAGGGATCCACTTCCTTATATGACGCGACGCTCAGTAGTCGACGTCATGACGCCAACCCGGGTCGACCTGTCAGTCAAGTCCCGAGCACTAATCAGGACTCGTCGGGGGCGTGATTACCCTCTAGAATCAAGGTATAAAGTAAGGCTTTCGGCATCTGCGCATTGCCCTGTCGTGGTTCTAGCCTGTCTAGTCACTCAGTGCTCTTGTATTCTAGTTGTCTCTTTGGTTCTGACCCGGCTTGTTTGTACTACCCTGTTTATCTCTGTTACCCTTTGACTCGGCTTGTCTCTCGCTTACCTGTCCTCTCGTTCCCTCGACCTCGGCTTGTCCCTAGACCATTCTCTACTTACTCCTTACGTTAAGGACCTTACCATTCTAAGGTCCGGTATACGTACCTACCACCTGTTTGTACTCTGCGTGTTGGATCCCTGTCCCGATCCTGACATTACGACAGGGCTAATGGATCCTGCAGGTACAAACACTCAGGTTGGTCCTTCTGACTCTAGGTTCGACGCCATGGATCACAGAATGGACCAGATGGCTCTAGCACTACAGGCGTTACTATCTCGTTCTAGTAATCAACCAGAAGAGATGCGTAATACTTCTATCTCCCCTGTGAGTTCAGGTCTAGAGGTAGCCACTGTAGGTGCTTCTTCCCGTATTACTCCACCTGTACGTTATGGTGGTTCTCCAGAGAAGTGTCGTGGTTTCTTAAACCAAATAGGTATCCATTTCGAATTACAACCCCGCTCCTATCCTACAGATAGGGCGAAGGTTGGATTTATTATCACATTACTTGTTGAGAAAGCTCTGAGATGGGCCAATCCATTGTGGGAAAATGATAATCCATTAGTATATCATTATAATGCCTTTGTAACTGCTTTCAGAAGAACTTTTGACCCTCCAGGTAGAAAGGTCAATGCAGCTAGATTACTGTTGCGCCTTAGACAAGATAACCGAACACTTGTGGATTATGCACTAGAGTTCAGGTCCTTGGCGGCAGAAGTTAAGTGGAATGAACAGGCTTATATAGATGTATTTTTAAACGGGTTATCAGACATAATCCTTGACGAGGTTGCTACTAGAGAGCTTCCTGAAAATTTGGAGGATTTAATTTATTTTATCATCGCATCGCATTGATGAACGTTTAAGAGAGAGGCAGAACACTCGAGAGAGAAACCGTAGACCTTCCTTTAAACTAGCTCCTTCATTTCAAAGTTCTGAATCCACAACCTCACTTTTTCCAGAACCTATGCAGATAGGCAATACTCGCCTCTCAGAAGAGGAGAGACAGTACAGGAGAAGGGAGGGGTTGTGTATGTACTGTGGAGTCAGAGGTCAGTTACGCCTAAATTGTCCTAATCGCTTGGGAAACGCTCGCACCTAAGTTTCTCTAGAGGACAGGCCTTGGGTGTTTCTATTTTGTCCTCTAATCATAATTATAAAGATCACAGGCTTCTGCTACCCGTTTCTTTAACTTGGGAGAAGGGAGTACTAGAAACTATGGCATTGATAGATTCCGGAGCTGCTGAGAGCTTTATCGACCAAGTTTTTGTTACCAATCACGCTATCCCATCCCAGTTAAGGGAGACACCCTTGGCCGTTGAGGCCATAGATGGTAGACCTTTAGTTGAGCCTGTTATTTTTCGTGAAACCTTACCCGTTAAATTAACTGTTGGTATCTTACACGAGGAGGACATATCTTTATTGCTTATTTCGTCTCCTTCTGTTCCCATAGTCCTGGGGTATCCTTGGTTAAAAAAACATAACCCTATTATTGATTGGGAACTAGGGGAGATGGTTGTCAGGACAGGTGCTTACGGACAGTGTCACCGCTTTGCGCAGTTAACACACAGATTAATTCTACCTACTCTACAGAAGTACAAATACCGCCCCTGTACCTGGATTTAAAGGCAGTATTTGACAAAAAGAATGCTGATACTTTACCTCCACACAGGTCTTTTGATTGTAAGATTAATCTACTACCTGGTACTATGCCTCCCAGGGGTAATGTATATCCTTTGTCCACTAAAGAGAACTTAGTCTTAGAGGAGTATATTCGTGAGAACCTTGAAAAAGGATTCATTAGGAGATCCTCCTCTCCTGCCGGGGCTGGGTTTTTTTTTGTTAAGAAGAAGGATGGTACACTAAGACCTTGCATTGATTATCGAGGTTTGAACAAAATAACCATTAGAAATGCCTACCCAATTCCTTTGATTACCGAGCTCTTTGATCGTCTAAAAGGCTCCAAGATTTTCACCAAGTTAGATCTCAGAGGGGCGTATAACTTGGTGAGAATTCAGCAGGGACACGAGTGGATGACGGCGTTCAATACCCGTTATGGGCACTATGAATACACAGTAATGCCTTTTGGTCTCTGTAATGCACCGGCAGTATTTCAGGACCTGATCAATGAGGTTCTTAGGGAATTTCAACATGACTGCGTTATTGTATATCTGGATGATATACTTATACACTCTAGAGAGATTGAGACTCACCACAGACAAGTCAGAAGGGTATTGCGCAAGCTTCTTCAACATGGCCTGTACTGCAAATTGGAGAAATGCAGCTTTGACCAATCCCAGATAAACTTTCTTGGTTATGTGATTTCTGGGGAAGGGTTTAAGATGGACCCAGATAAGCTCCAGTCCATTTTAGATTGGCCTTTACCCAGGGGCCTCAAGGCCATTCAGAGGTTTATTGGATTCTCCAACTATTATAGGCGCTTCATTAAGGGATACTCTTCAATTATAGCTCCTATTACCAATATGACCAGACAGGGGGCTGACACTAAGAACTGGTCTACTGAAGCCCTTCGTGCCTTCAAAACACTCAAGGAACTGTTTGCTTCGGCACCAATTTTAGTTCACCCTGATACGACTCTGCCTTTCCTACTCGAGGTAGACGCCTCAGAGACAGGTATAGGTGCTATCCTGTCCCAAAGGTTAGGTGTGGATAAGCCCTTACATCCATGTGGTTTTTTTTCCAAGAAACTATCAGGTCCTGAGAGCAGATATGACATTGGTGACAGGGAACTACTAGCAGTTATCATGGCTTTAAAGGAGTGGAGACATTTATTGGAGGGCACCGTACATCCTGTTACTATTTTGACAGACCACAAGAACTTGTCCTATATTGGGGAGGCCAAGCGCTTGTCCTCCAGGCAAGCTCGTTGGTCTTTATTCCTCACGCATTTCAATTACGTGCTCACTTATAGACCTGGTTCTAAGAATTCTAAAGCCGATGCTTTGTCTCGCCAATATGAACCTTCTGCGATATCTGAGCCGGTTTTGTCTTCTATAGTACCCAGGTGCAATATTATCGCCAACACGAGTCTCAAGATTCACTCTCCGTTGCTTGGTCAGATCATGAAGTTGCAGCATCTGGCGCCTAGACAGACTCCTGGGTCAAGGCATTTCGTTCCTCCTGAACTCCAACTGGAACTCTTAAAGTGTTTTCACAACAGTAAGGCGGCTGGGCATCCGGGTATTCGCAAGACATGTTCCTTGATCTCTAAAGATTTCTGGTGGCCTTCTTTACGGAAGGTTATTAGGGATTTCATCGGAGCATGTGAGGTCTGTATGAAGACTAAGCAACCTCATACGCTTCCATGTGGTTTGTTACATCCCTTGAACATTCCAGAGAGACCAGAAAGAGCGAAGAACACTGCCTATAGAGTATATATTGGTATATACAGCTATGTTAATTTAAAGTAAAAATAAAAAATATTTATTTATTGGTGAACAAGATACAAGGTGATTATTTCGTACATCCACTCTTGAGCCGTCTGTATAGATGTATACAGCGGCATACAGAGATGCTATGCAGAAATAAAAAAGGTTTAAAAGGACAGTCAACAGCACCTAGATCACAGCTATTCTCAGATCAATCGTTGCAATGTATCCACCGTCACGATTAATAGTACTTTTGGCAGTTCATCCAACTGCACAAGATACTCTCTGTAACTATAATCAAAATACAGGAGACTAAGCTGTCTGAGTAATATCTCTTCCGTTATGGTTAATAATATCTCGATATAGTTTCAAGTTGCAAAAGATATTAACTGTAATTGTAATTAAAACGGGAGACCAGTGCTGTCTGAATGCTGTCTTAGAGTTATAATAGGCTGCAAGCTATGGTAGTGGTACGTTCGATTCCTGAGATGATCCCTACTCTGGGCGGTAAATTTTAAATCGCCCCAAATACAGTGTGGAGAAAAGACAGAGAAAAAAAGTATATATATCTCTGTGCCTTCAAGGGCACCTACCAGGTAGGAGAGCTAACTGCAGAAATTGAAGAGGTACAGGAGGAGAAAGGTATTAAATAAATCACAGAATGGTCAGATAGTAAATACTAACTGTGCCTTCAAGGGCACCTCCCTTAGAAACTGCTAGCTGGCTTGCGTCTAAATAACTTGGATATCAACACAATGAAGTATTATCAGATGTCCATTTAAATAATGTGCATGCGTTAAACACATAGATAGCATTATAACCACGATCCATGTAAGTGGCTATAACCTTAGTGTCTCTCCCAATATACCCACGACCTATATGGTTATCGTTTAGTGATCAAAGTATTCCTAGGTATTAACTGCTGGTGCAGAGAGTATAATGCTAGGAGAGACAAGAAAAACCCCGACGCGCGTTTCGCCGGTAAGGCGGCTTTTCAAGGGGAACGAGATCGTGTAACAGTGGGCTATTAAATAGGGTGCCCAAACCTTTAATTGGAATCACGAGAACGTCGACGTCATCAGTCAGGTCTACAAATTCTGTTTGCTTACATTTCACAGAGAGTGAAACAAACATAACGATATGTATCTAATGAATGGATACATAGTGTAGAAGAGCAAGTGGCATGTACAAAATGAGTGACATACCTAAAATCTGTTACATATACGTAGAGCTCATAATGCTCAATCGGTAGTTTTTGCTCCTCTACATGATAGGATGATTGTAACTCATCTACAGAATTGAATATATGTTATTATAAGGCATAAGACGTAGGGGCCTTGATTCAGACCCTCATTCTATACAGTATTTACAGATTATAATGCTTGTGATGTATATAGCTGTTACCCCGATAAGTAACTAGATCCAATCTATATGTAGTGGTGGATAGCATCCCATTTGGACATGTAATGTGTCAAGTTCGTGTATCATATAAAATCCATATGTGTATATACTTATACTGGGAGGTCATTTCACCATGGGAGATCCATAGAAATAATAATAAAGCCAAAGCTCGTCCAAAAGGTTGTCCTCTTTTCCGAAGGGTCTGGAAGATGTTGGTATTGGCATAATAATCGATACCGTAGTCTCATGCAAAGAACACGAGGTCCATTATCTCATGTTCAATACTGTTTTATAATAAACATATAGGGGAATCTATGGCATATGTACATGATATGAATACATTAGTAGACGTTCTTAGGTGTTGGCAATTTCTGCAGAATCTTGTGAGTAAGCGAAATTTTAATACTCAAAGGATCATTAAAGATAATTGATAATATACTGAAATTTATAATGTAATATGTACAGATAATTAATTATGATCATGGAGTGCCAGTCATAATGACAGAGAAAATTTATGAGTTTAGGCGTGGGGGAATTGGATATAATTAATGTATGAAGGGTGTATAGTTGAACTCCTCGTTGAGTCCCTGAGGGGCGAGGGTTCTAAAGGAATATATCCATTTAGATTCTTTTTGAAGTAATTGCTGATTAAAGTTCCCTTTCCTAGGGTTAGGGATCAGCTTCTCAATAGCCTGGAATTTCAGATTGTCAGTATTACCCTGGTGAAAGTTTATGACATGCCTTGCCACAGGGGTAGGTGTGATAGTGTTCTTTACAGAATTAATATGCTGAAGAATCCTTCGACGAAAAGGTTGGATGGTTTTACCAATGTACTGGATGTTACATGTACATGTGATCAGATATATTAGTCGAGTGGTACTGCAATTGACCAGTGCATTGGTCTTAATGATGATTTTTGATTGCGTAGAAGTAGTTGACTTAGAGGGGGTAATGAACGGGCAGGCTTTACAGTGGCCACACCTGTAAGTACCCTTTGTGTTGGTGAGCCAATTAGGCTCAGTTGGAATAGGAGCCAGAAAGCTGTGAACTAGGAGCTCTTTCAGATTCCTTGATCTACGGGCCGTGATAGATGGATAGCTTGGTAATGACTTTTTCAACACAGGGTTATGTGTAAGGATCGGCCAGTGATTGGACAAAGTCTGTGTCAGCTTCCCCCAGCCACCGTCAAAGGTGGCGATACATCTCGGGGTCAAAGAACTAGTTTTTGAGTTTTTGAGATTGAGATCGAGACAGAGCGTCAGCGGCCATGTTGTGAATACCCAGGATGTGAAGGCAAATTAAGTGGAACTGGACGGTTGCTGCCAACCAGGTCAGCTTGCGATTCAGCCGCATGATGGTAAGAAAGGAAGAGCGCCCCTTGTTAATGATATCGCAAGCTGACGAGTTGTCGGAATAGCATTTTACTGCCTAGCCTGACCAGAGGTGACCCCAAGTGTGTGCGGCCGCCATGATGGGGTAAATTTCAAAAAGGGCTGAAGTTTCTCTAAAACCCGGCAAGGCATCCGTCTCAGCGGACCAGTGACCCCTAAACCAGTGATTACCGATTATAGCTGCGAAACCCGTGTTGGCTGCAGCGTCAGTGTAAATGCAGGGTTAGTAGTCGGAGAGAGGGGAAATAAACATGGAGATACCGTTCCATTCATTCAAAAACTTCCCCCACATGAGTAGGTCAGCTTTGGCGTGCTGGTCCAATGCAATTGGGCAGGCGTCCGGTACCCCGTGAAGCAGACAAAGGAGCCTGGACAAAAAAGATCTACCCTGCGGAATGATGCGCATCGTGAAATGCAGGGACCCCAATAAGGACTGAAGTTCTTTTCTGGTGCATACATCATTCCGCAGGAACATATCTATCTCCCCTTTTTACGTACTGTAATGAGAATTAGTCTGCGGGAATGAGTGCGTTAATGCTGGGTGTAGCGGAGAGCTGATATCCCACAGCTATTCTCCACTGACGATCCCAGGAAGGCTCAGGAACAAGGCAATAGTAAATCCATAGGCAGAGTTTCCAGCAGGCAAAGTAACACAGCGATATCCCCACAGCAATCCCAATAACTGGACGACACACAGTTTCAGGAACAGAACTGCTGGCTGGTACATTGATAGGTTTACTAAGATGGCTCATTTCGTGCCCTTAACTAAACTCCCGACTTCTCCTGAATTGGCGGAGATATTCGCCAATAAAACTTTCTGTCCCACCTGGAAGCTACGGTCCCTGGCGCCCCGATCATACCATGTACGCTGACGCTTCTGGGCCGCCTGGAGGTTCTCTCCTACTGTCTTAGTTAGGGCCTCCAGTCGGTCCCGAAGTGCCAACACATAGGGTATGATGGGGGTATCGTCTGCACTCCGGTCTCCCTCCCAATGTTCTCGGATGAGATCTAGGGGTCCTCTTACCCTCCTCCCAAATAATAACTCAAATGGGGAAAATCCCATTGATTCCTGAGGCACTTCCCTGTAAGCAAAGAGGAGGTGCGGCAGGAATCGCTCCCAGTCCTTATGGGTCTCAGCAAAGGTTCGGAGCATTTGCTTTAAGGTGCCATTGAACCTTTCACAGAGCCCCTTGGTCTGGGGGTGGTATGGGGCACTAATAATGGACTTAACATTGCACAGCCTCCAGAGTTGTTGGGTGCTCTCGGCAGTAAATTGAGTACCCTGATCCGAGATGATCCCCCTAGGTAACCCTACCCGGGAGAAGATCTGCATCAGGGCCTCGGCCACTGTCTCAGCGTGGATATTTGTCAGGGCCACTGCCTCGGGGTATCGGGTAGCGTAGTCTACCACCGTGAGGATGTACCTCTTGCCGGAAGGGCTAGGTTTCTGGAGGGGGCCTATGATATCCACCGCTATTCGGGGGAAGGGTTCCTCAATTATCGGTAGCGGATGCAGTTTTGCTTTCCGCCGGTCTCCCCTCTTCCCCACCCTCTGGCACGTGTCACAGGTATTACAATACTTCCGTACTTCCTGGCTAACTCCCGGCCAAAAGAAATTTTGCGTCAGTCGGTATCTGGTCCGACTAACCCCTAAATGCCCGGATAGCGGAATGTCGTGTGCTATCCGCAGCAATTCGGCTCGGTACCTCTGTGGTACCACTAATTGCCTTAACACAATCGGGTCTGACCCCTCTACTTTCTTGTCGGACTCCCGGTATAACAGCTGCCCCTCCCATACAAATCTTTCCCCTTCTGCCCCAGGGTGATCAGAGGTGACTTTATCTCTATATACTTGCAAGGTAGGGTCAGTTATCACCTCTGCTGCAAATTCGTTAGGGGGGGACCAGGGGACACAGTCTAGGGAAGGGGAAGGTTCTCTTACCTGGACCTCCGGCAGTGTGTTGTAGTCCTGGGTGCGGGCCTGTTGTCGGGTGACCACTGGGTGTGCTTCCTCAGTGATGGTGGGTTGTGGCTCAAAAGCAGATGTGAGCTTTCCCAAATCATTTCCCAGTACCACCTCTGCGGGTAACTGGGGCATCAACCCCACCTCCACCCTCCCTGCCCCCGCTCACCAATGCAAATGGACGTTGGCAGTGTCCAGCCGGTAGACGGCTCCCCCAGCAACTCTGACGGCTATAGTCCGGTTAGTCTTAGCCTTGTCAGTGACCAAGTGGCTTTTGACCAGGGTAATAGTGGCACCAGAGTCTCGGAGCCCCTGTACTGCTTTTCCCTCAAGGTATACCGTCTGTCTGTGGTGCTGGCGGTTATCGGCATGGGCTTGTAGTGGGTTAGCTTCGTGTAGTACCTCCCACTGTTCTATGGTGGTGACAGGAACCGCGGAGCCATAAGCAACTGGTGGCTCCTCCTGGTAGTGATGGGCAGTGGCTCTCGGGGGTGGTGGGGGCCCTGGTCGGATCCATGAGGATCGGTCTCGGAGTTGTGGGCACTCTCTTTTGTAATGCCCCCACTTCTGGCAGTGATGACAGGGCCCAGAGCTAGGTTGGCGGAAACGTGGTTGCACAGCCGGTGGTGGTGGTGGTAGCTGTCGGGGTGGTACAGGGGGGTAGTTTGTTCCCCCAAAGGTTTTCATTGTGACTTTTGGGGCTACCGGTTTCTGTGACCTGCGTGCATCTAGGTACTCATCCGCCTTCCCAGCCGCCTCTGTGAGGGATACAGGGTTGCGGTCTCTTACCCACTCCTGTACATCCGTTGTTACCCCATCATAGAATTGTTCCATGAGCAACATTTGTATCACATCTTCCATGGATCGAGCCTTGCTGGCTTGCACCCAGCCAAGAGCCGCCCGCTGCAACCTACAAGCCCACTCGGCATGTGAGTCTTTATCTGCCTTTTTCAACTCTCGAAACCGCCTTCGGTATGCCTCTGGTGTTATGGCATACCGGGCCAATATAATCTCTTTTACTCGGCTGTAGTTCCGGATCTCCTCATCTGGTACAGTTCTATAAGCTTCTGCTGCCCTCCCAGACAACCGCCCAGCCAAAATAGGTACCCAATCCTCAGTATTGATTTTATGCAAGGCACACAGTCTTTCAAAATCTTGGAGGAAAGCATCTATGTCTTCCTCCGCCTCCACATAGTTTTTAAACGCTTGGTAAGGAATTTTTATCTTACCCTCTGTATTGTTGGTATTTGCTGTGTCCCGTACTGTGGATGGTTGTGGCCTTTGGCGCCACATAAATTCTTGCACCTCGGTCATAGTCCTGGAAATAATGTCAAGCGTTTCTTTTCCTCCATAAAAGGCCAGTCTACATTTCACTTGTCTTTGAAATTCTTCTTGTTCTGACCCATCCGATGTGTTTTGCTGTTCAGGGATTGCCCTGTCCTCGGTTTGGTATTCTGCCATGACTTCTGCAATGAGAGTTGCTTTCTTTTTGTTGCTTGCTGCAATCCCTCTTGCTTCCAGTAAGTCCTTTAGCGTGGATCTTTTAAGCTTAGCATAGTCACTCTCCATCCGTATTCCATTAATCCTTGTTCCCTTGTGAGTCTGGATCCCAGCGCTGCCAACCAATGTAGCGGAGAGCTGATATCCCACAGCTATTCTCCACTGACGATCCCAGGAAGGCTCAGGAACAAGGCAATAGTAAATCCATAGGCAGAGTTTCCAGCAGGCAAAGTAACACAGCGATATCCCCACAGCAATCCCAATAACTGGACGACACACAGTTTCAGGAACAGAACTGCTGGCTGGTACATCCAGCCTGCCTTTTATTACAACTGTACACAGACAAGCCACACCCAGGGGGAGGCATAAAACAACCAATGGTATCTTGGGTACAACCCACACTTCCCCTCCCCTTAGTGTGACAAATAATCCCATTATTGTACAGTTTCAAACATAACTTTTACACCATATTCATAACTTCTATAATATTTGTGCTACAAACATAAAACATGCATTTTCAGAATCAGCAGCCTTTAATGAGTAATCCTCTCAAAAATCGTCCCAATACCTCCAGCAGATCAAAAGTTAGCTGGAGGTCCCTTTAAGACCGACCGCACACACATTTTCCTGCCCAAAATAGTTCCATAGATTTGAGCTGTGCGGTCGGTCAATTCCTGGCATAAAAATGTCTAAGTCCCGTTCGAAGTGCGGCCGGTACTTCAACGTTAGTCGAAGTGTCGAAGTGGAGTCGATGGTACGGGTCGGCGATGTTCGGAGTTAAAATGGCCGCCGCCACGTGGTCCTTTGTTCGATGCCGTGCACTTCGACGACTTCGACAGCTTCGACGGTTACTTCGGCACTTCGACGGTATCCGAAGTGCTCATTTGAAGTAGCACCACTGCCCTGAGATAATCCAAGGGCCAGGCACAGTGTTTGTCTTTATGGCCAGGGTAGGGTAGATGAGGGCAATTCACAATACAGGGAGGGCAGCCACAATAGGGTTCCGCTACACTGGGAGCAAAAGAAGAGTGCGGTACCGATAAATCAATAATCATGCGCTTTTTATTTGAATATTTGTGTACAGCTATGCCAATGGGGTTAGTGCGCCAGGAGCAAAACGGTGAGGAGGTGAAGGGGCCGATCTGTGGAGAGGAAAACATCCGTGGCCTCTGGGTCTAGGCAGGCTGATAGGAGATTGGGGCATTCCAGTGTGCCTCAGGGAATGGCTACTAGACCCGTGAGAAAGCCCTGGGTGAACCCTGTTAATAAATATTCCACAAGATGTCTACTTGGATGAGTTTCCAAGTAAAAAGCCAGGTTATCGATATTAACGTAGGTTAGTCACTTGCTAGGGGACAACCTGGCCGGGCACATGGTCTTAGTGTGTGCCCTGAAGCAGATAGAGCAGATGTGCAACAATCTACAGGCGCTGAAGCTGCAGGAACCAGCATTGAAATTGTTGCACACCTGAGCCTTCCCTAGAAAGGAGATAGGCTTACCCAATTTATCACGCTGACCACCTTCATGTTTATTGTGAGGGGTGGAAGTGGATTGAGGGGTGGGAGTGGGGGTGGATGGATCAGCCACAGAAGGGCACAAATCAGCCAAGTGAGTAGAAGAATTACATATGGCACAAGATGGGGGCCTCAGACCAGCTAAGTGGCGACAGAATAATTCTGTATCCATCTGACACCAGTTAATTCTAATGTTAAACTGTTATAGATGTGTGGCCGATTTCGCTGATATCGATTTATGATAATCATAAAAAGATGAGCCCCCGTACTTGACGCCCAAATCCACCACTTTATGGAGATAGAGGTCCAGTTCCTCTCTCCTGTGGGGATATACCGAGCAGATGACATCACGGTATATCCCGAAAGCCAAAACAAAATTGGGAATAGATAATTTTTTATTGAGCCTAGGGTCTCTGGTTTTAAGAACCACCGAAATATCCCCAAAGTTATAAGCTGTCAGGGTGACGGTCCGGTGCCCGGGACCCAGACACTGTCCGGGCAGCGGTGCAAGGACCGGGACCCAGTATGCCTGATGTTCAGAGTAGGAGTCACAGTGTGGAGGTGGATTGGCAGGGTCTGGTGCAGGGTAACCGCACGCCCCCTGGTGTTGAGCACCAGCGTTTGTGCGGCCACATACCAAGACCCTGAATAAGCTTCAGCAGATACCAGGAACTAGGAGCTTGGAAATTAAGCAGACCTCCCAGGAGCTGAATAGGGAGGCTCTGCAGCAAGATTGTATCCAGTACTAGAAACAAGGCAAGACTAGAACAGGCACCAAACATGAAAACAAGACAGAACTAATAGAACCCAGAACCAGAGAAGGATAGGAAGCTAAACCCAGAACATATACACAAGACATGAGGAAAACATGAACATAACATGGGCATGACTGGACAGGACTGTACGTGGACTGGGTATACAAACTAAAACAAGACAAGATAACATAGGCAAAACAAGGAGAAATAACTAAGTACTACATATGAAAATCATGGGGATTTAGTCACATTATATGATCATACATTGCATAAGCCTGCAAACAACACCAATGTACCCCATATCTGGCAGGTCCTACTCTGCCTAATGTATGTTAAAACAACCAAAGAAGACATATATAGCACTTACCTGCAAGAAAGGGCAGAAGCCTTCAGCAGCTGCGTGCAGGACACTGAAACAAAAAGGAATGATGGAAAACAAACAAGTGTGGCAAATAAAACAAACATTTAAATGAATCCAAGAGACTGGGAAATCCAGGGAAGGAATATAAGAATGAACCCAGCATAAAGAAAACCAGACATAGACTGGAAAACCAAAAAAACAAGAAAAACTAAACAAGAATTGTAACAAGAGTACTGGATACTAGAAGCTAAGGCCAGACATCTCCACAGAACAGAGCAGGATATGACATAAGCCCTGTTCTCCAGTACGTCTATATAAGCAATGACACCAGACACAAGTCCTTCCCGTCTAGGATTTCTTTCCTAATGGAGTCTGGGACGGAGTGAGCCGGTGACACAAAAGGAGACGTATCTGAGGCAGGAGCTGAAGGAGGAAGTATGGGGCGGGAGTTGGTCCCGTAGGTACTGCCGGGGTGAGAGCTGAGAGGTCAGGAAGGTTACCTGGGGAGGCTGTGGCATTCTTGACCTTGCTTAACCTGCTGTTCAAGGACTGCAGGTTGGCCAGGATTGCCGCAAGGGTGTCTTGGATGGCTATGCCAGCGCCAGATGGTTGATCTTGAGAGCTAGTGTCTGGCCTAGGCTCAGGGGCCTGGTATGTCAAAAGTCTGTAGAGTTCCACCTTGCGAGCTGTAGCAGGAAAGGGGATGCCCCTAAGACTAAGTTCGTCCATAATTTTTGGAATAGTCCACGCTCTCAAGGACGTAGGAGTAGAGGAGGTGAGAGAGTCGCCTGGTGACTCAGGTCTGATAGGAGTAAACGGAATCTCATTAGGCAACTCATCAATGGGAGCCGGATCTTGAGACATTCTAGAACTGAATTAATGAATTGGATTTGGTGGGGGCATATGAGAATGGGGGGGAGGGGGTGGTTCCTAAGGTGAACTGGACTGTAAGGCTATTGCCGAAGCGAAAAACTTAACTGTGACTAGTGACAGATGAGGCCCTACTAGTGACAGATTAGGCCCTACTAGTGCCAAGTGGCGGTGAGAGGCTCTATCTATGATTTGGCCAAGGTAAGTATGTTGCCACAGATGTGGTGGCGGGATGTTGGCCTCTCGATGACATTTAAGAGGTTCAAAACGTGCGTCCATGGAAAGTGAGGCCCTGACTATTGCCCTGCAGAAAGGCGAATGAGGCGTTTACCTATGCTTTGGACGTGGGGCCGTACCTCCATGTTGAGGTGGGAAATGGCTTTGTGGGACATGAAAACCTCGTTAGGCTAGGTCCGGAGCCCAGACCCTGTAAGCCAGTTCACGCACCTTCTATGGGATACTTAGATACTTAGAAATATACAATAATTGGTGGATACTAACCTTGTTAATAGAGAGGCGTGGTAGTTGGCGATATCATAGAAGAACCTAGGGGTTTGAGACAGATGTTGATCTGTGTGAGCGTGACGTATGAGCGCTGTGTGAGCTCCTGAGAGAGTGACAAGTTTAGAGTGAAGGCTGTCTGAGGCCTTGAAAAATTACATGAATTGAAGTAAATTAAAACAGTACCTGGTTTGTAAGACAAGAACCAGGACTTTCATTTTAGCTGTAATAAACGACAAATGTGCGATCTGTGGAGACCAAAGAAATTTAACAGAGCTAAGATTATTATATGTACATAAAGAAATTATATAATATTGTGTAATTAGTATCTCTTGGTTAATAGCTGAGACAGATGATGTGTGTGAACGTGACATATGAGCGTGACGTGAGCTCTTGACAGAGTGACAAGTTAGAGTGAAGGCTGCCTGAGGCCTTGAAAATATAGAAACTGAAGAAAAATAAATACAATACCTGGTTTGTAAGACAAGAACCAGGACTTGGCAATTTGGCTGTAATATACGACAAAAGGACAATTTGGTTTGTAAGACAAGAACCAGGGTTTGGTAATTAAGCTGTAATATACAACAAGATATATATAATTTGTTAACATCTGCACAAAAAAGCCATGGTATAATATTTGTCAAAATAACTCTTGTTTAACAGATAATTTCTTTTGGATTGGGCAAGCTACATAAACCTTTTTAAACATAAAGAAAGGAATCAACCAATAACTTAAACCACAAGGTGGTGATAACAGCCCACTGACTGGCATATGAAAACTGACACAAGCCGCAACGCAAAGCATGTGTAAAAGCTTGCCCAGATAGAAGCATTATGCCGTAATATTAGAAATGTGTAGAACTGAAAATACAGCCTTTACATATACTGTGTAAAAGCATAGCACAGACTCTGCACAGACTCTGAGAGTCAACAGACACTGTCCTAATGCAATTTATACTTAACAAGCAATGACACCAGACACAAGTCTAGGCAACAAGTCTAGGCAACAAGTGTAATGTTTACCAAAGCCGGGGGTGGGGTGGGAGGGTGGTACTGACGAATGGTTGTACCAACCAATCCCCCGAGGTGCCTGAGCGTGGAAACCGTGGGTGGTCTTGTGTTACCGTGATCCCATGTGTGTTCCGGCCCCCTGTTAAGACCCCCGAGCGGCGAGGAGGAGACCGGACTGAGGGGTAAGTGTGACTCACGGTTGGCTGTTTAGGAAGCCAGATCGCCGCACCGGACGGAGGATTCTGCCGGAGACTGCAGCTGAATAGGACGCCCGAACCGGAAGTCAGCAAACCGGAAGTCAGTGAATCGGAAGTTGAGCGGAACACTTGAACTCGAACAACAGAGGTGAGTAGGGGCAAGCAACCCACCCCCAACAAGCAAGTACTGGACCTGGTGACGCCTGTAGCCCATCTCTGTCCTGTATGTCCCCAGTGATCAAGTGGGCATCTGGTCCTCCTGGTCTCCATTGCACACCCAGGCATGGAGCTGTAGGTACTTGGTGGGCAGAGGCCAACTACTCTCTGCCCCAGTGCCAGCACTTCTGCTAGGGGAACGGGTACATAGTCCTGCCATGTAACAAGGGGAAAGTTCGGGCAAGGACCTGCAGTGCTCTGCCCTGATGAGTGGGGTTTTCAGTCTCTTTCACTGACCCCAGTACCTGGTTGGGAGTTGACTGTGGAGGGGAGAAATCGCTTACCCCCTCCTCCTGGTATTTAAGCGTGGTGAGTTGGGGTTCTGGACCGATCGTCTGGTGCATAGACCGCGGTCCCATCTGCACCCTCAGGGACAGGAGCTGGGGGGAGGGACCGGTTGACTCCTCTCCCTGTAAGGTAACGGGCTTGTGGCGAAACCAGCTTCGCCACTGTGAACTGGAGAGGCCTGGCTGCTAGCCTCCTGCCCTGCGACTACGGCCCATGGACATATTGCTCTATAAACACTATATTTGGGCATGTAATAATTTATATTACTGCTACTGGCCCTTTAAAATCAGCGATGGACATATTGGGACTTTTGGGACTAATGTCCCTTTAAGACTTTGTAACATATCACAGTAATACTGTCTTATGTAATACTGTCTTAGGTATTTATGTGTTCAGTTAAACTGGGGATATGTAGAAATGTGTGTTTTATGTGTTAAATGTATCAGTATGTAATTTTATGTCTTTTACTGTCTTTTTGCAACCATGTGGTTAATGGAGTCTGACTCTAGTCCGAGATAATTGGATTATCCAATTATCTCCAGGGCAGAAGGGAGGAAGCCGGGATGCATTGTGGGGGATGTTTTACTTCTGTTTGGGCCAGATTGTGCCATGCTGCAAGCCAGGGCCCAAAAGATACTTTTAGTAACTTTTAAACCCCTGGTCGGATTCATGCCATTTTTTAATATGTTGTTCCCCTGAATGGATTGATTGTGGATATGTATTTTTATGTGAATGTGATGTATGGTTTTAAAGTTATGAAAGTTGTGTAAAAGTATATTTTGAACTGTACACATAATGGGATTAAGTGTCACACTAAGGGGAGGGGATGTGTGGGAGGTAACATCTATGTTATTGGTTATTTTATGCCTCCCCCTGGGTGTGGCCTGTATGTGTACTCATGTAATAAAAACCAGGCTGGGTGCCCAGCACCTGAGACCACTGCTTGACCTTCAACACGGAGCCTTGTCTCGTTCTTGGGGGGATTCACTGTATGCTGTTGGAGATTTGACTGCTAGGATTGTATGCTTTTCTTGTTCAGCTGTTCCAGTTCGGAGTGTTATTTCGTATCCAGATCGGGAGTTTGGTGTGCTGCAATAGCTGTGCCTGTCTCTAAGAAAGGGGATTATCGCCTAAACTGGGTTTTATCCTCTTGTAAGTGAAACGGTCCGTTACAATTGGTGGCAAGCGGCGGGATCGTTCCTACAACCAGAGGGACAGCTACAGACAACACCATTTCTGGATTACAAATTGAGGGCAACGCTAGTATCCGTACAGCGACCCTATCTACAAAGGAAATCAGGAAAATGGAAGGAGACAGAGTCGCAGCTGCTGCAGCACCTCCGAGGGAGGAGGAGGAATCCGAGTTTGCCAGGGAATATAGGAGCAGGATGGCTCTATTCTCACCAGCCCGAGCGGAGCGGATGGCAGACCGGGTCTACAACGATGTACAGGCGTACCTATTGCTGCGAACGACGCAGAGGAACCAACAAGCTGCGGGATTGTTCCCACAGCCAGAAGGACAGCTACAGAACACCAATTCCTTGGAGTTACAAATTGAGGGCAACGTTAGCATTCGTGCAGCGCCCCTGGCAGCAGAGGTATCCAGCGACTTGGAGCAGACAAGTATGGAAGGCTCTGACGCTGAAGATGATTTTATGGCCAAGGTGAGGCAGCAAGTGGCCCAGTATGGGGGTTATATATCCATGGACACATTCCAGGGGATCTGGAACCAGGTCATGGCTGAGCAAAACTCAAAGATGGACGAAGAGTATGATGAGCAGGAAGAGTGGTACAGCAGCAGAGTAGAGGCTGCATCCGAGGAGGTTAGCCGCCCCCCCCCGAGGCGGCAGGAAGAACCCGAAGTAGGGGTCCTCATAGATTGGTCCTGTGAGGAACCACAACAGGCAGGTGGAGATGGGACCGAGGTCTCTCTACCGGCCCTACAGGGATGCTGGGCAGTCGGCCCAGATCCCCAGCGGCAGTGTGTAACCCAGGGAGCTGATGGTGTCGTCCATCCTCCCCAGCGGCAGAGTAAGTCCCAGGGAGCTAAAGGTGTCGTCCTTCCTCCCCAGCGGCAGTGTGTGTCCCAGGGGGATGAAGGTGTTGTCCTTCCTCCCCAGCGGCAGGCTGAGTTACAGGGGGCAGAGGTTGTTGTTCCTGCCCCCCAGCAGAAAAGTGATATGCCAGGAAGGCAGTGTGAAGTAAAGGGAGAGGAGAGCAGCGTCCTCCCTCCCCAGCGGCAGTGTGTGTCTCCGGGAGCTGATGGTGTCGTCCATCCTCCCCAGAGGCAGGCTGAGTTACAGGGGGCAGAGGTTGTTGTTCCTGCCCCCCAGCAGCAAAGTGATATGCCAAGAAGGCAGTGTGAAGGGAAGGGAGAGGAGAGCAGCGTCCTCCCTCCCCAGCGGCAGTGTGTGCCCCAGGGAGCAGAAGGTGCAGTCCTTCCCCCCCAGCGGCAGTGTGTGTCTCCGGGAGCTGATGGTGTCGTCCATCCTCCCCAGCGGCAGGCTGAGTTACAGGGGGCAGAGGTTGTTGTTCCTGCCCCCCAGCAACAAAGTGATGTGCCAGGAAGGCAGGGTGAGGTGAAGGGAGAGGAGAGCAGCGTCCTCCCTCCCCAGCGGCAGTGTGTACCTCAGGGAGCAGAAGGTGCAATCCTTCCTCCCCAGCGGCAGTGTGTACCCCAGGGAGCAGAAGGTGCCATCCTTTCTCCCCAGCGGCAGTTTGCCATCCAGAGAGAGGAACTTGTTACACCCTCTCTCCCACGGCAACCTAACCCACCAAGGGGAGATGTTAAGCCCCACAACTGTGCAGATGGGACCGTAGTCTCTGCACTTACAGCACAAGGGATAGGGACGGTCGGTCCTGTTCCCCAGCCTCAGTGTGATGGATCCAAAGGGGAGACAGTCGGTCTCCCCCTCCGGCAGTCGAGCTGTGCACCTAAAGGGGAGACAGCCAGTCTCCAACAACCAGGCACCCACCAGACTACTCCCGTGGTAGTGCTGGCAACAGGACAGAGTACCGCTGGTCTCTGCCCCCTCAGCAACCCACCAAGGCAGCCTACCCGTCTCCCACCCAGCAGTGGTGAAACACCAGAACTTGGACAAAATCCTTCCTCACCCAGATGTAGTAACCGGTTAGTGTGGGTGAGCTGCTCTGTTATTTCTGTTTCGTGGGTGGGTTGCTGGACTAACCAGGGCACTGACCGGCAGAAAGTCAGGTACCCTGTTAGTCTAATTGGCAAAGGGGAGAAATGTGGCGAAACCAGCTTCGCCACTGTGAACTGGAGAGGCCTGGCTGCTAGCCTCCTGCCCTGCGACTACGGCCCATGGACATATTGCTCTATAAACACTATATTTGGGCATGTAATAATTTATATTACTGCTACTGGCCCTTTAAAATCAGCGATGGACATATTGGGACTTTTGGGACTAATGTCCCTTTAAGACTTTGTAACATATCACAGTAATACTGTCTTAAATATTATGTAGGTATTTATGTGTTCAGTTAAACTGGGGATATGTAGAAATGTGTGTTTTATGTGTTAAATGTATCAGTATGTAATTTTATGTCTTTTACTGTCTTTTTGCAACCATGTGGTTAATGGAGTCTGACTCTAGTCCGAGATAATTGGATTACTTCTCCAATTATCTCCAGGGCAGAAGGGAGGAAGCCGGGATGCATTGTGGGGGATGTTTTACTTCTGTTTGGGCCAGATTGTGCCATGCTGCAAGCCAGGGCCCAAAAGATACTTTTAGTAACTTTTAAACCCCTGGTCGGATTCATGCCATTTTTTAATATGTTGTTCCCCTGAATGGATTGATTGTGGATATGTATTTTTATGTGAATGTGATGTATGGTTTTAAAGTTATGAAAGTTGTGTAAAAGTATATTTTGAACTGTACACATAATGGGATTAAGTGTCACACTAAGGGGAGGGGATGTGTGGGAGGTAACATCTATGTTATTGGTTATTTTATGCCTCCCCCTGGGTGTGGCCTGTATGTGTACTCATGTAATAAAAACCAGGCTGGGTGCCCAGCACCTGAGACCACTGCTTGACCTTCAACACGGAGCCTTGTCTCGTTCTTGGGGGGATTCACTGTATGCTGTTGGAGATTTGACTGCTAGGAGTGTAAGCTGATGTCTGCTTTTCCTATTCATCTGCTAGCAGCTATTTGTGAGGTTCCAGCTGGAGTGCTACCTTATTCACCTATATCCAGTTCGTGAGTTCTGATGTTCTGCAGTAGCTGTGCCTTTCTGAGGAAAGGGGATTATAGCCTAAACTGGGTTTTATCCTCTTGTATGCTGAAACGGTCCGTTACAGGGCTGCTGGGGAGAGAGAGTGATATGCTCCTCTCCCTGTAACACACACTGCTGCTGAAGAGTGAGACCGACCATCTCCACTCCCTTTTTTTTTTTTTTATACAGATATTCTTTTTTCGTTTTTTCTTAAAAATTTACAAAAATGGACAACATAAAATCAAACATTAAAAAGACAGTGCTTAGATAAATTTGACAATGCTGTTAATTGCAACCAGATGTGGCAAACATTACTATTGCATCAAAAGTTAAGTTATTAGCATTATATACAAGATCGACTAATATGTTAAGTTACGATCAAATAATCCAGATATAAACATGGTTCTAATACATATAGAATTAGATTATATCATAAGTCAAACAGTAATCATATAATTTCTAACATCTCAATCCATTTAATAAAATGTTGATGTTTATCTATACAATGGGATGAGGAACCCATCAGATCTTTTTCCATATGCAGCTGGAATAATGAAAAAACATGGAAGAATGAGACAGCGCTTACTTAACTTATAGGCAGCAACCTTAAAAAGAAATCCCTCAAACCCTTTAAACTAAGACAAGTAAAAACAATAAAAAAGGCTGCGCCATAATCAGTAATAAAAAGTCCAGTTAAAAGGCAAAAGTCCAAATATTTTACCCTTACAAATGGTCTTTAGTGATGAGGTCTTCTACTATTGTAGTGGATCCACTTTATATGAAAGATAAAAAGAGAGAAGGACAACCAATGGTGCAGTATGTAAAATTCAAATGTAGACGTAAAGGAGTAATAATATAAAACTCACATTTGCCAGAGCTAATAACCAGCTCTGAGGTGAAGCGCATACAGGTGAAGCCCATAAGCGGGGATTAAACCGCTGTATGCGCTTCACCCCAGAGCTGGTTATTAGCTCTGGCAAATGTGAGTTTTATATTATTACTCCTTTACGTCTACATTTGAATTTTACATACCGCAGCTGGAATAATAATTGATCATTAAATTTCCTCCTTTGAAATAGTGAACTGGACTTCCATTGTCTTGCAATTATAATTTTAACTGCTAAAAAGCAGTGCATTATTAGGCATTTAGATACAGGGGAGGAAACATTCCAATTTAAATACAAAAGAGCAATATCTGGGCCCTTTCCAATTAAAATATTAAACAAAGAATTCAACACATCAAAACACCAATTCCAGAGTGGTACGATTGCCTCCGGTCTAGCAGGAGGTTGGATAACTTGGATGTCCTGGTTCCTGAAGTCAGAGAGGCGAACAATGCTCCAGTCGGTAGAAACCTGCAAGTGTAGAATCTCCCACTAGCAATAGTAAAGCTAGGATTCCCGGATCCCTACAACACGAGTCGAGGCTGCGAGTTGAGGGTAAAACAAACTGACTTTACTGGCACGTAAGCATGGCAATTTATGCAAGTCCCCAGGTCCAAGGACAGCCCCCTGTGGACCTGGTGGGATACAGGTACAATGCAACAAGTCAACCAATCATAAGACATTGTATCATTTGAACTTGCTACCGCCCATCTTGGAGATAATGGGATAATGAACGGTTACAGTAATACAATTATCTCCAAGCGCCCAAAACCTACGTTTATTTTACACACAGAAAACAGATTAAAAATACATAACTCTAACAGTTTAATAGATACTTCGGTACTTTTACCACTCATTTTATAGCTCCAGTCTGTGTGCACTAGTTCATCGAATAGTGACTCAAACTCATGAAGCCGCTGCTGTATTTCATCGAGAGAAAGTCAGTTCGTGTATTTGGGTCGCAAGCTGAAAATGGCGGCCATGTTTTTAGGTGCAACAATAGGCAGCGGGACCTCGGCGTCAACTCGTGGAACTAATAACGGCCAGAGTTGTGCCCGAATGCCCGCTCTCTGGCTGGATGTGGTCGCTGTTCGGTATACAAAGTTAGCCCTCTGTGAAGGGGCACTTAGCCTGCGGTTAACCGCAACGTTCTTCATTCTAATTGAGACCACAAGCCAGATTGAAGGTGGTCCCCGTTCGTGCCTCTTTCGGTAGTTTAACCATCGGTAGATAAGGCACGAACGGATATATACTGGGGCTGTCAATTAGCCTGCGGTTAACCGCAAACCGAAACTCCCTGGGTGATCAATTGGTGGCACACGCTCTCAGCCGGGTGGTCGACCGTTCGGTATTTTGAGAGGTGACCGGGGTTAAGTGGTGGCACACGCCAGGAGCCGGGTTGTCGGTTGTTCGTTTGACGAACCGGGGTATATATAATCCATTCGGGAGAGGGTGCAGCATTCAAGTAGCGAAGTCATAATATACAAAATAGCCAATATAATCCGTGCTTGTAACAGTGCTCCCTTTTTGTGGAACACTCTGGCAGACACCGTCTGACCCCTTTTCGGGGCAGACTAAGGCTGTCCAGACCTCTGGTTATGCTGGGCTGAAGTCTGTTTTTCTGGACAACCCGTCGGCGTTGCCATTCTGTTTCCCAGGTCTGTAGGTAATGGTGAAGTTAAAAGGTTGTAACGATAAACTCCACCGTAACAGTCTGCCATTATCCCCAGAGACACGGTTTAGCCACACCAACGGGTTATGGTCTGTAATCAGAGTGAACTCTTGTCCATACAAATAGGGAGTCAATTTCTTTAGTGCCCACTCCTTTTCCACTGCGGCATAGCTGACTTCTCGTGGCAGGAGTTTTAGGCTGAAGTAGGCAATCGGGTGTTCGTTCCTATCGTCTCCTACTTGGCTGAGGACAGCTCCCAGCCCAAACATGTAAGCATCTGTATGAACAATAAAACGCCGGTTAGGGGCTGGGGCAGCCAAGACAGGAGCATTACTTAGAGCAGTTTTTAGTGTGTTAAATGCGGTTTCACAGTGGGGAGACCACAGGATCTGTCACGGAAGATTTTTCTTTGTTAAGTCAGTCAGGGGTTTGGCAATAGTACTGTAATCTGGTACATAGTTACATAGTTACATAGTTACATAGTTAGATAGCTGAAAAGAGACTTGCGTCCATCAAGTTCAGCCTTCCTCACACCTGTTTTTTGCTGTTGATCCAAAAGAGAAAAAAAAAAAAACAAAACCCCAGTTTGAAGCACAATTTTGCAACAAGCTAGGACAAAAAATTCCTTATTGACCCCAGAATGGCAGTCAGATTTATCCTTGAATCAAGCAGTTATTACCCTACATTGAAAGATTATATCCTTGAATATTCTGTCTTTGCAAGTATGCATCTAGTAGCTGTTTGAACATCTGTATGGACTCTGATAAAACCACTTCTTCAGGCAGAGAATTCCACATCCTGATTGTTCTTACAGTAAAAAAACCTTTCCTTTGCCTTAGACGAAATCTTCTTTCTTCCAGTCTAAACGCATGGCCTCGTGTCCTATGTAAAGTCCGGTTTGTGAATAGATTTCCACACAATGGTTTGTATTGGCCCCGAATATATTTGTATAATGTTATCATATCCCCTCTCAGGCGACGTTTTTCTAAACTAAATAGGTTTAACCTTCTGTAGTACCCTGCTGTGCCCAGAAAGGCTAATACCTGGGTCTTAGTGGTGGGAGTGGGCCAGTTCGCGACCTCCTCTATCTTAGCTGGCTCTGGTCGCTGCTTCCCGCATCCCACTCAGTGACCCAGGTATTGCACCTCCATTTCTCTGGTTTCAGGGTCAGGCCCGTGGCCCGAATCTGATCCAGAACCATTCCTACATGTGCTAAGTGTTCCTCCCAGAACTCACTATGGATCGCTATGTCGTCCAGGTATGCGCAGGCAAAATCCTGGAAGCCATCAAGGAGTCTATCTACCAAGCACTGGAATGTGGCGGGGGCATTCTTCATCCCGAACGACAAACTTAAAGTGGTATAAGCCAAATGGGGTGACGAATGCTGACTTGGGGATAGCTTCCCTGGCCAGGGGGATTTACCAATAACCTTTACAGAGGTCAATTGTAGTTAGATAGTTCCCCCTGGCTATGCGATCCAGCAACTCATCTACCCTGGGCATGGGGTATGCATCGGTCACAGTTTTATCATTAAGTTTCCGAAAAATCAATGGACCAGGATTAATCGTGAAACCTGGCGCATGAATGATAATTTGTTAAAATCTAAGATCCATATTGATATATTAGAAAAACAAATTGAATCTTTTTTTCTTGAAAATGATCCAAATGACACTTCATATACAAACAATTGGTGTGCATTTAAATCTACCATTAGAGGCAATATAATAAGTATACAAACAAGGTATAAGGCACAAAATAATAATTTTTTTCTGGAACTTCAAGAGGAATTAAAAAAGGCTTCGAATGAGAATAAGCAGTCTCCTTCTAAATTAAATGCAGATGCCCTGAAAAAAATCCAAAATAAAATTAATAACTTCCTTATAGAAAAAAACTCGAAGGTTATGAAGAAACTGAAAGCGAATTACTATTATAAAGGAAACCGAGCAAACAGGATTATGACTAAAAAATTAAGAGATAAAATCAGCTCCAATAAAATAGTAAAGATAGTGGATGAGGAAGGAGTGTATCTAGATCCAAAAAAAATAGGTGAGAGATTTAATAAATATTATGAGGCCCTGTATAATTTAATTCCTTCGAAAATGAATGATGACGATTTTTTGAGTAACAGTAATATACCTAAACTTAAGGAGGAGCAAAGAAATAAGTTAAATGTTCCTATTGCAGTCCAGGAAGTGGAGGCATCAATAAACAATTTAAAACCAGATAAGACGCCAGGCCCAGACGGTTTTGTAAATATATTTTATAAATCCTTTAAAAACCATATAGTTTGTCATTTAACCAATATGTTTAATGAAATAGTCTCAGTAGGTAAATTTCCTCCTGAGATGTTAAGAGCAAATATCCTTCCAATCTTAAAAGAAAATAAGGATCCCTTAAAGGTGGAAAATTACAGACCTATTTCTTTAATCAACACGGACGTTAAGATTTTTTCATCAGTTTTGGCCAATAGACTAAAGGGACTCATGGATAAGATTATAAAAAATGATCAAATTGGCTTTATACAGGGGAGAGATCCAGTTGACAATTCTAGAAGATTACTCGATTTGATAGATGCAGCTCAAAGGAATAAAACTTCTCTGTTTATTTTGGCAGTAGACGCGGAGAAAGCTTTCGATAGGGTCGGTTGGGTCTTCTTAAGGAAAACGATGGAAAAGTTCGGCATACAGGGGTGGATGCTTAAAGCAATTCTGGCACTATATGAAGGTCCAGAAGCAAGAACAGTGGCTCCAAATATATGCGCTGACTGGTTCACACTAAAAAATGGAACGAGACAGGGTTGTCCCCTATCGCCCATTCTATATATTATGACAATGGAGATACTAGCTATTAATATAAGAAATAATCTTCAAATAAAAGGCTTTAGCTATAGAGAGAAAGAATTCAAATTAAATCTATATGCAGATGATCTGATTTTGACCTTAACCGACCCTGTCGAATCGCTTGGTGCCTTGATGGAAGAGGTAGATAAATATGGTTTGATTTCAAATTATAAAATAAATATAAATAAATCCACTTATATAGCTATAAATATCTCTAGAGAATGTTGTCAATATATAAGAGACAAATATAAATTTAACTATAATAAAAACACAATATCTTATCTGGGAATAATGATTACTGATGACTTAAAAGATACAATGCAAATACATTTTTTAAAAACATATAGATCAACCCACGAGTCATTAAAAATATGGAGACAAACTGAACTGTCCTGGTGGGGTAGAATTAATTTGGTCAATTCATATTTACTTCCCAAATGGTCCTACTTATTCCACATGATCCCCTTGAGAATGCCACAACCATGGCTAAATATGATACAACGAGATATAAATAATTTCATCTGGAAAGGAAAAAGGCCGAGGATGAATAAACAACTTTTGAGGCAGAAAATTAGGAAAGGAGGGATAAATTTTCCGAATATTAATACAATCTATGTAGCTAATATGATGTTTCATATTTATAAAACGCAACTCTTAAGCTCTGAGGAACTGGGTTGGTACCAATTAGAAAAGGAGATGACAGAAACAGATAATTTGTACCAATTAATTTGGTTAACCAAACAAGATGAAAGAATTAAGAAGGTGTGTTCCTCAAATAGTTGTTTGCAATCAATTCTGATGGAATGGGAAAAGTTGAGGACGAAATGCGGAATAAGTAATAAAATATTGGGAAATTTTAACTTCAACATTATTCATCTAAGGATGAAGGATATAAATATAAGTGCATGGACAACGAAGGGTATTAACTTTATAAATCAAATAATATTGGGAGATAAAATCAAACCATTCGAAACCCTGGTACATGAATATTCGCTACCCAGGCAGGAGTGGTATAATTACCTAAGAATCAGAGGTTTTATCCAACAATTTTTGTTATATCGACCCATAGAGGGAATAGAAAATTTGACAGCTCTATTAAAAAATGATAATGTACCGCAAATAGTGTCGAAGGCAAGAAGCGCTCTCCTACAAATTGAGGCACCTAGTAGGAATGTTAATATGCAGAAATGGAGTAGCGAAATGAATGTACAGATTTTCAAGGTTGAATGGGATCAAGTAATATTTCAAACAGGCAAAATAATCCACTGTCTGAATCTTCTTGAGGTATTATTTAAATTAATGAATCGATGGTATTTAGTTCCCACCAGAATGTCCAAAATGAATACCTCTAACTCTTCCTTGTGTTGGAGATGTAACGAAAAAGAGGGGTCTTTTGGTCATATATGGTGGGAATGTAGTAAAGTTAAAAATTTGTGGTGCATGACTTTTGAATCTTTGGAGTATATTACAGAGACAAATATTCCTAGAGGTCAGCATAACGGCCTATTCCATTTAAACCTACAATTACTTCACTTTAAAGAAAGATTTATATATGTCCACTTTGTTGCTGCAACAAAAATAATAATCGCAAGAAATTGGAAGAGTAGTGCGATTTTTACACAGGACCAATTATATTCACAAGTCCAATACCAATTAAATATGGAGGCCTTGGGGTACCAGTCTACAAAAATCAGAGAAGTCAGTAAATTCTGGAAGGAAAAAATAGAGAGATTGATAAGACAAATTCCTGGACAAAACAATTAGGATAACATCATTTTTCTTTTCTTTTTTTTGAACATAGACTAAGATACAGCGACCCACGTATGCTCCCCAAGAAGGGTTTTGCAATGCATATTAGTGTTATGTGTATGTTAAGTCCATCACAGTAATGAAGGCACATGAAATAAGATAGTTAAGAAGTGCCTCCACTGGGAGAGAGAGGAATAAAGAGTGAAGTAAAGAGGGAGGAGAAGAGAGCATTGAAAGTGAGAGAAAGGAAAGAGAGACGAAAAAAAAAGAATACGAGAAATTCACATGTATAGAAATAACTCCACTTTAACTCTAAGAATCGATTCACGATGTAATGACACTTCTGAGTACAAGATAGGCGGATTAATTTTGAATTAGGGATAAGGCAGTAAGATCCTCTCAAAGGAGAGAGAAACTGTTAATTATGCACTTTATATATATATTCCTGTTGATGGTAATATTGTGTAGTGTGTACTGTCTTTTTGTATGTTTCTGTATGTCTGACAACTAAAATCAAATAAATTATTTAATAAAAAAAAAAAAAAAGTTTCCGATAGTCCACACAGAATCTGGTAGTACCATCTTTCTTGGGGACCAGTACTACCCGGGATGCCCAAGGACTCTCGGAGGACTCAATGACCCCTAGCTTGAGCATCTCAGTTATCTCTTTTTTCATCCCTGCCCGGACCGCCTCGGGGATCCTGTAGGGGGCCTGTCTTAAGGGTTGTTGCCCTGGGGTGTCTACTTGGTGAGTAGCTAAGTTAGTGTACCCTGGTTCCTGTGAGAACATTGCCTGTTTCTCTTGGAGCAGTTTGTGTAGCTGCTCCCTCTCCACTGGGTTAAGTCGGTCCCCTATCTGTACTTGGCTCACTATATCAGACGGGCCATTCGGGATTAACAAGTCGGGTATGGGCAGGCTATCGGGGTCTTCGGCTGCGGCGCTACATACGGCCAATACATCTTCTGGTCATTGCAGATATTCTTTTAACATATTTACGTTGAATATCTTTCCTAGGTTCTCATCGTGACAGCTGGCAATCACATAGGTAGTGTCCCCTCTTTTCTCTACTATCTGGTAAGGTCCCTGCCAGGCTTCCTGCAACTTGTCTGCTTTAACCGGTTTGAGTACCATCACTTTCTGCCCTATACAAAAACTCCTTTTTCTCGCTCCCCTGTCATACCAGAATTTCTGTGGCTTCTGGGCCGCCTGAAGGTTAGCCTGGACTGACCTGGCTAGTTGTTCCATGCGGTCCCTAAGCTCCAGTACATAAGGTACGATGTGGACTCCAGCGTTCTCTGTCTCTCCCTCCCAGTGCTAACGGATCAGGTTCAGGGGACCCCATACCTTACGTCCGTACAGCAGTTCAAAGGGAGAGAACCCGGTTGTTTCCTGGGGCACCTCCCGGTAAGCAAACAGGAGATGCAGCAGAAAACGTTCCCAGTCTCTATATTCCTGGGTAAAGGTTTTTAACATCTGTTTGAGGGTTCCGTTGAACCTCTCACATAACCCTCTGAGGATGATACGGGAGCTGAGTAGGGATTTTATTTTGCAGACGTGCCATATTTGTTGCGTTAGTTCCACCGTGAACTGGGTGCCTCTGTCGGATAGGATCTTCCGCGGAAATCCTACCCGGGAGAAGACCTGTACCAATGCGTTGGCTACGGTGTCTGCCTGGATATTAGATAGAGCCACGGCCTCTGGATAGCGAGTAGCGTGGTCCACCATGGTAAGAATATATCTTTTCCCGGATGGACTAGGGGTGGCAAGGGGCCCTACGAGGTCGATGGCTACCCGGCTAAAAGGTTCCTCTATAATTGGCATGTTTATGAGATGTGCCTTAGGGTGGTCTCCTCTTTTGCCTACCCGTTGGCAGACCTCACATGTGTTGCAGTATGTGCGTACATCTGCATGTACTCCTGGCCAGAAGAGAGTATGGGTGATACGTTTGAGGGTACGGGTTACGGCTAAGTGTCCGGCTAAAGGGATATCGTGACCCACTCAGGTCTATACTTATAGGGAATGACTAGCTGTCTCCTATGGTTCCCTTTCTTTTCGGTATGTCTGTAAAGTCGGCCCTGCTCCCATGCGAACGTCTCTTGGTCTGTTCCCCCTGTCCCTGTGTCGGCTCTCTCCCTATATTTCTGAAGGGTCGGGTCAGTTTTAGTTTCAGCCTCAAAGGCTGCAGGGGTATCCCAGGGTAATGGGGACGGGTGATTAGTCACAGTCAGATTTGGTCTTACCTGAGTCTCCCGCACTGGCGAAGGGTCTCAGATCCTGCCTGCTTGCGACCGGGTCGTGACCGGATGCGCCTCCTGGTTGTAGGAAGGAGCATAAGCAGAAGTCATAGGTCCCAGATCGTTGCCCAGTAAAACCTCCGCTGGCAAATTATCCATGATTCCCACTCTCACAATTCCTTTCCCCGCACCCCAATCCAAATGTAATTGTGCTGTTGGTAGTTTGTAAATATCTCCTCCGGCCACTCAGACAGCAACAGTGTCCATGGAGCGCTTATGGGCTGGGACCAGTCGACCTTGTACTAGTGTGATAGTGGCCCCTGTGTCTCTCAGCTCCTGTGTGGGGCGGCCCTCCAGTAAGACCTCCTGTCTCTGGTGTTGCCGGTTGTTGTTCGCAGCATATACGGGGTTAGCTTCGTACAAGGGTCCCAGATGTTCTTACAAGGGGCTTTCTTGTTCGACACAAAAAGCACGTGCGGGCGGTTATTCCCTGAGGGAGCTGTATTGTAATTCCTCGAGGGGTAATTGTTGTTGAGGGGGCAGTTAGCAATGAGATGCCCCGGCTGCTTGTACTTGTAGCATGTAGGGTGGGAGCGCTCTGGGGTGTAGGAGCTGGGTGGACCGGCATATCGGGTAGGTCCCGCCGGTACGGGTGTACGGAACTCTGCTCGTGGGCGTGGTCAGTACATGTTCCTGAATTGGTGCGGGTTGCTGTTCGGGAGTTGTTAAATTCATGTACCCGAGCGTCCCGGTGTTCATCGGCCAGTCTCGCTGCCTCATTGAAATTACCCGGTCGTCGTACTTTTAACCACTCTCGGTCTTTTTGCTCGAGTCCCTCATAGAAATGTTCTAATAAAAATAATTCCAAAACTTCAGCCGCTGTGACTGCTTGACACCCATTCATCCAGTGGGTAGCTGCTCTCCGCATTCGGTGTGCCCATTTGGCATCTGTATCATTCGTTTTCTTTTTAGTGTCGCGGAATTGTCGGCGGTACGTGTTAGGGGTTACCGCGTACCATTTCAATAATGTGTCTTTGAGAAGCGGGTATTGGGCCACTTCTTCAGTGCTAAGAGTCCTGAAAGCCTCCATGGCTCGACCGGCCAATTTCCCTGACAGTATCCGCGGCCAAGCTGTGGGGGGGAATTGATGCAAGGCACATCCCCATCTCGTTCTCCACGAAAGGTTTAAATGCCGCGAACGGGATCTTCGGTTGCCCCGTCCCTTCCGTGGGGTTGCTGTTTGCGTTGACAGTGTGCTCAGGTTGTGTGGTTCTCATGCTGCGCTCATGGGCTCATGGGCTGCGAGTTGAGGGTAAAACGAACTGACTTTACTGGCACGTAAGGATGGCAATTTATGCAAGTCCCCAGGTCCAAGGACAGCCCCATGTGGACCTGGTGGGATACAGGTACAATGCAACAAGTCAACCAATCATAAGACATTGTATCATTTAAACTTGCTACCGCCCAGCTTGGAGATAATGAATCCAACGGGTACAGTAATACAATTATCTCCAAGCGCCCAAAACCCACGTTTATTTTACACACAGAAAACAGATTAAAAATACACAACTCTAACAGTTTAATAGATACTTCGATACTTTTACCACTCATTTTATAGCTCCAGTCTGTGTGCACTAGTTCACCGAATAGAGACTCAAACTCACAAACCCGCTGCTGTATTTCATCAAGAGAAAGTCTGTTCGTATATTTGGGTCGCAAGCTGAAAATGGCGACCATGTTTTTAGGTGCAACAATAGGCAGCGGGACCTCGGCGTCAACTCGTGGAACTAATAACGGCCAGAGTTGTGCCCGAATCCCCACTCTCTGGCTGGATGTGGTCGCTGTTCGGTATACGAAGTTAGCCCTCTGTGAAGGGGCATTTAGCCTGCGGTTAACCGCAACGTTCTACATTCTAATTGAGGCCACACGCCAGATTGAAGGTGGTCCCCGTTTGTGCCTCTTTCGGTAGTTTAACCATCGGTAGATAAGGCACGAACGAATATATACTGGGGCCGTCAATTAGCCTGCGATTAACTGCAAACCGCAACTCCCTGGGTGATCAATTGGTGGCACACACTCTCAGCCGGGTGGTCGACCGTTCGGTATTTTGAGAGGTGACCGGGGTTAAGTGGTGGCACACGCCAGGAGCCGGGTTGTCGGTTGTTCGTTTGACGAACCGGGGTATATATAATCCATTCGGGAGAGGGTGCAGCATTCAAGTAGCGAAGTCATAATATACAAAATAGCCAATATAATCCATGTTTGTAACAGTTTTGTAACACAGAGGCATTTAACTAAGTTATAATACCACCATATATGAATGAGAGACCCATCTAAACTTCCACAACGCCAACAATGTGGTAGTTGATCAGGATACATCTTACTTATTTTATCTGGGGTCATATACCATCTATACATTATATTATATTGACATTCTTTTATGCTTCTGTCCTCCAGGACCGTGTGGGAAAGACCTCTTCCTTCCACCCTGTATGAACCTCCAGCATCCAGGACTGTGTGGAAGACCTCTCCTTCAAGGAGAGCGTATCAGGAACAAGCTCTTAAAAGAGCCAAGTGATTCAAGCTCAGGGGAGTATGCAGAGCATAGCAATCCCCAGTGTGATTATAGCAGCTCCCTCCAATAACGAGAAAAGGCTAGGTTTTGAGGGATCAAGAAGAACTGTCAAAAACTTTTACTTGGGACTAGCCCATATGGTCATTACATTAACATTGCTGTGAAAACTCAATACAATTACAAACAGTCAAATCATAGCAGGCAACATACAGTGACTTATTATAACACAATGGCATATTTTTAAAGGGGTGGGGGAGACAATATTTAACAGAAAATATCTCACGTACCTGCAGAATTAACAATATGCAAATCTACCAGAAAATGCAAATGAACCAGTCTTGCTATTCAGGTAGTGCATATTGCTGTTGCTACCAACAGAGGGCACTAGACAAGCTCCATAGCCAAATCCACTTAGTTGGTAGCAATCCTCAGCAGTACAGGAGAGCAGGCAATACATCCCAGGGGCCATAGTCACATGGCAGGAGGCTGGCAATCAGTCTTCTCCAATGCCCAGTGGTGAGGCTGGTTCTGCCATACCGTCTGTGGGCACATTGTGACTTTGGTGAACAATGCCCCTTTAAGACTAAGGCCCCTGGAAGATATTGCCTGTTAAAGACTATTTTAGCAGATTAGATTTTAAAAGACTCTGGCTGCCTCTTTAAATTGTATTGGAGCAGTTCTGCAGCTTTAAATTGGGCGCCATTCGACAAACGTACACGTGGTGGCGGCCATCTTTGTTCATTCGAACGAGGTCAGCGGTATGTGTAGCCAAAGCCATGGAACTGAAATCTGCTACACATTTCAACGAACACCGCTGACCCTTACCTTCTCCTACACTCCGTTTTCAACTGCAGAGACTAAGTCCCGTTCGGCAGTTTGAACTCACTGCTATACTAAGTTAAATGCACGAACGGGCCCGTTTGTGCATTCGAATGGGACTTAGTCATTTTTCTGTGTAAAATAGACCGACCGCACAGCCCAAATCTATGGAACTGTTTTGGGCAGGAAAATGTGCTTGCGGTCAGTCATAAAGGACTCCCAGCTAACTTTTTATCTACTGGATGGATTTGTCTGATTTTTTAGAATGTTTATGTTTAAAGTGTGCTGATTCTGAATATGTAATTTTTATGAAGACGTATATTTTTAAAGTTATATTACATGTATAAAAACTGTATTTTTCCTGCTTGTGATAATGATGTTAACCCATTGTGTACCATAAATTTATCACAGGCAGAGAGGAGGATTGCTGGGAGTGTTTTCTGTAATGTACGTGTGTTATTGGTTGTTCTGTAAAACCCTGTGGGGGGTCCTATGTAAGGGAAAACCTGCATAAAAGAAGGCCCTGGGGCGTGGGCTGAACGGGAATGGAGTAGGACGCATCTCGAGCCTGCTCCGCGGCCCCAGCTCACACTAGCACCCATCAACGAGCGCTTATCGACCCGAGATGGGTAAAACTAGGAGACCTCACATGCCGGGTCCCTCGCAAGCCGGTTCGCCGGGTCGCACCTCGGGCCCCATGGACGGCTATGTGTGCACGCCGTGAGACATGCGGTCCGCGCCGGCCGCAGTCAAAATGGCGCCGGCCTCCCCAGAAGAAAGCCTCCCCAGTGACAGCCAGACGCAGGGCTCGCCCAGGGGAGAATCACTCACCCAAATTGCCTCAGATGTGGCCAAGATCACTGCCAGTATGCTGTCCCGTGCAGACAAAGCTCAGATGCTGGCTGAAATCAGGACTGCAATCAGGGAGGAAGTTATGGAGGTGAGGAAAGACCTGACAGCCCTTGAACACTGGGTAGAGGCCTTAGAAGTAGACAGAGCCCAGACTGTGCAGCACCAACAAGCCACTGACACAGCCACCACCAGACAGGGCAATTTCCTACTAGACCTGAGGAGACAACTAGAAGATCTGGACAACCGCGGACGGAGAAACAATATCCGCAAAAGGGGCCTACCCGAAAACGCTTGACGAAACGCTGCCAGAACTTCTGACAGACCTTTTTACCCATATTCTGGGAGACAGAGCCCCAGAAGAATACGGCATCAAACGAGCCCATAGGGCGCTGCTACCTTTGTCCCCAGAGGGGCCACCGAGAGACGTAATTTGCTGTTTGCTCTCTTACGCCTTAAAAGACGACATCATGAGAGCGGCGCAAAATCAGCAGCACATCGCCTTTAGAGACGGACAGGTCTCACTTTACCAAGACCTCTCCGTGCTCACGCTGGAGGCCAGGAGGGCGCTGCGTCCAGTAACTGCCATCTTCAGGGAGCGGAGGATCCCAATCCTGCAGGCGAAGGTTGGCTCTAGAACCACAAGCAGAAGTGGGATACGGCTGTACAGTCTATATAGGGAACATACAAGGAAAAAAACAATAGTGTGATACAGTATATACAGTGAAAATGTGCGCTTAAATGGATGCACTCACGAGATAGTAAAGGTAAAACAGCATTCAAGGTGCCTCCCCAGGGAGTATGGGGGGATGCTGGTATCCTTCGGTAGTGTCTAGCAGCCAAATGGGACACAGGACTCCAGGTGAGTAATGGTAGAAAATATTTGAAGTTTTATTTTCTTTAAAAGGTGATACAACACCAAGCAGATAAAATATAAAAGTGCAGCAGTAGGTCCAACGCGTTTCGTTCAACACAGGAACTTCATCAGGGACCGCACAGTAAAACAAATCAACAGCAATATTGCAGATTGTAAAAAATACACATCCTACTCACCCTAACAATAATCACTATAAATAGGGCTAATCCCAATGTCCCATTGGTCCTAATTGTGGGGGGTGTCCTCCAGGCTGCTCTCCAGACTAATTGAAGTTAAGTAATCGATATTTTACACTTAACAACGTAGTTGTTTTGTTTTGAAGGTTGGCTCTACCTGGCATATTATCCGCTGGCCTGCGGATGTACCGCGCTTCATACGAGCCACTAGTCTACCCGCGGTGATGGTATCCAACTGGGTCCTGGAGCGACAACCACAGCATCCATGAGCCGCCAGCGACAGGCCGGGCACGGGCCTCACAGGTAGCGGGTTCCGGCGGGGTGGCCCGGACAGCCATGAAGAATAATGAAGTCCTATGAACCTGGCCCCCTATCTCCCATTTGGCTACCCCAACCGCTGACCTGCCTCCTCATCAATTACCCCCCAGCCACTACAGAATGAAACCACGCGATGTCTCTGAAGGCCTGGATACCAACCTTCGGAAGCACTGGTGGGTGTCAGACACCACGTGAGGGCATAGCCCCCCACGCATCTGGCAGAGCCACGGCACACCTTGGTATGTACTTGATTCCCTGACCTAAGCCCGTATCACGGGGTTCTGACCCACACAAGCAGGGGGTGGCCTAGCCGGAGCCTCACAACCAGGGGGGGGACCCACATGGGACAGACTTTGCATGGACATGCCACGCTAGGACTAGCCCAGCTGCCACTGCCCGGGAAAACTAGCTACCTTTGGGTGGGTGGGGAGTGGGGGTGGAGGCTGGGGGACTGCCACCATACCAAGGTTATATCCACTGCTGGGAGGATTAACTCCCCAAGCTCTAGCCTGGCGGGTCGACCGATAGCTCGGATTCCAGCACCTTCAGATACAAAGTGGTGCCACCAAAGTGGGGATACGGGGGGCTCCTTGGGGGGGGGAGAATGGGGGGCCATGCTCCACAACTGTTTATATGGTTTCAAATGTTTGAAAACAATTGCTCAGGCGATGAAAAGTATGTATAGAAACAGTAGCACACTAGCGTGAAACTAGGGGCCCGAGTCGCATGTAGGCCATGACAGGGAGGGACGACAAAGGCGGGTGGGGTTTCCGGGGTGGAAACATGCTCGTATAGATCTACAAACCAACACGATAGGTGAGCTGGGAGCCAAGGGAAGGGCTCGCCACAACATTATCGGACGACCCAGACCAGAGGGACCACATACCCCAAGTAACGGACTCACGTTGTATATATACTCGGAGGCCACTGAGGTGACTCACCCCTAGATGACCAGACACCAGAGGGCGACAAAAAACCGAGGCGAGTCACAGTTGCCTTATTCTCGGACAAATTTTTCCCCTTCCCAGACATCGGACAGACCTAACCCCCCCCCCCCCCCCAACTACTGACACACACATTCCCGCGCACGCTCCACACATAACGCTGCTAGCGATGGGCTCTAACTATAAGCCGACGCCACTGACCCTATGGTCTAACAATGTGAGAGGCCTAAACATCCCCGAAAAGAGGTCCCAACTACTTCGCACACTGTGGACTGAGCACACTGATGTAGAATTATTAAAAATCTTTATTGAACTTGTATTGAATTATTGCACTAACTCCATTTTAACCTAATACTGTGACAAATCCTCCATTTTGTCCTCATAACCTGACTTCTCCATTTCAAAACTACATTACATGACAGAATTTCCCAACACATCTAACACAATGGACAAAGACTGTATTCTCCATAAAGACATGACTAACTCAGAAACTACTGAATTTCCCCTAACTCGCAACATATAATTTGAAGGCCATGAGAACACTGTAGTAATGAAATGTTCTATTCATAAGAGACCTTGCACCTGACCACAAGACCTGACATCACTGACTGTGTAAAATGACGCTCAAGCCCCCCTTTCCACCGAGTAAACCTCATGCTAAGGAAGATGGCGCTTGAGCCCCTTGTCCCCACCCGTGTCCAAAACAATACCACCTCTCGGTGGGTGGACACGTAGCTAACCACTTAGTTTTTGAGCCAATTAATTATATTGATAGGTGGACACTAATCCAGACACTTAACAATTAATCCAATTAATGATGTGTATTTACTGATATCTTGATAATCAATGATGACGCAAAATGCCTCTTAAAAGGGCCTGCGAGCCCGCTCTTACTTCACTTGCCAATAAATTTCCTCGAAGTTATTTTAACCTGAACTCCGTGTGTCAGACTGAATTACTTCAGCGTATATACGCAATTCAATTTTCTTTAATTTGGACAGGAACAGATAGACATTTAAACATTTTGGTTTACTGCTAAAAAGTACCATAACAACTTTGGCGCCCAACGTGGGGCCCCGGGCTATGTCTGGCCGGTGAGCCATCCTAAGGAAGACGCGGTTGGACGGAGGAATCCGGGGGGAAGGAAAGGAGATTGATCACCTCCAGGTACACGGTAGAGACTTCTGCAGAGTGTCTGTGACTGCTTCCCGGGAGGACATCAAAGACAGGTAATATCTTGCCCGGGGTCTCGTTACTCATTTGTTTACCTGCATTTAGTCTATCTGTTGCCTGGGTGTGTCTGTATTGGCATGGTCTAGTTTGAGTGCCCGGGCTGAGTGTTTATCTGTTTCCCCTTTGGGATAAAGGGGGGTGGACCCGTGGTAGTTTGCCTGGGGGTCCTGTGTTTGTTTGTTTCCCCTTTGGGATAAAGGGGGTGGACCCGGGGGATTTGCCTGGAGTCCTGTTGCCTGTTTACTCCTTTTAGGAGCCACGTGGCTGTGGCTGTAGGGAAAAAGGGGGGTTGACCTGTGGAAGTCTTCCTGGGGGTCTTCTTTGCCTGTTTACCTCTTTTAGGAGCCTCGTGGCTGTGGCTGTATGGAAAAAGAGGTGTGTTGGAACTGTGGGAACTGTGTAGACTCATAGTTTCCTGTGATCCTTCTTGTGTCACTTTGATAGCCTAGCTAGCTGCATCGTGCGCTTCGGAACCCTCCAGCTCTAAGTGCTGAGTTGGGGGCTTTCCTGACCCGGAATCCTCCAGCTCTAAGTGCTGAGTTGGGGGCTTTCCTGAACCCGGAACCCTCCAGCTCTAAGTGCTGAGTTGGGGGCTTTCCTGACCCGGAACCCTCCAGCTCTAAGTGCTGAGTTGGGGGCTTTCCTGAACCCGGAACCCTCCAGCTCTAAGTGTTGAGTTGGGGGCTTTCCTGAACCCGGAACCCTCCAGCTCTAAGTGCTGAGTTGGGGGCTTTCCTGACCCGGAACCCTCCAGCTCTAAGTGCTGAGTTGGGGGCTTTCATGACCCGGAACCCTCCAGCTCTAAGTGTTGAGTTGGGGGCTTTCCTGAACCCGGAACCCTCCGGCTCTAAGTGTTGAGTTGGGGGCTTTCCTGATTATTAATTGTGGAGAGGGGGATTCAGACAGGCATTGCTTGTCTCCCGCACCATGTGGTAGTGAGACTTATAAGTGGGTCTTATAGGGGCACTACGGGAGTGAAGAAAGGGATTACTGTTGATTTCATTTGAACTGTGATGCATGCACTGTATTTCAACTGTATTGTTGTCTTGTTTGTTTAATTAGGAGTCATTCAAACTCCTGTGTCTGTCTCTAAGGATCTTTCCTTACCTTTTTACCTTTTCTACACTTTCTGTATTATTACTCTATCCACTCCCATTCCTCTTAATAGAGAAGTGATTGGTCACACACTTCTCACCTCGCTCCAATCCGTGTCTACCACCCCGGGTAGGCGGATTCAGTGACTAGTCTACGTTTTGGGAAGACGCACTTGAGGGAGACTCATCCTTCCTCGAGTGGCAGTCGAGCATTGTAGACATTCTTGTTCAAATTTCCTTTTCTTTCCCTATATCTAGGACGCTGGTGTAGGGGAGGAGGGAATATGGGACAGGAATTGAGTAAGCCCAGTAAGGGCTGGCTTGCATGTGATTTACTTGAAGACAGAGAGGTTAAGGAGATGGTTAAAGGTGTTGAAAAGATTGCTAAAGTATGTAAAATTGCTGTGCCGTCATGTGGTAGATTGCAGCCAGAAAGCTGGCGTAGGTTACTGACAGAGAAAAAAGGCAAGCTTGCAAATAACGATTTATTAAAGACTGCTGAAGCATGGTACAGAGTAGCGAAGGCTATTCAGCAAGAAGGTTGGGTTGAGGAAGAAATAAATCACAAGGGTGTGAAATTGTTTGTGTATCATAATAACTGTGTTGCTGGGGTATTCCCTCAGCCAGCGCCCCAAAATGGCGCCCAGGGGATGTCTATCCCCAAGGTTCAGTCAGCAATGGGTGATTGCCAGCTGACTATGTTCCCCACTCCTAATCCTCCCAACACCCATCCCGTCACCTCCCCCGTTTGCCAGGTCCTGAATTCTGATGGATCTTTCTTTTCCCCTTCTCCATCCCTAACACTCCCATCATCCTCATCCATCCCTAAGCCACCTTCTGTGTCTAATCCTAACATTTCATCTGCCATTCCTTCCCTGCACTTTCTCTCCGTTGATAATCCTACCCTCCCATCTGCATCTGCCCAGTTAGCTAACCCCTCCTCCCTTGCCACCGTCAATCTTGCTGAACCCACTCCGGCTCCTCCTTCTTCACCCGCCTCTACTGATTCCTCTCCATCCTCTCCCTTGCCAGCCCCTACCACGGCCCAGGTTCCCACCCCCTTTGCTAATCCCTACCCACCTCTCCTGCCCTCTCCAGGTTCCGCCCCAGCCCCCACCCAGATGGCTTGGCCATACCCCATGTCCCTGCCCTATCCAAATTATCCATACCCCCTTCCCCAAGCCACTCCCCAGGTTCCGGTCATGCCCAGTCCGGCACAGTCTGCCCCGGATGTGCCCACATCCAACATGGCCGCCGCTCCTTCCCTTAACCCCAATGCAGCTTCCTTCCACGCCTCCAATATGGCGGCCCCCAGTCATTCAGCACCCCTGATGCCGGTGCTTCCCGGTGATTACCTATCCCAAGATTATGACCCAATGGCGACTCCCGCCTCCGGGACTCCTTCCCATCCCCCGGTTCTGTCACCTCAGGTGATCCCATCACGTAGAAGGGCCCAGATCGTAGAAATAGATGAGGAAGAGGTTGACAGGCTGTCTCAGGATTCATTGGAGGCTGCGGGAGTCTCGGCCCACCGTTCTATTGATGATCCCTTCGGCCATAAGGGTCGGGGAGAACGGGCCCCTCCTAAATATGTTGCCTTTAACCCCACACAAGCTAGTGCTTTAATGAAATCTCTCCCTGACCCGGAAAAGCAGCCTATGCCTTTTTACCGAGGGATAGTTCAGATTCAAAAGACTTACTCCGCCGCTTGGCGTGACTTACTGAGCATTTGTGCTATTAAAGCAGGGGATGCATATTGGCCCAGCATGGCCCGCCACCTCAGTACAGATCTGCTTACAAGTGATGTTGATTACCCCTCCGGAGTAACTTTTTGCAACCAATTGAAAGACTGGGCTAAGGACAAACTTGCAGATCAGGCTGCTGGTCTCACTGATGTTGTGCAAGACAAAGGAGAATCAGTGGAAAGGTTTAACCCCTTAAGGACCAAACTTCTGGAATAAAAGGGAATCATGACGTGTCACACACGTCATGTGTCCTTAAGGGGTTAATGCAAGACTGTATCAAATGTTTACAGATTTGGGATTTGATCTTACTGACAAAATTAATTCACAAATGCTGTCAGGTGCGTTTGTCCAGGGTGTCAAAGACTCCATACGCAAGGGAATCATTGCTGCACGCCCTGAATATAAGGTTGTTCCCCTGGATACTTTACTCCTGGTTGCTAGAGGTCTGGAATCTGCCCAAACCCCCAGAAGGCCCAGTTCAGCTCCCCTCATGGTGGCCCGCTCCTCCCCTGCCCTCAAGGGTGCTAAACTAGAGGATGTGACTTGTTTTAATTGCAAAGCTACAGGACATTATAGAAGTGACTGCCCAAAACCTAAAAGAGAACCAAGAGAGCCCAGAAAGCCGTCCAAGCCTGCCCCGGCCCCTAAGGCCGAGACTACGGTTCCAATAGTTGAGGAACCAGATGATTAGGACATTGGCAAGCCTGTGTCATTAACCCCTGTCATGGCAGTATCTACAGGGGATAAAGGGGGGCCACTTGCTACAGTGACTTTACCCATTGAGGGTCAGCCTACCACATTTCTTGTTGACACAGGTGCAGCCCGAAGTGTTCTACGAGAACAAGACCTGCCAGACCCATCTTTTCTGTCAAATATTGATGTCTCCTGTGTTGGAGTGGATGGCCAACCAAGACACAGTCCTTTAACAACCCCACTACGAGTTGGCACTAGCTTGCTTGCTCGTTTTGTAGTATCCTCTACATGCCCAATTAACCTGTTAGGCGCTGATGTCCTCTCACGCCTGCAGGCATCTATAACCTTCACTCCAGATGGACAGGTAGAAATGTCTACACCTCTATCTGTTTCAGACACCTCAGCCTTGTGCTCCCTACCTCTGATGCTGCAACTAGAAGAACCCCGTAGGGAAGCAGCAGAACCGAGGTCCAATTTCCCAGATGTGTTAAAAACACAGGTGGCTGCTAAGTTATGGTCTTCAGGCCCAGAGGACATAGGTCACCTAAATGTCCCACCTGTGGTGGTAAAGCTCATTCCAGGAGCTAAGTCACCAAGAAAACCACAATATCCTCTAAAGCCAGCACAGGCTGCAGCCATTTCTATTCAAATCAAAGCACTCTTGGAGAAGGGTGCTCTAGTGAAATGCAAATCAGAATGTAATACTCCATTGTTTCCTGTGAAGAAGAAAACTCCAAAAGGTGAGCCGGAGAAGTACAGGATGGTTCAGGATCTCCGTGCTGTCAATGAAGCAACTGTCCTGGACACCCCTCTTGTGCCAAACCCTCACACTCTGCTCTCTGGAGTCCCTCCATCTGCAAAGTACTTCACAGTCATTGACCTGGCTAATGCCTTTTTCAGTGTTCCACTGGATCCATCCTGTCAATACTTGTTTGCTTTCACCCATGAAATGCAACAGTATACATGGACTGTCATGCCCCAAGGGGCACAAAATTCTCCAAGTCAATTTGCAAAGGCCATGTGTACCATCCTTGAACCATGGCAAGCTGAACACCCAGAAGTTGTCTTACTCCAGTATGTGGATGATTTACTGCTCTGTGGAGATGATATACCCACTACTGAAAAGTGTTCAATTAGTCTCCTTTGCTATTTGGAAGAACAAGGATGCAAGGCTTCTCTTCTCAAGCTGCAATTCTGCCAACCTTCAGTAATTTTCCTTGGACATTGCCTATCTCAAGGTACCAGACATCTCACTCGGGACCGAGTCAGAGCAGTTCTGGACATTCCACCCCCAAGGACTTCAAAATCTCTTCATGCCTTCTTAGGCCTCATTTCCTACTGCAGAGCATGGATCCCAGAAGCCTCTCTGCTTATGCAACCTCTCTATGATGCACTCAAGTCAGACCCATTCTGCCTAACCAATGAAGCTCTGGATAATTTCAAATCTCTCAAACGTGCCATTGCTTCTGCTCCTGCCTTGGGCCTACCAGACTATACCAAACCTTTCAAATTATTTGTCTCTGAAAGACAAGGCCATGCTACAGGAGTCCTTACCCAAACTAATGACTTAAGAGGCAGCCAGAGGCCTATTGGATATTTCTCATGTCAACTGGACATTGTGGCCAGGGGGACCCCTTCCTGCCTTAGGGCTGTTTTTGCTGCAAGAGAACTCATTGAAAGAACTTCAGACCTGGTCCTTGGCCACCCTTTGGTTGTTTTGGCCCCCCATGACATCTCCGCCATTATCAACCAAGTCCAGCTCAAGCACGTGTCTCCTGCTAGACACCTGCGTCTACAATGTCATCTTCTTCTGCCTGACAACATTTCTATACAAAGATGTCAAGTTCTTAACCCATCCACTCTTCTTCCACTCCCTGAGGGGGGTATCTACTATGGGTTTGTCACGGATGAAACCTACATCTACCTTCTCTGTGGGTGCATCAAGAGAATGCATCCTGATTTAACATTTTATGAAGAAAAGACACCTCTCTGTGAAGACCCAGATTATGCCTTCTGTACCATGTGGTACAAGCCAAACATTACTCCTGAACCTTGCTATGAAGATGAGCTTTATCACTGGATAGAGGTGAAGCTATCTGCTCAAGATTTCTACTGTGACTCTGAAGGCAATAGCGTGGTCCTGATCCAACTGCCCCCAGAACTCAATTACCTGTACCGCCATTGGGACACTGCTATTCCACATATCCCTGTTACCAAGTTGAAAACAAAATCATGGAATGATCTTGGGCCCATGGCAAAATTATGGGCCACCATGGATGAATCACAGCTGCAGGAAAATGGTATTGCCAAATACCCAGCAACTGATCTTCTTGAAGCATGGCCACGCCATTTCCTGGAAAAAGAATTTCAAGACCTGGTCATAGTGAATGATTATGACCCAGAAACACCTCATGACTGTTTTGAACAGATGAAAATGGAAACAGTGCACCTACCGACTGTGCATGAGAATCCATTACCAGATCCGGATTTTACCCTGTTTGTGGACGGCTCAAGGTATGCTGATGAAGAAGGAAAATATCATACAGGATATGCCGTAACCACAACAGATGAAGTTATCAAGTCATCATCTTTACCGCCAGCAATGTCTGCGCAAGAAGCTGAATTACAAGCCCTGACCTCAGCATGCAAAATTGCAGAAGGAAAGCGTGCCAACATCTATACAGATTCAAGATATGCTCTGGGTGTGGCACATGACTTCGGTCTCATTTGGAAGACAAGAGGATTTCTTACCACTGCCGGTACACCAGTCAAACACAGCTCTGCAATCAAGGAACTAATGGATGCCCTCCTACTCCCTAAAGAAGTGGCCGTTTTGAAAGTCAAGGCACATGGGAAGTTGGATACAGATGAAGCAAAGGGCAACCATTTGGCTGACCAGGCTGCTAAGCAAGCGGCCAGAGATTTGCAGGAAGTGGATGAAGAAGTGTCCGGTCAAGAAGAAGAAGTTCCTATCTTTACCTTGCAAACTCTTCCTACTGACCTAAGAATTCTGCGAGAACAGCAAGCTGCAATTACCCCTGAAGAAATCCAGAAATGGAAGAAGAAAGGAGCTGTCCTAAAGGACGGAATATATTACAACAACTCTAAATTTTGCCTTCCAAGAAATTTATACCCAGCAGTTGTCCAATGGGCACATGGGCCTGCACATCTGTCAAAAGACCTAATGGCCGCCCTCATTCAAAAGTATTATGAAGCACCTGGAATCACAACATTGATCAACGGCTTCTGTAGGGCCTGTGTCATTTGTGCAAAATGCAATCCAGGAAAACCAATCAAGGTGCCTGCAAAACACCTAGCAAAACCCATGTACCCTTTCCAGAGAATTCAAATTGACCATATCCAAATGCCCAAGAGTGGGCCTCATGAATATGCACTAGTAATAGTGGATATGTTCTCAGGCTGGCCAGAAGCCTACCCAGTGGCCAATATCACTGCAAAAACAACCGCAAAACGCCTACTTACAGACATTGTATGTAGATTTGGACTTCCAGAAGTCATCGAAAGTGATCAGGGCCCAGCCTTTACAGCAACAGTGACTAAAGAAATTTGGACTGCTCTGGGGGTGACCCTAGCCTTTCACACCCCTTACCACCCACAAAGTAGTGGTAAAGTAGAGCGCATGAACGGCACTCTAAAAGCCAGAATGTTAAAAATGTCACAAGAAACTAAGATGCCCTGGCCAGAAAGCCTGTCAATAGCTTTGTTCAGCATTAGGCACACACCTAGAGGGAAGCACTCGTTATCCCCATATGAAATTCTATTTGGGACAGCACCCAGACTAGGTTGTTATTATCCGCAGCAGTTACAGCTTCAATCTGATGTTTTAGTAGACTATGTAACTGAACTTGCAAGTGCCTTGAACAAAATACATGCCCAAGTTTTCTCTTCAATTCCAGATCCTGATTTGGACACAGGTACCCACAACCTGCTTCCCGGAGATTGGGTTCTGGTCAAGAAGTTTGTGCGGAAAAATACCCTGGAACCAAGATTTGACGGGCCATTCCAAGTTCTCCTGATCACCGCAACCTCCGTCAAATTGGCCGGCAGGCCACATTGGATCCACGCTTCCCATTGCAAGAAGTCTCCTGCCCCAGAGGAAGCAGATACCGCACAACCATGTACCTCTGGTACATTGTCTCCTTAATTAGTCTAATTAAGGCCCAGCAAGTAGCCATCACTAAAGATGTTAGTGGGTACACCTTCTGGTATAATTCATCATGTACCCACGTGGCTACCTATACCTTTGATTATTGTGACATCGTAGAATGCCCATTCCCTACATCACAAATCCAGAATATCTATAGAGATATCCCTCATGGAAAAGACCCATATGTTTGTGTAGTTGACAGACAATGGGGGCACAATTGTGACCATTGGGGGGCGGCGGGATGGAATGCCGGGCCTGCTTGGGGTTACAAACCAAAAAGTGCCTTATCTAAAGTAGATGACCATGGTAGATCCCTCCTTCAAAGAATGACTTTAAGAAAGCCTGGAGGAGGCACACCAATGAAATTAATCCTAAATATTGAGCATCCAAGCCCAACAGATGCAGATCAGTATGTAATGGGAATGTATTGGAAAAAGGGTTCCTATTATAAATTAGGGCATTTCTACCTTAAAGATATGTGTAATTATTCTGAGTGGCAAGGAGCCACTCATATGGTCACAAACCCATTAAAACCACACATCCAGTCCTTTAAGGACATGATGGCCATTGCTAACCCCACCTTTGAAGATACCATGGCCGCTGAAACAGGTTTTAATGATGTTAACCTATGGTTAGAATGGATGAAATATAATGCCAACAAGCATAACAAAACAGCATGCTATGTGTGTGGCGGTGCCCGGCCCCATCTGGGCACTGTGCCTTTAACCCTACCAGTAGATATAGAAAAATGTGTTTTTGCCTATCACTACAATTTTAACAGGTCCATATGTCAAGCATGGACAGCAGAGTATCCTCTTCTAGCCAAAGATGTCAAACCCCCTGATGGTATTACCGTATATAAAGGTAATTACACTTGCTACACCATGTAAGATGGGATCGGTAAATTTATGGGTAACTTTTACAAAGGTTATTGTGCTACCTACAGAACTGTTCCTGTGCACCTGTTACAACACCATACTAGATCACTAGGAGATATTTACTGGTTGTGTGGGGATTTACAGCTAAGATCCAGAATGCACACGGAATGGTGGGGGGAGTGTACTTTGGCTAAGGCCATTATGCCCATACACATTATCTCTGACACACACCTCAACACCCATGAGTCCAGCCACACTAAGGTTAAGCGTGAAGCCCCAGTAAAAGGAAGTTTTGATCCTCACATTTATATTGATGCCATTGGAGTGCCTAGGGGGGTGCCCAATGAATTTAAAGCAAGAGATGAAGTTGCTGCAGGATTTGAATCACTTTTTACCATAGTTACCGCAAACAAGAATTTAAATTGGATAAATTACATTTATTACAACCAACAGCGTTTTGTTAATTACACCAGGGATGCCCTCCAGGGATTAGCCGAACAATTGCAGGCCACATCCCAAATGGCCTTCCAGAATAGAATGGCCCTAGATATGATCCTAGCCGAAAAAGGAGGAGTATGTAAAATTTTGCCCGACACTATGACATGTTGTACTTACATCCCAGAAAACACAGGCCCTAATGGTAAAGTTACATTAGCCATAGCAAAATTAAATGACCTCTCTGAAGAGTTGAAAAGGAATTTTGGGATAAAAGATCCCTGGGACAGATGGTTTGGTTGGATGACAGGTTGGCAAAAGGCTTTAATGCATATTGGTATGGCAATACTAATTTTTCTTTTTATCTTTGCTCTTCTCTTTTGTTGTGTCTTCCCTTGTCTGAGAAAATCCCTCACGAAGACTGTTGACCAAGCGGCACCCACTTTCACACATCTTGAGGTTGATGACCAAGATTTCCAGGATCTCAACTCACCCTGTTTGCCGCTGCAAACTATCCCTCTTGTTGATAAAGTGCGAGAGTTCTAGGAAGGGACCAGCTTAGGGACAGCATCTGTCAGTGAATGGTAAAGGCCCCGTGTGGAGAAGTGGTGGGCAAGCCACCATGGGCCACCCATGGGTGTGAAGTGTTCGAGAGCCATACTGACGATGGGTTAGCCTATTAGGGTCAGAATTAGGGACAGATTTGCACTTTGCATTAACACCTAGCTAGCGGCCACGGGGTTTCTGTGCCTTTGGGCTAACACGTCTTCTGGTATTAACAAATAAAGTTTTATCTCTTAGAATCTAACATTTCATAGGGGGGACTGATGTAGAATTATTACAAATCTTTATTGAACTTGTATTGAATTATTGCACTAACTCCATTTTAACCTAATACTGTGACAAATCCTCCATTTTGTCCTCATAACCTGACTTCTCCATTTCAAAACTACATTACATGACAGAATTTCCCAACACATCTAACACAATGGACAAAGACTGTATTCTCCATAAAGACATGACTAACTCAGAAACTACTGAATTTCCCCTAACTCGCAACATAGTATAATTTGAAGGCCATGAGAACACTGTAGTAAGGTCAGAGACCTTGCACCTGACCACAAGACCTGACATCACTGACTGTGTAAAATGACGCTCAAGCCCCCCTTTCCACCGAGTAAACCTCATGCTAAGGAAGATGGCACTTGAGCCCCTTGTCCCCACCCGTGTCCAAAACAATACCACCTCTCGGTGGGTGGACACGTAGCTAACCACTTAGTTTTTGAGCCAATTAATTATATTGATAGGTGGACACTAATCCAGACACTTAACAATTAATCCAATTAATGATGTGTATTTACTGATATCTTGATAATCAATGATGACGCAAAATGCCTCTTAAAAGGGCCTGCGAGCCCGCTCTTACTTCACTTGCCAATAAATTTCCTCGAAGTTATTTTAACCTGAACTCCGTGTGTCAGACTGAATTACTTCAGCGTATATACGCAATTCAATTTTCTTTAATTTGGACAGGAACAGATAGACATTTAAACATTTTGGTTTACTGCTAAAAAGTACCATAACAACTCCTCAGTGGCGTTTTTAAAGGAAACCCATTTTCAGGGCGCAGAGGCGCCGACCGTGAGAAACGGCCGTTACCCCACAGGATTTTATGCCAATCACCCAGATGGGAAGAAGGCCGGGGTAGCAATCCTGCTCTCCAGTACAGTCCCATTCGTCTGCATGGAGCAGAAGTCAGACCCCGGGGGTAGATGCATATTTATCAAGGGAACAATCGCACAGACCACCTACACATTTGACTGCTTGTACACACCTAACCGATGCCAACACGTCTTCCTTACTAAGGCCACTACGTCTTCCTTACTAAGCCTTACTAAACAAATTCAGAGACAGCCTTCTAATAGTGGCTGGTGACCTCAACACTCCCCTTGACTCTAGATTGGATACATCCAAGGGAGAAACCTCAATACCAGGTCACTGCATACGCTCAACAGGAAGGGCATTAGCCCGGTGTGGCTTGGCCGACTGCTGGAGGGTAGCAGACCCCGAGGCCAGAGATTACACCTTCTATTCGGCTGTGCATCAGCGCTACAGCCGAATGGACTACATCCTAATGGCACAAGAGGCCCTAACACTACTCCAACGAGCTAACATAGGGCTTATCGCAAACTCTGACCATGCCCCTATTACAGTACAAATCCAGTCCCCCCTACATAAACCCGCAGAACGGCAATGGAAGTTAAACAAAAACCTATTGCTCGACCTAGCGGATAAGGAACAAGCCAGGCAAGCTCTGACACAATACTTTGATACTAATAACACTCCAGATACCCCCCCTATCCATCTGGGATGCACATAAATGCATCATCAGGGGCCACTATATCAAAATATGCTCGCAGCGCAAAAAGGAGCGCGCATAACAATTGTCCACCCTAAACGCACAAATCGCCACATTAGAGCAGGCACACAAACAAAATCAGGGGGAGGACGAGTTCCACCAACTGACGGAGCTTAGGAGGCAGAGGCGGGACATACTAGCCAAGGGACTCTTGTGCACCCTTAGAAAGTCGGCTCAGCACTTCTTCGAATACTCCAACAAAAGCGGTAGGCTTTTAGCACGACAACTCCAAGACAGACAAAGGGCGAACCACATACACAAAATTAAAACAAGGGACAAAACCGAAACAAGTTTACCCGACGGTATCCAACGAGCCTTCGTGGACTTCTACACTGACTTATATAACATCCCCCAGCCAACAACGGTCGCCGCACATACTCAACGCCGCAACCAAATATCGGAGTACTTAGACCAACACATAGAACGACAACTAACCCCTGAAATGTTAGAGGAATTATAACAACCCCTCACGATAGAAGAATTAGCAGCAGCATTAAAAGTCTCCAAATCCCACAGGGCACCCGGCCCAGATGGCCTCCCACTGGCATACTTGCGAACATTCCGCGACATCCTACTGCCGAACCTCCTACGAGGTCTTGGCTCACTACAAAATGGGGAGCGGTTTCCCACCGACACACTAGCGGCCATAGTCACGGTAATACCCAAGGAAGGCAAGGACCCAACGAACTGCGCTAGCTATCGCCCCATATCCCTGCTCACCGCAGATCTCAAGCTGTTCGCCAAGACACTAGCCCTGCAAATCACCTGCCACACCTAGTACACTTGGACCAGGTCGGGTTCATCCCTGAAAGGGAGGGAAGGGATAACACCATCAAAGCCCTAAACATTCTGCAAGTAGCTCGGTCACAACACCGGGAGCTACTCCTGCTCTCGACGGATGCTGAGAAGGCATTCGACCGAGTGGACTGGGTGTACTTGGAGGAAACACTCACACACATGGGATTCGGCCCACACATGCGATCCTGGGTCTTTTCCCTGTACACGAGCCCGACGGCTCGGATTCGGGTGAACGGAGCTCTGTCCGCCCCTTCCCCATACGAAATGGAACCCGCCAGGGTTGCCCGCTGTCCCCCCTCCTGTTTGCCCTCTGCCTGGAACCCTTCCTGGGGGCAGTCATACGGGACGGGGGTATCACGGGATTCACCGTCGGTCGGCGAGAATATTGGGTAGCTGCATACGCGGACGACATGTTGTTTTTTCTCACCCTACCGCGGGTCTCACTCCCTAATCTTCTGGCCGCATTCTGAAGATTTGGCTTTCTGAAGAAAATGAGCCCCTCAATATATATCTTGGTTTGGATGCATTAACGCAGTCAAAATGAACCTACTACCCAGACTGCTATACTTATTCCAGCCTGTGCCGATCATGGTCCCCAGAGCAGTCTTTAGCTCCCTGATGACCGCCATCCCCAGATTTGTCTGGAATTCGCGTCCAACACGCACCAAGAGAACGACATTGGAACTGCCGAAACCGGAGCCGTCCTGCCCTCAATTGAGACATACTACCGTGCCGCACATTTACACAGGTTCACAGACTGGCATGCACAACATCCCACAAAACAATGGGTCACACTGGAATTAGAACAGTCAGGGGGGCACTTAGCCCCCCAAATTATGGCTACACACGGCCACATACGCAGACCTACAAACCAAAAATCCCTTAATAGACGCAACCCGATACCGTCTGCAACTCACCACTTCACCCAGTCCCTTGAGCCCCCTCATACATAACTCGGACTTGGCAGATACGCTGACGCGCGGCGATTTAGCCGGACTCCAACTGACGGACTGGTTATATCTACACCAGTGGCTCAGTTCCACCGGTCTCAAAACACTCGGAGAGCTATGCCCCGACAGAATACCCACATTCCTTGAACAGTTTAGGTACCACCAAATAAAATCATACTACTCATCCCTGTCGGGTAGGGGGCACTTACATAGACCCTTAACCGACTTCGAAACCCTATGTGTGCACCGCACACACATCACCAGGGGTATCTCAACTCTGTACACGCTACTCATGGCCCGGACGAACAGGGACGTGGAGCTTAGGTTCAAGGACCACTGGGAGAGGGACACGGGAGAGACACTCACTACACAAGAATGGGACAAGATTTACACCCTCACGCACAAATGCTCTATTAGCTCGAAATTTCAGGAGCTAAACTATAAAGTGCTAACACGCTGGTATAGAATGCCCGACATACTGCACCACATGCACGATACCACGTCAGACGTATGCTGGCGATGCGGCACACAACCTGGCACTTATATCCACATGTGGTGGTCATGCCCAGTAATTGCCCCTTACAAATTAGAGGGGAGATCAACAAAATCACAGGTTCCGATATCCCCCTGGCACCCTTAACGATGCTCTTGCACCACACCCGAAGCCCACTGAAAGCATACAAAGAATCCCTGTAGCTGCCGCTACTCAATGCCGCCAAATCCCTCATCCCTAGGATGTGGAAACAGCCAAGTGCGCCCAGGGCCGGTGCAAGGATTTTTGGGTACATAGGCGAAGATGTATTTTTCCGCCCACCCCCCATTCAAAAATAACATCTTCACCTATGTGCCTCTTAACCAGCCCCTCTCCCCGTCCATTATTTGTCCCCTCCCTTCCCTGTCCCTTTGTGTTCTTCTGACAGTCACACACACTCAATGACAAACACAGAGACTCACTGATCTGACACACACACTGATTGACACTCATTGACAGACACACTGATAGTCACACACAGACTCAATGACAAAGATACTCTCACTGATTTGACAGACACTCACAAACACACACTGACAGACACACACATACACTGACACACTCATACACTCACATGCAACACTCATACAATCACTCACAGACACACATACACTCACTCACGCACACACTCAGTCACTCACAGACACACATACACTCACTCACGCACACACTCAGTCACTCACAGGCACACATACACTCACTCACGCACACACTCAGTCACTCACTCACAGACACACATACACTCACTCACGCACACACTCAGTCACTCACAGACACACATACACTCACTCACGCACACACTCAGTCACTCACAGACACACACACACTCACAGACACTCACTCACACACACACTCACACACACAGACTCACAGACACACAGACACTCACACACACACACACACACACACACACACACAGACACTCACACACACAGACACTCACACACAGACACACACACTCTCACACAGACACTCACACACTCTCACACAGACACTCACACACTCTCACACAGACACTCACACACTCTCACACAAACACTCACACACACACACACACACACACAGACACTCACACACACACAGACACTCACACACAGACACTCACACACACACACAGACACTCACACACACACACACACACACACACAGACACTCACACACAGACACACACACTCTCACACAGACACTCACACACTCTCACACAGACACACTCTCACACAGACACTCACACACACACACACACACAGACACTCACACACACAGACACTCACACACTCTCACACAGACACTCACACACACACACACACACACACATCACATACATTCACAAATTATTTTAATAAATAAATAATATCCACCCAGCCTCCCTACCTGGAGAGCTGGCGTGGATCATTCCCTGGGGTCCAGTGTGGCTGCTGGGCGGCGTGCGGCAGTGCTGCGATCAGGCGCGGCGAGGGAGCTTTAACCTGTCTGCCCTGCTCCCTCGCGGGCTGTCTGCTGATGCCGTGGGAGCCGGAATATGACGTCATATTCCGGCTCCCGCAGCATCACTAGACAGCGCGCGAGGGAGCAGAGCAGACAGGTTAAAGCTCCCTCGCAGCGCCTGATCGCAGCACTGCCGCACTGGGGGCGGAGATGGTGGCCGGCAGGAGGGAGAGTTTTCCCTCCTGCCGGTCACTGAAATCTTGCGCCCCCGGAGCCGGTGCGCCCTAAGGCGGCCGCCTGTGCCGCCTTATGGACGCGCCGGCCCTGAGTGCGCCCACCTTGAGGCAGTGGGTGGCAGCGGTGGAGGACATACACATAATGGAGACCCTGACGGCCGACCTACATGGGAGACCGGAGCGGTGTGCATTGACCTGGTATCCATGGACCACATACATGGCTGATAAAACTGCTACCCCCGAACCAACTTAGCTGAAACTCGCAGAACATCACGACACATTCCCTACCTCTCATGGGCACAGACACGTCCTACCTATTATCCACACACAGACAACCAACAGTTTCCCCCACGACCAAAACTGACATCAGAATGACATGACATCCACTTGGACTAACTGCCCACACCACCGAGACCTGGAGCAATCCAGGACGGACAACCTGAATCAGCCGGTAGCACAGAGCAGGTTTGAGATACGGAATCACTTGACTCCCGGTAAATAGTGAGACCCCAAAGCTCATGCAAATTGCCCCGAATACCGCACCTGCAGTAGGTAGAACGCTACTAAGTTAAACTGAGGCCCCCCCGAATCTGAGATGCACAGGCGACCTCCCATAAGACCAGCACGACACTTAACACCATTGTGGCGAAACCAACCTCGCCACTGTCCACTGGAGAAGCCTGGTTGCCCGCCTCCTACCTGCTGACTATGGCCCCTGGTAAATTTGTACTTTGAAATAACTGATTTGGGCATGTTGTATTATATTATGCTGCTACTGGCCCTTTAAGAACCATCTGGGGACATACTGTGGAGTTACTGGGTGGCCACCATTTCATGTATCAGAGGCACATGGTGAGAACAATGGATGAAGCACATGGTGAGAACAATGGATGGCGGCCATTTTAACTCACAGACATTTTTGTGACTTTTCTACACGGTGCCATCTCGCTGGTATTTGGTACACAATGACATCGTGCAGTAGTTTTAAACTATACAACAGGGGACACATTATACAGTAATTATTTTTTATATAATCTGTATATGTTCCGCGGAATCTGCATTAAACTGTATCTTCCAAACTACTGAATGGATCTGGGTGAATTTTGGATATGTGGTTCACCCAGATCCCCTGGTTCTGAGGATATACTTTATATGAGGTTATTGCATGTTTTGGGGTCCCTGTGATATGTTTTATACAACTGTATTCTTCTGCCTGTGATAATGAGATTACCCATTGTGTTCAGTAATCCTATTACAGGCAGAGGGGAGGATTTTGTGTGGGAGTGTCTGTGTGTATTGTACCGATTGATTGGTTGTTTTGTCCCTCCCTGTGGGCGGTCCTGTATTCTCAACAACTGTAATAAAAACCAGGCTGGGAGTGCCAGCCTCAGATTCTGCTTGACCCTCAAATCGATGTGTCGTCTCGTTTTTGAGGGAATTGGATTGTATGCTGACTGCCAGGAGTGTAAGCGGATTATATGCTTTTCCTGTTCAGCTATTCCAGGGTTCGTGTGTTTCCAGTTCGGGAGTTGGAAGATTTGTACAGTTTGCAGTCCGGGAGATTGGTGCTTGCAGTAGCTGCTGGTCTATGGAAAAGGGGGATATCGCCTAAACTGGGTTTTATCCTCTTGTAAGGGAAACGGTCCATTACAACCGTAGTCTGCAGTGGGGAAGGTACACCTCAGGGCGACAGACCCACACTGGGGTACCGAGAACTAGATAATCGGGTCCAAACGTAAACATAGCACCCCAAGTAGCACGGTGCACCTAAGGGATAACCCTCGTAGGCTACGAAAGAAGTTAGGGAAGTATCCCAGTGACAGCATACCAACTACGGACAGCTAGCATCGCAGTCTAAATCAGTTAGAGCCCGAGGCGGCAATCGCTGCAAAGACCTGGAACTCCGACCTAGCTTCGTAAGAGTGCTGAGTAACCGCAGGCACTAGCCTCCATAGTTAGAGGGTCCAACGGAAAGAACTTATAGACGGGTCTATGTTATGGCAGGAGTATAACCTTGTATGCGCAATGTTGACTATTCAGACTAAATGTACTTTCCCTGACTGACGAATGTTACATTATCTTTAAAAAAAAAAAAAACAATAAATAAAGATTGTCAAAAAAGAAGGCCCTTTGGTGGCAAGTAAAACAGATCTTCTTGACCCTCAACATGTAGTCTTGTCTCGTGATTGGAGGGGACAGCTATACTCACACTGTGGATTGCTATGCTCTGCATACTCCCCTTAGCTTTAATCACTTAGCTCTCCTGGAGGAGAGGTCTTCCCCACACAGTCCTGGAGGACAGAAGCTGATCCAGGGTGGAAGGAAGATGGCAAGACTCCAGTTAAGCTACGGCGGTTGTGGAGTCAGCGGTGGTTGTGGTGTCCGGTGCAGTGCTTGTGGTCCTCGGCTCATGCTAGGAAGCGTCCATTAACGGAAGGTTCCGTTACAGAGACCAATCGTCTACTCTCCCTGGTAGGTAAGTGTGGCGAAACCGACCTCGCCATGTGTCCTTGGAGGGGGCTGATTGCCCGCCTCTTGCCTTTGGACTATGGACCAGACTTTATGGGAATGTGATACCCCAGATAGCCATACCATGGAGCCTATCCATATAATGAAAGACTATGGGAAAGACTTTAGCTCCATGGCAATTGTACTGTGTGAGTAGGATCTGCGCGCTATTCGGTAGTTCTGTGCGTGCAGATCCCAGCTATCTGGGGATAGGTGAAATGTCTGTGTGTTATGTGTAAATGTGACTTTATGTATTTTAAAGTGTTTTATGTCGTTTTGCAACCATGTGGTTAATGGAGTCTGCCTTTAGTCCTGGGTAATTGGATTACTTCTCCAATTAACTCCAGGACAGAAGGGAGGAAACCAGGGTGCATTGTGGGGATGTTTTTGCCAGCCAGAAAGGAACAAAAGATACTTTTAGTAACTTTTGAACCCCTGGTCGGATTCATGCCATTTTTTAATATGTTGTTCCCCTGAATGGATTGATTGTGGATATGTATTTTTATGTGAATGTGATGTATGGTTTAAAAGTTATGAAAGTTGTGTAAAAGTATATTTTACACTGTATGCATAATGGGATTATGTGTCACACTAAGGGGAGGGGATGTGTGGGAGGTAACATCTATGTCATTGGTTCTTTTATGCCTCCCCCTGGGTGTGGCCTGTATGTGTGAGTTGGAAATAAAAGCCAGGCTGGATGAGCCAGTCCAGAGTTCCTGTTTTACCCTCAAAGTGATGTGTCGTCTCATTATTGGGGGGAAGGATTTATTGCATGCTGTTCCAGTTGACTGCTAGGAGTACAAGCCTATTCGTATGGTTCCTATTCAATGGTCTACAGCATTCATATGCTTGGGAGAATTTAAAGGTTTCTCGGATTCGGTGATTGTGGTGTCTGCCAGAGTGCTTGGAGTCCTCAGGAAGCACTAGGAGCATCCATTAACGGAGGTACCAAGTCGGGGTGCCAGGTGATCCGTTACAGTAAGCTGCTGCTGGGGAGTCAGACCGATTGTCTCGACTTCTGGTAACGCTGCCTGGTGCTTAACTGCTGGCTGCTGCTGGGTCAAGGGACTGACAATCTCCTCTCCCTGTAATACTGTCTGCTGCTGGGGAGAGATACCGGCTGTCTCCACTGCCTGTAAGGTAAGTGTTATGGTAATAGAAAGGATGCTCCTAGCGCTCACCAAAGGACCATCAGCATCATAGACACCATAACTACTGCGTAGACAAGATAAGTGCTGCAGACTCCACGAACCGGCGCTTCTGGGCTGGTATCTCGCTGTCTGCTATCCACCTACGACCAGGCTCCAGGGTCCAGTGGGTGATCTATCTTCCTTCTGCTGAGCAAAGCAGGATCAGGAACAAGAGCTCTTACAAGAGCTCAGTAGCAAAGGGAGCATGCAGAGCATAGCAATCCCTGAAGTGATTATAGCTGCTGTGGCAAACCTAGCCACTTCAGACTATAGAACTGTGACTCTAAAGTTTGTCCTAAACACTGCTGCCCTGTTCTGTTTTAATGTACTTTGCATTCTGTATTGAAATGTATGTTTGCATGTAATCACTATAGCATTCGTATGCTAGCAGCCGAAAGCCGCTAGCATTTACATGGTTGTTTCACGAACAGCAAATTTACCGGCTGTTCATGAAACGAATTATGTACCAAACCCAAGCCCACACACTGAGGGTCGTGTGGCACCAATTACCAGATTTCAACATTGTTGCACTCGGTAGTTAAGTGCTTTCCTGGGTGGCCGTCGTTCGACTACCGACCACGCGGCGGTCGGCCATATTGGATCTTTTGTCTCCCCAGCAGTGTTTGGTTGTCGAGTGCCTGGAACTGAAAACGGCTACTCGACGGAACGAACACCGCTGTACTTCCAGGCCGTGCGGGAGCTACGGTCTTCTCCTATTGTGGTTTCCCATCGGTGTTCGGTACTTTCAAACGAACTTAATATGAAAGTGTATTTCATGCGGCTTTCGGTTGTTTTAGCTGGGATCTGAGCGGTATTCACACGAAATGTGCACCCAGACCCCAGCTATCTACCGAATGTCAGTTCGTCAGAATAACATGAATATTGTACAAGTGGTGAATTTAAATGTAAAATGCTGGTTCTGCTGCATGGAGGGATAATCCACTTAACGGTATATTCCAGTGGGAGTATCCCTCTCGTGCAGCAGTGCCTGATGGGAGAAATGCTCCAAATGTAAAGTCCCCCATGTAGTCCCTTACTGTATTACCCCTGCTATGTCAGTAAGGAAACCCCTTGCATGGGGACTTGCATAAATACTGGAAGCTGTGAATAAAGACCTCAGTTGACTCCCAGAACTGTGTTTCGTCCGGTTACTGGGGGATTTGGGATATTGCCTTACTTTTCAGCGCGGATTACCTTTAATACCAGCGGAGATCGTGGGATTTAATATTGTCGCTCCGCTACAGCTGCTCCTTACAAACATGAGTCGAGGCTGCAAGTTAGAGGGACAAGTCATTCTGTTTTTTGGCACCCAAAGGGCTTTCTTTTATGCAGGTTCCCCTGAGATAGGACCACCCACAGGGCATTACAAAACAACCAATCACACACGTACATTACAGAAAACACTCCCAGCAATTACACACAAAATCCTCCCCTCTGCCTGTGATATAATTATGTTACACAATGGTTAACATAATTATCACAAGCAGGAAAAATACAGTTTTTACACATACACTGTAACTTTAAAACCATACAATCTTCATAAAAATACATATTATTAATCAGCACACTATAAACATAAACACTCTCAAAAATCAGCCAAATCCATCCAGTAGATAAAAAGATAGACGGAAATCCTTTATGACCAACCCCAAGCACATTTTCCTGCCCAAAACAGTTCCATAGATTTGGGCTGTGTGGTTTCATGCAGAAAAACGACTAAGTCCCATTTGAACGTGCATTCGAATCTTCAAACGGGACTTAGTCTCTGCAGCTGAAAGTTAAGTGTAGATGAAGGTAAGCGGTAAGGTAAGGTCAGCGGTGTTCGCGGAAATGTGTAGAAGATTTTAGTTCCATGAATTTGGCTACACACACCGCTGACCTCGTTCGAATGAACAAAGATGATTGCTGTCACGTGTTTGTTTGCACAAACTGCGGCCATCCAGCGTCGGCAATTAACCTGCAGTAACCTCACAGCCTGGGAGGTAAATTGCCTGCACACTTCCACTTCTGGGTGGTCCGCCTGTGTGGTACTTGGTTCAGTAAGCTCCATTTACTGAACCAAGTGAGAGAAAGCCAGGAACAAGTTATTTTGCGGGTCTGGGGACATAGTCTTAAAGGGGCATTGTTCACCAAAGTCACAATATGTCCCCAGACGGTTCTTAAAGGGTCATACACACCCATTAAAAGTCCATAAGTTTTCAGGGGCACAATCTCCCTGGGGCCATAGTCATGAGGAAGGAGGCTGGCAAATAGGCTTCTCCACAACCCAGGGAAACAGGGCAATTTGTTATTTAAAGGGCCAGTTACAAATAGTAGTTTGTAACAGTAAGCTGCCACTGGGGAGTTGGACCGACTGTCTCGACTCCTGGTAACGCTGCTTTGTGCTTAACTGCTGGCTGCTGCTCGGTCATGGGACTGACAATATCTTCTCCCTGTAATACTGTCTGCCACTGGGGAGAGAGACCAGTTGTCTCCACTCCCTGTAAGGTAAGCAGCCGCTGGGGAGTTGGACCGACTGTCTCGACTCCTGGTAACACTGCTTGGTACTTAACTGCTGGCTGCTGCTGGGTCAAGGGACTGACCATTTCCTCTCCCTGGAACTCACCCTGCTGCTGTATGGTACACTGCCCCTGTGGAGTAGGACCGACTGTCCCGACTACTTGTAATTCACCCTGCCGCTGGGGAGAGAGACCGGTTGCCTCCTCTCCCTGTGAGATGCCCTGCCGCTGGGGAGGGAGACCAACCGTCTCCTCTCCCGGTAGCTCCGGCTGTAGCTGGGGATCTGGGCCGGCTGCCCAGCATCCATGTAGGGCTGGTGGAGAGACCTCGGTCCCTAATTCATCTGCCATCTGGAGGTCATCCCAGAACCAGTAGATGAGGTAGGAAGCAGGGGGTACCTCAGCCAGTTCTTCCAAGCTTAAAAAAAACACACAGAACAGAAAGAAAGGGTGCGCCTCAATCACATAAGAATATACATACAAGTCCAAAACCCTACAGTAAGTCCAAAGTAATGTGTTCCACGGAAATATGGAAGGTACTTGGAGATGAAGATAGTCTTTACGAATTAACACTTGTAATTTAGTGGAGATATATGGAGAGAAAACAAAAGACAAGATCCCAATGGTACAGTATGTCAGCAGGATAAAATGATAAAATGGTAGTAATGAGTATTACTCACACTTTTCAGAGCTAAAATCCAGCTCTGATATGGAGTACTGATACCGGAGAAACTGACGGAAGCCAAGCACAGAGAGATGGACACAGGTTTCTTCAGGAAGGAAGAGATTCTTTATTGGATCACCGATCGGGACTCAGAGGGACTAATGTCACCAAAATACAACAAGTTCTGAGCCCCGGACAATAGTGCAGGTTCCTTATATAGGCACATAACTCCTCCCATATTAAGCTCCACCCGCACATTCTCTTGACCAATCAATACAAATAAGAATTAACTTCCTGCTTGACCGCATGGCCTGTCCAGCACAATGGAGGAGGGGAATACTATATCCTGTATTCTTGCACATGCTCCGTACACTACTGATCGTATCTTGCCTCGTGCAACCAACTGATCGATACGTCAGCATATGCACGTACACATGCCACGTGGTAATCTCGGCCTACTAAATGTATTTTTACCGAGATTCCACCACATTCCCCCCTTTGATGCCTCTTGATATTTCACAATTACTTGAGGCATCACTTAACCTTAGTTTGCATACACCGCAAGTTACCTTGAACCAGACCAGACTTATCTTATGATGTGAATCTTCAACACTCATCTTCCTGCATTGGTTCTCCCTGATCTAGAGCCTTATATTTATAAATTGCCATTATCTGTGCAGCAGCCTTCCTCTCTGCTATATTTTCTATCAGGCTTTGCACAGACCTAACTACTAAGGGTATAAGACACGGCAGGAGTAGACAAAACATTAAAATCAGTAGGACTCCACCTACCACTGCCTTAAGACCTCCAAACCACTCATACCAGCTACCAAACCAACTGCTTGGATTATACCCTTTCCATACCTGAGTAGGCACATGCGCTAGTTTAACCATATGCCTAGTAAGCTCAGCTATTGCTTGCCCTTCGTCATCTATTTGAAGACAGCAATTGCTCAGGTTAAACTTCCCACATACACCTCCCTCTACTGCCAATAGGTAATCCAAGGCTAATCTATTTTGGTATACTGCTGTCCTCATCCTGGTATTGTGCTTCGCTAGAAGATTGAGCGCTTGTGATGTCTCGTTAGTAATAATCTCAACCACCGCCTGTAATCGTATAATACGGTTGAGCATATAAATAGGGGTTCTATAACCAAAGGTACCATCCTCTGCCCACGTGGCTGGCCCATAATAATCTATAATACGCTGGGGAGGCCATTCATTATCTTCCCAGGCGCCTATCTCTGTGGGTCCCCTTTTCTTCCTATGATTCACATCATACACTTTAACACCTAAAGTCTCACCTGTTTCAATAGGTAACAAGAAGAAGGATGGTTTGAGCATACCCAACACACATGCCCCTTCCCAGTCCTGTGGCAACTCCGAATAGGCTTTCTTACCACAGATCCAGTACAAATTTGCTGGGGCTCTCCAGGTAGATGTGATGGATAGGTCAAACCACACATCCTTTAAATTGGCGTATCTAGCAAACGGGTTAGATGGTTCTGAGACATTTGAAGCCGACCACCAAGTTGTATTCTTTGTATCATCATCATAAGCTTTTTGCCCTAGACAAGTTAATTCTCCTACAGAAGTATTATACATTATTCCTTTCCTCGCTATGCAAACATAACCTATGATGGAGGTCTTTAATCTCCACTCAGATTTACCTCTAACACTCATATGATAATCGGCTTGTGTAGATATTAATTGGTCAACTGCCTCAGAACCGGACATTACCTCCTTTGCTTCCCAAGGCCATTGGTCTCCCATGTTAGTACCTCCACACACATAGCAGTTGGTAACATTAAGACTACCGGCAATACTTTCGGCTAAATCAATAAACAGGTTTTTAGCATTATGGGGGATCTTATTATCTATGTTCATCTCTTCATAAAAGGAATGGTATACTTGATGAGTCTGGGAGGATACCGTATCGGTCTCTATCCCTATAAACAATACTGTTCCAGGATCTAAACCCGTCCCATATATTTGAAACCCAAATAAATTACCATATTTATCTAAGAACTTGTCGGGGTTATTTATAAGTATATGGACTGGATTGCATTCCATAGACTTACAATATGGGCTGGTAGGCAACTTAGTCACAATCATGTCCTTGTCTACTGTCTGTCCCCAAGTTGCCCACCCCACACAAGACCAATATGGGCAAAAGTTATAATCTTTATTTGGGCATCTAGGGCTCACATACTTATTTTTACTACTGGGACAGATATATTTATCGTTAGACCCATACGTCCTCTCCCATCTAAGATCCCCACATACATTCCACGGCTTTCTACCACTTGATATCGCCTTACACGCATCAAATAGCAGAACACCCGAAGAATGTACGGATTCTAATACCGTCTTATTAATTAGGGTCCCCTGAGGATCTCCATTCCTGAGAGTCAACCAAATTGTACGAGGTTGATACTCTGGACTGAAGCACTTAGGTTCTCCTACTCCTAAATGGCACACACTATATTCTATATTTAGGTATCTACATCTTGATACATCTCCTTTACACTCGTATTGTGAATGCCAAATTAGGGTTTGGGAAATATGGTTACCTGTTCTTGTAGTCTTAATGCATACCTCACAGCTAGGAGTGTCGGTACCTCTACCTTCCTGAATATAAAAATACACATAAATAAACATTATCAGAAACACATCTTTCGTCGTCATCCTCAGTCTTCGTCCGTGCGAAGGCACCTCAGCTTCCAGGATGTAAGGGCTGCAGGGAATGGAGTTCTGCTCGTCTTCACAGGGGTCCCTTCGAGACTTTTCCTGGCTTATATACTATACGTCGGTGAGCGGACAGGCTTTTTTATGGCCCTCTCACTCACTTACCAAATCTCTGAAACAATAAAATTTGTAATCCACAAGGTTCCTCGTCACTCCGACTGAGTCGTGCGCTTTAACCGGATCTTGCAGGGATTCTCTGGATCTGCTGTAACTTGCCAAGAATCGACTGCTGCTGGTTTAACCCTGGAGTGATGTATCCACGGAGTCACTTCGGCTACTTTTATCGCTGTAGGGGTAGACAAAAGAACAACATAAGGACCTCTCCACTTGGGCCCTAACGGTACATTATTCCACTCTTTAATCCACACTTGGTCTCCTGGGTGGTAACTATGAACTGGGGGATAAATATTCACAGTTAATCTATCTTGTACCCATTTCTGTACCTCCTCCATAGTCTTACCCAACTCTACAACCTGCTGCCGGGTAATTCCTTCTCCCAACTGACTCAAATCCCCCCTTAAGTTACCAAGTACGGGAGGTGGTCGCCCATACATGATTTCAAAAGGAGAGAGGCCCATCCTTCTGGTAGGTGTACTGCGAATTCGCAATAGAGCTATGGGCAAGAGAACGTTCCACTTAAGTTGGGTTTCCTGACACATTTTAGCCAACTGATTTTTAATAGTTCTATTCATTCTCTCTACCTTACCAGAACTCTGGGGTCTATATGCCGTATGAAGCCTCCACTTTATACCAAGCATATGAGTCAGTTGTTGTAGGCACTGATGAACAAAAGCTGGACCATTGTCCGATCCTATAGAGCAGGGTAGTCCATATCGGGGTATTATTTCTCGTAGCAGGAATCTCACAACTTCTCCTGCTTTCTCTGTACGAGTAGGACATGCTTCTACCCAGCCTGAAAAGGTACACACAATTACCAGCAGGTAACGATGTCCACCCGATTTAGGCATCACTGTATAGTCAATTTGTAAATTGGACTCCTGGTGGCTTTACTGGTCCTTGCCTTGCATTATTCTTAGCACACGTTACACATCTTCGTACAATGGCCTGAGTCAAGTTGGACAATCTTGGTATGTAGAAATGTTTTCTGAGAGATTCTTCTGTGCTGTCTCTCCCAGAATGTGTCCCGTTGTGATAGTTTTGGACAATTTCTACCGCTAGTGATGCTGGAATGACTATTCTTCCATCTTCTAACTGATACCATTTGTTCTCCAAATACTTTCCAGGTTCAGTCTTTAACCACTCTTCTTCTTGAGCTGTATAAACTGGAGTCCATTGAGACAGTGGAGTTGGTATAAGAGCAGCTATATGCCCCACATACTCCTGTCTTCCCGATTCAGCGGCACGCTTAGCTGTACTGTCTGCCATCCGATTTCCTTTGGTTACATCACCATCTCCTCTCAGATGCGCTCGACAATGTATAATACCGACTTCTCTCGGCTCCCACACTGCTTCCAATAGTTGTAGGATTTCAGCTGCGTACTTGATTTCTTTGCCTTCTGAATTCAATAGTCCTCTTTCTTTATACAAAGCTCCGTGGGCATGAGTGGTTAAAAACGCATACGTGGAGTCCGTGTAGATGTTCACTCTTAAACCTTCAGCCAATTGTAACGCTCGTGTCAGTGCTATCAATTCTGCCTTTTGTGCTGATGTTCCTTTCGCCAGTGGCCGAGCTTCTATCACCTTGTCTATTGTTGTTACTGCATATCCTGCATAGCGGATCCCTTCTTTCCCATAACTACTGCCGTCGGTGTAATATTGAACATCGGGGTTCTTGATGGGAAAATCACGAAGATCTGGTCTACTTGAAAATACTTCATCCATTACTTCCAAACAATCATGTTGACTTTCAGTAGGTTGTGGCAAAAGGGTAGCTGGATTTAAGGTGTTTACAGTCTCTAAATGCACTCTTGGGTTTTCACACAACATTGCTTGATACTTGGTCATACGGCTGTTACTAAACCAATGATTTCCTTTGTAATCCAACAACGTCTGTACTGCATGTGGGACTCGTACATAAAGTTCTTGACCCAGAGTGAGTTTATCGGCTTCAGCTACTAGCAAGGCGGCTGCAGCTACGGCTCTTAGACAAGGTGGAAGTCCGCTGGCCACTGCATCCAGTTGCTTAGACATGTAGGCAACAGGTCTTTGCCATGATCCCAAGTACTGTGTCAATACTCCCACAGCCATTCTTCTTTGCTCATGTACATACAGGTAGAATGGTCGTGTGTGATCAGGTAGACCTAATGCTGGGGCACTCATCAAAGCCTTCTTCACATCTTCAAATGCCGTTTGCTGTTCTTGAGTCCATAAGAAGGGGTCGTGCTCTGTACCTTTGATAGCTGCATATAGAGGTTTTGCCAGTATCGCGTAGCTGGGAATCCATATCCTACAGAAGCCTGCTGCCCCCAAGAATTCTCGCACTTGTCTTCTATTCTTGGGTATCGGTATTTGGCACACAGCTTCTTTTCTCTCTGGCCCCATAATTCTTTGACCTTCAGAGATATGGAATCCCAGATATTTGACAGTTGGCAAACACAACTGAGCCTTCTTTCTAGACACCTTGTATCCTGCCTTCCAGAGAATGTGTAGTAGATCGTGCGTTGCTTGCTGACATATTTCCTTTGTAACTGCTGCTATCAACAAGTCATCTACATATTGTAACAATACACACTCTCCTGGGATGGACTCGAAATCCAGTAGATCTTGACTTAGAGCTGAACCAAATAGGGTAGGTGAATTTTTAAACCCTTGGGGCAGTCTTGTCCAGGTCATTTGGCGTTTTGAGCCCGTTACAGCGTTTTCCCATTGGAAAGCGAAGATACATTGACTTTCTGCGGCAATTCGGAGGCAAAAGAAGGCATCTTTGAGGTCTAAGACTGTAAAGTAAGTAGCCCCGCCCGGAATTAAAGCAAGCAGGTTATATGGATTGGGTACAACTGGATGTATACTAACAACCGCATCATTGACTGCTCTCAAGTCCTGCACAGGTCGATACTCATCTGTACCGGGCTTTTGAACAGGCAGCAATGGGGTGTTCCAGGGGGAAGTACAGAATTTTAGGATACCATACCGTATGAACTTATCCAGATAAGATTGGATGTTCTTCTTAGCCTTCTGCGGGATGTGATATTGTCTTAGGCTCACTGGATAAACCCCAAGTTTTAGTTCGATTTTAATAGGTGGAATATTGCGGGCCAGTCCTGGTGGGTTGTTCTCTGCCCAAACTCCTGGTATGTTGAATAAGGATTCATCACTCCTAGGGTTTTGGTTAGTCAACGCTGTATAAAGTCGCCACTCTTCTTCCTTTGGTACGGATAATGTCATAATACCTGAAGGTCCATTAAACTTTAAGGATGTTGTTCCATTTGGTAGGAACGTAATCTGCGCTTGTAACTTAGATAGCATATCACGTCCCAACAATTGGACTGGACATTCAGGCATATAAAGGAATTGATGTTTTACTACGTGGCCTCCCAATGTACAGAGTCGACTTTTAAGAACCGGTTTTGCAGCACTTCTTCCAGTTGCTCCTATTACAGTAATAGTTCTTCCAGATGGAGGAGCAACTAGGTCAGTCACCACCGAATGTTCAGCACCAGTGTCGATCATGAACGCACTCCTTTTTCCCCCTATTGATACATCGACCATAGGCTCCGCTCGACCAAGGGGGATGGAGCCCGGTCGGTATCAATAGTCCTCCATGACCGTGTCAGCCAATCCCACAAAGTCCCTACCTTCTCTATCGCGGGACCTTTGCCCTGCTGGATAGTACCTATCTTCCCTTACACTTCCTCTGTTCCCATTACTCCCTCTATTACCATTGCTCCCTCCGGGGCCTCCTCTACCTCTCGCTCTGCCTCTAAAGTTTCCATAACCTGTCCTAGGTCTGTCTCTCTCATACTGTTCTCTTCGCGGACACTCATTTCTCCAATGCCCTTCTTCTCTACAGTATGCGCACTGATTTCTACTCAGAGGTTCCTCATTCCACTTACTATCGCCTCTATCTGGGCCCCGTCTATCTACGCCTGCGATCGCTACCGCTAGCATATCAGCCTTTTTACGCATCTTGCGCTCTTCCTCTTTCTTACTTTCTGTTTCCCTATTCATATACACTTTATTCGCTACCTCCATTAGTTGGGTGATAGACATACCTGCAAACCCTTCTAACTTCTGTAGCTTGCGCTTAATATCTCCGTAAGCTTGGCTGACAAAGGCGGAGTTTACCATTCGGGAATTATCTGCGTCTTCCAGATTAAAGGGGGTATACAAGCGTTATGCCTCCAATAATCGGTCATAAAAGACACTGGGCGCTTCATCACTTTTCTGAATCACCTCAACTGTCTTCGACATATTAATGGCTTTCTTCCCTCCGGCTTTCATGCCAGCAATTATAGCGTCTCTATAGGCTCTGAGTTGAACCATATCTGCGCCATTTACATTCCAGTCGGGATCGGTGTTAGGATAATGTGTTGCGGCCCATGCTGCTGGATTGGCTTGATTCAAAGCACGGGCTCTATCCTCTAGCGCTTTAATGGCCGCTTGGTTAATCCTTGTCCTTTCCTCATTATTAAACAAAGTCATTAATAACTGCTGGCAATCAGCCCATGTCGGATTATGTGTCTGAACTATCGAGGTGAACAGATCGGTCATAGCTTGTGGTTTCTCAGTGTACGAGGGATTGTGGATCTTCCAATTCAAGAGATTGGTAGTCGTGAACGGGACATATACGAAGACTGGGTCAGCATGTGCCATTTGACCTGCGGCATCGATATAGGCTGACCCGGGATTCAGACGAAGAGGCATCTGATAATGTTTTAATTGTTGGGTACCGGTCAGTTGTCGGGTTAGTATGGGGCTACGTGAAGGGGCGTCAGTTATGGGTTCCAGTCGGGGGGAAATAGGGCATGAGGATGTGGGAGCTTGATTTTGGGAAAAGTTAGTAAATAGAATACTCCCAGCCGAGCTAGAAGAAGCTTGACCGGAAGTTTGAAGTGGCGCCAAATCAGGATATTTAGATCTAACGGGGGTTGGTTCTGGTTCCGGAAGGGGAGGTTTAATACGAGGAGGGGTGGAGTCTGTACTAGAGGAGGAAGCGGAAGTGGATGAGGGCAATGAGGGGAGGGGTATAGAACTTCCTGCATTCGCGTTACCTCTTCCTGTAGGGAAGTAAGGGGGCGGCAAAGGGATCTCGGACTCAGGGGGCATGTCCAAAATGGGCCTAACCACCGTCCTAGTGGACAAACAAGTCCTGGCCACCATGAGGCGACATTGCTCCTCGTGGCATATCTGAATCCATTTTGGCGAGTCATTTACGGCCTGTCTCCAACAATCAATATATGGAAACTGCCCGTAAAGTTCAGGCCTACCCGATACAGCCACGTGTACACGCTGTATCAGGTTTGGATCCAAACTACCACGTGGCGGCCATGCCGCAACCAAAGTAGGCCACTCCCTAGTGCACAAAGTAACCAAACGTACAGGAGACATTTTAACCCCAAAATCACATGTTTTGAATCCCTTTTTAAAATTCTTTACCATACAACCTGGTAATCCGGAATCGTTGACTCCGACGCGCCCATACTTATCAATGGAACGTCGTTGACAACGAATACTATGCACGCGTACTATTCAACAGTCACACCCGTTTCCTCTGGCAACAGCACCACGTGGTACGGTTACCAAGTGAAACGTACACAATAACACAATAAACACTCAGGGAATTCCCGTACACACACAGCTGTTACACCAGTCACTAGATAATCAATATTATGCCCTTTGGCGAAACTATACAGTCACCCACGCTATAATTCTCTATATATGAATTACCCGTCTATAACACACCCCAGTAACATCGTCTTTTACAAATAGCGGTTACAGTACGGTTAGCATAGGTCAAAGCACAATTTAAGGTCACAATACAATTATTAGTGGTTATGGTGTTAAACATGCAATGGACGACAGTGATTAGTACTTATATACAGTGTCAGTAAATATACAGGGTTATGGTACCGTGCACTATGATACAGCAACACACTATTAACACTCTCGCTAGACGGCTGAGCTCGCGCTATCTAACAAGATATACACTTTACTAAACAATCTTTAACACATTTACAATTCCCAACTAAACTATTGGCCAGTACCTTGAATGGACTACCTAAAACTATCTACATCCGTTTTGGTTAGCCACACTGCCCAAGCACCACATATAGCGAGCTAGAGGACCGAATTTACACAGACGCCTCTTAGTCGATTACTATCAAAAATCTAGTGGGTTCCAAATTTACACGCCTTCCCACTTAGCCAAGATAGGTTGAGAGCTAGCGAACCGAATTTACACAGACGCCGCTTAGTCTCCCGGTCCCTCCGACCTAGCGAACAAAATATACACCCTAGAACGCTAGTCTAGACAAGACACCGGTGTCCGGCTAGGGCTATTTACACCAGAACCCCGCCTGACTAACCAAATCAAACAGTCTGACTAAAGAGCGTTCGATTGAGCGGTGCGCCTTCGCTCCTTCCCTCCGACAGAGGGGGCAGATTCCATACACAATTCAAACCCCTTATGGGCCTACCGCACAATCGGTATACCCCTAGTGGGTCTGCCGTCTAAAACAGCAGTTGTCTTACCTCCTCGTTCCTGAACCTGAGTTCACACTCATCGACGGGGACACCCCAGCACTTCTTACGTAGAGGCCGATGATCTCCTGGACAACAGACCAGTGGCGCCGAGACGAAGGGAGGTCCACGCAGAAGTTCAGGGGTGCAGCCGTAGAGAACGTGGGCAAAGATAGACCGTCTCACGCCTCTGCCTCTCAGCTACCGTTGAACGATGAGCTTCCCGGCCAATGCACCAAATGATACCGGAGAAACTGACGGAAGCCAAGCACAGAGAGATGGACACAGGTTTCTTCAGGAAGGAAGAGATTCTTTATTGGATCACCGATCGGGACTCAGAGGGACTAATGTCACCAAAATACAACAAGTTCTGAGCCCCGGACAATAGTGCAGGTTCCTTATATAGGCACATAACTCCTCCCATATTAAGCTCCACCCGCACATTCTCTTGACCAATCAATACAAATAAGAATTAACTTCCTGCTTGACCGCATGGCCTGTCCAGCACAATGGAGGAGGGGAATACTATATCCTGTATTCTTGCACATGCTCCGTACACTACTGATCGTATCTTGCCTCGTGCAACCAACTGATCGATACGTCAGCATATGCACGTACACATGCCACGTGGTAATCTCGGCCTACTAAATTTATTTTTACCGAGATTCCACCACAGTACGTGAAGTGGAATAATCCCCACTCAAGGATGTATGAGGTAGCGCTGGTCAGCAGGTAGTGTGAGTCAGAAGTCCAGCGATGGTCCGGCCCAGACGAAAATTAAAAAGAAATAAAATATAGTGCTCTCTGTTTTGCGGATAAAACAGTAAAAGAATGAAAATATACTCACGGTATACAGAGCAGGCTAAACTGCTCGATGTAAGCGTATGGGTGGTATAATCCCCACCTGTGGATTCTTTGTGCTTCTATTTTGAATGCTTAAATATTGGTGTAGTCAGGATAAATAAATAAAATAAAATATAAAATAAAATAAAAGGAATATGGCAAACAAAATATTTGGTGCCAAAATAATTCCTTTATTACGAATATTAAAATATATAGTATCTAGACGCGTTTCGCCTAAAGAGGCTTCTTCACGTAGATAATATTAATGAAAAGAGCATAACCTGACATACATAAGCTTATATAGGGTACAATAGTATTGATGAAATTTGAATTTCCCTCCAAAATGACGTAATTGCAAGCAAATTAGCATAAAACATTAAATAGAATAAAAGTCACTTTTAAACATAATGAGGTAAAACTTTATAAAAAGCTAAACATATAGGGCCATTTTGGCCAAAAAACGAAGCTTTAAACCATATATAGAGAGAGATCATTGTAAGCAAATTAGCATGAAACATTGAAATAAATAAAAGTTACTTTTGAATGTAATGGGATGAAGCTTTATAAAAAGATAAACATATGGGACCATTTTGGACAGAAAACGAAGCTTTTAACCTTGTAAATAAGAGATTTAAAAAAGTCACGTGACGCGCGGCTAAAACACTTCTGCGTCACGTGATTGTTGAGTGGAACGCATGCGTTCCAAGTAAATGGAACGCATGCGTATCGGCAAAAGTGCTCCCTGGAGGGAGTGACGAAAATAAGAACAAGGGAGTGTTTGCCTTCTCAAGACAGGCAAGCACTCCAGCAGAGAAAACCAACGTAGGGGCATAAGTATTAAGCACAAAAAGGGAAAATATCTGATAAATATAAGCCAACTATAAATAAACTGCACAAAAAAGTATAAATATTCAAACTTTTAAAAACCACAGCTGATATATATAAATATATAGGCATATATGATACATAATAAATAATATTAAATGTGTATATAGCAAAAGAACATCGTGATTTTAAAGCACTATAATGTAAAATAGTATAAAATAAATGTTAATTTATTAAGAAAAAGATCACAATAACCAAATAATAAAAATAAAATAAAATCTGGTTGGGCTAATAAAAATGGTAAGAGTAAATATAAGGATGAAACAAGATAATAAAAATTATAAAAAAATTAAAAAGGTCAAAGTCAATATTAAGACACCTCTAGGGGTAAGGGTTTTTAAATTATAAAGCCAAAAAAAAGAAAGAGAGAAAATATCCCTTAATTCAGTGAGTCCAGATCATATCTCGAGAGGGGATAACCCTTATACGGTGGTAAAAAAAGGAGAAAAAAGTGAACCTAGGACAGAACATCCAGGAAACACTAATGAGATATAGATCTGAGTAACCTGGTACTTTAAAATATTAATCGTTTAATTGGTATACAAAACCATGAACAAAAGATAATAAACAAAAATAATAATAGTAAATAAACACACTCTAATAGAGAGAGAGGAGATATAAGAAGCTCAGGGAGCTAAGGGAGGAGCTTAAGCATGGAGTAATAGGAGGTGTCAGTAGTGCATAGCTATATAGTTGTCCACAAAAAGAGATATATATAAGAGGGATAAATAGCATATACCTCTCAGAAAAAACGGACTTAAGCTATTGTAAAGACTAGTGGTAGAAAGACACTCCAGCCCCAGTAATGGCTACACTAAATGATACTTATTAGACCAGTGTTACATAATAACCCACACTGACCCCTGTGATCAGTTAAATCCTCAGTGAAAAAACGCCATCTAAAGAGAGTAAGCTCACACTTTCCCTACATAACGCTCCAAACAGGCTTCAACTCCTCTTTCCCTAAATACACACCCCAAACAGTGTAAAAAATAAATAAAGTGCTGCGATTATAAAATCATTGTAACGGACCGTTTCAGCAGACAACGGGTAAAAACTGCTTAGGCGATAATCCCCTTTCTGAGACACAGGCACAGCTACTGCAGCACACCAAACTCCCGAACTGGATACAAAATAGCACTCCAACTCCAGAACTGGAACCTCACTGTTAAGACACCTTTTGTCTCTATAAGTAAATCGCCGTTTAGTTCACCTTCCCTTCTCACCGTATCAAGTCTCTGTTCGTATAATTTATAATACACGAACCATAACCAGGGGAAGCGGTAATCTCCCGAACGGGATCCGTGAATGTACTCTGGTTCCCGAACCGAACTCCACGAACTGCCGCTATCAACCGAATCACGATATCCACCAAGCGGCATAAGTTTCCCATAAGCAGTCTCTAAGCGTGAATAAGAAATCCCCTCAATAACGAGACAGAAGCTCCGCATTGAGGGTCAAACAGGATCTGTTTATTCAGGGCTACCTGCCCCTGTATTTATGCAGGTCTCCCACCTGGTGGACACTCCCCTAGGGGACCAGATGGAAGACTGAAACAGCAGACAGACATGTATCATTTTCGTACACACAGCCACAATCCTTTCCCACCATGCATCTTGGTTTCCTCCTCTCTGTCCTGGAGATAATTAATGAAGTAACTCAATTATCTCCTAGGACAAAGGCCAGACTCCATTATGCACATGGTGACACAGAAACAGACTATCACTTTAAAATACATACAGACACATTTTATACATAAAACACAGACATGTAACATATCCCCAGATAGCTCAGGTCTGGGTGCAAATTATTAGGTGAATGGCACTCAGACCACATGAATACGGTTTAAGTGCCATGGAGCCAAAGTCTTTAATTATACGAACAGGCTCCATGGCATTGCTATCTGGGTTAGAACATTCACATAAAACATAAAATACCGAATTTCCCTGCATTCAGCAAATTCATACGAATGAGAACCAGGGGCTGGAGGTTCAGCGGTGCCTGCACGTAAAAGTGTCCGATTTTGGTGCATGAAAGCCGGGCAGAAAAGTGCTGGCTGCCCGGGGAGCTCCAGAACAGCGCCACCTAGCGGCCGCTAAGTGTAACAGCGGCCACACAGTTAACAAGCAATTAAGCTGCGGTTAACCGCAGCTTCAGGGAGGTAAATAGGAGGCACACTCCAGCTTCTGGGTGGCCAATTAACAACGCCGGCCGGCTTCCCACGGCTCTGGGGATGTTGGTGAACGGCTGTTTGTTCGGTAGATGAAATCTACCGAACTGCTGTGCAAAAAGGGAGAAATAAATCCTTCTGCACAGTAAAATTAACCCTTTAGCTGCCGGTCCATAATCCAGAGGCAGCAGGCGGGCAACCAGGCTCCTCCAATACAATGTGGCGAGATTGGTTTCGTCACACTCACTAATAGCTGCTAGCAGACGAACAGGAAAAGCAGACAATCAGCTTACACTCCTGGCAATCAGAACGAGACAAGGCTCCGTGTTGAGGGTCAAGCAGTGGTCTGAGGTGCTGGCACACCCAGCCTGGTTTTTATTACAGTCTTTTCAAATACAGGACCGCCCACAGGGAGGTATAAAACAACCAATCACATATCAGTTACATCTCACATATTCCCTCCCCTTATCCTGAGAGGAAACTCAATTACACATACAGTTAAAACATACTTTCTACCCAACTTTCATAACTCTAAAACCATACATCACATTCACATAACAATTAGATATTCACAATCAATCCATTCAGAGGAACAACATATTACAACTTGGCATGAATCAGACCAGGGGTTCAAAAGTTAGTAAAAGTATCTTTTGGGCCCTGGCTGGCACATTGCTATCTGGCTCAAACAGGTTTTACAGAGCCCTCTATCCTGGAGACAATGGGGAAAGTAATCCAATTATCCAGGGATAGAGGCATACTCCATTGAGCACATGGTTGCAAAAAGACATAAAACACTTTAAAATACATAAAGTCACCTTTTACACATAACACACAGACATTTCACATATCCCCAGATAGCTGGGATCTGAGCGCACAAAACTACCGAATAGCGCTCAGATCCTATTCACACAGTTCAATTGCCATGGAGCTAAAGTCTTTCCCATAGTCTTTCATTATATGAATGGGCTCCATGGCATAGCTATCTGGGGTATCACCGCTCACACAGGGCAAGTACCGAATGACCCCACTGTATTTAAAGGGCCAGAATGAGTGACATACACTCTGGTACGGCCGAATACTGTTTTAAAGGGCCCAATCTCCCAGGGCCATAGTCCAAAGGCAGCAGGCGGGCAGCCAGGCTTCTCCAATGCAATGTGGCGAGATTGCTCTCGTCAGAATCATTATCTGCCTAACGCGTTTCGGCGCTATAACAAGCGCCTTTCTCAAAGGCTATCAACGAGGAAATGCACACGGACTCGTGTTGAATATGGTAAGCGGCATATTTTGAGCCAATCAGCGGTGAGTATGGGCGGCGTTCTGTGTATATGCATCTGCCATTCCGATTGTTTCCCGCTTCCGCCAATCACATCAATCCGCTCCAATCTGAAGAGGGGGATTTTATGGGGGCAGAGCTAGGTGCCGATCATGGAAACGCATGTATACTGCGTTACCATAGATACTTGCACGCACGGCTCCTACACATGCCCGGACTCCAGCAACCATACGTACTAAAACAAAGTGATATTGATCAATAGGAATCACTAAATCTAAAAGGAAATAAAGCTCCTATTTGTGCACTAATGACATAGCTCTTAAAGCGTTATCTTATACACACTAGGATTGGCTATAACTTAAAATTAGATGGCAATACACTGCACATTCATAGGAATATTCCCAACCTAACAATAATTAAAGCAACAGTGTTCAAGAGAAACTCCTATTGAAAACATATCGCAAGGACTTGATAACAAATTACTAATATATTTCCATAAGAAGGACTATTATGATGCAAAAAAGGGGGTGAATATAAAACCTTCATTAAGGCCATTTGGGAATAAGGTGTTTAATTTTTGAATCCAAAAGCATTCTCTCCTCTTTAGGATCAGATCAAGATCACCTCCTCTTTTCCCCACATTGACCTTTTCAACCCCTGCAAACTTAAAGCATCTAAATGCCTCACTGTGATGTGATCTAGCATGTCTAGCAACGGGGGTGTCCCTATCAGATGAAACTGAATGGATATGTTCCAACATGCGTCTCTTAAAGGGACGTATTGTTTTATGTACATATTTTTTTTCCGCATTTACATGTAAGGAGGTAGACTTCTCCCATTGAATTGCAATTAAAACATTTTTGATTGGAATTTTTTGTGTACCAGAAGAGTCAGTTATGGACTTAGAATCTCTATCTATGTAGCGGCAAGCTACACAGCGTCCACACTGATAGGTACCGTATACTGTTAAGACACCTCCAGTGTCTATAAGTAAAACCGCCGTTTAGTTCACCTTCCCCTCTCACCATATTATTATTATTATTATTATTATTATTATTATTAGCATTTATATAGCGCCAACAGATTCCGTAGCGCTTTACAATGTTATTAGAGGGGATTTAACTATAAATAGGACAATTACAAATAAACTTACAGGAACAATAGGTTGAAGAGGACCCTGCTCAATCGAGCTTACATTCTATAGGAGGTGGGGTGTAAAACACATTAGGACAGGAGTTTACAATCAAATAAGGTGGGCTGCCCTTTAGGAGAGGGCAAGATACAGGTATGTGAGGTAGGGGTTAGTCTTGGAGGCCATAAGCTTTTCTAAAGAGATGGGTTTTAAGGCACTTCTTAAAAGATGCAAGACTAGGGGAGAGTCTGATGGTGGTAGGCAGGCTATTCCATAGGAAGGGAGCCGTCCGCGAAAAGTCCTGCAAGCGCGAGTTGGCCGTACGGGTGCGGACAACAGACAGGAGGTGGTCACGGGCAGAGCGGAGAGAAGGGACATACCTATGGATCTGTGAGGAGATGTAAGAGGGGCTAGAGTTGTTCAGTGCTTTATAGGTGTGAGTTAGTACCTTGAATTGACTCCTATAGCATACAGGAAGCCAATGTAAGGACTGGCAGAGGGGTGAGGTGTGAGAGAAACGACTAGAGAGGAAAATCAGTCTAGCAGCAGCATTCATTACGGACTGTAGGGGTGCAGTACGGCTTTTGGGAAGACCAATTAGGAGAGGGTTACAGTAATCCATGCGGGAAATTACTAGAGCATGGACAAGCTCCTTGGTAGTATCTGGTGCAAGGAAGGGGCGGATGCGGGCTATGTTTTTAAGTTGGAATCTACAGGATTTGGCAACATGCTGGATGTGAGACTCAAAGGTGAGACCAGAGTCAAGTATGACGCCAAGACAGCGCGCTTGCAAGGATGGACTGATGTTGGTACCACAAACTTGAAGGGAGAGCGAAAGAGGAGGATCAGTATTAGGAGGAGGAAAGACAAGAAGCTCAGTTTTTGAGAGATTGAGTTTCAGAAAGCGGGTGAGAAACCCTTCTCTTGTCAAGAGTGTGGGAAAAAATTCAGAGACAATAACAGTCTTAAAAGTCACATGCGATCACACACAAAAGAAAAACCCTATGCGTGGGTTACTTTGCTCCTACATGGGACTGTCCCTTTAACCCATTAAACATGTCACTGTCATTAGGTCACTTTGTTCCTACATGGGACTGTCCCTTTAACCCATTAAACATGTCGCTGTCATTTCTTCAGAGATGGAAGAAAGGCAAGCAGTGACACGTTGCAGGACGGCAGGGGAGAGGTCTGGGGAGGAGAGATATAGCTGGGTGTCATCAGCGTACAGGTGGTAGTGGAGTCCAAAAGAGGTAATAAGTTTGCCAAGAGAGGCAGTATAAAGAGAAAATAGAAGGGGACCAAGGACAGAGCCTTGGGGAACTCCAACTGAGACAGGACGAGGGGAGGAGGTATCATTAGAAAAAGAGACACTGGATGAGCGTTGGGAGAGATAAGAGGAAAACCACAAGAGGACAGAGTCACAGAGACCAAGCGATTGAAGAGTTTGAAGAAGGAGAGCATGATCAACGGTGTCAAAGGCCACTGAGAGGTCAAGAAGAATTAGTATGGAGTAGTGGCCTTTGGATTTAGCTGCGATTAGGTCGTTAGTAACTTTGATAAGGGCAGTCTCTATAGAGTGGAGAGGGCGGAAGCCAGATTGAAGGGGGTCAGTCCATATAAATCCTCCGTTCGTATAAATTGTAATCCACGAACCATAACCAGGGGAAGCGGTAATCATCTGAACGGGATCAGTGAAAGGACTCCAAACTCCCGAACAGAAATCCACAAACCGCCGCTAATCGCCGAACCACGATATCCACCAAGCGGCTTACAATTCCAATAAGTAGTCTCTAAGCGCAAATAATAAATCCCCCCAATAACGAGACAGAAGCTCCACATTGAGTGTCAAAACAGGATCTGGCTTTACTGTGGGCTACCCGCCCATATTTATGCAGGTCTCCCACTTGGTGGACACTCCCCTAAGGGACCAAATGGGAGACTGTAAGTACAGTAGGACAAATGTACATTTCAGACATACAGTCACAGACTTTTCCCACAATGCAGTATGTTTCCCTCCTCTCTGCCCTGGATATAATTGGGGAAGTAATTCAATTATCTCCAGGACAAAGGCACATCGCCATTTTAAACATAAAGTAGAAAGTACATGAAAATATATAACTTTATAATAACCGAATATTTTGCATTCGTATCACATATCCCCAGATAGCCTGGATCTGAGAGCATATTATTGACGAATAGCGCTCAGATCCAATTCGTATAGTCCAATCGCCATGGAGTCAAAGTCCTTACAGTCTTTCGGTATGCGATTGACTCCATGGGAAGGCCACCTGGGTTAAGTACTTTCACATGCGGTAAAAACTCCCGAACAGCCGGTGTTCGTCGAGACAGCCATGCTACCCATTGTTTCAGCGGTGTTCGGCAGAAAGAGTGTCCGTTTTTAGTTCCATGAAATCAGAGCCAAACACCGCTGGGTCTTCGTGTGTTTTAAAATGGTCGCTGCCTCGTGGTCGACATACGATCGACGGCCACCCTGAATTTGGTTTAATTGAGAAGTGTCTGCGGTTAACCACAACGTTCTAATTGGGATCAAGAGGTTATCCAGCAGCACACTTCTATCCTGGGTGGCCATCCGTTCGGCAGCTGATTAAGGGAATCTTCAGTCCCTTCCCAAATAAAAAAACAGGTCATCTATATATCTAAAATATTTGACCAGGTTAGCCTGCCAGTCATGCCCACCCAAAATGGCAGTGGATTCCCAGTCTGCCATAAAGAGGTTGGCATAACTGGGGGCAAACCTGGTCCCCATAGCCGTACCTTGTACCTTGCCGTACGTTTTTTTAAAATTATATTAATACCTTGAATAATAAAATCTATTTGATGGTCTGGAATATTATTTTCAACTCTTAAAATATTTCAACTGCTTCCCATCTGTAGGGTCTGGTTCTGCTTGTCGGGTAGATTGGGGCTGCACGAAGCTGAGCAGGTGTTGGTAGTCCTGCTCCAGCTCCCACTCCCTTGTTACCAGGTAGGTCATGTCACCTTGCGGTCATCAGCCCAAACATACATGCCCATCCGGTAGTCGTAGATGTCCCAAAACCTAGACTCCTTCCTGCTGCCGAGATCAATGTCCTCCTCACATCCCCTGATAGCCCCGATCTGGGTGAACAACATATCCAAAAATCACCCAGATCGGTTCAGGGGTTCGGGAATTTCCTGGAAGTCTTATTTTTGCCCCACCGTACCCATGGTCCCATGCCCAAAACAGTTCCATACACTCGACATAACACCGCTGGACAATTATATGATGACCACCGCCATGTTTGAACTGTTCCAGTTAAAAGTCCAAGGGGCAGAAACAGTACTTTTGAACATGGGTTAATACAGGGCCCATAGTCCCAGGGTAGGAGGCTGGCAAACAGGCCCCTCCAAAACACAATGGTGAAGTGGATTTCATCACAATACTTTTAGAGGTACATAAAATTTGGTTGAGGTGTGCCAAAACTGACATATTGGTAAACCTGTAAATAATGTGCGCAAAAGATATATGCCAAAATAATTTATTCAGTCAACAACTTATTACAACATAATATCATAATGCTAAGTATTGGAATGCCTGTCTAATTTATTTCTCGGGTTGTGGAATGTATCTGTTACGGTTACTCCCAGGCTGGCTGGAAGCTGGACCGCTTGGATAGTCTGGATCTCTATTTAGGGAGAGAGAGAGAAGCCGCTTCGTCTTGATATCCAGAAGGATCCTGCAAATGTAGAATAATCCCACTAGCTATTTTACAGCTAGGATAATCTTTCCCCACAAAACGAGTCGAGGCTGCGATTTGAAGGTCAAGCAAGAACTGAAGTTTATTGACAGGGGTCTCTTTTTATGCAATACTGCCCTGGAAAGGGCTACACCTACATAATTACCACAATAGCCAATCACATACATGGTACAACACCCACGTCTCCTCCCCTCAGATAAACCTTTAACATAATTAGCACACACACAATTTTACCCAAGTTCTGGATGTACCCCAAAAACAGGGGGTACATCTTTAAATTCAGTATCCTCCGATAGTCCTGGTTTAGGGGAACAACATATCCAAAATCCGGCTCATTCGGTTAAAGAGTTCGGGAGTTATGGATCTTTGAAGTTTTGACCGACCGCACAGACTTTGTAGCCGAAAATAGTTCCACAACTTTTGGCCTTGCGGCCGGTCTCCATTCGTGCGTTGAAACCCCACGAAACCCTGGCCATCCACAGCTATCTCGGTGTTCGCCAGAATCCCCATGCAAGGTTTAGTCTTTCTACTGAATGGCCGGTCGGTCTGTAGTTCCAGCACGAATCTACGTCGTCCTGGAGGACTCAGCGGTGTTCGCCTGTTAGCGTATCCGTTTTTAGTTCCAGGCGATTGCTGGCAAACACCGCTGTTCGTGCGCAAGATGGCCACGAACACGTGTAAAGTCCCGAAATGGCAGCCACCTATACTTAACACAAAGGATTCGTGCTGAACCATGCGAACGGCTGAAAATAGAGCTGGGAGGTAAAATAGCGCTTAGCTGCACACAGGGTAAATAACAGTTTTGTAACAGTATCTACAGTAGGCTGCAGATTTCCAGCGCCCCAATGACTTAATAATATGTGTAGGGATGTTCCTGTAGGAGGCTTCTGAGGCTGTCCCAATCCTGAAGGAATGTCCGGAGTAGTGTGAGCGGTTGAGGCCTAGTCTCATCAACATAATTCTGACGTAAAGTATGAATTTGCTTGTAGTGAGGATGGTGTCTTGTAATGTTAGTAAAGGGTGATTTTCTTGTGCCTGCAAGTTATTTAAATATACATCTAATGTATTTACTGGACACCATCTATTAAATGTGGGGTCATAGAGAATTGTGATGGTTTGCCCAGGTTGACTTGTCTTGGTATGTAGTAGTGAGAGTAAATAGTGGTCTTCATGTTTGATGATATGAGCAATTTTGATACATGACTTTAAATCTGTAGTATTTATGGTAGTGAATTCCCTGGGCCTAAGGAACCTGTAAAAGGCTAACTATATCACAACTTTTAAAGTTCGATTGTTCAATTGGTGAGTTATCCAAAAGGTCTGACAGTGACCTGAACAAGCTCCCATTAATAGGTAATCTCTGTGGTGTTTGTGTTGTACTGCACCTCTGGATTCCTTTTAATAAGGTCTTGATTTGTTAAGATGATATGAAGGTCTGTTTGTTTGGGAATAGTGTCAGTATGTGGTTGTAACCATGTGAGGTAAAGTTTGATTGTGTTGTAGGACAGATGTAAATTGAGGTGGCAAAAGAAAGTGAAAGCCACCAAAGATTCCATTGTGAACATATCTACCACATGGAGTCCCTAGTAAATTTCACAAAAATATCGAGAGCTCGTTTGTATGCCCGCCTGATGTTTTCAGATAAAGCACACTGCGACAGCATTCTGCCGTGCGCTAGGAGTTGGCCTAATCCAAGATGAGCTCTTGAAACTGAGGGACCAGAGTTACTACCGTTGATGCATAGGGATGTAGTTGGAGGAATTCCTGAAAACGGAAGCGGGACAAATGGTCAGCTGCTGTGTTGTGAACACCAGGCACGTGTGGGCAACATACAAAGAACTGATAAGTCACAGCGAGCCAAGTTAACTATCTAACAAAACTCAAGATATGACAAGTTGCTTGATTGTCTTAAAAACTGCACTGTTTGTCCTGACCACGAGTGTCCCCAGGTTGCTGCCGCTGCCACAATAGGGTAAATCTCCAACAATGCTGAAGTCTGATAAAAGGCCTCCAATGTTCTGGTCTTGGCGGCCAACTGCCCCACAACCACTGGTCACCACAGAAGGCCGCAAAACCAGTAGAAGCTGCTGCATCTGACCACAGCATTGGGGAATCGGAGGACAGTGGAGGTATGAACCTGGACTTCCCATTCCACTGACATAAGAAATTTTGCCACATGCATAAATCTGCTGTGGCATGACAATCCAGAAAAACCTCACTGTACTCGAAGGGCAGAATAGGTAATAGACATAGAAGCCTAGAAATGAAAGACCTGCCCTGCAGGATAATTCTCATAGCAAAATTTAACGACCCCAGCAATGACTGCAACTCCTTACGACTACAGTAACTCAGTCGCAAGTAGCAAGTAATCACTAATACTTGCTAGGATACGCTCAATTTTGTCATGTGGTGAGCGGGCTTCCATAGTCACTGAGTCAAGTTCAATGCCCAGAAAATTGACTATGGTCCCCCTCTGTTTTGGAGGGGGGAATCGGGATACCCAACCTCCCAAACAGTTGTCTGGCATCTTGAAGGCTCTGTAGAGAAAATCATTCAGATAGTACAGTACTGATGGATATCTACATGAGTCCATCAGTTCGGCAAAAGTATTGAACATTTTTGGTAATAACACTGGTTTCTCCACTTAATACCATGTAGAGGCCATAAAGAAGGGTGAATTAGAAGCAGCTTAAAAGAATCCACAATATCAGTTTTGCTTAACCATGCCTCCACACCAGCAGATATGATAGTTTGAACAGCATTATTGTAACGGACCGTTTTGCACACCAGAGGTTAAAAAACGTTTAGGCGATATTCCCCTTTTCAGATGCACAGGCAGATACTGCAAGCACCAATCTCCCGAACTGCAAACTGCAAGAATCCTCCAACTCCCGAACAGGAAATACACGAACACTGGAAACAGCCGAACAGGAAAAAACATTGTAACGGATCAACGGGCACCCCCCGACCGGGTACCTCCATTGAAGGATGCTCCTAGCACTTCCTGAGGACTTCAAGCACTGCAGCAGACACCACAACCACCGAACCGGAGAAGCATACGAATGCTCTCAAGCATATGAATGCTGTAAACAGGTGAACAGGAAAAGCATCCATCAGCTTACACACCTGGCAATCAGCTTGCAATCCAATTCCCCCTAATAACGAGATGACACTTCATTTTGAGGTCAAGCAGAACTGAATGTACTGGCACATACAGCCTCTTTTATTCCCAATCCACAAACATGCTCACAGGGTTTTACAGAACAACCAATCAATCCGTACAATACACACAGACACTCCCACACAAAATCCTCCCCTCTGCCTGTGATATGATTACTGAACACAATGGGTAATTTAATTATCACAGACAGAGAAATACAGTTTTATAAAACATATCACAGGGACCCCAAAACATGCAATGATCTGGGTGAACCACATATCCAAAATTCACCCAGATCCGTTTAGTAGTTTGAAAGATACAGTTTAATGCAGATTCCGCAGAACATATACAGGCTATAAGAAAAATAACTACTGTATAATCTGTCCCCTGTTGTATTGATACCGGAGAAACTGACGGAAGCCAAGCACAGAGAGATGGACACAGGTTTCTTCAGGAAGGAAGAGATTCTTTATTCGGTTCACCGATCGGGACTCAGAGGGACTAATGTCACCAGAATACAACAAGTTCTGAGCCCCGGACAATAGTGCAGGCTCCTTATATAGGCACATAACTCCTCCCATATTAAGCTCCACCCGCACATTCTCTTGACCAATCAATACAAATAAGAATTAACTTCCTGCTTGACCGCATGGCCTGTCCAGCACAATGGAGGAGGGGAACACTACATCCGGTATTCTTGCACATGCTCCGTACACTACTGATCGTATCTTGCCACGTGCAACCAACCGACCGATACGTCAGCATATGCACGTACACATGCCACGTGGTAATCTCGGCCTACTAAATTTATTTTTACCGAGATTCCACCGCATTCCCCCCTTTGATGCCTCTTGATATTTCACAATTACTTGAGGCATCACTTAACCTTGGTTTGCATACAACTCAGGTTACCATGAACCAGACCAGACTTTTCCATGATGTGAATCCCTCAACACTCCTCTTCCTGCATTGGTTCTCCCTGATCTAGAGCCTCATATTTATATATGGCCATTATCTGTGCTGCAGCCTTCCTTTCTGCTATATTTTCTATCAGGCTTTGCACAGACCTAACTACTAAGGGAATGAGACATGGCAAGAGTAGACACAACATTAAAATCAGTATGACTCCGCCTACCAATGCCTTAAGCCCTCCAAACTGCTCATACCAGTTACCAAACCAACTACTTGGATTGTACCCTTTCCATACCTGAGTAGGCACATGATCTAGTTTAACCATATGGCTAGTAAGCTCAGCTATTGCTTGCCCTTCGTCATCTATTTGAAGACAGCAATTGCTCAGGTTAAACTTCCCACATACACCTCCCTCTACTGCCAATAGGTAATCCAAGGCTAATCTATTTTGGTACACTGCTGTCCTCATCCTGGTATTATGCTTTGCTAGAAGATTGAGCGCTTGTGAGGTCTCATTAGTAATTATCTCAACCACCGCCTGTAACCTTATAATGCGGTTGAGCATATAAATTGGGGTTCTATATCCAAAAGTACCATCCTCTGCCCACGTGGCTGGCCCATAATAATCTATAATACGCTGGGAAGGCCATTCATCATCTTCCCAGGCGCCTATCTCTATGGGTCCCCTTTTCTTCCTATGATTCACATCATACACTTTAACACCCAAAGTCTCACCTGTTTCAATGCGTAACAAGAAGAAGGATGGTTTGAGCATACCCAACACACATGCCCCTTCCCAGTCCTGTGGCAACTCCGAATAGGCCTTCTTACCACAGATCCAGTACAAATTTGCTGGGGCTTTCCAACTAGATGTGATGGATAAATCAAACCATACGTCCTTTAAATTGGCATATCTTGCAAACGGGTTAGATGGTTCTGAGACATTTGAAGCCGACCACCAAGTTGTATTCTTTGTATCATCATCATCATAAGCTTTTTGCCCTAGACAAGTTAATTCTCCTACAGAAGTATTAAACATCATTCCTTTCCTTGCTATGCAAACATAACCTATGATGGAGGTCTTTAATCTCCACTCAGATTTACCTCTAACACTCATCTGATAATCGGCTTGTGAGGATATTAATTGTTCAAATGCCTCAAAACCGGACATTACCTCCTTTGCTTCCCAAGGCCATTGGTCTCCCATGTTAGTACCTCCACACACATAGCAGTTGGTTACATTAAGACTACCGGCAATACTCTCAGCTAAATCTATGAACAGGTTTTTAGCGTTATGGGGGATCTTATTATCTATACTCATCTCTTCATAAAACGAATGGAATACCTGATGAGTTTGGGAGGTTACTGTCAGGGTACCTGTGGTCTCTACCTCCGAAAGAGGTAGAGACTTAGCTGTTCCTCCATCCAGACGGTCTGATGGCTCCCTTCCCCGCGGTCTATCCGGTCATGCTAGGCCGGCCACGAGGGAGTGACTGCCTTTTACAGCATCTAGGCAGGAAGTAGTCATCAGGACACTCCCCCGGAACAACCTGTCAGTCAATGGCTGCAGGACCAATCACGACGCCTTGGAGGCGTGGTTACTGCTCTGAACAGGGTATTTAACAGAGCTTCTTTCATTAGCTCATTGCCCTGTCGTGGTTCTAGCTTGTTCTAGTCACTCAGTGCTTGTGTATTCTATTATCCCTTTTGGTTTTGACCCGGCTTGTTTACCTTACTCTGCTTATCTCTGTTACCCTTGATTCGGCTTGTCTCTCGCTTACCTGTCTTCTGTTACCCTCGACCTCGGCTTGTCTTTGACCATTCTATACTGTACTACTTACGTTAGTCCGGCCATTCTAAGGTCCGGTATACGTATCTGGCTACTGTTTGTACTCTGCGTGTTGGATCCCTGTCCCGATCCTGACATTACGACAGGGCCAATGGATCCTGCAAGTACAAACAGTCAGCTGGCTGCTCCTGATCCTAGGTTTGAAGCCATGGATCACAGAATGGATCAGATGGCGCTTGCGCTACAGGCTCTATTAGCTTGTGCCAATAACCCACCAGAGGAGATACGTAATACCCCTGTTTCTCCTGTCTGTTCAGGTCTAGAGGTAACCACAGTGGGTGCTTCTTCTCTCATTACCCCCCCAGTACGCTATGGTGGGGCTCCTGAGAAGTGTCGTGGTTTTTTAAACCAAATTAGTATCCACTTTGAATTGCAACCTCGCTCTTATCCTACAGATAGGGCAAAAGTAGGATTTATTATCACCCTACTCATTGAGAAAGCTCTGAGATGGGCCAACCCACTATGGGAGAACGATAACCCATTAGTTTATAACTATAACGCATTTGTAGCTGCTTTTAGAAGAACATTTGACCCTCCAGGTAGAAAGGTTAATGCAGCCAGATTACTGTTGCGCCTGAGACAGGAGAACCGAACACTGGTGGATTATGCACTAGAGTTCAGGTCTCTGGCGGCAGAAATCAAGTGGAATGAGCAGGCGTATATGGATGTATTTTTGAATGGCCTATCTGATGTAATCCTTGATGAGGTTGCTACCAGAGAACTCCCTGAGAATTTAGAGGATTTAATTTCGTTCATCTCTCGTATAGATGAACGTCTAAGCGAGAGACAGAACACTCGAGAGAGGAACCAGAGACCTTCTTTTAGGTTAGCTCCTGCTTTTCCAAGTCCTGACTCCACGATATCTTTGCTTACTGAACCTATGCAGATAGGGTATACCCGTCTCTCTGAGGAGGAAAGACAGCACAGGAGAAGAGAGGGTTTGTGTATGTATTGTGGAGCCAAGGGTCATTTACTCTCGAACTGTTCTTACCGCCCGGGAAACGCTCGCACCTAAGTCCCTCTAGAGGACAGGCCTTGGGTGTTTCTATTTTGTCCTCTACTCCTAATTATAAGGATCACAGGCTTCTGCTACCAGTTTCCTTAACTTGGGGGAAGGAAGTAGTAAGGGCTATGGCATTGATAGATTCCGGTGCTGCTGAGAATTTTATCGACCAAGCCTTTGCTAGTAAGAACAATTTTCCATCCCAGCTAAGGGAGACACCTTTGGCCGTTGAGGCCATAGATGGTAGACCACTACTAGACCCTGTTATCTTTCGTGAGACCGTACCCATTGATTTAAATGTTGGTATCCTACACGTGGAGAATTTATCTCTTCTGCTCATTTCGTCTCCTTCCGTTCCCATAGTTCTGGGGTACCCATGGTTGAAAAAACATAACCCTATTATCGATTGGGAGTTAGGAGAGATACTCTCGTGGGGCCAGGGCTGCCAGGATCGGTGTTTGTGCAAGGTTTCTCCATTAGCTAATATTAACATACCAGAGAATCCTACTCAGTCCACAGAAAGACAAATACCAGACCTTTACCTAGACTTAAGGGCAGTGTTTGACAAGAAGAATGCCGATTGTTTGCCTCCACACAGGTCATTTGACTGTAAGATTAAGCTGCTACCCGGCACTATGCCTCCGAGGGGCCATGTATATCCTTTGTCTGTTCAGGAAAACTCGGTTCTAGAGGAGTATATTCGGGAGAATTTAGAAAAGGGATTCATCAGGAGGTCTTCTTCTCTGGCCGGGGCTGGGTTCTTTTTCATTAAGAAGAAGGATGGCACGCTGAGACCTTGTATCGATTACCGAGGCTTGAATAAAATAACTGTCAGAAATGCCTATCCTATCCCACTGATTACCGAGTTATTTGATCGTCTTAAGGGCTCCAAAATCTTCACCAAGTTAGATCTCAGAGGGGCTTACAATTTGGTGAGAATCCAGCAAGGTCACGAGTGGATGACGGCATTCAATACCCGGTATGGCCATTACGAATACACTGTTATGCCATTTGGACTATGCAATGCTCCTGCAGTATTTCAAGATTTGATTAATGAGGTACTTAGGGAGTTTCAGCATGATTGTGTTATTGTTTACCTGGACGACATACTAATACACTCTAAGGAGATTGAGACTCACCATAGACAGGTCAGAAAGGTATTACACAAGCTGCTGCAACATGGTCTATATTGCAAATTGGAAAAGTGCAGTTTTGATCAGTCTCAGGTAGACTTTCTTGGATACGTGATTTCTGGGGAGGGTTTTAAAATGGATCCTGTAAAACTCCAATCTATTTTAGACTGGCCCTTGCCCAAAGGACTCAAGGCTATCCAAAGGTTTATTGGTTTTTCCAACTACTATAGGCGCTTCATTAAAGGATACTCCTCTATCATTGCGCCTATTACCAATATGACCAAACAAGGGGCTGATACTAAGTTCTGGTCTAAGGAAGCTCTTGGTGCTTTCAAGACTCTCAAGGAACTTTTTGCCTCGGCTCCCATTCTAGTCCATCCTGATACGACTCTGCCTTTCTTGCTCGAGGTCGATGCCTCTGAGACAGCAGTTGGGGCTGTTCTGTCTCAAAGGTTAGGGGTGGATAAACCGTTACACCCTTGTGGTTTTTTCTCTAAGAAATTTTCTGGGCCTGAGAGCAGATATGACATCGGGGAAAGGGAACTGTTAGCAGTCATTAAAGCCTTAAAGGAGTGGAGACATTTGTTGGAGGGGACCCTACACCCTATTACGATTTTGACGGACCACAAAAACTTGTCCTATATTGGGGAGGCTAAGCGCTTATCCTCTAGACAAGCTCGTTGGTCCTTATTCCTGACTCACTTCAATTATGTACTGACTTACAGACCTGGTTCTAAAAACTCTAAAGCCGATGCATTATCTCGCCAATATGAACCTTCTGCTGTACCTGAACCAGTTCTTTCTTCTATAGTTCCGAAATGCAATATCATTGCTAATACGAATCTCAGGATTCATTCTCCATTACTGGCCGAGATCATTAAGTTGCAACATCTAGCACCTAAACAGACTCCTGCGGGCCGTCATTTCGTTCCTCCTGCTCTTCAACTGGAACTTTTACAGTGTTTACATAATAGCAAGATGGCGGGACATCCTGGTATTCGCAAAACTTACGCGTTGATCTCTAAGGACTTCTGGTGGCCTGCTTTACGGAGGGATATTGAGGAGTTCATCGCTGCATGTGAAGTTTGTACTAAAACCAAACAACCCCATACGCTTCCATGTGGATTCCTGCACCCCTTGGAGGTTCCAGAAAAACCATGGTCCTGTTTGGCCATGGACTTTATTGTCGATCTACCTATCTCTAAAAGACAGACTGTTATCCTCACCGTGGTTGACAGGTTTACTAAGATGGCACACTTCATTCCCCTGCCTAAACTCCCGTCTTCTCCCGAATTGGCAGAGATATTCGCTAAGGAGATTTTTCGCCTACATGGGATACCCTCTCAAATTGTATCGGACAGAGGCTCCCAATTTGTTTCCCGCTTTTGGAGGTCCTTCTGCTCTCAACTTGGTATTAAATTAAACTTTTCTTCTGCCTATCATCCTCAGTCTAACGGAGCTGCTGAACGAACCAACCAGAAAATCGAACAATATTTACGATGCTTTGTTTCTGAACACCAGGATGATTGGGTCGGTTTGATTCCTTGGGCGGAGTTTGCACACAACAATCTCGTTTGCGATTCTACTCATTCAAGCCCCTTCTTCATGAATTATGGTTTTCATCCGTCTATTCTTCCTTCGGATTCCCCTTCCCAGGGGGTGCCGTCGGTTGATGTTCATGTTGCCAATTTGAGGAAGTTGTGGGATCAAACTCGACAAATCCTTGTGCACAACTCTATGTTGGTCAAGAAACACGCTGATAAACGTAGAAAGGCGGCTCCGGTCTTTGTTCCAGGTGATAGGGTATGGCTGAGCACGAGGAACATCCGTTTAAAAGTGCCCTCCATGAAGTTCGCTCCTCGTTATATTGGACCCTACAGGGTGCTGACCCGTATCAATCCAGTTGCGTATCGTTTAGCTCTTCCTAATACCTTACGCATCCCGAACTCGTTTCACGTTTCATTGCTGAAACCACTCATATGTAACAAATTTTCCTCCACAATAGCCCCTCCTCGCCCCGTTCAGGTGGAGGGTCAGGAGGAGTATGAGGTTAACTCTATTATTGATTCTCGAATCTCCCGGGGGAGAGTACAATATCTGGTTGATTGGAAGGGATATGGTCCTGAGGAGAGGAGTTGGGTACCTCAGTTCATGCTCCCCGTCTCCGCAGGGCGTATCACTCTCGCTTCCCATCTCGTCCCGGTTCATTCCGCCCGGTGGGCGTATCTGAGAGGGGGGGTACTGTCAGGATACCTGTGGTCTCTACCTCCGAAAGAGGTAGAGACTTAGCTGTTCCTCCATCCAGACGGTCTGATGGCTCCCTTCCCCGCGGTCTATCCGGTCATGCTAGGCCGGCCACGAGGGAGTGACTGCCTTTTACAGCATCTAGGCAGGAAGTAGTCATCAGGACACTCCCCCGGAACAACCTGTCAGTCAATGGCTGCAGGGCCAATCAGGACGCCTTGGAGGCGTGGTTACTGCTCTGAACAGGGTATTTAACAGAGCTTATTTCATTAGCTCATTGCCCTGTCGTGGTTCTAGCTTGTTCTAGTCACTCAGTGCTTGTGTATTCTATTATCCCTTTTGGTTTTGACCCGGCTTGTTTACCTTACTCTGCTTATCTCTGTTACCCTTGATTCGGCTTGTCTCTCGCTTACCTGTCTTCTGTTACCCTCGACCTCGGCTTGTCTTTGACCATTCTATACTGTACTACTTACGTTAGTCCGGCCATTCTAAGGTCCGGTATACGTATCTGGCTACTGTTTGTACTCTGCGTGTTGGATCCCTGTCCCGATCCTGACAGTTACAGTATCGGTCTCTATCCCTATAAACAATATTGTCCCAGGGTCTAAACCCATCCCGTATATTTGAAACCCAAATAAGTTACCATATCTATCTAAGAATTGGTCAGGATTATTTATAAGAATATGGACTGGATTGCATTCCATAGACTTACAGTATGGATTGGTTGGCAACTTAGTCACAATCATATCCTTGTCTGCTGTCTGTCCCCAAGTTGCCCATCCCACACAAGACCAATATGGGCAAAAATTATATTCCCTATTTGGGCATCTAGGACTCACATACTTATTTTTACTACTGGGACAAATATATTTATCATTAGACCCATACGTTCTCTCCCATCTAAGATCCCCACATACATTCCACGGCTTTCTACCACTTGATATCGCCTTGCATGCATCAAATAGCAGAACACCTGAAGAATGTATGGATTCTAACACCGTTTTGTTTATTAGGGTCCCCTGAGGATCTCCATTCCTGAGAGTCAACCAAATTGTACGGGGTTGATACTCTGGATTGAAGCACTTAGGTTCTCCTACTCCTCAATGGCATACACTATATTCTATATTTAAATATCTACACCTAGATACATCTCCGTTACATTCATATTGCGAATGCCAAATTAGGGTCTGAGAAATATGGTTACCTGTTCTTGTAGTCTTAATGCATACCTCACAGCTAGGAGTGTTGGTACCTCTACCTTCCTGAATATAAAAAGACATATAAATAAACATTATCATAAGCACATCTTTCGTCGGCTGCATCCTCAGTCTTCGTCCGTGCGATGGAACCTAAGCTTCCAGGATGTAAGGGCTGCAGGGAATGGAGTTCTGCTCGTCTTCACAGGGGTCCCTTCGAGACTTTCCTGGCTTTTAAATTACACGTCGGTGAGCGGACAGGCTTTATTATGGCCGTCTAAACACTCACTTACCAATCTCTGAAACAATAAAATTTGTAATCCACAAGTTTCCTCGTCACTCCGATTGAGTCGTGCGCTTTAACCGGATCTTGCAGGGATTCTCTGGATCTGGTGTAACTTGCCAAGAATCTACTGCTGCTGGTTTAACCCTGGAGTGATGAATCCACGGAGTCACTTCGGCCACTTTTATCGCTGTAGGGGTAGACAAAAGAACTACATAAGGACCTCTCCACTTGGGCCCTAACGGTACATTATTCCACTCTTTAATCCACACTTGGTCTCCTGGGTGGTAACTATGAACAGGGGGATAAATATTCACAGGTAATCTATCTTGTACCCATTTCTGTACCTCCTCCATAGTTTTACCCAACTCTACAACCTGCTGCCGGGTAATCCTTCTCCCAACTGACTCAAATACCCCCTTAAGTTACCAAGTACGGGAGGTGGACGCCCATACATGATTTCAAAAGGAGAGAGACCCATCCTTCTGGTAGGTGTACTACGAATTCGCAACAGAGCTATGGGCAAAAGAACGTTCCACTTAAGTTGGGTTTCCTGACACATCTTTGCCAACTGGTTCTTAATAGTTCTATTCATTCTCTCTACTTTACCAGAACTCTGAGGTCTATATGTCGTATAAAGTCTCCACTTTATACCAAGCATATGAGTCAGTTGTTGTAGGCACTGATGAACAAAAGCTGGACCATTGTCCGATCCTATAGAGCAGGGTAGTCCATATCGGGGTATTATTTCTTATAACAGGAATCTCACAACTTCTCCTGCTTTCTCTGTACGAGTAGGACATGCTTCTACCCAGCCTGAATAGGTGCACACAACTACTAGTAGGTAGCGATGTCCACCAGATTTAGGCATAACTGTATAGTCAATTTGTAGATCGGACATAGGGAGTCCCCCCATATACTGAACTCCTGGTGGCTCTACTGGTCCTTGCCTTGCATTATTTTTAGCACACGTTACACATCTACGTACAATGGCTTGAGTCAAGTTGGACAATCTTGGTATGTAGAAATGTTTTCTGAGAGATTCTTCTGTACTATCTCTTCCAGAATGCGTCCCGTTATGATAGTTTTGGACGATTTCTACAGCTAGTGATGCTGGAATAACTATTCTCCCATCTTCTAACTGATACCATTTGTTCTCCAAATACTTTCCAGGTTCAGTCTTTAACCACTCTTCTTCTTGAGCTGTATAAACTGGAGTCCATTGAGACAGTGGAGTTGGTATAAGAGCAGCTATATGTTCCACATATTCCTGTCTTCCTGATTCAGCGGCACGCTTAGCTGCATTATCTGCCATCCGGTTTCCTTTGGTCACATCACCATCTCCTCTCAGATGCGCTCGACAATGTATAATACCGACTTCTTTCGGTTCCCATACTGCTTCCAATAGTTGTAGTATTTCAGCTGTGTACTTGATTTCTTTGCCCTCTGAATTCAATAGTCCTCTTTCTTTATACAAAGCTCCGTGGGCATGAGTGGTTAAAAACGCATACTTGGAGTCCGTATAGATGTTTACTCTTAAACCTTCAGCCAATTGTAACGCTTGTGTCAGTGCTATCAATTCTGCCTTTTGTGCTGATGTTCCTTTTGACAGTGGCCGAGCTTCTATCACCTTGTCTATCGTTGTTACTGCATATCCTGCATAGCGAATCCCTTCTTTTACGTAACTACTGCCGTCTGTATAATATTGGACATCAGGGTTCTGGATGGGAAAATCACGAAGATCTGGTCTACTTGAAAATACTTCATCCATCACTTCCAAACAATCGTGTTGACTTTCAGTAGGTTGCGGCAAAAGGGTAGCTGGATTTAAGGTATTTACAGTCTCTAAATGCACTCTTGGGTTCTCACACAACATTGCTTGCTACTTGGTCATACGGCTGGTACTAAACCAATGATTTCCTTTGTAATCCAACAACGTCTGTACTGCATGTGGGACTCGTACATAAAGTTCTTGACCCAGAGTGAGTTTATCGGCTTCAGCTACCAGCAGGGCGGCTGCAGCTACGGCTCTTAGACAAGGTGGAAGACCGCTGGCCACTGCATCCAGTTGCTTAGACATATAGGCAACAGGTCTTTGCCATGATCCCAAGTACTGTGTCAATACTCCCACAGCCATTCTTCTTTGCTCGTGTACATACAAGTAGAATGGTCGAGTGTGATCAGGTAGACCTAATGCTGGGGCACTCATCAAAGCCTTCTTCACATCTTCAAATGCCGTTTGCTGTTCTTGAGTCCATAAGAAGGGGTCATGTTCTGTACCCTTGATAGCTGCATACAGAGGTTTTGCCAATATTGCGTAACTTGGAATCCATATCCTACAGAAGCCTGCTGCCCCCAAGAACTCTCGCACTTGTCTTCTATTCTTATGTGTTGGTATTTGGCACACAGCTTCTTTTCTCTCTGGCCCCATTATTCTTTGACCTTCAGAGATATGGAATCCCAGATATTTGACAGTTGGAAGACACAACTGAGCCTTCTTCCTAGACACCTTGTATCCTGCCTTCCAGAGAATGTGTAGTAGGTCGTGTGTTGCTTGCTGACATATTTCTCTTGTGACTGCGGCTATCAACAAGTCATCTACATATTGTAGCAATACACACTCTCCTGGGATGGACTTGAAATCCAGTAGATCTTGACTTAGAGCTGAACCGAATAGGGTAGGTGAATTTTTAAACCCTTGGGGCAGTCTTGTCCAAGTCATCTGGCGTTTCGAGCCCGTTACAGCATTTTCCCATTGGAAAGCGAAGATACATTGGCTTTCTGCGGCAATTCGGAGGCAAAAGAAGGCATCTTTGAGGTCTAAGACTGTAAAATAGGTGGCCCCGCCCGGAATTAAAGCAAGCAGGTTATACGGATTGGGCACAACTGGGTGTATACTAACAACCGCATCATTGACTGCTCTCAAGTCCTGCACAGGACGATACTCATCTGTACCGGGCTTTTGAACAGGCAGCAATGGGGTGTTCCAGGGGGAAGTACAGAATTTTAGGATACCATACCGTATGAACTTATCCAGATAAGATTGAATATTCTTCTTAGCCTTCTGCGGGATGTGATATTGCCGTAGGCTCACTGGATAAACCCCGAGCTTTAATTCAATTCGAATAGGTGGAATATTGTGGGCCAGTCCTGGTGGGTTGTTCTCTGCCCAAACTCCTGGTATGTTGAATAAGGATTCATCACTCTTAGGGTTTTGGCTAGTCAACGCTGTATAAAGTTGCCACTCTTCTTCCTTTGGTACGGATAATGTCATAATACCTGAAGGTCCATTAAACTTTAATGATGTTGTTCCGTTTGGTAGGAACGTATTCTGCGCTTGTAATTTGGATAGCAAATCACGTCCCAACAATTGGACTGGACATTCAGGCATGTAAAGGAATTGATGTCTTACTACGTGGCCTCCCAATGTACAGAGTCGACTTTTAAGAACTGGTTTCGCAGCACTTCTTCCAGTTGCTCCTATTACGGTAATAGTTCTTCCAGATGGAGGAGCAACTAGGTCAGTCATCACCGAATGTTCAGCACCAGTGTCAATCATGAATGCACTCCTTTTTCCCCCTATTGATACATCGACCATAGGCTCTGCTCGACCAAGGGGGATGGAGCCCGGTCGGTATCAATAGTCCTCCATGACCGTGTCAGCCAATCCTACAAAGTCCCTATCTTCTCTATCGCGGGACCTTTGCGCTGCGGGATAGTATCTGTCTTCTCTTACACTTCCTCTGTTATTACTGTTACTCCCTCCGGGGCCTCCTCTACCTCTCGCTCTGCCTCTAAAATTTCCATATCCTGCCCTGGGTTGGTCTCTCTCGTACTGCTCTCTTTTTTTACACTCGCTTCTCCAATGCCCTTCTTCTCTACAATACGCGCACTGATTCCTACTCAGGGGTTCCCTATTCCACCTACTATCGCCTCTATCTGGGCCCCGTCTATCTACGCCTGCGATCGCTACCGCTAGCATATCCGCCTTTTTACGCATCTTACGCTCTTCCTCTTTCTTACTTTCTGATTCCCTATTCATATACACCTTATTCGCTACCTCCATTAGTTGGGTGATGGACATTCCTGCGAACCCGTCTAACTTCTGTAGCTTGCGCTTAATATCTCCGTAGGCTTGGCTGACAAAGGCAGAGTTTACCATTCGGGAATTCTCAGTGGCTTCCGGATCAAAGGGGGTATACAAGCGGTATGCCTCCAATAATCGGTCATAAAAGACACTGGGCGCTTCATCACTTTTCTGAATCACCTCAGCCGTCTTCGACATATTTATGGCTTTCTTCCCTCCGGCTCTCATGCCAGCAATTATAGTGTCTCTATAGGCTTTTAGATGAACCATATCTGCGCCATTAGCATCCCAGTCGGGATCGGTATTAGGATAATGAGTTGCGGCCCATGCTGCTGGATTAGCTTGGTTTAATGTACGGGCTTCATCTTCCAGCGCTTTAATGGCCGCTTGGTTAATCCTAGTCCTCTCCTCGTTGTTAAATAATGTCATTAATAATTGGCAATCAGCCCAAGTTGGATTATTCGTCTGGACTATCGAGGTGAACAGGTCGGTCATGGCTTGTGGTTTTTCAGTATACGAGGAATTGTGGGTCTTCCAATTTAAGAGATCGGTAGTCTTGAATGGGACATATACGAAGACTGGGTCAGCATACACCATTTGACCTACATCATTAAGGTATGCTGACCCGGGATTCAAACGAAGAGGCATCTGGTAATGTTTAGGTTTTTGGGTACCAGTCAGTTGTCGGGTTAGTACAGGGCTTCGTTGAGGGCCGTCAGTTAGGGGTTCCGGTCGGGGGGTAGTAAGACATGGGGATGTAGAAGCGTTATTGTGGGGAAGGCCGGTGAATAGAATATTCCGAGCCGGGCTAGAGGAAGCCTGACCGGAAGCTTGAAGTGGCGCCAAATCAGGATAGGTGGATTTAACGGGGGTTGGTACCGGAAGGGGAGGTTTAGTAAGGAGTGGGATGGATTCTGAGCTGGAGGAGGAAGTAGATGGGGACAACGGGGGAAGGGGTGTGGAACTTCCTGTACTTGTATCACTTCCCCTTGCAGAGAAGTAAGGGGGCGGCATAGGGATCTCGGACTCAGGGGGCGTGTCTAAAATGGGCGTAACCATGGCCCTAGTGGACAAACGAGTCCTGGCCACCATGAGGCGACATTGTTCCTCGTGGCATATTCGGACCCATCTTGGCGAGTCGTTTACGGCCTGCCTCCAACAATCAATATATGGAAACTGTTCCTAAAGTTCAGGCCTACCTGATACAGCCACGTGTACACGCTGTACCAGATTTGGATCTAAACTGCCACGTGGCGGCCATGCCGCAACCAAAGTAGGCCATTCCCTAGTACACAAAGTGATCAAACGTGCAGGAGACATTTTAACCCCCAAATCACATACTGTAAATCCCTTTTTAAAATTCTTTATCATACAACCTAAGGGATCCAAAATCGTCGACTCCGACGCGCCCATACTTATCAATGGAGCGTCGTTGACAACGAATGCTATACACACACTCTATTCAACAGCCACACCCGTTCCCTCGGCAACAGCACCACGTGGTACAGTTACCAAGTGAAACGTACACAATAACACAATAAACACTCAGGGAATTCCCATACACACACAGCTGTTACACCAGTCACTAAGTAATCGATATTATGCCCTTTGGCGAAACTATACCGTCACCCACGCTATAATTCTCTATATATGAATTACCCGTCTATAACACACCCCAGTAACATCGTCTTTACAAACAGCAGTTACAGTACGGTTAGCATAGGTCAAAGTACAATTTAAGGTCACAATACAATTATTAGTGTTTATGGTGTTAAACATGCAATAGACGACAATTATTAGTATTCATATACAGTGTCAGTAAATATACAGGGTTATGGTACCGTGCACTATAATACAGCAACACACTATTAACACTCTCGCTAGACGGCAGAGCTCAAGCTATCTAACAAGATATACACGCTACTAAACAATCTTTATCACATATACAATTCCCAACTAATCTATTGGCCAGTACCTTGATGGACTACCTAAAACTATCTACATCCGTTTTGTTTGGTTAGCCACACTGCCCAAGCACCACATATAGCGAACTAGAGGGCAGAATTTACAACAGAACCCTCTTAGTCTATATACTCTATCAAAAGTCTAGTGGGTTCCAAATTTACACGCCTTCCCACTTAGCCAAGATAGGTTGAGATCTAGCGGACCGAAGTTTAACCAGACGCCGCTTAGTCTCCCGGTCCCTCCGACCTAGCGAACAAATTGTACACCCTAGAACGCTAGTCTAGACAAGACACCGGTGTCCGGCTAGGGCTATTTACACAGAACCCCGCCTGACTCCAAACCAAATCAAACGGTCTTACTAAAGAGCGTTCGATTGAGCGGTGCGCCTTCGCTCCTTCCCTCCGACAGAGGGGGCAGATTCCATACACAGATTAACCCCTTATGGGCCTACCGCACATTCGGTATACCCCTAGTGGGTCCGCCGTCTAAAACAGCGGTCGTCTTACCTCCTCGTTCCTGAACCTGAGTTCACACTCATCGACGGGGACACCCCAGCACTTACTACGTAGAGGCCGATGATCTCCTGGACAACAGACCAGTGGCGCCGAGACGAAGGGAGGTCCACGCAGAAGATCAGGGGTGCAGCCGTAGAGAACGTGGGCAAAGATAGACCGTCTCACGCCTCTGCTTCTCAGCTACTGTTGAACGATGAGCTTCCCGGCCAATGCACCAAATGATACCGGATAAACTGACGGAAGCCAAGCACAGAGAGATGGACACAGGTTTCTTCAGGAAGGAAGAGATTCTTTATTCGGTTCACCGATCGGGACTCAGAGGGACTAATGTCACCAAAATACAACAAGTTCTGAGCCCCGGACAATAGTGCAGGCTCCTTATATAGGCACATAACTCCTCCCATATTAAGCTCCACCCGCACATTCTCTTGACCAATCAATACAAATAAGAATTAACTTCCTGCTTGACCGCATGGAATACTACATCCGGTATTCTTGCACATGCTCCGTACACTACTGATCGTATCTTGCCACGTGCAACCAACCGACCGATACGTCAGCATATGCACGTACACATGCCACGTGGTAATCTCGGCCTACTAAATTTATTTTTACCGAGATTCCACCACAGCATAGTTTAAAACTACTGCACAATGTATTTGTGCACCAAATACCAGCGAGATGGCACCATGTAGAAAAGTCACAACAGTGTCTGTGAGTTAAAATGGACGCCATCCATTGTTCTCACCATGTGCTTCATGCATTGTTCTCACCATGTGCCTCTGATACATGAAATTGTGGCCACCCAGTAACTCCACAGTATGTCCCCAGATGGTTCTTAAAGGGCCAGTATCAGCATAATACAATAAAACATGCCCAAATCAGTTCCTAGAAGGGCAATACATCCCAGGGCCATAGTCGCAGGGCAAGAGGCTGGCAAGCAGTCCTCTCCAGGCACAAGTGGCGGGGCTGGTTCCACCACATTTCTCCCCTTTACCCACCAGACTAACAGGGTATCTGACCTCCTGTCAGTCAGTGCCCTGGTTAGTCCAGCAACCCACCCACAAAACAGAATCCACAGTATAACCCACCCACCAAAATTGGTTACTACACCTGGGGTAGTGTTTAGCTTGTCCATGTCCAGGAGCTCCACTTCGGCTCTGGGGGGTACTAGCGCTCCGGATCGGTGGGTTGCTGAGTGGGCAGAGACCAGCGGTACTCTGCCCTGCTGCCAGTGCTACCACGGGAGTAGCCTGGTTGGAGCCCCGTTGAGGGAATGGCGTAGTAGGCTCCTCACTCTGGACCCAGTACTGCTGCTGGAGAGCAAGACAGGCTGCCTCCCCTTTGGATGAACATCCCTGCTGCCGGGGGACAGGACCGACCGTCCCTAGCCCCTGTGAGGTATGTGCAGAGACTACGGTCCCATCTGCACTGGTGTGGGGCTTACTGTTATGATTGCCTCCGGTCTAGCAGGAGGTAGGATCGCTTGGATGTCCTGGTTCCCGAAGTCAGAGAGTTGAACGATGCTTCAATCGGTAGAAACCTGTAAGTGTAGAATATAGTAAAGCTAGGATTCCCGGATCCCTACAACACGAGTTGAGACTGCGATTTGAGGGTAAAACGAACTGGCTTTAATGGCACACAAGCATGGCAATTTATGCAAGTACCCAGGTCCAGGGACAGCCCCCTGTGGACCTGATGGGATACAGGTACAATGCAACTAGTCAACCAATAACAATACAATGTATCTTTCAAACTAGTACCCACCCAGCTTGGAGATAATGAGGCCACGGTTATACAATCTAATTATCTAAAAACGTCCAAAAGACCATGCTTTATTGTGTTCCAGCAAACAACATAAAAATATATTACTTAGGCATTATAAAGAGAATATAGTTAATTCCACAAATCGTTCGGTAGCTCAGATCTGGATGCATCAAGTGTACGAATTGCGCCCAGATCCCACGAACAGAACAGGAGGTTTCTGCTATAGAAAGTCTTGTTCGGTAGTTGGATTGTAAGCCCTCGATGGCGGCCATGTTTTTAGGTCAATGGACAGCGGGACCTCGACTTTGTACTCATGGAGAGGAGGTCGGGTACATAGTCACATGAATCCCCGCTATCATTCTGGTTGTCCCGGCCGATCGGGACACGAATGGAGACCGCCCAGAAGGGGTACTTAACCTGCTCGTTCAGAAATGACGATTACAAATGATCGTTCTAATCGCTGCCATACGCCAGAACGTAGGTGGGACCGTCAATTAGCTTGCGGTTAACCGCAGAACGCATTGTGCAGTTAATGAGCGGCACATTCCGCTCGCTGGGTGGTCGGCCATTCGGTACTTCGAGGGGTGACGAGGTTAAGTGGCGGCACACACCAAAGGCTGGGTGGTCCATCGTTCGTACTGACGAATGAGACTTTATAACAGTTCATGTAATCCATTCGTATGGACTGAATGCCGGTAAAATAGGGTTTAAATAAGAAGAGGCAGAGTATAGCAAAAAACGGTCTTTGTAACAATGCTCCCTCCTTGTGGAAAACTCTGGCAGACACTGTCTGACCCCTTTTCGGGGCAGATGAAGGCTGTCCAGAGGGAAGAGTTATGCTGGACTGAGGTCGGTTTGCCATGATAACTCTTCGGCATTGCCATTCTGTTTCTCGGGTCGGTAGGTGATAGTAAAATTAAACGGTTTTAGCGATAAGCTCCAGCGTAACAGTCGGCCATTATCCCCAGCGACCCGGTTGAGCCATACCAACTGGTTATGGTCTGTAACCAGAGTGAATTCTTGTCCATATAAGTAGGGTGTTAACTTCTTTAGTGCCCACACCAGGGCCAAACACTCCTTTTCCACCGCGGCATAGCTGAATTCTCGTGGCAGAAGTTTTCGACTGATGTAGGCAATCGGGTGCGCTTTCCCATCTCCGTCTCCTACTTGGCTGAGGAGAGCTCCCAGCCCGAACATGGAAGCATCTGTATGAACAATAAAATGTTGATTAGGGGCTGGGGAAGCCAAGACTTAGAGCAGTTTTCAGTGTTTTTAAAGCTGTTTCACAGTGGTGATACCACAGGACCTGTCGAGGAAGATTTTTCTTTGTTAAGTCAGTCAGGGGTTTGGCAATAGAACTATAGTCTGGTACGAACCTTCTGTAGTACTCCGCTGTGCCCAGAAAGGCTAGTACTTGGGTCTTAGTGGTGGGGGTGGGCCAATTTGCGACAGCCTCTATCTTAGCTGGCTCCGGTCGCTGCTTCCCACATCCCACTCAGTGACCCAAGTACTGTACTTCAGCCATTCCAAAATGGCATTTCTCTGGTTTCAGGGTCAGGCCTGCAGCCCAAATCTGATCCAGGACCATTCCAACATGGGCTAAGTGTTCCTCCCAGGACTCACTATGGATCGCTATTGTTACGGTTACCCCCAGGCCAGCTGGATGCTGGACCGCTTGGATGATCTGGATCCCGGTTTGGAGAGAGAGAGAAGCCGCTTCAGCTGGACGACCAAAAGAATCCTGTAAAATGTAGAACAATTCCACTAGCTATTGTACAGATAGGATACTCTTTTCCCCACAAAACGAGTCGAGGCTGCGATTTGAAGGTCAAACAAGAACTGGTTTTAATGGCACACAGGGATCGGTATTTATGCAAAATTTCAGGTCCAGGGACAGCCCCCTTTGGACCTGATCGGATACAGGAATAATACAAGGGATTAACCAATCAGAATAACATGCATCATTTGAATTTGTTACCGCTCAGCTTGGAGATAATGAATCCAACGGCTATGACAATACAATTATCTCCAAGCGCCCAAAATACCACGTTTTTATTACACATAAAAAACAGGTTAAAAATATATAACTTCAACATTTTCAGCTATAATTCGGGACTTCCACCATTCCTTCTGTAGCTCAGGTCCGGGTACAATAGTTCACCGAAGAGCGCCTCAAACCCACGAACCATATGCTTGATTTCTTCGTTATAAAGTCTGGTTGCATATTTGTTCCTGAGCTTGCGATGGCGGCCATGTTTTTGAGGGAGTCAATAGGCAGCGGGACCTCGGCATCAAACTCGTGGAACGAGTAACGGCCAGAGTTGTGCACGAATCCCCGCTCTCTGGCTGGATGTTTCAGCTGTTCGGCAGATGAACGTAGACCACCGTGAAGGGGGTACTTAACCTGCGGTTAACCACAACATTCAACTTTCTAATTGAGGCCACACGCCAGGCTGTAGGTGGTCCCCGTTCGTGACCCTTTCGGTAGTTACACTATCGGGAGATAAGGCACGAACGAGAATGCCTGGAGGCCGTCAATTAACTTGTGGTTAACCGCAGACCGCAACTCTCTTGGCGATCAAGTGGTAACACACTCCCTTGGCAGGGTGGTCGGTTGTTCGGTTGGTTGAAAGGTGACCGGGGATAAGTGGCGGCACACGCCAGGGACCGGGTGTGTAGCAGAACCCCTTTTTGGCTGTCTCATCTATTGTTTTATTTGTTGGCACTGCTGAGGTTTTTCATGCCTGGATTACACAGATTGACATTGCACCATCTATGGACATACTTTGTTCAGTATACGAACAAAGTACCGATCAACCGGACCACCCTGATGTACATTAATCATGTAATTTACCTCCGGGATCGTTTCTCTTATTCCCTTGGTTCATACGAACTCACTGCTATATTCCCTGGGTGGCCGCCATTTCGGCAGCCGGACATGTGGCGGCGGCCATCTTAACCCCACGAAAAGCAGGTGTTTGGTCGTCGAGTGTCTGGAACTCAAAACGGACACTCGACTAGCTAAACACCGCTAAGACCTCCAGGACGGCAGAAAGTACCGAAAACAACTCACGAACGGCCTGTCATTCGGAAGGATGAATCCCACGAACTAGGGGATTCATCCGGTTACCGACTCCATTATGTGTGGCATAGCCTTTCGGGAGTTTTGGGGCACGAATAGAGACCGACCACAGATTTCATGGAACTAATTTCGGCATCTTTACCCATGCGGTCGGTCAAAACCTTACCTTCCTATAACTCCCGAACCCCTGGTCTGATCTGGTTGATTTTTGGATATGTTGCTCCCCTAGATCAGGGCTACTCAGGGGGTACCATATTTAAAGGTATATCACACATATTTGGGGTACATCTGGAAAGTGGGGAAAAGTATGTACAGTATAATTGTATTATCTGTTAAGCTAAGGGGAGGAGATGTGTGGGAGGTAACGTCTATATGATTGGTGTAATGTGTAATTGATGTGAATTCCTCCCTTGCATGGGAGAATCTCATAAAAGCAGGAATGTTGCCATTAAACTTCAGTTCTACTCCTGATACTGTGTGTCGTCCAGTGATTGGGAAAGGTGATGGGATATTATTGGATTTGATTGCTGACTGTGCTGGATATTCTCTGGGATTTATTACTTGTTCCTGCATCCTCTGGATATATTGGTGGAGTTAAGCTGTGAGAAATCAGCTCTCCGCTACATTGGTTGGCAGCGTCGGGATCCAGACCCACAGAGGAGCAAGTACCAGGAAAAGCAACAGCACTAATGGATCACGGATGGAGATTGATTGCACCACTTTAAAGCGATCCACTTTAAAGGATCTCCTAGAAGAAAGGGGTATTCCTGCCAGCAACAAGACCAAGGCAGTCCTGGTTGCAGAAGTCATGGCGGAATACAGAGCAGAAGAGGGTCCAGCTTTGGTACCGAACAACCCAGCAGAAGAATCAGGGCGGTTGTAATTTCAAAGGGAATTACAATTCCGGCTGTCATTTTATGAGGAGAACCCACCAACAGAGATTATCACCAGAATCATAACAGAAGTACAGGAGTTTGTACTACGACCAAGGGGCCAACAAGATCCAGAGAGCAGGAAGAAGAAAAGTGCTAGTGCGCATAAAACATATACAGACACCTCCAATGTATAAAAGGGACTTGCAATATGCAAAACAGTGATAATATTAAAAAACCCAAACAAGGTGTGTAAAACCAAAACACTGACAGGTGTATACTTATAGCCTGCCAGTAAACAGCTGAATACTATAATAAAGGAGACAAAAAAGGGGGAGGGGGGACAACAGAAAGCACTCCTAGTGCAATAAAGTTAATAATATAAAAATATATAATATTCTCTCTAGCGATAAAAAACTCACAAGTAAAGAGTGGTATAAGCCCAGTGGTATAAGCCCCACTCATGGCTATCATGCCCAGGGAGGATCAGCCCCTTGGGTGCGTGGGATCAAAAGAAATGCTCTGGTGACCACTGTGTCAAACGCGAAAATTTTAATTCACAGAAAAAACACTCCAATCTGCACACTTTAAAACGAGTCCAATGCAGGCTCACCACACCATATGGGGATCTGTTGCTGTTACGAGGATGATGTTTTGATCCTGCTCTCGTTCCCCTGCTCCAGAGAGCAACCAGACTGTACCCATGGTACAGGAGAGTAAACCAAAGGTACCGTACCAAGCATTTAAGTCTTATGTGGAAGCAGAAGAAGAAATTGATGCTTTTTTAGAAGATTATGAAAGGCTGTGCCACCTGCATAAAATAAATGTCAAGGATTGGGTTCCTATTTTAGCAGGGCGGCTAACAGGAAAGGCAGCAGAAGTGTACCGCACAGTACCAGATGAGGAGCTAAGAGACTATCACCGGGTGAAAGAAGTCATACTGGCCCAATACACCATGACACCAGAAGCGTACCGAAGGCGATTCAGAAACCTTAAAAAGACCGGCAAAGATTCACATGCAGAGTGGGCTTGTCGATTACAGAGAGCGGCACTGGGTTGGATACAGGCAAATAAAGCGAAATCCATGGAGGATTTATTACAAATGGTGTTGTTAGAACAATTTTTTGACGGACTGGCACCCGAGATACAGGAGTGCTCAATCATCCGCCCCGAGAAGGAAAAAAACATCAACGGAGCAAAACAGCGTCCCGCACACCGGAACAAATGTCCTAGGGTCCCACCTTCCTATCCTCCGCACATCCCGATTCAGCATACCCAGCCGAGAGGCCTCCGTCGCAGCGCCAATGCGGAAAGAATGACCGTCAAACAAATTGAAATGGGAGAGGAAGTTCCCCTCCTCGTATACCACGATTGGGCCAGCCAGGTACGGCCGCACCGCGGACTCCCTGATCGCCCAGACCGCTGCCAGCGGGACCCACCTGCCCCTGCGGGACCGCTGCCAGTTCGGACCCACCAATACCCCAATCCTCATGGCCCCAAAGAACGACGAGGCATACCTCCGGGAGCACCTGGCACAAATGTGCCCATAGGGCCCTCAAAACCGGCCTCTTTCGATCCACAGAAACCGACCCCTGCACGGGCCCTACACCGCATGCCATACCAGAAACCCCGCGGCGACAGCCACCCAACCCAGGGACTTAACCAGAAAACCAAACTGGACATGCGCAAGGACATCCCGGAGGACGACATATCCGCCGAAACCCAACGCTCCTGCCATTCCACCCATACCCTGGAGTACTGCGGCCCAAGAGGAACCGGAACTACACGACACATGAAGACACGGGCACCGGAGCACAGACGCTGGAGCTGGGTAAGTGCCAAAAGAGAAAAAGGGGGGGCCGAGAGCTGGCTAATCACCTGGACAACCCTGAGGTTGGCATGGTGAATAACGACCCGATGGTCCTGCAGCTCCTGACCCCACAAATCCAATGCCACCACAATGGAAAAGCTCCAGGAAGGCAAGGTTCCTGGTCAAGTCAAAGGCGGACCACGCCGCCGACCATGTCAGCACACCAGCGCGATCCCAGAATCGTCCACACCAGACAGAGACAGCCACGTCCGTATAGAGGGGCAAGTCCGAACTGGACACCTCCGGCACCCGCCAAGATGACCCTCCAATATACACTGTCAGGAAGAAAACCCAGACCTCCAGAGCCGGATAAAATACTGCGGTACCGGTAGTAGCGGCCACTAGGCGCCTACGGGACAATTGCCCTATGGGCCTGACCGGCAGTGGAAGATCAACCTCCCTAGCAGAGACTGCAGCTTGCACCGCTGCATCCTCCTAAGACCCCTGGCCATCACCACACCCTCTCAACCTCATCCCGCGGCAGCCAGCACTCCATGGCCACAGAGTCAATGTCGATACCCAAGTAGCTAAGGCACGTCACTGGGCCCCACTGTCTTATCGCACTCCAAGAGGACCCCCAAGAGTCGAGCAAGAGTCGACAAGTCAGCGAAGGCCCACAGACAAAAGCCATCAAGGTAACGCAGCAACGAGCCAATCCTTGCCTCCTGTCGCACCACCCACTTCAGGAAAGTGCTGACGCACTCATCGTAAAAGCAGGATATGAACAACCCATCAGGAAGCACGTATCCACATAATACCGACCACAAACCCACCACCCAGGAGTTGATGACAGTCCACATGAACTGTCAACAAGCGAAATGCGGCCCCGACATCGGCCTTCGTTAGCAAAGCCTCAGGGCCCACTGCCCCGACCATGCGTACCGCAGCATCGAAGGATGCCTAGGACGCCCAACATCTAATCACCAATACCCCATGAGGGAGGGGCAAACAATGAACAGAAGAAAATCCCCTGCCTCCCACTTGGGCACCAGGCCCAAGGGGGACCTGCAACTTGGGGAGCGACGGGGCCTCAACTGACCCCGCGAACTACCCCAAAGCTACCTCCCGCAGGAGCTTATCCAGCACCATCTGCGGGAAGTCGAGCACAGACTTAGAAACAGAACATAGAATAAGACAGCAGATAAGGACCATTCGGCCCATCCAGTCAGCCCAATTTTCTAACCACTGACATTAGTCCCTGGCCTTACCTTATAGGTAGGACAGCCCTACGCATATTCCACACCCACTTAGACTCCCCTACTACTTCAGCCGAAAGGCTAGTCCACGCATCCACTACCCTTCCGTTAACGTAAAACATCCGGGTATGATTGTGAAACCTTCGCCCCTCTAATTTAAGACTATGTATTCTTATTGCGGAAGTTTTACTTCTGTTAAACATAGACTCCTCCCTACTGTATTGATTCCCTTTAAGTATTTAAATTGTCTAACATATATCCCCTGTCCCGACTGTCACAAATCTATACATACAAAGTTCATTTAACCTTTCCGTCAAGGTCCACACCGCCCCGAAGCCGGGCGCCCTGAAAAAGGGATCCCGAAGTCTCGGGTGACCGCCTCCAGCAGGAGCTCCATGGCCTGCCAATTCCAGCAGCGGTTGAGCCATGGGCGCATCGCGCTTACGAGCACTGGCGTCACCGCCCTGCGCCCCCCCGTCCCTTTTTTTTTTTTTCGTACTTACCCCTCTTGAAACAGCAGGAGGCAGAGTGAGCCCCCACCACGATGGGAGAAACTGAGCTTAAAACAGCATGACCCACCCCACTTAAATCTGCCGACGTTCAATTCCCTGCAACAACCTGGCCGTTGCTGCGAGGCAGCTGGGGCGGAGCCGCCCCCCAGGAAAGGAGGACAAACCCCCTTAACGCACTGCCGGGCGGGTTACGATGGAGGGCCAGAGGCCGAAGTCCATCTGATCCCACGCCACAGAGGGCAAAACTGCGAGGCGCTGATGAAATGTTTTTCATAGCGCCACCAACCCAGGCCACCATAAGTATGACATGCAGCCCAAGTGGTGTCCTGGTAACAAAACAGCGCCACGCAGCCCACTCCCCAAAATAGCGAACCCCAACCCCAATTCCCAATGCATTAGGAATTTCCCATAACGGAACTATACATCATCGCCGCCCGAGTCCCACCCCCTCCTTGTGCCCCAAGGGAAGAGCATCCCCCCCAAGATAAATATCTTGCATGAGTGCGCAGGGGAGGGGGCGCAGCCCCCAATGAGGAAGAGGCCCAACTCCCCTCCAATAGTCGCGCTGAGGACCGAGCGCACTGCTCCCCAACCCACCGGTGGATGCACCGTCGCACCAGGAGAGTACTACACTGAGCGCGGCTGACCGCTACTCGCTGATAATTTTTTTATTTATTTATTTATTTATTTTCATTGGGGTGTTTAGGTTTTAGAAAATTATTATTATTTATTTATTCTAATAAATAAACCCAACCCGAACCCGCCTAGCGCAGGCGCCCCAGCCAGCGCAGGAAAACATTACTCACGTGACGGCACCCCAGGAACCGCTGGCGGCACCATAGAAGAGACAGCAGCTTGAAAAAAGGAGTCCATCACCTGCAGCGCAGTTCCCATGGCAACTGGAGCTTCAGACGCCACCTGCTGGACAGATCGGCAACTGCACCCAAAGCCTGAAGCAGCAGTGGAGAGAGGAAGAGCCAACGCTCCAGGACAGGAGGCTGCCGAGACAGGTAAGGAGAGGGGGGGTGGGGGGAAGGAGAGAGGGGTGGGGGTCAAAGAAGGACAGCAAGGAGCAGGGGGGACAATAATAGGGAGGGGGAACAACAACGAAAAAAGGGGGGAGGACAATAAAGAAGAGAGGAGGGGGCACAGTAATAATAAAGGGGAGGGGAGGACAGTATTAATAGAAGGGAGGGGGGAACAGTAATAATAAAGGGGAGGACAGTAAATAATAAAGGGGAGGACAGTATTAATAGAAGGGAGGGGGACACAGTAATAGAGGGGAGGGGGATGGAGGGGCAGGGAGCACACACCGCCCGTGGAACCTGAGGGAGGGGAGGGGCAGGGAGCAAGCAGAGCCCCTGAGGGGGATCCAGGACCCCTCCCCACCCGGCGGCAGTGGCTGAGAGCCACCCCGCGTGCCCCACAGTGGGCCCGACTCACCACTGCCGGCCGAGAGGGGAGGACCCCGGGCGGCATCCCACACGCCGCCCGGGTCGATTGCCGAGCTTCCGCCCCCCCATTACCTCCAGGGGGTGCGCGGACCCCATCAGATGCTGCCGCCCAGACCGCATGGGCGGCGGAAGGACCGGGCGCGGAGCAGGCCGTGCGCCACTTGGTCCAGGCGCGTGGCCCAGTTGAAGACTCGGGCTGCAGATCCTGCCCGAGGAGGAGTGTTGGGGCACACAGAGCCCATGGAGGGAGCCACTGGGAGGGAGCCCAGGGTGGGAGCCACAGGCAGGGAGTCCAGGGAGGGAGACACTGGGAGGGGAGACACAGGGAGGGAGACACAGGGAGGGTGCCCAGGGTGCATGCCCATGGAGGGAGCCACTGGGAGGGAGCCACAGGGAGGGAGCCACAGGGAGGGTGCCCAGGGTGCATGCCCATGGAGGGAGCTACTGGAAGGGGAGACACAGGCAGGGTGCCGAGGATGGGAGCCCAGGGTGCCCATGGAGGGTGCCCATGATGAGCCAGACCGCTGGGGAGGGGAACCTCACCGCCAGGCTCCTGGGGAAGGAGGAGGCCACCGTCTGCAGCAGCAGTTCCAGCCCTGAGGGCAGACAGGATGGCTGTAAAAACAGGATCCAGCATCCAGGCCCCAGGCCGACAATCCAGCATTCCCAGCAACAGGAGGAGGCAGGAAACTTGTTGCTGGCCCGGCTCCTAAGTGGCACTGAGGTCAGTCTAATCTGTCACCACCCACTTCCTCACATCTCCCACTCCCACATGTAGCATATAGCCAATCATGCTTTATCCATCCCACACTCATACATGTGCCCCTGTCCGCTAAGCTGCGCACTCTCCCTGGGGCCTCAACCGCGAGATCGCTCCACATGGATCCGTCCCAGTCCACCACCACCACCACCACCACCCAGGGCAGCAGCACACTGTTACCAAGCAGAAGCTGCAATGCCATACGATGCCGGAGTACCCGCAACCACAGTGGAACATTGGGAAGTGCTCCATGAGGCAGATCCTCTACAGGCACATGCAGACAACCGCCAACATCATCGGCAGACCGTTTATCTGGAGGGAAAAGTAGTGCAAGGGCTTCGAGATTCTGGAGCCACTATCACCTTGGTAAAGAGCCACCTAATTCCCACCGAAGCAAGAACAAGCAGGACTGTAGCCGGAAGGGTAGCTTGGGGAGCCGGATACCGGCTACCCACCGCCCGAGTGCATTTGAATTGGGGGGCAGGTCATGGGAACGTGGAAGTGGGACTGATGCCACAACTCCAAGTGGAAGTTTTGTTGGGGAATGATTTGGGGAAACTGACATCAGCATATGAACCTCAGACTCCAGCAGTTGGAGAGGCTCACCCCATGGTCACACGCCAACAGGCCCGCACCCAGGACTACAACTCACACCCGGAGGTTCAGGTAAGAGATCCTTCCCCACCTATAGAATGTATTCCCTGGTACACATAGCGAATTTGAAGCCGAGGTAGCCACAGATCCTACGTTACAGGTGTACAGGGATAAGATAAACACAGGGAAGGCAGGGTCAGATGGAGAGAGATTCCTATGGGAGGGTAAGTGTAATGGATCGGCGGGCACCCCGACTAAGTACCTCCGTTGAAGGATGCTCCTAGTGTTTCCTGAGGACTCCAAGCACTGCAGCAGACACCACAATCACCGAACCGGAGAAGCATTTAAATTCTGCCAAGCATATGAATGCTGTAGACAGTTGAATAGGAACCATACGAATAGGTTTACTCTCCTAGCAGTCAAACTGGAACAGCATACAATAAATACAATAATGAGACAACACCTCACTTTGAGGGTTAAAACAGGAACTCCCGATACTGGCACATACAGCCTCTTTTATTTACAATCCACAAAACATAGTACTGCCCACAGGGTTTTGCAGAGCAACCAATAAACACATTACAACACATACAATGCAAGTACAGCAGCCAATCAGACACAATGGGACAATAGAAACAAACCCAGCATATTCCTCCCCTCTGCTTAGGAGATAATTGAGTCAATTACTGTATCTACTCAATTATCTCCAAGCTGAAAAGTTACACTTTATATACATTTTTATAACTTTGCGAGTTAACATCGTACATACATAAAACTTATATTATTTTAACCAGTATAACTTGGGGACAAAGGGTCTTCCCGGGACCATAATCACTGGGCAGGAGGCGAGCAAGCTGTCTCCTCCAGGAAACTGGGGCAGACTCTGGTGTAACGTCCAGTCTGCTCTTATATAGAGAGACCGAGAAAAAGGTAGACGGAGCAGACCCAGTCATTTTGCGTCAGTTAGTGGTGCCCCAGAGGTACCGAGCCGAGTTACTCCGGATAGCGCATGATATACCGCTATCCGGACACCTTGGGGTCAGTCGCACCCGGTATCATTTGACCCAGAGATTCTTCTGGCCAGGGATAAGTCAGGAGGCCCGGAGGTATTGCGGTACCTGCGATACCTGCCAGAGGGTAGGGAAAAGGGGAGATCGCAGGAAAGCCAAGTTGCACCCCCTACCCATAGTGGAGGAGCCGTTTAGCCACGTAGCGGTGGACATAGTAGGTCCCTTAAAGAAGACTAGCCCCTCGGGCAAGAAATACATATTGACAGTGGTAGATTATGCTACCAGGTATCCCGAGGCGGTAGCCCTAACTAATATTCATGCAGAAACGGTGGCTGAGGTTCTCATGAAGATTTTCTCCCGGGTAGGATTACCCGGGAGATTCTCTCTGATCAGGGTACTCAGTTCACTGCCGAGGTCACCCAGCAGCTGTGGAAATTTAGTGACATGAGGCCAATAATCAGTGCCCCATATCACCCCCATACCAATGGGCTCTGCGAACGGTTTAATGGAACATTGAAACAGATGCTCCGAACATTCGCCGAAACCCATCGTGACTGGGAAAGATTATTACGTCACCTCCTCTTTGCGTATCGGGAGGTGCCGCAGGAATCCACGGGGTTCTCCCCATTTGAATTATTATATGGGAGGTGGGTCCGAGGTCCCCTAGATCTCATTAAGGAACACTGGGAGGGAGAACACACCACCACAGGTACTCCCATCATACCTTATGTACTGGAGTTTCGGAACCGACTAGAGGAACTAACCTGAGCAGTACGGGAGAACCTCCAAGCGGCCCAGACACGCCAGCGCACATGGTATGATCGGAACGCCAGGGACCGTAGCTTTCAGGTAGGACAGAAAGTTTTAATTTTAAAACCTGTCCGGCATGACAAGCTACAGGCCGCCTGGCAGGGCCCTTATAAGGTGCTGGAGCAGCGCTGCGACACCACCTATATAATTGGCCCCTGTACTGGCTCAGGGGGGCGACACATGATTCATGTGAACATGCTAAAACCCTACCGGGAACGCTCCGACGAGGTGACCGCCATTTGTGCAACCGCCTCTGAAGAGTTTGACAACCTTCCCCTTCTAGACTTGCTAGAAGACAAAAAAATCAGGTAGTGACATAGCTGAGGTTAAGCTGGGGGAGTGGCTGAGTCCACAGGAGCATAGTGAGGTACAACAGTTGTTGAGAGAAAAACCCCCTGGCGACTCACCGCGTAGAAACCCCAGGTCAGTTACCTATGCGCCAAACCCCATACCGCATACCAGAGGCGGTGCGGGAACACATGCGCCAGGAGATCAATGAGATGCTCCAACTAGGGGTGATTGAGCCCTCTGACAGCCCCTGGGCAACTCCGGTAGTCCTCGTACCTAAACGAGATGGTACCACTCGTTTCTGCGTGGACTACCAGAGATTAAATGAGAAAACCGTATCCGAGGCATATCCTATGCCTAGGATAGACAGATTGCTGGACCGGATGGCCAGGGGCCAATACCTCACTACAATTGATCTTTGTAAGGGATATTGGCCCCTTAGCCCCAGATGCTATCCCTAAGTCGGCGTTCGTCACCCCATTCGGCTTGTACCAATTTAAGGTAATGCCATTTGGGATGAAGAAGGCCCCGGCCACATTCCAGCGGATGGTAGACCGACTCCTAGATGGGTTCCAGGACTATACCTGTGCTTACCTTGATGATATTGCCATCTTCAGCAATACCTGGCAGGAGCACCTGGCCCATATAGGAGCCGTTATAGATAGAATTAGGGAGGAAGGTGTGACGAAACCAACCTCGCCACTGAGAACTGGAGAAGCCTGGTTGCTAGCCTCCTGCCCTGCGACTATGGCCCCTGGACATATTGCACTGTAAAAACTATATTTGGGAATGTAATAGTTTATATTACTGCTACTGGGCCTTTAAGGGCCATCCGTGGACCTATTGGGACTTGTGGGATACTGTACCTTTAAGACTGTAGAGCATATTACAGTAATCCTGCCTTTAGTCCTTTAATATCATGTATGCATTCATGTGTTCAGTTAACCTGGGTTATAGGTATGCAGCATTCATCTGATTGTTCGGTAGAATCACTCCATTCAGTATATTGAGTGAAACTACCGAACAACCAGACCACCCAGGAATAAGTGTGCCTCCAATTTTCATTTGCAACAATGTTGCAAACGGGTAATTGGCAATCAGTGTAATGTATTCTTTGTCCTCTGGGTGGCCGCCATTCGGGAAACGAACACGTGGCGGCGGCCATCTTAAACTACCGAACAGCGGTGTTTTGCCGTCGAGTGTCTGGAACTAAAATCGGACACTTGACTAGGCAAACACCGCTGAGACCTCCATACTTCCAGAAATTCGTATAGAAACTACCGAATGACCCGCCGTTCGGTAGAAAGAACCCCACAAACAAGGGAATTCATTCAAACCCTCTCCAGGCTCTATAACACAGGCAATTCGTCTGTTTTCATTCCCTTGTTTGTGACTGACCGCAGGGCCAAAATGCATGGAACTGTTTTCGGATACTTTACCCATGCGGTCGGTCAAATCTTTGGAACCCCATATCTCCCGAACCGTTCATCCGAATGACTTGAATTTTGAATATGTTGTCCCCCTGAATAAGGGCTATCCAGCTGGATTTAAAGGTGTACCCCCTGTTTTTGGGGTACATCCAGAACTTGGCTGAAAAAGTGTACCGGATAATTGGGTTTAATGTTATCTGAGGGGAGGGGATGTGTGGGCTGAACCATGTATGTGATTGGTTATTTTATGCCTCCCCCTGGGTGTGGCCTGTATGTGTACTCATGTAATAAAAACCAGGCTGGGTGCCCCAGCACCTCAGACCACTGCTTGACCTTCAACACGGAGCCTTGTATCGTTCTTGGGGGGATTCACTGTATGCTGTTGGAGATTGACTGCTAGGAGTGTAAGCTGATGTCTGCTTTTCCTATTCACCTGCTAGCAGCTATTCTTGAGGTTCCAGCTTGGAGTGCTATCTTATTCCCTGGTATGCAGTTCGGGAGTTTGATGCATTCACCTATATCCAATTCGTGAGTTTTGATGTTCTGCAGTAGCTGTGCCTTTCTGAGAAAAGGGGAGTATCGCCTAAACGGATTTTAACCCCTCATATGCTGAAACGGTCCGTAACAGAAGGGTTAACTTTGAAACCAGCCAAGTGCAGTATTGGAATGGCTGAGGTTCAGTACCTCGGCCACCGAGTAGGTTGCGGGATGCAGAAACCAGAACCTGCAAAGGTAGATTCCATAGCGCAGTGGCCAACCCCCAGAACCAAAACTCAGGTCTTAGCATTTCTAGGGACGGCCGGGTATTATAGGAAGTTTGTGCCCAACTATAGCGCCATGGCCAAACCCCTTACTGATCTTACCCGTAAGAATCTTCCCCGTCAGGTCACCTGGACCCCGGAGTGTGCGCAGGCATTCCAACAGTTGAAGAACGCACTTGTAAATGCTCCTGTCTTGGTAGCCCCTGATCCAACTAAACACTTTCTTGTTCACACAGACGCTTCTATGTTTGGATTGGGGGCAGTACTGAGTAAAGTCGGGGCCAATGACGGAGAATATCCTGTGGCTTACATCTGTAGAAAACTGCTACCAAGGGAAATAAGCTACGCTGCCATCCAAAAGGAATGCCTGGCTGTGGTGTGGGCCCTAAAGAAATTACAACCGTATTTGTATGGACAGCCATTTTCGTTGCTCACGGATCACAACCCGTTAGTATGGTTTAACCGGCTGGCAGGGGACAATGCCAGGCTGCTGCGCTGGAGTTTGGCACTGCAGCCCTTGGACTTTAATATACAATACCGCCCGGGAAAACAGAATGGAAACGCTGACGGGCTGTCAAACCAGACTGAACTGGAAAAATGATCCGTGAGCATACCCGGACATCCCAAAGTCGATCCGTAATAGATCTGACTGTGTATACCGGCTTGTGGGCAAGGGGGAGCTGTGTAGCGGAACACCTTTTTGGCTGTCCCATCTTTTGTTTTATTTGTTGGCACTGCTGAGGTTTTTCATGCCTGGATTACACAGATTGACATTGCACTATCTATGGACATACTTTGTTCGGTATATTAACAAAGTACCAAACAACTGGACCACCCTGATGTACATTAATCATGTAATTTACCTCCTTGATCGTTTCTCTTATTCCCTTGGTTCATACGAACTCACTGCTGTATTCTCTGGGTGGCTGCCATTTCGGCAGCCGAACACGTGGCGGCAGCCATCTTAACCCCACGAACAGCGGTGTTTGGTCGTCGAGTGTCTGGAACTCAAAACGGACACTCGACTAGCCGAACACTGCTAAGACCTCCAGGACGGCAGAAAGTACCGAAAGCAACTCACGAATGGCCCGTCATATAACCTTTACAGAGGTCAAGGGTAGTTAGATAGTTTCCCCTGGCTATGCAATCCAGCAGCGCATCTACCCTAGGCATGGGGTTTGCATCGATCACGGTTTTATCATTAAGCTTCCGATAGTCCACACAGAATCTGGTAGTACCATCTTTCTTGGGTACCAGTACTACCGGGGACGCCCAAGGACTTTCAGAGGATTCAATGACCCCTAGCTTGAGCATCTCAGTTATCTCCTTTTTCATCCCTTGCCCCTCCCCCCGAGATTCTCCCGTGCCGGCGTATGCAGGGTTGGTGTTACGGTTACCCTTAGTCTTGCTGAGAGTTGGACCGCTTAGTAGTCTGGATTCCTATTGTTGAAGAGGGAGAGGGACTGGTTCCATAGTATTACATACGAGTCCTGTAAATGTAGAACAATCCCACTAGCGATAGCACAGCTAGGATACCCTTCTACCCATAAAAAGGGGTCGAGGCTGCGATTTGAGGGTCAAAACAAGAACTGAGGACTGGAATACCCAGCCTGCTTTTTATTAGAATTTAGGGCAGAAAGAACACACCCAGGGGGAGGCATAAAATCACCAATCCAGTACAAGGTACAACCCACACATCTCCTCCCCTCAGATAACAGATTATCATAATTAAATGTACATTATTTTACCCAGGTTCTGGATGTACCCCAAAACCAGGGGGTACAGGGGTAAATCTGGTATCCCTGGAGAGTCCTTGTTCCGGGGACCAACATATTTAAAAATCAGGCAATTCGGATGAATGGTTCAGGAGATACAGGGTTCCAAAGTTTTAACCGACCGCACAGACCAACTAGCCGAAAATAGTTCCATGAGTTTTGGCCTTGCGGTCGGTCTTCGTTCACACGATGAAAAGACCCGAAAACCTTGTCATCCCTTCGAATCCTTATGGTCACCAGACTCCCCATAGTCCATTAAGCCTTTCTACCGAACGGTGGGAGGTTCGGTAGTTTCTGTCCGAATTCCTGGGAGTCTGGAGGACTCAGCGGTGTTCGCCTGTTCGCGTATCCATTTTTAGTTCCATGTGGTTACAGGCAAACACCGCTGGTCAACACGTGCAAAGTCCCGAAATGGCGGCCACCTATTCCGAGCACAAAGAATTCGTAGGAAATCATCCGAATGACTGCATAGACAAAACTGGTATTTGAAAGTGCACAATAAAACGAAGGCTTCTGTAACAGTTGGCATTGCCCAAGTACCAGCCCTGCTATGTGCCTGCGGACCGAGGAGGAAGATCAGAGATCTCCCTTCCCGGTCCGCCGGCACATTGCTGACAGCCGGCAGGGAGTGAGAGAGGACCAGTAGGGGGTCTGTCTCAAGGGTTGCTGCCCTGAGGTGTCTACTTGGTGAGTGGCTAAGTTGGTCTTCCCTGTTTCCTGTGATAACATTGCCTGTTTCTCTTGGAGCAGTTTGTGTAACTGCTCCCTCTCCACATCCCCTATCTGCACTTGGCTCACTATATCAGATGGGCAATTCTGGGTTAACAAGTTGGGTATGGGCAGGCTATCGGGGTCTTCAGATGCAGGGCTACATATGGCCGATACATCTTCTGGTCGTTGAAGATATTCCTTTAACATATTCACGTGGAATATCTTTCTTAGGTTCTCATCGTGACAGCTGGCAATCACATAGGTAGTGTCCCCTCTTTTCTCCACTACCTGGTAAGGTCCCTGCCATGCTGCTTGCAACTTGTCTGCTTTAACCAGCTTGAGCACCATCACTTTTTGTCCTATACAAAAACTCCTTCGCCTCGCTCCCCTGTCATACCATACTTTCTGTCGCTTATGGGCCGCCTGGAGGTTAGCCTGGACCGACCTGGCTAGTTGCTCCATGCGGTCCCTAAGCTCCAGTACATAAGGTACGATGGGGACTCCAGCGTTCTCCGTCTCTCCCTCCCAGTGCTCACGGATCAGGTTCAGGGGGCCCCTACCTTACGTCCATATAGCAGTTCGAACTGAGAGAATCCGGTTGTTTCCTGGGGCACCTCCCAGTAAGCGAACAGGAGATGTGGCAGAAAACGTTCCCAGTCTCTATATTCCTGGGTGAAGGTTTTTAACATTTGTTTGAGGGTTCCATTGAACCTCTCACATAGCCCATTAGCACTGGCGGATCCGGGGGGGGGGCAATGGGGCAATTGCCCCCTCCCCCGAGATTCTCCCATGCCGGCTAGTGCAGGGCTGGCATTGCCCAAGTACCAGCCCTGCTATGTGCCTGCGGACCGGGGAGGGAGTTCAGAGATCTCCCTCCCCGGAGAGGCAGTGAGAGAGGACCCGGCAGGGAGTGAGAGAGGACCCGGGAGCTCTTACCAGCAGCTCCTCCTGGTCCTCCTCTCGCAAGCATGGAGCATTGCCGTGGTTACCACGGCAACGCTACAAATCTCGCGAGAGTGAACTCTAGCCCTGGAGCGTGGGCTAGAGTTCACTCCTACCACTGCGACCACCAATGAATCCCACTGGAAACACCAGGGAACTAAATATGTCCCCCCTCCTCCCAGTAAAGGTAAGAAGGTAGTGGGGACATAAAGTGTATATTGATTTTAATTCAATTTTAAAACAAAAACCTCCCTACCCTCCTTCCCCTCCCATACACACACTACACACACTGCCCCACAAACACTGCCCCCCATTCATACACTATACACACTGCCCCCATACACACACTGCCCCACACACACACTACACACACTGCACCACAAACACTGCCCCCATACACACACTACACACACTGCACCACACACACACTACACACACTGCACCACAAACACTGCCCCCCATTCACACACTGCCCCACACACACACTACACACACTGCACCACAAACACTGCCCCCCGTAGACACACTACACACACTGCCCCACACACACACTACACACACTGCACCACAAACACTGCCTCCCCTACACACACTGCCCCACAAACACTGCCCCATACACACACTGCCCCACAAATACTGCCCCACAAACACTGCCCCACAAACACTGCCCCCATATACACACTACACACACTGCTCCACACACACTGCCCCACAAACACTGCCCCCATACACACACTACACACAGGGCCGGACTGGCCCACCGGGATACCGGGAAATTTCCCGGTGGGCTGTCGGCACCTGGGGCAGGGCAGACACCTGGGTCTGCTGGCGGCCGCTGGGGCACCCGTGCTGGCGGCCGCTGGGGAGGTCTTCTGGCGGCCGCTGGCTGGGGGAGCTGCGCTGTCTCTGCTCCCCAGCGTGCAGCTTAATGAGACCGGGGCCGGAATATGACGTCAAATTCCGGCCGCGGTCTCATTCAGCAGCGCACGAGGGCGGGAGAGCAGTGATAGCGCAGCTACCCCAGACAGCAGCCGCCAGAAGACCTCCCCAGCGGCCGCCAGCACGGGTGCCCCAGCGGCCGCCAGAAGACCTCCCCAGCGGCCGCCAGGCGCCAGCAGACCTCCCCAGCCAGCGGCCGCCAGCAGACCTCCCCCAGCAGCCTCCAGCAGACCTCCCCCAGCGGCCGCCAGCACGGGTGCCCCAGCAGCCTCCAGCACAGACAGCCACTCCACTACCCCCTGGCAGTTATGTGTGTCAGTGTGAGTTTGTCTGTCTGTTATGGTGTGTGTGTCTGTCTGTGTCATGGTGTCTGTCTGTCTGTGTTATGGTCTGTCTGTTTGTCTGTGCCATGGTGTCTGTCTGTATGGTGTGTGTGTGTGTGTGTGTCTGTCTGTGTCGTGCGTGTCTGTGTCATGGTGTGTCTGTCTGTATGGTGTGTGTGTGTCTGTCTGTGTCATGGTGTCTGTCTGTATGGTGTGTGTGTCTGTCTGTGTAAAGGTGTGTGTGTGTGTGTGTGTCTGTCTGTCTGTGTAAAGGTGTGTGTGTATGTCTGTCTGTGCCATGGTGTCTGTCTGTATGGTGTGTGTTTGTGTGTGTCTGTCTGTCTCTGTCATGGTGTGTGTGTGTGTGTCTGTCTGTGTCATGGTGTGTCTGTGTCATGGTGTGTGTGTGTGTCTGTCTGTGTCATGCTGTGTCTGTCCGTCATGGTGTGTCTGTCCGTCATGGTGTGTGTGTCTGAGTCATGGTGTGTGTGTCTGTGTCATGGGGTGTGTGTCTGTCTGTTTCATGGTGTGTGTGTCATGGTATATGTGTGTCTGTCTGTCTGTCATGGTGTCTGTCTGTATGGTGTGTGTGTGTGTGTGTCTGTCATGGTGTGTGTGTGTGTGTCTGTCTGTCTGTCATGGAGTGTGTGTGTGTGTGTCTGTCTGTCTGTGTCATGGTGTGTGTGTCTGTCTGTGGCATGGTGTGTCTGTCCGTCATGGTGTGTCTGTCTGTGTCATGGTGTGTCTGTCTGTGTCATGGTGTGTGTGTGTGTCATGGTATATATATGTGTGTGGGTCTGTCTGTGTCATGGTATATATGTGTGGGTCTGTCTGTGTCATGGTATGTGTGTGGGTCTGTCTGTCATGGTTTGTCTGGGTCATGGTGTGTGTGTGTGTCGTCATGGGGTGTGTATCTGTCATGGTATATGTGTGTTTCTGTGTCTGTCATGGTGTATATGTGTGTTTAAAAATAGTGTTTTTGCTCACCTTTTTTTCCCCACGCAGCGTGCTGGTCTCCCCTTGACTGGCCCTGCCTCTAGGTCTGAGATCATCAAGCTTGATGATCTCAGTCAATCCAATGATTTGCCATTGGATTGGCTGCAAAACGTTACACCAATCAGCATCTCCTCATAAAGATGCATTGAATCAATGTATCTCTATGTGGAACGTTCAGCACCTACAGAGTGTGGAGGCCCTGAATGTAGGTGCACTGACACAGGAAGCACCTCTAGTGACCGTCTGACCACTTTGAAGCAATGTAAACACTGCCTTTTCTCCGAAAAGTCAGTGTTTACGTTGAAAAGCCTGTAGGGACATGCATATATATATATTACTCAATCATCTGTCATGGTAAGAGATTGCCTTACATATTACACGCGACAATATATGGCGCAGTGACTTATGGGGCTGGCATACATGTTTTTTCCAGGGCTGCTTTGTATCCCCAGTCCGGCCCTGACTACACACACTGCCCCACACACACTGCCCCACAAACACTGCCCCCCATAAACACACTGCCCCACAAACACTGCCCCCCATACACACACTGTCCCACAAACACTGCCCACTATACACACACTGCCCCAAACACACACACACTGCCAGTAGATAAAAAATATATACTGGCGCTTCGTACAAAATCTTAGTATAACACAGAATATATATTAAAAGAACTAATAATAGCAGCTGTACAACCAAGTGTAATCCTTCCACATACACTAAACACAAAACACAAATATAACAAAAGGTGTAGCGCTACATACAGATATCAGATAAGTCCAAATTCCTAATATTATTCACTTCCAAACTGGTCGCAGAGAGGATGATGTTTTGTTTATAAAAAGTTCTGAAAGAGAGATTAATTCCTCATAGTGTAAATCTGTGATACAATATTTGTGTATTAAATTTATATATGGAACCACTCACATATTAATGAGCTTATAGCCAAGCTCAGGAGTGAACGCTTTCAGGTCCGTAAAGGCGACCTTTCCCCTTCTTTAATTCCAATTGTTTCTCACGATGTGACTAGAGCTCAAGCAAAAAGATATATAGTGCAATATAGTCTGAAACCAATTTTGCATAAAAAAATAGAAGTATTATACTCACAAGTAAAGAGCCACTTAGTAGGCTCTATATCAGCACGTTGTGTAGTTGAGGACTACACTCCTATAGAGCAGGAACCAATAGCCCATATGACTTAAACAAAATATTTATTAAGTATTCTGGATCTAAAATTGTAATGGCCAATTACAATATACAAAAACAAATATACTTCAAAACAATATAAAAAGATATATATATATATACAAAGGGCATAAAGGTAATGGTATTGCAATCCCCAGGACACATTTTGCCAAAAATACTATCGGCTTCCTCAGCTAGGTGCAAAGTTTTCAATGCGTTCCTCCTTCTATCAGGAGTCCTGCTCTTATACCTTGTTTGTAATTTTGAGTCCGGCGTTCAGCTGTCTTCTGGCGCGCTGATCTTCCCGCCTCCCTGGTTGGCTCCATATGCATCTCAAGCCTCGTTTCCATTGCCGTTCACTTCCGCATATGTCATCATTCAAACCCAATTCTTATTAACCCTGTGGTCTCTCAAAATCTCGATCTCTCACATCGAGGGTTTTTATGTGTTCACAATGCCATATAGAGGGCAACAGGACAACAAAAGAATATACATTACAAATATAAAAATTACAATTATGAATCAGTCTTAGTGCAATATTTCATGCAGATATTACTGCTATAAGAAACAAATCTTAATATAATATGCTAATAGTAGTAAAACAATATAATGAATTTGTACTATATAAAATCTGGTATGTATTCCAATTACCGTATCAATTTTTTTACGATATTATTTTCACAGATATAACAGGAATTTTTTAACAATATTTCTATAGGAATGCTTACTTATACTTTTACAAATGTATCCATTCTATATCAAAATATATATCTGTGCAAATTCTGAAAGCCAAAAAGTGTATCTAATAAGAAAAATGTATACTTTCCTACTTTAAAAAAATATATTAAAAAGATATTAAAACTACTTAATCTAAAAAATGACAAATTTCAAATTCAGAATTCAAGCCATAGGGAGTAAGGGTATTTAATTTGAAGATCCATTTCATCTCTTCCTTACTAAGCTTTAAATTAAAATATCCCCCCCCCCCCTCCAATCTTTACCCACTCTGCTTAAACCTAAAAAAATACTGAATAATGGAGATTGATTGTGCTGAATTTAGTAATTGAGAGGTACACTGTGGTTCTCGGTGGCTCCCTTCATTATATTTCTATGTTTTTTTTTTATTTTTTTTATTTATTTTTATTTTTACAACAAAGAAAACAAACAAAAAAAAAAAATAGCAAACACCTCCCCACAATTCACCCCGCCGAACCCTGGTTAGTCACCCATTACCTTTATGTACTCTATTTAATCCCTCTATATCTATATAAAGAGCATAGTTCAGTCACTTTTTATCCAACTGTACCATTCTTTTTTATACTTGTCGAGACATCCATTAACTTCACTAGCCATCTTTTCATATGAGCTAATCTTGTTCAGTTTAGCATATACTGCCTCATCTGCAATGGAATCATAAGCTTTGTTTTTTCATATATTAAATTCTGAATTCGCTTCCAAAACTCTCTTAAATATAGACACTCCCAGAAAATATGCAGCATAGAACCAACTTCTTTCTCACACCTCCAACACAACCTTGATGAGTCAGCATACATATGTGCTAATCTTTGCGGTACCAAGTACCACCTCATTGTCACCTTACAATACGCCTCCCATAACGATAAGCTACGTGAGGCTTGCTTGGTGCTGAACATAGCTAAGTGCCAATCTCTCCTTGAAAATTGCTTCCCAATTTCATTCTCCCATTTAATCATATATTTTAATTTTTCTGGTGCCTCGCTTTCAATCAGTGCATTATAACACCAAGAAAATGGTTTAATAGACTTACGTGACAAAATAAATTCTGGTGAGGGTAAGATATTTGCCTCATTATCTGGATTATCCATAGCATATGCCTTTATTATATTCTTAATCCTTAAGTATACGAACATCTCTTTAGCAAGTTAAATTCTTTTTGAAGATTAGGAAATAATTTTACTTGTGGCCCGATCATTAAATTGCCTATTTGTCTTACCCCCTTCTCTTGCCACCTTCTCATCTGAAGGTCCAAAGAAAGGGCTGCTAATGCTTTAAACATCAAATTAAGATTTATTACACATGGACACCATTTTTCCCATAATCTTAGTAAGAGTTTTGTGCTTTGTAACATGGGTTTTAAAGGTGACTGGGGAACCGAGCATGTCCATAAGTAGTATGTTATGTTATTTGCATCTAAGCATGCATTTTCAAATGCCAATGCCAATGCCAAATTGGGTATTGAGAGGTTTTTCTCATTCTAAGTAATCTAAACCCTTCTGCTAAAAAGAATGCTCTATAATATATTTTAATGTCTGGCATTCCCAGACCCCCTTTTACATATGAAAGACCTGAACTCCCTCGTGCCACTCTTGGGGGTTTACTCTTCCAAATGTGAGCATTTATAGTGCTCTGAATCTGTTTAAGTAATTTGTTAGAGAGTGCTATGGGTAATGTTCTAAAAAGATATAGTATCTGAGGTAGTATCATCATTTTAATAAGATTTATGCGTCCCAGCCATGAAATCTCCAAACCTTCCCCAGTTATAAGAGGCATGTTAATACAGCAAGGAGCAAGGGTAAAGAGATTACGGTCACAGGAAATGAGCAAATTAGAATTAGAGTTGACTAAGATGGAGGCCACTCATAAAGCTGCCCCTACTTCACGCTCACATTCACGACTGATGGTGATAAAGTCAGCTTTACAAGATTTACAACTATTAGAGACAGGGAAGCATATGAGACTATTAAACCAATCACATTATGTTATGGGGAATAAAGCGGGTAGACTTTTAGCTAATAAAGTTAAACAAAAAAAATTACAAGTTAAAATCCCTTATATAGTCTCAAAAAGGAATGATAAATTATATAATGCTCAAGATATAGCAAATGAACTGGCACATTATTATTCAGAGCTCTATCAATTAGAGAGAGATACTAATACATATCAGCCAAAGGAGGAGGAGATCAAAAATGTTTTGGAGAAGGCAAATTTACCTAGGTTAACACCACTTCAATGTACCTCCCTTGATAAACCATTTGAGGAAGAAGAGGTAGCAGTAGCAATAAATTCCCTCACTAAACATAAGGCTCCTGGGCCTGATGGGTTTTCAAATTATTATTATATAAAATTAGCAAAACAACTGATCCCTACTCTTACGAAACTTTTTAATTTTATAAAAGTTACTGGTGCCATTCCCCAAGAAATGTTGGAAGCAAATATTGTGGCTTTACCGAAACCTAATAAACCGCCTACACAGAGTGAAAATTTAAGACCGATATCCCTACTTAATACGGATATTAAGATCTACGCTAAATTGATAGCTTCACGAATTAAACACCTCCTCCCGAATCTTATCTCGGAGGAACAAGCAGGATTTATACCTGGAAAACAGATAGGGGATAATACTAGACATTTTGTGAACTTGGTGGAATGGGCAAACACATCATCACAACAAGGATTAATTTTAGCATTAGATGCTGAAAAAGCATTCGATCGTTTACATTGGGGGTATATGTCACTTACGCTTATTAAAATGGGTTTTCCATCAAATTTTTTAGCAAGTATATTAGCACTATATCAAAATCCTAGTGCAAGAGTGCTTAATACTGGCTTTTTTTCTGATAAAATAAAAATAAGTAACGGCTCTCGTCAAGGCTGCCCCCTTTCCCCTCTTATTTTTATTATATGTATGGAACCTGTAGTAAGGATTATTAAACAAGATAATAATATTAAAGGGTTGATTACACCAGGGGGTATTAAAGAAATAGCGTTGTTTGCGGACAATATTCTGCTCTTTATTAAAGACACAGAGTCTTCCTTACCAGTACTGATTAAACTACTAATAGAATATGGGCAGGTATCGTATTATAAAAACAACATAGCTAAAACACAGGCGCTACCTATTAAATTCCAACAAACAGTAATAGATAAACTGAAGCTACAATATAAATTTGATTGGCGTACTTCATTTATAAAATATTTGGGAATTAAACTTACTAAAGCAGCTAAAACATTAATTAAAGTAAACCATTATCCAATGCCTTCATTATATTTCTACTATGTTCCTCAATCCTAATGTGAAGTTGTCGAGTAGTTTTACCCACATAGTTCAAACCACAAGGACATTGCATAACATAGATCACATTATTAGTGTGACATGTGATTACTTCTCTAATATCATATTTCTTCTTTTCTTTATTCTCAAATTGTATAATTTTTCTTTTTTTATTTCCGGTTCTTCTACATGCCAAACACTGGCCGCAACTATAAAAACCTTTTTCTTGTTCAAAGAAAGTGCCTTTCTTTTTCTTCTCCTTAATAAAACTAGATGTTAAGATATTTCGTAGATTTTTTACTCCTCTATGGATAAATTGAGGTTGTGGCGGTAATATTTTCTCTAACATTGGGTCCTGACGAAGGATAGGCCAGAATCTTTTCACAATGTTCTTAATTTTAAAATTATCAGTGCTATAGTAACAGATAAAAGGCAATCCTTCCGTATTTTGTTGTGTACAATCTTTATATTTTAAAAGATCATGTCGTTCTCTCTCTTTAACTTGTGTCTTTGCTTCTTCTAATTTAGAATCCTCATATCCTTTTTTAAAAAGTCTTGCTTAATCCTCATTGACTGGTTGTTATAATTCTCCAAATCCGTGGAGTTCCGTCTAACGCGTAAAAATTGCCCTCTAGGGGCATTCTCTAACCAGGGAGAAAAGTAGCAACTTGCTCTTTCAATAAAGCTGTTGGCATCTACAGCCTTGAAAATAATCTTTTCTTGAATTATTGTATAGATAATGGGCTACTGCTCTACACCCATACTCATGGGGTATGTTGCTATAAAGTGATGCCACGTCACATGTGACCAATAAAAAATGATCTTCCCATACACAATTATTTAGTATGTTCAGTACTGCTATGGTGTCTTTTATGTATGATTTCGTGTTCTGTAACATAGGTTGAAGTTGTAAGTCTATATAATGGAAAAGTCTGCTTGATATTGCGTCTATCCTGTATCTAATCCCCTTTTTTAAAACAAAAAAAACAGAATTTTTCTTGAATTTCCAGACCTGGATTTGCTGTTAATTTTTTATAGGTTTCTCCTTCTGTCAGAATTCTTATGGCTTCCTTATTATAGGATTCTTTAGTCATAATGACTATGCTCCCCCCCCCCCCCTTTATCTGCTAGCTTTATGACTAACTCTTCATTATTCTTGAGTTCCCTAAGTGCTTTTTTTTCCTGTATATTTAGATTGTCATGAAAATTTTCCTTAAGATCTAATTTTTTGCATTCATTCAAGACCATAGTCTCGAATGTAATCATTTTATCTGAAATCATCTGTTTTTAGGTCCGTATGTTTAAATTCATCCTCCATAAGTATCTGTCTTTCTATAGGGTTTTTAATGAAGAATTTTTTTCATTCATTCATAGTTTTTTATTGAATTTTTAGAAAACAAAAGGGGGGATGTGGGATACAGAAACAGAAAAAGGGGGAGAGTGGGGGGGGGGAAAGGGTAACATCGTAAGACAGCTTAACATTTCATACATTAGCTTGATATCTTCAAAATTTCTTATACATAGTGTGTAACAGTACATATCTACAGCGGGGTCTAGTGATGGAGTAACTGGGTGGTCCCTTGCTCCCCAACTAGGGAGTTCGGCATTAGAGGATGTAAGTGTACATAGGGGTGAGGGGGATAGGGAGGGGTAACCAGGGGGGTTAGCAATATATCCCGTTAAACTAGAACGTCATATATGTAACAATGGACGTGTGTCATCCTACATGGTGTCTCCTCGTCATCTTGTATGTGCTGTATGGCCTGTATGTATGAATCCTCCTTCCTGAGTGTGCAAATACGCGCGCATGTGATTTGAAGTGATGGGCACTACTAGGGTTCTCCGTGTGTTCTTGCTCGCCCTTCTCTGAGAGGCGTATATATTGGCCCATGCTCTCCATGCCTCTTGGAATTTGCGAGATTGTATAATGGAAGTGGTGGAAAGTCGTTCATAGATATGATATTGGTGAATGTTGTCCATCAGTTGTTGTTTGGTGGGGCAAGTGATGTGTTTCCATCCGCTCGCTATGAGGTTTCTAGCCGCTAGGATGATTAACATCGCCACTTGTTTAAGGGGTTTGGTCATGGCGTTGGGGAGGAGCAGAAATAGACAGGTTGAGGGATCTAGAGTGACATTATAAATGTTCATCAACTTGAGGACGTCCTTAACATGTCCCCAGAGAGGTGTTAAGATGGGGCATTCCCACCAGATGTGAAACATTGTGCCTTTTGCCTTCCTACATCTCCAGCACTCTGCGGGGACTGTTGGGTAGATCTTGTGTAATTTACTTGGTGTTAGGTACCATCTGTAGACCAGCTTCCTATGAGCTTCTATGTGAGAGTAGCAGTTGGTGATGCCTTTGAGCGCATTGAGGGATTGTATCCAGGCATTGCCAGATGGCGAGGCTGTGTATTCTGTCTGCCATTGTTGTTCGTAAGAAGGTTCCCAGATGTATTCTGTCTGCCATTGTTGTTCATAAGTAGGTGCTTTAGTGTCAGTGTTATTCGTCAACATGTTATAGCATAGAGACAGTGTCTTGGGTTTTGCGGGTGCGAGCCAGCAGCGGTCATATAAGAAGTCCAGGGGTTGTGGGCTAGAGGGTGTCATATCTTATTTAGTGAGTATTTTATAGGTGGCAATGCTTTTAAGTTGGAGATATTGATAGACGGCGGAGTTAGGTAGGTGGTATTCTTGCTGGAGGTCTGGGAAAGACATGAGCTGTTGGTTTTGGTACGTATCGGCTATGTGTTGAATGCCATGTTTTACCCAGGAGTTCATCGATAATCCTGAGGCTAGGGAGTTCAGGGCCGTTATTGGGGCTCGTGGGTGAAACTTGTTAATTTTGTTTTGTGTATGGTGTAATGAGTCCCATTGCTTGATAGTTAGAATCGATGTATTAAAGAGGTGCGGTGCGTTTGGTCTAATTTGTGCTGGTGTCCACAATACCGTCACCAGGGAGCCCCCAGGTGCCCTTGCTTGTTCCATGTCCACCCATTGGAAGGTCCGCCTGGGAGCATGGAGTTTAATCGCCGCCTCCAGGAGGAACGCTTTATGATATTTAGATACATCGGGGAATCCCAATCCACTTTGCTCTGGAGGAGAGACATAGATAGCCGTGGCTTGAGTGATTCCCAGATGTATGAGGAGAAAATGGCCTGAAGATGCCTGAAAAACGTTGGTTTGACGTAAATCGGAAGCATCCTAAATTTATATAGAAGTTTTGGGAGGAGCAACATTTATTCTTCCCAGCCAGGAGAGCTTTACTGCTTTCCATTGTTGGGTATGCATTTTGCATAGTGGTATAAGCGGTTTGAAGTTAAGTTTGAATGCGTCTGTGGGGGAGGGGCCAAGTTTCACTCCTAGGTAGGTGATATCGGTAGTTCTCCAGTCAAAGGAGTGGGATTGTTTAAGCTGTGTTTTCGTGGATTTGGTAAGTTTATTGGGAGAACTTGTGTCTTGCCTTGATTAAGCTTGTAGTAGGATAGTTGTCCATATTGGTGGAGTAAGTGTATTATTGCCGGGACAGATTGTTCGGGTTCTTTAACCGTTAGCAGAATGTCATCTGCGAACATGGAGATGCAGAATGTGTGGTTCCCTATATCCACGCCTTTGATCTTGTCATGTTGCCTTATTATAGCTGCTAAAGGTTCTAGGGATAGGATATACAGCAATGGTGACAGGGGGCACCCTTGTCTGGTACCATTGGTTATATGAAAGGGTGTAGAGAGAAAGCCCGAGTTGGATACTCTCGCTTGTGGGTCATTATAAAGGGCCATGATGCCCGAGACAAGGCCATCTGGGAAGCCGAATTTGTATAGGACTTGTCGCATGTATTCCCAGTTGACCCTGTCAAAGGCTTTCTCCGCATCCAGGGCCAAGATTAGTCCCTGGGCGCGTGTGTCTTGCATGTGTGCCAATATATTCAGGACTTTCCGAGTATTATCCAAACCCTGTCTGCCTTTGATAAATCCAGATTGATCATTATGGATCAGTGCGGGTAGAAATCGGGATAGTCTATTGGCCAGGAATTTGGCATACACTTTAACATCCGCATTGATAAGGGAAATCTGCCTAAAGTTTTGGCAGTGGGTTGGAGGTTTCCCTGGCTTGGGCAGGGTCGATATGTGGGCTACGAGCATATCTGAGGGTATACGTCCTGAGATGTAGCAGGAGTTATATAGGTTCATCAGGTGGGGTGTGAGTATGTATGTGTAAGTCTGGTAGTAGAGATTGGTAAAACCGTCCGGTCCTGGAGCTTTTTGTTTGGGAATGTCCTGTATTGTCTTTGCCACCTCCTCTACTGTGAATGGCGTGGTAAGGGTCGCAATATCTGAGTCTTGCAATTTGGGGACGTCAACAGATTGTAGGAAGTTTACAATGGAGTGTGGGGAGGGCGGAATTGACTCAGTGCTATCCTTAAAATTGTAGAGTGAGCTGTAGTAGAGTGCGAACTCGTCTACTATTTCTTGTGGGTTAATCAGTTTTTTACCGTGGGGTGTTTGGATGTGTGCTATTTTCGTTTGTTGTGAATGGGTTTTGAGTTGTGCTGCTAATAATGTCCCTGCCTTGTTTCCCTTAGTGAGGAATTTGTGCTTGCAGGATGTGGGTGGTCTTTTCTAGTTCAAAGTGTTGTAGGTCCTTTTGTAACGTGGATAACTGTTGTTGCGTGTCTTTTGAAGGTTGCTGTTTGTTTTTGTGTGTTAAGTCTGTGATGTCTTTTATGAGTTTCGTGTAGCGCAGTTTGCGCTGTTTATGTTGATAGCTTGCTATTTTGATAAGTGTGCCCCTTATGACGACTATGTGTGCTTGCCATACTGTTTCAACGCTTGTGTCTTTCAGGGCATTCTCTGTGAAATAGGTTTCTATGTCTTTCTGTATTGCAGTTACTGTATCTTGGTTGGCGAGTAAGGAGTCATTTAGTCCCCATGTGCCTTTTCCTGTGGACGGGTATTGTTCATAAATATTTAATGAAATGGGCGCGTGGTCAGATCACGTTATGGGGCCTATTACGGCCTGCTGGACTTTGTCCATGAGTGTGGCCGGTCTTAGGAACCTCTCAATTCTTGTGTATGTGTTGTGCACTGTTGAGTGGAAGGTATAATCTATGTCAGTGGGATGGAGTATCCTCCAGTGATCAACAAAATTGTGTGTGAGAATGGTGTGTGCTAGTTTTGAGGTTAAAGTCGTCTGTTTGTTAGTGGTTTTGGTGCGTTTTAAGCATTGGGAGGAGGTATCCGTGGAAGCGTCTAGCAAGAAATTGGTGTCTCCGCCTAGAATTACGTCTCCAAAGCGGTATAAGGAGATCAGCCCAAAAACTTTAACCATAAACTCATGGAGATTTTCATTTGGCCCATATATGTGCACTAGCGTGTAAAGGTTATTATTTATATAGCATTGCATAATTAGATATCTACCGTGTTTGTCTCCTATTTTCTTAACTAGCGTGAAGGATACATCCTTGCTAATCAGAGTAGATACCCCCTAGCTTTTTCGTTTTGTAGCACGAGTGGAAGTCAATAGGGTAGAAAGTGGAGTTGAATTTTGGTCTATTCCCCCATTTAAAGTGAGTTTCTTGGTAAAAAACTACTAGGGCCTTATATTTCTTAGCCTCTGCGAGTGCTAGTCGTCTCTTATGAGGCGTGTTAAGTCCCTTGGTGTTTAACTGAAAGGCTGCATGCAGTGTGGGCTCTGTACAAGAGTTGACAATTATCGCTTAAAAACAGTATTTTGAAAGCAAACAAACGGCTAAATTTGCGCTGATACCTACCTGCAAGCTACTCTGCTACAGCACAATTGTTTCCAGGCGTCTGACAAGCAGATTGAGCCCGCACCGCCACTGAGGCCTACCTCGAGGTGAGAGCCTGGGAGAAGCGGCCGATCTCCCTACTGCCTCTCTGACTGGAACAAGCTGACGTTATACGGGTCCCTGCCCCCCCCCCCCCTGCCGGTGGGGGTTATCCCGACACCATCACCACAGCCTCTGTTAACATCCTCTGTATAGAGGATTCTGTGGCTGGTGCAGAGGCTGGTACTGAGATGGACGTGCTGTCACTTCTGTCTGAGCAGGATGCTGGCGAGGACGGGCCATCTGCGCCATCTTGGATTTTCGTGTGCGGTGAAGTACGGGCCGTTATTTGCAGGTCTGCTGCTTTGTGCCTCGTTTTTTTTATCGCGCGTTGTGCCATGGTTGTCAGGTACTGGGATAGGGTAATTTTCGCTGGGTTGTACGCTGGATAAGTCGCTGTGTGGGAATCCCTAGCGCAGGAGCTCGTGGCTTACACGTCCATCTTGGATCGTTGCGTGGCCACGCCCCCCCAATGAAGAATTTTTTAAGGCAGACATTCCTTTTAAATTTGTTCAAATCTATAAATAGATCAAAGGGATTTATATGTTTACTTGGGGCGAAGTTTAACCCTTTATTGAGGATTTTAACCTGTTCTCTTGTTATTGCTGTTTCACTTAAATTGTAAATTCCTATTTTACTAATATCTCCATTGAACTCTCTATCTTCTAATCTCTTTCTTTCCTTTCTCTCCTGTCTTTCTTTGACTGATTTCCCTCCTCTTTTTCCTCTTGTAATGAATACCTCCGTCTCTTCTGGTTGGTGGGGAAGTCTCCCATAGGATTTTCTTTGTGCCTTTCTATAATGCGACTTCTCCAAAAATCCTGTTCCCCTTCCCTATCCTCTAAGATTTGATAACGGTTCTGCATTTTTAAGGGTTCTTGAGTATGAGGTTGGTATCTTTCTCTATCCTTCCTATACATGTGTCCACCTTGATAGGGAGATTCATAAATGGGATTCCTCTCTCTCTCACCATAGGTTCTATTGCCTCTTCTCTCCTCATTTCTATCACTTCATCTACCTCTAAAACTTTCTCTCCGTAATCTAAAATTAGGCCTCCATTCATAATGGTTTTTCTGTTCTTTCCTTTCATATCCATTATTTTTTATTTAATTTCTTTTTATTAAGGTGTTTTGAATATATAACAAATATTTTGCATTACACAGGATTACAATAAGAGTCTCCATCATATACAATAGGTAATGAAACAACTTAAAAATCTCATTAATAACACATTTTCACGTATATTATCCATAACAATGTTTCTATAGGGAAACATGAGTGAGATGGGGGGGAGGGAGGAGAGGTGGTAGAGGGGGGGAAGTAGAGAGGCGGGGGGAGGGGAAAGATGAGAGAAGGGAATGGGGGGGATAACAAAATGAAACAAATTTACATTGTTCAATCAATCAATATGTATTCTTGTGAGAATCAGAGCCTACTTAAAACATTTCGCTCACATACTGAACCTTCATAATGTTAAAGGTGGGGGCTAAACCCATATCATGGTTATAACCATTTCCAGTACTTTAAAATAGTCTCAATTAACCTACAAGGTTAGCTCTATCTTCCTTGGTTTCTGACGTCAATGTTATTTCATACAGTCAATCATGCCAATTGTCGTTTACATATTTTATCCATGGTTGCCAGATCGCTGACTTTCCCAAGGAGGACCATCTTAATTATTCCATTACTCTAAAGTGTTCTAGCTTCGAGACCCAATCCCTGTGCCCTATGTGTGTTGTGTTTTTCCAATTAGTCGCTATCACTGATTTAGCTGCTGTCAGCATAAACAACAGGAGTGAGTATTTAAATTTCTGTATAGGGATATCCATATTGAGTAGTACCATAGTATCAATTTCACAGGGAATTGCCTTCCCAGATATTTCCTTTATTTTTGCGTTAACTATTTCCCAGAATGATCTTAGGTGGTTGCAATGCCACCACATGTGTCCTATGTCCCCTTTTTCCTCACCGCATCTCCAACACCGTGAGGACTCGTCTTGTCGGAACCTGTGTATGTCATACGGTGTTCTATACCATGTCGATAGGGTTTTGTAATTAATTTCGTGTAGGGAGACACTGGGATGGGAATGGAAGACCCTGTTAAAAATCCGTTCCCATTCCTTATTGCTTAGCATACAGTTTAGGTGTTTTTCCCATTTGCGTGTAAACCACGGTAGGCCCTGGTACATGTGTGTCTGTATTATTTCCATACATTTGGATATAGCCTCTGTCACTATTGTTGTGCTCATGCACAGTTGTTCAAATTTGGTAGTTTCTCTTAGAGACCCTTTGGAGGCTTGGAGAGATTTCAGAAAATGGGCATTTGAAAAAACAGGAATTTTTGGGTCAAGGTGTGTGTATTTGTCTGAGTTATTTCTGCCAGAGATAGTGGTCCTTGGGTATTCCATATGCTATCTATAGGTATGTATGGCGAGTTTTCCATCCGGACGGTTATTGGAACCCCTATCGGGAATCCCTATCGGGAACCTTAAGTTATGAGAGATAGGGTATCTTGGTGATAAGCCTGGAGATATGTTGGGGAGGTGGGCAATTTTCTTCCACACATTTATCGGTGTGTGGTGAGGAGGTGTAGGATAGTCCATGGAGTTCGTGTAAGTCCATGGTAGGGCTTCCAAGGGGGTATGTGATATTGCCTGTTCTATGGTGACCCACCTTTTGGTGGGAGGTTGACATGACCACTCTATTATTCTTGCCATGTGTATAGCGTAATAATAGTGGAGAACGTCTGGTAGTCCCACTCCTCCTCGTTGTTTAGGTCGTGTGAGTATATGGTAGGCAATACGAGGTCTTTTTCCAGACCATATGTATCTAGTAAAGATAATTTTGATAGTGTTGAAAAATTTCTGTGGTATCCTTATGGGGATTGTGTTCATTAGGTAGAGTATGCGGGGAAGAACATTCATGATGATGATATTTACCCTTCCTAACCATCTGAAGTGTGGTTTGTCCCATTTATGGAGATCATTTTGAATCGTGTTCAGTAGTTGAGGAAAATTTGTATATAATTTGATATGTGTCTTTTATATTGTTTGTTATATTTATACCCAAATATTTAATGGATGTTGCATTCCAATGGAATGTATATACCCTGCTAAGTTTCACTTCCATGTCTCTGTTCACATTTATGTCAAGAGCTTCACATTTTGTGGGGTTAATTTTAAAATTGGAGTATGAGCTGTATTCTGTCAAAGTCTGCATTAATGATTTTAGTGATTGGAGAGGGTTCACTATGGTAAAAATGAGGTCATACGCAAATGCTGATACTTTGTACGACTGTGAGCCTATCCTAATGCCTTGTATATTCTCGTGAGTTCTGACCGCCTGAAGTAGAGGCTCCAGAGCCAGTATAAACAATAAGGGTGACAAGGGGCACCCCTGTCTAGTTCCATTTGTTATGGTCAGTGGATCTGAAAGTATGCCATTCACTTTTATCCGGGCTGTGGGTTTGGAGTAAATGGCATCAATGGCCTGCCAGTTAAGTCCAAATCCCAGGGTGTCGAGGGTCATCTTTAGAAAGGGCCAGTCCACCCTGTCAAACACTTTCTCCGTGTCAATTGCCAGCAGGATGGATGGCACCTCTCCCCCCCCCCCCCCCCCACCCAGTGCACCAGGTCAAAAACTTTTGTAGTATTGTCCCTGGCTTCCCTTTTGGGCACAAATCCGGCCTGATCTGGGTGCATTAATTCTTTCAATAATGGTCTCAATCTCATCGCCATAATTTTAGTTAGAATTTTAATGTCGACATTTATCAGGGAAATAGGTCTATAGCTGCCACAAATCGTGGGATTTTTACCAGCTTTAGGTAATACAGTTATGGTGGCTTCCAGGCTAGATTGGGGTAGTGGTGTGTGTTGAGCCAAGGAATGCATTATTTTTCAGAAGGTGTGGCGAGAGTTTATCTATGAAAGTTTGAAAGTACGTTGCCGAAAACCCATCTGGGCCTGGGGCCTTGTTATGAGGGGTATCGCGGATAGCCTGTTGCAGTTCCTCTATCATGAATGGTGTTTCTAGTGAATGGGCCTCCAATCCTCAAAGTTTCCTCTGGGTATGTTTCCCTAGGTACCTTTTTATAGTCTCTGTGTTAGGTGGGGTGTGGTGTAGGTTATATAGAGAGTTATAGAATTTACGAAACTCTTCCGCTATATCCTCAGCAGTGTGTGCGTAGGTGCCATCTGCCCTTTTCATTTTGGGTATGTAGCTCTTTAAGTGCTGAGGCTAAGAGTCTTCCACATCTATCACCATGTGTGAAATATCTCTGTTTGGACCACAACATAGCCTTTTTAGTTGTATCATTTAATAAAATTTTCAATTCTGATCTTAGGGATGTTAACTTAATAAATTCTGGATCCGAGAGAGTTTTTTTTGTGGGAGTCTTCTAATGTTTTAATTTCTTGAATTAATCGTTTCCTAGTTTTGGACCCCCATTTGATTAGTTCCCCTCTAATTACGCATTTATGGGCTTCCCATTGTATAGTGGCTGAAGTGTCTGGAGTTTTATTGGATTCAAAGTATTGGTGGATGGATGTGTCCAATGCTTCCTGAATCGTTTTATTCAGTAATAGATGGGGGTTAAGTTTCCATTGGTATTTTGTTGTGGGTACAGTAGGTATAGATAACCATAAGTGTATGGGAGCATGGTCAGACCATGTGATATTGCTGAGTGGCTTTGCGTATAAGAGTGAGGTCTTTATGAGTCGTGAGGAAGAAGTCAATGCGTGTGTATGTACGGTTTGGGTTAGAATAGAATGAGTAGTCTTTCGCCTTAGGGTTTAGTACCCTCCAGCAGTCTATTAGTTGGTTGTCCCAAAGTATCTTTCTCATCTGAGATCTTGCTGAAATTAGGTGTGTTGGACATTGTGAAGTACTGTCCCATTGGGCATCCAATGACATATTAAAGTCCCCTCCTATAATAATTATACCCACTGCGGACTTCCTGACTTTCATCATAATACATCTTAGGGTGGCACATTGGTGAGTTTTTGGTAGATATATTATTATTATTGCTATTTATATAGCGCCAACAGATTCCGTAGCGCTTTACAATATTATGAGAGGGGATTTAACTATAAATAGGACAATTACAAATAAACTTACAGGAACAATAGGTTGAAGAGGACCCTGCTCAATCGAGCTTACATTCTATAGTATATATACAAGTTAACTAGCGTGATCGGAGCGTTTCCTATGTGTCCTATAAGAATGATATATCATCCCGAGTCATCAGACAGCTGTTGCGTCAGAGTGAAAGGGACTTGAGCTCCTACCAGAATTGCCACTCCTCTAGACTTCTTAAGACCAAAGTTACTATAGAAACTCAGTGGGAATTGTTTGTGTCGTAATTTTGGAGCTTCCTTACCTCTAAAATGGGTCTCTTGTAAAAAATACAATGTCTGCTTTCATTTTATGAAAGTCCCTCATTGCCATGTGTCTTTTTTCTGGCGAGTTAAGACCTTTAACTTTATATGATATTATCTGTAGTTGTTTGTCCATATTATATCTTTTCCGTCAGGAAGGCTAGATGAATTAAAGGCAGTAATTTTCCGCAAGGAATAGATCGCTTTCTTATCTTGAACAATATTAACCAAAAGTGTATAACTATTTACAATAATAAACTTAAAAGATCGCTACTAGTAGCAATACGTTTAGATGCAACAGCGTCAGTAGAGGAGTCGGTGTGTATCCCTTTTACTCCTTCTCAGTCGGCTGAGAGAAGTCGGGAAAGAGAAGCTGTATGTTGTGCAACAATGAGGTTTTTACACCGCTCTAACCAAACCAAGTTGGGTGGGGGGGTGAGGTGTTACAGATAAGTTCTTGCACTCCAGTCGGGTGCATTAACTTTACTTAGATATAGCGTCTATGCTATATAGTACATCGTCGGGATGTAATTTAACTGCGCTTCTGCGCTCCCGGCACCCAATTTACTGAGTTTCTATAAAGTGGTGTTTGACCCAGATACTTTAGGTGGAACGTAGTATCCTTGTCTCCTGATTTGTGAATAACCATTCAGATTCGTACATTGGTGGGATATCAACGTCTCAAGTCGTAACGTGTTTCTATACCTCTGCCTATTTGAGGGATATCTACCTTAGTCTATGACATGTAGGTGACAGATATTGCATTGTAACATATCATCATGTTCATAACAGTTAAAGGTTTAACATTACACTTATTTTTTCTTTTTTTCTTTTTCATAAACCTTATTTTGTGTATACATGTGTCCTACCGCCTCCCCATGAACCCCTCATGTTGTCAGGTGGTACTGCGTAGAGTACGATGTTTTCATGTACCCCAACTCCCACATCCCTTTCCCCAACAAACTCCATCACCATAGGCCAGGTAGATCTCTACCCCAGGGACATTCCTGCACCACGAGAGGGTTAAAATTATTACTCTGCGCCGCTAAATTTCCCCATTGGGTGGGATCCCTAGGGCCCGGTTTCCCGAACCCTAAATATAAGGGAGCGTGCAGGGGAATAAGTGAGGTCAATTGAGGGGCAGTGTGATTGTTTATCAATTATAGGTTAGTTACCCCTATTGATACGATACCCATAATGTATAATCGTCCAATTATGTAAACGGCATCTGAATGTTATTTGTTGTCGCCTAAAGTCCATCTGCCGGTCTATTTAAGTTATGGCATTTGAGGCTCTCTTCGTGGTCTCATGTTCGGCTGTTGTATGGACTGTCTGGGCATAGATCTCTTGGAGCCGGTGGGAGATCGTCTGCGCTGGCTCTGGCGTTGTGATGGAGCCGCTTGCTGCGGTTGGTCTGCACACCAATCCGGAATGGACACTTGAGGTAAGTCGAGTCTGCGTAGAAACTCTGGAACATCTGCCACTGATCGTAGGGTAGTTGATTCGCCATCCTTAGTCGCCGTCAAAGAAAATGGGTATCCCCAGCGATACCTAATATTGCATTCTTGTAGCAGTCCGGTTATGGGGCGCAATGATCTGCGGCCTTGTAAAGTGGTCCAAGATAAATCCGGGAATAGTTGTAGTTGTACATTGCCCTGTGACATAACTGGAGTCTTTGGAGAGTCTCAGAATCTCTTCTTTTAATGTGTAATAATGCACCCTACATATGACATCCCATGGTTTGACTTGTGGGAGGTCTTTTGGTCTTAGGGCTCTATGGGCCCGATCTAGTAGAAACATAGAAGCATAGAAACATAGAATGTGACGGCAGATAAGAACCATTCGGCCCATCTAGTCTGCCCAGTTTTCTAAATACTTTCATTAGTCCCTGGCCTTATCTTATAGTTAGGATAGCCTTATGCCTATACCACACATGCTTAGACACCTTTACTATGTTAACCTCTACCACTTCAGCTGGAAGGCTATTCCATGCATCCACTACCCTCTCAGTAAAGTAATACTTCCTGATATTATTTTTAAACCTTTGTCCCTCTAATTTAAGACTATGTCCTCTTGTTGTGGTAGTGTTTCTTCTTTTAAAGATAGTCTCCTCCTTTACTGTGTTGATTCCCTTTATGTATTTAAATGTTTCTATCATATCCCCCCTGTCTCGTCTTTCCTCCAAGCTATACATGTTAAGATCCTTTAACCTTTCCTGGTAAGTTTTATCCTGCAATCCATGAACCAGTTTAGTAGCCCTTCTTTGAACTCTCTCTAAGGTATCAATATCCTTCTGAAGATATGGTCTCCAGTACTGCGTACAGTACTCCAAGTGAGGTCTCACCAGTGTTCTGTACAATGGCATGAGCACTTCCCTCTTTCTACTGCTAATACCTCTCCCTATACAACCAAGCATTCTGCTAGCATTTCCTGCTCCTCTATTACATTGTCTGCCTACCTTTAAGTCATCAGAAATAATCACCCCTAAATCATTTTCCTCAGATGTTGAGGTTAGGACTCTATCAAATATTCTGTACTCTGCCCTTGGGTTTTTACGTCCAAGATGCATTATCTTGCACTTATCCACATTAAATGTCAGTTGCCACATCTCTGACCATTTTTCTAGTTTACCTAAATCATTTGCCATTTGGCTTATCCCTCCTGGAACATCAACCTTATTACATATCTTAGTATCATCCGCAAAAAGACACACCTTACCATCAAGACCTTCTGCAATATCACTAATAAAAATATGAAAGAGAATGGGTCCAAGTACAGATCTCTGAGGTACCCCACTGGTGACAAGCCCAAGCTTCGAATATACTCCATTGACTAAAACCCTCTGTTGCCTGTCACTCAGCCACTGCCTTACCCATTCAACAATATTGGAATCCAAACTCAAAGATTGCAGTTTATTGATAAGCCTTCTATGTGCAACAGTGTCAAAAGCCTTACTGAAATTAGGTAAGCAATGTCTACTGCACCACCCTGATCTATAATTTTAGTTACCCAATCAAAAAAATCAATAAGATTAGTTTGGCATGATCTCCCTGAAATAAACCCATGTTGTCTCTGATCTTGAAATCCATGTGTTTTTAGATGTTCACCAATCCTATACTTGAACATCACTTTCCCCACTACTGAAGTAAGGCTTACTGGCCTATAGTTGCCCGACTCCTCCCTATTACCTTTCTTGTGAATAGGCACAAAATTCGCTAACTTCCAATCTTCTGGGACTACTCCTGTTAACAATGATTGGTTAAATAAATATGTTAATGGTTTTGCTAGTACACCACTAAGCTCTTTTAATAGCTTTGGGTGTATTCCATCAGGTCCCAGAGGTTGGCAGGTCCCAGAGGTTGGCAGAGCACACGCTGAAGGCCTGACACCCGCTTTAAGGACACTGACTGCTATTAGCTTACACTGAAAAACTTTTTTTCTTTTTAAAGGCACGCTATAGAGACACTAGATATGAGTGGCAAAGTACACTGGCAGAGGTTGGCAGTGTACACGCTGAAGGCCTGACACCCAGACGCTTGCAGACAACTAATTGCTATTAGCTTACAGTGAAAAACGTTTTTTCTTTTTAAAGACACGCTATGGAGACACCAGATATGAGTGGCAAAGTGCACTTGCAGAGGTCTGCAGAGCACACGCTGAAGGCCTGACACCCGCTTTAAGGACACTGACTGCTATTAGCTTACACTGAAAAACTTTTTTTCTTTGTAAAAGCACGCTATAGAGACACCAAATATGAGTGGCAACTGGCAAAGTACACGGGCAGAGGTCTGCAGAGCACACGCTGAAGGAGGCCTGACACCCGCTTTAAGGACACTGACTGCTATTAGCTTACACTGAAAACCTTAGTTTCTTTGTAAAAGCACGCTATAGAGACACCAGATATGAGTGGCAACTGGCAAAGTACACTGGCAGAGGTCTGCAGAGCACACGCTGAAGGCCTGACACCCGCTTTAAGGACATTGACTGCTATTAGCTTATACTGAAAACCTTTTTTTCTTTGTAAAAGCATGCTATAGAGACACCAGATATGAGTGGCAAAGTACACTGGCAGAGGTCTGCAGAGCACACGCTGAAGGAGGCCTGACACCCGCTTTAAGGACACTGACTGCTATTAGCTTACACTGAAAAACGTTTTTCTTTGTAAAAGCACGCTATAGAGACACCAGATATGAGTGGCAAAGTACACGGGCAGAGGTATGCAGAACACACGTTGAAGGAGGCCTGACACCCGCTTTAAGGACACTGCTTTTACAAAGAAAAAAAGTTTTTCAGTGTAAGCTAATAGCAGTCAGTGTCCTTAAAGCGGGTGTCAGGCCTTCAGCGTGTGCTCTGCCAACCTCTGCAAGTGCAATTTTCCACTCATATCTGGTGTCTCTATAGCGTGCTTTTACAAAGAAAAAACGTTTTCACTGTAAGCTAATAGCAGTCAGTGTCCTTAAAGCGGGTGTCAGAACTTCAGCGTGTGCTCTGACAACCCCTGCAAGTCCACTTTGCCACTCATATCTGGTGTCTCTATAGCGTGCCTTTAAAAAGAAAAAACGTTTTTCACTGTAAGCTAATAGCAGTCAGTGTCCTTAAAGCGGGTGTCAGAACTTCAGCGTGTGCTCTGCCAACCTCTGCAAGTCAACTTTGCCACTCATATCTGGTGTCTCCATAGCGTGCCTTTAAAAAGAAAAAACTTTTTTCACTGTAAGCTAATAGCAGTCAGTGTCCTTAAAGCGGGTGTCAGGCATTCAGCGTGTGCTCTGCCAACCTCTGCCAGTGTACTTTGCCACTCATATCTGGGTCCAAGTACAGATCTCTGAGGTACCCCACTGGTGACAAGCCCAAGCTTCGAATATACTCCATTGACTAAAACCCTCTGTTGCCTGTCACTCAGCCACTGCCTTACCCATTCAACAATATTGGAATCCAAACTCAAAGATTGCAGTTTATTGATAAGCCTTCTATGTGCAACAGTGTCAAAAGCCTTACTGAAATTAGGTAAGCAATGTCTACTGCACCACCCTGATCTATAATTTTAGTTACCCAATCAAAAAAATCAATAAGATAAGTTTGGCATGATCTCCCTGAAATAAACCCATGTTGTCTCTGATCTTGAAATCCATGTGTTTTTAGATGTTCAACAATCCTATACTTGAACATGGTTTACATCACTTTCCCCACTACTGAAGTAAGGCTTACTGGCCTATAGTTGCCCGACTCCTCCCTATTACCTTTCTTGTGAATAGGCACAAAATTCGCTAACTTCCAATCTTCTGGGACTACTCCTGTTAACAATGATTGGTTAAATAAATATGTTAATGGTTTTGCTAGTACACCACTAAGCTCTTTTAATAGCTTTGGGTGTATTCCATCAGGTCCCAGAGGTTGGCAGGTCCCAGAGGTTGGCAGAGCACACGCTGAAGGCCTGACACCCGCTTTAAGGACACTGACTGCTATTAGCTTACACTGAAAAACTTTTTTTCTTTTTAAAGGCACGCTATAGAGACACTAGATATGAGTGACAAAGTACACTGGCAGAGGTTGGCAGTGTACACGCTGAAGGCCTGACACCCAGACGCTTGCAGACAACTAACTGCTATTAGCTTACAGTGAAAAACGTTTTTTCTTTTTAAAGACACGCTATGGAGACACCAGATATGAGTGGCAAAGTGCACTTGCAGAGGTCTGCAGAGCACACGCTGAAGGCCTGACACCCGCTTTAAGGACACTGACTGCTATTAGCTTACAGTGAAAAACTTTTTTTTCTTTTTAAAGGCACGCTATAGAGACACCAGATATGAGTGGCAAAGTACACTGGCAGAGGTCTGCAGAGCACACGCTGAAGGCCTGACACCCGCTTTAAGGACACTGACTGCTATTAGCTTACACTGAAAAACTTTTTTTCTTTGTAAAAGCACGCTATAGAGACACAAGATATGAGTGGCAACTGGCAAAGTACACTGGCAGAGGTTTGCAGAGCACACGCTGAAGGCCTGACACACGCTTTAAGGAAACTGACTGCTATTAGCTTAAACTGAAAACTTTTTTTCTTTGTAAAAGCACTCTATAGAGACACCAGATATGAGTGGCAACTGGCAAAGTACACGGGCAGAGGTCTGCAGAGCACACGCTGAAGGAGGCCTGACACCCGCTTTAAGGACACTGACTGCTATAAGCTTACACTGAAAAACTTTTTTTTTTTGTAAAAGCACGCTATAGAGACACCAGATATGAGTGGCAACTGGCAAAGTACACTGGCAGAGTTCTGCAGAGCACACGCTGAAGGCCTGACACCCGCTTTAAGGACATTGACTGCTATTAGCTTATACTGAAAACCTTTTTTTCTTTGTAAAAGCATGCTATAGAGACACCAGATATGAGTGGCAACGTACACTGGCAGAGGTCTGCAGAGCACACGCTGAAGGAGGCCTGACACCCGCTTTAAGGACACTGACTGCTATTAGCTTACACTGAAAAACGTTTTACTTTGTAAAAGCACGCTATAGAGACACCAGATATGAGTGGCAAAGTACACTGGCAGAGGTATGCAGAGCACACGTTGAAGGAGGCCTGACACCCGCTTTAAGGACACTGCTCTTACAAAGAAAAAAAGTTTTTCAGTGTAAGCTAATAGCAGTCAGTGTCCTTAAAGCGGGTGTCAGAACTTCAGCGTGTGCTCCGACAACCTCTGCCAGTGTACTTTGCCACTCATATCTGGTGTCTCTATAGCGTGCCTTTAAAAAGAAAAAACGTTTTTCACTGTAAGCTAATAGCAGTCAGTGTCCTTAAAGCGGGTGTCAGGCATTCAGCGTGTGCTCTGCCAACCTCTGCCAGTGTACTTTGCCACTCATATCTGGTGTCTCTATATCGTGCCTTTAAAAAGAAAAAAAGTTTTTCACTGTAAGGTAATAGCAGTTAGTTGTCTGCAAGCGTCTGGGTGTCAGGCCTTCAGTGGGTGCTCTGCCAACCTCTGCAAGTGCATTTTGCCACTCATATCTGCTGTCTCTATAGCGTGCCTTTAAAAAGAAAAAAGTTTTTCACTGTAAGATAATAGCAGTTAGTTGTCTGCAAGCGTCTGGGTGTCAGGCCTTCAGTGGGTGCTCTGCCAACCTCTGCAAGTGCACTTTGCCACTCATATCTGGTGTCTCTATAGCGTGCCTTTAAAAAGAAAAAACGTTTTTCACTGTAAGCTAATAGCAGTCAGTGTCCTTAAAGCAGGTGTCAGGCCTTCAGCGTGTGCTCTGCCAACCTCTGCAAGTCCACTTTGCCACTCATATCTGGTGTCTCTATAGCGTGCCTTTAAAAAGAAAAAAAGTTTTTCACTGTAAGATAATAGCAGTCAGTGTCCTTAAAGCGGGTGTCAGGCCTTCAGCGTGTGCTCTGCCAACATCTGCAAGTGTACTTTGCCACTCATATCTGGTGTCTCTATAGCGTGCCTTTAAAAAGAAAAAAAAATTTCACTGTAAGCTAATAGCAGTTAGTTGTCAGCAAGCGTCTGGGTATCAGGCCTTCAGTGGGTGCTCTGCCAACCTCTGCAAGTGCACTTTGCCACTCATATCTGGTGTCTCTATAGCGTGCCTTTAAAAAGAAAAAAAGTTTTTCACTGTAAGCTAATAGCAGTCAGTGTCCTTAAAGCGGGTGTCAGGCATTCAGCGTGTGCTCTGCCAACCTCTGCAAGTCCACTTTGCCACTCATATCTGGTGTCTCTATAGCGTGCCTTTAAAAAGAAAAAAAAGTTTTTCACTGTAAGCTAATAGCAGTCAGTGTCCTTAAAGCGGGTGTCAGAACTTCAGCGTGTGCTCTGCCAACCTCTGCAAGTCCACTTTGCCACTCATATCTGGTGTCTCCATAGCGTGCCTTTAAAAAGAAAAAACATTTTTCACTGTAAGCTAATAGCAGTCAGTGTCCTTAAAGCGGGTGTCAGGCCTTCAGCGTGTGCTCTGCCAACCTCTGCAAGTGCACTTTGCCACTCATATCTGGTGTCTCTATAGCGTGTCTTTACAAAGAAAAAAGTTTTTCACTGTAAGCTAATAGCAGTCAGTGTCCTTAAAGCGGGTGTCAGGCCTTCAGCGTGTGCTCTGCCAACCTCTGCAAATGTACTTTGCCACTCATATCTTGTGTCCCCATAGCGTGTCTTTAAAAAGAAAAAAAGTTTTTCACTGTAAGCTAATAGCAGTTAGTTGTCTGCAAGCGTCTGGGTGTAAGGCCTTCAGTGGGGGCTCTGCCAACCTCTGCAAGTGCACTTTGCCACTCATATCTGGTGTCTCTATAGCGTGCCTTTACAAAGAAAAAAGTTTTTCACTGTAAGCTAATAGCAGTCAGTGTCCTTAAAGCGGGTGTCAGGCCTTCAGCGTGTGCTCTGCCAACCTCTGCAAGTGTACTTTGCCACTCATATCTTGTGTCCCCATAGCGTGTCTTTAAAAAGAAAAAAAGTTTTTCACTGTAAGCTAATAGCAGTTAGTTGTCTGCAAGCGTCTGGGTGTCAGACCTTCAGCGTGTACTCTGCCAACCTCTGCAAGTGTACTTTGCCACTCATATCTGGTGTCTCTATAGCGTGCCTTTAAAAAGATAAAACGTTGGGGGGGCGTGGCCTGACTGCACATGTGAGCGGACGTGCTGAAACGGAGCTCTCCCGATCCGCGGCAATAAACCGACATTTTCAGCAAGTTAAACCCGAGAAAACGAGCAAACAGAAACACCCAGCCATAGGTGAACACCCAGCACACATGGCATCAAAAAAAATTTAAGCAGAAAACCTTAAACTTACACCTGGAACGGCCCCAAACCGCGGAGCCGAAAATCCAAGATGGCGCCAACGGTCGGCACTCTCCTATTCAGGGCTCTGACACGAGGGAATATCCACCTGCGCCTGACAGCCCAGCGACCAATGCCTCAATCAGGCTAATCATGCAGGAGCTGCAAACTTCATTCAAAGCTGACATTCAAAAAATGACTGCGGACATCAAAGCTGACATCCACAGTATAGGAGAACGCACTGCCTCCCTGGAGGACAGGACAGAAGAATTGGTGGATGCACACAATGTGATGGCTGAGGCCTACACAGAACTCGAACGCAAGCTTAAGTTTCTGGAAGACAAAATGGCCGACCAAGAAGACAGAAGCAGGCGGAATAACATCCGTATAAGGGGTATACCTGAGACCGTAACGCAACAGGACCTATCCAGGTATGTTAAAGACCTGTTTAAAATCCTGATACCATCGCTGTCGGAGTTTGACCTCATACTCGACAGAACTCACAGGCTCCCCAAACCTAAACATCTCCCACCCGAAACTGCTAGAGACACAATTACTAGAGTGCATCACTTCACTGTCAAAGACAGGATCATGCAGACCTCTAGGATCACAAACAAGTGGCCGGAACAGTACAGAGACATTAAACTATTTACGGATCTCTCTGCAGCAACTATGACCAAAAGGCGCACGTTTGCACCAATAACAGAAGCGCTGAGGAGCGCAAATATTCCTTACAAATGGGGCTTCCCCACAAAACTGCTTGTTAAAAGGAATGGCATCGACAGACCCATCATGACTCCTGAAGACGGTAAAAAGGCACTGCAAGATTGGGATGTACCCTTCCTATCCACCAGCCCTAAGAAGAAACAAGCCCCAGCCCAAACACCCAAGGCACTGCAAAAGGACTGGTCGCGAGTGTCTAGAGCCTCCCAAGCACGCACAGATCCCGGAGAGGCACCAACCTGAGACCACCCGCCTACTGACAAGTCGCCCTTTATTGAGGACTTTGACTACAGGTTTATACCGTTCATGTGTTATATTTATGTTATAATATTGTTCACCTATACTACCCTACCAGGGTTTAACTGTAGGCTATAAGCCTAGCCGCTACGGGTGAGTAACACCCGGATGCACCATGCCCTACGTTCCTATAGATCTCAAGCGCACTGAGAACTTAGTGTTACACCTCGTGTGGTACACCCCCAAGGCCTTAGTAGCCTTTCTTCTCCGTTGCCTTAGGCAACCACATGTCACCAGAATGTGACTTTCGGAATGATGTATATAGTTTAACCCCCTGTTCTGCTTCCCATCCCTATCCCACCCCCCCGATGAGAGTATCGTGCAGACATAATCTAACTCCTGCACATTATTATACACCGCCCAGACCTATCAAGGTTACAAAACAACGCGAATACCCCTTAGTATGGCCTGAAAGAGAGGTCGACAGACTCGGCTACACCTCACGAACCACCGGCGCAGCGCGCCAAACACTGATTAGATGGTGATTAAAATAATGTCCCTCAATGCTAAAGGGCTTAACTCCCCGAATAAACGACGCCTGGCCATTCAAGAGGCAAGGAGAAGTGGAGCCCAAGTGGCATTTTTCCAAGAGACCCATTTTAAATGGGGCTCTAGACCCAAATTCACTTCCAAATGGTACCCACACGATTTCCACTCATGCTACTCGGCCAAAAAAAGGGGAGTCTCCATAGTAATTGGCAAAGATGTGGTGTTTTCCTTAGTTAGAAAGATTAGTGACAAGAAAGGTCGTTATCTAATTATACAGTGTATGTTGAACAATGCTCCTTATACTCTCATTAATGTGTATAGCCCCAACGATAACCAAAATGAATTTTTGCTAAGAATGTTAGCGCTAACTGATATGTATAAACACGGGGAGGTGATCATTGGAGGCGACACAAATTTTTTATTAGATAGTACCCTGGATTCCTCATCGACAGCTCAAGTCAAAAGTTGCACACTCAAACACAGGCACGCACTTACAACAAAGATTTGTTCCACACTAGCCGCAGCACGTATGGTAGACCCGTGGCGCATTCTACACCCAACAGATATAGACCACACTTGCTACACGGCAGCCCACAACAGCTATTCCCGAATAGACAGATTCCTTATTTCCTCTATGTCAATGGCCCGGATAGAGGGAGCCACTATTGGAGTAATGACATGGTCGGATCATGCCCCCATCACACTCAGCATTAGCGAGACGTTCTCCAACAGAGGCTCAGGCGCCTGGAGACTCAATGAGTCCCTCTTAGCAGACCCATCAGTGGTGTCCCAAATAACACAAGATTTACAACACTATATCACAGAAAACAAAACCGATGAATCCTCAATTGAGAATATCTGGTTAGCACATAAAGCGGTCATAAGAGGCAGTTTCATAAAACATGCTAGCCATGCTAAAAAACGGAGAATGGCTGAATACACCAACCTCTTAGAAAATATCCGCACTCTAACTCACCATAACAAAAGGGACCCAAATCCCACCACTAAATCAGAACTTCTGGCCCTTCATAACAAGCTAAACACCTTCGAACTGGCCAAAACAACATACACACTTAGGAAGCTCAAACACAATTTTTTTATGAGTGGCAACAAAGCTGGGGCTATTTTAGCGTCGCAGCTAAAGAAAAGAACTGTCGCCTCCAGGATCGCCTTCCTCCATGATTCTAAGGGTTCGAAAGTAACAAACCCCCAGACGATCGTAGATCAATTCGCCAAATACTACAGTGAATTATATAACTTGAAACATGACCCCAACGTCGCTAAGCCGACACCAGATACAATAGATGGTTTCTTATCCTCACTCCACCTACCTAAGCTGACAGAAGAAGACCTTATACCCCTAACAGACCCTTCTCCTTGGACGAACTCACAAAAGCGATTTCCCGACTCCCAGCACATAAATCACCAGGCCCAGATGGCCTCACAAACGAATATTATAAGACATTTTCTCCCACCATAGCACCACTACTCCTCCAATTAGTCAATGAATGCGCCACTAAAGGAGCACTCCCCGACGAAATGCTCTTGGCACATATCTCCACTCTCCCCAAACCCGGCAAACCTCCCACACATTGCAAAAACTACCGACCCATTTCCCTCCTCAACGGGGATGCCAAATTGTATGCAAAACTGATCAGCAATCGACTAGCCCCCCTCCTCCATAAAATAATTCATAATGACCAGTCAGGGTTCATCCAGGGCCGACAGGGCTCAGACAATACCAGAAAAATTCTGAATATGATCTCGACGTTAGAAACTAGAAAATCACCTGGCCTCCTTCTCGCACTCGACGCGGAGAAGGCCTTTGACCGCCTCAACTGGACCTACATGGCCAAAGTCCTAACACACTTCAACTTTCCAGCGCCCATTGTCACTAGCATTATGGCCCTGTACCACCGCCCAGCAGCGAAAGTCTCGCACGGGGGATTCCTATCCACTGCTTTCCCCATCACAAATGGTACCCGACAAGGTTGTCCTCTGTCCCCTCTTCTATACATACTCGCACTAGAGCCCCTAGCCCAGAAGATCCGGTCTCACCCCGACATAATAGGAGTCGACATCCACAATAAACCGTACAGCCTAGCCCTGTTCGCCGACGACATATTTATAGCACTGTCGGACCCACACCGCTCCCTCACCCCTTTGCTAGACCTTCTACATCACTTTGGAGACTTATCCTACTACCGCCTCAACCAAGACAAGACCCAAGCCTTACCAATAAATCTACCCAAACCTCTGCTAACCTCACTCCAACTTTCCCACCAGTTTGATTGGAAGTCAACCTCCATCACGTACTTAGGAGTCAAAATAGCCGCCTCAATCTCTACTACCTCACATCTGAATTATAAACCCCTACTGACATTATGCAAGGTAGAAATGGGCAGATGGAAACACACTAATATCTCATGGTTAGGGAGAATTAACACGTACAAGATGATGATCCTCCCACGTATCCTGTACATCTTTCGTATGCTACCACTAGGGATTACCCCCCAATTCTGTAAAGCCCTACAAAAACTATGTGGCACCTACATATGGAACGGGAAAAAACCAAGGGTATCATTGGGGCTTCTCCAAACAGCACCACGACTTGGAGGAGTGGGACTCCCAAACCTCCAATTATACCATAAAGCCGCGATGCTTTCTGCAGGCGTGCTCTTACATGCACACCCAGGTACGCTCCAATGGGTGGACATGGAGAGGGCACAATTCACAGATGCATCCCTAATAGAACACCTATGGACACCGAGGAAATTTAGGGCCAAGCGCACTGACCTGTTCCCGACCACGCAAATTACAGTATCCACATGGGATGCATTTATGGACAGGGGGGGCTACAGGGACACACTACATCCCAAATCCCCACTCTCCGTCTTACGAGCTATAGTGCCCAGCATCCCCCTGAAAATATGGAACACAGCAGGAATCTCAACACTGTCACAGCTTTTGGACACTAAGGGCATTATCCCGTTTCCAACCCTCCAGCAACAGTGGCAACTCCCGAACAAAGCAATATTCTCCTATTTACAAATCAAGAGTGCAGTACAAGCACACACGCTCCCACTGCATACCGCACCAAGCACAACCAAAATTATCCCTTCCATACTTCTGAGTAGGTGTTGGACGGCACCCACGAAACCCAAAACACTCACACTGAGCTACAAAGCTTGGCAAGAACTCTACTCTACCACATCACACCCCCACGAAAACCACTGGGAGATAGACTGTGGGATAACGCTGACAGACCCAGATTGGCTCCGAGCCCTCAATGGCCTCTCCAAATGGACAAAGTGCTACACGCACATTGAAGCCCACAGAAAACTCCTATACCGCTGGTACATGACCCCTCAGAGGCTTCATCGCATATACCCCACCACATCACACACTTGCTGGAGGTGCAATGACAATGTGGGCACTCTGGAGCACCTGTGGTGGTCATGTAGTGATATCCGGCCTCTTTGGTCTGCAGTATCAACAACACTAGACCAACTGCAAATCCCCAAATTCCACCTGACAAAAAGCTCCTGTCTCCTGCTAATACTCCCTGACAACCTCTCCATCACACAAAAACAAATCACAGCCCTCACTATATTGGCAGCAAGAAATCTGCTGACACAAAACTGGAAATCCCAGACCTGCCCATCCTTGGCCCAACTCCAGAATAGACTCTCCCAATACAAGACATACGAGAGAATGGCTATTATGTCTCCACAAAAGAAATTGGCATTTGACATGGGATGGGGTCATTGGGAAGGGGAGCCACACGACACGAGTGGGAACTCTGCACCCGATACCCATGATGACATTCAGAGAGACACAACCAACCATCTCCCCAGGTCCTCCGACATGCCCCAGGTAAATTGAGACCATGCTAACTGAAGAATGGTAATCGCGCCACGCATAGAAACCTAAGCGCAAGGTATTCTTTATGTACTCTCAACCCCCCCCCTGATAACCCACTCTCTCTACCAACCCCCCCACCCTCCCCACCCCTTCTACACCCCCTACCCTGACCCATATTTCAGCTCTAATTCGCTCACTCAACAAAGCGATGGCATGCAACGCAGTACTGTGATTTAGTCACATGAACGATGGAACTGCTAAAATATGATGTATCAATGTGGTAACTACCTCTAAGTGTCTAACTTTGTTCAAATGACAATGCTAATTTGTTCATAAAAAAAAAGCTGTAATTCTATGTAACCCCCCGTTTACCTTCCCTTTCTTCATTCTGTATCCCATATTATGCTTGCTGAAAAACAATAAAATATAAATTTGGAAAAAGAAAAAACGTTTTTCACTGTAAGCTAATAGCAGTCAGTGTCCTTAAAGCGGGTGTCAGGCATTCAGCTTGTGCTCTGCCAACCTCTGCAAGTGCACTTTGCCACTCATATCTGGTGTCTCTATAGCGTGTCTTTAAAAAGAAAAAATGTTTTTCACTGTAAGCTAATAGCAGTCAGTGTCCTTAAAGCGGGTGTCAGGCCTCCTTCAGCGTGTGCTCTGCAGACCTCTGCCCGTGTACTTTGCCACTCATATCTGGTGTCTCTATAGCGTGCTTTTACAAAGAAAAAAAGGTTTTCAGTGTAAGCTAATAGCAGTCAGTGTCCTTAAAGCGGGTGTCAGGCCTTCAGCGTGTGCTCTGCAGACCTCTGCCAGTGTACTTTGCCAGTTGCCACTCATATCTGGTGTCTCTATAGAGTGCTTTTACAAAGAAACTAAGGTTTTCAGTGTAAGCTAATAGAAGTCAGTGTCCTTAAAGCGGATTTCAGGCCTCCTTCAGCGTGTGCTCTGCAGACCTCTGCCAGTGTACCTTGCCAGTTGCCACTCATATCTGGTGTCTCTATAGCGTGCTTTTACAAAGAAAAAAGTTTTTCAGTGTAAGCTAATAGCAGTCAGTGTCCTTAAAGCGGGTGTCAGGCCTTCAGCGTGTGCTCTGCAGGCCTCTGCCAGTGTACTTTGCCAGTTGCCACTCATATCTGGTGTCTCTATAGCGTGCTTTTACAAAGAAAAAAAGTTTTTCAGTGTAAGCTAATAGCAGTCAGTGTCCTTAAAGCGGGTGTCAGGCCTTCAGCGTGTGCTCTGCAGACCTCTGCCAGTGTACTTTGCCACTCATATCTGGTGTCTCTATAGCGTGCTTTTACAAAGAAAAAAAGTTTTTCAGTGTAAGCTAATAGCAGTCAGTGTCCTTAAAGCGGGTGTCAGGCCTTCAGCGTGTGATCTGCAGACCTCTGCCAGTGTACCTTGCCAGTTGCCACTCATATCTGGTGTCTCTATAGCGTGCTTTTAAGAAGAAAAAAGGTTTTCAGTGTAAGCTAATAGCAGTCAGTGTCCTTAAAGCGGGTGCCAGGCCTCTTTCAGCGTGAGCTCTGCAGACCTTTGCCCGTGTACTTTGCCACTCATATCTGGTGTCTCTATAGCGTGCTTTTACAAAGAAACAAAGGTTTTCAGAGTAAGCTAATAGCAGTCAGTTTCCTTAAAGCGGGTGTCAGGCCTTCAGCGTGTGCTCTGCAAACCTCTGCCAGTGTACTTTGCCAGTGGCCACTCATATCTGGTGTCTCTATAGCGTGCTTTTACAAAGAAAAAAAGTTTTTCAGTGTAAGCTAATAGCAGTCAGTGTCCTTAAAGCGGGTGTCAGGCCTCTTTCAGCATGAGCTCTGCAGACCTTTGCCCGTGTACTTTGCCACTCATATCTGGTGTCTCTATAGCGTGCTTTTACAAAGAAAAAAAGTTTTTCAGTGTAAGCTAATAGCAGTCAGTGTCCTTAAAGCAGGTGTCAGGCCTTCAGCGTGTGCTCTGCAGACCTCTGCCATTGTACTTTGCCAGTTGCCACTCATATCTGGTGTCTCTATAGCGTGCTTTTACAAAGAAAAAGGGTTTTTCAGTGTAAGCTAATAGCAGTCAGTGTCTTTAAAGCGGGTTTCAGGCCTCCTTCAGCGTGTGCTCTGCAGACCTCTGCCCGTGTACTTTGCCACTCATATCTGGTGTCTCTATAGTGTGCTTTTACAAAGAAAAAAAGGTTTTCAGTGTAAGCTAATAGCAGTCAGTGTCCTTAAAGCGGGTGTCAGGCCTCCTTCAGCGTGTGCTCTGCAGACCTCTGCCAGTGTACCTTGCCAGTTGCCACTCGTATCTGGTGTATCTATAGCGTGCTTTTACAAAGAAAAAACGTTTTTCAGTGTAAGCTAATACCAGTCAGTGTCCTTAAAGCGGGTGTCAGGCCTTTAGCGTGTGCTCTGCAAACCTCTGCCCGTGTACTTTTCCACTCATATCTGGTGTCTCTATAGCGTGCTTTTACAAAGAAAAAAAGTTTTTCAGTGTAAGCTAATAGCAGTCAGTGTCCTTAAAGCGGGTGTCAGGCCTTCAGCGTGTGCTCTGCAGGCCTCTGCCAGTGTACTTTGCCAGTTGCCACTCATATCTGGTGTCTCCATAGCATGCTTTTACAAAGAAAAAAAGTTTTTCAGTGTAAGCTAATAGCAGTCAGTGTCCTTAAAGCGGGTGTCAGGCCTTCAGCGTGTGCTCTGCAGACCTCTGCCAGTGTACTTTGCCACTCATCTCTGGTGTCTCTATAGCGTGCTTTTACAAAGAAAAAAAGTTTTTCAGTGTAAGCTAATAGCAGTCAGTGTCCTTAAAGCGGGTGTCAGACCTTCAGCGTGTGCTCTGCAGACCTCTGCCAGTGTACCTTGCCAGTTGCCACTCATATCTGGTGTCTCTATAGTGTGCTTTTACGAAGAAAAAAAAGTTTTTCAGTGTAAGCTAATAGCAGTCAGTGTCCTTAAAGCGGGTGCCAGGCCTCTTTCAGCGTGAGCTCTGCAGACCTTTGCCCGTGTACTTTGCCACTCATATCTGGTGTCTCTATAGCGTGCTTTTACAAAGAAAAAAAGTTTTTCAGTGTAAGCTAATAGCAGTCAGTGTCCTTAAAGCGGGTGTCAGGCCTCCTTCAGCGTGTGCTCTGCAGACCTCTGCCCGTGTACTTTGCCAGTTGCCACTCACATCTGATGTCTCTATAGCGTGCTTTTACAAAGAAAAAAAGGTTTTCAGTGTAAGCTAATAGCAGTAAGTGTCCTTAAAGCGGGTGTCAGTGCCTCCGTCAGCGTGTGCTCTGCAAACCTCTGCCAGTGTACTTTGCCAGTGGCCACTCATATCTGGTGTCTCTATAGCGTGCTTTTACAAAGAAAAAAAGTTTTTCAGTGTAAGCTAATAGCAGTCAGTGTCCTTAAAGCGGGTGTCAGGCCTCCTTCAGCGTGTGCTCTGCAGACCTCTGCCAGTGTACTTTGCCACTCATATCTGGTGTCTCTATGGAGTGCTTTTACAAAGAAAAAAAGGTTTTCAGTGTAAGCTAATAGCAGTAAGTGTCCTTAAAGCGGGTGTCAGGCCTTCAGCGTGTGCTCTGCAGACCTCTGCCAGTGTACTTTGCCAGTTGCCACTCATATCTGGTGTCTCTATAGAGTGCTTTTACAAAGAAACAAAGGTTTTCAGTGTAAGCTAATAGCAGTCAGTGTCCTTAACGCGGGTTTCAGGCCTCCTTCAGCGTGTGCTCTGCAGACCTCTGCCAGTGTACCTTGCCAGTTGCCACTCATATCTGGTGTCTCTATAGCGTGCTTTTACAAAGAAAAACGTTTTTCAGTGTAAGCTAATAGCAGTCAGTGTCCTTAAAGCGGGTGTCAGGCCTTCAGCGTGTGCTCTGCAGGCCTCTGCCAGTGTACTTTGCCAGTTGCCACTCATATCTGGTGTCTCTATAGCGTGCTTTTACAAAGAAAAAAAGTTTTTCAGTGTAAGCTAATAGCAGTCAGTGTCCTTAAAGCGGGTGTCAGGCCTTCAGCGTGTGCTCTGCAGACCTCTGCCAGTGTACTTTGCCACTCATCTCTGGTGTCTCTATAGCGTGCTTTTACAAAGAAAAAAAGTTTTTCAGTGTAAGCTAATAGCAGTCAGTGTCCTTAAAGCGGGTGTCAGGCCTTCAGCGTGTGCTCTGCAGACCTCTGCCATTGTACTTTGCCAGTTGCCACTCATATCTGGTGTCTCTATAGCGTGCTTTTACAAAGAAAAAAAGTTTTTCAGTGTAAGCTAATAGCAGTCAGTGTCCTTAAAGCGGGTGTCAGGCCTTCAGCGTGTGCTCTGCAGACCTCTGCCAGTGTACTTTGCCAGTTGCCACTCATATCTGGTGTCTCTATAGCGTGCTTTTACAAAGAAAAAAAGGTTTTCAGTGTAAGCTAATAGCAGTCAGTGTCCTCAAAGCGGGTGTCAGTGCCTCCGTCAGCGTGTGCTCTGCAAACCTCTGCCAGTGTACTTTGCCAGTGGCCACTCATATCTGGTGTCTCTATAGCGTGCTTTTACAAAGAAAAAAAGTTTTTCAGTGTAAGCTAATAGCAGTCAGTGTCCTTAAAGCGGGTGTCAGGCCTCCTTCAGCGTGTGCTCTGCAGACCTCTGCCAGTGTACTTTGCCACTCATATCTGGTGTCTCTATGGAGTGCTTTTACAAAGAAAAAAAGGTTTTCAGTGTAAGCTAATAGCAGTAAGTGTCCTTAAAGCGGGTGTCAGGCCTTCAGCGTGTGCTCTGCAGACCTCTGCCAGTGTACTTTGCCAGTTGCCACTCATATCTGGTGTCTCTATAGAGTGCTTTTACAAAGAAACAAAGGTTTTCAGTGTAAGCTAATAGCAGTCAGTGTCCTTAACGCGGGTTTCAGGCCTCCTTCAGCGTGTGCTCTGCAGACCTCTGCCAGTGTACCTTGCCAGTTGCCACTCATATCTGGTGTCTCTATAGCGTGCTTTTACAAAGAAAAACGTTTTTCAGTGTAAGCTAATAGCAGTCAGTGTCCTTAAAGCGGGTGTCAGGCCTTCAGCGTGTGCTCTGCAGGCCTCTGCCAGTGTACTTTGCCAGTTGCCACTCATATCTGGTGTCTCTATAGCGTGCTTTTACAAAGAAAAAAGTTTTTCAGTGTAAGCTAATAGCAGTCAGTGTCCTTAAAGCGGGTGTCAGGCCTTCAGCGTGTGCTCTGCAGACCTCTGCCAGTGTACTTTGCCACTCATCTCTGGTGTCTCTATAGCGTGCTTTTACAAAGAAAAAAAGTTTTTCAGTGTAAGCTAATAGCAGTCAGTGTCCTTAAAGCGGGTGTCAGACCTTCAGCGTGTGCTCTGCAGACCTCTGCCAGTGTACCTTGCCAGTTGCCACTCATATCTGGTGTCTCTATAGTGTGCTTTTACGAAGAAAAAAAGTTTTTCAGTGTAAGCTAATAGCAGTCAGTGTCCTTAAAGCGGGTGCCAGGACTCTTTCAGCGTGAGCTCTGCAGACCTTTGCCCGTGTACTTTGCCACTCATATCTGGTGTCTCTATAGCGTGCTTTTACAAAGAAAAAAAGTTTTTCAGTGTAAGCTAATAGCAGTCAGTGTCCTTAAATCGGGTGTCAGGCCTTCAGCGTGTGCTCTGCAGACCTCTGCCATTGTACTTTGCCAGTTGCCACTCATATCTGGTGTCTCTATAGCGTGCTTTTACAAAGAAAAAAAGTTTTTCAGTGTAAGCTAATAGCAGTCAGTGTCCTTAAAGCGGGTGTCAGGCCTTCAGCGTGTGCTCTGCAGACCTCTGCCAGTGTACTTTGCCAGTTGCCACTCATATCTGGTGTCTCTATAGCGTGCTTTTACAAAGAAAAAAAGGTTTTCAGTGTAAGCTAATAGCAGTCAGTGTCCTCAAAGCGGGTGTCAGTGCCTCCGTCAGCGTGTGCTCTGCAAACCTCTGCCAGTGTACTTTGCCAGTGGCCACTCATATCTGGTGTCTCTATAGCGTGCTTTTACAAAGAAAAAAAGTTTTTCAGTGTAAGCTAATAGCAGTCAGTGTCCTTAAAGCGGGTGTCAGGCCTCCTTCAGCGTGTGCTCTGCAGACCTCTGCCAGTGTACTTTGCCACTCATATCTGGTGTCTCTATGGAGTGCTTTTACAAAGAAAAAAAGGTTTTCAGTGTAAGCTAATAGCAGTAAGTGTCCTTAAAGCGGGTGTCAGGCCTTCAGCCTGTGCTCTGCAGACCTCTGCCAGTTTACTTTGCCAGTTGCCACTCATATCTGGTGTCTCTATAGAGTGCTTTTACAAAGAAACAAAGGTTTTCAGTGTAAGCTAATAGCAGTCAGTGTCCTTAACGCGGGTTTCAGGCCTCCTTCAGCGTGTGCTCTGCAGACCTCTGCCAGTGTACCTTGCCAGTTGCCACTCATATCTGGTGTCTCTATAGCGTGCTTTTACAAAGAAAAACGTTTTTCAGTGTAAGCTAATAGCAGTCAGTGTCCTTAAAGCGGGTGTCAGGCCTTCAGCGTGTGCTCTGCAGGCCTCTGCCAGTGTACTTTGCCAGTTGCCACTCATATCTGGTGTCTCTATAGCGTGCTTTTACAAAGAAAAAAAGTTTTTCAGTGTAAGCTAATAGCAGTCAGTGTCCTTAAAGCGGGTGTCAGGCCTTCAGCGTGTGCTCTGCCGACCTCTGCCAGTGTACTTTGCCACTCATCTCTGGTGTCTCTATAGCGTGCTTTTACAAAGAAAAAAAGTTTTCAGTGTAAGCTAATAGCAGTCAGTGTCCTTAAAGCGGGTGTCAGGCCTTCAGCGTGTGCTCTGCAGACCTCTGCCATTGTACTTTGCCAGTTGCCACTCATATCTGGTGTCTCTATAGCGTGCTTTTACAAAGAAAAAAGTTTTTCAGTGTAAGCTAATAGCAGTCAGTGTCCTTAAAGCGGGTGTCAGGCCTTCAGCGTGTGCTCTGCAGACCTCTGCCATTGTACTTTGCCAGTGGCTACTCATATCTGGTGTCTCTATAGCGTGCTTTTACAAAGAAACAAAGGTTTTCAGTGTAAGCTAATAGCAGTCAGTGTCCTTAAAGCGGGTGTCAGGCCTTCAGTGTGTGCTCTGCAGATCTCTGCCAGTGTACCTTGCCAGTTGCCACTCATATCTGGTGTCTCTATAGCGTGCTTTTACAAAGAAACAAAGGTTTTCAGTGTAAGCTAATAGCAGTCAGTTTCCTTAAAGCGGGTGTCAGGCCTTCAGCGTGTGCTCTGCAAACCTCTGCCAGTGTACTTTGCCAGTGGCCACTCATATCTGGTGTCTCTATAGCGCGCTTTTACAAAGAAAAAAAGTTTTTCGGTGTAAGCTAATAGCAGTCAGTGTCCTTAAAGCGGGTGTCAGGCCTTCAGCGTGTGCTCTGCAAACCTCTGCCAGTGTACTTTGCCAGTGGCCACTCATATCTGGTGTCTCTATAGCGCGCTTTTACAAAGAAAAAAAGTTTTTCGGTGTAAGCTAATAGCAGTCAGTGTCCTTAAAGCGGGTGTCAGTGCCTCCGTCAGCGTGTGCTCTGCAAACCTCTGCCAGTGTACTTTGCCAGTGGCCACTCATATCTGGTGTCTCTATAGCGTGATTTTACAAAGAAACAAAGGTTTTCAGTGTAAGCTAATAGCAGTCAGTGTCCTTAAAGCGGGTTTCAGGCCTCCTTCAGCGTGTGCTCTGCAGACCTCTGCTAGTGTACCTTGCCAGTTGCCACTCATATCTGGTGTCTCTATAGTGTGCTTTTACAAAGAAAAAACGTTTTTCAGTGTAAGCTAATAGCAGTCAGTGTCCTTAAAGCGGGTGTCAGGCCTTCAGCGTGTGCTCTGCAGACCTCTGCCAGTGTACTTTGCCACTCATCTCTGGTGTCTCTATAGCGTGCTTTTACAAAGAAAAAAAGTTTTTCAGTGTAAGCTAATAGCAGTCAGTGTCCTTAAAGCGGGTGTCAGGCCTTCAGCGTGTGCTCTGCAGACCTCTGCCAGTGTACTTTGCCACTCATCTCTGGTGTCTCTATAGCGTGCTTTTACAAAGAAAAAAAGTTTTTCAGTGTAAGCTAATAGCAGTCAGTGTCCTTAAAGCGGGTGTCAGACCTTCAGCGTGTGCTCTGCAGACCTCTGCCAGTGTACCTTGCCAGTTGCCACTCATATCTGGTGTCTCTATAGTGTGGTTTTACGAAGAAAAAAAGTTTTTCAGTGTAAGCTAATAGCAGTCAGTGTCCTTAAAGCGGGTGCCGGGACTCTTTCAGCGTGAGCTCTGCAGACCTTTGCCCGTGTACTTTGCCACTCATATCTGGTGTCTCTATAGCGTGCTTTTACAAAGAAAAAAAGTTTTTCAGTGTAAGCTAATAGCAGTCAGTGTCCTTAAATCGGGTGTCAGGCCTTCAGCGTGTGCTCTGCAGACCTCTGCCATTGTACTTTGCCAGTTGCCACTCATATCTGGTGTCTCTATAGCGTGCTTTTACAAAGAAAAAAAGTTTTTCAGTGTAAGCTAATAGCAGTCAGTGTCCTTAAAGCGGGTGTCAGGCCTTCAGCGTGTGCTCTGCAGACCTCTGCCAGTGTACTTTGCCAGTTGCCACTCATATCTGGTGTCTCTATAGCGTGCTTTTACAAAGAAAAAAAGGTTTTCAGTGTAAGCTAATAGCAGTCAGTGTCCTCAAAGCGGGTGTCAGTGCCTCCGTCAGCGTGTGCTCTGCAAACCTCTGCCAGTGTACTTTGCCAGTGGCCACTCATATCTGGTGTCTCTATAGCGTGCTTTTACAAAGAAAAAAAGTTTTTCAGTGTAAGCTAATAGCAGTCAGTGTCCTTAAAGCGGGTGTCAGGCCTCCTTCAGCGTGTGCTCTGCAGACCTCTGCCAGTGTACTTTGCCACTCATATCTGATGTCTCTATGGAGTGCTTTTACAAAGAAAAAAAGGTTTTCAGTGTAAGCTAATAGCTGTAAGTGTCCTTAAAGCGGGTGTCAGGCCTTCAGCGTGTGCTCTGCAGACCTCTGCCAGTGTACTTTGCCAGTTGCCACTCATATCTGGTGTCTCTATAGAGTGCTTTTACAAAGAAACAAAGGTTTTCAGTGTAAGCTAATAGCAGTCAGTGTCCTTAACGCGGGTTTCAGGCCTCCTTCAGCGTGTGCTCTGCAGACCTCTGCCAGTGTACCTTGCCAGTTGCCACTCATATCTGGTGTCTCTATAGCGTGCTTTTACAAAGAAAAACGTTTTTCAGTGTAAGCTAATAGCAGTCAGTGTCCTTAAAGCGGGTGTCAGGCCTTCAGCGTGTGCTCTGCAGGCCTCTGCCAGTGTACTTTGCCAGTTGCCACTCATAGCTGGTGTCTCTATAGCGTGCTTTTACAAAGAAAAAAGTTTTTCAGTGTAAGCTAATAGCAGTCAGTGTCCTTAAAGCGGGTGTCAGGCCTTCAGCGTGTGCTCTGCAGACCTCTGCCAGTGTACTTTGCCACTCATCTCTGGTGTCTCTATAGCGTGCTTTTACAAAGAAAAAAAGTTTTTCAGTGTAAGCTAATAGCAGTCAGTGTCCTTAAAGCGGGTGTCAGACCTTCAGCGTGTGCTCTGCAGACCTCTGCCAGTGTACCTTGCCAGTTGCCACTCATATCTGGTGTCTCTATAGTGTGCTTTTACGAAGAAAAAAAGTTTTTCAGTGTAAGCTAATAGCAGTCAGTGTCCTTAAAGCGGGTGCCAGGACTCTTTCAGCGTGAGCTCTGCAGACCTTTGCCCGTGTACTTTGCCACTCATATCTGGTGTCTCTATAGCGTGCTTTTACAAAGAAAAAAAGTTTTTCAGTGTAAGCTAATAGCAGTCAGTGTCCTTAAATCGGGTGTCAGGCCTTCAGCGTGTGCTCTGCAGACCTCTGCCATTGTACTTTGCCAGTTGCCACTCATATCTGGTGTCTCTATAGCGTGCTTTTACAAAGAAAAAAAGTTTTTCAGTGTAAGCTAATAGCAGTCAGTGTCCTTAAAGCGGGTGTCAGGCCTTCAGCGTGTGCTCTGCAGACCTCTGCCAGTGTACTTTGCCAGTTGCCACTCATATCTGGTGTCTCTATAGCGTGCTTTTACAAAGAAAAAAAGGTTTTCAGTGTAAGCTAATAGCAGTCAGTGTCCTCAAAGCGGGTGTCAGTGCCTCCGTCAGCGTGTGCTCTGCAAACCTCTGCCAGTGTACTTTGCCAGTGGCCACTCATATCTGGTGTCTCTATAGCGTGCTTTTACAAAGAAAAAAAGTTTTTCAGTGTAAGCTAATAGCAGTCAGTGTCCTTAAAGCGGGTGTCAGGCCTCCTTCAGCGTGTGCTCTGCAGACCTCTGCCAGTGTACTTTGCCACTCATATCTGGTGTCTCTATGGAGTGCTTTTACAAAGAAAAAAAGGTTTTCAGTGTAAGCTAATAGCAGTAAGTGTCCTTAAAGCGGGTGTCAGGCCTTCAGCCTGTGCTCTGCAGACCTCTGCCAGTGTACTTTGCCAGTTGCCACTCATATCTGGTGTCTCTATAGAGTGCTTTTACAAAGAAACAAAGGTTTTCAGTGTAAGCTAATAGCAGTCAGTGTCCTTAACGCGGGTTTCAGGCCTCCTTCAGCGTGTGCTCTGCAGACCTCTGCCAGTGTACCTTGCCAGTTGCCACTCATATCTGGTGTCTCTATAGCGTGCTTTTACAAAGAAAAACGTTTTTCAGTGTAAGCTAATAGCAGTCAGTGTCCTTAAAGCGGGTGTCAGGCCTTCAGCGTGTGCTCTGCAGGCCTCTGCCAGTGTACTTTGCCAGTTGCCACTCATATCTGGTGTCTCTATATCGTGCTTTTACAAAGAAAAAAAGTTTTTCAGTGTAAGCTAATAGCAGTCAGTGTCCTTAAAGCGGGTGTCAGGCCTTCAGCGTGTGCTCTGCCGACCTCTGCCAGTGTACTTTGCCACTCATCTCTGGTGTCTCTATAGCGTGCTTTTACAAAGAAAAAAAGTTTTCAGTGTAAGCTAATAGCAGTCAGTGTCCTTAAAGCGGGTGTCAGGCCTTCAGCGTGTGCTCTGCAGACCTCTGCCATTGTACTTTGCCAGTTGCCACTCATATCTGGTGTCTCTATAGCGTGCTTTTACAAAGAAAAAAGTTTTTCAGTGTAAGCTAATAGCAGTCAGTGTCCTTAAAGCGGGTGTCAGGCCTTCAGCGTGTGCTCTGCAGACCTCTGCCATTGTACTTTGCCAGTGGCTACTCATATCTGGTGTCTCTATAGCGTGCTTTTACAAAGAAACAAAGGTTTTCAGTGTAAGCTAATAGCAGTCAGTGTCCTTAAAGCGGGTGTCAGGCCTTCAGTGTGTGCTCTGCAGATCTCTGCCAGTGTACCTTGCCAGTTGCCACTCATATCTGGTGTCTCTATAGCGTGCTTTTACAAAGAAACAAAGGTTTTCAGTGTAAGCTAATAGCAGTCAGTTTCCTTAAAGCGGGTGTCAGGCCTTCAGCGTGTGCTCTGCAAACCTCTGCCAGTGTACTTTGCCAGTGGCCACTCATATCTGGTGTCTCTATAGCGCGCTTTTACAAAGAAAAAAAGTTTTTCGGTGTAAGCTAATAGCAGTCAGTGTCCTTAAAGCGGGTGTCAGGCCTTCAGCGTGTGCTCTGCAAACCTCTGCCATTGTACTTTGCCAGTGGCCACTCATATCTGGTGTCTCTATAGCGTGATTTTACAAAGAAACAAAGGTTTTCAGTGTAAGCTAATAGCAGTCAGTGTCCTTAAAGCGGGTTTCAGGCCTCCTTCAGCGTGTGCTCTGCAGACCTCTGCTAGTGTACCTTGCCAGTTGCCACTCATATCTGGTGTCTCTATAGTGTGCTTTTACAAAGAAAAAACGTTTTTCAGTGTAAGCTAATAGCAGTCAGTGTCCTTAAAGCGGGTGTCAGGCCTTTAACGCGTGCTCTGCAAACCTCTGCCCGTGTACTTTGCCACTCATATCTGGTGTCTCTATAGCGTGCTTTTACAAAGAAACAAAGGTTTTCAGTGTAAGCTAATAGCAGTCAGTTTCCTTAAAGCGGGTGTCAGGCCTTCAGCGTGTGCTCTGCAAACCTCTGCCAGTGTACTTTGCCAGTGGCCACTCATATCTGGTGTCTCTATAGCGCGCTTTTACAAAGAAAAAAAGTTTTTCGGTGTAAGCTAATAGCAGTCAGTGTCCTTAAAGCGGGTGTCAGGCCTTCAGCGTGTGCTCTGCAAACCTCTGCCAGTGTACTTTGCCAGTGGCCACTCATATCTGGTGTCTCTATAGCGTGATTTTACAAAGAAACAAAGGTTTTCAGTGTAAGCTAATAGCAGTCAGTGTCCTTAAAGCGGGTGTCAGGCCTTCAGCGTGTGCTCTGCAGACCTCTGCCATTGTACTTTGCCAGTTGCCACTCATATCTGGTGTCTCTATAGCGTGCTTTTACAAAGAAAAAAGGTTTTTCAGTGTAAGCTAATAGCAGTCAGTGTCCTTAAAGCGGGTTTCAGGCCTCCTTCAGCGTGTGCTCTGCAGACCTCTGCCAGTGTACCTTGCCAGTTGCCACTCATATCTGGTGTCTCTATAGCGTGCTTTTACAAAGAAAAAAGTTTTTCAGTGTAAGCTAATAGCAGTCAGTGTCCTTAAAGCGGGTGTCAGGCCTTTAACGCGTGCTCTGCAAACCTCTGCCCGTGTACTTTGCCACTCATATCTGGTGTCTCTATAGCGTGCTTTTACAAAGAAAAAAAGTTTTTCAGTGTAAGCTAATAGCAGTCAGTGTCCTTAAAGCGGGTGTCAGGCCTCCTTCAGCGTGTGCTCTGCAGACCTCTGCCCGTGTACTTTGCCAGTTGCCACTCATATCTGGTGTCTCTATAGCGTGCTTTTACAAAGAAAAAAAGGTTTTCAGTGTAAGCTAATAGCAGTCAGTGTCCTCAAAGCTGGTGTCAGGCCTCCTTCAGCGTGTGCTCTGCAGACCTCTGCCAGTGTACTTTGCCACTCATATCTGGTGTCTCTATGGAGTGCTTTTACAAAGAAAAAAAGGTTTTCAGTGTAAGCTAATAGCAGTCAGTGTCCTTAAAGTGGGTGTCAGGCCTTCAGCGTGTGCTCTGCAGACCTCTGCCCGTGTACTTTGCCACTCATATCTGGTGTCTCTATAGAGTGCTTTTACAAAGAAACTAAGGTTTTCAGTGTAAGCTAATAGCAGTCAGTGTCCTTAAAGCAGATTTCAGGCCTCCTTCAGCGTGTGCTCTGCAGACCTCTGCCAGTGTACCTTGCCAGTTGCCACTCATATCTGGTGTCTCTATAGCGTGCTTTTACAAAGAAAAACGTTTTTCACTGTAAGCTAATAGCAGTCAGTGTCCTTAAAGCGGGTGTCAGGTTTCCTTCAGCGTGTGCTCTGCAGACCTCTGCCCGTGTACTTTGCCACTCATATCTGGTGTCTCTATAGCGTGCTTTTACAAAGAAAAAAAGGTTTTCAGTGTAAGCTAATAGCAGTCAGTGTCCTTAAAGCGGGTGCCAGGCCTTCAGCGTGTGCTCTGCAGACCTCTGCCAGTGTACTTTGCCAGTTGCCACTCATATCTGGTGTCTCTATAGAGTGCTTTTACAAAGAAACAAAGGTTTTCAGTGTAAGCTAATAGCAGTCAGTGTCCTTAAAGCGGATTTCAGGCCTCCTTCAGCGTGTGCTCTGCAGACCTCTGCCAGTGTACCTTGCCAGTTGCCACTCATATCTGGTGTCTCTATAGCGTGCTTTTACAAAGAAAAACGTTTTTCAGTGTAAGCTAATAGCAGTCAGTGTCCTTAAAGCGGGTGTCAGGCCTTCAGCGTGTGCTCTGCAGGCCTCTGCCAGTGTACTTTGCCAGTTGCCACTCATATCTGGTGTCTCTATAGCGTGCTTTTACAAAGAAAAAAAGTTTTTCAGTGTAAGCTAATAGCAGTCAGTGTCCTTAAAGCGGGTGTCAGGCCTTCAGCGTGTGAGCTGCAGACCTCTGCCAGTGTACCTTGCCAGTTGCCACTCATATCTGGTGTCTCTATAGCGTGCTTTTACGAAGAAAAAAAGTTTTCAGTGTAAGCTAATAGCAGTCAGTGTCCTTAAAGCGGGTGCCAGGCCTCTTTCAGCGTGAGCTCTGCAGACCTTTGCCCGTGTACTTTGCCACTCATATCTGGTGTCTCTATAGCGTGCTTTTACAAAGAAACAAAGGTTTTCAGAGTAAGCTAATAGCAGTCAGTTTCCTTAAAGCGGGTGTCAGGCCTTCAGCCTGTGCTCTGCAAACCTCTGCCAGTGTACTTTGCCAGTGGCCACTCATATCTGGTGTCTCTATAGCGTGCTTTTACAAAGAAAAAAAGTTTTTCAGTGTAAGCTAATAGCAGTCAGTGTCCTTAAAGCGGGTGTCAGGCCTCTTTCAGCATGAGCTCTGCAGACCTTTGCCCGTGTACTTTGCCACTCATATCTGGTGTCTCTATAGCGTGCTTTTACAAAGAAAAAAGTTTTTCAGTGTAAGCTAATAGCAGTCAGTGTCCTTAAAGCGGGTTTCAGGCCTTCAGCGTGTGCTCTGCAGACCTCTGCCATTGTACTTTGCCAGTTGCCACTCATATCTGGTGTCTCTATAGCGTGCTTTTACAAAGAAAAAGGGTTTTTCAGTGTAAGCTAATAGCAGTCAGTGTCTTTAAAGCGGGTTTCAGGCCTCCTTCAGCGTGTGCTCTGCAGACCTCTGCCCGTGTACTTTGCCACTCATATCTGGTGTCTCTATAGTGTGCTTTTACAAAGAAAAAAAGGTTTTCAGTGTAAGCTAATAGCAGTCAGTGTCCTTAAAGCGGGTGTCAGGCCTCCTTCAGCGTGTGCTCTGCAGACCTCTGCCAGTGTACCTTGCCAGTTGCCACTCGTATCTGGTGTATCTATAGCGTGCTTTTACAAAGAAAAAACGTTTTTCAGTGTAAGCTCATAGCAGTCAGTGTCCTTAAAGCGGGTGTCAGGCCTTTAGCGTGTGCTCTGCAAACCTCTGCCCGTGTACTTTGCCACTCATATCTGGTGTCTCTATAGCGTGCTTTTACAAAGAAAAAAAGTTTTTCAGTGTAAGCTAATAGCAGTCAGTGTCCTTAAAGCGGGTGTAAGGCCTCCTTCAGCGTGTGCTCTGCAGACCTCTGCCCGTGTACTTTGCCAGTTGCCACTCATATCTGATGTCTCTATAGCGTGCTTTTACAAAGAAAAAAAGGTTTTCAGTGTAAGCTAATAGCAGTCAGTGTCCTCAAAGCGGGTGTCAGTGCCTCCGTCAGCGTGTGCTCTGCAAACCTCTGCCAGTGTACTTTGCCAGTGGCCACTCATATCTGGTGTCTCTATAGCGTGCTTTTACAAAGAAAAAAAGTTTTTCAGTGTAAGCTAATAGCAGTCAGTGTCCTTAAAGCGGGTGTCAGGCCTCCTTCAGCGTGTGCTCTGCAGACCTCTCCCAGTGTACTTTGCCACTCATATCTGGTGTCTCTATAGAGTGCTTTTACAAAGAAACAAAGGTTTTCAGTGTAAGCTAATAGCAGTCAGTGTCCTTAAAGCGGGTGTCAGGCTTTCAGCGTGTGCTCTGCAGGCCTCTGCCAGTGTACTTTGCCAGTTGCCACTCATATCTGGTGTCTCTATAGCGTGCTTTTACAAAGAAACTAAGGTTTTCAGTGTAAGCTAATAGCAGTCAGTGTCCTTAAAGCGGGTGTCAGGCCTCCTTCAGCGTGTGCTCTGCAGACCTCTGCCAGTGTACCTTGCCAGTTGCCACTCATATCTGGTGTCTCTATAGCGTGCTTTTACAAAGAAAAACGTTTTTCAGTGTAAGCTAATAGCAGTCAGTGTCCTTAAAGCGGGTGTCAGGCCTTCAGCGTGTGCTCTGCAGGCCTCTGCCAGTGTACTTTGCCAGTTGCCACTCATATCTGGTGTCTCTATATCGTGCTTTTACAAAGAAAAAAAGTTTTTCAGTGTAAGCTAATAGCAGTCAGTGTCCTTAAAGCGGGTGTCAGGCCTTCAGCGTGTGCTCTGCCGACCTCTGCCAGTGTACTTTGCCACTCATCTCTGGTGTCTCTATAGCGTGCTTTTACAAAGAAAAAAAGTTTTCAGTGTAAGCTAATAGCAGTCAGTGTCCTTAAAGCGGGTGTCAGGCCTTCAGCGTGTGCTCTGCAGACCTCTGCCATTGTACTTTGCCAGTTGCCACTCATATCTGGTGTCTCTATAGCGTGCTTTTACAAAGAAAAAAGTTTTTCAGTGTAAGCTAATAGCAGTCAGTGTCCTTAAAGCGGGTGTCAGGCCTTCAGCGTGTGCTCTGCAGACCTCTGCCATTGTACTTTGCCAGTGGCTACTCATATCTGGTGTCTCTATAGCGTGCTTTTACAAAGAAACAAAGGTTTTCAGTGTAAGCTAATAGCAGTCAGTGTCCTTAAAGCGGGTGTCAGGCCTTCAGTGTGTGCTCTGCAGATCTCTGCCAGTGTACCTTGCCAGTTGCCACTCATATCTGGTGTCTCTATAGCGTGCTTTTACAAAGAAACAAAGGTTTTCAGTGTAAGCTAATAGCAGTCAGTTTCCTTAAAGCGGGTGTCAGGCCTTCAGCGTGTGCTCTGCAAACCTCTGCCAGTGTACTTTGCCAGTGGCCACTCATATCTGGTGTCTCTATAGCGCGCTTTTACAAAGAAAAAAAGTTTTTCGGTGTAAGCTAATAGCAGTCAGTGTCCTTAAAGCGGGTGTCAGGCCTTCAGCGTGTGCTCTGCAAACCTCTGCCAGTGTACTTTGCCAGTGGCCACTCATATCTGGTGTCTCTATAGCGTGATTTTACAAAGAAACAAAGGTTTTCAGTGTAAGCTAATAGCAGTCAGTGTCCTTAAAGCGGGTTTCAGGCCTCCTTCAGCGTGTGCTCTGCAGACCTCTGCTAGTGTACCTTGCCAGTTGCCACTCATATCTGGTGTCTCTATAGTGTGCTTTTACAAAGAAAAAACGTTTTTCAGTGTAAGCTAATAGCAGTCAGTGTCCTTAAAGCGGGTGTCAGGCCTTTAACGCGTGCTCTGCAAACCTCTGCCCGTGTACTTTGCCACTCATATCTGGTGTCTCTATAGCGTGCTTTTACAAAGAAACAAAGGTTTTCAGTGTAAGCTAATAGCAGTCAGTTTCCTTAAAGCGGGTGTCAGGCCTTCAGCGTGTGCTCTGCAAACCTCTGCCAGTGTACTTTGCCAGTGGCCACTCATATCTGGTGTCTCTATAGCGCGCTTTTACAAAGAAAAAAAGTTTTTCGGTGTAAGCTAATAGCAGTCAGTGTCCTTAAAGCGGGTGTCAGGCCTTCAGCGTGTGCTCTGCAAACCTCTGCCAGTGTACTTTGCCAGTGGCCACTCATATCTGGTGTCTCTATAGCGTGATTTTACAAAGAAACAAAGGTTTTCAGTGTAAGCTAATAGCAGTCAGTGTCCTTAAAGCGGGTGTCAGGCCTTCAGCGTGTGCTCTGCAGACCTCTGCCATTGTACTTTGCCAGTTGCCACTCATATCTGGTGTCTCTATAGCGTGCTTTTACAAAGAAACAAAGGTTTTTCAGTGTAAGCTAATAGCAGTCAGTGTCCTTAAAGCGGGTTTCAGGCCTCCTTCAGCGTGTGCTCTGCAGACCTCTGCCAGTGTACCTTGCCAGTTGCCACTCATATCTGGTGTATCTATAGCGTGCTTTTACAAAGAAAAAACGTTTTTCAGTGTAAGCTCATAGCAGTCAGTGTCCTTAAAGCGGGTGTCAGGCCTTTAGCGTGTGCTCTGCAAACCTCTGCCCGTGTACTTTGCCACTCATATCTGGTGTCTCTATAGCGTGCTTTTACAAAGAAAAAAAGTTTTTCAGTGTAAGCTAATAGCAGTCAGTGTCCTTAAAGCGGGTGTCAGGCCTCCTTCAGCGTGTGCTCTGCAGACCTCTGCCCGTGTACTTTGCCAGTTGCCACTCATATCTGGTGTCTCTATAGCGTGCTTTTACAAAGAAAAAAAGGTTTTCAGTGTAAGCTAATAGCAGTCAGTGTCCTCAAAGCTGGTGTCAGGCCTCCTTCAGCGTGTGCTCTGCAGACCTCTGCCAGTGTACTTTGCCACTCATATCTGGTGTCTCTATGGAGTGCTTTTACAAAGAAAAAAAGGTTTTCAGTGTAAGCTAATAGCAGTCAGTGTCCTTAAAGTGGGTGTCAGGCCTTCAGCGTGTGCTCTGCAGACCTCTGCCCGTGTACTTTGCCACTCATATCTGGTGTCTCTATAGAGTGCTTTTACAAAGAAACTAAGGTTTTCAGTGTAAGCTAATAGCAGTCAGTGTCCTTAAAGCAGATTTCAGGCCTCCTTCAGCGTGTGCTCTGCAGACCTCTGCCAGTGTACCTTGCCAGTTGCCACTCATATCTGGTGTCTCTATAGCGTGCTTTTACAAAGAAAAACGTTTTTCACTGTAAGCTAATAGCAGTCAGTGTCCTTAAAGCGGGTGTCAGGTTTCCTTCAGCGTGTGCTCTGCAGACCTCTGCCCGTGTACTTTGCCACTCATATCTGGTGTCTCTATAGCGTGCTTTTACAAAGAAAAAAAGGTTTTCAGTGTAAGCTAATAGCAGTCAGTGTCCTTAAAGCGGGTGCCAGGCCTTCAGCGTGTGCTCTGCAGACCTCTGCCAGTGTACTTTGCCAGTTGCCACTCATATCTGGTGTCTCTATAGAGTGCTTTTACAAAGAAACAAAGGTTTTCAGTGTAAGCTAATAGCAGTCAGTGTCCTTAAAGCGGATTTCAGGCCTCCTTCAGCGTGTGCTCTGCAGACCTCTGCCAGTGTACCTTGCCAGTTGCCACTCATATCTGGTGTCTCTATAGCGTGCTTTTACAAAGAAAAACGTTTTTCAGTGTAAGCTAATAGCAGTCAGTGTCCTTAAAGCGGGTGTCAGGCCTTCAGCGTGTGCTCTGCAGGCCTCTGCCAGTGTACTTTGCCAGTTGCCACTCATATCTGGTGTCTCTATAGCGTGCTTTTACAAAGAAAAAAAGTTTTTCAGTGTAAGCTAATAGCAGTCAGTGTCCTTAAAGCGGGTGTCAGGCCTTCAGCGTGTGAGCTGCAGACCTCTGCCAGTGTACCTTGCCAGTTGCCACTCATATCTGGTGTCTCTATAGCGTGCTTTTACGAAGAAAAAAAGTTTTCAGTGTAAGCTAATAGCAGTCAGTGTCCTTAAAGCGGGTGCCAGGCCTCTTTCAGCGTGAGCTCTGCAGACCTTTGCCCGTGTACTTTGCCACTCATATCTGGTGTCTCTATAGCGTGCTTTTACAAAGAAACAAAGGTTTTCAGAGTAAGCTAATAGCAGTCAGTTTCCTTAAAGCGGGTGTCAGGCCTTCAGCCTGTGCTCTGCAAACCTCTGCCAGTGTACTTTGCCAGTGGCCACTCATATCTGGTGTCTCTATAGCGTGCTTTTACAAAGAAAAAAAGTTTTTCAGTGTAAGCTAATAGCAGTCAGTGTCCTTAAAGCGGGTGTCAGGCCTCTTTCAGCATGAGCTCTGCAGACCTTTGCCCGTGTACTTTGCCACTCATATCTGGTGTCTCTATAGCGTGCTTTTACAAAGAAAAAAGTTTTTCAGTGTAAGCTAATAGCAGTCAGTGTCCTTAAAGCGGGTTTCAGGCCTTCAGCGTGTGCTCTGCAGACCTCTGCCATTGTACTTTGCCAGTTGCCACTCATATCTGGTGTCTCTATAGCGTGCTTTTACAAAGAAAAAGGGTTTTTCAGTGTAAGCTAATAGCAGTCAGTGTCTTTAAAGCGGGTTTCAGGCCTCCTTCAGCGTGTGCTCTGCAGACCTCTGCCCGTGTACTTTGCCACTCATATCTGGTGTCTCTATAGTGTGCTTTTACAAAGAAAAAAAGGTTTTCAGTGTAAGCTAATAGCAGTCAGTGTCCTTAAAGCGGGTGTCAGGCCTCCTTCAGCGTGTGCTCTGCAGACCTCTGCCAGTGTACCTTGCCAGTTGCCACTCGTATCTGGTGTATCTATAGCGTGCTTTTACAAAGAAAAAACGTTTTTCAGTGTAAGCTCATAGCAGTCAGTGTCCTTAAAGCGGGTGTCAGGCCTTTAGCGTGTGCTCTGCAAACCTCTGCCCGTGTACTTTGCCACTCATATCTGGTGTCTCTATAGCGTGCTTTTACAAAGAAAAAAAGTTTTTCAGTGTAAGCTAATAGCAGTCAGTGTCCTTAAAGCGGGTGTAAGGCCTCCTTCAGCGTGTGCTCTGCAGACCTCTGCCCGTGTACTTTGCCAGTTGCCACTCATATCTGATGTCTCTATAGCGTGCTTTTACAAAGAAAAAAAGGTTTTCAGTGTAAGCTAATAGCAGTCAGTGTCCTCAAAGCGGGTGTCAGTGCCTCCGTCAGCGTGTGCTCTGCAAACCTCTGCCAGTGTACTTTGCCAGTGGCCACTCATATCTGGTGTCTCTATAGCGTGCTTTTACAAAGAAAAAAAGTTTTTCAGTGTAAGCTAATAGCAGTCAGTGTCCTTAAAGCGGGTGTCAGGCCTCCTTCAGCGTGTGCTCTGCAGACCTCTCCCAGTGTACTTTGCCACTCATATCTGGTGTCTCTATAGAGTGCTTTTACAAAGAAACAAAGGTTTTCAGTGTAAGCTAATAGCAGTCAGTGTCCTTAAAGCGGGTGTCAGGCTTTCAGCGTGTGCTCTGCAGGCCTCTGCCAGTGTACTTTGCCAGTTGCCACTCATATCTGGTGTCTCTATAGCGTGCTTTTACAAAGAAAAACGTTTTTCAGTGTAAGCTAATAGCAGTCAGTGTCCTTAAAGCGGGTGTCAGGCCTTCAGCGTGTGCTCTGCAGGCCTCTGCCAGTGTACTTTGCCAGTTGCCACTCATATCTGGTGTCTCTATAGCGTGCTTTTACAAAGAAAAAAAGTTTTTCAGTGTAAGCTAATAGCAGTCAGTGTCCTTAAAGCGGGTGTCAGGCCTTCAGCGTGTGCTCTGCAGACCTCTGCCAGTGTACTTTGCCACTCATCTCTGGTGTCTCTATAGCGTGCTTTTACAAAGAAAAAAAGTTTTTCAGTGTAAGCTAATAGCAGTCAGTGTCCTTAAAGCGGGTGTCAGACCTTCAGCGTGTGCTCTGCAGACCTCTGCCAGTGTACCTTGCCAGTTGCCACTCATATCTGGTGTCTCTATAGTGTGCTTTTACGAAGAAAAAAAGTTTTTCAGTGTAAGCTAATAGCAGTCAGTGTCCTTAAAGCGGGTGTCAGGCCTTCAGCGTGTGCTCTGCAGACCTCTGCCAGTGTACTTTGCCACTCATCTCTGGTGTCTCTATAGCGTGCTTTTACAAAGAAAAAAAGTTTTTCAGTGTAAGCTAATAGCAGTCAGTGTCCTTAAAGCGGGTGCCAGGCCTCTTTCAGCGTGAGCTCTGCAGACCTTTGCCCGTGTACTTTGCCACTCATATCTGGTGTCTCTATAGCGTGCTTTTACAAAGAAAAAAAGTTTTTCAGTGTAAGCTAATAGCAGTCAGTGTCCTTAAAGCGGGTGTCAGACCTTCAGCGTGTGCTCTGCAGACCTCTGCCAGTGTACCTTGCCAGTTGCCACTCATATCTGGTGTCTCTATAGTGTGGTTTTACGAAGAAAAAAAGTTTTTCAGTGTAAGCTAATAGCAGTCAGTGTCCTTAAAGCGGGTGCCAGGACTGTTTCAGCGTGAGCTCTGCAGACCTTTGCCCGTGTACTTTGCCACTCATATCTGGTGTCTCTATAGCGTGCTTTTACAAAGAAAAAAAGTTTTTCAGTGTAAGCTAATAGCAGTCAGTGTCCTTAAATCGGGTGTCAGGCCTTCAGCGTGTGCTCTGCAGACCTCTGCCATTGTACTTTGCCAGTTGCCACTCATATCTGGTGTCTCTATAGCGTGCTTTTACAAAGAAAAAAAGTTTTTCAGTGTAAGCTAATAGCAGTCAGTGTCCTTAAAGCGGGTGTCAGGCCTTCAGCGTGTGCTCTGCAGACCTCTGCCAGTGTACTTTGCCAGTTGCCACTCATATCTGGTGTCTCTATAGCGTGCTTTTACAAAGAAAAAAAGGTTTTCAGTGTAAGCTAATAGCAGTCAGTGTCCTCAAAGCGGGTGTCAGTGCCTCCGTCAGCGTGTGCTCTGCAAACCTCTGCCAGTGTACTTTGCCAGTGGCCACTCATATCTGGTGTCTCTATAGCGTGCTTTTACAAAGAAAAAAAGTTTTTCAGTGTAAGCTAATAGCAGTCAGTGTCCTTAAAGCGGGTGTCAGGCCTCCTTCAGCGTGTGCTCTGCAGACCTCTGCCAGTGTACTTTGCCACTCATATCTGGTGTCTCTATGGAGTGCTTTTACAAAGAAAAAAAGGTTTTCAGTGTAAGCTAATAGCTGTAAGTGTCCTTAAAGCGGGTGTCAGGCCTTCAGCGTGTGCTCTGCAGACCTCTGCCAGTGTACTTTGCCAGTTGCCACTCATATCTGGTGTCTCTATAGAGTGCTTTTACAAAGAAACAAAGGTTTTCAGTGTAAGCTAATAGCAGTCAGTGTCCTTAACGCGGGTTTCAGGCCTCCTTCAGCGTGTGCTCTGCAGACCTCTGCCAGTGTACCTTGCCAGTTGCCACTCATATCTGGTGTCTCTATAGCGTGCTTTTACAAAGAAAAACGTTTTTCAGTGTAAGCTAATAGCAGTCAGTGTCCTTAAAGCGGGTGTCAGGCCTTCAGCGTGTGCTCTGCAGGCCTCTGCCAGTGTACTTTGCCAGTTGCCACTCATATCTGGTGTCTCTATAGCGTGCTTTTACAAAGAAAAAAGTTTTTCAGTGTAAGCTAATAGCAGTCAGTGTCCTTAAAGCGGGTGTCAGGCCTTCAGCGTGTGCTCTGCAGACCTCTGCCAGTGTACTTTGCCACTCATCTCTGGTGTCTCTATAGCGTGCTTTTACAAAGAAAAAAAGTTTTTCAGTGTAAGCTAATAGCAGTCAGTGTCCTTAAAGCGGGTGTCAGACCTTCAGCGTGTGCTCTGCAGACCTCTGCCAGTGTACCTTGCCAGTTGCCACTCATATCTGGTGTCTCTATAGTGTGCTTTTACGAAGAAAAAAAGTTTTTCAGTGTAAGCTAATAGCAGTCAGTGTCCTTAAAGCGGGTGCCAGGACTCTTTCAGCGTGAGCTCTGCAGACCTTTGCCCGTGTACTTTGCCACTCATATCTGGTGTCTCTATAGCGTGCTTTTACAAAGAAAAAAAGTTTTTCAGTGTAAGCTAATAGCAGTCAGTGTCCTTAAATCGGGTGTCAGGCCTTCAGCGTGTGCTCTGCAGACTTCTGCCATTGTACTTTGCCAGTTGCCACTCATATCTGGTGTCTCTATAGCGTGCTTTTACAAAGAAAAAAAGTTTTTCAGTGTAAGCTAATAGCAGTCAGTGTCCTTAAAGCGGGTGTCAGGCCTTCAGCGTGTGCTCTGCAGACCTCTGCCAGTGTACTTTGCCAGTTGCCACTCATATCTGGTGTCTCTATAGCGTGCTTTTACAAAGAAAAAAAGGTTTTCAGTGTAAGCTAATAGCAGTCAGTGTCCTCAAAGCGGGTGTCAGTGCCTCCGTCAGCGTGTGCTCTGCAAACCTCTGCCAGTGTACTTTGCCAGTGGCCACTCATATCTGGTGTCTCTATAGCGTGCTTTTACAAAGAAAAAAAGTTTTTCAGTGTAAGCTAATAGCAGTCAGTGTCCTTAAAGCGGGTGTCAGGCCTCCTTCAGCGTGTGCTCTGCAGACCTCTGCCAGTGTACTTTGCCACTCATATCTGGTGTCTCTATGGAGTGCTTTTACAAAGAAAAAAAGGTTTTCAGTGTAAGCTAATAGCAGTAAGTGTCCTTAAAGCGGGTGTCAGGCCTTCAGCCTGTGCTCTGCAGACCTCTGCCAGTGTACTTTGCCAGTTGCCACTCATATCTGGTGTCTCTATAGAGTGCTTTTACAAAGAAACAAAGGTTTTCAGTGTAAGCTAATAGCAGTCAGTGTCCTTAACGCGGGTTTCAGGCCTCCTTCAGCGTGTGCTCTGCAGACCTCTGCCAGTGTACCTTGCCAGTTGCCACTCATATCTGGTGTCTCTATAGCGTGCTTTTACAAAGAAAAACGTTTTTCAGTGTAAGCTAATAGCAGTCAGTGTCCTTAAAGCGGGTGTCAGGCCTTCAGCGTGTGCTCTGCAGGCCTCTGCCAGTGTACTTTGCCAGTTGCCACTCATATCTGGTGTCTCTATATCGTGCTTTTACAAAGAAAAAAAGTTTTTCAGTGTAAGCTAATAGCAGTCAGTGTCCTTAAAGCGGGTGTCAGGCCTTCAGCATGTGCTCTGCCGACCTCTGCCAGTGTACTTTGCCACTCATCTCTGGTGTCTCTATAGCGTGCTTTTACAAAGAAAAAAAGTTTTCAGTGTAAGCTAATAGCAGTCAGTGTCCTTAAAGCGGGTGTCAGGCCTTCAGCGTGTGCTCTGCAGACCTCTGCCATTGTACTTTGCCAGTTGCCACTCATATCTGGTGTCTCTATAGCGTGCTTTTACAAAGAAAAAAGTTTTTCAGTGTAAGCTAATAGCAGTCAGTGTCCTTAAAGCGGGTGTCAGGCCTTCAGCGTGTGCTCTGCAGACCTCTGCCATTGTACTTTGCCAGTGGCTACTCATATCTGGTGTCTCTATAGCGTGCTTTTACAAAGAAACAAAGGTTTTCAGTGTAAGCTAATAGCAGTCAGTGTCCTTAAAGCGGGTGTCAGGCCTTCAGTGTGTGCTCTGCAGATCTCTGCCAGTGTACCTTGCCAGTTGCCACTCATATCTGGTGTCTCTATAGCGTGCTTTTACAAAGAAACAAAGGTTTTCAGTGTAAGCTAATAGCAGTCAGTTTCCTTAAAGCGGGTGTCAGGCCTTCAGCGTGTGCTCTGCAAACCTCTGCCAGTGTACTTTGCCAGTGGCCACTCATATCTGGTGTCTCTATAGCGCGCTTTTACAAAGAAAAAAAGTTTTTCGGTGTAAGCTAATAGCAGTCAGTGTCCTTAAAGCGGGTGTCAGGCCTTCAGCGTGTGCTCTGCAAACCTCTGCCAGTGTACTTTGCCAGTGGCCACTCATATCTGGTGTCTCTATAGCGTGATTTTACAAAGAAACAAAGGTTTTCAGTGTAAGCTAATAGCAGTCAGTGTCCTTAAAGCGGGTTTCAGGCCTCCTTCAGCGTGTGCTCTGCAGACCTCTGCTAGTGTACCTTGCCAGTTGCCACTCATATCTGGTGTCTCTATAGTGTGCTTTTACAAAGAAAAAACGTTTTTCAGTGTAAGCTAATAGCAGTCAGTGTCCTTAAAGCGGGTGTCAGGCCTTTAACGCGTGCTCTGCAAACCTCTGCCCGTGTACTTTGCCACTCATATCTGGTGTCTCTATAGCGTGCTTTTACAAAGAAACAAAGGTTTTCAGTGTAAGCTAATAGCAGTCAGTTTCCTTAAAGCGGGTGTCAGGCCTTCAGCGTGTGCTCTGCAAACCTCTGCCAGTGTACTTTGCCAGTGGCCACTCATATCTGGTGTCTCTATAGCGCGCTTTTACAAAGAAAAAAAGTTTTTCGGTGTAAGCTAATAGCAGTCAGTGTCCTTAAAGCGGGTGTCAGGCCTTCAGCGTGTGCTCTGCAAACCTCTGCCAGTGTACTTTGCCAGTGGCCACTCATATCTGGTGTCTCTATAGCGTGATTTTACAAAGAAACAAAGGTTTTCAGTGTAAGCTAATAGCAGTCAGTGTCCTTAAAGCGGGTGTCAGGCCTTCAGCGTGTGCTCTGCAGACCTCTGCCATTGTACTTTGCCAGTTGCCACTCATATCTGGTGTCTCTATAGCGTGCTTTTACAAAGAAAAAAGGTTTTTCAGTGTAAGCTAATAGCAGTCAGTGTCCTTAAAGCGGGTTTCAGGCCTCCTTCAGCGTGTGCTCTGCAGACCTCTGCCAGTGTACCTTGCCAGTTGCCACTCATATCTGGTGTCTCTATAGCGTGCTTTTACAAAGAAAAAAGTTTTTCAGTGTAAGCTAATAGCAGTCAGTGTCCTTAAAGCGGGTGTCAGGCCTTTAACGCGTGCTCTGCAAACCTCTGCCCGTGTACTTTGCCACTCATATCTGGTGTCTCTATAGCGTGCTTTTACAAAGAAAAAAAGTTTTTCAGTGTAAGCTAATAGCAGTCAGTGTCCTTAAAGCGGGTGTCAGGCCTCCTTCAGCGTGTGCTCTGCAGACCTCTGCCCGTGTACTTTGCCAGTTGCCACTCATATCTGGTGTCTCTATAGCGTGCTTTTACAAAGAAAAAAAGGTTTTCAGTGTAAGCTAATAGCAGTCAGTGTCCTCAAAGCTGGTGTCAGGCCTCCTTCAGCGTGTGCTCTGCAGACCTCTGCCAGTGTACTTTGCCACTCATATCTGGTGTCTCTATGGAGTGCTTTTACAAAGAAAAAAAGGTTTTCAGTGTAAGCTAATAGCAGTCAGTGTCCTTAAAGTGGGTGTCAGGCCTTCAGCGTGTGCTCTGCAGACCTCTGCCCGTGTACTTTGCCACTCATATCTGGTGTCTCTATAGAGTGCTTTTACAAAGAAACTAAGGTTTTCAGTGTAAGCTAATAGCAGTCAGTGTCCTTAAAGCAGATTTCAGGCCTCCTTCAGCGTGTGCTCTGCAGACCTCTGCCAGTGTACCTTGCCAGTTGCCACTCATATCTGGTGTCTCTATAGCGTGCTTTTACAAAGAAAAACGTTTTTCACTGTAAGCTAATAGCAGTCAGTGTCCTTAAAGCGGGTGTCAGGTTTCCTTCAGCGTGTGTCTGCAGACCTCTGCCCGTGTACTTTGCCACTCATATCTGGTGTCTCTATAGCGTGCTTTTACAAAGAAAAAAAGGTTTTCAGTGTAAGCTAATAGCAGTCAGTGTCCTTAAAGCGGGTGCCAGGCCTTCAGCGTGTGCTCTGCAGACCTCTGCCAGTGTACTTTGCCAGTTGCCACTCATATCTGGTGTCTCTATAGAGTGCTTTTACAAAGAAACAAAGGTTTTCAGTGTAAGCTAATAGCAGTCAGTGTCCTTAAAGCGGATTTCAGGCCTCCTTCAGCGTGTGCTCTGCAGACCTCTGCCAGTGTACCTTGCCAGTTGCCACTCATATCTGGTGTCTCTATAGCGTGCTTTTACAAAGAAAAACGTTTTTCAGTGTAAGCTAATAGCAGTCAGTGTCCTTAAAGCGGGTGTCAGGCCTTCAGCGTGTGCTCTGCAGGCCTCTGCCAGTGTACTTTGCCAGTTGCCACTCATATCTGGTGTCTCTATAGCGTGCTTTTACAAAGAAAAAAAGTTTTTCAGTGTAAGCTAATAGCAGTCAGTGTCCTTAAAGCGGGTGTCAGGCCTTCAGCGTGTGAGCTGCAGACCTCTGCCAGTGTACCTTGCCAGTTGCCACTCATATCTGGTGTCTCTATAGCGTGCTTTTACGAAGAAAAAAAGTTTTCAGTGTAAGCTAATAGCAGTCAGTGTCCTTAAAGCGGGTGCAAGGCCTCTTTCAGCGTGAGCTCTGCAGACCTTTGCCCGTGTACTTTGCCACTCATATCTGGTGTCTCTATAGCGTGCTTTTACAAAGAAACAAAGGTTTTCAGAGTAAGCTAATAGCAGTCAGTTTCCTTAAAGCGGGTGTCAGGCCTTCAGCCTGTGCTCTGCAAACCTCTGCCAGTGTACTTTGCCAGTGGCCACTCATATCTGGTGTCTCTATAGCGTGCTTTTACAAAGAAAAAAAGTTTTTCAGTGTAAGCTAATAGCAGTCAGTGTCCTTAAAGCGGGTGTCAGGCCTCTTTCAGCATGAGCTCTGCAGACCTTTGCCCGTGTACTTTGCCACTCATATCTGGTGTCTCTATAGCGTGCTTTTACAAAGAAAAAAGTTTTTCAGTGTAAGCTAATAGCAGTCAGTGTCCTTAAAGCGGGTTTCAGGCCTTCAGCGTGTGCTCTGCAGACCTCTGCCATTGTACTTTGCCAGTTGCCACTCATATCTGGTGTCTCTATAGCGTGCTTTTACAAAGAAAAAGGGTTTTTCAGTGTAAGCTAATAGCAGTCAGTGTCTTTAAAGCGGGTTTCAGGCCTCCTTCAGCGTGTGCTCTGCAGACCTCTGCCCGTGTACTTTGCCACTCATATCTGGTGTCTCTATAGTGTGCTTTTACAAAGAAAAAAAGGTTTTCAGTGTAAGCTAATAGCAGTCAGTGTCCTTAAAGCGGGTGTCAGGCCTCCTTCAGCGTGTGCTCTGCAGACCTCTGCCAGTGTACCTTGCCAGTTGCCACTCGTATCTGGTGTATCTATAGCGTGCTTTTACAAAGAAAAAACGTTTTTCAGTGTAAGCTCATAGCAGTCAGTGTCCTTAAAGCGGGTGTCAGGCCTTTAGCGTGTGCTCTGCAAACCTCTGCCCGTGTACTTTGCCACTCATATCTGGTGTCTCTATAGCGTGCTTTTACAAAGAAAAAAAGTTTTTCAGTGTAAGCTAATAGCAGTCAGTGTCCTTAAAGCGGGTGTAAGGCCTCCTTCAGCGTGTGCTCTGCAGACCTCTGCCCGTGTACTTTGCCAGTTGCCACTCATATCTGATGTCTCTATAGCGTGCTTTTACAAAGAAAAAAAGGTTTTCAGTGTAAGCTAATAGCAGTCAGTGTCCTCAAAGCGGGTGTCAGTGCCTCCGTCAGCGTGTGCTCTGCAAACCTCTGCCAGTGTACTTTGCCAGTGGCCACTCATATCTGGTGTCTCTATAGCGTGCTTTTACAAAGAAAAAAAGTTTTTCAGTGTAAGCTAATAGCAGTCAGTGTCCTTAAAGCGGGTGTCAGGCCTCCTTCAGCGTGTGCTCTGCAGACCTCTCCCAGTGTACTTTGCCACTCATATCTGGTGTCTCTATAGAGTGCTTTTACAAAGAAACAAAGGTTTTCAGTGTAAGCTAATAGCAGTCAGTGTCCTTAAAGCGGGTGTCAGGCTTTCAGCGTGTGCTCTGCAGGCCTCTGCCAGTGTACTTTGCCAGTTGCCACTCATATCTGGTGTCTCTATAGCGTGCTTTTACAAAGAAAAACGTTTTTCAGTGTAAGCTAATAGCAGTCAGTGTCCTTAAAGCGGGTGTCAGGCCTTCAGCGTGTGCTCTGCAGGCCTCTGCCAGTGTACTTTGCCAGTTGCCACTCATATCTGGTGTCTCTATAGCGTGCTTTTACAAAGAAAAAAAAATTTTCAGTGTAAGCTAATAGCAGTCAGTGTCCTTAAAGCGGGTGTCAGGCCTTCAGCGTGTGCTCTGCAGACCTCTGCCAGTGTACTTTGCCACTCATCTCTGGTGTCTCTATAGCGTGCTTTTACAAAGAAAAAAAGTTTTTCAGTGTAAGCTAATAGCAGTCAGTGTCCTTAAAGCGGGTGTCAGACCTTCAGCGTGTGCTCTGCAGACCTCTGCCAGTGTACCTTGCCAGTTGCCACTCATATCTGGTGTCTCTATAGTGTGCTTTTACGAAGAAAAAAAGTTTTTCAGTGTAAGCTAATAGCAGTCAGTGTCCTTAAAGCGGGTGTCAGGCCTTCAGCGTGTGCTCTGCAGACCTCTGCCAGTGTACTTTGCCACTCATCTCTGGTGTCTCTATAGCGTGCTTTTACAAAGAAAAAAAGTTTTTCAGTGTAAGCTAATAGCAGTCAGTGTCCTTAAAGCGGGTGCCAGGCCTCTTTCAGCGTGAGCTCTGCAGACCTTTGCCCGTGTACTTTGCCACTCATATCTGGTGTCTCTATAGCGTGCTTTTACAAAGAAAAAAAGTTTTTCAGTGTAAGCTAATAGCAGTCAGTGTCCTTAAAGCGGGTGTCAGGCCTCCTTCAGCGTGTGCTCTGCAGACCTCTGCCCGTGTACTTTGCCAGTTGCCACTCATATCTGATGTCTCTATAGCGTGCTTTTACAAAGAAAAAAAGGTTTTCAGTGTAAGCTAAAAGCAGTAAGTGTCCTTAAAGCGGGTGTCAGTGCCTCCGTCAGCGTGTGCTCTGCAAACCTCTGCCAGTGTACTTTGCCAGTGGCCACTCATATCTGGTGTCTCTATAGCGTGCTTTTACAAAGAAAAAAAGTTATTCAGTGTAAGCTAATAGCAGTCAGTGTCCTTAAAGCGGGTGTCAGGCCTCCTTCAGCGTGTGCTCTGCAGACCTCTGCCAGTGTACTTTGCCACTCATATCTGGTGTCTCTATGGAGTGCTTTTACAAAGAAAAAAAGGTTTTCAGTGTAAGCTAATAGCAGTAAGTGTCCTTAAAGCGGGTGTCAGGCCTTCAGCGTGTGCTCTGCAGACCTCTGCCAGTGTACTTTGCCAGTTGCCACTCATATCTGGTGTCTCTATAGAGTGCTTTTACAAAAAAACAAAGGTTTTCAGTGTAAGCTAATAGCAGTCAGTGTCCTTAACGCGGGTTTCAGGCCTCCTTCAGCGTGTGCTCTGCAGACCTCTGCCAGTGTACCTTGCCAGTTGCCACTCATATCTGGTGTCTCTATAGCGTGCTTTTACAAAGAAAAACGTTTTTCAGTGTAAGCTAATAGCAGTCAGTGTCCTTAAAGCGGGTGTCAGACTTTCAGCGTGTGCTCTGCAGACCTCTGCCAGTGTACCTTGCCAGTTGCCACTCATATCTGTTGTCTCTATAGTGTGCTTTTACGAAGAAAAAAAAGTTTTTCAGTGTAAGCTAATAGCAGTCAGTGTCCTTAAAGCGGGTGCCAGGCCTCTTTCAGCGTGAGCTCTGCAGACCTTTGCCCGTGTACTTTGCCACTCATATCTGGTGTCTCTATAGTGTGCTTTTACAAAGAAAAAAAGTTTTTCAGTGTAAGCTAATAGCAGTCAGTGTCCTTAAAGCGGGTGTCAGGCCTCCTTCAGCGTGTGCTCTGCAGACCTCTGCCCGTGTACTTTGCCAGTTGCCACTCATATCTGATGTCTCTATAGCGTGCTTTTACAAAGAAAAAAAGGTTTTCAGTGTAAGCTAATAGCAGTCAGTGTCCTCAAAGCGGGTGTCAGTGCCTCCGTCAGCGTGTGCTCTGCAAACCTCTGCCAGTGTACTTTGCCAGTGGCCACTCATATCTGGTGTCTCTGTAGCGTGCTTTTACAAAGAAAAAAAGTTTTTCAGTGTAAGCTAATAGCAGTCAGTGTCCTTAAAGCGGGTGTCAGGCCTCCTTCAGCGTGTGCTCTGCAGACCTCTGCCAGTGTACTTTGCCAGTGGCCACTCATATCTGGTGTCTCTGTAGCGTGCTTTTACAAAGAAAAAAAGTTTTTCAGTGTAAGCTAATAGCAGTCAGTGTCCTTAAAGCGGGTGTCAGGCCTCCTTCAGCGTGTGCTCTGCAGACCTCTGCCAGTGTACTTTGCCACTCATATCTGGTGTCTCTATGGAGTGCTTTTACAAAGAAAAAAAGGTTTTCAGTGTAAGCTAATAGCAGTAAGTGTCCTTAAAGCGGGTGTCAGGCCTCCTTCAGCGTGTGCTCTGCAGACCTCTGCCAGTGTACTTTGCCAGTTGCCACTCATATCTGGTGTCTCTATAGAGTGCTTTTACAAAGAAACAAAGGTTTTCAGTGTAAGCTAATAGCAGTCAGTGTCCTTAACGCGGGTTTCAGGCCTCCTTCAGCGTGTGCTCTGCAGACCTCTGCCAGTGTACCTTGCCAGTTGCCACTCATATCTGGTGTCTCTATAGCGTGCTTTTACAAAGAAAAACGTTTTTCAGTGTAAGCTAATAGCAGTCAGTGTCCTTAAAGCGGGTGTCAGGCATTCAGCGTGTGCTCTGCAGGCCTCTGCCAGTGTACTTTGCCAGTTGCCACTCATATCTGGTGTCTCTATAGCGTGCTTTTACAAAGAAAAAACGTTTTTCAGTGTATGCTAATAGCAGTCAGTGTCCTTAAAGCGGGTGTCAGGCCTTCAGCGTGTGCTCTGCAGACCTCTGCCAGTGTACTTTGCCACTCATCTCTGGTGTCTCTATAGCGTGCTTTTACAAAGAAAAAAAGTTTTTCAGTGTAAGCTAATAGCAGTCAGTGTCCTTAAAGCGGGTGTCAGACCTTCAGCGTGTGCTCTGCAGACCTCTGCCAGTGTACCTTGCCAGTTGCCACTCATATCTGGTGTCTCTATAGTGTGCTTTTACGAAGAAAAAAAGTTTTTCAGTGTAAGCTAATAGCAGTCAGTGTCCTTAAAGCGGGTGCCAGGACTCTTTCAGCGTGAGCTCTGCAGACCTTTGCCCGTGTACTTTGCCACTCATATCTGGTGTCTCTATAGCGTGCTTTTACAAAGAAAAAAAGTTTTTCAGTGTAAGCTAATAGCAGTCAGCGTCCTTAAATCGGGTGTCAGGCCTTCAGCGTGTGCTCTGCAGACCTCTGCCATTGTACTTTGCCAGTTGCCACTCATATCTGGTGTCTCTATAGCGTGCTTTTACAAAGAAAAAAAGTTTTTCAGTGTAAGCTAATAGCAGTCAGTGTCCTTAAAGCGGGTGTCAGGCCTTCAGCCTGTGCTCTGCAGACCTCTGCCAGTGTACTTTGCCACTCATCTCTGGTGTCTCTATAGCGTGCTTTTACAAAGAAAAAAAGTTTTTCAGTGTAAGCTAATAGCAGTCAGTGTCCTTAAAGCGGGTGTCAGACCTTCAGCGTGTGCTCTGCAGACTTCTGCCAGTGTACCTTGCCAGTTGCCACTCATATCTAGTGTCTCTATAGTGTGCTTTTACGAAGAAAAAAAAGTTTTTCAGTGTAAGCTAATAGCAGTCAGTGTCCTTAAAGCGGGTGCCAGGCCTCTTTCAGCGTGAGCTCTGCAGACCTTTGCCCGTGTACTTTGCCACTCATATCTGGTGTCTCTATAGCGTGCTTTTACAAAGAAAAAAAGTTTTTCAGTGTAAGCTAATAGCAGTCAGTGTCCTTAAAGCGGGTGTCAGGCCTCCTTCAGCGTGTGCTCTGCAGACCTCTGCCCGTGTACTTTGCCAGTTGCCACTCATATCTGATGTCTCTATAGCGTGCTTTTACAAAGAAAAAAAGGTTTTCAGTGTAAGCTAATAGCAGTAAGTGTCCTTAAAGCGGGTGTCAGTGCCTCCGTCAGCGTGTGCTCTGCAAACCTCTGCCAGTGTACTTTGCCAGTGGCCACTCATATCTGGTGTCTCTATAGCGTGCATTTACAAAGAAAAAAAGTTTTTCAGTGTAAGCTAATAGCAGTCAGTGTCCTTAAAGCGGGTGTCAGGCCTCCTTCAGCGTGTGCTCTGCAGACCTCTGCCAGTGTACTTTGCCACTCATATCTGGTGTCTCTATGGAGTGCTTTTACAAAGAAAAAAAGGTTTTCAGTGTAAGCTAATAGCAGTAAGTGTCCTTAAAGCGGGTGTCAGGCCTTCAGCGTGTGCTCTGCAGACCTCTGCCAGTGTACTTTGCCAGTTGCCACTCATATCTGGTGTCTCTATAGAGTGCTTTTACAAAGAAACAAAGGTTTTCAGTGTAAGCTAATAGCAGTCAGTGTCCTTAACGCGGGTTTCAGGCCTCCTTCAGCGTGTGCTCTGCAGACCTCTGCCAGTGTACCTTGCCAGTTGCCACTCATATCTGGTGTCTCTATAGCGTGCTTTTACAAAGAAAAACGTTTTTCAGTGTAAGCTAATAGCAGTCAGTGTCCTTAAAGCGGGTGTCAGGCCTTCAGCGTGTGCTCTGCAGGCCTCTGCCAGTGTACTTTGCCAGTTGCCACTCATATCTGGTGTCTCTATAGCGTGCTTTTACAAAGAAAAAAAGTTTTTCAGTGTAAGCTAATAGCAGTCAGTGTCCTTAAAGCGAGTGTCAGGCCTTCAGCGTGTGCTCTGCAGGCCTCTGCCAGTGTACTTTGCCAGTTGCCACTCATATCTGGTGTCTCTATAGCGTGCTTTTACGAAGAAAAAAAGTTTTTAAGTGTAAGCTAATAGCAGTCAGTGTCCTTAAAGCGGGTGTCAGGCCTCCTTCAGCGTGTGCTCTGCAGACCTCTGCCCGTGTACTTTGCCAGTTGCCACTCATATCTGATGTCTCTATAGCGTGCTTTTACAAAGAAAAAAAGGTTTTCAGTGTAAGCTAATAGCAGTCAGTGTCCTCAAAGCGGGTGTCAGTGCCTCCGTCAGCGTGTGCTCTGCAAACCTCTGCCAGTGTACTTTGCCAGTGGCCACTCATATCTGGTGTCTCTATAGCGTGCTTTTACAAAGAAAAAAAGGTTTTCAGTGTAAGCTAATAGCAGTCAGTGTCCTTAAAGCGGGTGTCAGGCCTCCTTCAGCGTGTGCTCTTCAGACCTCTGCCAGTGTACTTTGCCACTCATATCTGGTGTCTCTATGGAGTGCTTTTACAAAGAAAAAAAGGTTTTCAGTGTAAGCTAATAGCAGTAAGTGTCCTTAAAGCGGGTGTCAGGCCTTCAGCGTGTGCTCTGCAGACCTCTGCCAGTGTACTTTGCCAGTTGCCACTCATATCTGGTGTCTCTATAGAGTGCTTTTACAAAGAAACAAAGGTTTTCAGTGTAAGCTAATAGCAGTCAGTGTCCTTAACGCGGGTTTCAGGCCTCCTTCAGCGTGTGCTCTGCAGACCTCTGCCAGTGTACCTTGCCAGTTGCCACTCATATCTGGTGTCTCTATAGCGTGCTTTTACAAAGAAAAACGTTTTTCAGTGTAAGCTAATAGCAGTCAGTGTCCTTAAAGCGGGTGTCAGGCCTTCAGCGTGTGCTCTGCAGGCCTCTGCCAGTGTACTTTGCCAGTTGCCACTCATATCTGGTGTCTCTATAGCGTGCTTTTACAAAGAAAAAAAGTTTTTCAGTGTAAGCTAATAGCAGTCAGTGTCCTTAAAGCGGGTGTCAGGCCTTCAGCGTGTGCTCTGCAGACCTCTGCCAGTGTACTTTGCCACTCATCTCTGGTGTCTCTATAGCGTGCTTTTACAAAGAAAAAAAGTTTTTCAGTGTAAGCTAATAGCAGTCAGTGTCCTTAAAGCGGGTGTCAGACCTTCAGCGTGTGCTCTGCAGACCTCTGCCAGTGTACCTTGCCAGTTGCCACTCATATCTGGTGTCTCTATAGTGTGCTTTTACGAAGAAAAAAAGTTTTTCAGTGTAAGCTAATAGCAGTCAGTGTCCTTAAAGCGGGTGCCAGGACTCTTTCAGCGTGAGCTCTGCAGACCTTTGCCCGTGTACTTTGCCACTCATATCTGGTGTCTCTATAGCGTGCTTTTACAAAGAAAAAAAGTTTTTCAGTGTAAGCTAATAGCAGTCAGTGTCCTTAAATCGGGTGTCAGGCCTTCAGCGTGTGCTCTGCAGACCTCTGCCATTGTACTTTGCCAGTTGCCACTCATATCTGGTGTCTCTATAGCGTGCTTTTACAAAGAAAAAAGTTTTTCAGTGTAAGCTAATAGCAGTCAGTGTCCTTAAAGCGGGTGTCAGGCCTTCAGCGTGTGCTCTGCAGACCTCTGCCAGTGTACTTTGCCAGTTGCCACTCATATCTGGTGTCTCTATAGCGTGCTTTTACAAAGAAAAAAAGGTTTTCAGTGTAAGCTAATAGCAGTCAGTGTCCTCAAAGCTGGTGTCAGTGCCTCCGTCAGCGTGTGCTCTGCAAACCTCTGCCAGTGTACTTTGCCAGTGGCCACTCATATCTGGTGTCTCTATAGCGTGCTTTTACAAAGAAAAAAAGTTTTTCAGTGTAAGCTAATAGCAGTCAGTGTCCTTAAAGCGGGTGTCAGGCCTCCTTCAGCGTGTGCTCTGCAGACCTCTGCCAGTGTACTTTGCCAGTTGCCACTCATATCTGGTGTCTCTATAGAGTGCTTTTACAAAGAAACAAAGGTTTTCAGTGTAAGCTAATAGCAGTCAGTGTCCTTAACGCGGGTTTCAGGCCTCCTTCAGCGTGTGCTCTGCAGACCTCTGCCAGTGTACCTTGCCAGTTGCCACTCATATCTGGTGTCTCTATAGCGTGCTTTTACAAAGAAAAACGTTTTTCAGTGTAAGCTAATAGCAGTCAGTGTCCTTAAAGCGGGTGTCAGGCCTTCAGCGTGTGCTCTGCAGGCCTCTGCCAGTGTACTTTGCCAGTTGCCACTCATATCTGGTGTCTCTATAGCGTGCTTTTACAAAGAAAAAAAGTTTTTCAGTGTAAGCTAATAGCAGTCAGTGTCCTTAAAGCGGGTGTCAGGCCTTCAGTGTGTGCTCTGCAGACCTCTGCCAGTGTACTTTGCCACTCATCTCTGGTGTCTCTATAGCGTGCTTTTACAAAGAAAAAAAGTTTTTCAGTGTAAGCTAATAGCAGTCAGTGTCCTTAAAGCGAGTGTCAGACCTTCAGCGTGTGCTCTGCAGACCTCTGCCAGTGTACCTTGCCAGTTGCCACTCATATCTGGTGTCTCTATAGTGTGCTTTTACGAAGAAAAAAAGTTTTTCAGTGTAAGCTAATAGCAGTCAGTGTCCTTAAAGCGGGTGCCAGGCCTCTTTCAGCGTGAGCTCTGCAGACCTTTGCCCGTGTACTTTGCCACTCATATCTGGTGTCTCTATAGCGTGCTTTTACAAAGAAAAAAAGTTTTCAGTGTAAGCTAATAGCAGTCAGTGTCCTTAAAGCGGGTGTCAGGCCTTCAGCGTGTGCTCTGCAGACCTCTGCCATTGTACTTTGCCAGTTGCCACTCATATCTGGTGTCTCTATAGCGTGCTTTTACAAAGAAAAAAAGTTTTTCAGTGTAAGCTAATAGCAGTCAGTGTCCTTAAAGCGGGTGTCAGGCCTTCAGCGTGTGCTCTGCAGACCTCTGCCATTGTACTTTGCCAGTGGCTACTCATATCTGGTGTCTCTATAGCGTGCTTTTACAAAGAAACAAAGGTTTTCAGTGTAAGCTAATAGCAGTCAGTGTCCTTAAAGCGGGTGTCAGGCCTTCAGTGTGTGCTCTGCAGATCTCTGCCAGTGTACCTTGCCAGTTGCCACTCATATCTGGTGTCTCTATAGCGTGCTTTTACAAAGAAACAAAGGTTTTCAGTGTAAGCTAATAGCAGTCAGTTTCCTTAAAGCGGGTGTCAGGCCTTCAGCGTGTGCTCTGCAAACCTCTGCCAGTGTACTTTGCCAGTGGCCACTCATATCTGGTGTCTCTATAGCGCGCTTTTACAAAGAAAAAAAGTTTTTCGGTGTAAGCTAATAGCAGTCAGTGTCCTCAAAGCTGGTGTCAGTGCCTCCGTCAGCGTGTGCTCTGCAAACCTCTGCCAGTGTACTTTGCCAGTGGCCACTCATATCTGGTGTCTCTATAGCGTGCTTTTACAAAGAAAAAAAGTTTTTCAGTGTAAGCTAATAGCAGTCAGTGTCCTTAAAGCGGGTGTCAGGCCTCCTTCAGCGTGTGCTCTGCAGACCTCTGCCAGTGTACTTTGCCACTCATATCTGGTGTCTCTATGGAGTGCTTTTACAAAGAAAAAAAGGTTTTCAGTGTAAGCTAATAGCAGTAAGTGTCCTTAAAGCGGGTGTCAGGCCTTCAGCATGTGCTCTGCAGACCTCTGCCAGTGTACTTTGCCAGTTGCCACTCATATCTGGTGTCTCTATAGAGTGCTTTTACAAAGAAACAAAGGTTTTCAGTGTAAGCTAATAGCAGTCAGTGTCCTTAACGCGGGTTTCAGGCCTCCTTCAGCGTGTGCTCTGCAGACCTCTGCCAGTGTACCTTGCCAGTTGCCACTCATATCTGGTGTCTCTATAGCGTGCTTTTACAAAGAAAAACGTTTTTCAGTGTAAGCTAATAGCAGTCAGTGTCCTTAAAGCGGGTGTCAGGCCTTCAGCGTGTGCTCTGCAGGCCTCTGCCAGTGTACTTTGCCAGTTGCCACTCATATCTGGTGTCTCTATAGCGTGCTTTTACAAAGAAAAAAAGTTTTTCAGTGTAAGCTAATAGCAGTCAGTGTCCTTAAAGCGGGTGTCAGGCCTTCAGCGTGTGCTCTGCAGACCTCTGCCAGTGTACTTTGCCACTCATCTCTGGTGTCTCTATAGCGTGCTTTTACAAAGAAAAAAAGTTTTTCAGTGTAAGCTAATAGCAGTCAGTGTCCTTAAAGCGGGTGTCAGGCCTTCAGCGTGTGCTCTGCAGACCTCTGCCATTGTACTTTGCCAGTTGCCACTCATATCTGGTGTCTCTATAGCGTGCTTTTACAAAGAAAAAAAGTTTTTCAGTGTAAGCTAATAGCAGTCAGTGTCCTTAAAGCGGGTGTCAGGCCTTCAGCGTGTGCTCTGCAGACCTCTGCCAGTGTACTTTGCCAGTTGCCACTCATATCTGGTGTCTCTATAGCGTGCTTTTACAAAGAAAAAAAGGTTTTCAGTGTAAGCTAATAGCAGTCAGTGTCCTCAAAGCGGGTGTCAGTGCCTCCGTCAGCGTGTGCTCTGCAAACCTCTGCCAGTGTACTTTGCCAGTGGCCACTCATATCTGGTGTCTCTATAGCGTGCTTTTACAAAGAAAAAAAGTTTTTCAGTGTAAGCTAATAGCAGTCAGTGTCCTTAAAGCGGGTGTCAGGCCTCCTTCAGCGTGTGCTCTGCAGACCTCTGCCAGTGTACTTTGCCACTCATATCTGGTGTCTCTATGGAGTGCTTTTACAAAGAAAAAAAGGTTTTCAGTGTAAGCTAATAGCAGTAAGTGTCCTTAAAGCGGGTGTCAGGCCTTCAGCCTGTGCTCTGCAGACCTCTGCCAGTGTACTTTGCCAGTTGCCACTCATATCTGGTGTCTCTATAGAGTGCTTTTACAAAGAAACAAAGGTTTTCAGTGTAAGCTAATAGCAGTCAGTGTCCTTAACGCGGGTTTCAGGCCTCCTTCAGCGTGTGCTCTGCAGACCTCTGCCAGTGTACCTTGCCAGTTGCCACTCATATCTGGTGTCTCTATAGCGTGCTTTTACAAAGAAAAACGTTTTTCAGTGTAAGCTAATAGCAGTCAGTGTCCTTAAAGCGGGTGTCAGGCCTTCAGCGTGTGCTCTGCAGGCCTCTGCCAGTGTACTTTGCCAGTTGCCACTCATATCTGGTGTCTCTATAGCGTGCTTTTACAAAGAAAAAAAGTTTTTCAGTGTAAGCTAATAGCAGTCAGTGTCCTTAAAGCGGGTGTCAGGCCTTCAGCGTGTGCTCTGCCGACCTCTGCCAGTGTACTTTGCCACTCATCTCTGGTGTCTCTATAGCGTGCTTTTACAAAGAAAAAAAGTTTTCAGTGTAAGCTAATAGCAGTCAGTGTCCTTAAAGCGGGTGTCAGGCCTTCAGCGTGTGCTCTGCAGACCTCTGCCATTGTACTTTGCCATTTGCCACTCATATCTGGTGTCTCTATAGCGTGCTTTTACAAAGAAAAAAGTTTTTCAGTGTAAGCTAATAGCAGTCAGTGTCCTTAAAGCGGGTGTCAGGCCTTCAGCGTGTGCTCTGCAGACCTCTGCCATTGTACTTTGCCAGTGGCTACTCATATCTGGTGTCTCTATAGCGTGCTTTTACAAAGAAACAAAGGTTTTCAGTGTAAGCTAATAGCAGTCAGTGTCCTTAAAGCGGGTGTCAGGCCTTCAGTGTGTGCTCTGCAGATCTCTGCCAGTGTACCTTGCCAGTTGCCACTCATATCTGGTGTCTCTATAGCGTGCTTTTACAAAGAACCAAAGGTTTTCAGTGTAAGCTAATAGCAGTCAGTTTCCTTAAAGCGGGTGTCAGGCCTTCAGCGTGTGCTCTGCAAACCTCTGCCAGTGTACTTTGCCAGTGGCCACTCATATCTGGTGTCTCTATAGCGCGCTTTTACAAAGAAAAAAAGTTTTTCGGTGTAAGCTAATAGCAGTCAGTGTCCTTAAAGCGGGTGTCAGGCCTTCAGCGTGTGCTCTGCAAACCTCTGCCAGTGTACTTTGCCAGTGGCCACTCATATCTGGTGTCTCTATAGCGTGATTTTACAAAGAAACAAAGGTTTTCAGTGTAAGCTAATAGCAGTCAGTGTCCTTAAAGCGGGTTTCAGGCCTCCTTCAGCGTGTGCTCTGCAGACCTCTGCTAGTGTACCTTGCCAGTTGCCACTCATATCTGGTGTCTCTATAGCGTGCTTTTACAAAGAAAAAACGTTTTTCAGTGTAAGCTAATAGCAGTCAGTGTCCTTAAAGCGGGTGTCAGGCCTTTAACGCGTGCTCTGCAAACCTCTGCCCGTGTACTTTGCCACTCATATCTGGTGTCTCTATAGCGTGCTTTTACAAAGAAACAAAGGTTTTCAGTGTAAGCTAATAGCAGTCAGTTTCCTTAAAGCGGGTGTCAGGCCTTCAGCGTGTGCTCTGCAAACCTCTGCCAGTGTACTTTGCCAGTGGCCACTCATATCTGGTGTCTCTATAGCGCGCTTTTACAAAGAAAAAAAGGTTTTTCGGTGTAAGCTAATAGCAGTCAGTGTCCTTAAAGCGGGTGTCAGGCCTTCAGCGTGTGCTCTGCAAACCTCTGCCAGTGTACTTTGCCAGTGGCCACTCATATCTGGTGTCTCTATAGCGTGATTTTACAAAGAAACAAAGGTTTTCAGTGTAAGCTAATAGCAGTCAGTGTCCTTAAAGCGGGTGTCAGGCCTCTTTCAGCATGAGCTCTGCAGACCTTTGCCCATGTACTTTGCCACTCATATCTGGTGTCTCTATAGCGTGCTTTTACAAAGAAAAAAAGTTTTTCAGTGTAAGCTAATAGCAGTCAGTGTCCTTAAAGCGGGTGTCAGGCCTTCAGCGTGTGCTCTGCAGACCTCTGCCATTGTACTTTGCCAGTTGCCACTCATATCTGGTGTCTCTATAGCGTGCTTTTACAAAGAAAAAAGGTTTTTCAGTGTAAGCTAATAGCAGTCAGTGTCCTTAAAGCGGGTTTCAGGCCTCCTTCAGCGTGTGCTCTGCAGACCTCTGCCAGTGTACCTTGCCAGTTGCCACTCATATCTGGTGTCTCTATAGCGTGCTTTTACAAAGAAAAAACGTTTTTCAGTGTAAGCTAATAGCAGTCAGTGTCCTTAAAGCGGGTGTCAGGCCTTTAACGCGTGCTCTGCAAACCTCTGCCCGTGTACTTTGCCACTCATATCTGGTGTCTCTATAGCGTGCTTTTACAAAGAAAAAAAGTTTTTCAGTGTAAGCTAATAGCAGTCAGTGTCCTTAAAGCGGGTGTCAGGCCTCCTTCAGCGTGTGCTCTGCAGACCTCTGCCCGTGTACTTTGCCAGTTGCCACTCATATCTGGTGTCTCTATAGCGTGCTTTTACAAAGAAAAAAAGGTTTTCAGTGTAAGCTAATAGCAGTCAGTGTCCTCAAAGCTGGTGTCAGGCCTCCTTCAGCGTGTGCTCTGCAGACCTCTGCCAGTGTACTTTGCCACTCATATCTGGTGTCTCTATGGAGTGCTTTTACAAAGAAAAAAAGGTTTTCAGTGTAAGCTAATAGCAGTCAGTGTCCTTAAAGTGGGTGTCAGGCCTTCAGCGTGTGCTCTGCAGACCTCTGCCCGTGTACTTTGCCACTCATATCTGGTGTCTCTATAGAGTGTTTTTACAAAGAAACTAAGGTTTTCAGTGTAAGCTAATAGCAGTCAGTGTCCTTAAAGCAGATTTCAGGCCTCCTTCAGCGTGTGCTCTGCAGACCTCTGCCAGTGTACCTTGCCAGTTGCCACTCATATCTGGTGTCTCTATAGCGTGCTTTTACAAAGAAAAACGTTTTTCACTGTAAGCTAATAGCAGTGAGTGTCCTTAAAGCGGGTGTCAGGCCTCCTTCAGCGTGTGCTCTGCAGACCTCTGCCCGTGTACTTTGCCACTCATATCTGGTGTCTCTATAGCGTGCTTTTACAAAGAAAAAAAGGTTTTCAGTGTAAGCTAATAGCAGTCAGTGTCCTTAAAGCGGGTGCCAGGCCTTCAGCGTGTGCTCTGCAGACCTCTGCCAGTGTACTTTGCCAGTTGCCACTCATATCTGGTGTCTCTATAGAGTGCTTTTACAAAGAAACTAAGGTTTTCAGTGTAAGCTAATAGCAGTCAGTGTCCTTAAAGCGGATTTCAGGCCTCCTTCAGCGTGTGCTCTGCAGACCTCTGCCAGTGTACCTTGCCAGTTGCCACTCATATCTGGTGTCTCTATAGCGTGCTTTTACAAAGAAAAACGTTTTTCAGTGTAAGCTAATAGCAGTCAGTGTCCTTAAAGCGGGTGTCAGGCCTTCAGCGTGTGCTCTGCAGGCCTCTGCCAGTGTACTTTGCCAGTTGCCACTCATATCTGGTGTCTCTATAGCGTGCTTTTACAAAGAAAAAAAGTTTTTCAGTGTAAGCTAATAGCAGTCAGTGTCCTTAAAGCGGGTGTCAGGCCTTCAGCGTGTGCTCTGCAGACCTCTGCCAGTGTACCTTGCCAGTTGCCACTCATATCTGGTGTCTCTATAGCGTGCTTTTACGAAGAAAAAAGGTTTTCAGTGTAAGCTAATAGCAGTCAGTGTCCTTAAAGCGGGTGCCAGGCCTCTTTCAGCGTGAGCTCTGCAGACCTTTGCCCGTGTACTTTGCCACTCATATCTGGTGTCTCTATAGCGTGCTTTTACAAAGAAACAAAGGTTTTCAGAGTAAGCTAATAGCAGTCAGTTTCCTTAAAGCGGGTGTCAGGCCTTCAGCCTGTGCTCTGCAAACCTCTGCCAGTGTACTTTGCCAGTGGCCACTCATATCTGGTGTCTCTATAGCGTGCTTTTACAAAGAAAAAAAGTTTTTCAGTGTAAGCTAATAGCAGTCAGTGTCCTTAAAGCGGGTGTCAGGCCTCTTTCAGCATGAGCTCTGCAGACCTTTGCCCGTGTACTTTGCCACTCATATCTGGTGTCTCTATAGCGTGCTTTTACAAAGAAAAAAGTTTTTCAGTGTAAGCTAATAGCAGTCAGTGTCCTTAAAGCGGGTGTCAGGCCTTCAGCGTGTGCTCTGCAGACCTCTGCCATTGTACTTTGCCAGTTGCCACTCATATCTGGTGTCTCTATAGCGTGCTTTTACAAAGAAAAAGGGTTTTTCAGTGTAAGCTAATAGCAGTCAGTGTCCTTAAAGCGGGTGTCAGGCCTCCTTCAGCGTGTGCTCTGCAGACCTCTGCCAGTGTACCTTGCCAGTTGCCACTCGCATCTGGTGTATCTATAGCGTGCTTTTACAAAGAAAAAACGTTTTTCAGTGTAAGCTCATAGCAGTCAGTGTCCTTAAAGCGGGTGTCAGGCCTTTAGCGTGTGCTCTGCAAACCTCTGCCCGTGTACTTTGCCACTCATATCTGGTGTCTCTATAGCGTGCTTTTACAAAGAAAAAAAGTTTTTCAGTGTAAGCTAATAGCAGTCAGTGTCCTTAAAGCGGGTGTAAGGCCTCCTTCAGCGTGTGCTCTGCAGACCTCTGCCCGTGTACTTTGCCAGTTGCCACTCATATCTGATGTCTCTATAGCGTGCTTTTACAAAGAAAAAAAGGTTTTCAGTGTAAGCTAATAGCAGTCAGTGTCCTCAAAGCGGGTGTCAGTGCCTCCGTCAGCGTGTGCTCTGCAAACCTCTGCCAGTGTACTTTGCCAGTGGCCACTCATATCTGGTGTCTCTATAGCGTGCTTTTACAAAGAAAAAAAGGTTTTCAGTGTAAGCTAATAGCAGTCAGTGTCCTTAAAGCGGGTGTCAGGCTTTCAGCGTGTGCTCTGCAGGCCTCTGCCAGTGTACTTTGCCAGTTGCCACTCATATCTGGTGTCTCTATAGCGTGCTTTTACAAATAAAAACGTTTTTCAGTGTAAGCTAATAGCAGTCAGTGTCCTTAAAGCGGGTGTCAGGCCTTCAGCGTGTGCTCTGCAGGCCTCTGCCAGTGTACTTTGCCAGTTGCCATTCATATCTGGTTTCTCTATAGCGTGCTTTTACAAAGAAAAAAAGTTTTTCAGTGTAAGCTAATAGCAGTCAGTGTCCTTAAAGCGGGTGTCAGGCCTTCAGCGTGTGCTCTGCAGACCTCTGCCAGTGTACTTTGCCACTCATCTCTGGTGTCTCTATAGCGTGCTTTTACAAAGAAAAAAAGTTTTTCAGTGTAAGCTAATAGCAGTCAGTGTCCTTAAAGCGGGTGTCAGACCTTCAGCGTGTGCTCTGCAGACCTCTGCCAGTGTACCTTGCCAGTTGCCACTCATATCTGGTGTCTCTATAGTGTGCTTTTACGAAGAAAAAAAGTTTTTCAGTGTAAGCTAATAGCAGTCAGTGTCCTTAAAGCGGGTGTCAGGCCTTCAGCGTGTGCTCTGCAGACCTCTGCCAGTGTACTTTGCCACTCATCTCTGGTGTCTCTATAGCGTGCTTTTACAAAGAAAAAAAGTTTTTCAGTGTAAGCTAATAGCAGTCAGTGTCCTTAAAGCGGGTGCCAGGCCTCTTTCAGCGTGAGCTCTGCAGACCTTTGCCCGTGTACTTTGCCACTCATATCTGGTGTCTCTATAGCGTGCTTTTACAAAGAAAAAAAGTTTTTCAGTGTAAGCTAATAGCAGTCAGTGTCCTTAAAGCGGGTGTCAGGCCTCCTTCAGCGTGTGCTCTGCAGACCTCTGCCCGTGTACTTTGCCAGTTGCCACTCATATCTGATGTCTCTATAGCGTGCTTTTACAAAGAAAAAAAGGTTTTCAGTGTAAGCTAATAGCAGTAAGTGTCCTTAAAGCGGGTGTCAGTGCCTCCGTCAGCGTGTGCTCTGCAAACCTCTGCCAGTGTACTTTGCCAGTGGCCACTCATATCTGGTGTCTCTATAGCGTGCTTTTACAAAGAAAAAAAGTTATTCAGTGTAAGCTAATAGCAGTCAGTGTCCTTAAAGCGGGTGTCAGGCCTCCTTCAGCGTGTGCTCTGCAGACCTCTGCCAGTGTACTTTGCCACTCATATCTGGTGTCTCTATGGAGTGCTTTTACAAAGAAAAAAAGGTTTTCAGTGTAAGCTAATAGCAGTAAGTGTCCTTAAAGCGGGTGTCAGGCCTTCAGCGTGTGCTCTGCAGACCTCTGCCAGTGTACTTTGCCAGTTGCCACTCATATCTGGTGTCTCTATAGAGTGCTTTTACAAAGAAACAAAGGTTTTCAGTGTAAGCTAATAGCAGTCAGTGTCCTTAACGCGGGTTTCAGGCCTCCTTCAGCGTGTGCTCTGCAGACCTCTGCCAGTGTACCTTGCCAGTTGCCACTCATATCTGGTGTCTCTATAGCGTGCTTTTACAAAGAAAAACGTTTTTCAGTGTAAGCTAATAGCAGTCAGTGTCCTTAAAGCGGGTGTCAGACTTTCAGCGTGTGCTCTGCAGACCTCTGCCAGTGTACCTTGCCAGTTGCCACTCATATCTGTTGTCTCTATAGTGTGCTTTTACGAAGAAAAAAAAGTTTTTCAGTGTAAGCTAATAGCAGTCAGTGTCCTTAAAGCGGGTGCCAGGCCTCTTTCAGCGTGAGCTCTGCAGACCTTTGCCCGTGTACTTTGCCACTCATATCTGGTGTCTCTATAGCGTGCTTTTACAAAGAAAAAAAGTTTTTCAGTGTAAGCTAATAGCAGTCAGTGTCCTTAAAGCGGGTGTCAGGCCTCCTTCAGCGTGTGCTCTGCAGACCTCTGCCCGTGTACTTTGCTAGTTGCCACTCATATCTGATGTCTCTATAGCGTGCTTTTACAAAGAAAAAAAGGTTTTCAGTGTAAGCTAATAGCAGTCAGTGTCCTCAAAGCGGGTGTCAGTGCCTCCGTCAGCGTGTGCTCTGCAAACCTCTGCCAGTGTACTTTGCCAGTGGCCACTCATATCTGGTGTCTCTGTAGCGTGCTTTTACAAAGAAAAAAAGTTTTTCTGTGTAAGCTAATAGCAGTCAGTGTCCTTAAAGCGGGTGTCAGGCCTCCTTCAGCGTGTGCTCTGCAGACCTCTGCCAGTGTACTTTGCCACTCATATCTGGTGTCTCTATGGAGTGCTTTTACAAAGAAAAAAAGGTTTTCAGTGTAAGCTAATAGCAGTAAGTGTCCTTAAAGCGGGTGTCAGGCCTCCTTCAGCGTGTGCTCTGCAGACCTCTGCCAGTGTACTTTGCCAGTTGCCACTCATATCTGGTGTCTCTATAGAGTGCTTTTACAAAGAAACAAAGGTTTTCAGTGTAAGCTAATAGCAGTCAGTGTCCTTAACGCGGGTTTCAGGCCTCCTTCAGCGTGTGCTCTGCAGACCTCTGCCAGTGTACCTTGCCAGTTGCCACTCATATCTGGTGTCTCTATAGCGTGCTTTTACAAAGAAAAACGTTTTTCAGTGTAAGCTAATAGCAGTCAGTGTCCTTAAAGCGGGTGTCAGGCCTTCAGCGTGTGCTCTGCAGGCCTCTGCCAGTGTACTTTGCCAGTTGCCACTCATATCTGGTGTCTCTATAGCGTGCTTTTACAAAGAAAAAAAGTTTTTCAGTGTATGCTAATAGCAGTCAGTGTCCTTAAAGCGGGTGTCAGGCCTTCAGCGTGTGCTCTGCAGACCTCTGCCAGTGTACTTTGCCACTCATCTCTGGTGTCTCTATAGCGTGCTTTTACAAAGAAAAAAAGTTTTTCAGTGTAAGCTAATAGCAGTCAGTGTCCTTAAAGCGGGTGTCAGACCTTCAGCGTGTGCTCTGCAGACCTCTGCCAGTGTACCTTGCCAGTTGCCACTCATATCTGGTGTCTCTATAGTGTGCTTTTACGAAGAAAAAAAGTTTTTCAGTGTAAGCTAATAGCAGTCAGTGTCCTTAAAGCGGGTGCCAGGACTCTTTCAGCGTGAGCTCTGCAGACCTTTGCCCGTGTACTTTGCCACTCATATCTGGTGTCTCTATAGCGTGCTTTTACAAAGAAAAAAAGTTTTTCAGTGTAAGCTAATAGCAGTCAGTGTCCTTAAAGCGGGTGTCAGGCCTTTAACGCGTGCTCTGCAAACCTCTGCCCGTGTACTTTGCCACTCATATCTGGTGTCTCTATAGCGTGCTTTTACAAAGAAAAAAAGTTTTTCAGTGTAAGCAAATAGCAGTCAGTGTCCTTAAAGCGGGTGTCAGGCCTCCTTCAGCGTGTGCTCTGCAGACCTCTGCCCGTGTACTTTGCCAGTTGCCACTCATATCTGGTGTCTCTATAGCGTGCTTTTACAAAGAAAAAAAGGTTTTCAGTGTAAGCTAATAGCAGTCAGTGTCCTCAAAGCTGGTGTCAGGCCTCCTTCAGCGTGTGCTCTGCAGACCTCTGCCAGTGTACTTTGCCACTCATATCTGGTGTCTCTATGGAGTGCTTTTACAAAGAAAAAAAGGTTTTCAGTGTAAGCTAATAGCAGTCAGTGTCCTTAAAGTGGGTGTCAGGCCTTCAGCGTGTGCTCTGCAGACCTCTGCCCGTGTACTTTGCCACTCATATCTGGTGTCTCTATAGAGTGCTTTTACAAAGAAACTAAGGTTTTCAGTGTAAGCTAATAGCAGTCAGTGTCCTTAAAGCAGATTTCAGGCCTCCTTCAGCGTGTGCTCTGCAGACCTCTGCCAGTGTACCTTGCCAGTTGCCACTCATATCTGGTGTCTCTATAGCGTGCTTTTACAAAGAAAAACGTTTTTCACTGTAAGCTAATAGCAGTAAGTGTCCTTAAAGCGGGTGTCAGGCATTCAGCTTGTGCTCTGCCAACCTCTGCAAGTGCACTTTGCCACTCATATCTGGTGTCTCTATAGCGTGTCTTTAAAAAGAAAAAATGTTTTTCACTGTAAGCTAATAGCAGTCAGTGTCCTTAAAGCGGGTGTCAGGCCTCCTTCAGCGTGTGCTCTGCAGACCTCTGCCCGTGTACTTTGCCACTCATATCTGGTGTCTCTATAGCGTGCTTTTACAAAGAAAAAAAGGTTTTCAGTGTAAGCTAATAGCAGTCAGTGTCCTTAAAGCGGGTGTCAGGCCTTCAGCGTGTGCTCTGCAGACCTCTGCCAGTGTACTTTGCCAGTTGCCACTCATATCTGGTGTCTCTATAGAGTGCTTTTACAAAGAAACTAAGGTTTTCAGTGTAAGCTAATAGCAGTCAGTGTCCTTAAAGCGGATTTCAGGCCTCCTTCAGCGTGTGCTCTGCAGACCTCTGCCAGTGTACCTTGCCAGTTGCCACTCATATCTGGTGTCTCTATAGCGTGCTTTTACGAAGAAAAAAGGTTTTCAGTGTAAGCTAATAGCAGTCAGTGTCCTTAAAGCGGGTGCCAGGCCTCTTTCAGCGTGAGCTCTGCAGACCTTTGCCCGTGTACTTTGCCACTCATATCTGGTGTCTCTATAGCGTGCTTTTACAAAGAAACAAAGGTTTTCAGAGTAAGCTAATAGCAGTCAGTTTCCTTAAAGCGGGTGTCAGGCCTTCAGCCTGTGCTCTGCAAACCTCTGCCAGTGTACTTTGCCAGTGGCCACTCATATCTGGTGTCTCTATAGCGTGCTTTTACAAAGAAAAAAAGTTTTTCAGTGTAAGCTAATAGCAGTCAGTGTCCTTAAAGCGGGTGTCAGGCCTCTTTCAGCATGAGCTCTGCAGACCTTTGCCCGTGTACTTTGACACTCATATCTGGTGTCTCTATAGCGTGCTTTTACAAAGAAAAAAGGTTTTCAGTGTAAGCTAATAGCAGTCAGTGTCCTTAAAGCGGGTGTCAGGCCTTCAGCGTGTGCTCTGCAGACCTCTGCCATTGTACTTTGCCAGTTGCCACTCATATCTGGTGTCTCTATAGCGTGCTTTTACAAAGAAAAAAAGTTTTTCAGTGTAAGCTAATAGCAGTCAGTGTCCTTAAAGCGGGTGTCAGGCCTCCTTCAGCGTGTGCTCTGCAGACCTCTGCCCGTGTACTTTGCCAGTTGCCACTCATATCTGGTGTCTCTATAGCGTGCTTTTACAAAGAAAAAAAGGTTTTCAGTGTAAGCTAATAGCAGTCAGTGTCCTCAAAGCTGGTGTCAGGCCTCCTTCAGCGTGTGCTCTGCAGACCTCTGCCAGTGTACTTTGCCACTCATATCTGGTGTCTCTATGGAGTGCTTTTACAAAGAAAAAAAGGTTTTCAGTGTAAGCTAATAGCAGTCAGTGTCCTTAAAGTGGGTGTCAGGCCTTCAGCGTGTGCTCTGCAGACCTCTGCCCGTGTACTTTGCCACTCATATCTGGTGTCTCTATAGAGTGCTTTTACAAAGAAACTAAGGTTTTCAGTGTAAGCTAATAGCAGTCAGTGTCCTTAAAGCAGATTTCAGGCCTCCTTCAGCGTGTGCTCTGCAGACCTCTGCCAGTGTACCTTGCCAGTTGCCACTCATATCTGGTGTCTCTATAGCGTGCTTTTACAAAGAAAAACGTTTTTCACTGTAAGCTAATAGCAGTAAGTGTCCTTAAAGCGGGTGTCAGGCATTCAGCTTGTGCTCTGCCAACCTCTGCAAGTGCACTTTGCCACTCATATCTGGTGTCTCTATAGCGTGTCTTTAAAAAGAAAAAATGTTTTTCACTGTAAGCTAATAGCAGTCAGTGTCCTTAAAGCGGGTGTCAGGCCTCCTTCAGCGTGTGCTCTGCAGACCTCTGCCCGTGTACTTTGCCACTCATATCTGGTGTCTCTATAGCGTGCTTTTACAAAGAAAAAAAGGTTTTCAGTGTAAGCTAATAGCAGTCAGTGTCCTTAAAGCGGGTGTCAGGCCTTCAGCGTGTGCTCTGCAGACCTCTGCCAGTGTACTTTGCCAGTTGCCACTCATATCTGGTGTCTCTATAGAGTGCTTTTACAAAGAAACTAAGGTTTTCAGTGTAAGCTAATAGCAGTCAGTGTCCTTAAAGCGGATTTCAGGCCTCCTTCAGCGTGTGCTCTGCAGACCTCTGCCAGTGTACCTTGCCAGTTGCCACTCATATCTGGTGTCTCTATAGCGTGCTTTTACGAAGAAAAAAGGTTTTCAGTGTAAGCTAATAGCAGTCAGTGTCCTTAAAGCGGGTGCCAGGCCTCTTTCAGCGTGAGCTCTGCAGACCTTTGCCCGTGTACTTTGCCACTCATATCTGGTGTCTCTATAGCGTGCTTTTACAAAGAAACAAAGGTTTTCAGAGTAAGCTAATAGCAGTCAGTTCCCTTAAAGCGGGTGTCAGGCCTTCAGCCTGTGCTCTGCAAACCTCTGCCAGTGTACTTTGCCAGTGGCCACTCATATCTGGTGTCTCTATAGCGTGCTTTTACAAAGAAAAAAAGTTTTTCAGTGTAAGCTAAGAGCAGTCAGTGTCCTTAAAGCGGGTGTCAGGCCTCTTTCAGCATGAGCTCTGCAGACCTTTGCCCGTGTACTTTGCCACTCATATCTGGTGTCTCTATAGCGTGCTTTTACAAAGAAAAAATGTTTTCAGTGTAAGCTAATAGCAGTCAGTGTCCTTAAAGCGGGTGTCAGGCCTTCAGCGTGTGCTCTGCAGACCTCTGCCATTGTACTTTGCCAGTTGCCACTCATATCTGGTGTCTCTATAGCGTGCTTTTACAAAGAAAAAGGGTTTTTCAGTGTAAGCTAATAGCAGTCAGTGTCTTTAAAGCGGGTTTCAGGCCTCCTTCAGCGTGTGCTCTGCAGACCTCTGCCCGTGTACTTTGCCACTCATATCTGGTGTCTCTATAGTGTGCTTTTACAAAGAAAAAAAGGTTTTCAGTGTAAGCTAATAGCAGTCAGTGTCCTTAAAGCGGGTGTCAGGCCTCCTTCAGCGTGTGCTCTGCAGACCTCTGCCAGTGTACCTTGCCAGTTGCCACTCGTATCTGGTGTATCTATAGCGTGCTTTTACAAAGAAAAAACGTTTTTCAGTGTAAGCTAATAGCAGTCAGTGTCCTTAAAGCGGGTGTCAGGCCTTTAGCGTGTGCTCTGCAAACCTCTGCCCGTGTACTTTGCCACTCATATCTGGTGTCTCTATAGCGTGCTTTTACAAAGAAAAAAAGTTTTTCAGTGTAAGCTAATAGCAGTCAGTGTCCTTAAAGCGGGTGTAAGGCCTCCTTCAGCGTGTGCTCTGCAGACCTCTGCCCGTGTACTTTGCCAGTTGCCACTCATATCTGATGTCTCTATAGCGTGCTTTTACAAAGAAAAAAAGGTTTTCAGTGTAAGCTAATAGCAGTCAGTGTCCTCAAAGCGGGTGTCAGTGCCTCCGTCAGCGTGTGCTCTGCAAACCTCTGCCAGTGTACTTTGCCAGTGGCCACTCATATCTGGTGTCTCTATAGCGTGCTTTTACAAAGAAAAAAAGTTTTTCAGTGTAAGCTAATAGCAGTCAGTGTCCTTAAAGTGGGTGTCAGGCCTCCTTCAGCGTGTGCTCTGCAGACCTCTGCCAGTGTACTTTGCCACTCATATCTGGTGTCTCTATAGAGTGCTTTTACAAAGAAAAACGTTTTTCAGTGTAAGCTAATAGCAGTCAGTGTCCTTAAAGCGGGTGTCAGGCCTTCAGCGTGTGCTCTGCAGGCCTCTGCCAGTGTACTTTGCCAGTTGCCACTCATATCTGGTGTCTCTATAGCGTGCTTTTACAAAGAAAAAAAGTTTTTCAGTGTAAGCTAATTGCAGTCAGTGTCCTTAAAGCGGGTGTCAGGCCTTCAGCGTGTGCTCTGCAGACCTCTGCCAGTGTACTTTGCCACTCATCTCTGGTGTCTCTATAGCGTGCTTTTACAAAGAAAAAACGTTTTTCAGTGTAAGCTAATAGCAGTCAGTGTCCTTAAAGCGGGTGTCAGACCTTCAGCGTGTGCTCTGCAGACCTCTGCCAGTGTACCTTGCCAGTTGCCACTCATATCTGGTGTCTCTATAGTGTGCTTTTACGAAGAAAAAAAGTTTTTCAGTGTAAGCTAATAGCAGTCAGTGTCCTTAAAGCGGGTGTCAGGCCTTCAGCGTGTGCTCTGCAGACCTCTGCCAGTGTACTTTGCCACTCATCTCTGGTGTCTCTATAGCGTGCTTTTACAAAGAAAAAAAGTTTTTCAGTGTAAGCTAATAGCAGTCAGTGTCCTTAAAGCGGGTGCCAGGCCTCTTTCAGCGTGAGCTCTGCAGACCTTTGCCCGTGTACTTTGCCACTCATATCTGGTGTCTCTATAGCGTGCTTTTACAAAGAAAAAAAGTTTTTCAGTGTAAGCTAATAGCAGTCAGTGTCCTTAAAGCGGGTGTCAGGCCTCCTTCAGCGTGTGCTCTGCAGACCTCTGCCCGTGTACTTTGCCAGTTGCCACTCATATCTGGTGTCTCTATAGCGTGCTTTTACAAAGAAAAAAAGTTTTTCAGTGTAAGCTAATAGCAGTCAGTGTCCTTAAAGCGGGTGTCAGGCCTTCAGCGTGTGCTCTGCAGACCTCTGCCAGTGTACCTTGCCAGTTGCCACTCATATCTGGTGTCTCTATAGCGTGCTTTTACGAAGAAAAAAGGTTTTCAGTGTAAGCTAATAGCAGTCAGTGTCCTTAAAGCGGGTGCCAGGCCTCTTTCAGCGTGAGCTCTGCAGACCTTTGCCCGTGTACTTTGCCACTCATATCTGGTGTCTCTATAGCGTGCTTTTACAAAGAAACAAAGGTTTTCAGAGTAAGCTAATAGCAGTCAGTTTCCTTAAAGCGGGTGTCAGGCCTTCAGCCTGTGCTCTGCAAACCTCTGCCAGTGTACTTTGCCAGTGGCCACTCATATCTGGTGTCTCTATAGCGTGCTTTTACAAAGAAAAAAAGTTTTTCAGTGTAAGCTAATAGCAGTCAGTGTCCTTAAAGCGGGTGTCAGGCCTCTTTCAGCATGAGCTCTGCAGACCTTTGCCCGTGTACTTTGCCACTCATATATGGTGTCTCTATAGCGTGCTTTTACAAAGAAAAAAGTTTTTCAGTGTAAGCTAATAGCAGTCAGTGTCCTTAAAGCGGGTGTCAGGCCTTCAGCGTGTGCTCTGCAGACCTCTGCCATTGTACTTTGCCAGTTGCCACTCATATCTGGTGTCTCTATAGCGTGCTTTTACAAAGAAAAAGGGTTTTTCAGTGTAAGCTAATAGCAGTCAGTGTCCTTAAAGCGGGTGTCAGGCCTCCTTCAGCGTGTGCTCTGCAGACCTCTGCCAGTGTACCTTGCCAGTTGCCACTCGTATCTGGTGTATCTATAGCGTGCTTTTACAAAGAAAAAACGTTTTTCAGTGTAAGCTCATAGCAGTCAGTGTCCTTAAAGCGGGTGTCAGGCCTTTAGCGTGTGCTCTGCAAACCTCTGCCCGTGTACTTTGCCACTCATATCTGGTGTCTCTATAGCGTGCTTTTACAAAGAAAAAAAGTTTTTCAGTGTAAGCTAATAGCAGTCAGTGTCCTTAAAGCGGGTGTAAGGCCTCCTTCAGCGTGTGCTCTGCAGACCTCTGCCCGTGTACTTTGCCAGTTGCCACTCATATCTGATGTCTCTATAGCGTGCTTTTACAAAGAAAAAAAGGTTTTCAGTGTAAGCTAATAGCAGTCAGTGTCCTCAAAGCGGGTGTCAGTGCCTCCGTCAGCGTGTGCTCTGCAAACCTCTGCCAGTGTACTTTGCCAGTGGCCACTCATATCTGGTGTCTCTATAGCGTGCTTTTACAAAGAAAAAAAGGTTTTCAGTGTAAGCTAATAGCAGTCAGTGTCCTTAAAGCGGGTGTCAGGCTTTCAGCGTGTGCTCTGCAGGCCTCTGCCAGTGTACTTTGCCAGTTGCCACTCATATCTGGTGTCTCTATAGCGTGCTTTTACAAAGAAAAACGTTTTTCAGTGTAAGCTAATAGCAGTCAGTGTCCTTAAAGCGGGTGTCAGGCCTTCAGCGTGTGCTCTGCAGGCCTCTGCCAGTGTACTTTGCCAGTTGCCATTCATATCTGGTTTCTCTATAGCGTGCTTTTACAAAGAAAAAAAGTTTTTCAGTGTAAGCTAATAGCAGTCAGTGTCCTTAAAGCGGGTGTCAGGCCTTCAGCGTGTGCTCTGCAGACCTCTGCCAGTGTACTTTGCCACTCATCTCTGGTGTCTCTATAGCGTGCTTTTACAAAGAAAAAAAGTTTTTCAGTGTAAGCTAATAGCAGTCAGTGTCCTTAAAGCGGGTGTCAGACCTTCAGCGTGTGCTCTGCAGACCTCTGCCAGTGTACCTTGCCAGTTGCCACTCATATCTGGTGTCTCTATAGTGTGCTTTTACGAAGAAAAAAAGTTTTTCAGTGTAAGCTAATAGCAGTCAGTGTCCTTAAAGCGGGTGTCAGGCCTTCAGCGTGTGCTCTGCAGACCTCTGCCAGTGTACTTTGCCACTCATCTCTGGTGTCTCTATAGCGTGCTTTTACAAAGAAAAAAAGTTTTTCAGTGTAAGCTAATAGCAGTCAGTGTCCTTAAAGCGGGTGCCAGGCCTCTTTCAGCGTGAGCTCTGCAGACCTTTGCCGGTGTACTTTGCCACTCATATCTGGTGTCTCTATAGCGTGCTTTTACAAAGAAAAAAAGTTTTTCAGTGTAAGCTAATAGCAGTCAGTGTCCTTAAAGCGGGTGTCAGGCCTCCTTCAGCGTGTGCTCTGCAGACCTCTGCCCGTGTACTTTGCCAGTTGCCACTCATATCTGATGTCTCTATAGCGTGCTTTTACAAAGAAAAAAAGGTTTTCAGTGTAAGCTAATAGCAGTAAGTGTCCTTAAAGCGGGTGTCAGTGCCTCCGTCAGCGTGTGCTCTGCAAACCTCTGCCAGTGTACTTTGCCAGTGGCCACTCATATCTGGTGTCTCTATAGCGTGCTTTTACAAAGAAAAAAAGTTATTCAGTGTAAGCTAATAGCAGTCAGTGTCCTTAAAGCGGGTGTCAGGCCTCCTTCAGCGTGTGCTCTGCAGACCTCTGCCAGTGTACTTTGCCACTCATATCTGGTGTCTCTATGGAGTGCTTTTACAAAGAAAAAAAGGTTTTCAGTGTAAGCTAATAGCAGTAAGTGTCCTTAAAGCGGGTGTCAGGCCTTCAGCGTGTGCTCTGCAGACCTCTGCCAGTGTACTTTGCCAGTTGCCACTCATATCTGGTGTCTCTATAGAGTGCTTTTACAAAGAAACAAAGGTTTTCAGTGTAAGCTAATAGCAGTCAGTGTCCTTAACGCGGGTTTCAGGCCTCCTTCAGCGTGTGCTCTGCAGACCTCTGCCAGTGTACCTTGCCAGTTGCCACTCATATCTGGTGTCTCTATAGCGTGCTTTTACAAAGAAAAACGTTTTTCAGTGTAAGCTAATAGCAGTCAGTGTCCTTAAAGCGGGTGTCAGACTTTCAGCGTGTGCTCTGCAGACCTCTGCCAGTGTACCTTGCCAGTTGCCACTCATATCTGTTGTCTCTATAGTGTGCTTTTACGAAGAAAAAAAAGTTTTTCAGTGTAAGCTAATAGCAGTCAGTGTCCTTAAAGCGGGTGCCAGGCCTCTTTCAGCGTGAGCTCTGCAGACCTTTGCCCGTGTACTTTGCCACTCATATCTGGTGTCTCTATAGCGTGCTTTTACAAAGAAAAAAAGTTTTTCAGTGTAAGCTAATAGCAGTCAGTGTCCTTAAAGCGGGTGTCAGGCCTCCTTCAGCGTGTGCTCTGCAGACCTCTGCCCATGTACTTTGCCAGTTGCCACTCATATCTGATGTCTCTATAGCGTGCTTTTACAAAGAAAAAAAGGTTTTCAGTGTAAGCTAATAGCAGTCAGTGTCCTCAAAGCGGGTGTCAGTGCCTCCGTCAGCGTGTGCTCTGCAAACCTCTGCCAGTGTACTTTGCCAGTGGCCACTCATATCTGGTGTCTCTGTAGCGTGCTTTTACAAAGAAAAAAAGTTTTTCTGTGTAAGCTAATAGCAGTCAGTGTCCTTAAAGCGGGTGTCAGGCCTCCTTCAGCGTGTGCTCTGCAGACCTCTGCCAGTGTACTTTGCCACTCATATCTGGTGTCTCTATGGAGTGCTTTTACAAAGAAAAAAAGGTTTTCAGTGTAAGCTAATAGCAGTAAGTGTCCTTAAAGCGGGTGTCAGGCCTCCTTCAGCGTGTGCTCTGCAGACCTCTGCCAGTGTACTTTGCCAGTTGCCACTCATATCTGGTGTCTCTATAGAGTGCTTTTACAAAGAAACAAAGGTTTTCAGTGTAAGCTAATAGCAGTCAGTGTCCTTAACGCGGGTTTCAGGCCTCCTTCAGCGTGTGCTCTGCAGACCTCTGCCAGTGTACCTTGCCAGTTGCCACTCATATCTGGTGTCTCTATAGCGTGCTTTTACAAAGAAAAACGTTTTTCAGTGTAAGCTAATAGCAGTCAGTGTCCTTAAAGCGGGTGTCAGGCCTTCAGCGTGTGCTCTGCAGGCCTCTGCCAGTGTACTTTGCCAGTTGCCACTCATATCTGGTGTCTCTATAGCGTGCTTTTACAAAGAAAAAAAGTTTTTCAGTGTATGCTAATAGCAGTCAGTGTCCTTAAAGCGGGTGTCAGGCCTTCAGCGTGTGCTCTGCAGACCTCTGCCAGTGTACTTTGCCACTCATCTCTGGTGTCTCTATAGCGTGCTTTTACAAAGAAAAAAAGGTTTTCAGTGTAAGCTAATAGCAGTAAGTGTCCTTAAAGCGGGTGTCAGGCCTCCTTCAGCGTGTGCTCTGCAGACCTCTGCCAGTGTACTTTGCCAGTTGCCACTCATATCTGGTGTCTCTATAGAGTGCTTTTACAAAGAAACAAAGGTTTTCAGTGTAAGCTAATAGCAGTCAGTGTCCTTAACGCGGGTTTCAGGCCTCCTTCAGCGTGTGCTCTGCAGACCTCTGCCAGTGTACCTTGCCAGTTGCCACTCATATCTGGTGTCTCTATAGCGTGCTTTTACAAAGAAAAACGTTTTTCAGTGTAAGCTAATAGCAGTCAGTGTCCTTAAAGCGGGTGTCAGACCTTCAGCGTGTGCTCTGCAGACCTCTGCCAGTGTACCTTGCCAGTTGCCACTCATATCTGGTGTCTCTATAGTGTGCTTTTACGAAGAAAAAAAGTTTTTCAGTGTAAGCTAATAGCAGTCAGTGTCCTTAAAGCGGGTGCCAGGACTCTTTCAGCGTGAGCTCTGCAGACCTTTGCCCGTGTACTTTGCCACTCATATCTGGTGTCTCTATAGCGTGCTTTTACAAAGAAAAAAAGGTTTTCAGTGTAAGCTAATAGCAGTAAGTGTCCTTAAAGCGGGTGTCAGGCCTCCTTCAGCGTGTGCTCTGCAGACCTCTGCCAGTGTACTTTGCCAGTTGCCACTCATATCTGGTGTCTCTATAGAGTGCTTTTACAAAGAAACAAAGGTTTTCAGTGTAAGCTAATAGCAGTCAGTGTCCTTAACGCGGGTTTCAGGCCTCCTTCAGCGTGTGCTCTGCAGACCTCTGCCAGTGTACCTTGCCAGTTGCCACTCATATCTGGTGTCTCTATAGCGTGCTTTTACAAAGAAAAACGTTTTTCAGTGTAAGCTAATAGCAGTCAGTGTCCTTAAAGCGGGTGTCAGGCCTTCAGCGTGTGCTCTGCAGGCCTCTGCCAGTGTACTTTGCCAGTTGCCACTCATATCTGGTGTCTCTATAGCGTGCTTTTACAAAGAAAAAAAGTTTTTCAGTGTATGCTAATAGCAATCAGTGTCCTTAAAGCGGGTGTCAGGCCTTCAGCGTGTGCTCTGCAGACCTCTGCCAGTGTACTTTGCCACTCATCTCTGGTGTCTCTATAGCGTGCTTTTACAAAGAAAAAAAGTTTTTCAATGTAAGCTAATAGCAGTCAGTGTCCTTAAAGCGGGTGTCAGACCTTCAGCGTGTGCTCTGCAGACCTCTGCCAGTGTACCTTGCCAGTTGCCACTCATATCTGGTGTCTCTATAGTGTGCTTTTACGAAGAAAAAAAGTTTTTCAGTGTAAGCTAATAGCAGTCAGTGTCCTTAAAGCGGGTGCCAGGACTCTTTCAGCGTGAGCTCTGCAGACCTTTGCCCGTGTACTTTGCCACTCATATCTGGTGTCTCTATAGCGTGCTTTTACAAAGAAAAAAAGTTTTTCAGTGTAAGCTAATAGCAGTCAGCGTCCTTAAATCGGGTGTCAGGCCTTCAGCGTGTGCTCTGCAGACCTCTGCCATTGTACTTTGCCAGTTGCCACTCATATCTGGTGTCTCTATAGCGTGCTTTTACAAAGAAAAAAAGTTTTTCAGTGTAAGCTAATAGCAGTCAGTGTCCTTAAAGCGGGTGTCAGGCCTTCAGCGTGTGCTCTGCAGACCTCTGCCAGTGTACTTTGCCACTCATCTCTGGTGTCTCTATAGCGTGCTTTTACAAAGAAAAAAAGTTTTTCAGTGTAAGCTAATAGCAGTCAGTGTCCTTAAAGCGGGTGTCAGACCTTCAGCGTGTGCTCTGCAGACTTCTGCCAGTGTACCTTGCCAGTTGCCACTCATATCTAGTGTCTCTATAGTGTGCTTTTACGAAGAAAAAAAAGTTTTTCAGTGTAAGCTAATAGCAGTCAGTGTCCTTAAAGCGGGTGCCAGGCCTCTTTCAGCGTGAGCTCTGCAGACCTTTGCCCGTGTACTTTGCCACTCATATCTGGTGTCTCTATAGCGTGCTTTTACAAAGAAAAAAAGTTTTTCAGTGTAAGCTAATAGCAGTCAGTGTCCTTAAAGCGGGTGTCAGGCCTCCTTCAGCGTGTGCTCTGCAGACCTCTGCCCGTGTACTTTGCCAGTTGCCACTCATATCTGATGTCTCTATAGCGTGCTTTTACAAAGAAAAAAAGGTTTTCAGTGTAAGCTAATAGCAGTAAGTGTCCTTAAAGCGGGTGTCAGTGCCTCCGTCAGCGTGTGCTCTGCAAACCTCTGCCAGTGTACTTTGCCAGTGGCCACTCATATCTGGTGTCTCTATAGCGTGCATTTACAAAGAAAAAAAGTTTTTCAGTGTAAGCTAATAGCAGTCAGTGTCCTTAAAGCGGGTGTCAGGCCTCCTTCAGCGTGTGCTCTGCAGACCTCTGCCAGTGTACTTTGCCACTCATATCTGGTGTCTCTATGGAGTGCTTTTACAAAGAAAAAAAGGTTTTCAGTGTAAGCTAATAGCAGTAAGTGTCCTTAAAGCGGGTGTCAGGCCTTCAGCGTGTGCTCTGCAGACCTCTGCCAGTGTACTTTGCCAGTTGCCACTCATATCTGGTGTCTCTATAGAGTGCTTTTACAAAGAAACAAAGGTTTTCAGTGTAAGCTAATAGCAGTCAGTGTCCTTAACGCGGGTTTCAGGCCTCCTTCAGCGTGTGCTCTGCAGACCTCTGCCAGTGTACCTTGCCAGTTGCCACTCATATCTGGTGTCTCTATAGCGTGCTTTTACAAAGAAAAACGTTTTTCAGTGTAAGCTAATAGCAGTCAGTGTCCTTAAAGCGGGTGTCAGGCCTTCAGCGTGTGCTCTGCAGGCCTCTGCCAGTGTACTTTGCCAGTTGCCACTCATATCTGGTGTCTCTATAGCGTGCTTTTACAAAGAAAAAAAGTTTTTCAGTGTAAGCTAATAGCAGTCAGTGTCCTTAAAGCGAGTGTCAGGCCTTCAGCGTGTGCTCTGCAGGCCTCTGCCAGTGTACTTTGCCAGTTGCCACTCATATCTGGTGTCTCTATAGCGTGCTTTTACAAAGAAAAAAAGTTTTTCAGTGTAAGCTAATAGCAGTCAGTGTCCTTAAAGCGGGTGTCAGGCCTTCAGCGTGTGCTCTGCAGACCTCTGCCAGTGTACTTTGCCACTCATCTCTGGTGTCTCTATAGCGTGCTTTTACAAAGAAAAAAAGTTTTTCAGTGTAAGCTAATAGCAGTCAGTGTCCTTAAAGCGGGTGTCAGACCTTCAGCGTGTGCTCTGCAGACCTCTGCCAGTGTACCTTGCCAGTTGCCACTCATATCTGGTGTCTCTATAGTGTGCTTTTACGAAGAAAAAAAGTTTTTCAGTGTAAGCTAATAGCAGTCAGTGTCCTTAAAGCGGGTGTCAGGCCTCCTTCAGCGTGTGCTCTGCAGACCTCTGCCCGTGTACTTTGCCAGTTGCCACTCATATCTGATGTCTCTATAGCGTGCTTTTACAAAGAAAAAAAGGTTTTCAGTGTAAGCTAATAGCAGTCAGTGTCCTCAAAGCGGGTGTCAGTGCCTCCGTCAGCGTGTGCTCTGCAAACCTCTGCCAGTGTACTTTGCCAGTGGCCACTCATATCTGGTGTCTCTATAGCGTGCTTTTACAAAGAAAAAAAGTTTTTCAGTGTAAGCTAATAGCAGTCAGTGTCCTTAAAGCGGGTGTCAGGCCTCCTTCAGCGTGTGCTCTGCAGACCTCTGCCAGTGTACTTTGCCACTCATATCTGGTGTCTCTATGGAGTGCTTTTACAAAGAAAAAAAGGTTTTCAGTGTAAGCTAATAGCAGTAAGTGTCCTTAAAGCGGGTGTCAGGCCTTCAGCGTGTGCTCTGCAGGCCTCTGCCAGTGTACTTTGCCAGTTGCCACTCATATCTGGTGTCTCTATAGCGTGCTTTTACAAAGAAAAAAAGTTTTTCAGTGTAAGCTAATAGCAGTCAGTGTCCTTAAAGCGGGTGTCAGGCCTTCAGCGTGTGCTCTGCAGACCTCTGCCAGTGTACTTTGCCACTCACCTCTGGTGTCTCTATAGCGTGCTTTTACAAAGAAAAAAAGTTTTTCAGTGTAAGCTAATAGCAGTCAGTGTCCTTAAAGCGGGTGTCAGACCTTCAGCGTGTGCTCTGCAGACCTCTGCCAGTGTACCTTGCCAGTTGCCACTCATATCTGGTGTCTCTATAGTGTGCTTTTACGAAGAAAAAAAGTTTTTCAGTGTAAGCTAATAGCAGTCAGTGTCCTTAAAGCGGGTGCCAGGCCTCTTTCAGCGTGAGCTCTGCAGACCTTTGCCCGTGTACTTTGCCACTCATATCTGGTGTCTCTATAGCGTGCTTTTACAAAGAAAAAAAGTTTTCAGTGTAAGCTAATAGCAGTCAGTGTCCTTAAAGCGGGTGTCAGGCCTTCAGCGTGTGCTCTGCAGACCTCTGCCATTGTACTTTGCCAGTTGCCACTCATATCTGGTGTCTCTATAGCGTGCTTTTACAAAGAAAAAAAGTTTTTCAGTGTAAGCTAATAGCAGTCAGTGTCCTTAAAGCGGGTGTCAGGCCTTCAGCGTGTGCTCTGCAGACCTCTGCCATTGTACTTTGCCAGTGGCTACTCATATCTGGTGTCTCTATAGCGTGCTTTTACAAAGAAACAAAGGTTTTCAGTGTAAGCTAATAGCAGTCAGTGTCCTTAAAGCGGGTGTCAGGCCTTCAGTGTGTGCTCTGCAGATCTCTGCCAGTGTACCTTGCCAGTTGCCACTCATATCTGGTGTCTCTATAGCGTGCTTTTACAAAGAAACAAAGGTTTTCAGTGTAAGCTAATAGCAGTCAGTTTCCTTAAAGCGGGTGTCAGGCCTTCAGCGTGTGCTCTGCAAACCTCTGCCAGTGTACTTTGCCAGTGGCCACTCATATCTGGTGTCTCTATAGCGCGCTTTTACAAAGAAAAAAAGTTTTTCGGTGTAAGCTAATAGCAGTCAGTGTCCTCAAAGCTGGTGTCAGTGCCTCCGTCAGCGTGTGCTCTGCAAACCTCTGCCAGTGTACTTTGCCAGTGGCCACTCATATCTGGTGTCTCTATAGCGTGCTTTTACAAAGAAAAAACGTTTTTCAGTGTAAGCTAATAGCAGTCAGTGTCCTTAAAGCGGGTGTCAGGCCTCCTTCAGCGTGTGCTCTGCAGACCTCTGCCAGTGTACTTTGCCACTCATATCTGGTGTCTCTATGGAGTGCTTTTACAAAGAAAAAAAGGTTTTCAGTGTAAGCTAATAGCAGTAAGTGTCCTTAAAGCGGGTGTAAGGCCTTCAGCGTGTGCTCTGCAGACCTCTGCCAGTGTACTTTGCCAGTTGCCACTCATATCTGGTGTCTCTATAGAGTGCTTTTACAAAGAAACAAAGGTTTTCAGTGTAAGCTAATAGCAGTCAGTGTCCTTAACGCGGGTTTCAGGCCTCCTTCAGCGTGTGCTCTGCAGACCTCTGCCAGTGTACCTTGCCAGTTGCCACTCATATCTGGTGTCTCTATAGCGTGCTTTTACAAAGAAAAACGTTTTTCAGTGTAAGCTAATAGCAGTCAGTGTCCTTAAAGCGGGTGTCAGGCCTTCAGCGTGTGCTCTGCAGACCTCTGCCAGTGTACTTTGCCACTCATCTCTGGTGTCTCTATAGCGTGCTTTTACAAAGAAAAAAAGTTTTTCAGTGTAAGCTAATAGCAGTCAGTGTCCTTAAAGCGGGTGTCAGACCTTCAGCGTGTGCTCTGCAGACCTCTGCCAGTGTACCTTGCCAGTTGCCACTCATATCTGGTGTCTCTATAGTGTGCTTTTATGAAGAAAAAAAGTTTTTCAGTGTAAGCTAATAGCAGTCAGTGTCCTTAAAGCGGGTGCCAGGCCTCTTTCAGCGTGAGCTCTGCAGACCTTTGCCCGTGTACTTTGCCACTCATATCTGGTGTCTCTATAGCGGGCTTTTACAAAGAAAAAAAGTTTTCAGTGTAAGCTAATAGCAGTCAGTGTCCTTAAAGCGGGTGTCAGGCCTTCAGCGTGTGCTCTGCAGACCTCTGCCATTGTACTTTGCCAGTTGCCACTCATATCTGGTGTCTCTATAGCGTGCTTTTACAAAGAAAAAAAGTTTTTCAGTGTAAGCTAATAGCAGTCAGTGTCCTTAAAGCGGGTGTCAGGCCTTCAGCGTGTGCTCTGCAGACCTCTGCCATTGTACTTTGCCAGTGGCTACTCATATCTGGTGTCTCTATAGCGTGCTTTTACAAAGAAACAAAGGTTTTCAGTGTAAGCTAATAGCAGTCAGTGTCCTTAAAGCGGGTGTCAGGCCTTCAGTGTGTGCTCTGCAGATCTCTGCCAGTGTACCTTGCCAGTTGCCACTCATATCTGGTGTCTCTATAGCGTGCTTTTACAAAGAAACAAAGGTTTTCAGTGTAAGCTAATAGCAGTCAGTTTCCTTAAAGCGGGTGTCAGGCCTTCAGCGTGTGCTCTGCAAACCTCTGCCAGTGTACTTTGCCAGTGGCCACTCATATCTGGTGTCTCTATAGCGCGCTTTTACAAAGAAAAAAAGTTTTTCGGTGTAAGCTAATAGCAGTCAGTGTCCTTAAAGCGGGTGTCAGGCCTTCAGCGTGTGCTCTGCAAACCTCTGCCAGTGTACTTTGCCAGTGGCCACTCATATCTGGTGTCTCTATAGCGTGATTTTACAAAGAAACAAAGGTTTTCAGTGTAAGCTAATAGCAGTCAGTGTCCTTAAAGCGGGTGTCAGGCCTCTTTCAGCATGAGCTCTGCAGACCTTTGCCCATGTACTTTGCCACTCATATCTGGTGTCTCTATAGCGTGCTTTTACAAAGAAAAAAAGTTTTTCAGTGTAAGCTAATAGCAGTCAGTGTCCTTAAAGCGGGTGTCAGGCCTTCAGCGTGTGCTCTGCAGACCTCTGCCATTGTACTTTGCCAGTTGCCACTCATATCTGGTGTCTCTATAGCGTGCTTTTACAAAGAAAAAAGGTTTTTCACTGTAAGCTAATAGCAGTCAGTGTCCTTAAAGCGGGTTTCAGGCCTCCTTCAGCGTGTGCTCTGCAGACCTCTGCCAGTGTACCTTGCCAGTTGCCACTCATATCTGGTGTCTCTATAGCGTGCTTTTACAAAGAAAAAAAGTTTTTCAGTGTAAGCTAATAGCAGTCAGTGTCCTTAAAGCGGGTGTCAGGCCTTCAGCGTGTGCTCTGCAGACCTCTGCCATTGTACTTTGCCAGTTGCCACTCATATCTGGTGTCTCTATAGCGTGCTTTTACAAAGAAAAAAAGTTTTTCAGTGTAAGCTAATAGCAGTCAGTGTCCTTAAAGCGGGTGTCAGGCCTTCAGCGTGTGCTCTGCAGACCTCTGCCATTGTACTTTGCCAGTGGCTACTCATATCTGGTGTCTCTATAGCGTGCTTTTACAAAGAAACAAAGGTTTTCAGTGTAAGCTAATAGCAGTCAGTGTCCTTAAAGCGGGTGTCAGGCCTTCAGTGTGTGCTCTGCAGATCTCTGCCAGTGTACCTTGCCAGTTGCCACTCATATCTGGTGTCTCTATAGCGTGCTTTTACAAAGAAACAAAGGTTTTCAGTGTAAGCTAATAGCAGTCAGTTTCCTTAAAGCGGGTGTCAGGCCTTCAGCGTGTGCTCTGCAAACCTCTGCCAGTGTACTTTGCCAGTGGCCACTCATATCTGGTGTCTCTATAGCGCGCTTTTACAAAGAAAAAAAGTTTTTCGGTGTAAGCTAATAGCAGTCAGTGTCCTCAAAGCTGGTGTCAGTGCCTCCGTCAGCGTGTGCTCTGCAAACCTCTGCCAGTGTACTTTGCCAGTGGCCACTCATATCTGGTGTCTCTATAGCGTGCTTTTACAAAGAAAAAACGTTTTTCAGTGTAAGCTAATAGCAGTCAGTGTCCTTAAAGCGGGTGTCAGGCCTCCTTCAGCGTGTGCTCTGCAGACCTCTGCCAGTGTACTTTGCCACTCATATCTGGTGTCTCTATGGAGTGCTTTTACAAAGAAAAAAAGGTTTTCAGTGTAAGCTAATAGCAGTAAGTGTCCTTAAAGCGGGTGTAAGGCCTTCAGCGTGTGCTCTGCAGACCTCTGCCAGTGTACTTTGCCAGTTGCCACTCATATCTGGTGTCTCTATAGAGTGCTTTTACAAAGAAACAAAGGTTTTCAGTGTAAGCTAATAGCAGTCAGTGTCCTTAACGCGGGTTTCAGGCCTCCTTCAGCGTGTGCTCTGCAGACCTCTGCCAGTGTACCTTGCCAGTTGCCACTCATATCTGGTGTCTCTATAGCGTGCTTTTACAAAGAAAAACGTTTTTCAGTGTAAGCTAATAGCAGTCAGTGTCCTTAAAGCGGGTGTCAGGCCTTCAGCGTGTGCTCTGCAGACCTCTGCCAGTGTACTTTGCCACTCATCTCTGGTGTCTCTATAGCGTGCTTTTACAAAGAAAAAAAGTTTTTCAGTGTAAGCTAATAGCAGTCAGTGTCCTTAAAGCGGGTGTCAGACCTTCAGCGTGTGCTCTGCAGACCTCTGCCAGTGTACCTTGCCAGTTGCCACTCATATCTGGTGTCTCTATAGTGTGCTTTTATGAAGAAAAAAAGTTTTTCAGTGTAAGCTAATAGCAGTCAGTGTCCTTAAAGCGGGTGCCAGGCCTCTTTCAGCGTGAGCTCTGCAGACCTTTGCCCGTGTACTTTGCCACTCATATCTGGTGTCTCTATAGCGGGCTTTTACAAAGAAAAAAAGTTTTCAGTGTAAGCTAATAGCAGTCAGTGTCCTTAAAGCGGGTGTCAGGCCTTCAGCGTGTGCTCTGCAGACCTCTGCCATTGTACTTTGCCAGTTGCCACTCATATCTGGTGTCTCTATAGCGTGCTTTTACAAAGAAAAAAAGTTTTTCAGTGTAAGCTAATAGCAGTCAGTGTCCTTAAAGCGGGTGTCAGGCCTTCAGCGTGTGCTCTGCAGACCTCTGCCATTGTACTTTGCCAGTGGCTACTCATATCTGGTGTCTCTATAGCGTGCTTTTACAAAGAAACAAAGGTTTTCAGTGTAAGCTAATAGCAGTCAGTGTCCTTAAAGCGGGTGTCAGGCCTTCAGTGTGTGCTCTGCAGATCTCTGCCAGTGTACCTTGCCAGTTGCCACTCATATCTGGTGTCTCTATAGCGTGCTTTTACAAAGAAACAAAGGTTTTCAGTGTAAGCTAATAGCAGTCAGTTTCCTTAAAGCGGGTGTCAGGCCTTCAGCGTGTGCTCTGCAAACCTCTGCCAGTGTACTTTGCCAGTGGCCACTCATATCTGGTGTCTCTATAGCGCGCTTTTACAAAGAAAAAAAGTTTTTCGGTGTAAGCTAATAGCAGTCAGTGTCCTTAAAGCGGGTGTCAGGCCTTCAGCGTGTGCTCTGCAAACCTCTGCCAGTGTACTTTGCCAGTGGCCACTCATATCTGGTGTCTCTATAGCGTGATTTTACAAAGAAACAAAGGTTTTCAGTGTAAGCTAATAGCAGTCAGTGTCCTTAAAGCGGGTGTCAGGCCTCTTTCAGCATGAGCTCTGCAGACCTTTGCCCATGTACTTTGCCACTCATATCTGGTGTCTCTATAGCGTGCTTTTACAAAGAAAAAAAGTTTTTCAGTGTAAGCTAATAGCAGTCAGTGTCCTTAAAGCGGGTGTCAGGCCTTCAGCGTGTGCTCTGCAGACCTCTGCCATTGTACTTTGCCAGTTGCCACTCATATCTGGTGTCTCTATAGCGTGCTTTTACAAAGAAAAAAGGTTTTTCACTGTAAGCTAATAGCAGTCAGTGTCCTTAAAGCGGGTTTCAGGCCTCCTTCAGCGTGTGCTCTGCAGACCTCTGCCAGTGTACCTTGCCAGTTGCCACTCATATCTGGTGTCTCTATAGCGTGCTTTTACAAAGAAAAAAAGTTTTTCAGTGTAAGCTAATAGCAGTCAGTGTCCTTAAAGCGGGTGTCAGGCCTTCAGCGTGTGCTCTGCAGACCTCTGCCATTGTACTTTGCCAGTGGCTACTCATATCTGGTGTCTCTATAGCGTGCTTTTTTTTTTTTTTTTTTTTTTTTTTTTTTGTATTTTATTGAGGTTTTGCATCAAAGAATACAACTTATGCAGAGTATGTCATGGAGGCAAGCGTTATTCTGTGCCTCGTCTATAAGTCATTCATTTTTAAAGTTCTGCGGTACCTTCGTACATGACACAAGGGTTGCCTTCTGATGGGTCTTGTTATAGTCTGGTGTGTGTCCTCGTCTCTTGTGGGTTATTTTGTGTTATCTATGTTGTGTAGTCTCGTGTAGTCATGGTGCTAGGCGTCTGGTCTATGTGGTGCTGTGTCTCGTATTGTGTCTTATGTTATGTCTTGGGGGCGAAGTGGCCTGGGCTACTTGCCGATTCGTCCCGGTGTGAGTTCGTCTCCCTCCCTTTTTATGTGAGTCTTGTGTGGTCTATAGGTCGTGTTGCCTGATATGGGGTCAGTCAAGTAGCGGGTCAGTCCTTGTTTCAGGGCATCTCTGCTCGCAGGCTCTCATTCTCTCCTTGTCGATATTCTCAGGATCAGGCCCCAGTGTTTTGTGGTTCTTCTCCCGGTAGGTTTATGGCCTTCCAGAACGCCGTGGGATCTTCTCCGGGCGATAGTGTAAGAGTCTCGCTCCCTCTTTGGGTATTCAGCGTTCCGTCTGCTCCCCAGCGGTACCGGACCTCTGCTTCTCTCAGTTTCTTGGCTACTGGAGCCAGTTGTCTCCTTGCCGCTAGTACTTCGAAGGGAAGATCTCCATAGATTGTCACGCAGCAGCCCTCGAACCGGAATAACTTTATCTCCCTGGACCTGTTGAGGATAGCGGTTCTCACTGTTATGTCTCTGGAGATAACTATTGTGTCTCTCGGGGCCCCTTGGGGCGCTGTTGCCGCTTTCCGTACTCGGAACGCCGAGACTACCATCCCTTTGGTATCTTTGTTCTTTAGGCCCATCGAGGCCACCAGTCTCTGTGTGAAGGGTAGCAGAGCGTCGTCGCTTACCGTTTCTGGTATGCCCCGCATGCGGACATTCTTGCGCCTGTGGCGGGATTCCAGTGCGGTCACCGACCGGGTGAGTCTCTGCACTTTGGAGGCTAGGTCCTCCATTTGGTTGTGGGTGTCCTGCATCTGGTTTTCCCGTTTTGTCTCTTTGTTTTCAATTTCGGAGATCCTCTTGCGGAGGTCCCCTATGTCTGCTTGGGCCTCTTTCAGGTCCGATTTCCAGACTTGCCTTATTTCTTGCAGGAGGTGTTTCATATCTCCCTTAGTCATTGGGGATGAATCCTCCTCGGAGTCCGTTTCTGGGTACTCTTCTCCTGGTTCGGGTGAAGAGGACGTGTCTCCCTCTTCTTGGGATGCGTCTGAGGCCTCCATTTCTGCCCGGGCCGCGGGCGCCATTTTGGCGGGAGCCGCGGTTGCGGCTGCAGGTCTCTCGAAGGAGAGCCTGATGTCTGGCATTTTCGGTGTCGCTGGAGGCTGGTGTTTTTTATTTTTACGTCCCATGGCAGTCTCTGTTGGAGGGTGGGTAAGTTTGTCGCCTGTGGGGCTTCAATATTTCTGGGGATTCGCTATATTTAGGTTTCTTCCTCGGAGCTCCAGAGATTTGCGTCCACTCTGTTGCTCGGTTAGCCACGCCCCCTCTATAGCGTGCTTTTACAAAGAAACAAAGGTTTTCAGTGTAAGCTAATAGCAGTCAGTGTCCTTAAAGCGGGTGTCAGGCCTTCAGTGTGTGCTCTGCAGATCTCTGCCAGTGTACCTTGCCAGTTGCCACTCATATCTGGTGTCTCTATAGCGTGCTTTTACAAAGAAACAAAGGTTTTCAGTGTAAGCTAATAGCAGTCAGTTTCCTTAAAGCGGGTGTCAGGCCTTCAGCGTGTGCTCTGCAAACCTCTGCCAGTGTACTTTGCCAGTGGCCACTCATATCTGGTGTCTCTACAGCACGCTTTTACAAAGAAAAAAAGTTTTTCGGTGTAAGCTAATAGCAGTCAGTGTCCTTAAAGCGGGTGTCAGGCCTTCAGCGTGTGCTCTGCAAACCTCTGCCAGTGTACTTTGCCAGTGGCCACTCATATCTGGTGTCTCTATAGCGTGATTTTACAAAGAAACAAAGGTTTTCAGTGTAAGCTAATAGCAGTCAGTGTCCTTAAAGCGGGTGTCAGGCCTCTTTCAGCATGAGCTCTGCAGACCTTTGCCCATGTACTTTGCCACTCATATCTGGTGTCTCTATAGCGTGCTTTTACAAAGAAAAAAAGTTTTTCAGTGTAAGCTAATAGCAGTCAGTGTCCTTAAAGCGGGTGTCAGGCCTTCAGCGTGTGCTCTGCAGACCTCTGCCATTGTACTTTGCCAGTTGCCACTCATATCTGGTGTCTCTATAGCGTGCTTTTACAAAGAAAAAAGGTTTTTCAGTGTAAGCTAATAGCAGTCAGTGTCCTTAAAGCGGGTTTCAGGCCTCCTTCAGCGTGTGCTCTGCAGACCTCTGCCAGTGTACCTTGCCAGTTGCCACTCATATCTGGTGTCTCTATAGCGTGCTTTTACAAAGAAAAAAAGTTTTTCAGTGTAAGCTAATAGCAGTCAGTGTCCTTAAAGCGGGTGTCAGGCCTTCAGCGTGTGCTCTGCAGACCTCTGCCATTGTACTTTGCCAGTGGCTACTCATATCTGGTGTCTCTATAGCGTGCTTTTACAAAGAAACAAAGGTTTTCAGTTTAAGCTAATAGCAGTCAGTGTCCTTAAAGCGGGTGTCAGGCCTTCAGTGTGTGCTCTGCAGATCTCTGCCAGTGTACCTTGCCAGTTGCCACTCATATCTGGTGTCTCTATAGCGTGCTTTTACAAAGAAACAAAGGTTTTCAGTGTAAGCTAATAGCAGTCAGTTTCCTTAAAGCGGGTGTCAGGCCTTCAGCGTGTGCTCTGCAAACCTCTGCCAGTGTACTTTGCCAGTGGCCACTCATATCTGGTGTCTCTACAGCACGCTTTTACAAAGAAAAAAAGTTTTTCGGTGTAAGCTAATAGCAGTCAGTGTCCTTAAAGCGGGTGTCAGGCCTTCAGCGTGTGCTCTGCAAACCTCTGCCAGTGTACTTTGCCAGTGGCCACTCATATCTGGTGTCTCTATAGCGTGATTTTACAAAGAAACAAAGGTTTTCAGTGTAAGCTAATAGCAGTCAGTGTCCTTAAAGCGGGTGTCAGGCCTCTTTCAGCATGAGCTCTGCAGACCTTTGCCCATGTACTTTGCCACTCATATCTGGTGTCTCTATAGCGTGCTTTTACAAAGAAAAAAAGTTTTTCAGTGTAAGCTAATAGCAGTCAGTGTCCTTAAAGCGGGTGTCAGGCCTTCAGCGTGTGCTCTGCAGACCTCTGCCATTGTACTTTGCCAGTTGCCACTCATATCTGGTGTCTCTATAGCGTGCTTTTACAAAGAAAAAAGGTTTTTCAGTGTAAGCTAATAGCAGTCAGTGTCCTTAAAGCGGGTTTCAGGCCTCCTTCAGCGTGTGCTCTGCAGACCTCTGCCAGTGTACCTTGCCAGTTGCCACTCATATCTGGTGTCTCTATAGCGTGCTTTTACAAAGAAAAAACGTTTTTCAGTGTAAGCTAATAGCAGTCAGTGTCCTTAAAGCGGGTGTCAGGCCTTTAACGCGTGCTCTGCAAACCTCTGCCCGTGTACTTTGCCACTCATATCTGGTGTCTCTATAGCGTGCTTTTACAAAGAAAAAAAGTTTTTCAGTGTAAGCTAATAGCAGTCAGTGTCCTTAAAGCGGGTGTCAGGCCTCCTTCAGCGTGTGCTCTGCAGACCTCTGCCCGTGTACTTTGCCAGTTGCCACTCATAGCTGGTGTCTCTATAGCGTGCTTTTACAAAGAAAAAAAGGTTTTCAGTGTAAGCTAATAGCAGTCAGTGTCCTCAAAGCTGGTGTCAGGCCTCCTTCAGCGTGTGCTCTGCAGACCTCTGCCAGTGTACTTTGCCACTCATATCTGGTGTCTCTATGGAGTGCTTTTACAAAGAAAAAAAGGTTTTCAGTGTAAGCTAATAGCAGTCAGTGTCCTTAAAGCGGGTGTCAGGCCTCCTTCAGCGTGTGCTCTGCAGACCTCTGCCAGTGTACCTTGCCAGTTGCCACTCATATCTGGTGTCTCTATAGCGTGCTTTTACAAAGAAAAACGTTTTTCACTGTAAGCTAATAGCAGTAAGTGTCCTTAAAGCGGGTGTCAGGCATTCAGCTTGTGCTCTGCAAACCTCTGCAAGTGCACTTTGCCACTCATATCTGGTGTCTCTATAGCGTGTCTTTAAAAAGAAAAAATGTTTTTCACTGTAAGCTAATAGCAGTCAGTGTCCTTAAAGCGGGTGTCAGGCCTCCTTCAGCGTGTGCTCTGCAGACCTCTGCCCGTGTACTTTGCCACTCATATCTGGTGTCTCTATAGCGTACTTTTACAAAGAAAAAAAGGTTTTCAGTGTAAGCTAATAGCAGTCAGTGTCCTTAAAGCGGATTTCAGGCCTCCTTCAGCGTGTGCTCTGCAGACCTCTGCCAGTGTACCTTGCCAGTTGCCACTCATATCTGGTGTCTCTATAGCGTGCTTTTACTAAGAAAAAAGGTTTTCAGTGTAAGCTAATAGCAGTCAGTGTCCTTAAAGCGGGTGCCAGGCCTCTTTCAGCGTGAGCTCTGCAGACCTTTGCCCGTGTACTTTGCCACTCATATCTGGTGTCTCTATAGCGTGCTTTTACAAAGAAACAAAGGTTTTCAGAGTAAGCTAATAGCAGTCAGTTCCCTTAAAGCGGGTGTCAGGCCTTCAGCCTGTGCTCTGCAAACCTCTGCCAGTGTACTTTGCCAGTGGCCACTCATATCTGGTGTCTCTATAGCGTGCTTTTACAAAGAAAAAAAGTTTTTCAGTGTAAGCTAATAGCAGTCAGTGTCCTTAAAGCGGGTGTCAGGCCTCTTTCAGCATGAGCTCTGCAGACCTTTGCCCGTGTACTTTGCCACTCATATCTGGTGTCTCTATAGCGTGCTTTTACAAAGAAAAAAGGTTTTCAGTGTAAGCTAATAGCAGTCAGTGTCCTTAAAGCGGGTGTCAGGCCTTCAGCGTGTGCTCTGCAGACCTCTGCCATTGTACTTTGCCAGTTGCCACTCATATCTGGTGTCTCTATAGCGTGCTTTTACAAAGAAAAAGGGTTTTTCAGTGTAAGCTAATAGCAGTCAGTGTCTTTAAAGCGGGTTTCAGGCCTCCTTCAGCGTGTGCTCTGCAGACCTCTGCCCGTGTACTTTGCCACTCATATCTGGTGTCTCTATAGTGTGCTTTTACAAAGAAAAAAAGGTTTTCAGTGTAAGCTAATAGCAGTCAGTGTCCTTAAAGCGGGTGTCAGGCCTCCTTCAGCGTGTGCTCTGCAGACCTCTGCCAGTGTACCTTGCCAGTTGCCACTCGTATCTGGTGTATCTATAGCGTGCTTTTACAAAGAAAAAACGTTTTTCAGTGTAAGCTAATAGCAGTCAGTGTCCTTAAAGCGGGTGTCAGGCCTTTAGCGTGTGCTCTGCAAACCTCTGCCCGTGTACTTTGCCACTCATATCTCGTGTCTCTATAGCGTGCTTTTACAAAGAAAAAAAGTTTTTCAGTGTAAGCTAATAGCAGTCAGTGTCCTTAAAGCGGGTGTAAGGCCTCCTTCAGCGTGTGCTCTGCAGACCTCTGCCCGTGTACTTTGCCAGTTGCCACTCATATCTGATGTCTCTATAGCGTGCTTTTACAAAGAAAAAAAGGTTTTCAGTGTAAGCTAATAGCAGTCAGTGTCCTCAAAGCGGGTGTCAGTGCCTCCGTCAGCGTGTGCTCTGCAAACCTCTGCCAGTGTACTTTGCCAGTGGCCACTCATATCTGGTGTCTCTATAGCGTGCTTTTACAAAGAAAAAAAGTTTTTCAGTGTAAGCTAATAGCAGTCAGTGTCCTTAAAGTGGGTGTCAGGCCTCCTTCAGCGTGTGCTCTGCAGACCTCTGCCAGTGTACTTTGCCACTCATATCTGGTGTCTCTATAGAGTGCTTTTACAAAGAAACAAAGGTTTTCAGTGTAAGCTAATAGCAGTCAGTGTCCTTAAAGCGGGTGTCAGGCCTTCAGCGTGTGCTCTGCAGGCCTCTGCCAGTGTACTTTGCCAGTTGCCACTCATATCTGGTGTCTCTATAGCGTGCTTTTACAAAGAAAAACGTTTTTCAGTGTAAGCTAATAGCAGTCAGTGTCCTTAAAGCGGGTGTCAGGCCTTCAGCGTGTGCTCTGCAGGCCTCTGCCAGTGTACTTTGCCAGTTGCCACTCATATCTGGTGTCTCTATAGCGTGCTTTTACAAAGAAAAAAAGTTTTTCAGTGTAAGCTAATTGCAGTCAGTGTCCTTAAAGCGGGTGTCAGGCCTTCAGCGTGTGCTCTGCAGACCTCTGCCAGTGTACTTTGCCACTCATCTCTGGTGTCTCTATAGCGTGCTTTTACAAAGAAAAAAAGTTTTTCAGTGTAAGCTAATAGCAGTCAGTGTCCTTAAAGCGGGTGTCAGACCTTCAGCGTGTGCTCTGCAGACCTCTGCCAGTGTACCTTGCCAGTTGCCACTCATCTCTGGTGTCTCTATAGCGTGCTTTTACAAAGAAAAAAAGTTATTCAGTGTAAGCTAATAGCAGTCAGTGTCCTTAAAGCGGGTGCCAGGCCTCTTTCAGCGTGAGCTCTGCAGACCTTTGCCCGTGTACTTTGCCACTCATATCTGGTGTCTCTATAGCGTGCTTTTACAAAGAAAAAAAGTTTTTCAGTGTAAGCTAATAGCAGTCAGTGTCCTTAAAGCGGGTGTCAGGCCTCCTTCAGCGTGTGCTCTGCAGACCTCTGCCCGTGTACTTTGCCAGTTGCCACTCATATCTGATGTCTCTATAGCGTGCTTTTACAAAGAAAAAAAGGTTTTCAGTGTAAGCTAATAGCAGTAAGTGTCCTTAAAGCGGGTGTCAGTGCCTCCGTCAGCGTGTGCTCTGCAAACCTCTGCCAGTGTACTTTGCCAGTGGCCACTCATATCTGGTGTCTCTATAGCGTGCTTTTACAAAGAAAAAAAGTTATTCAGTGTAAGCTAATAGCAGTCAGTGTCCTTAAAGCGGGTGTCAGGCCTCCTTCAGCGTGTGCTCTGCAGACCTCTGCCAGTGTACTTTGCCACTCATATCTGGTGTCTCTATGGAGTGCTTTTACAAAGAAAAAAAGGTTTTCAGTGTAAGCTAATAGCAGTAAGTGTCCTTAAAGCGGGTGTCAGGCCTTCAGCGTGTGCTCTGCAGACCTCTGCCAGTGTACTTTGCCAGTTGCCACTCATATCTGGTGTCTCTATAGAGTGCTTTTACAAAGAAACAAAGGTTTTCAGTGTAAGCTAATAGCAGTCAGTGTCCTTAACGCGGGTTTCAGGCCTCCTTCAGCGTGTGCTCTGCAGACCTCTGCCAGTGTACCTTGCCAGTTGCCACTCATATCTGGTGTCTCTATAGCGTGCTTTTACAAAGAAAAAAGTTTTTCAGTGTAAGCTAATAGCAGTCAGTGTCCTTAAAGCGGGTGTCAGGCCTTCAGCGTGTGCTCTGCAGGCCTCTGCCAGTGTACTTTGCCAGTTGCCACTCATATCTGGTGTCTCTATAGCGTGCTTTTACAAAGAAAAAAAGTTTTTCAGTGTAAGCTAATAGCAGTCAGTGTCCTTAAAGCGGGTGTCAGGCCTTCAGCGTGTGCTCTGCAGGCCTCTGCCAGTGTACTTTGCCAGTTGCCACTCATATCTGGTGTCTCTATAGCGTGCTTTTACAAAGAAAAAAAGTTTTTCAGTGTAAGCTAATAGCAGTCAGTGTCCTTAAAGCGGGTGTCAGGCCTTCAGCGTGTGCTCTGCAGACTTCTGCCAGTGTACTTTGCCACTCATCTCTGGTGTCTCTATAGCGTGCTTTTACAAAGAAAAAAAGTTTTTCAGTGTAAGCTAATAGCAGTCAGTGTCCTTAAAGCGGGTGTAAGGCCTCCTTCAGCGTGTGCTCTGCAGACCTCTGCCCGTGTACTTTGCCAGTTGCCACTCATATCTGATGTCTCTATAGCGTGCTTTTACAAAGAAAAAAAGGTTTTCAGTGTAAGCTAATAGCAGTCAGTGTCCTCAAAGCGGGTGTCAGTGCCTCCGTCAGCGTGTGCTCTGCAAACCTCTGCCAGTGTACTTTGCCAGTGGCCACTCATATCTGGTGTCTCTATAGCGTGCTTTTACAAAGAAAAAAAGTTTTTCAGTGTAAGCTAATAGCAGTCAGTGTCCTTAAAGTGGGTGTCAGGCCTCCTTCAGCGTGTGCTCTGCAGACCTCTGCCAGTGTACTTTGCCACTCATATCTGGTGTCTCTATAGAGTGCTTTTACAAAGAAACAAAGGTTTTCAGTGTAAGCTAATAGCAGTCAGTGTCCTTAAAGCGGGTGTCAGGCCTTCAGCGTGTGCTCTGCAGGCCTCTGCCAGTGTACTTTGCCAGTTGCCACTCATATCTGGTGTCTCTATAGCGTGCTTTTACAAAGAAAAACGTTTTTCAGTGTAAGCTAATAGCAGTCAGTGTCCTTAAAGCGGGTGTCAGGCCTTCAGCGTGTGCTCTGCAGGCCTCTGCCAGTGTACTTTGCCAGTTGCCACTCATATCTGGTGTCTCTATAGCGTGCTTTTACAAAGAAAAAAAGTTTTTCAGTGTAAGCTAATTGCAGTCAGTGTCCTTAAAGCGGGTGTCAGGCCTTCAGCGTGTGCTCTGCAGACCTCTGCCAGTGTACTTTGCCACTCATCTCTGGTGTCTCTATAGCGTGCTTTTACAAAGAAAAAAAGTTTTTCAGTGTAAGCTAATAGCAGTCAGTGTCCTTAAAGCGGGTGTCAGACCTTCAGCGTGTGCTCTGCAGACCTCTGCCAGTGTACCTTGCCAGTTGCCACTCATATCTGGTGTCTCTATAGTGTGCTTTTACGAAGAAAAAAAGTTTTTCAGTGTAAGCTAATAGCAGTCAGTGTCCTTAAAGCGGGTGTCAGGCCTTCAGCGTGTGCTCTGCAGACCTCTGCCAGTGTACTTTGCCACTCATCTCTGGTGTCTCTATAGCGTGCTTTTACAAAGAAAAAAAGTTTTTCAGTGTAAGCTAATAGCAGTCAGTGTCCTTAAAGCGGGTGCCAGGCCTCTTTCAGCGTGAGCTCTGCAGACCTTTGCCCGTGTACTTTGCCACTCATATCTGGTGTCTCTATAGCGTGCTTTTACAAAGAAAAAAAGTTTTTCAGTGTAAGCTAATAGCAGTCAGTGTCCTTAAAGCGGGTGTCAGGCCTCCTTCAGCGTGTGCTCTGCAGACCTCTGCCCGTGTACTTTGCCAGTTGCCACTCATATCTGATGTCTCTATAGCGTGCTTTTACAAAGAAAAAAAGGTTTTCAGTGTAAGCTAATAGCAGTAAGTGTCCTTAAAGCGGGTGTCAGTGCCTCCGTCAGCGTGTGCTCTGCAAACCTCTGCCAGTGTACTTTGCCAGTGGCCACTCATATCTGGTGTCTCTATAGCGTGCTTTTACAAAGAAAAAAAGTTATTCAGTGTAAGCTAATAGCAGTCAGTGTCCTTAAAGCGGGTGTCAGGCCTCCTTCAGCGTGTGCTCTGCAGACCTCTGCCAGTGTACTTTGCCACTCATATCTGGTGTCTCTATGGAGTGCTTTTACAAAGAAAAAAAGGTTTTCAGTGTAAGCTAATAGCAGTAAGTGTCCTTAAAGCGGGTGTCAGGCCTTCAGCGTGTGCTCTGCAGACCTCTGCCAGTGTACTTTGCCAGTTGCCACTCATATCTGGTGTCTCTATAGAGTGCTTTTACAAAGAAACAAAGGTTTTCAGTGTAAGCTAATAGCAGTCAGTGTCCTTAACGCGGGTTTCAGGCCTCCTTCAGCGTGTGCTCTGCAGACCTCTGCCAGTGTACCTTGCCAGTTGCCACTCATATCTGGTGTCTCTATAGCGTGCTTTTACAAAGAAAAAAGTTTTTCAGTGTAAGCTAATAGCAGTCAGTGTCCTTAAAGCGGGTGTCAGGCCTTCAGCGTGTGCTCTGCAGGCCTCTGCCAGTGTACTTTGCCAGTTGCCACTCATATCTGGTGTCTCTATAGCGTGCTTTTACAAAGAAAAAAAGTTTTTCAGTGTAAGCTAATAGCAGTCAGTGTCCTTAAAGCGGGTGTCAGGCCTTCAGCGTGTGCTCTGCAGGCCTCTGCCAGTGTACTTTGCCAGTTGCCACTCATATCTGGTGTCTCTATAGCGTGCTTTTACAAAGAAAAAAAGTTTTTCAGTGTAAGCTAATAGCAGTCAGTGTCCTTAAAGCGGGTGTCAGGCCTTCAGCGTGTGCTCTGCAGACCTCTGCCAGTGTACTTTGCCACTCATCTCTGGTGTCTCTATAGCGTGCTTTTACAAAGAAAAAAAGTTTTTCAGTGTAAGCTAATAGCAGTCAGTGTCCTTAAAGCGGGTGTCAGACTTTCAGCGTGTGCTCTGCAGACCTCTGCCAGTGTACCTTGCCAGTTGCCACTCATATCTGGTGTCTCTATAGTGTGCTTTTACGAAGAAAAAAAAGTTTTTCAGTGTAAGCTAATAGCAGTCAGTGACCTTAAAGCGGGTGCCAGGCCTCTTTCAGCGTGAGCTCTGCAGACCTTTGCCCGTGTACTTTGCCACTCATATCTGGTGTCTCTATAGCGTGCTTTTACAAAGAAAAAAAGTTTTTCAGTGTAAGCTAATAGCAGTCAGTGTCCTTAAAGCGGGTGTCAGACCTCCTTCAGCGTGTGCTCTGCAGACCTCTGCCCGTGTACTTTGCCAGTTGCCACTCATATCTGATGTCTCTATAGCGTGCTTTTACAAAGAAAAAAAGGTTTTCAGTGTAAGCTAATAGCAGTCAGTGTCCTCAAAGCGGGTGTCAGTGCCTCCGTCAGCGTGTGCTCTGCAAACCTCTGCCAGTGTACTTTGCCAGTGGCCACTCATATCTGGTGTCTCTGTAGCGTGCTTTTACAAAGAAAAAAAGTTTTTCAGTGTAAGCTAATAGCAGTCAGTGTCCTTAAAGCGGGTGTCAGGCCTCCTTCAGCGTGTGCTCTGCAGACCTCTGCCAGTGTACTTTGCCACTCATATCTGGTGTCTCTATGGAGTGCTTTTACAAAGAAAAAAAGGTTTTCAGTGTAAGCTAATAGCAGTAAGTGTCCTTAAAGCGGGTGTCAGGCCTCCTTCAGCGTGTGCTCTGCAGACCTCTGCCAGTGTACTTTGCCAGTTGCCACTCATATCTGGTGTCTCTAAAGAGTGCTTTTACAAAGAAACAAAGGTTTTCAGTGTAAGCTAATAGCAGTCAGTGTCCTTAACGCGGGTTTCAGGCCTCCGTCAGCGTGTGCTCTGCAAACCTCTGCCAGTGTACTTTGCCAGTGGCCACTCATATCTGGTGTCTCTGTAGCGTGCTTTTACAAAGAAACAAAGGTTTTCAGTGTAAGCTAATAGCAGTCAGTGTCCTTAAAGCGGGTGTCAGGCCTTCAGCGTGTGCTCTGCAGACCTCTGCCAGTGTACTTTGCCACTCATCTCTGGTGTCTCTATAGCGTGCTTTTACAAAGAAAAAAGTTTTTCAGTGTAAGCTAATAGCAGTCAGTGTCCTTAAAGCGGGTGCCAGGACTCTTTCAGCGTGAGCTCTGCAGACCTTTGCCCGTGTACTTTGCCACTCATATCTGGTGTCTCTATAGCGTGCTTTTACAAAGAAAAAAAGTTTTTCAGTGTAAGCTAATAGCAGTCAGTGTCCTTAAATCGGGTGTCAGGCCTTCAGCGTGTGCTCTGCAGACATCTGCCATTGTACTTTGCCAGTTGCCACTCATATCTGGTGTCTCTATAGCGTGCTTTTACAAAGAAAAAAAGTTTTTCAGTGTAAGCTAATAGCAGTCAGTGTCCTTAAAGCGGGTGTCAGGCCTCCTTAAGCGTGTGCTCTGCAGACCTCTGCCAGTGTACTTTGCCACTCATATCTGGTGTCTCTATGGAGTGCTTTTACAAAGAAAAAAAGGTTTTCAGTGTAAGCTAATAGCAGTAAGTGTCCTTAAAGCGGGTGTCAGGCCTTCAGCGTGTGCTCTGCAGACCTCTGCCAGTGTACTTTGCCAGTTGCCACTCATATCTGGTGTCTCTATAGAGTGCTTTTACAAAGAAACAAAGGTTTTCAGTGTAAGCTAATAGCAGTCAGTGTCCTTAACGCGGGTTTCAGGCCTCCTTCAGCAGGTGCTCTGCAGACCTCTGCCAGTGTACCTTGCCAGTTGCCACTCATATCTGGTGTCTCTATAGCGTGCTTTTACAAAGAAAAACGTTTTTCAGTGTAAGCTAATAGCAGTCAGTGTCCTTAAAGCGGGTGTCAGGCCTTCAGCGTGTGCTCTGCAGGCCTCTGCCAGTGTACTTTGCCAGTTGCCACTCATATCTGGTGTCTCTATAGCGTGCTTTTACAAAGAAAAAAAGTTTTTCAGTGTAAGCTAATAGCAGTCAGTGTCCTTAAAGCGGGTGTCAGGCCTTCAGCGTGTGCTCTGCAGACCTCTGCCAGTGTACTTTGCCACTCATCTCTGGTGTCTCTATAGCGTGCTTTTACAAAGAAAAAAAGTTTTTCAGTGTAAGCTAATAGCAGTCAGTGTCCTTAAAGCGGGTGTCAGACCTTCAGCGTGTGCTCTGCAGACCTCTGCCAGTGTACCTTGCCAGTTGCCACTCATATCTGGTGTCTCTATAGTGTGCTTTTACGAAGAAAAAAAGTTTTTCAGTGTAAGCTAATAGCAGTCAGTGTCCTTAAAGCGGGTGCCAGGCCTCTTTCAGCGTGAGCTCTGCAGACCTTTGCCCGTGTACTTTGCCACTCATATCTGGTGTCTCTTTAGCGTGCTTTTACAAAGAAAAAAGTTTTCAGTGTAAGCTAATAGCAGTCAGTGTCCTTAAAGCGGGTGTCAGGCCTTCAGCGTGTGCTCTGCAGACCTCTGCCATTGTAGTTTGCCAGTTGCCACTCATATCTGGTGTCTCTATAGCGTGCTTTTACAAAGAAAAAAAGTTTTTCAGTGTAAGCTAATAGCAGTCAGTGTCCTTAAAGCGGGTGTCAGGCCTTCAGCGTGTGCTCTGCAGACCTCTGCCATTGTACTTTGCCAGTGGCTACTCATATCTTGTGTCTCTATAGCGTGCTTTTACAAAGAAACAAAGGTTTTCAGTGTAAGCTAATAGCAGTCAGTGTCCTTAAAGCGGGTGTCAGGCCTTCAGTGTGTGCTCTGCAGATCTCTGCCAGTGTACCTTGCCAGTTGCCACTCATATCTGGTGTCTCTATAGCGTGCTTTTACAAAGAAACAAAGGTTTTCAGTGTAAGCTAATAGCAGTCAGTTTCCTTAAAGCGGGTGTCAGGCCTTCAGCGTGTGCTCTGCAAACCTCTGCCAGTGTACTTTGCCAGTGGCCACTCATATCTGGTGTCTCTATAGCGCGCTTTTACAAAGAAAAAAAGTTTTTCGGTGTAAGCTAATAGCAGTCAGTGTCCTTAAAGCGGGTGTCAGGCCTTCAGCGTGTGCTCTGCAAACCTCTGCCAGTGTACTTTGCCAGTGGCCACTCATTTCTGGTGTCTCTATAGCGTGATTTTACAAAGAAACAAAGGTTTTCAGTGTAAGCTAATAGCAGTCAGTGTCCTTAAAGCGGGTGTCAGGCCTCTTTCAGCATGAGCTCTGCAGACCTTTGCCCATGTACTTTGCCACTCATATCTGGTGTCTCTATAGCGTGCTTTTACAAAGAAAAAAAGTTTTTCAGTGTAAGCTAATAGCAGTCAGTGTCCTTAAAGCGGGTGTCAGGCCTTCAGCGTGTGCTCTGCAGACCTCTGCCATTGTACTTTGCCAGTTGCCACTCATATCTGGTGTCTCTATAGCGTGCTTTTACAAAGAAAAAAGGTTTTTCCGTGTAAGCTAATAGCAGTCAGTGTCCTTAAAACGGGTTTCAGGCCTCCTTCAGCGTGTGCTCTGCAGACCTCTGCCAGTGTACCTTGCCAGTTGCCACTCATATCTGGTGTCTCTATAGCGTGCTTTTACAAAGAAAAAACGTTTTTCAGTGTAAGCTAATAGCAGTCAGTGTCCTTAAAGTGGGTGTCAGGCCTTTAGCGTGTGCTCTGCAAACCTCTGCCCGTGAACTTTGCCACTCATATCTGGTGTCTCTATAGCGTGCTTTTACAAAGAAAAAAAGTTTTTCAGTGTAAGCTAATAGCAGTCAGTGTCCTTAAAGCGGGTGTCAGGCCTCCTTCAGCCTGTGCTCTGCAGACCTCTGCCCGTGTACTTTGCCAGTTGCCACTCATATCTGGTGTCTCTATAGCGTGCTTTTACAAAGAAAAAAAGGTTTTCAGTGTAAGCTAATAGCAGTCAGTGTCCTCAAAGCTGGTGTCAGGCCTCCTTCAGCGTGTGCTCTGCAGACCTTTTGCCAGTGTACTTTGCCACTCATATCTGGTGTCTCTATGGAGTGCTTTTACAAAGAAACTAAGGTTTTCAGTGTAAGCTAATAGCAGTCAGTGTCCTTAAAGCAGATTTCAGGCCTCCTTCAGCGTGTGCTCTGCAGACCTCTGCCGGTGTACCTTGCCAGTTGCCACTCATATCTGGTGTCTCTATAGCGTGCTTTTACAAAGAAAAACGTTTTTCACTGTAAGCTAATAGCAGTCAGTGTCCTTAAAGCGGGTGTCAGGCCTTCAGCGTGTGCTCTGCAGGCCTCTGCCAGTGTACTTTGCCAGTTGCCACTCATATCTGGTGTCTCTATAGCGTGCTTTTACAAAGAAAAAAGGTTTTTCAGTGTAAGCTAATAGCAGTCAGTGTCCTTAAAGCGGGTGTCAGGCCTTCAGCGTGTGCTCTGCAGACCTCTGCCAGTGTACTTTGCCACTCATATCTGGTGTCTCTATAGCGTGCTTTTACAAAGAAAAAAAGTTTTTCAGTGTAAGCTAATAGCAGTCAGTGTCCTTAAAGCGGGTGTCAGGCCTTCAGCGTGTGCTCTGCAGACCTCTGCCAGTGTACCTTGCCAGTTGCCACTCATATCTGGTGTCTCTATAGCGTGCTCTTACGAAGAAAAAAAGTTTTTCAGTGTAAGCTAATAGCAGTCAGTGTCCTTAAAGCGGGTGCCAGGCCTCTTTCAGCGTGAGCTCTGCAGACCTTTGCCCGTGTACTTTGCCACTCATATCTGGTGTCTCTATAGCGTGCTTTTACAAAGAAAAAAAGTTTTTCAGTGTAAGCTAATAGCAGTCAGTGTCCTTAAAGCGGGTGTCAGGCCTTCAGCGTGTGCTCTGCAGACCTCTGCCAGTGTACCTTGCCAGTTGCCACTCATATCTGGTGTCTCTATAGCGTGCTTTTACAAAGAAAAAAAGGTTTTCAGTGTAAGCTAATAGCAGTCAGTGTCCTCAAAGCTGGTGTCAGGCCTCCTTCAGCGTGTGCTCTGCAGACCTTTTGCCAGTGTACTTTGCCACTCATATCTGGTGTCTCTATGGAGTGCTTTTGCAAAGAAAAAAAGGTTTTCAGTGTAAGCTAATAGCAGTCAGTGTCCTTAAAGCAGATTTCAGGCCTCCTTCAGCGTGTGCTCTGCAGACCTCTGCCAGTGTACCTTGCCAGTTGCCACTCATATCTGGTGTCTCTATAGCGTGCTTTTACAAAGAAAAACGTTTTTCAGTGTAAGCTAATAGCAGTCAGTGTCCTTAAAGCGGGTGTCAGGCCTTCAGCGTGTGCTCTGCAGGCCTCTGCCAGTGTACTTTGCCAGTTGCCACTCATATCTGGTGTCTCTATAGCGTGCTTTTACAAAGAAAAAAAGTTTTTCAGTGTAAGCTAATAGCAGTCAGTGTCCTTAAAGCGGGTGTCAGGCCTTCAGCGTGTGCTCTGCAGACCTCTGCCAGTGTACTTTGCCACTCATATCTGGTGTCTCTATAGCGTGCTTTTACAAAGAAAAAAAGTTTTTCAGTGTAAGCTAATAGCAGTCAGTGTCCTTAAAGCGGGTGTCAGGCCTTCAGCGTGTGCTCTGCAGACCTCTGCCAGTGTACCTTGCCAGTTGCCACTCATATCTGGTGTCTCTATAGCGTGCTCTTACGAAGAAAAAAAGTTTTTCAGTGTAAGCTAATAGCAGTCAGTGTCCTTAAAGCGGGTGCCAGGCCTCTTTCAGCGTGAGCTCTGCAGACCTTTGCCCGTGTACTTTGCCACTCATATCTGGTGTCTCTATAGCGTGCTTTTACAAAGAAAAAAAGTTTTTCAGTGTAAGCTAATAGCAGTCAGTGTCCTTAAAGCGGGTGTCAGGCCTTCAGCGTGTGCTCTGCAGACCTCTGCCAGTGTACCTTGCCAGTTGCCACTCATATCTGGTGTCTCTATAGCGTGCTTTTACAAAGAAAAAAAGTTTTTCAGTGTAAGCTAATAGCAGTCAGTGTCCTCAAAGCTGGTGTCAGGCCTCCTTCAGCGTGTGCTCTGCAGACCTTTTGCCAGTGTACTTTGCCACTCATATCTGGTGTCTCTATGGAGTGCTTTTGCAAAGAAAAAAAGGTTTTCAGTGTAAGCTAATAGCAGTCAGTGTCCTTAAAGCGGGTGTCAGGCCTTCAGCGTGTGCTCTGCAGACCTCTGCCAGTGTACTTTGCCACTCATCTCTGGTGTCTCTATAGCGTGCTTTTACAAAGAAAAAAAGTTTTTCAGTGTAAGCTAATAGCAGTCAGTGTCCTTAAAGCGGGTGTCAGGCCTTCAGCGTGTGCTCTGCAGACCTCTGCCAGTGTACTTTGCCACTCATATCTGGTGTCTCTATAGCGTGCTTTTACAAAGAAAAAAAGGTTTTCAGTGTAAGCTAATAGCAGTCAGTGTCCTCAAAGCTGGTGTCAGGCCTCCTTCAGCGTGTGCTCTGCAGACCTTTTGCCAGTGTACTTTGCCACTCATATCTGGTGTCTCTATGGAGTGCTTTTGCAAAGAAAAAAAGGTTTTCAGTGTAAGCTAATAGTAGTCAGTGTCCTTAAAGCGGGTGCCAGGCCTCTTTCAGCGTGAGCTCTGCAGACCTTTGCCCGTGTACTTTGCCACTCATATCTGGTGTCTCTATAGCGTGCTTTTACAAAGAAAAAAAGTTTTTCAGTGTAAGCTAATAGCAGTCAGTGTCCTTAAAGCGGGTGTCAGGCCTTCAGCGTGTGCTCTGCAGACCTCTGCCAGTGTACCTTGCCAGTTGCCACTCATATCTGGTGTCTCTATAGCGTGCTTTTACAAAGAAAAAAAGGTTTTCAGTGTAAGCTAATAGCAGTCAGTGTCCTCAAAGCTGGTGTCAGGCCTCCTTCAGCGTGTGCTCTGCAGACCTTTTGCCAGTGTACTTTGCCACTCATATCTGGTGTCTCTATGGAGTGCTTTTGCAAAGAAAAAAAGGTTTTCAGTGTAAGCTAATAGCAGTCAGTGTCCTTAAAGCAGATTTCAGGCCTCCTTCAGCGTGTGCTCTGCAGACCTCTGCCAGTGTACCTTGCCAGTTGCCACTCATATCTGGTGTCTCTATAGCGTGCTTTTACAAAGAAAAACGTTTTTCACTGTAAGCTAATAGCAGTCAGTGTCCTTAAAGCGGGTGTCAGGCCTTCAGCGTGTGCTCTGCAGGCCTCTGCCAGTGTACTTTGCCAGTTGCCACTCATATCTGGTGTCTCTATAGCGTGCTTTTACAAAGAAAAAAGATTTTTCAGTGTAAGCTAATAGCAGTCAGTGTCCTTAAAGCGGGTGTCAGGCCTTCAGCGTGTGCTCTGCAGACCTCTGCCAGTGTACTTTGCCACTCATATCTGGTGTCTCTATAGCGTGCTTTTACAAAGAAAAAAAGTTTTTCAGTGTAAGCTAATAGCAGTCAGTGTCCTTAAAGCGGGTGTCAGGCCTTCAGCGTGTGCTCTGCAGACCTCTGCCAGTGTACCTTGCCAGTTGCCACTCATATCTGGTGTCTCTATAGCGTGCTCTTACGAAGAAAAAAAGTTTTTCAGTGTAAGCTAATAGCAGTCAGTGTCCTTAAAGCGGGTGCCAGGCCTCTTTCAGCGTGAGCTCTGCAGACCTTTGCCCGTGTACTTTGCCACTCATATCTGGTGTCTCTATAGCGTGCTTTTACAAAGAAAAAAAGTTTTTCAGTGTAAGCTAATAGCAGTCAGTGTCCTTAAAGCGGGTGTCAGGCCTTCAGCGTGTGCTCTGCAGACCTCTGCCAGTGTACCTTGCCAGTTGCCACTCATATCTGGTGTCTCTATAGCGTGCTTTTACAAAGAAAAAAAGGTTTTCAGTGTAAGCTAATAGCAGTCAGTGTCCTCAAAGCTGGTGTCAGGCCTCCTTCAGCGTGTGCTCTGCAGACCTTTTGCCAATGTACTTTGCCACTCATATCTGGTGTCTCTATGGAGTGCTTTTGCAAAGAAAAAAAGGTTTTCAGTGTAAGCTAATAGCAGTCAGTGTCCTTAAAGCAGATTTCAGGCCTCCTTCAGCGTGTGCTCTGCAGACCTCTGCCAGTGTACCTTGCCAGTTGCCACTCATATCTGGTGTCTCTATAGCGTGCTTTTACAAAGAAAAACGTTTTTCACTGTAAGCTAATAGCAGTCAGTGTCCTTAAAGCGGGTGTCAGACCTCCTTCAGCGTGTGCTCTGCAGACCTCTGCCCGTGTACTTTGCCAGTTGCCACTCATATCTGATGTCTCTATAGCGTGCTTTTACAAAGAAAAAAAGGTTTTCAGTGTAAGCTAATAGCAGTCAGTGTCCTCAAAGCGGGTGTCAGTGCCTCCGTCAGCGTGTGCTCTGCAAACCTCTGCCAGTGTACTTTGCCAGTGGCCACTCATATCTGGTGTCTCTGTAGCGTGCTTTTACAAAGAAAAAAAGTTTTTCAGTGTAAGCTAATAGCAGTCAGTGTCCTTAAAGCGGGTGTCAGGCCTCCTTCAGCGTGTGCTCTGCAGACCTCTGCCAGTGTACTTTGCCACTCATATCTGGTGTCTCTATGGAGTGCTTTTACAAAGAAAAAAAGGTTTTCAGTGTAAGCTAATAGCAGTAAGTGTCCTTAAAGCGGGTGTCAGGCCTCCTTCAGCGTGTGCTCTGCAGACCTCTGCCAGTGTACTTTGCCAGTTGCCACTCATATCTGGTGTCTCTAAAGAGTGCTTTTACAAAGAAACAAAGGTTTTCAGTGTAAGCTAATAGCAGTCAGTGTCCTTAACGCGGGTTTCAGGCCTCCGTCAGCGTGTGCTCTGCAAACCTCTGCCAGTGTACTTTGCCAGTGGCCACTCATATCTGGTGTCTCTGTAGCGTGCTTTTACAAAGAAACAAAGGTTTTCAGTGTAAGCTAATAGCAGTCAGTGTCCTTAAAGCGGGTGTCAGGCCTTCAGCGTGTGCTCTGCAGACCTCTGCCAGTGTACTTTGCCACTCATCTCTGGTGTCTCTATAGCGTGCTTTTACAAAGAAAAAAAGTTTTTCAGTGTAAGCTAATAGCAGTCAGTGTCCTTAAAGCGGGTGCCAGGCCTCTTTCAGCGTGAGCTCTGCAGACCTTTGCCCGTGTACTTTGCCACTCATATCTGGTGTCTCTATAGCGTGCTTTTACAAAGAAAAAAAGTTTTTCAGTGTAAGCTAATAGCAGTCAGTGTCCTTAAAGCGGGTGTCAGGCCTCCTTCAGCGTGTGCTCTGCAGACCTCTGCCCGTGTACTTTGCCAGTTGCCACTCATATCTGATGTCTCTATAGCGTGCTTTTACAAAGAAAAAAAGGTTTTCAGTGTAAGCTAATAGCAGTAAGTGTCCTTAAAGCGGGTGTCAGTGCCTCCGTCAGCGTGTGCTCTGCAAACCTCTGCCAGTGTACTTTGCCAGTGGCCACTCATATCTGGTGTCTCTATAGCGTGCTTTTACAAAGAAAAAAAGTTATTCAGTGTAAGCTAATAGCAGTCAGTGTCCTTAAAGCGGGTGTCAGGCCTCCTTCAGCGTGTGCTCTGCAGACCTCTGCCAGTGTACTTTGCCACTCATATCTGGTGTCTCTATGGAGTGCTTTTACAAAGAAAAAAAGGTTTTCAGTGTAAGCTAATAGCAGTAAGTGTCCTTAAAGCGGGTGTCAGGCCTTCAGCGTGTGCTCTGCAGACCTCTGCCAGTGTACTTTGCCAGTTGCCACTCATATCTGGTGTCTCTATAGAGTGCTTTTACAAAGAAACAAAGGTTTTCAGTGTAAGCTAATAGCAGTCAGTGTCCTTAACGCGGGTTTCAGGCCTCCTTCAGCGTGTGCTCTGCAGACCTCTGCCAGTGTACCTTGCCAGTTGCCACTCATATCTGGTGTCTCTATAGCGTGCTTTTACAAAGAAAAAAGTTTTTCAGTGTAAGCTAATAGCAGTCAGTGTCCTTAAAGCGGGTGTCAGGCCTTCAGCGTGTGCTCTGCAGGCCTCTGCCAGTGTACTTTGCCAGTTGCCACTCATATCTGGTGTCTCTATAGCGTGCTTTTACAAAGAAAAAAAGTTTTTCAGTGTAAGCTAATAGCAGTCAGTGTCCTTAAAGCGGGTGTCAGGCCTTCAGCGTGTGCTCTGCAGGCCTCTGCCAGTGTACTTTGCCAGTTGCCACTCATATCTGGTGTCTCTATAGCGTGCTTTTACAAAGAAAAAAAGTTTTTCAGTGTAAGCTAATAGCAGTCAGTGTCCTTAAAGCGGGTGTCAGGCCTTCAGCGTGTGCTCTGCAGACCTCTGCCAGTGTACTTTGCCACTCATCTCTGGTGTCTCTATAGCGTGCTTTTACAAAGAAAAAAAGTTTTTCAGTGTAAGCTAATAGCAGTCAGTGTCCTTAAAGCGGGTGTCAGACTTTCAGCGTGTGCTCTGCAGACCTCTGCCAGTGTACCTTGCCAGTTGCCACTCATATCTGGTGTCTCTATAGTGTGCTTTTACGAAGAAAAAAAAGTTTTTCAGTGTAAGATAATAGCAGTCAGTGACCTTAAAGCGGGTGCCAGGCCTCTTTCAGCGTGAGCTCTGCAGACCTTTGCCCGTGTACTTTGCCACTCATATCTGGTGTCTCTATAGCGTGCTTTTACAAAGAAAAAAAGTTTTTCAGTGTAAGCTAATAGCAGTCAGTGTCCTTAAAGCGGGTGTCAGACCTCCTTCAGCGTGTGCTCTGCAGACCTCTGCCCGTGTACTTTGCCAGTTGCCACTCATATCTGATGTCTCTATAGCGTGCTTTTACAAAGAAAAAAAGGTTTTCAGTGTAAGCTAATAGCAGTCAGTGTCCTCAAAGCGGGTGTCAGTGCCTCCGTCAGCGTGTGCTCTGCAAACCTCTGCCAGTGTACTTTGCCAGTGGCCACTCATATCTGGTGTCTCTGTAGCGTGCTTTTACAAAGAAAAAAAGTTTTTCAGTGTAAGCTAATAGCAGTCAGTGTCCTTAAAGCGGGTGTCAGGCCTCCTTCAGCGTGTGCTCTGCAGACCTCTGCCAGTGTACTTTGCCACTCATATCTGGTGTCTCTATGGAGTGCTTTTACAAAGAAAAAAAGGTTTTCAGTGTAAGCTAATAGCAGTAAGTGTCCTTAAAGCGGGTGTCAGGCCTCCTTCAGCGTGTGCTCTGCAGACCTCTGCCAGTGTACTTTGCCAGTTGCCACTCATATCTGGTGTCTCTAAAGAGTGCTTTTACAAAGAAACAAAGGTTTTCAGTGTAAGCTAATAGCAGTCAGTGTCCTTAACGCGGGTTTCAGGCCTCCGTCAGCGTGTGCTCTGCAAACCTCTGCCAGTGTACTTTGCCAGTGGCCACTCATATCTGGTGTCTCTGTAGCGTGCTTTTACAAAGAAACAAAGGTTTTCAGTGTAAGCTAATAGCAGTCAGTGTCCTTAAAGCGGGTGTCAGGCCTTCAGCGTGTGCTCTGCAGACCTCTGCCAGTGTACTTTGCCACTCATCTCTGGTGTCTCTATAGCGTGCTTTTACAAAGAAAAAAGTTTTTCAGTGTAAGCTAATAGCAGTCAGTGTCCTTAAAGCGGGTGCCAGGACTCTTTCAGCGTGAGCTCTGCAGACCTTTGCCCGTGTACTTTGCCACTCATATCTGGTGTCTCTATAGCGTGCTTTTACAAAGAAAAAAAGTTTTTCAGTGTAAGCTAATAGCAGTCAGTGTCCTTAAATCGGGTGTCAGGCCTTCAGCGTGTGCTCTGCAGACATCTGCCATTGTACTTTGCCAGTTGCCACTCATATCTGGTGTCTCTATAGCGTGCTTTTACAAAGAAAAAAAGTTTTTCAGTGTAAGCTAATAGCAGTCAGTGTCCTTAAAGCGGGTGTCAGGCCTCCTTAAGCGTGTGCTCTGCAGACCTCTGCCAGTGTACTTTGCCACTCATATCTGGTGTCTCTATGGAGTGCTTTTACAAAGAAAAAAAGGTTTTCAGTGTAAGCTAATAGCAGTAAGTGTCCTTAAAGCGGGTGTCAGGCCTTCAGCGTGTGCTCTGCAGACCTCTGCCAGTGTACTTTGCCAGTTGCCACTCATATCTGGTGTCTCTATAGAGTGCTTTTACAAAGAAACAAAGGTTTTCAGTGTAAGCTAATAGCAGTCAGTGTCCTTAACGCGGGTTTCAGGCCTCCTTCAGCGAGTGCTCTGCAGACCTCTGCCAGTGTACCTTGCCAGTTGCCACTCATATCTGGTGTCTCTATAGCGTGCTTTTACAAAGAAAAACGTTTTTCAGTGTAAGCTAATAGCAGTCAGTGTCCTTAAAGCGGGTGTCAGGCCTTCAGCGTGTGCTCTGCAGGCCTCTGCCAGTGTACTTTGCCAGTTGCCACTCATATCTGGTGTCTCTATAGCGTGCTTTTACAAAGAAAAAAAGTTTTTCAGTGTAAGCTAATAGCAGTCAGTGTCCTTAAAGCGGGTGTCAGGCCTTCAGCGTGTGCTCTGCAGACCTCTGCCAGTGTACTTTGCCACTCATCTCTGGTGTCTCTATAGCGTGCTTTTACAAAGAAAAAAAGTTTTTCAGTGTAAGCTAATAGCAGTCAGTGTCCTTAAAGCGGGTGTCAGACCTTCAGCGTGTGCTCTGCAGACCTCTGCCAGTGTACCTTGCCAGTTGCCACTCATATCTGGTGTCTCTATAGTGTGCTTTTACGAAGAAAAAAAGTTTTTCAGTGTAAGCTAATAGCAGTCAGTGTCCTTAAAGCGGGTGCCAGGCCTCTTTCAGCGTGAGCTCTGCAGACCTTTGCCCGTGTACTTTGCCACTCATATCTGGTGTCTCTTTAGCGTGCTTTTACAAAGAAAAAAAGTTTTCAGTGTAAGCTAATAGCAGTCAGTGTCCTTAAAGCGGGTGTCAGGCCTTCAGCGTGTGCTCTGCAGACCTCTGCCATTGTAGTTTGCCAGTTGCCACTCATATCTGGTGTCTCTATAGCGTGCTTTTACAAAGAAAAAAAGTTTTTCAGTGTAAGCTAATAGCAGTCAGTGTCCTTAAAGCGGGTGTCAGGCCTTCAGCGTGTGCTCTGCAGACCTCTGCCATTGTACTTTGCCAGTGGCTACTCATATCTGGTGTCTCTATAGCGTGCTTTTACAAAGAAACAAAGGTTTTCAGTGTAAGCTAATAGCAGTCAGTGTCCTTAAAGCGGGTGTCAGGCCTTCAGTGTGTGCTCTGCAGATCTCTGCCAGTGTACCTTGCCAGTTGCCACTCATATCTGGTGTCTCTATAGCGTGCTTTTACAAAGAAACAAAGGTTTTCAGTGTAAGCTAATAGCAGTCAGTTTCCTTAAAGCGGGTGTCAGGCCTTCAGCGTGTGCTCTGCAAACCTCTGCCAGTGTACTTTGCCAGTGGCCACTCATATCTGGTGTCTCTATAGCGCGCTTTTACAAAGAAAAAAAGTTTTTCGGTGTAAGCTAATAGCAGTCAGTGTCCTTAAAGCGGGTGTCAGGCCTTCAGCGTGTGCTCTGCAAACCTCTGCCAGTGTACTTTGCCAGTGGCCACTCATATCTGGTGTCTCTATAGCGTGATTTTACAAAGAAACAAAGGTTTTCAGTGTAAGCTAATAGCAGTCAGTGTCCTTAAAGCGGGTGTCAGGCCTCTTTCAGCATGAGCTCTGCAGACCTTTGCCCATGTACTTTGCCACTCATATCTGGTGTCTCTATAGCGTGCTTTTACAAAGAAAAAAAGTTTTTCAGTGTAAGCTAATAGCAGTCAGTGTCCTTAAAGCGGGTGTCAGGCCTTCAGCGTGTGCTCTGCAGACCTCTGCCATTGTACTTTGCCAGTTGCCACTCATATCTGGTGTCTCTATAACGTGCTTTTACAAAGAAAAAAGGTTTTTCCGTGTAAGCTAATAGCAGTCAGTGTCCTTAAAACGGGTTTCAGGCCTCCTTCAGCGTGTGCTCTGCAGACCTCTGCCAGTGTACCTTGCCAGTTGCCACTCATATCTGGTGTCTCTATAGCGTGCTTTTACAAAGAAAAACGTTTTTCACTGTAAGCTAATAGCAGTCAGTGTCCTTAAAGCGGGTGTCAGGCCTTCAGCGTGTGCTCTGCAGGCCTCTGCCAGTGTACTTTGCCAGTTGCCACTCATATCTGGTGTCTCTATAGCGTGCTTTTACAAAGAAAAAAAGTTTTTCAGTGTAAGCTAATAGCAGTCAGTGTCCTTAAAGCGGGTGTCAGGCCTTCAGCGTGTGCTCTGCAGACCTCTGCCAGTGTACTTTGCCACTCATATCTGGTGTCTCTATAGCGTGCTTTTACAAAGAAAAAAAGTTTTTCAGTGTAAGCTAATAGCAGTCAGTGTCCTTAAAGCGGGTGTCAGGCCTTCAGCGTGTGCTCTGCAGACCTCTGCCAGTGTACCTTGCCAGTTGCCACTCATATCTGGTGTCTCTATAGCGTGCTCTTACGAAGAAAAAAAGTTTTTCAGTGTAAGCTAATAGCAGTCAGTGTCCTTAAAGCGGGTGCCAGGCCTCTTTCAGCGTGAGCTCTGCAGACCTTTGCCCGTGTACTTTGCCACTCATATCTGGTGTCTCTATAGCGTGCTTTTACAAAGAAAAAAAGTTTTTCAGTGTAAGCTAATAGCAGTCAGTGTCCTTAAAGCGGGTGTCAGGCCTTCAGCGTGTGCTCTGCAGACCTCTGCCAGTGTACCTTGCCAGTTGCCACTCATATCTGGTGTCTCTATAGCGTGCTTTTACAAAGAAAAAAAGGTTTTCAGTGTAAGCTAATAGCAGTCAGTGTCCTCAAAGCTGGTGTCAGGCCTCCTTCAGCGTGTGCTCTGCAGACCTTTTGCCAGTGTACTTTGCCACTCATATCTGGTGTCTCTATGGAGTGCTTTTGCAAAGAAAAAAAGGTTTTCAGTGTAAGCTAATAGCAGTCAGTGTCCTTAAAGCGGGTGTCAGGCCTTCAGCGTGTGCTCTGCAGACCTCTGCCAGTGTACTTTGCCACTCATCTCTGGTGTCTCTATAGCGTGCTTTTACAAAGAAAAAAAGTTTTTCAGTGTAAGCTAATAGCAGTCAGTGTCCTTAAAGCGGGTGTCAGGCCTTCAGCGTGTGCTCTGCAGACCTCTGCCAGTGTACTTTGCCACTCATATCTGGTGTCTCTATAGCGTGCTTTTACAAAGAAAAAAAGGTTTTCAGTGTAAGCTAATAGCAGTCAGTGTCCTCAAAGCTGGTGTCAGGCCTCCTTCAGCGTGTGCTCTGCAGACCTTTAGCCAGTGTACTTTGCCACTCATATCTGGTGTCTCTATGGAGTGCTTTTGCAAAGAAAAAAAGGTTTTCAGTGTAAGCTAATAGTAGTCAGTGTCCTTAAAGCGGGTGCCAGGCCTCTTTCAGCGTGAGCTCTGCAGACCTTTGCCCGTGTACTTTGCCACTCATATCTGGTGTCTCTATAGCGTGCTTTTACAAAGAAAAAAAGTTTTTCAGTGTAAGCTAATAGCAGTCAGTGTCCTTAAAGCGGGTGTCAGGCCTTCAGCGTGTGCTCTGCAGACCTCTGCCAGTGTACCTTGCCAGTTGCCACTCATATCTGGTGTCTCTATAGCGTGCTTTTACAAAGAAAAAAAGGTTTTCAGTGTAAGCTAATAGCAGTCAGTGTCCTCAAAGCTGGTGTCAGGCCTCCTTCAGCGTGTGCTCTGCAGACCTTTTGCCAGTGTACTTTGCCACTCATATCTGGTGTCTCTATGGAGTGCTTTTGCAAAGAAAAAAAGGTTTTCAGTGTAAGCTAATAGCAGTCAGTGTCCTTAAAGCAGATTTCAGGCCTCCTTCAGCGTGTGCTCTGCAGACCTCTGCCAGTGTACCTTGCCAGTTGCCACTCATATCTGGTGTCTCTATAGCGTGCTTTTACAAAGAAAAACGTTTTTCACTGTAAGCTAATAGCAGTCAGTGTCCTTAAAGCGGGTGTCAGGCCTTCAGCGTGTGCTCTGCAGGCCTCTGCCAGTGTACTTTGCCAGTTGCCACTCATATCTGGTGTCTCTATAGCGTGCTTTTACAAAGAAAAAAGATTTTTCAGTGTAAGCTAATAGCAGTCAGTGTCCTTAAAGCGGGTGTCAGGCCTTCAGCGTGTGCTCTGCAGACCTCTGCCAGTGTACTTTGCCACTCATATCTGGTGTCTCTATAGCGTGCTTTTACAAAGAAAAAAAGTTTTTCAGTGTAAGCTAATAGCAGTCAGTGTCCTTAAAGCGGGTGTCAGGCCTTCAGCGTGTGCTCTGCAGACCTCTGCCAGTGTACCTTGCCAGTTGCCACTCATATCTGGTGTCTCTATAGCGTGCTCTTACGAAGAAAAAAAGTTTTTCAGTGTAAGCTAATAGCAGTCAGTGTCCTTAAAGCGGGTGCCAGGCCTCTTTCAGCGTGAGCTCTGCAGACCTTTGCCCGTGTACTTTGCCACTCATATCTGGTGTCTCTATAGCGTGCTTTTACAAAGAAAAAAAGTTTTTCAGTGTAAGCTAATAGCAGTCAGTGTCCTTAAAGCGGGTGTCAGGCCTTCAGCGTGTGCTCTGCAGACCTCTGCCAGTGTACCTTGCCAGTTGCCACTCATATCTGGTGTCTCTATAGCGTGCTTTTACAAAGAAAAAAAGGTTTTCAGTGTAAGCTAATAGCAGTCAGTGTCCTCAAAGCTGGTGTCAGGCCTCCTTCAGCGTGTGCTCTGCAGACCTTTTGCCAGTGTACTTTGCCACTCATATCTGGTGTCTCTATGGAGTGCTTTTGCAAAGAAAAAAAGGTTTTCAGTGTAAGCTAATAGCAGTCAGTGTCCTTAAAGCAGATTTCAGGCCTCCTTCAGCGTGTGCTCTGCAGACCTCTGCCAGTGTACCTTGCCAGTTGCCACTCATATCTGGTGTCTCTATAGCGTGCTTTTACAAAGAAAAACGTTTTTCACTGTAAGCTAATAGCAGTCAGTGTCCTTAAAGCGGGTGTCAGGCCTTCAGCGTGTGCTCTGCAGGCCTCTGCCAGTGTACTTTGCCAGTTGCCACTCATATCTGGTGTCTCTATAGCGTGCTTTTACAAAGAAAAAAAGTTTTTCAGTGTAAGCTAATAGCAGTCAGTGTCCTAAAAGCGGGTGTCAGGCCTTCAGCGTGTGCTCTGCAGACCTCTGCCAGTGTACCTTGCCAGTTGCCACTCATATCTGGTGTCTCTATAGCGTGCTTTTACAAAGAAAAAAAGGTTTTCAGTGTAAGCTAATAGCAGTCAGTGTCCTCAAAGCTGGTGTCAGGCCTCCTTCAGCGTGTGCTCTGCAGACCTTTTGCCAGTGTACTTTGCCACTCATATCTGGTGTCTCTATGGAGTGCTTTTGCAAAGAAAAAAAGGTTTTCAGTGTAAGCTAATAGCAGTCAGTGTCCTTAAAGCAGATTTCAGGCCTCCTTCAGCGTGTGCTCTGCAGACCTCTGCCAGTGTACCTTGCCAGTTGCCACTCATATCTGGTGTCTCTATAGCGTGCTTTTACAAAGAAAAACGTTTTTCACTGTAAGCTAATAGCAGTCAGTGTCCTTAAAGCGGGTGTCAGGCCTTCAGCGTGTGCTCTGCAGGCCTCTGCCAGTGTACTTTGCCAGTTGCCACTCATATCTGGTGTCTCTATAGCGTGCTTTTACAAAGAAAAAAAGTTTTTCAGTGTAAGCTAATAGCAGTCAGTGTCCTTAAAGCGGGTGTCAGGCCTTCAGCGTGTGCTCTGCAGACCTCTGCCAGTGTACTTTGCCACTCATATCTGGTGTCTCTATAGCGTGCTTTTACAAAGAAAAAAAGTTTTTCAGTGTAAGCTAATAGCAGTCAGTGTCCTTAAAGCGGGTGTCAGGCCTTCAGCGTGTGCTCTGCAGACCTCTGCCAGTGTACCTTGCCAGTTGCCACTCATATCTGGTGTCTCTATAGCGTGCTCTTACGAAGAAAAAAAGTTTTTCAGTGTAAGCTAATAGCAGTCAGTGTCCTTAAAGCGGGTGCCAGGCCTCTTTCAGCGTGAGCTCTGCAGACCTTTGCCCGTGTACTTTGCCACTCATATCTGGTGTCTCTATAGCGTGCTTTTACAAAGAAAAAACGTTTTTCAGTGTAAGCTAATAGCAGTCAGTGTCCTTAAAGCGGGTGTCAGGCCTTCAGCGTGTGCTCTGCAGACCTCTGCCATTGTACTTTGCCAGTTGCCACTCATATCTGGTGTCTCTATAGCGTGCGTTTACAAAGAAACAAAGGTTTTCAGTGTAAGCTAATAGCAGTCAGTGTCCTTAAAGCGGGTGTCAGGCCTTCGGCGTGTGTTCTGCAGACCTCTGCCAGTGTACTTTGCCACTCATATCTGGTGTCTCTATAGCGTGCTTTTACAAAGAAACAAAGGTTTTCAGTGTAAGCTAATAGCAGTCAGTTTCCTTAAAGCGGGTGTCAGGCCTTCAGCGTGTGCTCTGCAAACCTCTGCCAGTGTACTTTGCCAGTGGCCACTCATATCTGGTGTCTCTATAGCGCGCTTTTACAAAGAAAAAAAGTTTTTCAGTGTAAGCTAATAGCAGTCAGTGTCCTTAAAGCGGGTGTCAGGCCTTTTTCAGCATGAGCTCTGCAGACCTTTGCCCGTGTACTTTGCCACTCATATCTGGTGTCTCTATAGCATGCTTTTACAAAGAAAAAAAGTTTTTCAGTGTAAGCTAATAGCAGTCAGTGTCCTTAAAGCGGGTGTCAGGCCTTCAGCGTGTGCTCTGCAGACCTCTGCCATTGTACTTTGCCAGTTGCCACTCATATCTGGTGTCTCTATAGCGTGCTTTTACAAAGAAAAAAGGTTTTTCAGTGTAAGCTAATAGCAGTCAGTGTCTTTAAAGCGGGTTTCAGGCCTCCTTCAGCGTGTGCTCTGCAGACCTCTGCCCGTGTACTTTGCCACTCATATCTGGTGTCTCTATAGTGTGCTTTTACAAAGAAAAAAAGGTTTTCAGTGTAAGCTAATAGCAGTCAGTGTCTTTAAAGCGGGTGTCAGGCCTCCTTCAGCGTGTGCTCTGCAGACCTCTGCCAGTGTACCTTGCCAGTTGCCACTCGTATCTGGTGTCTCTATAGCGTGCTTTTACAAAGAAAAAACGTTTTTCAGTGTAAGCTAATAGCAGTCAGTGTCCTTAAAGCGGGTGTCAGGCCTTCAGCGTGTGCTCTGCAGACCTCTGCCCGTGTACTTTGCCAGTTGCCACTCATATCTGATGTCTCTATAGCGTGCTTTTACAAAGAAAAAAAGGTTTTCAGTGTAAGCTAATAGCAGTCAGTGTCCTTAAAGCGGGTGTCAGGCCTTCAGCGTGTGCTCTGCAGACCTCTGCCAGTGTACTTTGCCACTCATCTCTGGTGTCTCTATAGCGTGCTTTTACAAAGAAAAAAAGTTTTTCAGTGTAAGCTAATAGCAGTCAGTGTCTTTAAAGCGGGTTTCAGGCCTCCTTCAGCGTGTGCTCTGCAGACCTCTGCCCGTGTACTTTGCCACTCATATCTGGTGTCTCTATAGTGTGCTTTTACAAAGAAACAAAGGTTTTCAGTGTAAGCTAATAGCAGTCAGTGTCCTTAACGCGGGTTTCAGGCCTCCTTCAGCGTGTGCTCTGCAGACCTCTGCCAGTGTACTTTGCCAGTTGCCACTCATATCTGGTGTCTCTATAGAGTGCTTTTACAAAGAAACAAAGGTTTTCAGTGTAAGCTAATAGCAGTCAGTGTCCTTAACGCGGGTTTCAGGCCTCCTTCAGCGTGTGCTCTGCAGACCTCTGCCAGTGTACCTTGCCAGTTGCCACTCATATCTGGTGTCTCTATAGCGTGCTTTTACAAAGAAAAACGTTTTTCAGTGTAAGCTAATAGCAGTCAGTGTCCTTAAAGCGGGTGTCAGGCCTTCAGCGTGTGCTCTGCAGGCCTCTGCCAGTGTACTTTGCCAGTTGCCACTCATATCTGGTGTCTCTATAGCGTGCTTTTACAAAGAAAAAAGTTTTTCAGTGTAAGCTAATAGCAGTCAGTGTCCTTAAAGCGGGTGTCAGGCCTTCAGCGTGTGCTCTGCAGACCTCTGCCAGTGTACTTTGCCACTCATCTCTGGTGTCTCTATAGCGTGCTTTTACAAAGAAAAAAAGTTTTTCAGTGTAAGCTAATAGCAGTCAGTGTCTTTAAAGCGGGTTTCAGGCCTCCTTCAGCGTGTGCTCTGCAGACCTCTGCCCGTGTACTTTGCCACTCATATCTGGTGTCTCTATAGTGTGCTTTTACAAAGAAAAAAAGGTTTTCAGTGTAAGCTAATAGCAGTCAGTGTCTTTAAAGCGGGTGTCAGGCCTCCTTCAGCGTGTGATCTGCAGACCTCTGCCAGTGTACCTTGCCAGTTGCCACTCGTATCTGGTGTCTCTATAGCGTGCTTTTACAAAGAAAAAACGTTTCTCAGTGTAAGCTAATAGCAGTCAGTGTCCTTAAAGCGGGTGTCAGGCCTTTAGCGTGTGCTCTGCAAACCTCTGCCCGTGTACTTTGCCACTCATATCTGGTGTCTCTATAGCGTGCTTTTACAAAGAAAAAAAGTTTTTCAGTGTAAGCTAATAGCAGTCAGTGTCCTTAAACCGGGTGTCAGGCCTCCTTCAGCGTGTGCTCTGCAGACCTCTGCCCGTGTACTTTGCCAGTTGCCACTCATATCTGATGTCTCTTTAGCGTGCTTTTACAAAGAAAAAAAGGTTTTCAGTGTAAGCTAATAGCAGTCAGTGTCCTCAAAGCGGATGTCAGTGCCTCCATCAGCGTGTGCTCTGCAAACCTCTGCCAGTGTACTTTGCCAGTGGCCACTCATATCTGGTGTCTCTATAGCGTGCTTTTACAAAGAAAAAAGTTTTTCAGTGTAAGCTAATAGCAGTCAGTGTCCTTAAAGCGGGTGTCAGGCCTCCTTCAGCGTGTTCTCTGCAGACCTCTGCCAGTGTACTTTGCCACTCATATCTGGTGTCTCTATGGAGTGCTTTTACAAAGAAAAAAAGGTTTTCAGTGTAAGCTAATAGCAGTAAGTGTCCTTAAAGCAGGTGTCAGGCCTTCAGCGTGTGCTCTGCAGACCTCTGCCAGTGTACTTTGCCAGTTGCCACTCATATCTGGTGTCTCTATAGTGTGCTTTTACAAAGAAAAAAAGGTTTTCAGTGTAAGCTAATAGCAGTCAGTGTCCTTAAAGCGGGTGTCAGGCCTTCAGCGTGTGCTCTGCAGGCCTCTGCCAGTGTACTTTGCCAGTTGCCACTCATATCTGGTGTGTCTATAGCGTGCTTTTACAAAGAAAAAAAGTTTTTCAGTGTAAGCTAATAGCAGTTAGTGTCCTAAAAGCGGGTGTCAGGCCTTCAGCGTGTGCTCTGCAGACCTCTGCCAGTGTACCTTGCCAGTTGCCACTCATATCTGGTGTCTCTATAGCGTGCTTTTACAAAGAAAAAAAGGTTTTCAGTGTAAGCTAATAGCAGTCAGTGTCCTCAAAGCTGGTGTCAGGCCTCCTTCAGCGTGTGCTCTGCAGACCTTTTGCCAGTGTACTTTGCCACTCATATCTGGTGTCTCTATGGAGTGCTTTTGCAAAGAAAAAAAGGTTTTCAGTGTAAGCTAATAGCAGTCAGTGTCCTTAAAGCAGATTTCAGGCCTCCTTCAGCGTGTGCTCTGCAGACCTCTGCCAGTGTACCTTGCCAGTTGCCACTCATATCTGGTGTCTCTATAGCGTGCTTTTACAAAGAAAAACGTTTTTCACTGTAAGCTAATAGCAGTCAGTGTCCTTAAAGCGGGTGTCAGGCCTTCAGCGTGTGCTCTGCAGGCCTCTGCCAGTGTACTTTGCCAGTTGCCACTCATATCTGGTGTCTCTATAGCGTGCTTTTACAAAGAAAAAAAGTTTTTCAGTGTAAGCTAATAGCAGTCAGTGTCCTTAAAGCGGGTGTCAGGCCTTCAGCGTGTGCTCTGCAGACCTCTGCCAGTGTACTTTGCCACTCATATCTGGTGTCTCTATAGCGTGCTTTTACAAAGAAAAAAAGTTTTTCAGTGTAAGCTAATAGCAGTCAGTGTCCTTAAAGCGGGTGTCAGGCCTTCAGCGTGTGCTCTGCAGACCTCTGCCAGTGTACCTTGCCAGTTGCCACTCATATCTGGTGTCTCTATAGCGTGCTCTTACGAAGAAAAAAAGTTTTTCAGTGTAAGCTAATAGCAGTCAGTGTCCTTAAAGCGGGTGCCAGGCCTCTTTCAGCGTGAGCTCTGCAGACCTTTGCCCGTGTACTTTGCCACTCATATCTGGTGTCTCTATAGCGTGCTTTTACAAAGAAAAAAAGTTTTTCAGTGTAAGCTAATAGCAGTCAGTGTCCTTAAAGCGGGTGTCAGGCCTTCAGCGTGTGCTCTGCAGACCTCTGCCAGTGTAACTTGCCAGTTGCCACTCATATCTGGTGTCTCTATAGCGTGCTTTTACAAAGAAAAAAAGGTTTTCAGTGTAAGCTAATAGCAGTCAGTGTCCTCAAAGCTGGTGTCAGGCCTCCTTCAGCGTGTGCTCTGCAGACCTTTTGCCAGTGTACTTTGCCACTCATATCTGGTGTCTCTATGGAGTGCTTTTGCAAAGAAAAAAAGGTTTTCAGTGTAAGCTAATAGCAGTCAGTGTCCTTAAAGTGGGTGTCAGGCCTTCAGCGTGTGCTCTGCAGACCTCTGCCCGTGTACTTTGCCACTCATATCTGGTGTCTCTATAGAGTGCTTTTACAAAGAAACTACGGTTTTCAGTGTAAGCTAATAGCAGTCAGTGTCCTTAAAGCAGATTTCAGGCCTCCTTCAGCGTGTGCTCTGCAGACCTCTGCCAGTGTACCTTGCCAGTTGCCACTCATATCTGGTGTCTCTATAGCGTGCTTTTACAAAGAAAAACGTTTTTCACTGTAAGCTAATAGCAGTCAGTGTCCTTAAAGCGGGTGTCAGGCCTTCAGCGTGTGCTCTGCAGACCTCTGCCAGTGTACTTTGCCACTCATATCTGGTGTCTCTATAGCGTGCTTTTACAAAGAAAAAAAGTTTTTCAGTGTAAGCTAATAGCAGTCAGTGTCCTTAAAGCGGGTGTCAGGCCTTCAGCGTGTGCTCTGCAGACCTCTGCCAGTTTACCTTGCCAGTTGCCACTCATATCTGGTGTCTCTATAGCGTGCTCTTACGAAGAAAAAAAGTTTTTCAGTGTAAGCTAATAGCAGTCAGTGTCCTTAAAGCGGGTGCCAGGCCTCTTTCAGCGTGAGCTCTGCAGACCTTTGCCCGTGTACTTTGCCACTCATATCTGGTGTGTCTATAGCGTGCTTTTACAAAGAAAAAAAGTTTTTCAGTGTAAGCTAATAGCAGTCAGTGTCCTTAAAGCGGGTGTCAGGCCTTCAGCGTGTGCTCTGCAGACCTCTGCCATTTTACTTTGCCAGTTGCCACTCATATCTGGTGTCTCTATAGCGTGCGTTTACAAAGAAACAAAGGTTTTCAGTGTAAGCTAATAGCAGTCAGTGTCCTTAAAGCGGGTGTCAGGCCTTCGGCGTGTGTTCTGCAGACCTCTGCCAGTGTACATTGCCACTCATATCTGGTGTCTCTATAGCGTGCTTTTACAAAGAAACAAAGGTTTTCAGTGTAAGCTAATAGCAGTCAGTTTCCTTAAAGCGGGTGTCAGGCCTTCAGCGTGTGCTCTGCAAACCTCTGCCAGTGTACTTTGCCAGTGGCCACTCATATCTGGTGTCTCTATAGCGCGCTTTTACAAAGAAAAAAAGTTTTTCGGTGTAAGCTAATAGCAGTCAGTGTCCTTAAAGCGGGTGTCAGGCCTTCAGCGTGTGCTCTGCAAACCTCTGCCAGTGTACTTTGCCAGTGGCCACTCATATCTGGTGTCTCTATAGCGTGTTTTTACAAAGAAAAAAAGTTTTTCAGTGTAAGCTAATAGCAGTCAGTGTCCTTAAAGCGGGTGTCAGGCCTTCAGCGTGTGCTCTGCAGACCTCTGCCATTGTACTTTGCCAGTTGCCACTCATATCTGGTGTCTCTATAGCGTGCTTTTAAAAAGAAAAAAGGTTTTTCAGTGTAAGCTAATAGCAGTCAGTGTCTTTAAAGCGGGTTTCAGGCCTCCTTCAGCGTGTGCTCTGCAGACCTCTGCCCGTGTACTTTGCCACTCATATCTGGTGTCTCTATAGTGTGCTTTTACAAAGAAAAAAAGGTTTTCAGTGTAAGCTAATAGCAGTCAGTGTCTTTAAAGCGGGTGTCAGGCCTCCTTCAGCGTGTGCTCTGCAGACCTCTGCCAGTGTACCTTGCCAGTTGCCACTCGTATCTGGTGTCTCTATAGCGTGCTTTTACAAAGAAAAAACTTTTTCAGTGTAAGCTAATAGCAGTCAGTGTCCTTAAAGCGGGTGTCAGGCCTTCAGCGTGTGCTCTGCAGACCTCTGCCCGTGTACTTTGCCAGTTGCCACTCATATCTGATGTCTCTATAGCGTGCTTTTACAAAGAAAAAAAGGTTTTCAGTGTAAGCTAATAGCAGTCAGTGTCCTTAAAGCGGGTGTCAGGCCTTCAGCGTGTGCTCTGCAGACCTCTGCCAGTGTACTTTGCCACTCATCTCTGGTGTCTCTATAGCGTGCTTTTACAAAGAAAAAAAGTTTTTCAGTGTAAGCTAATAGCAGTCAGTGTCTTTAAAGCGGGTTTCAGGCCTCCTTCAGCGTGTGCTCTGCAGACCTATGCCCGTGTACTTTGCCACTCATATCTGGTGTCTCTATAGTGTGCTTTTACAAAGAAACAAAGGTTTTCAGTGTAAGCTAATAGCAGTCAGTGTCCTTAACGCGGGTTTCAGGCCTCCTTCAGCGTGTGCTCTGCAGACCTCTGCCAGTGTACTTTGCCAGTTGCCACTCATATCTGGTGTCTCTATAGAGTGCTTTTACAAAGAAACAAAGGTTTTCAGTGTAAGCTAATAGCAGTCAGTGTCCTTAACGCGGGTTTCAGGCCTCCTTCAGCGTGTGCTCTGCAGACCTCTGCCAGTGTACCTTGCCAGTTGCCACTCATATCTGGTGTCTCTATAGCGTGCTTTTACAAAGAAAAACGTTTTTCAGTGTAAGCTAATAGCAGTCAGTGTCCTTAAAGCGGGTGTCAGGCCTTCAGCGTGTGCTCTGCAGGCCTCTGCCAGTGTACTTTGCCAGTTGCCACTCATATCTGGTGTCTCTATAGCGTGCTTTTACAAAGAAAAAAAGTTTTTCAGTGTAAGCTAATAGCAGTCAGTGTCCTTAAAGCGGGTGTCAGGCCTTCAGCGTGTGCTCTGCAGACCTCTGCCAGTGTACTTTGCCACTCATCTCTGGTGTCTCTATAGCGTGCTTTTAAAAAGAAAAAAAGTTTTTCAGTGTAAGCTAATAGCAGTCAGTGTCTTTAAAGCGGGTTTCAGGCCTCCTTCAGCGTGTGCTCTGCAGACCTCTGCCCGTGTACTTTGCCACTCATATCTGGTGTCTCTATAGTGTGCTTTTACAAAGAAAAAAAGGTTTTCAGTGTAAGCTAATAGCAGTCAGTGTCTTTAAAGCGGGTGTCAGGCCTCCTTCAGCGTGTGATCTGCAGACCTCTGCCAGTGTACCTTGCCAGTTGCCACTCGTATCTGGTGTCTCTATAGTGTGCTTTTACAAAGAAAAAACGTTTCTCAGTGTAAGCTAATAGCAGTCAGTGTCCTTAAAGCGGGTGTCAGGCCTTTAGCGTGTGCTCTGCAAACCTCTGCCCGTGTACTTTGCCACTCATATCTGGTGTCTCTATAGCGTGCTTTTACAAAGAAAAAAAGTTTTTCAGTGTAAGCTAATAGCAGTCAGTGTCCTTAAACCGGGTGTCAGGCCTCCTTCAGCGTGTGCTCTGCAGACCTCTGCCCGTGTACTTTGCCAGTTGCCACTCATATCTGATGTCTCTATAGCGTGCTTTTACAAAGAAAAAAAGGTTTTCAGTGTAAGCTAATAGCAGTCAGTGTCCTCAAAGCGGATGTCAGTGCCTCCCTCAGCGTGTGCTCTGCAAACCTCTGCCAGTGTACTTTGCCAGTGGCCACTCATATCTGGTGTCTCTATAGCGTGCTTTTACAAAGAAAAAAGTTTTTCAGTGTAAGCTAATAGCAGTCAGTGTCCTTAAAGCGGGTGTCAGGCCTCCTTCAGCGTGTTCTCTGCAGACCTCTGCCAGTGTACTTTGCCACTCATATCTGGTGTCTCTATGGAGTGCTTTTACAAAGAAAAAAAGGTTTTCAGTGTAAGCTAATAGCAGTAAGTGTCCTTAAAGCAGGTGTCAGGCCTTCAGCGTGTGCTCTGCAGACCTCTGCCAGTGTACTTTGCCAGTTGCCACTCATATCTGGTGTCTCTATAGAGTGCTTTTACAAAGAAACAAAGGTTTTCAGTGTAAGCTAATAGCAGTCAGTGTCCTTAACGCGGGTTTCAGGCCTCCTTCAGCGTGTGCTCTGCAGACCTCTGCCAGTGTACCTTGCCAGTTGCCACTCATATCTGGTGTCTCTATAGCGTGCTTTTACAAAGAAAAACGTTTTTCAGTGTAAGCTAATAGCAGTCAGTGTCCTTAAAGCGAGTGTCAGGCCTTCAGCGTGTGCTCTGCAGGCCTCTGCCAGTGTACTTTGCCAGTTGCCACTCATATCTGGTGTCTCTATAGCGTGCTTTTACAAAGAAAAAAAGTTTTTCAGTGTAAGCTAATAGCAGTCAGTGTCCTTAAAGTGGGTGTCAGGCCTTCAGCGTGTGCTCTGCAGACCTCTGCCAGTGTACTTTGCCACTCATCTCTGGTGTCTCTATAGCGTGCTTTTACAAAGAAAAAAAGTTTTTCAGTGTAAGCTAATAGCAGTCAGTGTCCTTTAAGCGGGTGTCAGACCTTCAGCGTGTGCTCTGCAGACCTCTGCCAGTGTACCTTGCCAGTTGCCACTCATATCTGGTGTCTCTATAGTGTGCTTTTACGAAGAAAAAAAGTTTTTCAGTGTAAGCTAATAGCAGTCAGTGTCCTTAAAGCGGGTGCCAGGCCTCTTTCAGCGTGAGCTCTGCAGACCTTTGCCCGTGTACTTTGCCACTCATATCTGGTGTCTCTATAGCGTGCTTTTACAAAGAAAAAAAGTTTTTCAGTGTTAGCTAATAGCAGTCAGTGTCCTTAAAGCGGGTGTCAGGCCTTCAGCGTGTGCTCTGCAGACCTCTGCCATTGTACTTTGCCAGTTGCCACTCATATCTGGTGTCTCTATAGCGTGGTTTTACAAAGAAAATACGTTTTTCAGTGTAAGCTAATAGCAGTCAGTGTCCTTAAAGCGGGTGTCAGGCCTTCAGCGTGTGCTCTGCAGACTTCTGCCAGTGTACTTTGCCACTCATATCTGGTGTCTCTATAGCATGCTTTTACTAAGAAAAAAAGGTTTTCAGTGTAAGCTAATAGCAGCCAGTGTCTTTAAAGCGGGTGTCAGGCCTCCTTCAGCGTGTGCTCTGCAGACCTCTGCCAGTGTACCTTGCCAGTTGCCACTCGTATCTGGTGTCTCTATAGCGTGCTTTTACAAAGAAAAAACGTTTCTCAGTGTAAGCTAATAGCAGTCAGTGTCCTTAAAGCGGGTGTCAGGCCTTTAGCGTGTGCTCTGCAAACCTCTGCCCGTGTACTTTGCCACTCATATCTGGTGTCTCTATAGCGTGCTTTTACAAAGAAAAAAAGGTTTTCAGTGTAAGCTAATAGCAGTCAGTGTCCTCAAAGCGGGTGTCAGTGCCTCCGTCAGCGTGTGCTCTGAAAACCTCTGCCAGTGTACTTTGCCAGTGGCCACTCATATCTGGTGTCTCTATAGCGTGCTTTTACAAAGAAAAAAAGTTTTTCAGTGTAAGCTAATAGCAGTCAGTGTCCTTAAAGCGGGTGTCATGCCTCCTTCAGCGTGTGCTCTGCAGACCTCTGCCAGTGTTCTTTGCCACTCATATCTGGTGTCTCTATAGAGTGCTTTTACAAAGAAAAAAAGGTTTTCAGTGTAAGCTAATAGCAGTAAGTGTCCTTAAAGCGGGTGTCAGGCCTTCAGCGTGTGCTCTGCAGACCTCTGCCAGTGTACTTTGCCAGTTGCCACTCATATCTGGTGTCTCTATAGAGTGCTTTTACAAAGAAACAAAGGTTTTCAGTGTAAGCTAATAGCAGTCAGTGTCCTTAACGCGGGTTTCAGGCCTCCTTCAGCGTGTGCTCTGCAGACCTCTGCCAGTGTACCTTGCCAGTTGCCACTCATATCTGGTGTCTCTATAGCGTGCTTTTACAAAGAAAAACGTTTTTCAGTGTAAGCTAATAGCAGTCAGTGTCCTTAAAGCGGGTGTCAGGCCTTCAGCGTGTGCTCTGCAGGCCTCTGCCAGTATACTTTGCCAGTTGCCACTCATATCTGGTGTCTCTATAGCGTGCTTTTACAAAGAAAAAAAGTTTTTCAGTGTAAGCTAATAGCAGTCAGTGTCCTTAAAGCGGGTGTCAGGCCTTCAGCGTGTGCTCTGCAGACCTCTGCCAGTGTACTTTGCCACTCATCTCTGGTGTCTCTATAGCGTGCTTTTACAAAGAAAAAAAGTTTTTCAGTGTAAGCTAATAGCAGTCAGTGTCCTTTAAGCGGGTGTCAGACCTTCAGCGTGTGCTCTGCAGACCTCTGCCAGTGTACCTTGCCAGTTGCCACTCATATCTGGTGTCTCTATAGTGTGCTTTTACGAAGAAAAAAAGTTTTTCAGTGTAAGCTAATAGCAGTCAGTGTCCTTAAAGCGGGTGCCAGGCCTCTTTCAGCGTGAGCTCTGCAGACCTTTGCCCGTGTACTTTGCCACTCATATCTGGTGTCTCTATAGCGTGCTTTTACAAAGAAAAAAAGGTTTTCAGTGTAAGCTAATAGCAGTAAGTGTCCTTAAAGCAGGTGTCAGGCCTTCAGCGTGTGCTCTGCAGACCTCTGCCAGTGTACTTTGCCAGTTGCCACTCATATCTGGTGTCTCTATAGAGTGCTTTTACAAAGAAACAAAGGTTTTCAGTGTAAGCTAATAGCAGTCAGTGTCCTTAACGCGGGTTTCAGGCCTCCTTCAGCGTGTGCTCTGCAGACCTCTGCCAGTGTACCTTGCCAGTTGCCACTCATATCTGGTGTCTCTATAGCGTGCTTTTACAAAGAAAAACGTTTTTCAGTGTAAGCTAATAGCAGTCAGTGTCCTTAAAGCGAGTGTCAGGCCTTCAGCGTGTGCTCTGCAGGCCTCTGCCAGTGTACTTTGCCAGTTGCCACTCATATCTGGTGTCTCTATAGCGTGCTTTTACAAAGAAAAAAAGTTTTTCAGTGTAAGCTAATAGCAGTCAGTGTCCTTAAAGTGGGTGTCAGGCCTTCAGCGTGTGCTCTGCAGACCTCTGCCAGTGTACTTTGCCACTCATCTCTGGTGTCTCTATAGCGTGCTTTTACAAAGAAAAAAAGTTTTTCAGTGTAAGCTAATAGCAGTCAGTGTCCTTTAAGCGGGTGTCAGACCTTCAGCGTGTGCTCTGCAGACCTCTGCCAGTGTACCTTGCCAGTTGCCACTCATATCTGGTGTCTCTATAGTGTGCTTTTACGAAGAAAAAAAGTTTTTCAGTGTAAGCTAATAGCAGTCAGTGTCCTTAAAGCGGGTGCCAGGCCTCTTTCAGCGTGAGCTCTGCAGACCTTTCCCCGTGTACTTTGCCACTCATATCTGGTGTCTCTATAGCGTGCTTTTACAAAGAAAAAAAGTTTTTCAGTGTTAGCTAATAGCAGTCAGTGTCCTTAAAGCGGGTGTCAGGCCTTCAGCGTGTGCTCTGCAGACCTCTGCCATTGTACTTTGCCAGTTGCCACTCATATCTGGTGTCTCTATAGCGTGGTTTTACAAAGAAAATACGTTTTTCAGTGTAAGCTAATAGCAGTCAGTGTCCTTAAAGCGGGTGTCAGGCCTTCAGCGTGTGCTCTGCAGACTTCTGCCAGTGTACTTTGCCACTCATATCTGGTGTCTCTATAGCATGCTTTTACTAAGAAAAAAAGGTTTTCAGTGTAAGCTAATAGCAGCCAGTGTCTTTAAAGCGGGTGTCAGGCCTCCTTCAGCGTGTGCTCTGCAGACCTCTGCCAGTGTACCTTGCCAGTTGCCACTCGTATCTGGTGTCTCTATAGCGTGCTTTTACAAAGAAAAAACGTTTCTCAGTGTAAGCTAATAGCAGTCAGTGTCCTTAAAGCGGGTGTCAGGCCTTTAGCGTGTGCTCTGCAAACCTCTGCCCGTGTACTTTGCCACTCATATCTGGTGTCTCTATAGCGTGCTTTTACAAAGAAAAAAAGTTTTTCAGTGTAAGCTAATAGCAGTCAGTGTCCTTAAAGCGGGTGTCAGGCCTCCTTCAGCGTGTGCTCTGCAGACCTCTGCCCGTGTACTTTGCCAGTTGCCACTCATATCTGATGTCTCTATAGCGTGCTTTTACAAAGAAAAAAAGGTTTTCAGTGTAAGCTAATAGCAGTCAGTGTCCTCAAAGCGGGTGTCAGTGCCTCCGTCAGCGTGTTCTCTGAAAACCTCTGCCAGTGTACTTTGCCAGTGGCCACTCATATCTGGTGTCTCTATAGCGTGCTTTTACAAAGAAAAAAAGTTTTTCAGTGTAAGCTAATAGCAGTCAGTGTCCTTAAAGCGGGTGTCATGCCTCCTTCAGCGTGTGCTCTGCAGACCTCTGCCAGTGTTCTTTGCCACTCATATCTGGTGTCTCTATAGAGTGCTTTTACAAAGAAAAAAAGGTTTTCAGTGTAAGCTAATAGCAGTAAGTGTCCTTAAAGCGGGTGTCAGGCCTTCAGCGTGTGCTCTGCAGACCTCTGCCAGTGTACTTTGCCAGTTGCCACTCATATCTGGTGTCTCTATAGAGTGCTTTTACAAAGAAACAAAGGTTTTCAGTGTAAGCTAATAGCAGTCAGTGTCCTTAACGCGGGTTTCAGGCCTCCTTCAGCGTGTGCTCTGCAGACCTCTGCCAGTGTACCTTGCCAGTTGCCACTCATATCTGGTGTCTCTATAGCGTGCTTTTACAAAGAAAAACGTTTTTCAGTGTAAGCTAATAGCAGTCAGTGTCCTTAAAGCGGGTGTCAGGCCTTCAGCGTGTGCTCTGCAGGCCTCTGCCAGTATACTTTGCCAGTTGCCACTCATATCTGGTGTCTCTATAGCGTGCTTTTACAAAGAAAAAAAGTTTTTCAGTGTAAGCTAATAGCAGTCAGTGTCCTTAAAGCGGGTGTCAGGCCTTCAGCGTGTGCTCTGCAGACCTCTGCCAGTGTACTTTGCCACTCATCTCTGGTGTCTCTATAGCGTGCTTTTACAAAGAAAAAAAGTTTTTCAGTGTAAGCTAATAGCAGTCAGTGTCCTTTAAGCGGGTGTCAGACCTTCAGCGTGTGCTCTGCAGACCTCTGCCAGTGTACCTTGCCAGTTGCCACTCATATCTGGTGTCTCTATAGTGTGCTTTTACGAAGAAAAAAAGTTTTTCAGTGTAAGCTAATAGCAGTCAGTGTCCTTAAAGCGGGTGCCAGGCCTCTTTCAGCGTGAGCTCTGCAGACCTTTGCCCGTGTACTTTGCCACTCATATCTGGTGTCTCTATAGCGTGCTTTTACAAAGAAAAAAAGTTTTTCAGTGTAAGCTAATAGCAGTCAGTTTCCTTAAAGCGGGTGTCAGGCCTTCAGCGTGTGCTCTGCAAACCTCTGCCAGTGTACTTTGCCAGTGGCCACTCATATCTGGTGTCTCTATAGCGTGCTTTTACGAAGAAAAAAAGTTTTTCAGTGTAAGCTAATAGCAGTCAGTGTCCTTAAAGCGGGTTTCAGGCCTCCTTCAGCGTGTGCTCTGCAGACCTCTGCCAGTGTACTTTGCCACTCATATCTGGTGTCTCTATAGTGTGCTTTTACAAAGAAAAAAAGTTTTTCAGTGTAAGCTAATAGCAGTCAGTGTCCTTAAAGCGGGTGTCAGGCCTCCTTCAGCGTGTGCTTTGCAGACCTCTGCCCGTGTACTTTGCCAGTTGCCACTCATATCTGGTGTCTCTATAGCGTGCTTTTACAAAGAAAAAAAGGTTTTCAGTGTAAGCTAATAGCAGTCAGTGTCCTCAAAGCGGGTGTCAGGCCTCCTTCAGCGTGTGCTCTGCAGACCTCTGCCAGTGTACTTTGCCACTCATATCTGGTGTCTCTATAGCGTGCTTTTACAAAGAAAAAAAGGTTTTCAGTGTAAGCTAATAGCAGTCAGTGTCCTTAAAGCGGGTGTCAGGCCTTCGGCGTGTGCTCTGCAGACCTCTGCCAGTGTACTTTGCCACTCATATCTGGTGTCTCTATAGCGTGCTTTTACAAAGAAAGAAAGGTTTTCAGTGTAAGCTAATAGCAGTGAGTTTCCTTAAAGCGGGTGTCAGGCCTTCAGCGTGTGCTCTGCAAACCTCTGCCAGTGTACTTTGCCAGTGGCCACTCATATCTGGTGTCTCTATAGCGCGCTTTTACAAAGAAAAAAAGTTTTTCGGTGTAAGCTAATAGCAGTCAGTGTCCTTAAAGCGGGTGTCAGGCCTTCAGCGTGTGCTCTGCAGACTTCTGCCAGTGTACTTTGCCACTCATATCTGGTGTCTTTATAGCGTGCTTTTACAAAGAAAAAAAGTTTTTCAGTGTAAGCTAATAGCAGTCAGTTTCCTTAAAGCGGGTGTCAGGCCTTCAGCGTGTGCTCTGCAAACCTCTGCCAGTGTACTTTGCCAGTGGCCACTCATATCTGGTGTCTCTATAGCGTGCTTTTACGAAGAAAAAAAGTTTTTCAGTGTAAGCTAATAGCAGTCAGTGTCCTTAAAGCGGGTTTCAGGCCTCCTTCAGCGTGTGCTCTGCAGACCTCTGCCAGTGTACTTTGCCACTCATATCTGGTGTCTCTATAGTGTGCTTTTACAAAGAAAAAAAGTTTTTCAGTGTAAGCTAATAGCAGTCAGTGTCCTTAAAGCGGGTGTCAGGCCTCCTTCAGCGTGTGCTTTGCAGACCTCTGCCCGTGTACTTTGCCAGTTGCCACTCATATCTGGTGTCTCTATAGCGTGCTTTTACAAAGAAAAAAAGGTTTTCAGTGTAAGCTAATAGCAGTCAGTGTCCTCAAAGCGGGTGTCAGGCCTCCTTCAGCGTGTGCTCTGCAGACCTCTGCCAGTGTACTTTGCCACTCATATCTGGTGTCTCTATAGCGTGCTTTTACAAAGAAAAAAAGGTTTTCAGTGTAAGCTAATAGCAGTCAGTGTCCTTAAAGCGGGTGTCAGGCCTTCGGCGTGTGCTCTGCAGACCTCTGCCAGTGTACTTTGCCACTCATATCTGGTGTCTCTATAGCGTGCTTTTACAAAGAAACAAAGGTTTTCAGTGTAAGCTAATAGCAGTGAGTTTCCTTAAAGCGGGTGTCAGGCCTTCAGCGTGTGCTCTGCAAACCTCTGCCAGTGTACTTTGCCAGTGGCCACTCATATCTGGTGTCTCTATAGCGCGCTTTTACAAAGAAAAAAAGTTTTTCGGTGTAAGCTAATAGCAGTCAGTGTCCTTAAAGCGGGTGTCAGGCCTTCAGCGTGTGCTCTGCAGACCTCTGCCATTGTACTTTGCCAGTTGCCACTCATATCTGGTGTCTCTATAGCGTGCTTTTACAAAGAAAAAAGGTTTTTCAGTGTAAGCTAATAGCAGTCAGTGTCTTTAAAGCGGATTTCAGGCCTCCTTCAGCGTGTGCTCTGCAGACCTCTGCCCGTGTACTTTGCCACTCATATCTGGTGTCTCTATAGTGTGCTTTTACAAAGAAAAAAAGGTTTTCAGTGTAAGCTAATAGCAGTCAGTGTCCTTAAAGCGGGTGTCAGGCCTCCTTCAGCGTGTGCTCTGCAGACCTCTGCCAGTGTACCTTGCCAGTTGCCACTCATATCTGGTGTCTCTATAGCATGCTTTTACAAAGAAAAACGTTTTTCAGTGTAAGCTAATAGCAGTCAGTGTCCTTAAAGCGGGTGTCAGGCCTTTAGCGTGTGCTCTGCAAATCTCTGCCCGTGTACTTTGCCACTCATATCTGGTGTCTCTATAGCGTGCTTTTACAAAGAAAAAAAGTTTTTCAGTGTAAGCTAATAGCAGTCAGTGTCCTTAAAGCGGGTGTCAGGCCTTCAGCGTGTGCTCTGCAGACTTCTGCCAGTGTACTTTGCCACTCATATCTGGTGTCTTTATAGCGTGCTTTTACAAAGAAAAAAAGTTTTTCAGTGTAAGCTAATAGCAGTCAGTTTCCTTAAAGCGGGTGTCAGGCCTTCAGCGTGTGCTCTGCAGACTTCTGCCAGTGTACTTTGCCACTCATATCTGGTGTCTCTATAGCATGCTTTTACTAAGAAAAAAAGGTTTTCAGTGTAAGCTAATAGCAGCCAGTGTCTTTAAAGCGGGTGTCAGGCCTCCTTCAGCGTGTGCTCTGCAGACCTCTGCCAGTGTACCTTGCCAGTTGCCACTCGTATCTGGTGTCTCTATAGCGTGCTTTTACAAAGAAAAAACGTTTCTCAGTGTAAGCTTATAGCAGTCAGTGTCCTTAAAGCGGGTGTCAGGCCTTTAGCGTGTGCTCTGCAAACCTCTGCCCGTGTACTTTGCCACTCATATCTGGTGTCTCTATAGCGTGCTTTTACAAAGAAAAAAAGTTTTTCAGTGTAAGCTAATAGCAGTCAGTGTCCTTAAAGCGGGTGTCAGGCCTCCTTCAGCGTGTGCTCTGCAGACCTCTGCCCGTGTACTTTGCCAGTTGCCACTCATATCTGATGTCTCTATAGCGTGCTTTTACAAAGAAAAAAAGGTTTTCAGTGTAAGCTAATAGCAGTCAGTGTCCTCAAAGCGGGTGTCAGTGCCTCCGTCAGCGTGTGCTCTGAAAACCTCTGCCAGTGTACTTTGCCAGTGGCCACTCATATCTGGTGTCTCTATAGCGTGCTTTTACAAAGAAAAAAAGTTTTTCAGTGTAAGCTAATAGCAGTCAGTGTCCTTAAAGCGGGTGTCATGCCTCCTTCAGCGTGTGCTCTGCAGACCTCTGCCAGTGTTCTTTGCCACTCATATCTGGTGTCTCTATAGAGTGCTTTTACAAAGAAAAAAAGGTTTTCAGTGTAAGCTAATAGCAGTAAGTGTCCTTAAAGCGGGTGTCAGGCCTTCAGCGTGTGCTCTGCAGACCTCTGCCAGTGTACTTTGCCAGTTGCCACTCATATCTGGTGTCTCTATAGAGTGCTTTTACAAAGAAACAAAGGTTTTCAGTGTAAGCTAATAGCAGTCAGTGTCCTTAACGCGGGTTTCAGGCCTCCTTCAGCGTGTGCTCTGCAGACCTCTGCCAGTGTACCTTGCCAGTTGCCACTCATATCTGGTGTCTCTATAGCGTGCTTTTACAAAGAAAAACGTTTTTCAGTGTAAGCTAATAGCAGTCAGTGTCCTTAAAGCGGGTGTCAGGCCTTCAGCGTGTGCTCTGCAGGCCTCTGCCAGTATACTTTGCCAGTTGCCACTCATATCTGGTGTCTCTATAGCGTGCTTTTACAAAGAAAAAAAGTTTTTCAGTGTAAGCTAATAGCAGTCAGTGTCCTTAAAGCGGGTGTCAGGCCTTCAGCGTGTGCTCTGCAGACCTCTGCCAGTGTACTTTGCCACTCATCTCTGGTGTCTCTATAGCGTGCTTTTACAAAGAAAAAAAGTTTTTCAGTGTAAGCTAATAGCAGTCAGTGTCCTTTAAGCGGGTGTCAGACCTTCAGCGTGTGCTCTGCAGACCTCTGCCAGTGTACCTTGCCAGTTGCCACTCATATCTGGTGTCTCTATAGTGTGCTTTTACGAAGAAAAAAAGTTTTTCAGTGTAAGCTAATAGCAGTCAGTGTCCTTAAAGCGGGTGCCAGGCCTCTTTCAGCGTGAGCTCTGCAGACCTTTGCCCGTGTACTTTGCCACTCATATCTGGTGTCTCTATAGCGTGCTTTTACAAAGAAAAAAAGTTTTTCAGTGTTAGCTAATAGCAGTCAGTGTCCTTAAAGCGGGTGTCAGGCCTTCAGCGTGTGCTCTGCAGACCTCTGCCATTGTACTTTGCCAGTTGCCACTCATATCTGGTGTCTCTATAGCGTGGTTTTACAAAGAAAATAAGTTTTTCAGTGTAAGCTAATAGCAGTCAGTGTCCTTAAAGCGGGTGTCAGGCCTTCAGCGTGTGCTCTACAGACTTCTGCCAGTGTACTTTGCCACTCATATCTGGTGTCTTTATAGCGTGCTTTTACAAAGAAAAAAAGTTTTTCAGTGTAAGCTAATAGCAGTCAGTTTCCTTAAAGCGGGTGTCAGGCCTTCAGCGTGTGCTCTGCAAACCATTGCCAGTGTACTTTGCCAGTGGCCACTCATATCTGGTGTCTCTATAGCGTGCTTTTACGAAGAAAAAAAGTTTTTCAGTGTAAGCTAATAGCAGTCAGTGTCCTTAAAGCGGGTTTCAGGCCTCCTTCAGCGTGTGCTCTGCAGACCTATGCCAGTGTACTTTGCCACTCATATCTGGTGTCTCTATAGTGTGCTTTTACAAAGAAAAAAAGTTTTTCAGTGTAAGCTAATAGCAGTCAGTGTCCTTAAAGCGGGTGTCAGGCCTCCTTCAGCGTGTGCTTTGCAGACCTCTGCCCGTGTACTTTGCCAGTTGCCACTCATATCTGGTGTCTCTATAGCGTGCTTTTACAAAGAAAAAAAGGTTTTCAGTGTAAGCTAATAGCAGTCAGTGTCCTCAAAGCGGGTGTCAGGCCTCCTTCAGCGTGTGCTCTGCAGACCTCTGCCAGTGTACTTTGCCACTCATATCTGGTGTCTCTATAGCGTGCTTTTACAAAGAAAAAAAGGTTTTCAGTGTAAGCTAATAGCAGTCAGTGTCCTTAAAGCGGGTGTCAGGCCTTCGGCGTGTGCTCTGCAGACCTCTGCCAGTGTACTTTGCCACTCATATCTGGTGTCTCTATAGCGTGCTTTTACAAAGAAACAAAGGTTTTCAGTGTAAGCTAATAGCAGTGAGTTTCCTTAAAGCGGGTGTCAGGCCTTCAGCGTGTGCTCTGCAAACCTCTGCCAGTGTACTTTGCCAGTGGCCACTCATATCTGGTGTCTCTATAGCGCGCTTTTACAAAGAAAAAAAGTTTTTCGGTGTAAGCTAATAGCAGTCAGTGTCCTTAAAGCGGGTGTCAGGCCTTCAGCGTGTGCTCTGCAGACTTCTGCCAGTGTACTTTGCCACTCATATCTGATGTCTTTATAGCGTGCTTTTACAAAGAAAAAAAGTTTTTCAGTGTAAGCTAATAGCAGTCAGTTTCCTTAAAGCGGGTGTCAGGCCTTCAGCGTGTGCTCTGCAAACCTCTGCCAGTGTACTTTGCCAGTGGCCACTCATATCTGGTGTCTCTATAGCGTGCTTTTACGAAGAAAAAAAGTTTTTCAGTGTAAGCTAATAGCAGTCAGTGTCCTTAAAGCGGGTTTCAGGCCTCCTTCAGCGTGTGCTCTGCAGACCTCTGCCAGTGTACTTTGCCACTCATATCTGGTGTCTCTATAGTGTGCTTTTACAAAGAAAAAAAGTTTTTCAGTGTAAGCTAATAGCAGTCAGTGTCCTTAAAGCGGGTGTCAGGCCTCCTTCAGCGTGTGCTTTGCAGACCTCTGCCCGTGTACTTTGCCAGTTGCCACTCATATCTGGTGTCTCTATAGCGTGCTTTTACAAAGAAAAAAAGGTTTTCAGTGTAAGCTAATAGCAGTCAGTGTCCTCAAAGCGGGTGTCAGGCCTCCTTCAGCGTGTGCTCTGCAGACCTCTGCCAGTGTACTTTGCCACTCATATCTGGTGTCTCTATAGCGTGCTTTTACAAAGAAAAAAAGGTTTTCAGTGTAAGCTAATAGCAGTCAGTGTCCTTAAAGCGGGTGTCAGGCCTTCGGCGTGTGCTCTGCAGACCTCTGCCAGTGTACTTTGCCACTCATATCTGGTGTCTCTATAGCGTGCTTTTACAAAGAAACAAAGGTTTTCAGTGTAAGCTAATAGCAGTGAGTTTCCTTAAAGCGGGTGTCAGGCCTTCAGCGTGTGCTCTGCAAACCTCTGCCAGTGTACTTTGCCAGTGGCCACTCATATCTGGTGTCTCTATAGCGCGCTTTTACAAAGAAAAAAAGTTTTTCGGTGTAAGCTAATAGCAGTCAGTGTCCTTAAAGCGGGTGTCAGGCCTTCAGCGTGTGCTCTGCAGACCTCTGCCATTGTACTTTGCCAGTTGCCACTCATATCTGGTGTCTCTATAGCGTGCTTTTACAAAGAAAAAAGGTTTTTCAGTGTAAGCTAATAGCAGTCAGTGTCTTTAAAGCGGATTTCAGGCCTCCTTCAGCGTGTGCTCTGCAGACCTCTGCCCGTGTACTTTGCCACTCATATCTGGTGTCTCTATAGTGTGCTTTTACAAAGAAAAAAAGGTTTTCAGTGTAAGCTAATAGCAGTCAGTGTCCTTAAAGCGGGTGTCAGGCCTCCTTCAGCGTGTGCTCTGCAGACCTCTGCCAGTGTACCTTGCCAGTTGCCACTCATATCTGGTGTCTCTATAGCATGCTTTTACAAAGAAAAACGTTTTTCAGTGTAAGCTAATAGCAGTCAGTGTCCTTAAAGCGGGTGTCAGGCCTTTAGCGTGTGCTCTGCAAACCTCTGCCCGTGTACTTTGCCACTCATATCTGGTGTCTCTATAGCGTGCTTTTACAAAGAAAAAAAGTTTTTCAGTGTAAGCTAATAGCAGTCAGTGTCCTTAAAGCGGGTGTCAGGCCTTCAGCGTGTGCTCTGCAGACTTCTGCCAGTGTACTTTGCCACTCATATCTGGTGTCTTTATAGCGTGCTTTTACAAAGAAAAAAAGTTTTTCAGTGTAAGCTAATAGCAGTCAGTTTCCTTAAAGCGGGTGTCAGGCCTTCAGCGTGTGCTCTGCAAACCTCTGCCAGTGTACTTTGCCAGTGGCCACTCATATCTGGTGTCTCTATAGCGTGCTTTTACGAAGAAAAAAAGTTTTTCAGTGTAAGCTAATAGCAGTCAGTGTCCTTAAAGCGGGTTTCAGGCCTCCTTCAGCGTGTGCTCTGCAGACCTCTGCCAGTGTACTTTGCCACTCATATCTGGTGTCTCTATAGTGTGCTTTTACAAAGAAAAAAAGTTTTTCAGTGTAAGCTAATAGCAGTCAGTGTCCTTAAAGCGGGTGTCAGGCCTCCTTCAGCGTGTGCTTTGCAGACCTCTGCCCGTGTACTTTGCCAGTTGCCACTCATATCTGGTGTCTCTATAGCGTGCTTTTACAAAGAAAAAAAGGTTTTCAGTGTAAGCTAATAGCAGTCAGTGTCCTCAAAGCGGGTGTCAGGCCTCCTTCAGCGTGTGCTCTGCAGACCTCTGCCAGTGTACTTTGCCACTCATATCTGGTGTCTCTATAGCGTGCTTTTACAAAGAAAAAAAGGTTTTCAGTGTAAGCTAATAGCAGTCAGTGTCCTTAAAGCGGGTGTCAGGCCTTCGGCGTGTGCTCTGCAGACCTCTGCCAGTGTACTTTGCCACTCATATCTGGTGTCTCTATAGCGTGCTTTTACAAAGAAACAAAGGTTTTCAGTGTAAGCTAATAGCAGTGAGTTTCCTTAAAGCGGGTGTCAGGCCTTCAGCGTGTGCTCTGCAAACCTCTGCCAGTGTACTTTGCCAGTGGCCACTCATATCTGGTGTCTCTATAGCGCGCTTTTACAAAGAAAAAAAGTTTTTCGGTGTAAGCTAATAGCAGTCAGTGTCCTTAAAGCGGGTGTCAGGCCTTCAGCGTGTGCTCTGCAGACCTCTGCCATTGTACTTTGCCAGTTGCCACTCATATCTGGTGTCTCTATAGCGTGCTTTTACAAAAAAAAAAGGTTTTTCAGTGTAAGCTAATAGCAGTCAGTGTCTTTAAAGCGGATTTCAGGCCTCCTTCAGCGTGTGCTCTGCAGACCTCTGCCCGTGTACTTTGCCACTCATATCTGGTGTCTCTATAGTGTGCTTTTACAAAGAAAAAAAGGTTTTCAGTGTAAGCTAATAGCAGTCAGTGTCCTTAAAGCGGGTGTCAGGCCTCCTTCAGCGTGTGCTCTGCAGACCTCTGCCAGTGTACCTTGCCAGTTGCCACTCATATCTGGTGTCTCTATAGCATGCTTTTACAAAGAAAAACGTTTTTCAGTGTAAGCTAATAGCAGTCAGTGTCCTTAAAGCGGGTGTCAGGCCTTTAGCGTGTGCTCTGCAAACCTCTGCCCGTGTACTTTGCCACTCATATCTGGTGTCTCTATAGCGTGCTTTTACAAAGAAAAAAAGTTTTTCAGTGTAAGCTAATAGCAGTCAGTGTCCTTAAAGCGGGTGTCAGGCCTCCTTCAGCGTGTGCTCTGCAGACCTCTGCCCGTGTACTTTGCCAGTTGCCACTCATATCTGGTGTCTCTATAGCGTGCTTTTACAAAGAAAAAAAGGTTTTCAGTGTAAGCTAATAGCAGTCAGTGTCCTCAAAGCGGGTGTCAGTGCCTCCGTCAGCGTGTGCTCTGCAAACCTCTGCCAGTGTACTTTGCCAGTGGCCACTCATATCTGGTGTCTCTATAGCGTGCTTTTACAAAGAAAAAAAGTTTTTCAGTGTAAGCTAATAGCAGTCAGTGTCCTTAAAGCGGGTGTCAGGCCTCCTTCAGCGTGTGCTCTGCAGACCTCTGCCAGTGTACTTTGCCACTCATATCTGGTGTCTCTATGGAGTGCTTTTACAAAGAAAAAAAGGTTTTCAGTGTAAGCTAATAGCAGTAAGTGTCAGCGCTATATATGGTAGCCTATACAGTGAGGCAACCTATAAAAATGTGCAAAAAAATCATCAAACAAAACTCTGTGAGTTTAGTAGTAAATGGATAGAAACACTTAAATCCCACAGTAGTCTAGATTTATGCACAAAAAATATATAAAAACTTGTTTAAGAGTCCATATAGTCTTATTAGGGAGTCTTGAAGGGGTTAATCCTGTGTTGAGATGGGAGATACACTGTAGCTTTTACCTTTAAAAGATACAAAAGAAAACTTTCATAGTGTAAAACCGTTTTATTAAATCACAAGATACCCTTCCCCCCAAATAGGAACCCTTACTTGAGCAAGTTGTGAAATTTGTCTCCAATATATCACGAAATACACATTTGTAAAATCAGAGGCTGTGTAGCCGTTTACCGTCCGCTGCTCTCAGTAGTTTCAAAATTCCCGCCCGATCTCAGCGCTGATACGGTGGGTTCTCTCCTGCAGCATGGGAGCATCAGTGTGTGGACGATTGTAAGCCGGCTATGAGCATCAGACCTCTGCACCCGATATCACATCAACGCGTTTCGCCCTCTACATCGGGCTTTGTCAAGATAGTGTATCGGATAAGAACAGCATCTTTAAATACATTTTCTTTTGATCAGCTAATAATCAACTGCTGATCAATTAATAGTCTAAAACATATTCAAGGTGGAGGATAAACAGTATCCTGTCATTACTTAACAATTTAGAAATGTGTATAACATACACGTACTTCATATTAATTGAAAATATTAAATCACATCTAAAATCATTGTGGAGGAAACACTATAGTGCAAAGAATTGTACTAATGTCAAAAGCAATAAAATATATTATAAAACATGAGGTAGATGATTTAAGTCTTTTAGACATTTATGCACTTATAGTGATTACTGGGCTTCCTTCTTACATATCCATTAATGGAAAAGGGGCGCATACATAAATAAAATCAAGGGAAGAAAAACAACCACCTAATAAAGTATCAATTCCGAAAATACTGTTAATAAAGGTGTATTGAATCTAATAAAATGGAATAGTGACATCTAATGTCTATATTACTATTCTGGAGGTGTACAACTAATGAAACAGTATCTCTGTACCCTAAAAAACAATAATGATCAGGAAAAAATATATCTATTATAATAATATTCCCTATATGCAAATGAAGGGAACACAACATTCCGTATAGTGATAAATCGTTACTAATTCTATCCAAAAAATGAAGGGGTCTTGAAAATAAGAAAATGGAAACCAGAAATAATTTCTCAGAATACAGTGGATCCCCTTTATGGACAATTATTCAAATATGACTCGCCTTAAGTTAAAAGATTCCAAGTCTATGTGCCTTATATAGAAGTTGGTTACAAAATATTTACAAGTTCTAGGTCCACATTTAAGCCTAGAGGCTCTCTATAGCGTGCTTTTACAAAGAAAAACGTTTTTCAGTGTAAGCTAATAGCAGTCAGTGTCCTTAAAGCGGGTGTCAGGCCTTCAGCGTGTGCTCTGCAGGCCTCTGCCAGTGTACTTTGCCAGTTGCAACTCATATCTGGTGTCTCTATAGCGTGCTTTTACAAAGAAAAAAAGTTTTTCAGTGTAAGCTAATAGCAGTCAGTGTCCTTAAAGCCGGTGTCAGGCCTTCAGCGTGTGCTCTGCAGACCTCTGCCAGTGTACCTTGCCAGTTGCCACTCATATCTGGTGTCTCTATAGTGTGCTTTTACGAAGAAAAAAAGTTTTTCAGTGTAAGCTAATAGCAGTCAGTGTCCTTAAAGCGGGTGCCAGGCCTCTTTCAGCGTGAGCTCTGCAGACCTTTGCCCGTGTACTTTGCCACTCATATCTGGTGTCTCTATAGCGTGCTTTTACAAAGAAAAACGTTTTTCAGTGTAAGCTAATAGCAGTCAGTGTCCTTGAAGCGGGTGTCAGGCCTTCAGCGTGTGCTCTGCATACCTCTGCCATTGTACTTTGCCAGTTGCCACTCATATCTGGTGTCTCTATAGCGTGCTTTTACAAAGAAAAACGTTTTTCAGTGTAAGCTAATAGCAGTCAGTGTCCTTAAAGCAGGTGTCAGGCCTTCAGCGTGTGCTCTGCAGACCTCTGCCAGTGTACTTTGCCACTCATATCTGGTGTCTCTATAGCGTGTTTTTACAAAGAAACAAAGGTTTTCAGTGTAAGCTAATAGCAGTCATTTTCCTTAAAGCGGGTGTCAGGCCTTCAGCGTGTGCTCTGCAAACCTCTGCCAGTGTACTTTGCCAGTGGCCACTCATATCTGGTGTCTCTATAGCGTGCTTTTACAAAGAAAAAAAGTTTTTCAGTGTAAGCTAATAGCAGTCAGTGTCCTTAAAGCGGGTGTCAGGCCTCTTTCAGCGTGAGCTCTGCAGACCTTTGCCCGTGTACTTTGCCACTCATATCTGGTGTCTCTATAGCGTGCTTTTACAAAGAAAAAAGTTTTTCAGTGTAAGCTAATAGCAGTCAGTGTCCTTAAAGCGGGTGTCAGGCCTTCAGCGTGTGCTCTGCAAACCTCTGCCAGTGTACTTTGCCAGTTGCCACTCATATCTGGTGTCTCTATAGTGTGCTTTTACGAAGAAAAAAAGTTTTTCAGTGTAAGCTAATAGCAGTCAGTGTCCTTAAAGCGGGTGCCAGGCCTCTTTCAGCGTGAGCTCTGCAGACCTTTGCCCGTGTACTTTGCCACTCATATCTGGTGTCTCTATAGCGTGCTTTTACAAAGAAAAAAAAGTTTTTCAGTGTAAGCTAATAGCAGTCAGTGTCCTTGAAGCGGGTGTCAGGCCTTCAGCGTGTGCTCTGCATACCTCTGCCATTGTACTTTGCCAGTTGCCACTCATATCTGGTGTCTCTATAGCGTGCTTTTACAAAGAAAAAAGTTTTTCAGTGTAAGCTAATAGCAGTCAGTGTCCTTAAAGCAGGTGTCAGGCCTTCAGCGTGTGCTCTGCAGACCTCTGCCAGTGTACTTTGCCACTCATATCTGGTGTCTCTATAGCGTGCTTTTACAAAGAAACAAAGATTTTCAGTGTAAGCTAATAGCAGTCAGTTTCCTTAAAGCGGGTGTCAGGCCTTCAGCGTGTGCTCTGCAAACCTCTGCCAGTGTACTTTGCCAGTGGCCACTCATATCTGGTGTCTCTATAGCGTGCTTTTACAAAGAAAAAAAGTTTTTCAGTGTAAGCTAATAGCAGTCAGTGTCCTTAAAGCGGGTGTCAGGCCTCTTTCAGCGTGAGCTCTGCAGACCTTTGCCCGTGTACTTTGCCACTCATATCTGGTGTCTCTATAGCGTGCTTTTACAAAGAAAAAAGTTTTTCAGTGTAAGCTAATAGCAGTCAGTGTCCTTAAAGCGGGTGTCAGGCCTTCAGCGTGTGCTCTGCAGACCTCTGCCATTGTACTTTGCCAGTTGCCACTCATATCTGGTGTCTCTATAGCGTGCTTTTACAAAGAAAAAAAGTTTTTCAGTGTAAGCTAATAGCAGTCAGTGTCCTTAAAGCAGGTGTCAGGCCTTCAGCGTGTGCTCTGCAGACCTCTGCCAGTGTACTTTGCCACTCATATCTGGTGTCTCTATAGCGTGCTTTTACAAAGAAACAAAGGTTTTCAGTGTAAGCTAATAGCAGTCAGTGTCCTTAAAGCGGGTGTCAGGCCTTCAGCGTGTGCTCTGCAAACCTCTGCCAGTGTACTTTGCCAGTGGCCACTCATATCTGGTGTCTCTATAGCGTGCTTTTACAAAGAAAAAAAGTTTTTCATTTTAAGCTAATAGCAGTCAGTGTCCTTAAAGCGGGTGTCAGGCCTTCAGCGTATGCTCTGCAGACTTCTGCCAGTGTACTTTGCCACTCATATCTGGTGTCTCTATAGCGTGCTTTTGCAAAGAAAAAACGTTTTTCAGTGTAAGCTAATAGCAGTCAGTTTCCTTAAAGCGGGTGCCAGGCCTTCAGCGTGTGCTCTGCAAACCTCTGCCAGTGTACTTTGCCAGTGGCCACTCATATCTGGTGTCTCTATAGCGTGCTTTTATGAAGAAAAAAAGTTTTTCAGTGTAAGCTAATAGCAGTCAGTGTCCTTAAAGCGGGTGTCAGGCCTTCAGCGTGTGCTCTGCAAACCTCTGCCAGTGTACTTTGCCAGTGGTTACTCATATCTGGTGTCTCTATAGCGTGGTTTTACAAAGAAAATAAGTTTTTCAGTGTAAGCTAATAGCAGTCAGTGTCCTTAAAGCGGGTGTCAGGCCTTCAGCGTGTGCTCTGCAGACTTCTGCCAGTGTACTTTGCCACTCATATCTGGTGTCTCTATAGCGTGCTTTTACAAAGAAAAAACGTTTTTCAGTGTAAGCTAATAGCAGTCAGTTTCCTTAAAGCGGGTGCCAGGCCTTCAGCGTGTGCTCTGCAAACCTCTGCCAGTGTACTTTGCCAGTGGCCACTCATATCTGGTGTCTCTATAGCGTGCTTTTATGAAGAAAAAAAGTTTTTCAGTGTAAGCTAATAGCAGTCAGTGTCCTTAAAGCGGGTGTCAGGCCTTCAGCGTGTGCTCTGCAAACCTCTGCCAGTGTACTTTGCCAGTGGCCACTCATATCTGGTGTCTCTATAGCGTGCTTTTACAAAGAAAAAAAGTTTTTCAGTGTAAGCTAATAGCAGTCAGTGTCCTTAAAGCGGGTGTCAGGCCTCTTTCAGCGTGAGCTCTGCAGACCTTTGCCCGTGTACTTTGACACTCATATCTGGTGTCTCTATAGCGTGCTTTTACAAAGAAAAAAAGTTTTTCAGTGTAAGCTAATAGCAGTCAGTGTCCTTAAAGCGGGTGTCAGGCCTTCAGCGTGTGCTCTGCAGACCTCTGCCAGTGTACTTTGCCAGTTACCACTCATATCTGGTGTCTCTATAGCGTGCTTTTACAAAGAAAAACGTTTTTCAGTGTAAGCTAATAGCAGTTAGTGTCCTTAAAGCGGGTGTCAGGCCTTCAGCGTGTGCTCTGTAAACCTCTGCCAGTGTTCTTTGCCAGTGGCCACTCATATCTGGTGTCTCTATAGCGTGCTTTTACAGTGTCCTTAAAGCGGGTGTCAGGCCTTCAGCGTGTGCTCTGCAGACCTCTGCCCGTGCACTTTGCCAGTTGCCACTCATATCTGGTGTCTCTATAGCGTGCTTTTATGAAGAAAAAAAGTTTTTCAGTGTAAGCTAATAGCAGTCAGTGTCCTTAAAGCGGGTGTCAGGCCTTCAGCGTGTGCTCTGCAAACCTCTGCCAGTGTACTTTGCCAGTGGCCACTCATATCTGGTGTCTCTATAGCGTGGTTTTACAAAGAAAATAAGTTTTTCAGTGTAAGCTAATAGCAGTCAGTGTCCTTAAAGCGGGTGCCAGGCCTTCAGCGTGTGCTCTGCAAACCTCTGCCAGTGTACTTTGCCAGTGGCCACTCATATCTGGTGTCTCTATAGCGTGCTTTTATGAAGAAAAAAAGTTTTTCAGTGTAAGCTAATAGCAGTCAGTGTCCTTAAAGCGGGTGTCAGGCCTTCAGCGTGTGCTCTGCAAACCTCTGCCAGTGTACTTTGCCAGTGGCCACTCATATCTGGTGTCTCTATAGCGTGGTTTTACAAAGAAAATAAGTTTTTCAGTGTAAGCTAATAGCAGTCAGTGTCCTTAAAGCGGGTGTCAGGCCTTCAGCGTGTGCTCTGCAGACTTCTGCCAGTGTACTTTGCCACTCATATCTGGTGTCTCTATAGCGTGCTTTTACAAAGAAAAAAAGTTTTTCAGTGTAAGCTAATAGCAGTCAGTTTCCTTAAAGCGGGTGCCAGGCCTTCAGCGTGTGCTCTGCAAACCTCTGCCAGTGTACTTTGCCAGTGGCCACTCATATCTGGTGTCTCTATAGCGTGCTTTTATGAAGAAAAAAAGTTTTTCAGTGTAAGCTAATAGCAGTCAGTGTCCTTAAAGCGGGTGTCAGGCCTTCAGCGTGTGCTCTGCAAACCTCTGCCAGTGTACTTTGCCAGTGGCCACTCATATCTGGTGTCTCTATAGCGTGCTTTTACAAAGAAAAAAAGTTTTTCAGTGTAAGCTAATAGCAGTCAGTGTCCTTAAAGCGGGTGTCAGGCCTCTTTCAGCGTGAGCTCTGCAGACCTTTGCCCGTGTACTTTGACACTCATATCTGGTGTCTCTATAGCGTGCTTTTACAAAGAAAAAAGTTTTTCAGTGTAAGCTAATAGCAGTCAGTGTCCTTAAAGCGGGTGTCAGGCCTTCAGCGTGTGCTCTGCAGACCTCTGCCAGTGTACTTTGCCAGTTACCACTCATATCTGGTGTCTCTATAGCGTGCTTTTACAAAGAAAAACGTTTTTCAGTGTAAGCTAATAGCAGTTAGTGTCCTTAAAGCGGGTGTCAGGCCTTCAGCGTGTGCTCTGTAAACCTCTGCCAGTGTTCTTTGCCAGTGGCCACTCATATCTGGTGTCTCTATAGCGTGCTTTTACAGTGTCCTTAAAGCGGGTGTCAGGCCTTCAGCGTGTGCTCTGCAGACCTCTGCCCGTGCACTTTGCCAGTTGCCACTCATATCTGGTGTCTCTATAGCGTGCTTTTACAAAGAAAAAAAGTTTTTCAGTGTAAGCTAATAGAAGTCAGTGTCCTTAAAGCGGGTGTCAGGCCTCTTTCAGCGTGTGCTCTGCAGTTCTCTGCCCGTGTACTTTGCCACTCATATCTGGTGTCTCTATAGCGTGCTTTTACAAAGAAAAAAAGTTTTTCAGTGTAAGCTAATAGCAGTCAGTGTCCTTAAAGCGGGTGTCAGGCCTTCAGCGTGTGCTCTGCAGACCTCTGCCAGTGTACCGTGCCAGTTGCCACTCATATCTGGTGTCTCTATAGCGTGCTTTTACAAAGAAACAAAGGTTTTCAGTGTAAGCTAATAGCAGTCAGTGTCCTTAAAGCGGGTGTCAGGCCTCCTTCAGCGTGTGCTCTGCAGACCTCTGCCCGTGTACTTTGCCAGTTGCCACTCATATCTGGGGTCTCTATAGCGTGCTTTTACAAAGAAAAAAAGTTTTTCAGTTTAAGCCAATAGCAGTCAGTGTCCATAAAGCGGGTGTCAGGCCTCTTTCAGCTTGTGCTCTGCAGTTCTCTGCCCGTGTACTTTGCCACTCATATCTCTATAGCGTGCTTTTACAAAGAAAAAAAGTTTTTCAGTGTAAGCTAATAGCAGTCAGTGTCCTTAAAGCGGGTGTCAGGCCTTTAGTGTGTGCTCTGCAAACCTCTGCCAGTGTACTTTGCCAGTTGCCACTCATATCTGGTGTCTCTATAGCGTGCTTTTACAAAGAAAAAAAGTTTTTCAGTGTAAGCTAATAGCAGTCAGTGTCCTTAAAGCGGGTGTCAGGCATCCTTCAGCGTGTGCTCTGCAGACCTCTGCCAGTGTACTTTGCCACTCATATCTGGTTTCTCTATAGCGTCCTTTTACAAAGAAAAAAACGTTTTTCAGTGTAAGCTAATAGCAGTCAGTGTCCTTAAAGCGGGTGTCAGGCCTCCTTCAGCGTGTGCTCTGCAGACCTCTGCCCGTGTACTTTGCCAGTTGCCACTCATATCTGGTGTCTCTATAGCGTGCTTTTACAAAGAAAAAAAGTTTTTCAGTGTAAGCTAATAGCAGTCAGTGTCCTTAAAGCGGGTGTCAGGCCTTCAGCGTGTGCTTTGCAGACCTCTGCCAGTGTACTTTGCCAGTTGCCACTCATATCTGGTGTCTCTATAGCGTGCTTTTACAAAGAAAAAAAGTTATTCAGTGTAAGCTAATAGCAGTCAGTGTCCTCAAAGCGGGTGTCAGGCCTCCTTCAGCGTGTGCTCTGCAGACATATGCCAGTGTAGTTTGCCACTCATATCTGGTGTCTCTATAGCGTGCTTTTACAAAGAAAAAAAGTTTTTCAGTGTAAGCTAATAGCAGTCAGTGTCCTTAAAGCGGGTGTCAGGCCTCCATCAGCGTGTGCTCTGCAGACCTCTGCCCGTGTACTTTGCCAGTTGCCACTCATATCTGGTGTCTCTATAGCGTGCTTTTACAAAGAAAAAAAGTTTTTCAGTGTAAGCTAATAGCAGTCAGTGTCCTTAAAGCGGGTGTCAGGCCTTCAGCGTGTGCTCTGCAAACCTCCGCCAGTGTACTTTGCCAGTTGCCACTCATATCTGGTGTCTCTATAGCGTGCTTTTACAAAGAAAAAAAGTTTTTCAATGTAAGCTAATAGCAGTCAGTGTTCTTAAAGCGGGTTTCAGGCCTTCAGCGTGTGCTCTGTAAACCTCTGCCAGTGTACTTTGCCAGTTGCCACTCATATCTGGTGTCTCTATAGCGTGCTTTTACAAAGAAAAAAAGTTTTTCAGTGTAAGCTAATAGCAGCCAGTGTCCTTAAAGCGGGTGTCAGGCCTCCTTCAGCGTGTGCTCTGCAGACCTCTGCCCGTGTACTTTGCCAGTTGCCACTCATATCTGGTGTCTCTATAGCGTGCTTTTACAATGAAAAAAAGGTTTTCAGTGTAAGTTAATAGCAGTCAGTGTCCTTAAAGCGGGTGTCAGGCCTCTTTCAGCGTGTGCTCTGCAGTTCTCTGCCCGTGTACTTTGCCACTCATATCTGGTGTCTCTATAGCGTGCTTTTACAAAGAAAAAACGTTTTTCAGTGTAAGCTAAAAGCAGTCAGTGTCCTTAAAGCGGGTGTCAGGCCTTCAGCGTGTGCTCTGCAGACCTCTGCCAGTGTACCTTGCCAGTTGCCACTCATATCTGGTGTCTCTATAGCGTGCTTTTACAAAGAAAAACAGTTTTTCAGTGTAAGCTAATAGCAGTCAGTGTCCTTAAAGCGGGTGTCAGGCCTTCAGCGTGTGCACTGTAAACCTCTGCCAGTGTACCTTGCCAGTTGCCACTCATATCTGGTGTCTCTATAACGTGCTTTTACAAAGAAAAAAAGGTTTTCAGTGTAAGCTAATAGCAGTCAGTGTCCTTAAAGCGGGTTTCAGGCCTCCTTCAGCGTGTGCTCTGCAGACCTCTGCCCGTGTACTTTGCCAGTTGCCACTCATATCTGGGGTCTCTATAGCGTGCTTTTACAAAGAAAAAAAGTTTTTCAGTTTAAGCTAATAGCAGTCAGTGTCCTTAAAGCGGGTGTCAGGCCTTCAGCGTGTGCTCTGTAAACCTCTGCCAGTGTACTTTGCCACTCATATCTGGTGTCTCCATAGCGTGCTTTTACAAAGAAAAAAAGGTTTTCAGAGTAAGCTAATAGCAGTCAGTGTCCTCAAAGCGGGTGTCAGGCCTCCTTCAGCGTGTGCTCTGCAGACCTCTGCCAGTGTACTTTGCCACTCATATCTGGTGTCTCTATGGAGTGCTTTTACAAAGAAAAAAAGGTTTTCAGTGTAAGCTAATAGCAGTCAGTGTCCTTAAAGCGGGTTTCAGGCCTCCTTCAGCGTGTGCTCTGCAGACCTCTGCCCGTGTACTTTGCCAGTTGCCACTCATATCTGGGGTCTCTATAGCGTGCTTTTACAAAGAAAAAAAGTTTTTCAGTTTAAGCTAATAGCAGTCAGTGTCCATGAAGCGGGTGTCAGGCCTCTTTCAGCTTGTGCTCTGCAGTTCTCTGCCCGTGTACTTTGCCACTCATATCTCTATAGCGTGCTTTTACAAAGAAAAAAAGTTTTTCAGTGTAAGCTAATAGCAGTCAGTGTCCTTAAAGCGGGTTTCAGGCCTCCTTCAGCGTGTGCTCTGCAGACCTCTGCCCGTGTACTTTGCCAGTTGACACTCATATCTGGGGTCTCTATAGCGTGCTTTTACAAAGAAAAAAAGTTTTTCAGTTTAAGCTAATAGCAGTCAGTGTCCATAAAGCGGGTGTCAGGCCTCTTTCAGCTTGTGCTCTGCAGTTCTCTGCCCGTGTACTTTGCCACTCATATCTCTATAGCGTGCTTTTACAAAGAAAAAAAGTTTTTCAGTGTAAGCTAATAGCAGTCAGTGTCCTTAAAGCGGGTGTCAGGCCTTTAGCGTGTGCTCTGCAAACCTCTGCCAGTGTACTTTGCCAGTTGCCACTCATATCTGGTGTCTCTATAGCGTGCTTTTACAAAGAAAAGAAGTTTTTCAGTGTAAGCTAATAGCAGTCAGTGTCCTTAAAGCGGGTGTCAGGCCTCCTTCAGCGTGTGCTCTGCAGACCTCTGCCAGTGTACTTTGCCACTCATATCTGGTTTCTCTATAGCGTGCTTTTACAAAGAAAAAAAAGTTTTTCAGTGTAAGCTAATAGCAGTCAGTGTCCTTAAAGCGGGTGTCAGGCCTCCTTCAGCGTGTGCTCTGCAGACCTATGCCAGTGTAGTTTGCCACTCATATCTGGTGTCTCTATAGCGTGCTTTTACAAAGAAAAAAAGGTTTTCAGTGTAAGTTAATAGCAGTCAGTGTCCTTAAAGCGGTGTCAGGCCTCTTTCAGCGTGTGCTCTGCAAACCTCCGCCAGTGTACTTTGCCAGTTGCCACTCATATCTCGTGTCTCTATAGCGTGCTTTTACAAAGAAAAAAAGTTTTTCAGTGTAAGCTAATAGCAGTCAGTGTCCTGAAAGCGGGTGTCAGGCCTCCTTCAGCGTGTGCTCTGCAGACCTCTGCCCGTGTACTTTGCCAGTTGCCACTCATATCTGGTGTCTCTATAGCGTGCTTTTACAAAGAAAAAAAGTTTTTCAGTGTAAGCTAATAGCAGTCAGTGTCCTTAAAGCGGGTGTCAGGCCTTCAGCGTGTGCTCTGCAAACCTCCGCCAGTGTACTTTGCCAGTTGCCACTCATATCTGGTGTCTCTATAGCGTGCTTTTACAAAGAAAAAAAGTTTTTCAGTGTAAGCTAATAGCAGTCAGTGTCCTGAAAGCGGGTGTCAGGCCTCCTTCAGCGTGTGCTCTGCAGACCTCTGCCCGTGTACTTTGCCAGTTGCCACTCATATCTGGGGTCTCTATAGCGTGCTTTTACAAAGAAAAAAAGTTTTTCAGTTTAAGCTAATAGCAGTCAGTGTCCATAAAGCGGGTGTCAGGCCTCTTTCAGCTTGTGCTCTGCAGTTCTCTGCCCGTGTACTTTGCCACTCATATCTCTATAGCGTGCTTTTACAAAGAAAAAAAGTTTTTCAGTGTAAGCTAATAGCAGTCAGTGTCCTTAAAGCGGGTTTCAGGCCTCCTTCAGCGTGTGCTCTGCAGACCTCTGCCCGTGTACTTTGCCAGTTGACACTCATATCTGGGGTCTCTATAGCGTGCTTTTACAAAGAAAAAAAGTTTTTCAGTTTAAGCTAATAGCAGTCAGTGTCCATAAAGCGGGTGTCAGGCCTCTTTCAGCTTGTGCTCTGCAGTTCTCTGCCCGTGTACTTTGCCACTCATATCTCTATAGCGTGCTTTTACAAAGAAAAAAAGTTTTTCAGTGTAAGCTAATAGCAGTCAGTGTCCTTAAAGCGGGTGTCAGGCCTTTAGCGTGTGCTCTGCAAACCTCTGCCAGTGTACTTTGCCAGTTGCCACTCATATCTGGTGTCTCTATAGCGTGCTTTTACAAAGAAAAGAAGTTTTTCAGTGTAAGCTAATAGCAGTCAGTGTCCTTAAAGCGGGTGTCAGGCCTCCTTCAGCGTGTGCTCTGCAGACCTCTGCCAGTGTACTTTGCCACTCATATCTGGTTTCTCTATAGCGTGCTTTTACAAAGAAAAAAAAGTTTTTCAGTGTAAGCTAATAGCAGTCAGTGTCCTTAAAGCGGGTGTCAGGCCTCCTTCAGCGTGTGCTCTGCAGACCTATGCCAGTGTAGTTTGCCACTCATATCTGGTGTCTCTATAGCGTGCTTTTACAAAGAAAAAAAGGTTTTCAGTGTAAGTTAATAGCAGTCAGTGTCCTTAAAGCGGTGTCAGGCCTCTTTCAGCGTGTGCTCTGCAAACCTCCGCCAGTGTACTTTGCCAGTTGCCACTCATATCTCGTGTCTCTATAGCGTGCTTTTACAAAGAAAAAAAGTTTTTCAGTGTAAGCTAATAGCAGTCAGTGTCCTGAAAGCGGGTGTCAGGCCTCCTTCAGCGTGTGCTCTGCAGACCTCTGCCCGTGTACTTTGCCAGTTGCCACTCATATCTGGTGTCTCTATAGCGTGCTTTTACAAAGAAAAAAAGTTTTTCAGTGTAAGCTAATAGCAGTCAGTGTCCTTAAAGCGGGTGTCAGGCCTTCAGCGTGTGCTCTGCAAACCTCCGCCAGTGTACTTTGCCAGTTGCCACTCATATCTGGTGTCTCTATAGCGTGCTTTTACAAAGAAAAAAAGTTTTTCAATGTAAGCTAATAGCAGTCAGTGTCCTTAAAGCGGGTGTCAGGCCTTCAGCGTGTGCTCTGTAAACCTCTGCCAGTGTACTTTGCCAGTTGCCACTCATATCTGGTGTCTCCATAGCGTGCTTTTACAAAGAAAAAAAGGTTTTCAGAGTAAGCTAATAGCAGTCAGTGTCCTCAAAGCGGGTGTCAGGCCTCCTTCAGCGTGTGCTCTGCAGACCTCTGCCAGTGTACTTTGCCACTCATATCTGGTGTCTCTATGGAGTGCTTTTACAAAGAAAAAAAGGTTTTCAGTGTAAGCTAATAGCAGTCAGTGTCCTTAAAGCGGGTTTCAGGCCTCCTTCAGCGTGCGCTCTGCAGACCTCTGCCCGTGTACTTTGCCAGTTGCCACTCATATCTGGGGTCTCTATAGCGTGCTTTTACAAAGAAAAAAAGTTTTTCAGTTTAAGCTAATAGCAGTCAGTGTCCATAAAGCGGGTGTCAGGCCTCTTTCAGCTTGTGCTCTGCAGTTCTCTGCCCGTGTACTTTGCCACTCATATCTCTATAGCGTGCTTTTACAAAGAAAAAAAGTTTTTCAGTGTAAGCTAATAGCAGTCAGTGTCCTTAAAGCGGGTTTCAGGCCTCCTTCAGCGTGTGCTCTGCAGACCTCTGCCCGTGTACTTTGCCAGTTGACACTCATATCTGGGGTCTCTATAGCGTGCTTTTACAAAGAAAAAAAGTTTTTCAGTTTAAGCTAATAGCAGTCAGTGTCCATAAAGCGGGTGTCAGGCCTCTTTCAGCTTGTGCTCTGCAGTTCTCTGCCCGTGTACTTTGCCACTCATATCTCTATAGCGTGCTTTTACAAAGAAAAAAAGTTTTTCAGTGTAAGCTAATAGCAGTCAGTGTCCTTAAAGCGGGTGTCAGGCCTTTAGCGTGTGCTCTGCAAACCTCTGCCAGTGTACTTTGCCAGTTGCCACTCATATCTGGTGTCTCTATAGCGTGCTTTTACAAAGAAAAGAAGTTTTTCAGTGTAAGCTAATAGCAGTCAGTGTCCTTAAAGCGGGTGTCAGGCCTCCTTCAGCGTGTGCTCTGCAGACCTCTGCCAGTGTACTTTGCCACTCATATCTGGTTTCTCTATAGCGTGCTTTTACAAAGAAAAAAAAGTTTTTCAGTGTAAGCTAATAGCAGTCAGTGTCCTTAAAGCGGGTGTCAGGCCTCCTTCAGCGTGTGCTCTGCAGACCTATGCCAGTGTAGTTTGCCACTCATATCTGGTGTCTCTATAGCGTGCTTTTACAAAGAAAAAAAGGTTTTCAGTGTAAGTTAATAGCAGTCAGTGTCCTTAAAGCGGTGTCAGGCCTCTTTCAGCGTGTGCTCTGCAAACCTCCGCCAGTGTACTTTGCCAGTTGCCACTCATATCTCGTGTCTCTATAGCGTGCTTTTACAAAGAAAAAAAGTTTTTCAGTGTAAGCTAATAGCAGTCAGTGTCCTGAAAGCGGGTGTCAGGCCTCCTTCAGCGTGTGCTCTGCAGACCTCTGCCCGTGTACTTTGCCAGTTGCCACTCATATCTGGTGTCTCTATAGCGTGCTTTTACAAAGAAAAAAAGTTTTTCAGTGTAAGCTAATAGCAGTCAGTGTCCTTAAAGCGGGTGTCAGGCCTTCAGCGTGTGCTCTGCAAACCTCCGCCAGTGTACTTTGCCAGTTGCCACTCATATCTGGCGTCTCTATAGCGTGCTTTTACAAAGAAAAAAAGTTTTTCAATGTAAGCTAATAGCAGTCAGTGTCCTTAAAGCGGGTGTCAGGCCTTCAGCGTGTGCTCTGTAAACCTCTGCCAGTGTACTTTGCCAGTTGCCACTCATATCTGGTGTCTCTATAGCGTGCTTTTACAAAGAAAAAAAGTTTTTCAGTGTAAGCTAATAGCAGCCAGTGTCCTTAAAGCGGGTGTCAGGCCTCCTTCAGCGTGTGCTCTCCAGACCTCTGCCCGTGTACTTTGCCAGTTGCCACTCATATCTGGTGTCTCTATAGCGTGCTTTTACAAAGAAAAAAAGTTTTTCAGTGTAAGTTAATAGCAGTCAGTATCCTTAAAGCGGGTGTCAGGCCTCTTTCAGCGTGTGCTCTGCAGTTCTCTGCCCGTGTACTTTGCCACTCATATCTGGTGTCTCTATAGCGTGCTTTTACAAAGAAAAAAAGTTTTTCAGTGTAAGCTAATAGCAGTCAGTGTCCTTAAAGCGGGTGTCAGGCCTTCAGCGTGTGCTCTGCAGACCTCTGCCAGTGTACCGTGCCAGTTGCCACTCATATCTGGTGTCTCTATAGCGTGCTTTTACAAAGAAACAAAGGTTTTCAGTGTAAGCTAATAGCAGTCAGTGTCCTTAAAGCGGGTGTCAGGCCTCCTTCAGCGTGTGCTCTGCAGACCTCTGCCCGTGTACTTTGCCAGTTGCCACTCATATCTGGGGTCTCTATAGCGTGCTTTTACAAAGAAAAAAAGTTTTTCAGTTTAAGCCAATAGCAGTCAGTGTCCATAAAGCGGGTGTCAGGCCTCTTTCAGCTTGTGCTCTGCAGTTCTCTGCCCGTGTACTTTGCCACTCATATCTCTATAGCGTGCTTTTACAAAGAAAAAAAGTTTTTCAGTGTAAGCTAATAGCAGTCAGTGTCCTTAAAGCGGGTGTCAGGCCTTTAGTGTGTGCTCTGCAAACCTCTGCCAGTGTACTTTGCCAGTTGCCACTCATATCTGGTGTCTCTATAGCGTGCTTTTACAAAGAAAAAAAGTTTTTCAGTGTAAGCTAATAGCAGTCAGTGTCCTTAAAGCGGGTGTCAGGCATCCTTCAGCGTGTGCTCTGCAGACCTCTGCCAGTGTACTTTGCCACTCATATCTGGTTTCTCTATAGCGTCCTTTTACAAAGAAAAAAACGTTTTTCAGTGTAAGCTAATAGCAGTCAGTGTCCTTAAAGCGGGTGTCAGGCCTCCTTCAGCGTGTGCTCTGCAGACCTCTGCCCGTGTACTTTGCCAGTTGCCACTCATATCTGGTGTCTCTATAGCGTGCTTTTACAAAGAAAAAAAGTTTTACAGTGTAAGCTAATAGCAGTCAGTGTCCTTAAAGCGGGTGTCAGGCCTTCAGCGTGTGCTTTGCAGACCTCTGCCAGTGTACTTTGCCAGTTGCCACTCATATCTGGTGTCTCTATAGCGTGCTTTTACAAAGAAAAAAAGTTATTCAGTGTAAGCTAATAGCAGTCAGTGTCCTCAAAGCGGGTGTCAGGCCTCCTTCAGCGTGTGCTCTGCAGACATATGCCAGTGTAGTTTGCCACTCATATCTGGTGTCTCTATAGCGTGCTTTTACAAAGAAAAAAAGTTTTTCAGTGTAAGCTAATAGCAGTCAGTGTCCTTAAAGCGGGTGTCAGGCCTCCATCAGCGTGTGCTCTGCAGACCTCTGCCCGTGTACTTTGCCAGTTGCCACTCATATCTGGTGTCTCTATAGCGTGCTTTTACAAAGAAAAAAAGTTTTTCAGTGTAAGCTAATAGCAGTCAGTGTCCTTAAAGCGGGTGTCAGGCCTTCAGCGTGTGCTCTGCAAACCTCCGCCAGTGTACTTTGCCAGTTGCCACTCATATCTGGTGTCTCTATAGCGTGCTTTTACAAAGAAAAAAAGTTTTTCAATGTAAGCTAATAGCAGTCAGTGTTCTTAAAGCGGGTTTCAGGCCTTCAGCGTGTGCTCTGTAAACCTCTGCCAGTGTACTTTGCCAGTTGCCACTCATATCTGGTGTCTCTATAGCGTGCTTTTACAAAGAAAAAAAGTTTTTCAGTGTAAGCTAATAGCAGCCAGTGTCCTTAAAGCGGGTGTCAGGCCTCCTTCAGCGTGTGCTCTGCAGACCTCTGCCCGTGTACTTTGCCAGTTGCCACTCATATCTGGTGTCTCTATAGCGTGCTTTTACAATGAAAAAAAGGTTTTCAGTGTAAGTTAATAGCAGTCAGTGTCCTTAAAGCGGGTGTCAGGCCTCTTTCAGCGTGTGCTCTGCAGTTCTCTGCCCGTGTACTTTGCCACTCATATCTGGTGTCTCTATAGCGTGCTTTTACAAAGAAAAAACGTTTTTCAGTGTAAGCTAAAAGCAGTCAGTGTCCTTAAAGCGGGTGTCAGGCCTTCAGCGTGTGCTCTGCAGACCTCTGCCAGTGTACCTTGCCAGTTGCCACTCATATCTGGTGTCTCTATAGCGTGCTTTTACAAAGAAAAACAGTTTTTCAGTGTAAGCTAATAGCAGTCAGTGTCCTTAAAGCGGGTGTCAGGCCTTCAGCGTGTGCACTGTAAACCTCTGCCAGTGTACCTTGCCAGTTGCCACTCATATCTGGTGTCTCTATAACGTGCTTTTACAAAGAAAAAAAGGTTTTCAGTGTAAGCTAATAGCAGTCAGTGTCCTTAAAGCGGGTTTCAGGCCTCCTTCAGCGTGTGCTCTGCAGACCTCTGCCCGTGTACTTTGCCAGTTGCCACTCATATCTGGGGTCTCTATAGCGTGCTTTTACAAAGAAAAAAAGTTTTTCAGTTTAAGCTAATAGCAGTCAGTGTCCTTAAAGCGGGTGTCAGGCCTTCAGCGTGTGCTCTGTAAACCTCTGCCAGTGTACTTTGCCACTCATATCTGGTGTCTCCATAGCGTGCTTTTACAAAGAAAAAAAGGTTTTCAGAGTAAGCTAATAGCAGTCAGTGTCCTCAAAGCGGGTGTCAGGCCTCCTTCAGCGTGTGCTCTGCAGACCTCTGCCAGTGTACTTTGCCACTCATATCTGGTGTCTCTATGGAGTGCTTTTACAAAGAAAAAAAGGTTTTCAGTGTAAGCTAATAGCAGTCAGTGTCCTTAAAGCGGGTTTCAGGCCTCCTTCAGCGTGTGCTCTGCAGACCTCTGCCCGTGTACTTTGCCAGTTGCCACTCATATCTGGGGTCTCTATAGCGTGCTTTTACAAAGAAAAAAAGTTTTTCAGTTTAAGCTAATAGCAGTCAGTGTCCATAAAGCGGGTGTCAGGCCTCTTTCAGCTTGTGCTCTGCAGTTCTCTGCCCGTGTACTTTGCCACTCATATCTCTATAGCGTGCTTTTACAAAGAAAAAAAGTTTTTCAGTGTAAGCTAATAGCAGTCAGTGTCCTTAAAGCGGGTTTCAGGCCTCCTTCAGCGTGTGCTCTGCAGACCTCTGCCCGTGTACTTTGCCAGTTGACACTCATATCTGGGGTCTCTATAGCGTGCTTTTACAAAGAAAAAAAGTTTTTCAGTTTAAGCTAATAGCAGTCAGTGTCCATAAAGCGGGTGTCAGGCCTCTTTCAGCTTGTGCTCTGCAGTTCTCTGCCCGTGTACTTTGCCACTCATATCTCTATAGCGTGCTTTTACAAAGAAAAAAAGTTTTTCAGTGTAAGCTAATAGCAGTCAGTGTCCTTAAAGCGGGTGTCAGGCCTTTAGCGTGTGCTCTGCAAACCTCTGCCAGTGTACTTTGCCAGTTGCCACTCATATCTGGTGTCTCTATAGCGTGCTTTTACAAAGAAAAGAAGTTTTTCAGTGTAAGCTAATAGCAGTCAGTGTCCTTAAAGCGGGTGTCAGGCCTCCTTCAGCGTGTGCTCTGCAGACCTCTGCCAGTGTACTTTGCCACTCATATCTGGTTTCTCTATAGCGTGCTTTTACAAAGAAAAAAAAGTTTTTCAGTGTAAGCTAATAGCAGTCAGTGTCCTTAAAGCGGGTGTCAGGCCTCCTTCAGCGTGTGCTCTGCAGACCTATGCCAGTGTAGTTTGCCACTCATATCTGGTGTCTCTATAGCGTGCTTTTACAAAGAAAAAAAGGTTTTCAGTGTAAGTTAATAGCAGTCAGTGTCCTTAAAGCGGTGTCAGGCCTCTTTCAGCGTGTGCTCTGCAAACCTCCGCCAGTGTACTTTGCCAGTTGCCACTCATATCTGGTGTCTCTATAGCGTGCTTTTACAAAGAAAAAAAGTTTTTCAGTGTAAGCTAATAGCAGTCAGTGTCCTGAAAGCGGGTGTCAGGCCTCCTTCAGCGTGTGCTCTGCAGACCTCTGCCCGTGTACTTTGCCAGTTGCCACTCATATCTGGTGTCTCTATAGCGTGCTTTTACAAAGAAAAAAAGTTTTTCAGTGTAAGCTAATAGCAGTCAGTGTCCTTAAAGCGGGTGTCAGGCCTTCAGCGTGTGCTCTGCAAACCTCCGCCAGTGTACTTTGCCAGTTGCCACTCATATCTGGTGTCTCTATAGCGTGCTTTTACAAAGAAAAAAAGTTTTTCAATGTAAGCTAATAGCAGTCAGTGTCCTTAAAGCGGGTGTCAGGCCTTCAGCGTGTGCTCTGTAAACCTCTGCCAGTGTACTTTGCCAGTTGCCACTCATATCTGGTGTCTCCATAGCGTGCTTTTACAAAGAAAAAAAGGTTTTCAGAGTAAGCTAATAGCAGTCAGTGTCCTCAAAGCGGGTGTCAGGCCTCCTTCAGCGTGTGCTCTGCAGACCTCTGCCAGTGTACTTTGCCACTCATATCTGGTGTCTCTATGGAGTGCTTTTACAAAGAAAAAAAGGTTTTCAGTGTAAGCTAATAGCAGTCAGTGTCCTTAAAGCGGGTTTCAGGCCTCCTTCAGCGTGCGCTCTGCAGACCTCTGCCCGTGTACTTTGCCAGTTGCCACTCATATCTGGGGTCTCTATAGCGTGCTTTTACAAAGAAAAAAAGTTTTTCAGTTTAAGCTAATAGCAGTCAGTGTCCATAAAGCGGGTGTCAGGCCTCTTTCAGCTTGTGCTCTGCAGTTCTCTGCCCGTGTACTTTGCCACTCATATCTCTATAGCGTGCTTTTACAAAGAAAAAAAGTTTTTCAGTGTAAGCTAATAGCAGTCAGTGTCCTTAAAGCGGGTTTCAGGCCTCCTTCAGCGTGTGCTCTGCAGACCTCTGCCCGTGTACTTTGCCAGTTGACACTCATATCTGGGGTCTCTATAGCGTGCTTTTACAAAGAAAAAAAGTTTTTCAGTTTAAGCTAATAGCAGTCAGTGTCCATAAAGCGGGTGTCAGGCCTCTTTCAGCTTGTGCTCTGCAGTTCTCTGCCCGTGTACTTTGCCACTCATATCTCTATAGCGTGCTTTTACAAAGAAAAAAAGTTTTTCAGTGTAAGCTAATAGCAGTCAGTGTCCTTAAAGCGGGTGTCAGGCCTTTAGCGTGTGCTCTGCAAACCTCTGCCAGTGTACTTTGCCAGTTGCCACTCATATCTGGTGTCTCTATAGCGTGCTTTTACAAAGAAAAGAAGTTTTTCAGTGTAAGCTAATAGCAGTCAGTGTCCTTAAAGCGGGTGTCAGGCCTCCTTCAGCGTGTGCTCTGCAGACCTCTGCCAGTGTACTTTGCCACTCATATCTGGTTTCTCTATAGCGTGCTTTTACAAAGAAAAAAAAGTTTTTCAGTGTAAGCTAATAGCAGTCAGTGTCCTTAAAGCGGGTGTCAGGCCTCCTTCAGCGTGTGCTCTGCAGACCTATGCCAGTGTAGTTTGCCACTCATATCTGGTGTCTCTATAGCGTGCTTTTACAAAGAAAAAAAGGTTTTCAGTGTAAGTTAATAGCAGTCAGTGTCCTTAAAGCGGTGTCAGGCCTCTTTCAGCGTGTGCTCTGCAAACCTCCGCCAGTGTACTTTGCCAGTTGCCACTCATATCTCGTGTCTCTATAGCGTGCTTTTACAAAGAAAAAAAGTTTTTCAGTGTAAGCTAATAGCAGTCAGTGTCCTGAAAGCGGGTGTCAGGCCTCCTTCAGCGTGTGCTCTGCAGACCTCTGCCCGTGTACTTTGCCAGTTGCCACTCACATCTGGTGTCTCTATAGCGTGCTTTTACAAAGAAAAAAAGTTTTTCAGTGTAAGCTAATAGCAGTCAGTGTCCTTAAAGCGGGTGTCAGGCCTCCTTCAGCGTGTGCTCTGCAGACCTCTGCCCGTGTACTTTACCAGTTGCCACTCATATCTGGTGTCTCTATAGCGTGCTTTTACAAAGAAAAAAAGTTTTTCAGTGTAAGCTAATAGCAGTCAGTGTCCTTAAAGCGGGTGTCAGGCCTTCAGCATGTGCTCTGCAAACCTCTGCCAGTGTACTTTGCCAGTTGCCACTCATATCTGGTGTCTCTATAGCGTGCTTTTACAAAGAAAAAACGTTTTTCAGTGTAAGCTAATAGCAGTCAGTGTCCTTAAAGCGGGTGTCAGGCCTCCTTCAGTGTGTGCTCTGCAGACCTCTGCCCGTGTACTTTGCCAGTTGCCACTCATATCTGGTGTCTCTATAGCGTGCTTTTACAAAGAAAAAAAGTTTTTCAGTGTAAGCTAATAGCAGTCAGTGTCCTCAAAGCGGGTGTCAGACCTCCTTCAGCGTGTGCTCTGCAGACCTCTGCCAGTGTAGTTTACCACTCATATCTGGTGTCTCTATAGCGTGCTTTTACAAAGAAAAAAAGGTTTTCAGTGTAAGCTAATAGCAGTCAGTGTCCTTAAAGCGGGTGTCAGGCCTTCAGCGTGTGCTCTGCAAACCTCTGCCAGTGTACTTTGCCAGTTGCCACTCACATCTGGTGTCTCTATAGCGTGCTTTTACAAAGAAAAAAAGTTTTTCAGTGTAAGCTAATAGCAGTCAGTGTCCTTAAAGCGGGTGTCAGGCCTTCAGCGTGTGCTCTGCAGACCTCTGACAGTGTACCTTGCCAGTTGCCACTCACATCTCGTGTCTCTATAGCGTGCTTTTACAAAGAAAAAACGTTTTTCAGTGTAAGCTAATAGCAGTCAGTGTCCTTAAAGCGGGTGTCAGGTTTTCAGCGTGTGCTCTGCAGACCTCTGCCCGTGTACTTTACCAGTTGCCACTCATATCTGGTGTCTTTATAGCATGCTTTTACAAAGAAAAAAAGTTTTTCAGTGTAAGCTAATAGCAGTCAGTGTCCTTAAAGCGGGTGTCAGGCCTTCAGCGTGTGCTCTGCAGACCTCTGTCAGTGTACTTTACCAGTTGCCACTCATATCTGGTGTCTCTGTAGCGTGCTTTTACAAAGAAACAAAGTTTTTCAGTGTAAGCTAATAGCAGTCAGTGTCCTTAAAGCGGGTGTCAGGCCTCCTTCAGCGTGTGCTCTGCAGACCTCTGCCCGTGTACTTTGCCAGTTGCCACTCATATCTGGTGTCTCTATAGCGTGCTTTTACAAAGAAAAAAAGTTTTTCAGTGTAAGCTAATAGCAGTCAGTGTCCTCAAAGCGGGTGTCAGGCCTCCTTCAGCGTGTGCTCTGCAGACCTCTGCCAGTGTAGTTTGCTACTCATATCTGGTGTCTCTATAGCGTGCTTTTACAAAGAAAAAAAGGTTTTCAGTGTAAGTTAATAGCAGTCAGTGTCCTTAAAGTGGGTGTCAAGCCTCTTTCAGCGTGTGCTCTGCAGTTCTCTGCCCGTGTACTTTGCCACTCATATCTGGTGTCTCTATAGCGTGCTTTTACAAAGAAAAAAAGTTTTTCAGTGTAAGCTAATAGCAGTCAGTGTCCTTAAAGCGGGTGTCAGGCCTTCAGCGTGTGCTCTGCAGACCTCTGACAGTGTACCTTGCCAGTTGCCACTCACATCTGGTGTCTCTATAGCGTGCTTTTACAAAGAAAAAAAGTTTTTCAGTGTAAGCTAATAGCAGTCAGTGTCCTTAAAGTGGGTGTCAGGCCTTCAGCGTGTGCTCTGTAAAAATCTGCCAGTGTACTTTGCCAGTTGCCACTCATATCTGGTGTCTCTATAGCGTGCTTTTACAAAGAAAAAAAGTTTTTCAGTGTAAGCTAATAGCAGTCAGTGTCCTTAAAGCGGGTGTCAGGCCTTCAGCTTGTGCTCTGCAGACCTCTGCCAGTGTACCTTGCCAGTTGCCACTCATATCTGGTGTCTCTATAACGTGCTTTTACAAAGAAAAAACGTTTTTCAGTGTAAGCTAATAGCAGTCAGTGTCCTTAAAGCGGGTGTCAGGCCTTCAGCGTGTGCTCTGCAGACCTCTGCCAGTGTACCTTGCCAGTTGCCACTCATATCTGGTGTCTCTATAGCGTGCTTTTACAAAGAAAAAAAGTTTTTCAGTGTAAGCTAATAGCAGTCAGTGTCCTTAAAGCGGGTGTCAGGCCTTCAGCGTGTGCTCTGCAGACCTCTGTCAGTGTACTTTACCAGTTGCCACTCATATCTGGTGTCTCTGTAGCGTGCTTTTACAAAGAAACAAAGTTTTTCAGTGTAAGCTAATAGCAGTCCGTGTCCTCAAAGCGGGTGTCAGGCCTCCTTCAGCGTGTGCTCTGCAGACCTCTGCCAGTGTAGTTTGCTACTCATATCTGGTGTCTCTATAGCGTGCTTTTACAAAGAAAAAAAGGTTTTCAGTGTAAGTTAATAGCAGTCAGTGTCCTTAAAGTGGGTGTCAAGCCTCTTTCAGCGTGTGCTCTGCAGTTCTCTGCCCGTGTACTTTGCCACTCATATCTGGTGTCTCTATAGCGTGCTTTTACAAAGAAAAAAAGTTTTTCAGTGTAAGCTAATAGCAGTCAGTGTCCTTAAAGTGGGTGTCAGGCCTTCAGCGTGTGCTCTGTAAACCTCTGCCAGTGTACTTTGCCAGTTGCCACTCATATCTGGTGTCTCTATAGCGTGCTTTTACAAAGAAAAAAAGTTTTTCAGTGTAAGCGAATAGCAGTCAGTGTCCTTAAAGCGGGTGTCAGGCCTTCAGCTTGTGCTTTGCAGACCTCTGCCAGTGTAACTTGCCAGTTGCCACTCATATCTGGTGTCTCTATAATGTGCTTTTACAAAGAAAAAACGTTTTTCAGTGTAAGCTAATAGCAGTCAGTGTCCTTAAAGCGGGTGTCAGGCCTTCAGCGTGTGCTCTGCAGACCTCTGCCAGTTGCCACTCATATCTGGTGTCTCTATAGCGTGCTTTTACAAAGAAAAATAGTTTTTCAGTGTAAGCTAATAGCAGTCAGTGTCCTTAAAGCGGGTGTCAGGCCTTCAGCGTGTGCTCTGCAGACCTCTGCCAGTGTACCTTGCCAGTTGCCACTCATATCTGGTGTCTCTATAGCGTGCTTTTACAAAGAAAAAAAGTTTCAGTGTAAGCTAATAGTCAGTGTCCTCAAAGGGGGTGTCAGGCCTCCTTCAGCGTGTGCTCTGCAGACCTCTGCCAGTTTAGTTTGCCACTCATATCTGGTGTCTTTATAGCGTGCTTTTACAAAGAAAAAAAGGTTTTCAGAGTAAGCTAATAGCAGTCAGTGTCCTTAAAGCGGGTGTCAGGCCTTCAGCGTGTGCTCTGCAGACCTCTGCCAGTGTACCTTGCCAGTTGCCACTCATATCTGGTGTCTCTATTGCGTGCTTTTACAAAGAAAAAAAGTTTCAGTGTAAGCTAATAGTCAGTGTCCTCAAAGCGGGTGTCAGGCCTCCTTCAGCGTGTGCTCTGCAGACCTCTGCCAGTGTACTTTGCCACTCATATCTGGTGTCTCTATGGAGTGCTTTTACAAAGAAAAAAAGGTTTTCAGTGTAAGCTAATAGCAGTCAGTGTCCTTAAAGTGGGTGTCAGGCCTTCAGCGTGTGCTCTGTAAACCTCTGCCAGTGTACTTTGCCAGTTGCCACTCATATCTGGTGTCTCTATAGCGTGCTTTTACAAAGAAAAAAAGTTTTTCAGTGTAAGCTAATAGCAGTCAGTGTCCTTAAAGCGGGTGTCAGGCCTCCTTCAGCGTGTGCTCTGCAGACCTCTGCCCGTGTACTTTGCCAGTTGCCAATCATATCTGGTGTCTCTATAGCGTGCTTTTACAAAGAAAAAAAGTTTTTCAGTGTAAGCTAATAGCAGTCAGTGTCCTTAAAGCGGGTGTCAGGCCTCCTTCAGCGTGTGCTCTGCAGACCTCTGCCCGTGTACTTTGCCAGTTGCCACTCATATCTGGTGTCTCTATAGCGTGCTTTTACAAAGAAAAAAAGTTTTTCAGTGTAAGCTAATAGCAGTCATTGTCCTCAAAGCGGGTGTCAGGCCTCCTTCAGCGTGTGCTCTGCAGACCTCTGCCAGTGTAGTTTGCTACTCATATCTGGTGTCTCTATAGCGTGCTTTTACAAAGAAAAAAAGGTTTTCAGTGTAAGTTTATTGCAGTCAGTGTCTTTAAAGCGGGTGTCAGGCCTTCAGCGTGTGCTCTGCAGACCTCTGCCTGTGTACTTTGCCACTCATATCTGGTGTCTCTATAGCGTGCTTTTACAAAGAAAAAACGTTTTTCAGTGTAAGCTAATAGCAGTCAGTGTCCTTAAAGCGGGTGTCAGGCCTTCAGCATGTGCTCTGCAAACCTCTGAAGGTGTACTTTGCCAGTTGCCACTCATATCTGGTGTCTCTATAGCGTGCTTTTACAAAGAAAAAACGTTTTTCAGTGTAAGCTAATAGCAGTCAGTGTCCTTAAAGCGGGTGTCAGGCCTCCTTCAGTGTGTGCTCTGCAGACCTCTGCCTGTGTACTTTGCCAGTTGCCACTCATATCTGGTGTCTCTATAGCGTGCTTTTACAAAGAAAAAAAGTTTTTCAGTGTAAGCTAATAGCAGTCAGTGTCCTCAAAGCGGGTGTCAGACCTCCTTCAGCGTGTGCTCTGCAGACCTCTGCCAGTGTAGTTTACCACTCATATCTGGTGTCTCTATAGCGTGCTTTTACAAAGAAAAAAAGGTTTTCAGTGTAAGCTAATAGCAGTCAGTGTCCTTAAAGCGGGTGTCAGGCCTTCAGCGTGTGCTCTGCAAACCTCTGCCAGTGTACTTTGCCAGTTGCCACTCACATCTGGTGTCTCTATAGCGTGCTTTTACAAAGAAAAAAAGTTTTTCAGTGTAAGCTAATAGCAGTCAGTGTCCTTAAAGCGGGTGTCAGGCCTTCAGCGTGTGCTCTGCAGACCTCTGACAGTGTACCTTGCCAGTTGCCACTCACATCTCGTGTCTCTATAGCGTGCTTTTACAAAGAAAAAACGTTTTTCAGTGTAAGCTAATAGCAGTCAGTGTCCTTAAAGCGGGTGTCAGGTTTTCAGCGTGTGCTCTGCAGACCTCTGCCCGTGTACTTTACCAGTTGCCACTCATATCTGGTGTCTCTATAGCATGCTTTTACAAAGAAAAAAAGTTTTTCAGTGTAAGCTAATAGCAGTCAGTGTCCTTAAAGCGGGTGTCAGGCCTTCAGCGTGTGCTCTGCAGACCTCTGTCAGTGTACTTTACCAGTTGCCACTCATATCTGGTGTCTCTGTAGCGTGCTTTTACAAAGAAACAAAGTTTTTCAGTGTAAGCTAATAGCAGTCAGTGTCCTTAAAGCGGGTGTCAGGCCTCCTTCAGCGTGTGCTCTGCAGACCTCTGCCCGTGTACTTTGCCAGTTGCCACTCATATCTGGTGTCTCTATAGCGTGCTTTTACAAAGAAAAAAAGTTTTTCAGTGTAAGCTAATAGCAGTCAGTGTCCTCAAAGCGGGTGTCAGGCCTCCTTCAGCGTGTGCTCTGCAGACCTCTGCCAGTGTAGTTTGCTACTCATATCTGGTGTCTCTATAGCGTGCTTTTACAAAGAAAAAAAGGTTTTCAGTGTAAGTTAATAGCAGTCAGTGTCCTTAAAGTGGGTGTCAAGCCTCTTTCAGCGTGTGCTCTGCAGTTCTCTGCCCGTGTACTTTGCCACTCATATCTGGTGTCTCTATAGCGTGCTTTTACAAAGAAAAAAAGTTTTTCAGTGTAAGCTAATAGCAGTCAGTGTCCTTAAAGTGGGTGTCAGGCCTTCAGCGTGTGCTCTGTAAACCTCTGCCAGTGTACTTTGCCAGTTGCCACTCATATCTGGTGTCTCTATAGCGTGCTTTTACAAAGAAAAAAAGTTTTTCAGTGTAAGCTAATAGCAGTCAGTGTCCTTAAAGCGGGTGTCAGGCCTTCAGCTTGTGCTTTGCAGACCTCTGCCAGTGTAACTTGCCAGTTGCCACTCATATCTGGTGTCTCTATAATGTGCTTTTACAAAGAAAAAACGTTTTTCAGTGTAAGCTAATAGCAGTCAGTGTCCTTAAAGCGGGTGTCAGGCCTTCAGCGTGTGCTCTGCAGACCTCTGCCAGTTGCCACTCATATCTGGTGTCTCTATAGCGTGCTTTTACAAAGAAAAATAGTTTTTCAGTGTAAGCTAATAGCAGTCAGTGTCCTTAAAGCGGGTGTCAGGCCTTCAGCGTGTGCTCTGCAGACCTCTGCCAGTGTACCTTGCCAGTTGCCACTCATATCTGGTGTCTCTATAGCGTGCTTTTACAAAGAAAAAAAGTTTCAGTGTAAGCTAATAGTCAGTGTCCTCAAAGGGGGTGTCAGGCCTCCTTCAGCGTGTGCTCTGCAGACCTCTGCCAGTTTAGTTTGCCACTCATATCTGGTGTCTTTATAGCGTGCTTTTACAAAGAAAAAAAGGTTTTCAGAGTAAGCTAATAGCAGTCAGTGTCCTTAAAGCGGGTGTCAGGCCTTCAGCGTGTGCTCTGCAGACCTCTGCCAGTGTACCTTGCCAGTTGCCACTCATATCTGGTGTCTCTATTGCGTGCTTTTACAAAGAAAAAAAGTTTCAGTGTAAGCTAATAGTCAGTGTCCTCAAAGCGGGTGTCAGGCCTCCTTCAGCGTGTGCTCTGCAGACCTCTGCCAGTTTAGTTTGCCACTCATATCTGGTGTCTCTATAGCGTGCTTTTACAAAGAAAAAAAGGTTTTCAGAGTAAGCTAATAGCAGTCAGTGTCCTCAAAGCGGGTGTCAGGCCTCCTTCAGCGTGTGCTCTGCAGACCTCTGCCAGTGTACTTTGCCACTCATATCTGGTGTCTCTATGGAGTGCTTTTACAAAGAAAAAAAGGTTTTCAGTGTAAGCTAATAGCAGTCAGTGTCCTTAAAGTGGGTGTCAGGCCTTCAGCGTGTGCTCTGTAAACCTCTGCCAGTGTACTTTGCCAGTTGCCACTCATATCTGGTGTCTCTATAGCGTGCTTTTACAAAGAAAAAAAGTTTTTCAGTGTAAGCTAATAGCAGTCAGTGTCCTTAAAGCAGGTGTCAGGCCTCCTTCAGCGTGTGCTCTGCAGACCTCTGCCCGTGTACTTTGCCAGTTGCCAATCATATCTGGTGTCTCTATAGCGTGCTTTTACAAAGAAAAAAAGTTTTTCAGTGTAAGCTAATAGCAGTCAGTGTCCTTAAAGCGGGTGTCAGGCCTCCTTCAGCGTGTGCTCTGCAGACCTCTGCCCGTGTACTTTGCCAGTTGCCACTCATATCTGGTGTCTCTATAGCGTGCTTTTACAAAGAAAAAAAGTTTTTCAGTGTAAGCTAATAGCAGTCAGTGTCCTCAAAGCGGGTGTCAGGCCTCCTTCAGCGTGTGCTCTGCAGACCTCTGCCAGTGTAGTTTGCTACTCATATCTGGTGTCTCTATAGCGTGCTTTTACAAAGAAAAAAAGGTTTTCAGTGTAAGTTTATTGCAGTCAGTGTCTTTAAAGCGGGTGTCAGGCCTTCAGCGTGTGCTCTGCAGACCTCTGCCTGTGTACTTTGCCACTCATATCTGGTGTCTCTATAGCGTGCTTTTACAAAGAAAAAACGTTTTTCAGTGTAAGCTAATAGCAGTCAGTGTCCTTAAAGCGGGTGTCAGGCCTTCAGCATGTGCTCTGCAAACCTCTGCCAGTGTACTTTGCCAGTTGCCACTCATATCTGGTGTCTCTATAGCGTGCTTTTACAAAGAAAAAACGTTTTTCAGTGTAAGCTAATAGCAGTCAGTGTCCTTAAAGCGGGTGTCAGGCCTCCTTCAGTGTGTGCTCTGCAGACCTCTGCCTGTGTACTTTGCCAGTTGCCACTCATATCTGGTGTCTCTATAGCGTGCTTTTACAAAGAAAAAAAGTTTTTCAGTGTAAGCTAATAGCAGTCAGTGTCCTCAAAGCGGGTGTCAGACCTCCTTCAGCGTGTGCTCTGCAGACCTCTGCCAGTGTAGTTTACCACTCATATCTGGTGTCTCTATAGCGTGCTTTTACAAAGAAAAAAAGGTTTTCAGTGTAAGCTAATAGCAGTCAGTGTCCTTAAAGCAGGTGTCAGGCCTTCAGCGTGTGCTCTGCAAACCTCTGCCAGTGTACTTTGCCAGTTGCCACTCACATCTGGTGTCTCTATAGCGTGCTTTTACAAAGAAAAAAAGTTTTTCAGTGTAAGCTAATAGCAGTCAGTGTCCTTAAAGCGGGTGTCAGGCCTTCAGCGTGTGCTCTGCAGACCTCTGACAGTGTACCTTGCCAGTTGCCACTCACATCTTGTGTCTCTATAGCGTGCTTTTACAAAGAAAAAACGTTTTTCAGTGTAAGCTAATAGCAGTCAGTGTCCTTAAAGCGGGTGTCAGGTTTTCAGCGTGTGCTCTGCAGACCTCTGCCCGTGTACTTTACCAGTTGCCACTCATATCTGGTGTCTCTATAGCATGCTTTTACAAAGAAAAAAAGTTTTTCAGTGTAAGCTAATAGCAGTCAGTGTCCTTAAAGCGGGTGTCAGGCCTTCAGCGTGTGCTCTGCAGACCTCTGTCAGTGTACTTTACCAGTTGCCACTCATATCTGGTGTCTCTGTAGCGTGCTTTTACAAAGAAACAAAGTTTTTCAGTGTAAGCTAATAGCAGTCAGTGTCCTTAAAGCGGGTGTCAGGCCTCCTTCAGCGTGTGCTCTGCAGACCTCTGCCCGTGTACTTTGCCAGTTGCCACTCATATCTGGTGTCTCTATAGCGTGCTTTTACAAAGAAAAAAAGTTTTTCAGTGTAAGCTAATAGCAGTCAGTGTCCTCAAAGCGGGTGTCAGGCCTCCTTCAGCGTGTGCTCTGCAGACCTCTGCCAGTGTAGTTTGCTACTCATATCTGGTGTCTCTATAGCGTGCTTTTACAAAGAAAAAAAGGTTTTCAGTGTAAGTTAATAGCAGTCAGTGTCCTTAAAGTGGGTGTCAAGCCTCTTTCAGCGTGTGCTCTGCAGTTCTCTGCCCGTGTACTTTGCCACTCATATCTGGTGTCTCTATAGCGTGCTTTTACAAAGAAAAAAAGTTTTTCAGTGTAAGCTAATAGCAGTCAGTGTCCTTAAAGTGGGTGTCAGGCCTTCAGCGTGTGCTCTGTAAACCTCTGCCAGTGTACTTTGCCAGTTGCCACTCATATCTGGTGTCTCTATAGCGTGCTTTTACAAAGAAAAAAAGTTTTTCAGTGTAAGCTAATAGCAGTCAGTGTCCTGAAAGCGGGTGTCAGGCCTTCAGCTTGTGCTCTGCAGACCTCTGCCAGTGTACCTTGCCAGTTGCCACTCATATCTGGTGTCTCTATAACGTGCTTTTACAAAGAAAAAACGTTTTTCAGTGTAAGCTAATAGCAGTCAGTGTCCTTAAAGCGGGTGTCAGGCCTTCAGCGTGTGCTCTGCAGACCTCTGCCAGTTGCCACTCATATCTGGTGTCTCTATAGCGTGCTTTTACAAAGAAAAATAGTTTTTCAGTGTAAGCTAATAGCAGTCAGTGTCCTTAAAGCGGGTGTCAGGCCTTCAGCGTGTGCTCTGCAGACCTCTGCCAGTGTACCTTGCCAGTTGCCACTCATATCTGGTGTCTCTATAGCGTGCTTTTACAAAGAAAAAAAGTTTCAGTGTAAGCTAATAGTCAGTGTCCTCAAAGGGGGTGTCAGGCCTCCTTCAGCGTGTGCTCTGCAGACCTCTGCCAGTTTAGTTTGCCACTCATATCTGGTGTCTTTATAGCGTGCTTTTACAAAGAAAAAAAGGTTTTCAGAGTAAGCTAATAGCAGTCAGTGTCCTTAAAGCGGGTGTCAGGCCTTCAGCGTGTGCTCTGCAGACCTCTGCCAGTGTACCTTGCCAGTTGCCACTCATATCTGGTGTCTCTATAGCGTGCTTTTACAAAGAAAAAAAGTTTCAGTGTAAGCTAATAGTCAGTGTCCTCAAAGCGGATGTCAGGCCTCCTTCAGCGTGTGCTCTGCAGCCCTCTGCCAGTTTAGTTTGCCACTCATATCTGGTGTCTCTATAGCGTGCTTTTACAAAGAAAAAAAGGTTTTCAGAGTAAGCTAATAGCAGTCAGTGTCCTCAAAGCGGGTGTCAGGCCTCCTTCAGCGTGTGCTCTGCAGACCTCTGCCAGTGTACTTTGCCACTCATATCTGGTGTCTCTATGGAGTGCTTTTACAAAGAAAAAAAGGTTTTCAGTGTAAGCTAATAGCAGTCAGTGTCCTTAAAGTGGGTGTCAGGCCTTCAGCGTGTGCTCTGTAAACCTCTGCCAGTGTACTTTGCCAGTTGCCACTCATATCTGGTGTCTCTATAGCGTGCTTTTACAAAGAAAAAAAGTTTTTCAGTGTAAGCTAATAGCAGTCAGTGTCCTTAAAGCGGGTGTCAGGCCTCCTTCAGCGTGTGCTCTGCAGACCTCTGCCCGTGTACTTTGCCAGTTGCCAATCATATCTGGTGTCTCTATAGCGTGCTTTTACAAAGAAAAAAAGTTTTTCAGTGTAAGCTAATAGCAGTCAGTGTCCTTAAAGCGGGTGTCAGGCCTCCTTCAGCGTGTGCTCTGCAGACCTCTGCCCGTGTACTTTGCCAGTTGCCACTCATATCTGGTGTCTCTATAGCGTGCTTTTACAAAGAAAAAAAGTTTTTCAGTGTAAGCTAATAGCAGTCAGTGTCCTCAAAGCGGGTGTCAGGCCTCCTTCAGCGTGTGCTCTGCAGACCTCTGCCAGTGTAGTTTGCTACTCATATCTGGTGTCTCTATAGCGTGCTTTTACAAAGAAAAAAAGGTTTTCAGTGTAAGTTTATTGCAGTCAGTGTCTTTAAAGCGGGTGTCAGGCCTTCAGCGTGTGCTCTGCAGACCTCTGCCTGTGTACTTTGCCACTCATATCTGGTGTCTCTATAGCGTGCTTTTACAAAGAAAAAACGTTTTTCAGTGTAAGCTAATAGCAGTCAGTGTCTTTAAAGCGGGTGTCAGGCCTCCTTCAGCGTGTGCTCTGTCAACCTCTGCCAGTGTACCTTGCCAGTTGCCACTCATATCTGGTGTCTCTATAACGTGCTTTTACAAAGAAAAAAAGTTTTTCAGTGTAAGCTAATAGCAGTCAGTGTCCTTAAAGCGGGTGTCAGGCCTTCAGCGTGTGCTCTGCAGACCTCTGACAGTGTACCTTGCCAGTTGCCACTCACATCTGGTGTCTCTATAGCGTGCTTTTACAAAGAAAAAAAGTTTTTCAGTGTAAGCTAATAGCAGTCAGTGTCCTTAAAGTGGGTGTCAGGCCTTCAGCGTGTGCTCTGTAAAAATCTGCCAGTGTACTTTGCCAGTTGCCACTCATATCTGGTGTCTCTATAGCGTGCTTTTACAAAGAAAAAAAGTTTTTCAGTGTAAGCTAATAGCAGTCAGTGTCCTTAAAGCGGGTGTCAGGCCTTCAGCTTGTGCTCTGCAGACCTCTGCCAGTGTACCTTGCCAGTTGCCACTCATATCTGGTGTCTCTATAACGTGCTTTTACAAAGAAAAAACGTTTTTCAGTGTAAGCTAATAGCAGTCAGTGTCCTTAAAGCGGGTGTCAGGCCTTCAGCGTGTGCTCTGCAGACCTCTGCCAGTGTACCTTGCCAGTTGCCACTCATATCTGGTGTCTCTATAACGTGCTTTTACAAAGAAAAAAAGTTTTTCAGTGTAAGCTAATAGCAGTCAGTGTCCTTAAAGCGGGTGTCAGGCCTTCAGCGTGTGCTCTGCAGACCTCTGTCAGTGTACTTTACCAGTTGCCACTCATATCTGGTGTCTCTGTAGCGTGCTTTTACAAAGAAACAAAGTTTTTCAGTGTAAGCTAATAGCAGTCAGTGTCCTCAAAGCGGGTGTCAGGCCTCCTTCAGCGTGTGCTCTGCAGACCTCTGCCAGTGTAGTTTGCTACTCATATCTGGTGTCTCTATAGCGTGCTTTTACAAAGAAAAAAAGGTTTTCAGTGTAAGTTAATAGCAGTCAGTGTCCTTAAAGTGGGTGTCAAGCCTCTTTCAGCGTGTGCTCTGCAGTTCTCTGCCCGTGTACTTTGCCACTCATATCTGGTGTCTCTATAGCGTGCTTTTACAAAGAAAAAAAGTTTTTCAGTGTAAGCTAATAGCAGTCAGTGTCCTTAAAGTGGGTGTCAGGCCTTCAGCGTGTGCTCTGTAAACCTCTGCCAGTGTACTTTGCCAGTTGCCACTCATATCTGGTGTCTCTATAGCGTGCTTTTACAAAGAAAAAAAGTTTTTCAGTGTAAGCTAATAGCAGTCAGTGTCCTTAAAGCGGGTGTCAGGCCTTCAGCTTGTGCTTTGCAGACCTCTGCCAGTGTACCTTGCCAGTTGCCACTCATATCTGGTGTCTCTATAATGTGCTTTTACAAAGAAAAAACGTTTTTCAGTGTAAGCTAATAGCAGTCAGTGTCCTTAAAGCGGGTGTCAGGCCTTCAGCGTGTGCTCTGCAGACCTCTGCCAGTTGCCACTCATATCTGGTGTCTCTATAGCGTGCTTTTACAAAGAAAAATAGTTTTTCAGTGTAAGCTAATAGCAGTCAGTGTCCTTAAAGCGGGTGTCAGGCCTTCAGCGTGTGCTCTGCAGACCTCTGCCAGTGTACCTTGCCAGTTGCCACTCATATCTGGTGTCTCTATAGCGTGCTTTTACAAAGAAAAAAAGTTTCAGTGTAAGCTAATAGTCAGTGTCCTCAAAGGGGGTGTCAGGCCTCCTTCAGCGTGTGCTCTGCAGACCTCTGCCAGTTTAGTTTGCCACTCATATCTGGTGTCTTTATAGCGTGCTTTTACAAAGAAAAAAAGGTTTTCAGAGTAAGCTAATAGCAGTCAGTGTCCTTAAAGCGGGTGTCAGGCCTTCAGCGTGTGCTCTGCAGACCTCTGCCAGTGTACCTTGCCAGTTGCCACTCATATCTGGTGTCTCTATAGCGTGCTTTTACAAAGAAAAAAAGTTTCAGTGTAAGCTAATAGTCAGTGTCCTCAAAGCGGGTGTCAGGCCTCCTTCAGCGTGTGCTCTGCAGACCTCTGCCAGTGTACCTTGCCAGTTGCCACTCATATCTGGTGTCTCTATAGCGTGCTTTTACAAAGAAAAAAAGTTTCAGTGTAAGCTAATAGTCAGTGTCCTCAAAGGGGGTGTCAGGCCTCCTTCAGCGTGTGCTCTGCAGACCTCTGCCAGTTTAGTTTGCCACTCATATCTGGTGTCTTTATAGCGTGCTTTTACAAAGAAAAAAAGGTTTTCAGAGTAAGCTAATAGCAGTCAGTGTCCTTAAAGCGGGTGTCAGGCCTTCAGCGTGTGCTCTGCAGACCTCTGCCAGTGTACCTTGCCAGTTGCCACTCATATCTGGTGTCTCTATAGCGTGCTTTTACAAAGAAAAAAAGTTTCAGTGTAAGCTAATAGTCAGTGTCCTCAAAGCGGATGTCAGGCCTCCTTCAGCGTGTGCTCTGCAGCCCTCTGCCAGTTTAGTTTGCCACTCATATCTGGTGTCTCTATAGCGTGCTTTTACAAAGAAAAAAAGGTTTTCAGAGTAAGCTAATAGCAGTCAGTGTCCTCAAAGCGGGTGTCAGGCCTCCTTCAGCGTGTGCTCTGCAGACCTCTGCCAGTGTACTTTGCCACTCATATCTGGTGTCTCTATGGAGTGCTTTTACAAAGAAAAAAAGGTTTTCAGTGTAAGCTAATAGCAGTCAGTGTCCTTAAAGTGGGTGTCAGGCCTTCAGCGTGTGCTCTGTAAACCTCTGCCAGTGTACTTTGCCAGTTGCCACTCATATCTGGTGTCTCTATAGCGTGCTTTTACAAAGAAAAAAAGTTTTTCAGTGTAAGCTAATAGCAGTCAGTGTCCTTAAAGCGGGTGTCAGGCCTCCTTCAGCGTGTGCTCTGCAGACCTCTGCCCGTGTACTTTGCCAGTTGCCAATCATATCTGGTGTCTCTATAGCGTGCTTTTACAAAGAAAAAAAGTTTTTCAGTGTAAGCTAATAGCAGTCAGTGTCCTTAAAGCGGGTGTCAGGCCTCCTTCAGCGTGTGCTCTGCAGACCTCTGCCCGTGTACTTTGCCAGTTGCCACTCATATCTGGTGTCTCTATAGCGTGCTTTTACAAAGAAAAAAAGTTTTTCAGTGTAAGCTAATAGCAGTCAGTGTCCTCAAAGCGGGTGTCAGGCCTCCTTCAGCGTGTGCTCTGCAGACCTCTGCCAGTGTAGTTTGCTACTCATATCTGGTGTCTCTATAGCGTGCTTTTACAAAGAAAAAAAGGTTTTCAGTGTAAGTTTATTGCAGTCAGTGTCTTTAAAGCGGGTGTCAGGCCTTCAGCGTGTGCTCTGCAGACCTCTGCCTGTGTACTTTGCCACTCATATCTGGTGTCTCTATAGCGTGCTTTTACAAAGAAAAAACGTTTTTCAGTGTAAGCTAATAGCAGTCAGTGTCTTTAAAGCGGGTGTCAGGCCTCCTTCAGCGTGTGCTCTGTCAACCTCTGCCAGTGTACCTTGCCAGTTGCCACTCATATCTGGTGTCTCTATAACGTGCTTTTACAAAGAAAAAAAGTTTTTCAGTGTAAGCTAATAGCAGTCAGTGTCCTTAAAGCGGGTGTCAGGCCTTCAGCGTGTGCTCTGCAGACCTCTGACAGTGTACCTTGCCAGTTGCCACTCACATCTGGTGTCTCTATAGCGTGCTTTTACAAAGAAAAAAAGTTTTTCAGTGTAAGCTAATAGCAGTCAGTGTCCTTAAAGTGGGTGTCAGGCCTTCAGCGTGTGCTCTGTAAAAATCTGCCAGTGTACTTTGCCAGTTGCCACTCATATCTGGTGTCTCTATAGCGTGCTTTTACAAAGAAAAAAAGTTTTTCAGTGTAAGCTAATAGCAGTCAGTGTCCTTAAAGCGGGTGTCAGGCCTTCAGCTTGTGCTCTGCAGACCTCTGCCAGTGTACCTTGCCAGTTGCCACTCATATCTGGTGTCTCTATAACGTGCTTTTACAAAGAAAAAACGTTTTTCAGTGTAAGCTAATAGCAGTCAGTGTCCTTAAAGCGGGTGTCAGGCCTTCAGCGTGTGCTCTGCAGACCTCTGCCAGTGTACCTTGCCAGTTGCCACTCATATCTGGTGTCTCTATAACGTGCTTTTACAAAGAAAAAAAGTTTTTCAGTGTAAGCTAATAGCAGTCAGTGTCCTTAAAGCGGGTGTCAGGCCTTCAGCGTGTGCTCTGCAGACCTCTGTCAGTGTACTTTACCAGTTGCCACTCATATCTGGTGTCTCTGTAGCGTGCTTTTACAAAGAAACAAAGTTTTTCAGTGTAAGCTAATAGCAGTCAGTGTCCTCAAAGCGGGTGTCAGGCCTCCTTCAGCGTGTGCTCTGCAGACCTCTGCCAGTGTAGTTTGCTACTCATATCTGGTGTCTCTATAGCGTGCTTTTACAAAGAAAAAAAGGTTTTCAGTGTAAGTTAATAGCAGTCAGTGTCCTTAAAGTGGGTGTCAAGCCTCTTTCAGCGTGTGCTCTGCAGTTCTCTGCCCGTGTACTTTGCCACTCATATCTGGTGTCTCTATAGCGTGCTTTTACAAAGAAAAAAAGTTTTTCAGTGTAAGCTAATAGCAGTCAGTGTCCTTAAAGTGGGTGTCAGGCCTTCAGCGTGTGCTCTGTAAACCTCTGCCAGTGTACTTTGCCAGTTGCCACTCATATCTGGTGTCTCTATAGCGTGCTTTTACAAAGAAAAAAAGTTTTTCAGTGTAAGCTAATAGCAGTCAGTGTCCTTAAAGCGGGTGTCAGGCCTTCAGCTTGTGCTTTGCAGACCTCTGCCAGTGTACCTTGCCAGTTGCCACTCATATCTGGTGTCTCTATAATGTGCTTTTACAAAGAAAAAACGTTTTTCAGTGTAAGCTAATAGCAGTCAGTGTCCTTAAAGCGGGTGTCAGGCCTTCAGCGTGTGCTCTGCAGACCTCTGCCAGTTGCCACTCATATCTGGTGTCTCTATAGCGTGCTTTTACAAAGAAAAATAGTTTTTCAGTGTAAGCTAATAGCAGTCAGTGTCCTTAAAGCGGGTGTCAGGCCTTCAGCGTGTGCTCTGCAGACCTCTGCCAGTGTACCTTGCCAGTTGCCACTCATATCTGGTGTCTCTATAGCGTGCTTTTACAAAGAAAAAAAGTTTCAGTGTAAGCTAATAGTCAGTGTCCTCAAAGGGGGTGTCAGGCCTCCTTCAGCGTGTGCTCTGCAGACCTCTGCCAGTTTAGTTTGCCACTCATATCTGGTGTCTTTATAGCGTGCTTTTACAAAGAAAAAAAGGTTTTCAGAGTAAGCTAATAGCAGTCAGTGTCCTTAAAGCGGGTGTCAGGCCTTCAGCGTGTGCTCTGCAGACCTCTGCCAGTGTACCTTGCCAGTTGCCACTCATATCTGGTGTCTCTATAGCGTGCTTTTACAAAGAAAAAAAGTTTCAGTGTAAGCTAATAGTCAGTGTCCTCAAAGCGGGTGTCAGGCCTCCTTCAGCGTGTGCTCTGCAGACCTCTGCCAGTTTAGTTTGCCACTCATATCTGGTGTCTCTATAGCGTGCTTTTACAAAGAAAAAAAGGTTTTCAGAGTAAGCTAATAGCAGTCAGTGTCCTCAAAGCGGGTGTCAGGCCTCCTTCAGCGTGTGCTCTGCAGACCTCTGCCAGTGTACTTTGCCACTCATATCTGGTGTCTCTATGGAGTGCTTTTACAAAGAAAAAAAGGTTTTCAGTGTAAGCTAATAGCAGTCAGTGTCCTTAAAGTGGGTGTCAGGCCTTCAGCGTGTGCTCTGTAAACCTCTGCCAGTGTACTTTGCCAGTTGCCACTCATATCTGGTGTCTCTATAGCGTGCTTTTACAAAGAAAAAAAGTTTTTCAGTGTAAGCTAATAGCAGTCAGTGTCCTTAAAGCGGGTGTCAGGCCTCCTTCAGCGTGTGCTCTGCAGACCTCTGCCCGTGTACTTTGCCAGTTGCCAATCATATCTGGTGTCTCTATAGCGTGCTTTTACAAAGAGAAAAAGTTTTTCAGTGTAAGCTAATAGCAGTCAGTGTCCTTAAAGCGGGTGTCAGGCCTCCTTCAGCGTGTGCTCTGCAGACCTCTGCCCGTGTACTTTGCCAGTTGCCACTCATATCTGGTGTCTCTATAGCGTGCTTTTACAAAGAAAAAAAGTTTTTCAGTGTAAGCTAATAGCAGTCAGTGTCCTCAAAGCGGGTGTCAGGCCTCCTTCAGCGTGTGCTCTGCAGACCTCTGCCAGTGTAGTTTGCTACTCATATCTGGTGTCTCTATAGCGTGCTTTTACAAAGAAAAAAAGGTTTTCAGTGTAAGTTTATTGCAGTCAGTGTCTTTAAAGCGGGTGTCAGGCCTTCAGCGTGTGCTCTGCAGACCTCTGCCTGTGTACTTTGCCACTCATATCTGGTGTCTCTATAGCGTGCTTTTACAAAGAAAAAACGTTTTTCAGTGTAAGCTAATAGCAGTCAGTGTCTTTAAAGCGGGTGTCAGGCCTCCTTCAGCGTGTGCTCTGTCAACCTCTGCCAGTGTACCTTGCCAGTTGCCACTCATATCTGGTGTCTCTATAACGTGCTTTTACAAAGAAAAAAAGTTTTTCAGTGTAAGCTAATAGCAGTCAGTGTCCTTAAAGCGGGTGTCAGGCCTTCAGCGTGTGCTCTGCAGACCTCTGACAGTGTACCTTGCCAGTTGCCACTCACATCTGGTGTCTCTATAGCGTGCTTTTACAAAGAAAAAAAGTTTTTCAGTGTAAGCTAATAGCAGTCAGTGTCCTTAAAGTGGGTGTCAGGCCTTCAGCGTGTGCTCTGTAAAAATCTGCCAGTGTACTTTGCCAGTTGCCACTCATATCTGGTGTCTCTATAGCGTGCTTTTACAAAGAAAAAAAGTTTTTCAGTGTAAGCTAATAGCAGTCAGTGTCCTTAAAGCGGGTGTCAGGCCTTCAGCTTGTGCTCTGCAGACCTCTGCCAGTGTACCTTGCCAGTTGCCACTCATATCTGGTGTCTCTATAACGTGCTTTTACAAAGAAAAAACGTTTTTCAGTGTAAGCTAATAGCAGTCAGTGTCCTTAAAGCGGGTGTCAGGCCTTCAGCGTGTGCTCTGCAGACCTCTGCCAGTGTACCTTGCCAGTTGCCACTCATATCTGGTGTCTCTATAGCGTGCTTTTACAAAGAAAAAAAGTTTTTCAGTGTAAGCTAATAGCAGTCAGTGTCCTTAAAGCGGGTGTCAGGCCTTCAGCGTGTGCTCTGCAGACCTCTGTCAGTGTACTTTACCAGTTGCCACTCATATCTGGTGTCTCTGTAGCGTGCTTTTACAAAGAAACAAAGTTTTTCAGTGTAAGCTAATAGCAGTCAGTGTCCTCAAAGCGGGTGTCAGGCCTCCTTCAGCGTGTGCTCTGCAGACCTCTGCCAGTGTAGTTTGCTACTCATATCTGGTGTCTCTATAGCGTGCTTTTACAAAGAAAAAAAGGTTTTCAGTGTAAGTTAATAGCAGTCAGTGTCCTTAAAGTGGGTGTCAAGCCTCTTTCAGCGTGTGCTCTGCAGTTCTCTGCCCGTGTACTTTGCCACTCATATCTGGTGTCTCTATAGCGTGCTTTTACAAAGAAAAAAAGTTTTTCAGTGTAAGCTAATAGCAGTCAGTGTCCTTAAAGTGGGTGTCAGGCCTTCAGCGTGTGCTCTGTAAACCTCTGCCAGTGTACTTTGCCAGTTGCCACTCATATCTGGTGTCTCTATAGCGTGCTTTTACAAAGAAAAAAAGTTTTTCAGTGTAAGCTAATAGCAGTCAGTGTCCTTAAAGCGGGTGTCAGGCCTTCAGCTTGTGCTTTGCAGACCTCTGCCAGTGTACCTTGCCAGTTGCCACTCATATCTGGTGTCTCTATAATGTGCTTTTACAAAGAAAAAACGTTTTTCAGTGTAAGCTAATAGCAGTCAGTGTCCTTAAAGCGGGTGTCAGGCCTTCAGCGTGTGCTCTGCAGACCTCTGCCAGTTGCCACTCATATCTGGTGTCTCTATAGCGTGCTTTTACAAAGAAAAATAGTTTTTCAGTGTAAGCTAATAGCAGTCAGTGTCCTTAAAGCGGGTGTCAGGCCTTCAGCGTGTGCTCTGCAGACCTCTGCCAGTGTACCTTGCCAGTTGCCACTCATATCTGGTGTCTCTATAGCGTGCTTTTACAAAGAAAAAAAGTTTCAGTGTAAGCTAATAGTCAGTGTCCTCAAAGGGGGTGTCAGGCCTCCTTCAGCGTGTGCTCTGCAGACCTCTGCCAGTTTAGTTTGCCACTCATATCTGGTGTCTTTATAGCGTGCTTTTACAAAGAAAAAAAGGTTTTCAGAGTAAGCTAATAGCAGTCAGTGTCCTTAAAGCGGGTGTCAGGCCTTCAGTGTGTGCTCTGCAGACCTCTGCCAGTGTACCTTGCCAGTTGCCACTCATATCTGGTGTCTCTATAGCGTGCTTTTACAAAGAAAAAAGTTTCAGTGTAAGCTAATAGTCAGTGTCCTCAAAGCGGGTGTCAGGCCTCCTTCAGCGTGTGCTCTGCAGACCTCTGCCAGTTTAGTTTGCCACTCATATCTGGTGTCTCTATAGCGTGCTTTTACAAAGAAAAAAAGGTTTTCAGAGTAAGCTAATAGCAGTCAGTGTCCTCAAAGCGGGTGTCAGGCCTCCTTCAGCGTGTGCTCTGCAGACCTCTGCCAGTGTACTTTGCCACTCATATCTGGTGTCTCTATGGAGTGCTTTTACAAAGAAAAAAAGGTTTTCAGTGTAAGCTAATAGCAGTCAGTGTCCTTAAAGTGGGTGTCAGGCCTTCAGCGTGTGCTCTGTAAACCTCTGCCAGTGTACTTTGCCAGTTGCCACTCATATCTGGTGTCTCTATAGCGTGCTTTTACAAAGAAAAAAAGTTTTTCAGTGTAAGCTAATAGCAGTCAGTGTCCTTAAAGCGGGTGTCAGGCCTCCTTCAGCGTGTGCTCTGCAGACCTCTGCCCGTGTACTTTGCCAGTTGCCAATCATATCTGGTGTCTCTATAGCGTGCTTTTACAAAGAAAAAAAGTTTTTCAGTGTAAGCTAATAGCAGTCAGTGTCCTTAAAGCGGGTGTCAGGCCTCCTTCAGCGTGTGCTCTGCAGACCTCTGCCCGTGTACTTTGCCAGTTGCCACTCATATCTGGTGTCTCTATAGCGTGCTTTTACAAAGAAAAAAAGTTTTTCAGTGTAAGCTAATAGCAGTCAGTGTCCTCAAAGCGGGTGTCAGGCCTCCTTCAGCGTGTGCTCTGCAGACCTCTGCCAGTGTAGTTTGCTACTCATATCTGGTGTCTCTATAGCGTGCTTTTACAAAGAAAAAAAGGTTTTCAGTGTAAGTTTATTGCAGTCAGTGTCTTTAAAGCGGGTGTCAGGCCTTCAGCGTGTGCTCTGCAGACCTCTGCCTGTGTACTTTGCCACTCATATCTGGTGTCTCTATAGCGTGCTTTTACAAAGAAAAAACGTTTTTCAGTGTAAGCTAATAGCAGTCAGTGTCTTTAAAGCGGGTGTCAGGCCTCCTTCAGCGTGTGCTCTGTCAACCTCTGCCAGTGTACCTTGCCAGTTGCCACTCATATCTGGTGTCTCTATAACGTGCTTTTACAAAGAAAAAAAGTTTTTCAGTGTAAGCTAATAGCAGTCAGTGTCCTTAAAGCGGGTGTCAGGCCTTCAGCGTGTGCTCTGCAGACCTCTGACAGTGTACCTTGCCAGTTGCCACTCATATCTGGTGTCTCTATAACGTGCTTTTACAAAGAAAAAAAGTTTTTCAGTGTAAGCTAATAGCAGTCAGTGTCCTTAAAGTGGGTGTCAGGCCTTCAGCGTGTGCTCTGTAAACCTCTGCCAGTGTACTTTGCCAGTTGCCACTCATATCTGGTGTCTCTATAGCGTGCTTTTACAAAGAAAAAAAGTTTTTCAGTGTAAGCTAATAGCAGTCAGTGTCCTTAAAGCGGGTGTCAGGCCTTCAGCTTGTGCTCTGCAGACCTCTGCCAGTGTACCTTGCCAGTTGCCACTCATATCTTGTGTCTCTATAACGTGCTTTTACAAAGAAAAAACGTTTTTCAGTGTAAGCTAATAGCAGTCAGTGTCCTTAAAGCGGGTGTCAGGCCTTCAGCGTGTGCTCTGCAGACCTCTGCCAGTGTACCTTGCCAGTTGCCACTCATATCTGGTGTCTCTATAGCGTGCTTTTACAAAGAAAAATAGTTTTTCAGTGTAAGCTAATAGCAGTCAGTGTCCTTAAAGCGGGTGTCAGGCCTTCAGCGTGTGCTCTGCAGACCTCTGCCAGTGTACCTTGCCAGTTGCCACTCATATCTGGTGTCTCTATAGCGTGCTTTTACAAAGAAAAAAAGTTTCAGTGTAAGCTAATAGTCAGTGTCCTCAAAGGGGGTGTCAGGCCTCCTTCAGCGTGTGCTCTGCAGACCTCTGCCAGTTTAGTTTGCCACTCATATCTGGTGTCTTTATAGCGTGCTTTTACAAAGAAAAAAAGGTTTTCAGAGTAAGCTAATAGCAGTCAGTGTCCTTAAAGCGGGTGTCAGGCCTTCAGCGTGTGCTCTGCAGACCTCTGCCAGTGTACCTTGCCAGTTGCCACTCATATCTGGTGTCTCTATAGCGTGCTTTTACAAAGAAAAAAAGTTTCAGTGTAAGCTAATAGTCAGTGTCCTCAAAGCAGGTGTCAGGCCTCCTTCAGCGTGTGCTCTGCAGACCTCTGCCAGTTTAGTTTGCCACTCATATCTGGTGTCTCTATAGCATGCTTTTACAAAGAAAAAAAGGTTTTCAGCGTAAGCTAATAGCAGTCAGTGTCCTCAAAGCGGGTGTCAGGCCTCCTTCAGCGTGTGCTCTGCAGACCTCTGCCAGTGTACTTTGCCACTCATATCTGGTGTCTCTATGGAGTGCTTTTACAAAGAAAAAAAGGTTTTCAGTGTAAGCTAATAGCAGTCAGTGTCCTTAAAGTGGGTGTCAGGCCTTCAGCGTGTGCTCTGTAAACCTCTGCCAGTGTACTTTGCCAGTTGCCACTCATATCTGGTGTCTCTATAGCGTGCTTTTACAAAGAAAAAAAGTTTTTCAGTGTAAGCTAATAGCAGTCAGTGTCCTTAAAGCGGGTGTCAGGCCTTCAGCGTGTGCTCTGCAGACCTCTGCCAGTGTACCTTGCCAGTTGCCACTCATATCTGGTGTCTCTATAGCGTGCTTTTACAAAGAAAAAAGTTTTTCTGTGTAAGCTAATAGCAGTCAGTGTCTTTAAAGCGGGTGTCAGGCCTTCAGCGTGTGCTCTGCAGACCTCTGCCTGTGTACTTTGCCACTCATATCTGGTGTCTCTATAGCGTGCTTTTACAAAGAAAAAACGTTTTTCAGTGTAAGCTAATAGCAGTCAGTGTCTTTAAAGCGGGTGTCAGGCCTCCTTCAGCGTGTGCTCTGCAGACCTCTGCCCGTGTACTTTACCAGTTGCCACTCATATCTGGTGTCTCTATAGCGTGCTTTGACAAAGAAAAAAAGTTTCAGTGTAAGCTAATAGTCAGTGTCCTCAAAGCGGGTGTCAGGCCTCCTTCAGCGTGTGCTCTGCAGACCTCTGCCAGTGTACCTTGCCAGTTGCCTTCATATCTGGTGTCTCTATAGCGTGCTTTTACAAAGAAAAAAGTTTTTCAGTGTAAGCTAATAGCAGTCAGTGTCCTTAAAGCGGGTGTCAGGCCTTCAGCGTGTGCTCTGCAAACCTCTGCCCGTGTACTTTGCCAGTTGCCACTCATATCTGGTGTCTCTATAGCGTGCTTTTACAAAGAAAAAAAGTTTTTAGTGTAAGCTAATAGCAGTCAGTGTCCTTAAAGCGGGTGTCAGGCCTTCAGCGTGTGCTCTGCAAACCTCTGCCAGTGTACTTTGCCAGTTGCCACTCATATCTGGTGTCTCTATAGCGTGCTTTTACAAAGAAAAAACGTTTTTCAGTGTAAGCTAATAGCAGTCAGTGTCCTTAAAGCGGGTGTCAGGCCTTCAGCGTGTGCTCTGCAGACCTCTGTCAGTGTACTTTACCAGTTGCCACTCATATCTGGTGTCTCTGTAGCGTGCTTTTACAAAGAAAAAAAGTTTTTCAGTGTAATCTAATAGCAGTCAGTGTCCTTAAAGCGGGTGTCAGGCCTCCTTCAGCTTGTGCTCTGCAGACCTCTGCCCGTGTACTTTGCCAGTTGCCACTCATATCTGGTGTCTCTATAGCGTGCTTTTACAAAGAAAAAAAGTTTTTCAGTGTAAGCTAATAGCAGTCAGTGTCCTCAAAGTGGGTGTCAGGCCTCCTTCAGCGTGTGCTCTGCAGACCTCTGCCAGTGTAGTTTGCAACTCATATCTGGTGTCTCTATAGCGTGCTTTTACAAAGTAAAAAAGGTTTTCAGTGTAAGTTAATAGCAGTCAGTGTCCTTAAAGCGGGTGTCAGGCCTCTTTCAGCTTGTGCTCTGCAGTTCTCTGCCCGTGTACTTTGCCACTCATATCTCTATAAAGTGCTTTTACAAAGAAAAAAAGTTTTTCAGTGTAAGCTAATAGCAGTCAGTGTCCTTAAAGCGGGTGTCAGGCCTTCAGCGTGTGCTCTGCAGACCTCTGACAGTGTACCTTGCCAGTTGCCACTCACATCTGGTGTATCTATAGCGTGCTTTTACAAAGAAAAAAAGTTTTTCAGTGTAAGCTAATAGCAGTCAGTGTCCTTAAAGCGGGTGTCAGGCCTTCAGCGTGTGCTCTGTAAACCTCTGCCAGTGTACTTTGCCAGTTGCCACTCATATCTGGTGTCTCTATAGCGTGCTTTCACAAAGAAAAAAAGTTTTTCAGTGTAAGCTAATAGCAGTCAGTGTCCTTAAAGCGGGTGTCAGGCCTTCAGCGTGTGCTCTGCAGACCTCTGTCAGTGTACTTTACCAGTTGCCACTCATATCTGGTGTCTCTGTAGCGTGCTTTTACAAAGAAAAAAAGTTTTTCAGTGTAAGCTAATAGCAGTCAGTGTCCTTAAAGCGGGTGTCAGGCCTCCTTCAGCGTGTGCTCTGCAGACCTCTGCCAGTGTACTTTGCCAGTTGCCACTCATATCTGGTGTCTCTATAGCGTGCTTTTACAAAGAAAAAAAGTTTTTCAGTGTAAGCTAATAGCAGTCAGTGTCCTTAAAGCGGGTGTCAGGCCTTCAGCGTGTGCTCTGAAAACCTCTGCCAGTGTACTTTGCCAGTTGCCACTCATATCTGGTGTCTCTATAGCGTGCTTTTACAAAGAAAAAAAGTTTTTCAGTGTAAGCTAATAGCAGTCAGTGTCCTTAAAGCGGGTGTCAGGCCTCCTTCAGCGTGTGCTCTGCAGACCTCTGCCCGTGTACTTTGCCAGTTGCCACTCATATCTGGTGTCTCTATAGCGTTCTTTTACAAAGAAAAAAAGTTTTTCAGTGTTAGCTAATAGCAGTCAGTGTCCTTAAAGCGGGTGTCAGGCCTTCAGCGTGTGCTCTGCAGACCTCTGTCAGTGTACTTTACCAGTTGCCACTCATATCTGGTGTCTCTGTAGCGTGCTTTTACAAAGAAAAAAAGTTTTTCAGTGTAAGCTAATAGCAGTCAGTGTCCTTAAAGCGGGTGTCAGGCTTCCTTCAGCTTGTGCTCTGCAGACCTCTGCCCGTGTACTTTGCCAGTTGCCACTCATATCTGGTGTCTCTATAGCGTGCTTTTACAAAGAAAAAAAGTTTTTCAGTGTAAGCTAATAGCAGTCAGTGTCCTCAAAGCGGGTGTCAGGCCTCCTTCAGCGTGTGCTCTGCAGACCTCTGCCAGTGTAGTTTGCCACTCATATCTGGTGTCTCTATAGCGTGCTTTTACAAAGTAAAAAAGGTTTTCAGTGTAAGTTAATAGCAGTCAGTGTCCTTAAAGCGGGTGTCAGGCCTCTTTCAGCTTGTGCTCTGCAGTTCTCTGCCCGTGTACTTTGCCACTCATATCTCTATAGCGTGCTTTTACAAAGAAAAAACTTTTTCAGTGTAAGCTAATAGCAGTCAGTGTCCTTAAAGCGGGTGTCAGGCCTTCAGCGTGTGCTCTGTCAACCTCTGCCAGTGTACCTTGCCAGTTGCCACTCATATCTGGTGTCTCTATAACGTGCTTTTACAAAGAAAAAAAGTTTTTCAGTGTAAGCTAATAGCAGTCAGTGTCCTTAAAGCGGGTGTCAGGCCTTCAGCGTGTGCTCTGCAGACCTCTGACAGTGTACCTTGCCAGTTGCCACTCACATCTGGTGTCTCTATAGCGTGCTTTTACAAAGAAAAAAAGTTTTTCAGTGTAAGCTTATAGCAGTCAGTGTCCTTAAAGCGGGTGTCAGGCCTTCAGCGTGTGCTCTGTAAACCTCTGCCAGTGTACTTTGCCAGTTGCCACTCATATCTGGTGTCTCTATAGCGTGCTTTCACAAAGAAAAAAAGTTTTTCAGTGTAAGCTAATAGCAGTCAGTGTCCTTAAAGCGGGTGTCAGGCCTTCAGCGTGTGCTCTGCAGACCTCTGTCAGTGTACTTTACCAGTTGCCACTCATATCTGGTGTCTCTGTAGCGTGCTTTTACAAAGAAAAAAAGTTTTTCAGTGTAAGCTAATAGCAGTCAGTGTCCTTAAAGCGGGTGTCAGGCCTCCTTCAGCGTGTGCTCTGCAGACCTCTGCCAGTGTACTTTGCCAGTTGCCACTCATATCTGGTGTCTCTATAGCGTGCTTTTACAAAGAAAAAAAGTTTTTCAGTGTAAGCTAATAGCAGTCAGTGTCCTTAAAGCGGGTGTCAGGCCTTCAGCGTGTGCTCTGCAGACCTCTGTCAGTGTACTTTACCAGTTGCCACTCATATCTGGTGTCTCTGTAGCGTGCTTTTACAAAGAAAAAAAGTTTTTCAGTGTAAGCTAATAGCAGTCAATGTCCTTAAAGCGGGTGTCAGGCCTCCTTCAGCGTGTGCGCTGCAGACCTCTGCCCGTGTACTTTGCCAGTTGCCACTCATATCTGGTGTCTCTATAGCATGCTTTTACAAAGAAAAAAAGTTTTTCAGTGTAAGCGAATAGCAGTCAGTGTCCTCAAAGCGGGTGTCAGGCCTCCTTCAGCGTGTGCTCTGCAGACCTCTGCCAGTGTAGTTTGCCACTCATATCTGGTGTCTCTATAGCGTGCTTTTACAAAGAAAACAAGGTTTTCAGTGTAAGTTAATAGCAGTCAGTGTCCTTAAAGCAGGTGTCAGGCCTCTTTCAGCAGGTGCTCTGCAGTTCTCTGCCCGTGTACTTTGCCACTCATATCTCTATAGCGTGCTTTTACAAAGAAAAAAAGTTTTTCAGTGTAAGCGAATAGCAGTCAGTGTCCTCAAAGCGGGTGTCAGGCCTCCTTCAGCGTGTGCTCTGCAGACCTCTGCCAGTGTAGTTTGCCACTCATATCTGGTGTCTCTATAGCGTGCTTTTACAAAGAAAAAAAGGTTTTTCAGTGTAAGCTAATAGCAGTCAGTGTCCTTAAAGCGGGTGTCAGGCCTTCAGCGTGTGCTCTGTCAACCTCTGCCAGTGTACCTTGCCAGTTGCCACTCATATCTGGTGTCTCTATAACGTGCTTTTACAAAGGAAAAAAGTTTTTCAGTGTAAGCTAATAGCAGTCAGTGTCCTTAAAGCGGGTGTCAGGCCTTCAGCGTGTGCTCTGCAGACCTCTGACAGTGTACCTTGCCAGTTGCCACTCACATCTGGTGTCTCTATAGCGTGCTTTTAGTTACATAGTTACATAGTTAGATAGCTGAAAAGAGACTTGCGTCCATCAAGTTCAGCCTTCCTCACACCTGTTTTTTGCTGTTGATCCAAAAGAAAAGAAAAAAAAAAAAAAAAAAAAAAAAAAAAGAAAAAAACCCAGTTTGAAGCACAATTTTGCAACAAGCTAGGACAAAAAATTCCTTCTTGACCCCAGAATGGCAGTCAGATTTATCCTTGAATCAAGCAGTTATTACCCTACATTGAAAGATTATATCCTTGAATATTCTGTCTTTGCAAGTATGCATCTAGTAGCTGTTTGAACATCTGTATGGACTCTGATAAAACCACTTCTTCAGGCAGAGAATTCCACATCCTGATTGTTCTTACAGTAAAAAAACCTTTCCTTTGCCTTAGACGAAATCTTCTTTCTTCCAGTCTAAACGCATGGCCTCGTGTCCTATGTAAAGTCCGGTTTGTGAATAGATTTCCACACAATGGTTTGTATTGGCCCCGAATATATTTGTATAATGTTATCATATCCCCTCTCAGGCGACGTTTTTCTAAACTAAATAGGTTTAAATTTGTTAACCTTTCTTCATAGCTGATATGTTCCATTCCTTTTATTAATTTTGTAGCCCGCCTCTGCACTTTTTCTAGTGCCATGATATCCTTCTTTAGAACAGGTGCCCAAAATTGCACAGCATATTCAATATGTGGTCTTACCAGTGATTTATAGAGAGGCAAAATGATATTCTCGTCCCGAGAATGAATGCCCTTTTTCATGCATGACAATACCTTACTGGCCTTGGCCACTGCTGATTGACATTGCACATTGTTGCATAGTTTGTTGAAAAAAGTTTTTCAGTGTAAGCTAATAGCAGTCAGTGTCCTTAAAGCGGGTGTCAGGCCTTCAGCGTGTGCTCTGTAAACCTCTGCCAGTGTACTTTGCCAGTTGCCACTCATATCTGGTGTCTCTATAGCGTGCTTTCACAAAGAAAAAAAGTTTTTCAGTGTAAGCTAATAGCAGTCAGAGTCCTTAAAGCGGGTGTCAGGCCTTCAGCGTGTGCTCTGCAGACCTCTGTCAGTGTAATTTACCAGTTGCCACTCATATCTGGTGTCTCTGTGGCGTGCTTTTACAAAGAAAAAAAGTTTTTCAGTGTAAGCTAATAGCAGTCAGTGTCCTTAAAGCGGGTGTCCTTCAGCTTGTGCTCTGCAGACCTCTGCCCGTGTACTTTGCCAGTTGCCACTCATATCTGGTGTCTCTATAGCGTGCTTTTACAAAGAAAAAAAGTTTTTCAGTGTAAGCTAATAGCAGTCAGTGTCCTCAAAGCGGGTGTCAGGCCTCCTTCAGCGTGTGCTCTGCAGACCTCTGCCAGTGTAGTTTGCCACTCATATCTGGTGTCTCTATAGCGTGCTTTTACAAAGTAAAAAAGGTTTTCAGTGTAAGTTAATAGCAGTCAGTGTCCTTAAAGCGGGTGTCAGGCCTCTTTCAGCTTGTGCTCTGCAGTTCTCTGCCCGTGTACTTTGCCACTCATATCTCTATAGCGTGCTTTTACAAAGAAAAAACGTTTTTCAGTGTAAGCTAATAGCAGTCAGTGTCCTTAAAGCGGGTGTCAGGCCTTCAGCGTGTGCTCTGTCAACCTCTGCCAGTGTACCTTGCCAGTTGCCACTCATATCTGGTGTCTCTATAACGTGCTTTTACAAAGAAAAAAAGTTTTTCAGTGTAAGCTAATAGCAGTCAGTGTCCTTAAAGCGGGTGTCAGGCCTTCAGCGTGTGCTCTGCAGACCTCTGACAGTGTACCTTGCCAGTTGCCACTCACATCTGGTGTCTCTATAGCGTGCTTTTACAAAGAAAAAAAGTTTTTCAGTGTAAGCTAATAGCAGTCAGTGTCCTTAAAGCGGGTGTCAGGCCTTCAGCGTGTGCTCTGTAAACCTCTGCCAGTGTACTTTGCCAGTTGCAACTCATATCTGGTGTCTCTATAACGTGCTTTTACAAAGAAAAAAAGTTTTTCAGTGTAAGCTAATAGCAGTCAGTGTCCTTAAAGCGGGTGTCAGGCCTTCAGCGTGTGCTCTGCAGACCTCTGCCAGTGTACCTTGCCAGTTGCCACTCATATCTGGTGTCTCTATAGCGTGCTTTTACAAAGAAAAAAGTTTTTCAGTGTAAGCTAATAGCAGTCAGTGTCTTTAAAGCGGGTGTCAGGCCTTCAGCGTGTTCTCTGCAGACCTCTGCCTGTGTACTTTGCCACTCATATCTGGTGTCTCTATAGCGTGCTTTTACAAAGAAAAAAAGTTTTTCAGTGTAAGCTAATAGCAGTCAGTGTCTTTAAAGCGGGTGTCAGGCCTCCTTCAGCGTGTGCTCTGCAGACCTCTGCCCGTGTACTTTACCAGTTGCCACTCATATCTGGTGTCTCTATAGCGTGCTTTTACAAAGAAAAAAGTTTCAGTGTAAGCTAATAGTCAGTGTCCTCAAAGCGGGTGTCAGGCCTCCTTCAGCGTGTGCTCTGCAGACATCTGCCAGTTTAGTTTGCCACTCATATCTGGTGTCTCTATAGCGTGCTTTTACAAAGAAAACAAGGTTTTCAGAGTAAGCTAATAGCAGTCAGTGTCCTCAAAGCGGGTGTCAGGCCTCCTTCAGCGTGTGCTCTGCAGACCTCTGCCAGTGTACCTTGCCAGTTGCCACTCATATCTGGTGTCTCTATAGCGTGCTTTTACAAAGAAAAAAGTTTTTCAGTGTAAGCTAATAGCAGTCAGTGTCCTTAAAGCGGGTGTCAGGCCTTCAGCGTGTGCTCTGCAAACCTCTGCCAGTGTACTTTGCCAGTTGCCACTCATATCTGGTGTCTCTATAGCGTGCTTTTACAAAGAAAAAACGTTTTTCAGTGTAAGCTAATAGCAGTCAGTGTCCTTAAAGCGGGTGTTAGGCCTGCTTCAGCGTGTGCTCTGCAGACCTCTGCCCGTGTACTTTGCCAGTTGCCACTCATATCTGGTGTCTCTATAGCGTGCTTTTACAAAGAAAAAAAGTTTTTCAGTGTAAGCTAATAGCAGTCAGTGTCCTTAAAGCGGGTGTCAGGCCTTCAGCGTGTGCTCTGCAGACCTCTGTCAGTGTACTTTACCAGTTGCCACTCATATCTGGTGTCTCTGTAGCGTGCTTTTACAAAGAAAAAAAGTTTTTCAGTGTAAGCTAATAGCAGTCAGTGTCCTTAAAGCGGGTGTCAGGCCTCCTTCAGCGTGTGCTCTGCAGACCTCTGCCCGTGTACTTTGCCAGTTGCCACTAATATCTGGTGTCTCTATAGCGTGCTTTTACAAAGAAAAAAAGTTTTTCAGTGTAAGCTAATAGCAGTCAGTGTCCTCAAAGTGGGTGTCAGGCCTCCTTCAGCGTGTGCTCTGCAGACCTCTGCCAGTGTAGTTTGCCACTCATATCTGGTGTCTCTAAAGCGTGCTTTTACAAAGTAAAAAAGGTTTTCAGTGTAAGTTAATAGCAGTCAGTGTCCTTAAAGCGGGTGTCAGGCCTCTTTCAGCTTGTGCTCTGCAGTTCTCTGCCCGTGTACTTTGCCACTCATATCTCTATAGCGTGCTTTTACAAAGAAAAAACGTTTTTCAGTGTAAGCTAAAAGCAGTCAGTGTCCTTAAAGCGGGTGTCAGGCCTTCAGCGTGTGCTCTGTAAACCTCTGCCAGTGTACTTTGCCAGTTGCCACTCATATCTGGTGTCTCTATAGCGTGCTTTTACAAAGAAAAAAAGTTTTTAGTGTAAGCTAATAGCAGTCAGTGTCCTTAAAGCGGGTGTCAGGCCTTCAGCGTGTGCTCTGCAGACCTCTGTCAGTGTACTTTACCAGTTGCCACTCATATCTGGTGTCTCTGTAGCGTGCTTTTACAAAGAAAAATTTTTTTTCAGTGTAAGCTAATAGCAGTCAGTGTCCTTAAAGCGGGTGTCAGGCCTCCTTCAGCGTGTGCTCTGCAGACCTCTGCCCGTGTACTTTGCCAGTTGCCACTCATATCTGGTGTCTCTATAGCGTGCTTTTACAAAGAAAAAAAGTTTTTCAGTGTAAGCTAATAGCAGTCAGTGTCCTCAAAGCGGGTGTCAGGCCTCCTTCAGCTTGTGCTCTGCAGACCTCTGCCAGTGTAGTTTGCCACTCATATCTGGTGTCTCTATAGCGTGCTTTTACAAAGAAAAAAAGGTTTTCAGTGTAAGTTAATAGCAGTCAGTGTCCTTAAAGCGGGTGTCAGGCCTCTTTCAGCGTGTGCTCTGCAGTTCTCTGCCCGTGTACTTTGCCACTCATATCTGGTGTCTCTATAGCGTGCTTTTACAAAGAAAAAAAGTTTTTCAGTGTAAGCTAATAGCAGTCAGTGTCCTTAAAGTGGGTGTCAGGCCTTCAGCGTGTGCTGTGTAAACGCCTGCCAGTGTACTTTGCCAGTTGCCACTCATATCTGGTGTCTCTATAGCGTGCTTTTACAAAGAAAAAAAGTTTTTCAGTGTAAGCTAATAGCAGTCAGTGTCCTTAAAGCGGGTGTCAGGCCTTCAGCGTGTGCTCTGCAGACCTCTGCCAGTGTACCTTGCCAGTTGCCACTCATATCTGGTGTCTCTATAACGTGCTTTTACAAAGAAAAAAAGTTTTTCAGTGTAAGCTAATAGCAGTCAGTGTCCTTAAAGCGGGTGTCAGGCCTCCTTCAGCGTGTGCTCTGCAGACCTCTGCCCGTGTACTTCGCCAGTTGCCACTCATATCTGGTGTCTCTATAGCGTGCTTTTACAAAGAAAAAAAGTTTTTCAGTGTAAGCTAATAGCAGTCAGTGTCCTTAAAGCGGGTGTCAGGCCTTCAGCGTGTGCTCTGCAGACCTCTGACAGTGTACCTTGCCAGTTGCCACTCACATCTGGTGTCTCTATAGCGTGCTTTTACAAAGAAAAAAAGTTTTTCAGTGTAAGCTAATAGCAGTCAGTGTCCTTAAAGCGGGTGTCAGGCCTTCAGCGTGTGCTCTGCAGACCTCTGTCAGTGTACTTTACCAGTTGCCACTCATATCTGGTGTCTCTGTAGCGTGCTTTTACAAAGAAAATTTTTTTTTCAGTGTAAGCTAATAGCAGTCAGTGTCCTTAAAGCGGGTGTCAGGCCTCCTTCAGCGTGTGCTCTGCAGACCTCTGCCCGTGTACTTTGCCAGTTGCCACTCATATCTGGTGTCTCTATAGCGTGCTTTTACAAAGAAAAAAAGTTTTTCAGTGTAAGCTAATAGCAGTCAGTGTCCTCAAAGCGGGTGTCAGGCCTCCTTCAGCTTGTGCTCTGCAGACCTCTGCCAGTGTAGTTTGCCACTCATATCTGGTGTCTCTATAGCGTGCTTTTACAAAGAAAAAAAGGTTTTCAGTGTAAGTTAATAGCAGTCAGTGTCCTTAAAGCGGGTGTCAGGCCTCTTTCAGCTTGTGCTCTGCAGTTCTCTGCCCGTGTACTTTGCCACTCATATCTCTATAGCGTGCTTTTACAAAGAAAAAAAGTTTTTCAGTGTAAGCTAATAGCAGTCAGTGTCCTTAAAGCGGGTGTCAGGCCTTCAGCGTGTGCTCTGTAAACCTCTGCCAGTGTACCTTGCCAGTTGCCACTCATATCTGGTGTCTCTATAACGTGCATTTACAAAGAAAAAAAGTTTTTCAGTGTAAGCTAATAGCAGTCAGTGTCCTTAAAGCGGGTGTCAGGCCTTCAGCGTGTGCTCTGTAAACCTCTGCCAGTGTACTTTGCCAGTTGCCACTCATATCTGGTGTCTCTATAGCGTGCTTTTACAAAGAAAAAAAGTTTTTCAGTGTAAGCTAATAGCAGTCAGTGTCCTTAAAGCGGGTGTCAGGCCTCCTTCAGCGTGTGCTCTGCAGACCTCTGCCCGTGTACTTTGCCAGTTGCCACTCATATCTGGTGTCTCTATAGCGTGCATTTACAAAGAAAAAAAGTTTTTCAGTGTAAGCTAATAGCAGTCAGTGTCCTTAAAGCGGGTGTCAGGCCTTCAGCGTGTGCTCTGTAAACCTCTGCCAGTGTACTTTGCCAGTTGCCACTCATATCTGGTGTCTCTATAGCGTGCTTTTACAAAGAAAAAAAGTTTTTCAGTGTAAGCTAATAGCAGTCAGTGTCCTTAAAGCGGGTGTCAGGCCTCCTTCAGCGTGTGCTCTGCAGACCTCTGCCCGTGTACTTTGCCAGTTGCCACTCATATCTGGTGTCTCTATAGCGTGCTTTTACAAAGAAATTTTTTTTCAGTGTAAGCTAATAGCAGTCAGTATCCTTAAAGCGGGTGTCAGGCCTTCAGCGTGTGCTCTGCAGACCTCTGCCAGTGTACTTTGCCACTCATATCTGGTGTCTCTATAGCATGCTTTTACAAAGAAAAAAGGTTTTTCAGTGTAAGCTAATAGCAGTCAGTGTCCTTAAAGCGGGTGTCAGGCCTTCAGCGTGTGCTCTGCAAACCTCTGCCAGTGTACTTTGCCAGTTGCCACTGATATCTGGTGTCTCTATAGCGTGCTTTTACAAAGAAAAAAAGTTTTTCAGTGTAAGCTAATAGCAGTCAGTGTCCTTAAAGCGGGTGTCAGGCCTCCTTCAGCGTGTGCTCTGCAGACCTCTGCCCGTGTACTTTGCTAGTTGCCACTCATATCTGGTGTCTCTATAGCGTGCTTTTACAAAGAAATTTTTTTTCAGTGTAAGCTAATAGCAGTCAGTATCCTTAAAGCGGGTGTCAGGCCTTCAGCGTGTGCTCTGCACACCTCTGCCAGTGTACTTTGCCACTCATATCTGGTGTCTCTATAGCGTGCTTTTACAAAGAAAAAAGGTTTTTCAGTGTAAGCTAATAGCAGTCAGTGTTCTTAAAGCGGGTGTCAGGCCTTCAGCGTGTGCTCTGCAAACTTCTGCCAGTGTACTTTGCCAGTTGCCACTCATATCTGGTGTCTCTATAGCGTGCTTTTACAAAGAAAAAAAGTTTTTCAGTGTAAGCTAATAGCAGTCAGTGTCCTCAAAGCGGGTGTAAGGCCTCCTTCAGCGTGTGCTCTGCAGACCTCTGCCAGTGTAGTTTGCCACTCATATCTGGTGTCTCTATAGCGTGCTTTTACAAAGAAAAAAAGTTTTTCAGTGTAACTTATAGCAGTCAGTGTCCTTAAAGTGGGTGTCAGGCCTTCAGCGTGTGCTCTGTAAACCTCTGCCAGTGTACTTTGCCAGTTGCCACTCATATCTGGTGTCTCTATAGCGTGCTTTTACAAAGAAAAAAAGTTTTTCAGTGTAAGCTAATAGCAGTCAGTGTCCTTAAAGCGGGTGTCAGGCCTCCTTCAGCGTGTGCTCTGCAGACCTCTGCCAGTGTACCTTGCCAGTTGCCACTCATATCTGGTGTCTCTATAGCGTGCTTTTACAAAAAAAAAAAGTTTTTCAGTGTAAGCTAATAGCAGTCAGTGTCCTTAAAGCGGGTGTCAGGCCTCGTTCAGCGTGTGCTCTGCAGACCTCTGCCCGTGTACTTTGCCAGTTGCCACTCATATCTGGTGTCTCTATAGCGTGCTTCTACAAAGAAAAAAAGGTTTTCAGTGTAAGTTAATAGCAGTCAGTGTCCTTAAAGCGGGTGTCAGGCCTCTTTCAGCGTGTGCTCTGCAGTTCTCTGCCCGTGTACTTTGCCACTCATATCTGGTGTCTCTATAGCGTGCTTTTACAAAGAAAAAAAGTTTTTCAGTCTAAGCTAATAGCAGTCAGTGTCCTTAAAGTGGGTGTCAGGCCTTCAGCGTGTGCTCTGTAAACCTCTGCCAGTGTACTTTGCCAGTTGCCACTCATATCTGGTGTCTCTATAGCGTGCTTTTACAAAGAAAAAAAGTTTTTCAGTGTAAGCTAATAGCACTCAGTGTCCTTAAAGCGGGTGTCAGGCCTTCAGCGTGTGCTCTGCAGACCTCTGCCAGTGTACCTTGCCAGTTGCCACTCATATCTGGTGTCTCTATAACGTGCTTTTACAAAGAAAAAAAGTTTTTCAGTGTAAGCTAATAGCAGTCAGTGTCCTTAAAGCGGGTGTCAGGCCTCCTTCAGCGTGTTCTCTGCAGACCTCTGCCCGTGTACTTTGCCAGTTGCCACTCATATCTGGTGTCTCTATAGCGTGCTTTTACAAAGAAAAAAAGTTTTTCAGTGTAAGCTAATAGCAGTCAGTGTCCTTAAAGCGGGTGTCAGGCCTTCAGCGTGTGCTCTGCAGACCTCTGACAGTGTACCTTGCCAGTTGCCACTCACATCTGGTGTCTCTATAGCGTGCTTTTACAAAGAAAAAAAGTTTTTCAGTGTAAGCTAATAGCAGTCAGTGTCCTTAAAGCGGGTGTCAGGCCTTCAGCGTGTGCTCTGCAGACCTCTGTCAGTGTACTTTACCAGTTGCCACTCATATCTGGTGTCTCTGTAGCGTGCTTTTACAAAGAAAATTTTTTTTTCAGTGTAAGCTAATAGCAGTCAGTGTCCTTAAAGCGGGTGTCAGGCCTCCTTCAGCGTGTGCTCTGCAGACCTCTGCCCGTGTACTTTGCCAGTTGCCACTCATATCTGGTGTCTCTATAGCGTGCTTTTACAAAGAAAAAAAGTTTTTCAGTGTAAGCTAATAGCAGTCAGTGTCCTCAAAGCGGGTGTCAGGCCTCCTTCAGCTTGTGCTCTGCAGACCTCTGCCAGTGTAGTTTGCCACTCATATCTGGTGTCTCTATAGCGTGCTTTTACAAAGAAAAAAAGGTTTTCAGTGTAAGTTAATAGCAGTCAGTGTCCTTAAAGCGGGTGTCAGGCCTCTTTCAGCTTGTGCTCTGCAGTTCTCTGCCCGTGTACTTTGCCACTCATATCTCTATAGCGTGCTTTTACAAAGAAAAAAAGTTTTTCAGTGTAAGCTAATAGCAGTCAGTGTCCTTAAAGCGGGTGTCAGGCCTTCAGCGTGTGCTCTGTAAACCTCTGCCAGTGTACCTTGCCAGTTGCCACTCATATCTGGTGTCTCTATAACGTGCATTTACAAAGAAAAAAAGTTTTTCAGTGTAAGCTAATAGCAGTCAGTGTCCTTAAAGCGGGTGTCAGGCCTTCAGCGTGTGCTCTGTAAACCTCTGCCAGTGTACTTTGCCAGTTGCCACTCATATCTGGTGTCTCTATAGCGTGCTTTTACAAAGAAAAAAAGTTTTTCAGTGTAAGCTAATAGCAGTCAGTGTCCTTAAAGCGGGTGTCAGGCCTCCTTCAGCGTGTGCTCTGCAGACCTCTGCCCGTGTACTTTGCCAGTTGCCACTCATATCTGGTGTCTCTATAGCGTGCATTTACAAAGAAAAAAAGTTTTTCAGTGTAAGCTAATAGCAGTCAGTGTCCTTAAAGCGGGTGTCAGGCCTTCAGCGTGTGCTCTGTAAACCTCTGCCAGTGTACTTTGCCAGTTGCCACTCATATCTGGTGTCTCTATAGCGTGCTTTTACAAAGAAAAAAAGTTTTTCAGTGTAAGCTAATAGCAGTCAGTGTCCTTAAAGCGGGTGTCAGGCCTCCTTCAGCGTGTGCTCTGCAGACCTCTGCCCGTGTACTTTGCCAGTTGCCACTCATATCTGGTGTCTCTATAGCGTGCTTTTACAAAGAAATTTTTTTTCAGTGTAAGCTAATAGCAGTCAGTATCCTTAAAGCGGGTGTCAGGCCTTCAGCGTGTGCTCTGCAGACCTCTGCCAGTGTACTTTGCCACTCATATCTGGTGTCTCTATAGCGTGCTTTTACAAAGAAAAAAGGTTTTTCAGTGTAAGCTAATAGCAGTCAGTGTCCTTAAAGCGGGTGTCAGGCCTTCAGCGTGTGCTCTGCAAACCTCTGCCAGTGTACTTTGCCAGTTGCCACTCATATCTGGTGTCTCTATAGCGTGCTTTTACAAAGAAAAAAAGTTTTTCAGTGTAAGCTAATAGCAGTCAGTGTCCTTAAAGCGGGTGTCAGGCCTTCAGCGTGTGCTCTGCAGACCTCTGTCAGTGTACTTTACCAGTTGCCACTCATATCTGGTGTCTGTGTAGCGTGCTTTTACAAAGAAAAAAAGATTTTCAGTGTAAGCTAATAGCAGTCAGTGTCCTCAAAGCGGGTGTCAGGCCTCCTTCAGCGTGTGCTCTGCAGACCTCTGCCAGTGTAGTTTGCCACTCATATCTGGTGTCTCTATAGCGTGCTTTTACAAAGTAAAAAAGGTTTTCAGTGTAAGTTAATAGCAGTCAGTGTCCTTAAAGCGGGTGTCAGGCCTCTTTCAGCTTGTGCTCTGCAGTTCTCTGCCCGTGTACTTTGCCACTCATATCTCTATAGCGTGCTTTTACAAAGAAAAAACGTTTTTCAGTGTAAGCTAATAGCAGTCAGTGTCCTTAAAGCGGGTGTCAGGCCTTCAGCGTGTGCTCTGTCAACCTCTGCCAGTGTACCTTGCCAGTTGCCACTCATATCTGGTGTCTCTATAACGTGCTTTTACAAAGAAAAAAAGTTTTTCAGTGTAAGCTAATAGCAGTCAGTGTCCTTAAAGCGGGTGTCAGGCCTTCAGCGTGTGCTCTGCAGACCTCTGACAGTGTACCTTGCCAGTTGCCACTCACATCTGGTGTCTCTATAGCGTGCTTTTACAAAGAAAAAAAGTTTTTCAGTGTAAGCTAATAGCAGTCAGTGTCCTTAAAGCGGGTGTCAGGCCTTCAGCGTGTGCTCTGTAAACCTCTGCCAGTGTACTTTGCCAGTTGCCACTCATATCTGGTGTCTCTATAGCGTGCTTTTACAAAAAAAAAAAGTTTTTCAGTGTAAGCTAATAGCAGTCAGTGTCCTTAAAGCGGGTGTCAGGCCTCGTTCAGCGTGTGCTCTGCAGACCTCTGCCCGTGTACTTTGCCAGTTGCCACTCATATCTGGTGTCTCTATAGCGTGCTTCTACAAAGAAAAAAAGGTTTTCAGTGTAAGTTAATAGCAGTCAGTGTCCTTAAAGCGGGTGTCAGGCCTCTTTCAGCGTGTGCTCTGCAGTTCTCTGCCCGTGTACTTTGCCACTCATATCTGGTGTCTCTATAGCGTGCTTTTACAAAGAAAAAAAGTTTTTCAGTCTAAGCTAATAGCAGTCAGTGTCCTTAAAGTGGGTGTCAGGCCTTCAGCGTGTGCTCTGTAAACCTCTGCCAGTGTACTTTGCCAGTTGCCACTCATATCTGGTGTCTCTATAGCGTGCTTTTACAAAGAAAAAAAGTTTTTCAGTGTAAGCTAATAGCAGTCAGTGTCCTTAAAGCGGGTGTCAGGCCTTCAGCGTGTGCTCTGCAGACCTCTGCCAGTGTACCTTGCCAGTTGCCACTCATATCTGGTGTCTCTATAACGTGCTTTTACAAAGAAAAAAAGTTTTTCAGTGTAAGCTAATAGCAGTCAGTGTCCTTAAAGCGGGTGTCAGGCCTCCTTCAGCGTGTTCTCTGCAGACCTCTGCCCGTGTACTTTGCCAGTTGCCACTCATATCTGGTGTCTCTATAGCGTGCTTTTACAAAGAAAAAAAGTTTTTCAGTGTAAGCTAATAGCAGTCAGTGTCCTTAAAGCGGGTGTCAGGCCTTCAGCGTGTGCTCTGCAGACCTCTGACAGTGTACCTTGCCAGTTGCCACTCACATCTGGTGTCTCTATAGCGTGCTTTTACAAAGAAAAAAAGTTTTTCAGTGTAAGCTAATAGCAGTCAGTGTCCTTAAAGCGGGTGTCAGGCCTTCAGCGTGTGCTCTGCAGACCTCTGTCAGTGTACTTTACCAGTTGCCACTCATATCTGGTGTCTCTGTAGCGTGCTTTTACAAAGAAAATTTTTTTTTCAGTGTAAGCTAATAGCAGTCAGTGTCCTTAAAGCGGGTGTCAGGCCTCCTTCAGCGTGTGCTCTGCAGACCTCTGCCCGTGTACTTTGCCAGTTGCCACTCATATCTGGTGTCTCTATAGCGTGCTTTTACAAAGAAAAAAAGTTTTTCAGTGTAAGCTAATAGCAGTCAGTGTCCTCAAAGCGGGTGTCAGGCCTCCTTCAGCTTGTGCTCTGCAGACCTCTGCCAGTGTAGTTTGCCACTCATATCTGGTGTCTCTATAGCGTGCTTTTACAAAGAAAAAAAGGTTTTCAGTGTAAGTTAATAGCAGTCAGTGTCCTTAAAGCGGGTTTCAGGCCTCTTTCAGCTTGTGCTCTGCAGTTCTCTGCCCGTGTACTTTGCCACTCATATCTCTATAGCGTGCTTTTACAAAGAAAAAAAGTTTTTCAGTGTAAGCTAATAGCAGTCAGTGTCCTTAAAGCGGGTGTCAGGCCTTCAGCGTGTGCTCTGTAAACCTCTGCCAGTGTACCTTGCCAGTTGCCACTCATATCTGGTGTCTCTATAACGTGCATTTACAAAGAAAAAAAGTTTTTCAGTGTAAGCTAATAGCAGTCAGTGTCCTTAAAGCGGGTGTCAGGCCTTCAGCGTGTGCTCTGTAAACCTCTGCCAGTGTACTTTGCCAGTTGCCACTCATATCTGGTGTCTCTATAGCGTGCTTTTACAAAGAAAAAAAGTTTTTCAGTGTAAGCTAATAGCAGTCAGTGTCCTTAAAGCGGGTGTCAGGCCTCCTTCAGCGTGTGCTCTGCAGACCTCTGCCCGTGTACTTTGCCAGTTGCCACTCATATCTGGTGTCTCTATAGCGTGCATTTACAAAGAAAAAAAGTTTTTCAGTGTAAGCTAATAGCAGTCAGTGTCCTTAAAGCGGGTGTCAGGCCTTCAGCGTGTGCTCTGTAAACCTCTGCCAGTGTACTTTGCCAGTTGCCACTCATATCTGGTGTCTCTATAGCGTGCTTTTACAAAGAAAAAAAGTTTTTCAGTGTAAGCTAATAGCAGTCAGTGTCCTTAAAGCGGGTGTCAGGCCTCCTTCAGCGTGTGCTCTGCAGACCTCTGCCCGTGTACTTTGCCAGTTGCCACTCATATCTGGTGTCTCTATAGCGTGCTTTTACAAAGAAATTTTTTTTCAGTGTAAGCTAATAGCAGTCAGTATCCTTAAAGCGGGTGTCAGGCCTTCAGCGTGTGCTCTGCAGACCTCTGCCAGTGTACTTTGCCACTCATATCTGGTGTCTCTATAGCGTGCTTTTACAAAGAAAAAAGGTTTTTCAGTGTAAGCTAATAGCAGTCAGTGTCCTTAAAGCGGGTGTCAGGCCTTCAGCGTGTGCTCTGCAAACCTCTGCCAGTGTACTTTGCCAGTTGCCACTCATATCTGGTGTCTCTATAGCGTGCTTTTACAAAGAAAAAAAGTTTTTCAGTGTAAGCTAATAGCAGTCAGTGTCCTTAAAGCGGGTGTCAGGCCTTCAGCGTGTGCTCTGCAGACCTCTGTCAGTGTACTTTACCAGTTGCCACTCATATCTGGTGTCTGTGTAGCGTGCTTTTACAAAGAAAAAAAGTTTTTCAGTGTAAGCTAATAGCAGTCAGTGTCCTCAAAGCGGGTGTCAGGCCTCCTTCAGCGTGTGCTCTGCAGACCTCTGCCAGTGTAGTTTGCCACTCATATCTGGTGTCTCTATAGCGTGCTTTTACAAAGTAAAAAAGGTTTTCAGTGTAAGTTAATAGCAGTCAGTGTCCTTAAAGCGGGTGTCAGGCCTCTTTCAGCTTGTGCTCTGCAGTTCTCTGCCCGTGTACTTTGCCACTCATATCTCTATAGCGTGCTTTTACAAAGAAAAAACGTTTTTCAGTGTAAGCTAATAGCAGTCAGTGTCCTTAAAGCGGGTGTCAGGCCTTCAGCGTGTGCTCTGTCAACCTCTGCCAGTGTACCTTGCCAGTTGCCACTCATATCTGGTGTCTCTATAACGTGCTTTTACAAAGAAAAAAAGTTTTTCAGTGTAAGCTAATAGCAGTCAGTGTCCTTAAAGCGGGTGTCAGGCCTTCAGCGTGTGCTCTGCAGACCTCTGACAGTGTACCTTGCCAGTTGCCACTCACATCTGGTGTCTCTATAGCGTGCTTTTACAAAGAAAAAAAGTTTTTCAGTGTAAGCTAATAGCAGTCAGTGTCCTTAAAGCGGGTGTCAGGCCTTCAGCGTGTGCTCTGTAAACCTCTGCCAGTGTACTTTGCCAGTTGCCACTCATATCTGGTGTCTCTATAGCGTGCTTTCACAAAGAAAAAAAGTTTTTCAGTGTAAGCTAATAGCAGTCAGTGTCCTTAAAGCGGGTGTCAGGCCTTCAGCGTGTGCTCTGCAGACCTCTGTCAGTGTACTTTACCAGTTGCCACTCATATCTGGTGTCTCTGTAGCGTGCTTTTACAAAGAAAAAAAGTTTTTCAGTGTAAGCTAATAGCAGTCAGTGTCCTTAAAGCGGGTGTCAGGCCTCCTTCAGCATGTGCTCTGCAGACCTCTGCCAGTGTACTTTGCCAGTTGCCACTCATATCTGGTGTCTCTATAGCGTGCTTTTACAAAGAAAAAAAGTTTTTCAGTGTAAGCTAATAGCAGTCAATGTCCTTAAAGCGGGTGTCAGGCCTCCTTCAGCGTGTGCGCTGCAGACCTCTGCCCGTGTACTTTGCCAGTTGCCACTCATATCTGGTGTCTCTATAGCATGCTTTTACAAAGAAAAAAAGTTTTTCAGTGTAAGCGAATAGCAGTCAGTGTCCTCAAAGCGGGTGTCAGGCCTCCTTCAGCGTGTGCTCTGCAGACCTCTGCCAGTGTAGTTTGCCACTCATATCTGGTGTCTCTATAGCGTGCTTTTACAAAGAAAAAAAGTTTTTCAGTGTAAGCTAATAGCAGTCAGTGTCCTTAAAGCGGGTGAAAGGCCTTCAGCGTGTGCTCTGCAGACCTCTGACAGTGTACCTTGCCAGTTGCCACTCACATCTGGTGTCTCTATAGCGTGCTTTTACAAAGAAAAAAAGTTTTTCAGTGTAAGCTAATAGCAGTCAGTGTCCTTAAAGCGGGTGTCAGGCCTTCAGCGTGTGCTCTGTAAACCTCTGCCAGTGTACTTTGCCAGTTGCCACTCATATCTGGTGTCTCTATAGCGTGCTTTCACAAAGAAAAAAAGTTTTTCAGTGTAAGCTAATAGCAGTCAGTGTCCTTAAAGCGGGTGTCAGGCCTCCTTCAGCGTGTGCTCTGCAGACCTCTGCCAGTGTACTTTGCCAGTTGCCACTCATATCTGGTGTCTCTATAACGTGCTTTTACAAAGAAAAAAAGTTTTTCAGTGTAAGCTAATAGCAGTCAATGTCCTTAAAGCGGGTGTCAGGCCTTCAGCGTGTGCTCTGCAGACCTCTGTCAGTGTACTTTACCAGTTGCCACTCATATCTGGTGTCTCTGTAGCGTGCTTTTACAAAGAAAAAAAGTTTTTCAGTGTAAGCTAATAGCAGTCAATGTCTTTAAAGCGGGTATCAGGCCTCCTTCAGCGTGTGCTCTGCAGACCTCTGCCAGTGTAGTTTGCCACTCATATCTGGTGTCTCTATAGCGTGCTTTTACAAAGAAAAAAAGTTTTTCAGTGTAAGCTAATAGCAGTCAGTGTCCTTAAAGCGGGTGTCAGGCCTTCAGCGTGTGCTCTGCAGACCTCTGCCCGTGTACTTTCCCAGTTGCCACTCATATCTGGTGTCTCTATAGCGTGCTTTTACAAAGAAAAAAAGTTTCAGTGTAAGCTAATAGTCAGTGTCCTCAAAGCAGGTGTCAGGCCTCCTTCAGCGTGTGCTCTGCAGACCTCTGCCAGTTTAGTTTGCCACTCATATCTGGTGTCTCTATAGCGTGCTTTTACAAAGAAAAAAAGGTTTTCAGAGTAAGCTAATAGCAGTCAGTGTCCTCAAAGCGGGTGTCAGGCCTCCTTCATGGTGTGCTCTGCAGACCTCTGCCAGTGTACCTTGCCAGTTGCCACTCATATCTGGTGTCTCTATAGCGTGCTTTTACAAAGAAAAAAGTTTTTCAGTGTAAGCTAATAGCAGTCAGTGTCTTTAAAGTGGGTGTCAGGCCTTCAGCGTGTGCTCTGCAGACCTCTGCCTGTGTACTTTGCCACTCATATCTGGTGTCTCTATAGCGTGCTTTTACAAAGAAAAAAAGTTTTTCAGTGTAAGCTAATAGCAGTCAGTGTCTTTAAAGCGGGTGTCAGGCCTCCTTCAGCGTGTGCTCTGCAGACCTCTGCCCGTGTACTTTGCCAGTTGCCACTCATATCTGGTGTCTCTATAGCGTGCTTTTACAAAGAAAAAAGTTTTTCAGTGTAAGCTAATAGCAGTCAGTGTCCTTAAAGCGGGTGTCAGGCCTTCAGCGTGTGCTCTGCAGTCCTCTGCCAGTGTACTTTTCCAGTTGCCACTCATATCTGGTGTCTCTATAGCGTGCTTTTACAAAGAAAAAAAGTTTTTCAGTGTAAGCTAATAGCAGTCAGTGTCCTTAAAGCGGGTGTCAGGCCTTCAGCGTGTGCTCTGCAGACCTCTGCCCGTGTACTTTCCCAGTTGCCACTCATATCTGGTGTCTCTATAGCGTGCTTTTACAAAGAAAAAAAGTTTCAGTGTAAGCTAATAGTCAGTGTCCTCAAAGCGGGTGTCAGGCCTCCTTCAGCGTGTGCTCTGCAGACCTCTGCCAGTTTAGTTTGCCACTCATATCTGGTGTCTCCATAGCGTGCTTTTACAAAGAAAAAAAGGTTTTCAGTGTAAGCTAATAGCAGTCAGTGTCCTTAAAGCGGGTTTTAGGCCTCCTTCAGCGTGTGCTCTGCAGACCTCTGCCAGTGTACCTTGCCAGTTGCCACTCATATCTGGTGTCTCTATAGCGTGCTTTTACAAAGAAAAAAGTTTTTCAGTGTAAGCTAATAGCAGTCAGTGTCTTTAAAGCGGGTGTCAGGCCTTCAGCGTGTTCTCTGCAGACCTCTGCCTGTGTACTTTGCCACTCATATCTGGTGTCTCTATAGCGTGCTTTTACAAAGAAAAAAAGTTTTTCAGTGTAAGCTAATAGCAGTCAGTGTCTTTAAAGCGGGTGTCAGGCCTCCTTCAGCGTGTGCTCTGCAGACCTCTGCCCGTGTACTTTACCAGTTGCCACTCATATCTGGTGTCTCTATAGCGTGCTTTTACAAAGAAAAAAGTTTCAGTGTAAGCTAATAGTCAGTGTCCTCAAAGCGGGTGTCAGGCCTCCTTCAGCGTGTGCTCTGCAGACATCTGCCAGTTTAGTTTGCCACTCATATCTGGTGTCTCTATAGCGTGCTTTTACAAAGAAAACAAGGTTTTCAGAGTAAGCTAATAGCAGTCAGTGTCCTCAAAGCGGGTGTCAGGCCTCCTTCAGCGTGTGCTCTGCAGACCTCTGCCAGTGTACCTTGTTAGTTGCCACTCATATCTGGTGTCTCTATAGCGTGCTTTTACAAAGAAAAAAGTTTTTCAGTGTAAGCTAATAGCATTCAGTGTCCTTAAAGCGGGTGTCAGGCCTTCAGCGTGTGCTCTGCAAACCTCTGCCAGTGTACTTTGCCAGTTGCCACTCATATCTGGTGTCTCTATAGCGTGCTTTTACAAAGAAAAAACGTTTTTCAGTGTAAGCTAATAGCAGTCAGTGTCCTTAAAGCGGGTGTCAGGCCTGCTTCAGCGTGTGCTCTGCAGACCTCTGCCCGTGTACTTTGCCAGTTGCCACTCATATCTGGTGTCTCTATAGCGTGCTTTTACAAAGAAAAAAAGTTTTTCAGTGTAAGCTAATAGCAGTCAGTGTCCTTAAAGCGGGTGTCAGGCCTTCAGCGTGTGCTCTGCAGACCTCTGTCAGTGTACTTTACCAGTTGCCACTCATATCTGGTGTCTCTGTAGCGTGCTTTTACAAAGAAAAAAAGTTTTTCAGTGTAAGCTAATAGCAGTCAGTGTCCTTAAAGCGGGTGTCAGGCCTCCTTCAGCGTGTGCTCTGCAGACCTCTGCCCGTGTACTTTGCCAGTTGCCACTAATATCTGGTGTCTCTATAGCGTGCTTTTACAAAGAAAAAAAGTTTTTCAGTGTAAGCTAATAGCAGTCAGTGTCCTCAAAGTGGGTGTCAGGCCTCCTTCAGCGTGTGCTCTGCAGACCTCTGCCAGTGTAGTTTGCCACTCATATCTGGTGTCTCTAAAGCGTGCTTTTACAAAGTAAAAAAGGTTTTCAGTGTAAGTTAATAGCAGTCAGTGTCCTTAAAGCGGGTGTCAGGCCTCTTTCAGCTTGTGCTCTGCAGTTCTCTGCCCGTGTACTTTGCCACTCATATCTCTATAGCGTGCTTTTACAAAGAAAAAACGTTTTTCAGTGTAAGCTAAAAGCAGTCAGTGTCCTTAAAGCGGGTGTCAGGCCTTCAGCGTGTGCTCTGTAAACCTCTGCCAGTGTACTTTGCCAGTTGCCACTCATATCTGGTGTCTCTATAGCGTGCTTTTACAAAGAAAAAACGTTTTTCAGTGTAAGCTAATAGCAGTCAGTGTCCTTAAAGCGGGTGTCAGGCCTTCAGCGTGTGCTCTGCAGACCTCTGTCAGTGTACTTTACCAGTTGCCACTCATATCTGGTGTCTCTGTAGCGTGCTTTTACAAAGAAAAATTTTTTTTCAGTGTAAGCTAATAGCAGTCAGTGTCCTTAAAGCGGGTGTCAGGCCTCCTTCAGCGTGTGCTCTGCAGACCTCTGCCCGTGTACTTTGCCAGTTGCCACTCATATCTGGTGTCTCTATAGCGTGCTTTTACAAAGAAAAAAAGTTTTTCAGTGTAAGCTAATAGCAGTCAGTGTCCTCAAAGCGGGTGTCAGGCCTCCTTCAGCTTGTGCTCTGCAGACCTCTGCCAGTGTAGTTTGCCACTCATATCTGGTGTCTCTATAGCGTGCTTTTACAAAGAAAAAAAGGTTTTCAGTGTAAGTTAATAGCAGTCAGTGTCCTTAAAGCGGGTGTCAGGCCTCTTTCAGCGTGTGCTCTGCAGTTCTCTGCCCGTGTACTTTGCCACTCATATCTGGTGTCTCTATAGCGTGCTTTTACAAAGAAAAAAAGTTTTTCAGTGTAAGCTAATAGCAGTCAGTGTCCTTAAAGTGGGTGTCAGGCCTTCAGCGTGTGCTCTGTAAACCTCTGCCAGTGTACTTTGCCAGTTGCCACTCATATCTGGTGTCTCTATAGCGTGCTTTTACAAAGAAAAAAAGTTTTTCAGTGTAAGCTAATAGCAGTCAGTGTCCTTAAAGCGGGTGTCAGGCCTTCAGCGTGTGCTCTGCAGACCTCTGCCAGTGTACCTTGCCAGTTGCCACTCATATCTGGTGTCTCTATAACGTGCTTTTACAAAGAAAAAAAGTTTTTCAGTGTAAGCTAATAGCAGTCAGTGTCCTTAAAGCGGGTGTCAGGCCTCCTTCAGCGTGTGCTCTGCAGACCTCTGCCCGTGTACTTTGCCAGTTGCCACTCATATCTGGTGTCTCTATAGCGTGCTTTTACAAAGAAAAAAAGTTTTTCAGTGTAAGCTAATAGCAGTCAGTGTCCTTAAAGCGGGTGTCAGGCCTTCAGCGTGTGCTCTGCAGACCTCTGACAGTGTACCTTGCCAGTTGCCACTCACATCTGGTGTCTCTATAGCGTGCTTTTACAAAGAAAAAAAGTTTTTCAGTGTAAGCTAATAGCAGTCAGTGTCCTTAAAGCGGGTGTCAGGCCTTCAGCGTGTGCTCTGCAGACCTCTGTCAGTGTACTTTACCAGTTGCCACTCATATCTGGTGTCTCTGTAGCGTGCTTTTACAAAGAAAAAATTTTTTTCAGTGTAAGCTAATAGCAGTCAGTGTCCTTAAAGCGGGTGTCAGGCCTCCTTCAGCGTGTGCTCTGCAGACCTCTGCCCGTGTACTTTGCCAGTTGCCACTCATATCTGGTGTCTCTATAGCGTGCTTTTACAAAGAAAAAAAGTTTTTCAGTGTAAGCTAATAGCAGTCAGTGTCCTCAAAGCGGGTGTCAGGCCTCCTTCAGCTTGTGCTCTGCAGACCTCTGCCAGTGTAGTTTGCCACTCATATCTGGTGTCTCTATAGCGTGCTTTTACAAAGAAAAAAAGGTTTTCAGTGTAAGTTAATAGCAGTCAGTGTCCTTAAAGCGGGTGTCAGGCCTCTTTCAGCTTGTGCTCTGCAGTTCTCTGCCCGTGTACTTTGCCACTCATATCTCTATAGCGTGCTTTTACAAAGAAAAAAAGTTTTTCAGTGTAAGCTAATAGCAGTCAGTGTCCTTAAAGCGGGTGTCAGGCCTTCAGCGTGTGCTCTGTAAACCTCTGCCAGTGTACCTTGCCAGTTGCCACTCATATCTGGTGTCTCTATAACGTGCATTTACAAAGAAAAAAAGTTTTTCAGTGTAAGCTAATAGCAGTCAGTGTCCTTAAAGCGGGTGTCAGGCCTTCAGCGTGTGCTCTGTAAACCTCTGCCAGTGTACTTTGCCAGTTGCCACTCATATCTGGTGTCTCTATAGCGTGCTTTTACAAAGAAAAAAAGTTTTTCAGTGTAAGCTAATAGCAGTCAGTGTCCTTAAAGCGGGTGTCAGGCCTCCTTCAGCGTGTGCTCTGCAGACCTCTGCCCGTGTACTTTGCCAGTTGCCACTCATATCTGGTGTCTCTATAGCGTGCATTTACAAAGAAAAAAAGTTTTTCAGTGTAAGCTAATAGCAGTCAGTGTCCTTAAAGCGGGTGTCAGGCCTTCAGCGTGTGCTCTGTAAACCTCTGCCAGTGTACTTTGCCAGTTGCCACTCATATCTGGTGTCTCTATAGCGTGCTTTTACAAAGAAAAAAAGTTTTTCAGTGTAAGCTAATAGCAGTCAGTGTCCTTAAAGCGGGTGTCAGGCCTCCTTCAGCGTGTGCTCTGCAGACCTCTGCCCGTGTACTTTGCCAGTTGCCACTCATATCTGGTGTCTCTATAGCGTGCTTTTACAAAGAAATTTTTTTTCAGTGTAAGCTAATAGCAGTCAGTATCCTTAAAGCGGGTGTCAGGCCTTCAGCGTGTGCTCTGCAGACCTCTGCCAGTGTACTTTGCCACTCATATCTGGTGTCTCTATAGCGTGCTTTTACAAAGAAAAAAGGTTTTTCAGTGTAAGCTAATAGCAGTCAGTGTCCTTAAAGCGGGTGTCAGGCCTTCAGCGTGTGCTCTGCAAACCTCTGCCAGTGTACTTTGCCAGTTGCCACTGATATCTGGTGTCTCTATAGCGTGCTTTTACAAAGAAAAAAAGTTTTTCAGTGTAAGCTAATAGCAGTCAGTGTCCTTAAAGCGGGTGTCAGGCCTCCTTCAGCGTGTGCTCTGCAGACCTCTGCCCGTGTACTTTGCTAGTTGCCACTCATATCTGGTGTCTCTATAGCGTGCTTTTACAAAGAAATTTTTTTTCAGTGTAAGCTAATAGCAGTCATTATCCTTAAAGCGGGTGTCAGGCCTTCAGCGTGTGCTCTGCAGACCTCTGCCAGTGTACTTTGCCACTCATATCTGGTGTCTCTATAGCGTGCTTTTACAAAGAAAAAAGGTTTTTCAGTGTAAGCTAATAGCAGTCAGTGTTCTTAAAGCGGGTGTCAGGCCTTCAGCGTGTGCTCTGCAAACTTCTGCCAGTGTACTTTGCCAGTTGCCACTCATATCTGGTGTCTCTATAGCGTGCTTTTACAAAGAAAAAAAGTTTTTCAGTGTAAGCTAATAGCAGTCAGTGTCCTCAAAGCGGGTGTAAGGCCTCCTTCAGCGTGTGCTCTGCAGACCTCTGCCAGTGTAGTTTGCCACTCATATCTGGTGTCTCTATAGCGTGCTTTTACAAAGAAAAAAAGTTTTTCAGTGTAAGCTAATAGCAGTCAGTGTCCTTAAAGTGGGTGTCAGGCCTTCAGCGTGTGCTCTGTAAACCTCTGCCAGTGTACTTTGCCAGTTGCCACTCATATCTGGTGTCTCTATAGCGTGCTTTTAAAAAGAAAAAAAGTTTTTCAGTGTAAGCTAATAGCAGTCAGTGTCCTTAAAGCGGGTGTCAGGCCTTCAGCGTGTGCTCTGCAGACCTCTGCCAGTGTACCTTGCCAGTTGCCACTCATATCTGGTGTCTCTATAACGTGCTTTTACAAAGAAAACAAGTTTTTCAGTGTAAGCTAATAGCAGTCAGTGTCCTTAAAGCGGGTGTCAGGCCTCCTTCAGCGTGTGCTCTGCAGACCTCTGCCAGTGTACCTTGCCAGTTGCCACTCATATCTGGTGTCTCTATAGCGTGCTTTTACAAAGAAAAAAAGTTTTTCAGTGTAAGCTAATAGCAGTCAGTGTCCTTAAAGCGGGTGTCAGGCCTCGTTCAGCGTGTGCTCTGCAGACCTCTGCCCGTGTACTTTGCCAGTTGCCACTCATATCTGGTGTCTCTATAGCGTGCTTTTACAAAGAAAAAAAGGTTTTCAGTGTAAGTTAATAGCAGTCAGTGTCCTTAAAGCGGGTGTCAGGCCTCTTTCAGCGTGTGCTCTGCAGTTCTCTGCCCGTGTACTTTGCCACTCATATCTGGTGTCTCTATAGCGTGCTTTTACAAAGAAAAAAAGTTTTTCAGTGTAAGCTAATAGCAGTCAGTGTCCTTAAAGTGGGTGTCAGGCCTTCAGCGTGTGCTCTGTAAACCTCTGCCAGTGTACTTTGCCAGTTGCCACTCATATCTGGTGTCTCTATAGCGTGCTTTTACAAAGAAAAAAAGTTTTTCAGTGTAAGCTAATAGCAGTCAGTGTCCTTAAAGCGGGTGTCAGGCCTTCAGCGTGTGCTCTGCAGACCTCTGCCAGTGTACCTTGCCAGTTGCCACTCATATCTGGTGTCTCTATAACGTGCTTTTACAAAGAAAAAAAGTTTTTCAGTGTAAGCTAATAGCAGTCAGTGTCCTTAAAGCGGGTGTCAGGCCTCCTTCAGCGTGTTCTCTGCAGACCTCTGCCCGTGTACTTTGCCAGTTGCCACTCATATCTGGTGTCTCTATAGCGTGCTTTTACAAAGAAAAAAAGTTTTTCAGTGTAAGCTAATAGCAGTCAGTGTCCTTAAAGCGGGTGTCAGGCCTTCAGCGTGTGCTCTGCAGACCTCTGACAGTGTACCTTGCCAGTTGCCACTCACATCTGGTGTCTCTATAGCGTGCTTTTACAAAGAAAAAAAGTTTTTCAGTGTAAGCTAATAGCAGTCAGTGTCCTTAAAGCGGGTGTCAGGCCTTCAGCGTGTGCTCTGCAGACCTCTGTCAGTGTACTTTACCAGTTGCCACTCATATCTGGTGTCTCTGTAGCGTGCTTTTACAAAGAAAATTTTTTTTTCAGTGTAAGCTAATAGCAGTCAGTGTCCTTAAAGCGGGTGTCAGGCCTCCTTCAGCGTGTGCTCTGCAGACCTCTGCCCGTGTACTTTGCCAGTTGCCACTCATATCTGGTGTCTCTATAGCGTGCTTTTACAAAGAAAAAAAGTTTTTCAGTGTAAGCTAATAGCAGTCAGTGTCCTTAAAGCGGGTGTCAGGCCTCTTTCAGCTTGTGCTCTGCAGTTCTCTGCCCGTGTACTTTGCCACTCATATCTCTATAGCGTGCTTTTACAAAGAAAAAAAGTTTTTCAGTGTAAGCTAATAGCAGTCAGTGTCCTTAAAGCGGGTGTCAGGCCTTCAGCGTGTGCTCTGTAAACCTCTGCCAGTGTACCTTGCCAGTTGCCACTCATATCTGGTGTCTCTATAACGTGCATTTACAAAGAAAAAAAGGTTTTCAGTGTAAGTTAATAGCAGTCAGTGTCCTTAAAGCGGGTGTCAGGCCTCTTTCAGCTTGTGCTCTGCAGTTCTCTGCCCGTGTACTTTGCCACTCATATCTCTATAGCGTGCTTTTACAAAGAAAAAAAGTTTTTCAGTGTAAGCTAATAGCAGTCAGTGTCCTTAAAGCGGGTGTCAGGCCTTCAGCGTGTGCTCTGTAAACCTCTGCCAGTGTACCTTGCCAGTTGCCACTCATATCTGGTGTCTCTATAACGTGCATTTACAAAGAAAAAAAGTTTTTCAGTGTAAGCTAATAGCAGTCAGTGTCCTTAAAGCGGGTGTCAGGCCTTCAGCGTGTGCTCTGTAAACCTCTGCCAGTGTACTTTGCCAGTTGCCACTCATATCTGGTGTCTCTATAGCGTGCTTTTACAAAGAAAAAAAGTTTTTCAGTGTAAGCTAATAGCAGTCAGTGTCCTTAAAGCGGGTGTCAGGCCTCCTTCAGCGTGTGCTCTGCAGACCTCTGCCCGTGTACTTTGCCAGTTGCCACTCATATCTGGTGTCTCTATAGCGTGCATTTACAAAGAAAAAAAGTTTTTCAGTGTAAGCTAATAGCAGTCAGTGTCCTTAAAGCGGGTGTCAGGCCTTCAGCGTGTGCTCTGTAAACCTCTGCCAGTGTACTTTGCCAGTTGCCACTCATATCTGGTGTCTCTATAGCGTGCTTTTACAAAGAAAAAAAGTTTTTCAGTGTAAGCTAATAGCAGTCAGTGTCCTTAAAGCGGGTGTCAGGCCTCCTTCAGCGTGTGCTCTGCAGACCTCTGCCCGTGTACTTTGCCAGTTGCCACTCATATCTGGTGTCTCTATAGCGTGCTTTTACAAAGAAATTTTTTTTCAGTGTAAGCTAATAGCAGTCAGTATCCTTAAAGCGGGTGTCAGGCCTTCAGCGTGTGCTCTGCAGACCTCTGCCAGTGTACTTTGCCACTCATATCTGGTGTCTCTATAGCGTGCTTTTACAAAGAAAAAAGGTTTTTCAGTGTAAGCTAATAGCAGTCAGTGTCCTTAAAGCGGGTGTCAGGCCTTCAGCGTGTGCTCTGCAAACCTCTGCCAGTGTACTTTGCCAGTTGCCACTGATATCTGGTGTCTCTATAGCGTGCTTTTACAAAGAAAAAAAGTTTTTCAGTGTAAGCTAATAGCAGTCAGTGTCCTTAAAGCGGGTGTCAGGCCTCCTTCAGCGTGTGCTCTGCAGACCTCTGCCCGTGTACTTTGCTAGTTGCCACTCATATCTGGTGTCTCTATAGCGTGCTTTTACAAAGAAATTTTTTTTCAGTGTAAGCTAATAGCAGTCATTATCCTTAAAGCGGGTGTCAGGCCTTCAGCGTGTGCTCTGCAGACCTCTGCCAGTGTACTTTGCCACTCATATCTGGTGTCTCTATAGCGTGCTTTTACAAAGAAAAAAGGTTTTTCAGTGTAAGCTAATAGCAGTCAGTGTTCTTAAAGCGGGTGTCAGGCCTTCAGCGTGTGCTCTGCAAACTTCTGCCAGTGTACTTTGCCAGTTGCCACTCATATCTGGTGTCTCTATAGCGTGCTTTTACAAAGAAAAAAAGTTTTTCAGTGTAAGCTAATAGCAGTCAGTGTCCTCAAAGCGGGTGTAAGGCCTCCTTCAGCGTGTGCTCTGCAGACCTCTGCCAGTGTAGTTTGCCACTCATATCTGGTGTCTCTATAGCGTGCTTTTACAAAGAAAAAAAGTTTTTCAGTGTAAGCTAATAGCAGTCAGTGTCCTTAAAGTGGGTGTCAGGCCTTCAGCGTGTGCTCTGTAAACCTCTGCCAGTGTACTTTGCCAGTTGCCACTCATATCTGGTGTCTCTATAGCGTGCTTTTAAAAAGAAAAAAAGTTTTTCAGTGTAAGCTAATAGCAGTCAGTGTCCTTAAAGCGGGTGTCAGGCCTTCAGCGTGTGCTCTGCAGACCTCTGCCAGTGTACCTTGCCAGTTGCCACTCATATCTGGTGTCTCTATAACGTGCTTTTACAAAGAAAACAAGTTTTTCAGTGTAAGCTAATAGCAGTCAGTGTCCTTAAAGCGGGTGTCAGGCCTCCTTCAGCGTGTGCTCTGCAGACCTCTGCCAGTGTACCTTGCCAGTTGCCACTCATATCTGGTGTCTCTATAGCGTGCTTTTACAAAGAAAAAAAGTTTTTCAGTGTAAGCTAATAGCAGTCAGTGTCCTTAAAGCGGGTGTCAGGCCTCGTTCAGCGTGTGCTCTGCAGACCTCTGCCCGTGTACTTTGCCAGTTGCCACTCATATCTGGTGTCTCTATAGCGTGCTTTTACAAAGAAAAAAAGGTTTTCAGTGTAAGTTAATAGCAGTCAGTGTCCTTAAAGCGGGTGTCAGGCCTCTTTCAGCGTGTGCTCTGCAGTTCTCTGCCCGTGTACTTTGCCACTCATATCTGGTGTCTCTATAGCGTGCTTTTACAAAGAAAAAAAGTTTTTCAGTGTAAGCTAATAGCAGTCAGTGTCCTTAAAGTGGGTGTCAGGCCTTCAGCGTGTGCTCTGTAAACCTCTGCCAGTGTACTTTGCCAGTTGCCACTCATATCTGGTGTCTCTATAGCGTGCTTTTACAAAGAAAAAAAGTTTTTCAGTGTAAGCTAATAGCAGTCAGTGTCCTTAAAGCGGGTGTCAGGCCTTCAGCGTGTGCTCTGCAGACCTCTGCCAGTGTACCTTGCCAGTTGCCACTCATATCTGGTGTCTCTATAACGTGCTTTTACAAAGAAAAAAAGTTTTTCAGTGTAAGCTAATAGCAGTCAGTGTCCTTAAAGCGGGTGTCAGGCCTCCTTCAGCGTGTTCTCTGCAGACCTCTGCCCGTGTACTTTGCCAGTTGCCACTCATATCTGGTGTCTCTATAGCGTGCTTTTACAAAGAAAAAAAGTTTTTCAGTGTAAGCTAATAGCAGTCAGTGTCCTTAAAGCGGGTGTCAGGCCTTCAGCGTGTGCTCTGCAGACCTCTGACAGTGTACCTTGCCAGTTGCCACTCACATCTGGTGTCTCTATAGCGTGCTTTTACAAAGAAAAAAAGTTTTTCAGTGTAAGCTAATAGCAGTCAGTGTCCTTAAAGCGGGTGTCAGGCCTTCAGCGTGTGCTCTGCAGACCTCTGTCAGTGTACTTTACCAGTTGCCACTCATATCTGGTGTCTCTGTAGCGTGCTTTTACAAAGAAAATTTTTTTTTCAGTGTAAGCTAATAGCAGTCAGTGTCCTTAAAGCGGGTGTCAGGCCTCCTTCAGCGTGTGCTCTGCAGACCTCTGCCCGTGTACTTTGCCAGTTGCCACTCATATCTGGTGTCTCTATAGCGTGCTTTTACAAAGAAAAAAAGTTTTTCAGTGTAAGCTAATAGCAGTCAGTGTCCTTAAAGCGGGTGTCAGGCCTCTTTCAGCTTGTGCTCTGCAGTTCTCTGCCCGTGTACTTTGCCACTCATATCTCTATAGCGTGCTTTTACAAAGAAAAAAGTTTTTCAGTGTAAGCTAATAGCAGTCAGTGTCCTTAAAGCGGGTGTCAGGCCTTCAGCGTGTGCTCTGTAAACCTCTGCCAGTGTACCTTGCCAGTTGCCACTCATATCTGGTGTCTCTATAACGTGCATTTACAAAGAAAAAAAGTTTTTCAGTGTAAGCTAATAGCAGTTAGTGTCCTTAAAGCGGGTGTCAGGCCTTCAGCGTGTGCTCTGTAAACCTCTGCCAGTGTACTTTGCCAGTTGCCACTCATATCTGGTGTCTCTATAGCGTGCTTTTACAAAGAAAAAAAGTTTTTCAGTGTAAGCTAATAGCAGTCAGTGTCCTTAAAGCGGGTGTCAGGCCTCCTTCAGCGTGTGCTCTGCTGACCTCTGCCCGTGTACTTTGCCAGTTGCCACTCATATCTGGTGTCTCTATAGCGTGCATTTACAAAGAAAAAAAGTTTTTCAGTGTAAGCTAATAGCAGTCAGTGTCCTTAAAGCGGGTGTCAGGCCTTCAGCGTGTGCTCTGTAAACCTCTGCCAGTGTACTTTGCCAGTTGCCACTCATATCTGGTGTCTCTATAGCGTGCTTTTACAAAGAAAAAAAGTTTTTCAGTGTAAGCTAATAGCAGTCAGTGTCCTTAAAGCGGGTGTCAGGCCTCCTTCAGCGTGTGCTCTGCAGACCTCTGCCCGTGTACTTTGCCAGTTGCCACTCATATCTGGTGTCTCTATAGCGTGCTTTTACAAAGAAATTTTTTTTCAGTGTAAGCTAATAGCAGTCAGTATCCTTAAAGCGGGTGTCAGGCCTTCAGCGTGTGCTCTGCAGACCTCTGCCAGTGTACTTTGCCACTCATATCTGGTGTCTCTATAGCGTGCTTTTACAAAGAAAAAAGGTTTTTCAGTGTAAGCTAATAGCAGTCAGTGTCCTTAAAGCGGGTGTCAGGCCTTCAGCGTGTGCTCTGCAAACCTCTGCCAGTGTACTTTGCCAGTTGCCACTCATATCTGGTGTCTCTATAGCGTGCTTTTACAAAGAAAAAAAGTTTTTCAGTGTAAGCTAATAGCAGTCAGTGTCCTTAAAGCGGGTGTCAGGCCTCCTTCAGCGTGTGCTCTGCAGACCTCTGCCCGTGTACTTTGCTATTTGCCACTCATATCTGGTGTCTCTATAGCGTGCTTTTACAAAGAAATTTGTTTTCAGTGTAAGCTAATAGCAGTCAGTATCCTTAAAGCGGGTGTCAGGCCTTCAGCGTGTGCTCTGCAGACCTCTGCCAGTGTACTTTGCCACTCATATCTGGTGTCTCTATAGCGTGCTTTTACAAAGAAAAAAGGTTTTTCAGTGTAAGCTAATAGCAGTCAGTGTCCTTAAAGCGGGTGTCAGGCCTTCAGCGTGTGCTCTGCAAACTTCTGCCAGTGTACTTTGCCAGTTGCCACTCATATCTGGTGTCTCTATAGCGTGCTTTTACAAAGAAAAAAAGTTTTTCAGTGTAAGCTAATAGCAGTCAGTGTCCTCAAAGCGGGTGTAAGGCCTCATTCAGCGTGTGCTCTGCAGACCTCTGCCAGTGTAGTTTGCCACTCATATCTGGTGTCTCTATAGCGTGCTTTTACAAAGAAAAAAAGTTTTTCAGTGTAAGCTAATAGCAGTCAGTGTCCTTAAAGTGGGTGTCAGGCCTTCAGCGTGTGCTCTGTAAACCTCTGCCAGTGTACTTTGCCAGTTGCCACTCATATCTGGTGTCTCTATAGCGGGCTTTTACAAAGAAAAAAAGTTTTTCAGTGTAAGCTAATAGCAGTCAGTGTCCTTAAAGCGGGTGTCAGGCCTTCAGCGTGTGCTCTGCAGACCTCTGCCAGTGTACCTTGCCAGTTGCCACTCATATCTGGTGTCTCTATAACGTGCTTTTACAAAGAAAACAAGTTTTTCAGTGTAAGCTAATAGCAGTCAGTGTCCTTAAAGCGGGTGTCAGGCCTCCTTCAGCGTGTGCTCTGCAGACCTCTGCCAGTGTACCTTGCCAGTTGCCACTCATATCTGGTGTCTCTATAGCGTGCTTTTACAAAGAAAAAAAGTTTTTCAGTGTAAGCTAATAGCAGTCAGTGTCCTTAAAGCGGGTGTCAGGCCTCGTTCAGCGTGTGCTCTGCAGACCTCTGCCCGTGTACTTTGCCAGTTGCCACTCATATCTGGTGTCTCTATAGCGTGCTTTTACAAAGAAAAAAAGTTTTTCAGTGTAAGCTAATAGCAGTCAGTGTCCTTAAAGCGGGTGTCAGGCCTTCAGCGTGTGCTCTGCAGACCTCTGCCCGTGTACTTTCCCAGTTGCCACTCATATCTGGTGTCTCTAAAGCGTGCTTTTACAAAGAAAAAAAGTTTTTCAGTGTAAGCTAATAGCAGTCAGTGTCCTCAAAAAGGGTGTAAGGCCTCCTTCAGCGTGTGCTCTGCAGACCTCTGCCAGTGTAGTTTGCCACTCATATCTGGTGTCTCTATAGCGTGCTTTTACAAAGAAAAAAAGGTTTTCAGTGTAAGTTAATAGCAGTCAGTGTCCTCAAAGCGGGTGTCAGGCCTCCTTCAGCGTGTGCTCTGCAGACCTCTGCCAGTTTAGTTTGCCACTCATATCTGGTGTCTCTATAGCGTGCTTTTACAAAGAAAAAAAGGTTTTCAGAGTAAGCTAATAGCAGTCAGTGTCCTCAAAGCGGGTGTCAGGCCTCCTTCAGCGTGTGCTCTGCAGACCTCTGCCAGTGTACTTTGCCACTCATATCTGGTGTCTCTATGGAGTGCTTTTACAAAGAAAAAAAGGTTTTCAGTGTAAGCTAATAGCAGTCAGTGTCCTTAAAGCGGGTTTCAGACCTCCTTCAGCGTGTGCTCTGCAGACCTCTGCCAGTGTACCTTGCCAGTTGCCACTCATATCTGGTGTCTCTATAGCGTGCTTTTACAAAGAAAAAAGTTTTTCAGTGTAAGCTAATAGCAGTCAGTGTCTTTAAAGCGGGTGTCTGGCCTTCAGTGTGTGCTCTGCAGACCTCTGCCTGTGTACTTTGCCACTCATATCTGGTGTCTCTATAGCCTGCTTTACAAAGAAAAAATGTTTTTCAGTGTAAGCTAATAGCAGTCAGTGTCTTTAAAGCGGGCTTCAGGCCTCCTTCAGCGTGTGCTCTGCAGACCTCTGCCCGTGTACTTTGCCAGTTGCCACTCATATCTGGTGTCTCTATAGCGTGCTTTTACAAAGAAAAAAGTTTTTCAGTGTAAGCTAATAGCAGTCAGTATCCTTAAAGCGGGTGTCAGGCCTTCAGCGTGTGCTCTGCAGACCTCTGCCAGTGTACTTTGCCACTCATATCTGGTGTCTCTATAGCGTGCTTTTACAAAGAAAAAAGGTTTTTCAGTGTAAGCTAATAGCAGTCAGTGTCCTTAAAGCGGGTGTCAGGCCTCCTTCAGCGTGTGCTCTGCAGACCTCTGCCTGTGTACTTTGCCAGTTGCCACTCATATCTGGTGTCTCTATAGCGTGCTTTTACAAAGAAAAAAAGTTTTTCAGTGTAAGCTAATAGCAGTCAGTGTCCTCAAAGCGGGTGTCAGGCCTCCTTCAGCGTGTGCTCTGCAGACCTCTGCCCGTGTACTTTGCCAGTTGCCACTCATATCTGGTGTCTCTATAGCGTGCTTTTACAAAGAAAAAAAGTTTTTCAGTGTAAGCTAATAGCAGTCAGTGTCCTTAAAGCGGGTGTCAGGCCTTCAGCGTGTGCTCTGCAGACCTCTGCCCGTGTACTTTCCCAGTTGCCACTCATATCTGGTGTCTCTATAGCGTGCTTTTACAAAGAAAAAAGTTTCAGTGTAAGCTAATAGTCAGTGTCCTCAAAGCGGGTGTCAGGCCTCCTTCAGCGTGTGCTCTGCAGACCTCTGCCCGTGTACTTTCCCAGTTGCCACTCATATCTGGTGTCTCTATAGCGTGCTTTTACAAAGAAAAAAAGTTTCAGTGTAAGCTAATAGTCAGTGTCCTCAAAGCGGGTGTAAGGCCTCCTTCAGCGTGTGCTCTGCAGACCTCTGCCAGTGTAGTTTGCCACTCATATCTGGTGTCTCTATAGCGTGCTTTTACAAAGAAAACAAGTTTTTCAGTGTAAGCTAATAGCAGTCAGTGTCCTTAAAGCGGGTGTCAGGCCTCCTTCAGCGTGTGCTCTGCAGACCTCTGCCAGTGTACCTTGCCAGTTGCCACTCATATCTGGTGTCTCTATAGCGTGCTTTTACAAAGAAAAAAAGTTTTTCAGTGTAAGCTAATAGCAGTCAGTGTCCTTAAAGCGGGTGTCAGGCCTCCTTCAGCGTGTGCTCTGCAGACCTCTGCCCGTGTACTTTGCCAGTTGCCACTCATATCTGGTGTCTCTATAGCGTGCTTTTACAAAGAAAAAAAGTTTTTCAGTGTAAGCTAATAGCAGTCAGTGTCCTTAAAGCGGGTGTCAGGCCTTCAGCGTGTGCTCTGCAGACCTCTGCCCGTGTACTTTCCCAGTTGCCACTCATATCTGGTGTCTCTATAGCGTGCTTTTACAAAGAAAAAAAGTTTTTCAGTGTAAGCTAATAGCAGTCAGTGTCCTCTAAAAGGGTGTAAGGCCTCCTTCAGCGTGTGCTCTGCAGACCTCTGCCAGTGTAGTTTGCCACTCATATCTGGTGTCTCTATAGCGTGCTTTTACAAAGAAAAAAAGGTTTTCAGTGTAAGTTAATAGCAGTCAGTGTCCTCAAAGCGGGTGTCAGGCCTCCTTCAGCGTGTGCTCTGCAGACCTCTGCCAGTTTAGTTTGCCACTTATATCTGGTGTCTCTATAGCGTGCTTTTACAAAGAAAAAAAGGTTTTCAGAGTAAGCTAATAGCAGTCAGTGTCCTCAAAGCGGGTGTCAGGCCTCCTTCAGCGTGTGCTCTGCAGACCTCTGCCAGTGTACTTTGCCACTCATATCTGGTGTCTCTATGGAGTGCTTTTACAAAGAAAAAAAGGTTTTCAGTGTAAGCTAATAGCAGTCAGTGTCCTTAAAGCGGGTTTCAGGCCTCCTTCAGCGTGTGCTCTGCAGACCTCTGCCAGTGTACCTTGCCAGTTGCCACTCATATCTGGTGTCTCTATAGCGTGCTTTTACAAAGAAAAAAGTTTTTCAGTGTAAGCTAATAGCAGTCAGTGTCCTTAAAGCGGGTGTCAGGCCTTCAGTGTGTGCTCTGCAGACCTCTGCCTGTGTACTTTGCCACTCATATCTGGTGTCTCTATAGCGTGCTTTTACAAAGAAAAAAAGTTTTTCAGTGTAAGCTAATAGCAGTCAGTGTCTTTAAAGCGGGTGTCAGGCCTCCTTCAGTGTGTGCTCTGCAGACCTCTGCCCGTGTACTTTGCCAGTTGCCACTCATATCTGGTGTCTCTATAGCGTGCTTTTACAAAGAAAAAAGTTTTTCAGTGTAAGCTAACAGCAGTCAGTGTCCTTAAAGCGGGTGCCAGGCCTCTTTCAGCGTGAGCTCTGCAGACCTTTGCCCGTGTACTTTGCCACTCATATCTGGTGTCTCTATAGCGTGCTTTTACAAAGAAAAAAAGTTTTTCAGTGTAAGCTAATAGCAGTCAGTGTCCTTAAAGCGGGTGTCAGGCCTCCTTCAGCGTGTGCTCTGCAGACCTCTGCCCGTGTACTTTGCCAGTTGCCACTCATATCTGGTGTCTCTATAGCGTGCTTTTACAAAGAAAAAAGTTTTTCAGTGTAAGCTAATAGCAGTCAGTATCCTTAAAGCGGGTGTCAGGCCTTCAGCGTGTGCTCTGCAGACCTCTGCCAGTGTACTTTGCCACTCATATCTGGTGTCTCTATAGCGTGCTTTTACAAAGAAAAAAGGTTTTTCAGTGTAAGCTAATAGCAGTCAGTGTCCTTAAAGCGGGTGTCAGGCCTCCTTCAGCGTGTGCTCTGCAGACCTCTGCCCGTGTACTTTGCCAGTTGCCACTCATATCTCGTGTCTCTATAGCGTGCTTTTACAAAGAAAAAAAGTTTTTCAGTGTAAGCTAATAGCAGTCAGTGTCCTCAAAGCGGGTGTCAGGCCTCCTTCAGCGTGTGCTCTGCAGACCTCTGCCCGTGTACTTTGCCAGTTGCCACTCATATCTGGTGTCTCTATAGCGTGCTTTTACAAAGAAAAAAAGTTTTTCAGTGTAAGCTAATAGCAGTCAGTGTCCTTAAAGCGGGTCTCAGGCCTTCAGCGTGTGCTCTGCAGACCTCTGCCCGTGTACTTTCCCAGTTGCCACTCATATCTGGTGTCTCTATAGCGTGCTTTTACAAAGAAAAAAAGTTTCAGTGTAAGCTAATAGTCAGTGTCCTCAAAGCGGGTGTCAGGCCTCCTTCAGCGTGTGCTCTGCAGACCTCTGCCAGTTTAGTTTGCCACTCATATCTGGTGTCTCTATAGCGTGCTTTTACAAAGAAAAAAAGGTTTTCAGAGTAAGCTAATAGCAGTCAGTGTCCTCAAAGCGGGTGTCAGGCCTCCTTCAGCGTGTGCTCTGCAGACCTCTGCCAGTGTACTTTGCCACTCATATCTGGTGTCTCTATGGAGTGTTTTTACAAAGAAAAAAAGGTTTTCAGTGTAAGCTAATAGCAGTCAGTGTCCTTAAAGCGGGTTTCAGGCCTCCTTCAGCGTGTGCTCTGCAGACCTCTGCCAGTGTACCTTGCCAGTTGCCACTCATATCTGGTGTCTCTATAGCGGGCTTTTACAAAGAAAAAAGTTTTTCAGTGTAAGCTAATAGCAGTCAGTGTCTTTAAAGCGCGTGTCAGGCCTCCTTCAGCGTGTGCTCTGCAGACCTCTGCCTGTGTACTTTGCCAGTTGCCACTCATATCTGGTGTCTCTATAGCGTGCTTTTACAAAGAAAAAAGTTTTTCAGTGTAAGCTAATAGCAGTCAGTATCCTTAAAGCGGGTGTCAGGCCTTCAGCGTGTGCTCTGCAGACCTCTGCCAGTGTACTTTGCCACTCATATCTGGTGTCTCTATAGCATGCTTTTACAAAGAAAAAAGGTTTTTCAGTGTAAGCTAATAGCAGTCAGTGTCCTTAAAGCGGGTGTCAGGCCTTCAGCGTGTGCTCTGCAAACCTCTGCCAGTGTACTTTGCCATTTTCCACTCATATCTGGTGTCTCTATAGCGTGCTTTTACAAAGAAAAAAAGTTTTTCAGTGTAAGCTAATAGCAGTCAGTGTCCTTAAAGCGGGTGTCAGGCCTCCTTCAGCGTGTGCTCTGCAGACCTCTGCCAGTGTACTTTGCCACTCATATCTGGTGTCTCTATAGCGTGCTTTTACAAAGAAAAAACGTTTTTCAGTGTAAGCTAATAGCAGTCAGTGTCCTTAAAGCGGGTGTCAGGCCTCCTTCAGCGTGTGCTCTGCAGACCTCTGCCCGTGTACTTTGCCAGTTGCCACTCATATCTGGTGTCTCTATAGCGTGCTTTTATAAAGAAAAAAAGTTTTTCAGTGTAAGCTAATAGCAGTCAGTGTCCTTAAAGCGGGTGTCAGGCCTCTTTCAGCGTGTGCTCTGCAGTTCTCTGCCCGTGTACTTTGCCACTCATATCTGGTGTCTCTATGGAGTGTTTTTACAAAGAAAAAAAGGTTTTCAGTTTAAGCTAATAGCAGTCAGTGTCCTTAAAGCGGGTTTCAGGCCTCCTTCAGCGTGTGCTCTGCAGACCTCTGCCAGTGTACCTTGCCAGTTGCCACTCATATCTGGTGTCTCTATAGCGTGCTTTTACAAAGAAAAAAGTTTTTCAGTGTAAGCTAATAGCAGTCAGTGTCTTTAAAGCGGGTGTCAGGCCTTCAGCGTGTGCTCTGCAGACCTCTGCCTGTGTACTTTGCCACTCATATCTGGTGTCTCTATAGCGTGCTTTTACAAAGAAAAAAGTTTTTCAGTGTAAGCTAATAGCAGTCAGTGTCTTTAAAGCGCGTGTCAGGCCTCCTTCAGCGTGTGCTCTGCAGACCTCTGCCCGTGTACTTTGCCAGTTGCCACTCATATCTTGTGTCTCTATAGCGTGCTATTACAAAGAAAAAAGTTTTTCAGTGTAAGCTAATAGCAGTCAGTATCCTTAAAGCGGGTGTCAGGCCTTCAGCGTGTGCTCTGCAGACCTCTGCCAGTGTACTTTGCCACTCATATCTGGTGTCTCTATAGCGTGCTTTTACAAGGAAAAAAGGTTTTTCAGTGTAAGCTAATAGCAGTCAGTGTCCTTAAAGCGGGTGTCAGGCCTTCAGCGTGTGCTCTGCAAACCTCTGCCAGTGTACTTTGCCAGTTGCCACTCATATCTGGTGTCTCTATAGCGTGCTTTTACAAAGAAAAAAAGTTTTTCAGTGTAAGCTAATAGCAGTCAGTGTCCTCAAAGCGGGTGTAAGGCCTCCTTCAGCGTATGCTCTGCAGACCTCTGCCAGTGTAGTTTGCCACTCATATCTGGTGTCTCTATAGCGTGCTTTTACAAAGAAAAAAAGTTTTTCAGTGTAAGCTAATAGCAGTCAGTGTCCTTAAAGTGGGTGTCAGGCCTTCAGCGTGTGCTCTGTAAACCTCTGCCAGTGTACTTTGCCAGTTGCCACTCATATCTGGTGTCTCTATAGCGTGCTTTTACAAAGAAAAAAAGTTTTTCAGTGCAAGCTAATAGTAGTCAGTGTCCTTAAAGCGGGTGTCAGGCCTCCTTCAGCGTGTGCTCTGCAGACCTCTGCCCGTGTACTTTGCCAGTTGCCACTCATATCTGGTGTCTCTATAGCGTGCTTTTACAAAGAAAAAAAGTTTTTCAGTGTAAGCTAATAGCAGTCAGTGTCCTTAAAGCGGGTGTCAGGCCTTCAGCGTGTGCTCTGCAGACCTCTGCCCGTGTACTTTCCCAGTTGCCACTCATATCTGGGGTCTCTATAGCGTGCTTTTACAAAGAAAAAAAGTTTTTCAGTGTAAGCTAATAGCAGTCAGTGTCCTCAAAAAGGGTGTAAGGCCTCCTTCAGCGTGTGCTCTGCAGACCTCTGCCAGTGTAGTTTGCCACTCATATCTGGTGTCTCTATAGCGTGCTTTTACAAAGAAAAAAAGGTTTTCATTGTAAGTTAATAGCAGTCAGTGTCCTCAAAGCGGGTGTCAGGCCTCCTTCAGCGTGTGCTCTGCAGACCTCTGCCAGTTTAGTTTGCCACTCATATCTGGTGTCTCTATAGCGTGCTTTTACAAAGAAAAAAAGGTTTTCAGAGTAAGCTAATAGCAGTCAGTGTCCTCAAAGCGGGTGTCAGGCCTCCTTCAGCGTGTGCTCTGCAGACCTCTGCCAGTGTACTTTGCCACTCATATCTGGTGTCTCTATGGAGTGCTTTTACAAAGAAAAAAAGGTTTTCAGTGTAAGCTAATAGCAGTCAGTGTCCTTAAAGCGGGTTTCAGGCCTCCTTCAGCGTGTGCTCTGCAGACCTCTGCCAGTGTACCTTGCCAGTTGCCACTCATATCTGGTGTCTCTATAGCGTGCTTTTACAAAGAAAAAAGTTTTTCAGTGTAAGCTAATAGCAGTCAGTATCCTTAAAGCGGGTGTCAGGCCTCCTTCAGCTTGTGCTCTGCAGACCTCTGACCGTGTACTTTGCCAGTTGCCACCCATATCTGGTGTCTCTATAGCGTGCTTTTACAAAGAAAAAATGTTTTTCAGTGTAAGCTAATAGCAGTCAGTGTCCTTAAAGCGGGTGTCAGGCCTTCAGCGTGTGCTCTGCAGACCTCTGCCCGTGTACTTTGCCAGTTGCCACTCATATCTGGTGTCTCTATAGCGTGCTTTTACAAAGAAAAAACGTTTTTCAGTGTAAGCTAATAGCAGTCAGTGTCCTCAAAGCGGGTGTCAGGCCTCCTTCAGCGTGTGCTCTGCAGACCTCTGCCAGTGTAGTTTGCCACTCATATCTGGTGTCTCTATAGCGTGCTTTTACAAAGTAAAAAAGGTTTTCAGTGTAAGTTAATAGCAGTCAGTGTCCTTAAAGCGGGTGTCAGGCCTCTTTCAGCTTGTGCTCTGCAGTTCTCTGCCCGTGAACTTTGCCACTCATATCTCTATAGCGTGCTTTTACAAAGAAAAAAAGTTTTTCAGTGTAAGCTAATAGCAGTCAGTGTCCTTAAAGCGGGTGTCAGGCCTTCAGCGTGTGCTCTGCAGACCTCTGCCCGTGTACTTTGCCAGTTGCCACTCATATCTGGTGTCTCTATAGCGTGCTTTTACAAAGAAAAAAAGTTTTTCAGTGTAAGCTAATAGCAGTCAGTGTCCTCAAAGCGGGTGTCAGGCCTCCTTCAGCGTGTGCTCTGCAGACCTCGGCCAGTGTAGTTTGCCACTCATATCTGGTGTCTCTATAGCGTGCTTTTACAAAGTAAAAAAGGTTTTCAGTGTAAGTTAATAGCAGTCAGTGTCCTTAAAGCGGGTGTCAGGCCTCTTTCAGCTTGTGCTCTGCAGTTCTCTGCCCGTGTACTTTGCCACTCATATCTCTATAGCGTGCTTTTACAAAGAAAAAAAGTTTTTCAGTGTAAGCTAATAGCAGTCAGTGTCCTTAAAGCGGGTGTCAGGCCTTCAGCGTGTGCTCTGTAAACCTCTGCCAGTGTACCTTGCCAGTTGCCACTCATATCTGGTGTCTCTTTAACGTGCATTTACAAAGAAAAAAAGTTTTTCAGTGTAAGCTAATAGCAGTCAGTGTCCTTAAAGCGGGTGTCAGGCCTTCAGCGTGTGCTCTGTAAACCTCTGCCAGTGTACTTTGCCAGTTGCCACTCATATCTGGTGTCTCTATAGCGTGCTTTTACAAAGAATTTTTTTTTCAGTGTAAGCTAATAGCAGTCAGTATCCTTAAAGCGGGTGTCAGGCCTTCAGCGTGTGCTCTGCAGACCTCTGCCAGTGTACTTTGCCACTCATATCTGGTGTCTCTATAGCGTGCTTTTACAAAGAAAAAAGGTTTTTCAGTGTAAGCTAATAGCAGTCAGTGTCCTTAAAGCGGGTGTCAGGCCTTCAGCGTGTGCTCTGCAAACCTCTGCCAGTGTACTTTGCCAGTTGCCACTCATATCTGGTGTCTCTATAGCGTGCTTTTACAAAGAAAAAAAGTTTTTCAGTGTAAGCTAATAGCAGTCAGTGTCCTCAAAGCGGGTGTAAGGCCTCCTTCAGCGTGTGCTCTGCAGACCTCTGCCAGTGTAGTTTGCCACTCATATCTGGTGTCTCTATAGCGTGCTTTTACAAAGAAAAAAAGTTTTTCAGTGTAAGCTAATAGCAGTCAGTGTCCTTAAAGTGGGTGTCAGGCCTTCAGCGTGTGCTCTGTAAACCTCTGCCAGTGTACTTTGCCAGTTGCCACTCATATCTGGTGTCTCTATAGCGTGCTTTTACAAAGAAAAAAAGTTTTTCAGTGTAAGCTAATAGCAGTCAGTGTCCTTAAAGCGGGTGTCAGGCCTTCAGCGTGTGCTCTGCAGACCTCTGCCAGTGTACCTTGCCAGTTCCCACTCATATCTGGTGTCTCTATAACGTGCTTTTACAAAGAAAACAAGTTTTTCAGTGTAAGCTAATAGCAGTCAGTGTCCTTAAAGCGGGTGTCAGGCCTCCTTCAGCGTGTGCTCTGCAGACCTCTGCCAGTGTACCTTGCCAGTTGCCACTCATATCTGGTGTCTCTATAGCGTGCTTTTACAAAGAAAAAAAGTTTTTCAGTGTAAGCTAATAGCAGTCAGTGTCCTTAAAGCGGGTGTCAGGCCTCCTTCAGCGTGTGCTCTGCAGACCTCTGCCCGTGTACTTTGCCAGTTGCCACTCATATCTGGTGTCTCTATAGCGTGCTTTTACAAAGAAAAAAAGTTTTTCAGTGTAAGCTAATAGCAGTCAGTGTCCTTAAAGCGGGTGTCAGGCCTTCAGCGGGTGCTCTGCAGACCTCTGCCCGTGTACTTTCCCAGTTGCCACTCATATCTGGTGTCTCTATAGCGTGCTTTTACAAAGAAAAAAAGGTTTTCAGTGTAAGTTAATAGCAGTCAGTGTCCTCAAAGCGGGTGTCAGGCCTCCTTCAGCGTGTGCTCTGCAGACCTCTGCCAGTTTAGTTTGCCACTCATATCTGGTGTCTCTATAGCGTGCTTTTACAAAGAAAAAAAGGTTTTCAGAGTAAGCTAATAGCAGTCAGTGTCCTCAAAGCGGGTGTCAGGCCTCCTTCAGCGTGTGCTCTGCAGACCTCTGCCAGTGTACTTTGCCACTCATATCTGGTGTCTCTATGGAGTGCTTTTACAAAGAAAAAAAGGTTTTAAGTGTAAGCTAATAGCAGTCAGTGTCCTTAAAGCGGGTTTCAGGCCTCCTTCAGCGTGTGCTCTGCAGACCTCTGCCAGTGTACCTTGCCAGTTGCCACTCATATCTGGTGTCTCTATAGCGTGCTTTTACAAAGAAAAAAGTTTTTCAGTGTAAGCTAATAGCAGTCAGTGTCTTTAAAGCGGGTGTCAGGCCTTCAGTGTGTGCTCTGCAGACCTCTGCCTGTGTACTTTGCCACTCATATCTGGTGTCTCTATAGCGTGCTTTTACAAAGAAAAAAAGTTTTTCAGTGTAAGCTAATAGCAGTCAGTGTCTTTAAAGCGGGTGTCAGGCCTCCTTCAGCGTGTGCTCTGCAGACCTCTGCCCGTGTACTTTGCCAGTTGCCACTCATATCTGGTGTCTCTATAGCGTGCTTTTACAAAGAAAAAAGTTTTTCAGTGTAAGCTAATAGCAGTCAGTATCCTTAAAGCGGGTGTCAGGCCTTCAGCGTGTGCTCTGCAGACCTCTGCCAGTGTACTTTGCCACTCATATCTGGTGTCTCTATAGCGTGCTTTTACAAAGAAAAAAGGTTTTTCAGTGTAAGCTAATAGCAGTCAGTGTCCTTAAAGCGGGTGTCAGGCCTCCTTCAGCGTGTGCTCTGCAGACCTCTGCCCGTGTACTTTGCCAGTTGCCACTCATATCTGGTGTCTCTATAGCGTGCTTTTACAAAGAAAAAAAGGATTTCAGTGTAAGCTAATAGCAGTCAGTGTCCTCAAAGCGGGTGTCAGGCCTCCTTCAGCGTGTGCTCTTCAGACCTCTGCCCGTGTACTTTGCCAGTTGCCACTCATATCTGGTGTCTCTATAGCGTGCTTTTACAACGAAAACAAGTTTTTCAGTGTAAGCTAATAGCAGTCAGTGTCCTTAAAGCGGGTGTCAGGCCTTCAGCGTGTGCTCTGCAGACCTCTGCCCGTGTACTTTACCAGTTGCCACTCATATCTGGTGTCTCTATAGCGTGCTTTTACAAAGAAAAAAAGTTTCAGTGTAAGCTAATAGTCAGTGTCCTCAAAGCGGGTGTCAGGCCTCCTTCAGCGTGTGCTCTGCAGACCTCTGCCAGTTTAGTTTGCCACTCATATCTGGTGTCTCTATAGCGTGCTTTTACAAAGAAAAAAAGGTTTTCAGAGTAAGCTAATAGCAGTCAGTGTCCTCAAAGCGGGTGTCAGGCCTCCTTCAGCGTGTGCTCTGCAGACCTCTGCCAGTGTACTTTGCCACTCATATCTGGTGTCTCTATAGCGTGCTTTTACAAAGAAAAAAAGTTTTTCAGTGTAAGCTAATAGCAGTCAGTGTCCTTAAAGCGGGTGTCAGGCCTTCAGCGTGTGCTCTGCAGACCTCTGCCCGTGTACTTTCCCAGTTGCCACTCATATCTGGTGTCTCTATAGCGTGCTTTTACAAAGAAAAAAAGTTTTTCAGTGTAAGCTAATAGCAGTCAGTGTCCTCAAAAAGGGTGTAAGGCCTCCTTCAGCGTGTGCTCTGCAGACCTCTGCCAGTGTAGTTTGCCACTCATATCTGGTGTCTCTATAGCGTGCTTTTACAAAGAAAAAAAGGTTTTCAGTGTAAGTTAATAGCAGTCAGTGTCCTCAAAGCGGGTGTCAGGCCTCCTTCAGCGTGTGCTCTGCAGACCTCTGCCAGTTTAGTTTGCCACTCATATCTGGTGTCTCTATAGCGTGCTTTTACAAAGAAAAAAAGGTTTTCAGAGTAAGCTAATAGCAGTCAGTGTCCTCAAAGCGGGTGTCAGGCCTCCTTCAGCGTGTGCTCTGCAGACCTCTGCCAGTGTACTTTGCCACTCATATCTGGTGTCTCTATGGAGTGCTTTTACAAAGAAAAAAAGGTTTTCAGTGTAAGCTAATAGCAGTCAGTGTCCTTAAAGCGGGTGTCAGGCCTTCAGCGTGTGCTCTGCAGACCTCTGCCCGTGTACTTTACCAGTTGCCACTCATATCTGGTGTCTCTATAGCGTGCTTTTACAAAGAAAAAAAGTTTCAGTGTAAGCTAATAGTCAGTGTCCTCAAAGCGGGTGTCAGGCCTCCTTCAGCGTGTGCTCTGCAGACCTCTGCCAGTTTAGTTTGCCACTCATATCTGGTGTCTCTATAGCGTGCTTTTACAAAGAAAAAAAGGTTTTCAGAGTAAGCTAATAGCAGTCAGTGTCCTCAAAGCGGGTGTCAGGCCTCCTTCAGCGTGTGCTCTGCAGACCTCTGCCAGTGTACTTTGCCACTCATATCTGGTGTCTCTATAGCGTGCTTTTACAAAGAAAAAAAGTTTTTCAGTGTAAGCTAATAGCAGTCAGTGTCCTTAAAGCGGGTGTCAGGCCTTCAGCGTGTGCTCTGCAGACCTCTGCCCGTGTACTTTCCCAGTTGCCACTCATATCTGGTGTCTCTATAGCGTGCTTTTACAAAGAAAAAAAGTTTTTCAGTGTAAGCTAATAGCAGTCAGTGTCCTCAAAAAGGGTGTAAGGCCTCCTTCAGCGTGTGCTCTGCAGACCTCTGCCAGTGTAGTTTGCCACTCATATCTGGTGTCTCTATAGCGTGCTTTTACAAAGAAAAAAAGGTTTTCAGTGTAAGTTAATAGCAGTCAGTGTCCTCAAAGCGGGTGTCAGGCCTCCTTCAGCGTGTGCTCTGCAGACCTCTGCCAGTTTAGTTTGCCACTCATATCTGGTGTCTCTATAGCGTGCTTTTACAAAGAAAAAAAGGTTTTCAGAGTAAGCTAATAGCAGTCAGTGTCCTCAAAGCGGGTGTCAGGCCTCCTTCAGCGTGTGCTCTGCAGACCTCTGCCAGTGTACTTTGCCACTCATATCTGGTGTCTCTATGGAGTGCTTTTACAAAGAAAAAAAGGTTTTCAGTGTAAGCTAATAGCAGTCAGTGTCCTTAAAGCGGGTTTCAGGCCTCCTTCAGCGTGTGCTCTGCAGACCTCTGCCAGTGTACCTTGCCAGTTGCCACTCATATCTGGTGTCTCTATAGCGTGCTTTTACAAAGAAAAAAGTTTTTCAGTGTAAGCTAATAGCAGTCAGTGTCCTTAAAGCGGGTGTCAGGCCTTCAGTGTGTGCTCTGCAGACCTCTGCCTGTGTACTTTGCCACTCATATCTGGTGTCTCTATAGCGTGCTTTTACAAAGAAAAAAAGTTTTTCAGTGTAAGCTAATAGCAGTCAGTGTCTTTAAAGCGGGTGTCAGGCCTCCTTCAGTGTGTGCTCTGCAGACCTCTGCCAGTGTACTTTGCCACTCATATCTGGTGTCTCTATGGAGTGCTTTTACAAAGAAAAAAAGGTTTTCAGTGTAAGCTAATAGCAGTCAGTGTCCTTAAAGCGGGTTTCAGGCCTCCTTCAGCGTGTGCTCTGCAGACCTCTGCCAGTGTACCTTGCCAGTTGCCACTCATATCTGGTGTCTCTATAGCGTGCTTTTACAAAGAAAAAAGTTTTTCAGTGTAAGCTAATAGCAGTCAGTGTCCTTAAAGCGGGTGTCAGGCCTTCAGTGTGTGCTCTGCAGACCTCTGCCTGTGTACTTTGCCACTCATATCTGGTGTCTCTATAGCATGCTTTTACAAAGAAAAAAAGTTTTTCAGTGTAAGCTAATAGCAGTCAGTGTCTTTAAAGCGGGTGTCAGGCCTCCTTCAGCGTGTGCTCTGCAGACCTCTGCCCGTGTACTTTGCCAGTTGCCACTCATATCTGGTGTCTCTATAGCGTGCTTTTACAAAGAAAAAAGTTTTTCAGTGTAAGCTAATAGCAGTCAGTATCCTTAAATCGGGTGTCAGGCCTTCAGCGTGTGCTCTGCAGACCTCTGCCAGTGTACTTTGCCACTCATATCTGGTGTCTCTATAGCGTGCTTTTACAAAGAAAAAAGGTTTTTCAGTGTAAGCTAATAGCAGTCAGTGTCCTTAAAGCGGGTGTCAGGCCTCCTTCAGCGTGTGCTCTGCAGACCTCTGCCCGTGTACTTTGCCAGTTGCCACTCATATCTGGTGTCTCTATAGCGTGCTTTTACAAAGAAAAAAAGTTTTTCAGTGTAAGCTAATAGCAGTCAGTGTCCTCAAAGCGGGTGTCAGGCCTCCTTCAGCGTGTGCTCTGCAGACCTCTGCCCGTGTACTTTGCCAGTTGCCACTCATATCTGGTGTCTCTATAGCGTGCTTTTACAAAGAAAAAAAGTTTTTCAGTGTAAGCTAATAGCAGTCAGTGTCCTCAAAGCGGGTGTCAGGCCTCCTTCAGCGTGTGCTCTGCAGACCTCTGCCCGTGTACTTTGCCAGTTGCCACTCATATCTGGTGTCTCTATAGCGTGCTTTTACAACGAAAACAAGTTTTTCAGTGTAAGCTAATAGCAGTCAGTGTCCTTAAAGCGGGTGTCAGGCCTTCAGCGTGTGCTCTGCAGACCTCTGCCCGTGTACTTTCCCAGTTGCCACTCATATCTGGTGTCTCTATAGCGTGCTTTTACAAAGAAAAAAAGTTTCAGTGTAAGCTAATAGTCAGTGTCCTCAAAGCGGGTGTCAGGCCTCCTTCAGCGTGTGCTCTGCAGACCTCTGCCAGTTTAGTTTGCCACTCATATCTGGTGTCTCTATAGCGTGCTTTTACAAAGAAAAAAAGGTTTTCAGAGTAAGCTAATAGCAGTCAGTGTCCTCAAAGCGGGTGTCAGGCCTCCTTCAGCGTGTGCTCTGCAGACCTCTGCCAGTGTACTTTGCCACTCATATCTGGTGTCTCTATAGCGTGCTTTTACAAAGAAAAAAAGTTTTTCAGTGTAAGCTAATAGCAGTCAGTGTCCTTAAAGCGGGTGTCAGGCCTTCAGCGTGTGCTCTGCAGACCTCTGCCCGTGTACTTTCCCAGTTGCCACTCATATCTGGTGTCTCTATAGCGTGCTTTTACAAAGAAAAAAAGTTTTTCAGTGTAAGCTAATAGCAGTCAGTGTCCTCAAAAAGGGTGTAAGGCCTCCTTCAGCGTGTGCTCTGCAGACCTCTGCCAGTGTAGTTTGCCACTCATATCTGGTGTCTCTATAGCGTGCTTTTACAAAGAAAAAAAGGTTTTCAGTGTAAGTTAATAGCAGTCAGTGTCCTCAAAGCGGGTGTCAGGCCTCCTTCAGCGTGTGCTCTGCAGACCTCTGCCAGTTTAGTTTGCCACTCATATCTGGTGTCTCTATAGCGTGCTTTTACAAAGAAAAAAAGGTTTTCAGTGTAAGCTAATAGCAGTCAGTGTCCTTAAAGCGGGTTTCAGGCCTCCTTCAGCGTGTGCTCTGCAGACCTCTGCCAGTGTACTTTGCCAGTTGCCACTCATATCTGGTGTCTCTATAGCGTGCTTTTACAAAGAAAAAAGTTTTTCAGTGTAAGCTAATAGCAGTCAGTGTCTTTAAAGCGGGTGTCAGGCCTTCAGTGTGTGCTCTGCAGACCTCTGCCTGTGTACTTTGCCACTCATATCTGGTGTCTCTATAGCGTGCTTTTACAAAGAAAAAAAGTTTTTCAGTGTAAGCTAATAGCAGTCAGTGTCTTTAAAGCGGGTGTCAGGCCTCCTTCAGCGTGTGCTCTGCAGACCTCTGCCCGTGTACTTTGCCAGTTGCCACTCATATCTGGTGTCTCTATAGCGTGCTTTTACAAAGAAAAAAGTTTTTCAGTGTAAGCTAATAGCAGTCAGTATCCTTAAATCGGGTGTCAGGCCTTCAGCGTGTGCTCTGCAGACCTCTGCCAGTGTACTTTGCCACTCATATCTGGTGTCTCTATAGCGTGCTTTTACAAAGAAAAAAGGTTTTTCAGTGTAAGCTAATAGCAGTCAGTGTCCTTAAAGCGGGTGTCAGGCCTCCTTCAGCGTGTGCTCTGCAGACCTCTGCCCGTGTACTTTGCCAGTTGCCACTCATATCTGGTGTCTCTATAGCGTGCTTTTACAAAGAAAAAAAGTTTTTCAGTGTAAGCTAATAGCAGTCAGTGTCCTCAAAGCGGGTGTCAGGCCTCCTTCAGCGTGTGCTCTGCAGACCTCTGCCCGTGTACTTTGCCAGTTGCCACTCATATCTGGTGTCTCTATAGCGTGCTTTTACAAAGAAAAAAAGTTTTTCAGTGTAAGCTAATAGCAGTCAGTGTCCTTAAAGCGGGTGTCAGGCCTTCAGCGTGTGCTCTGCAGACCTCTGCCCGTGTACTTTCCCAGTTGCCACTCATATCTGGTGTCTCTATAGCGTGCTTTTACAAAGAAAAAAAGTTTTTCAGTGTAAGCTAATAGCAGTCAGTGTCCTCAAAGCGGGTGTCAGGCCTCCTTCAGCGTGTGCTCTGCAGACCTCTGCCCGTGTACTTTGCCAGTTGCCACTCATATCTGGTGTCTCTATAGCGTGCTTTTACAAAGAAAAAAAGGTTTTCAGTGTAAGTTAATAGCAGTCAGTGTCCTCAAAGTGGGTGTCAGGCCTCCTTCAGCGTGTGCTCTGCAGACCTCTGCCAGTTTAGTTTGCCACTCATATCTGGTGTCTCTATAGCGTGCTTTTACAAAGAAAAAAAGCTTTTCAGAGTAAGCTAATAGCAGTCAGTGTCCTCAAAGCGGGTGTCAGGCCTCCTTCAGCGTGTGCTCTGCAGACCTCTGCCAGTGTACTTTGCCACTCATATCTGGTGTCTCTATAGCGTGCTTTTACAAAGAAAAAAGTTTTTCAGTGTAAGCTAATAGCAGTCAGTGTCTTTAAAGCGGGTGTCAGGCCTTCAGTGTGTGCTCTGCAGACCTCTGCCTGTGTACTTTGCCACTCATATCTGGTGTCTCTATAGCGTGCTTTTACAAAGAAAAAAAGTTTTTCAGTGTAAGCTAATAGCAGTCAGTGTCTTTAAAGCGGGTGTCAGGCCTCCTTCAGCGTGTGCTCTGCAGACCTCTGCCCGTGTACTTTGCCAGTTGCCACTCATATCTGGTGTCTCTATAGCGTGCTTTTACAAAGAAAAAAGTTTTTCAGTGTAAGCTAATAGCAGTCAGTATCCTTAAAGCGGGTGTCAGGCCTTCAGCGTGTGCTCTGCAGACCTCTGCCAGTGTACTTTGCCACTCATATCTGGTGTCTCTATAGCGTGCTTTTACAAAGAAAAAAGGTTTTTCAGTGTAAGCTAATAGCAGTCAGTGTCCTTAAAGCGGGTGTCAGGCCTCCTTCAGCGTGTGCTCTGCAGACCTCTGCCCGTGTACTTTGCCAGTTGCCACTCATATCTGGTGTCTCTATAGCGTGCTTTTACAAAGAAAAAAAGGATTTCAGTGTAAGCTAATAGCAGTCAGTGTCCTCAAAGCGGGTGTCAGGCCTCCTTCAGCGTGTGCTCTGCAGACCTCTGCCCGTGTACTTTGCCAGTTGCCACTCATATCTGGTGTCTCTATAGCGTGCTTTTACAACGAAAACAAGTTTTTCAGTGTAAGCTAATAGCAGTCAGTGTCCTTAAAGCGGGTGTCAGGCCTTCAGCGTGTGCTCTGCAGACCTCTGCCCGTGTACTTTCCCAGTTGCCACTCATATCTGGTGTCTCTATAGCGTGCTTTTACAAAGAAAAAAAGTTTCAGTGTAAGCTAATAGTCAGTGTCCTCAAAGCGGGTGTCAGGCCTCCTTCAGCGTGTGCTCTGCAGACCTCTGCCAGTTTAGTTTGCCACTCATATCTGGTGTCTCTATAGCGTGCTTTTACAAAGAAAAAAAGGTTTTCAGAGTAAGCTAATAGCAGTCAGTGTCCTCAAAGCGGGTGTCAGGCCTCCTTCAGCGTGTGCTCTGCAGACCTCTGCCAGTGTACTTTGCCACTCATATCTGGTGTCTCTATAGCGTGCTTTTACAAAGAAAAAAAGTTTTTCAGTGTAAGCTAATAGCAGTCAGTGTCCTTAAAGCGGGTGTCAGGCCTTCAGCGTGTGCTCTGCAGACCTCTGCCCGTGTACTTTCCCAGTTGCCACTCATATCTGGTGTCTCTATAGCGTGCTTTTACAAAGAAAAAAAGTTTTTCAGTGTAAGCTAATAGCAGTCAGTGTCCTCAAAAAGGGTGTAAGGCCTCCTTCAGCGTGTGCTCTGCAGACCTCTGCCAGTGTAGTTTGCCACTCATATCTGGTGTCTCTATAGCGTGCTTTTACAACGAAAAAAAGGTTTTCAGTGTAAGTTAATAGCAGTCAGTGTCCTCAAAGCGGGTGTCAGGCCTCCTTCAGCGTGTGCTCTGCAGACCTCTGCCAGTTTAGTTTGCCACTCATATCTGGTGTCTCTATAGCGTGCTTTTACAAAGAAAAAAAGGTTTTCAGAGTAAGCTAATAGCAGTCAGTGTCCTCAAAGCGGGTGTCAGGCCTCCTTCAGCGTGTGCTTTGCAGACCTCTGCCAGTGTACTTTGCCACTCATATCTGGTGTCTCTATGGAGTGCTTTTACAAAGAAAAAAATGTTTTCAGTGTAAGCTAATAGCAGTCAGTGTCCTTAAAGCGGGTTTCAGGCCTCCTTCAGCGTGTGCTCTGCAGACCTCTGCCAGTGTACCTTGCCAGTTGCCACTCATATCTGGTGTCTCTATAGCGTGCTTTTACAAAGAAAAAAGTTTTTCAGTGTAAGCTAATAGCAGTCAGTGTCCTTAAAGCGGGTGTCAGGCCTTCAGTGTGTGCTCTGCAGACCTCTGCCTGTGTACTTTGCCACTCATATCTGGTGTCTCTATAGCGTGCTTTTACAAAGAAAAAAAGTTTTTCAGTGTAAGCTAATAGCAGTCAGTGTCTTTAAAGCGGGTGTCAGGCCTCCTTCAGCGTGTGCTCTGCAGACCTCTGCCCGTGTACTTTGCCAGTTGCCACTCATATCTGGTGTCTCTATAGCGTGCTTTTACAAAGAAAAAAGTTTTTCAGTGTAAGCTAATAGCAGTCAGTATCCTTAAATCGGGTGTCAGGCCTTCAGCGTGTGCTCTGCAGACCTCTGCCAGTGTACTTTGCCACTCATATCTGGTGTCTCTATAGCGTGCTTTTACAAAGAAAAAAGGTTTTTCAGTGTAAGCTAATAGCAGTCAGTGTCCTTAAAGCGGGTGTCAGGCCTCCTTCAGCGTGTGCTCTGCAGACCTCTGCCCGTGTACTTTGCCAGTTGCCACTCATATCTGGTGTCTCTATAGCGTGCTTTTACAAAGAAAAAAAGTTTTTCAGTGTAAGCTAATAGCAGTCAGTGTCCTTAAAGCGGGTGTCAGGCCTTCAGCGTGTGCTCTGCAGACCTCTGCCCGTGTACTTTCCCAGTTGCCACTCATATCTGGTGTCTCTATAGCGTGCTTTTACAAAGAAAAAAAGTTTCAGTGTAAGCTAATAGTCAGTGTCCTCAAAGCGGGTGTCAGGCCTCCTTCAGCGTGTGCTCTGCAGACCTCTGCCAGTTTAGTTTGCCACTCATATCTGGTGTCTCTATAGCGTGCTTTTACAAAGAAAAAAAGGTTTTCAGAGTAAGCTAATAGCAGTCAGTGTCCTCAAAGCGGGTGTCAGGCCTCCTTCAGCGTGTGCTCTGCAGACCTCTGCCAGTGTACTTTGCCACTCATATCTGGTGTCTCTATAGCGTGCTTTTACAAAGAAAAAAAGTTTTTCAGTGTAAGCTAATAGCAGTCAGTGTCCTTAAAGCGGGTGTCAGGCCTTCAGCGTGTGCTCTGCAGACCTCTGCCCGTGTACTTTCCCAGTTGCCACTCATATCTGGTGTCTCTATAGCGTGCTTTTACAAAGAAAAAAAGTTTTTCAGTGTAAGCTAATAGCAGTCAGTGTCCTCAAAAAGGGTGTAAGGCCTCCTTCAGCGTGTGCTCTGCAGACCTCTGCCAGTGTAGTTTGCCACTCATATCTGGTGTCTCTATAGCGTGCTTTTACAAAGAAAAAAAGGTTTTCAGTGTAAGTTAATAGCAGTCAGTGTCCTCAAAGCGGGTGTCAGGCCTCCTTCAGCGTGTGCTCTGCAGACCTCTGCCAGTTTAGTTTGCCACTCATATCTGGTGTCTCTATAGCGTGCTTTTACAAAGAAAAAAAGGTTTTCAGTGTAAGCTAATAGCAGTCAGTGTCCTTAAAGCGGGTTTCAGGCCTCCTTCAGCGTGTGCTCTGCAGACCTCTGCCAGTGTACTTTGCCAGTTGCCACTCATATCTGGTGTCTCTATAGCGTGCTTTTACAAAGAAAAAAGTTTTTCAGTGTAAGCTAATAGCAGTCAGTGTCTTTAAAGCGGGTGTCAGGCCTTCAGTGTGTGCTCTGCAGACCTCTGCCAGTGTACTTTGCCACTCATATCTGGTGTCTCTATGGAGTGTTTTTACAAAGAAAAAAAGTTTTTCAGTGTAAGCTAATAGCAGTCAGTGTCTTTAAAGCGGGTGTCAGGCCTCCTTCAGCGTGTGCTCTGCAGACCTCTGCCCGTGTACTTTGCCAGTTGCCACTCATATCTGGTGTCTCTATAGCGTGCTTTTACAAAGAAAAAAGTTTTTCAGTGTAAGCTAATAGCAGTCAGTATCCTTAAATCGGGTGTCAGGCCTTCAGCGTGTGCTCTGCAGACCTCTGCCAGTGTACTTTGCCACTCATATCTGGTGTCTCTATAGCGTGCTTTTACAAAGAAAAAAGGTTTTTCAGTGTAAGCTAATAGCAGTCAGTGTCCTTAAAGCGGGTGTCAGGCCTCCTTCAGCGTGTGCTCTGCAGACCTCTGCCCGTGTACTTTGCCAGTTGCCACTCATATCTGGTGTCTCTATAGCGTGCTTTTACAAAGAAAAAAAGTTTTTCAGTGTAAGCTAATAGCAGTCAGTGTCCTCAAAGCGGGTGTCAGGCCTCCTTCAGCGTGTGCTCTGCAGACCTCTGCCCGTGTACTTTGCCAGTTGCCACTCATATCTGGTGTCTCTATAGCGTGCTTTTACAAAGAAAAAAAGTTTTTCAGTGTAAGCTAATAGCAGTCAGTGTCCTTAAAGCGGGTGTCAGGCCTTCAGCGTGTGCTCTGCAGACCTCTGCCCGTGTACTTTCCCAGTTGCCACTCATATCTGGTGTCTCTATAGCGTGCTTTTACAAAGAAAAAAAGTTTCAGTGTAAGCTAATAGTCAGTGTCCTCAAAGCGGGTGTCAGGCCTCCTTCAGCGTGTGCTCTGCAGACCTCTGCCAGTTTAGTTTGCCACTCATATCTGGTGTCTCTATAGCGTGCTTTTACAAAGAAAAAAAGGTTTTCAGAGTAAGCTAATAGCAGTCAGTGTCCTCAAAGCGGGTGTCAGGCCTCCTTCAGCGTGTGCTCTGCAGACCTCTGCCAGTGTACTTTGCCACTCATATCTGGTGTCTCTATGGAGTGTTTTTACAAAGAAAAAAAGGTTTTCAGTGTAAGCTAATAGCAGTCAGTGTCCTTAAAGCGGGTGTCAGGCCTTCAGCGTGTGCTCTGCAGACCTCTGCCCGTGTACTTTCCCAGTTGCCACTCATATCTGGTGTCTCTATAGCGTGCTTTTACAAAGAAAAAAAGTTTCAGTGTAAGCTAATAGTCAGTGTCCTCAAAGCGGGTGTCAGGCCTCCTTCAGCGTGTGCTCTGCAGACCTCTGCCAGTTTAGTTTGCCACTCATATCTGGTGTCTCTATAGCGTGCTTTTACAAAGAAAAAAAGGTTTTCAGAGTAAGCTAATAGCAGTCAGTGTCCTCAAAGCGGGTGTCAGGCCTCCTTCAGCGTGTGCTCTGCAGACCTCTGCCAGTGTACTTTGCCACTCATATCTGGTGTCTCTATGGAGTGTTTTTACAAAGAAAAAAAGGTTTTCAGTGTAAGCTAATAGCAGTCAGTGTCCTTAAAGCGGGTTTCAGGCCTCCTTCAGCGTGTGCTCTGCAGACCTCTGCCAGTGTACCTTGCCAGTTGCCACTCATATCTGGTGTCTCTATAGCGGGCTTTTACAAAGAAAAAAGTTTTTCAGTGTAAGCTAATAGCAGTCAGTGTCTTTAAAGCGCGTGTCAGGCCTCCTTCAGCGTGTGCTCTGCAGACCTCTGCCTGTGTACTTTGACAGTTGCCACTCATATCTGGTGTCTCTATAGCGTGCTTTTACAAAGAAAAAAGTTTTTCAGTGTAAGCTAATAGCAGTCAGTATCCTTAAAGCGGGTGTCAGGCCTTCAGCGTGTGCTCTGCAGACCTCTGCCAGTGTACTTTGCCACTCATATCTGGTGTCTCTATAGCATGCTTTTACAAAGAAAAAAGGTTTTTCAGTGTAAGCTAATAGCAGTCAGTGTCCATAAAGCGGGTGACAGGCCTTCAGCGTGTGCTCTGCAAACCTCTGCCAGTGTACTTTGCCAGTTGCCACTCATATCTGGTGTCTCTATAGTGTGCTTTTACAAAGAAAAAAAGTTTTTCAGTGTAAGCTAATAGCAGTCAGTGTCCTTAAAGTGGGTGTCATGCCTCCTTCAGCGTGTGCTCTGCAGACCTCTGCCAGTGTACTTTGCCACTCATATCTGGTGTCTCTATAGCGTGCTTTTACAAAGAAAAAACGTTTTTCAGTGTAAGCTAATAGCAGTCAGTGTCCTTAAAGCGGGTGTCAGGCCTCCTTCAGCGTGTGCTCTGCAGACCTCTGCCCGTGTACTTTGCCAGTTGCCACTCATATCTGGTGTCTCTATAGCGTGCTTTTACAAAGAAAAAAAGTTTTTCAGTGTAAGCTAATAGCAGTCAGTGTCCTTAAAGCGGGTGTCAGGCCTCTTTCAGCGTGTGCTCTGCAGTTCTCTGCCCGTGTACTTTGCCACTCATATCTGGTGTCTCTATGGAGTGTTTTTACAAAGAAAAAAAGGTTTTCAGTGTAAGCTAATAGCAGTCAGTGTCCTTAAAGCGGGTTTCAGGCCTCCTTCAGCGTGTGCTCTGCAGACCTCTGCCAGTGTACCTTGCCAGTTGCCACTCATATCTGGTGTCTCTATAGCGGGCTTTTACAAAGAAAAAAGTTTTTCAGTGTAAGCTAATAGCAGTCAGTGTCTTAAAAGCGGGTGTCAGGCCTTCAGCGTGTGCTCTGCAGACCTCTGCCTGTGTACTTTGCCACTCATATCTGGTGTCTCTATAGCGTGCTTTTACAAAGAAAAAACGTTTTTCAGTGTAAGCTAATAGCAGTCAGTGTCTTTAAAGCGCGTGTCAGGCCTCCTTCAGCGTGTGCTCTGCAGACCTCTGCCCGTGTACTTTGCCAGTTGCCACTCATATCTTGTGTCTCTATAGCGTGCTATTACAAAGAAAAAAGTTTTTCAGTGTAAGCTAATAGCAGTCAGTATCCTTAAAGCGGGTGTCAGGCCTTCAGCGTGTGCTCTGCAGACCTCTGCCAGTGTACTTTACCACTCATATCTGGTGTCTCTATAGCGTGCTTTTACAAAGAAAAAAGGTTTTTCAGTGTAAGCTAATAGCAGTCAGTGTCCTTAAAGCGGGTGTCAGGCCTTCAGCGTGTGCTCTGCAAACCTCTGCCAGTGTACTTTGCCAGTTGCCACTCATATCTGGTGTCTCTATAGCGTGCTTTTACAAAGAAAAAAAGTTTTTCAGTGTAAGCTAATAGCAGTCCGTGTCCTTAAAGCGGGTGTCAGGCCTCCTTCAGCGTGTGCTCTGCAGACCTCTGCCAGTGTACTTTGCCACTCATATCTGGTGTCTCTATAGCGTGCTTTTACAAAGAAAAAACGTTTTTCAGTGTAAGCTAATAGCAGTCAGTGTCCTTAAAGCGGGTGTCAGGCCTCCTTCAGCGTGTGCTCTGCAGACCTCTGCCCGTGTACTTTGCCAGTTGCCACTCATATCTGGTGTCTCTATAGCGTGCTTTTACAAAGAAAAAAAGTTTTTCAGTGTAAGCTAATAGCAGTCAGTGTCCTTAAAGCGGGTGTCAGGCCTCTTTCAGCGTGTGCTCTGCAGTTCTCTGCCCGTGTACTTTGCCACTCATATCTGGTGTCTCTATAGCGTGCTTTTACAAAGAAAAAAAGTTTTTCAGTGTAAGCTAATAGCAGTCAGTGTCCTTAAGCAGTCAGTGTCAGGCCTCTTTCAGCGTGTGCTCTGCAGACCTCTGCCCGTGTACTTTGCCACTCATATCTGGTGTCTCTATAGCGTGCTTTTACAAAGAAAAAAGTTTTTCAGTGTAAGCTAATAGCAGTCAGTGTCCTTAAAGCGGTTGTCAGGCCTCCTTCAGCGTTTGCTCTGCAGACCTCTGCCCGTGTACTTTGCCACTCATTTCTGGTGTCTCTATAGCGTGCTTTTACAAAGAAAAATTTTTTTCAGTGTAAGCTAATATTAGTCAGTGTCCTCAAAGCGGGTGTCAGGCCTCCTTCAGCGTGTGCTCTGCAGACCTCTGCCAGTGTACTTTGCCAGTTGCCACTCATATCTGGTGTCTCTATAGCGTGCTTTTACAAAGAAACAAAGGTTTTCAGTGTAAGCTAATAGCAGTCAGTGTCCTTAAAGCGGGTGTCAGGCCTTCAGCGTGTGCTCTGCAAACCTCTGCCAGTGTACTTTGCCAGTTGCCACTCATATCTGGTGTCTCTATAGCGTGCTTTTACAAAGAAAAAAAGTTTTTCAGTGTAAGCTAATAGCAGTCAGTGTCCTTAAAGCGGGTGTCAGGCCTCCTTCAGCGTGTGCTCTGCAGACCTCTGCCAGTGTACTTTGCCACTCATATCTGGTGTCTCTATAGCGTGCTTTTACAAAGAAAAAACGTTTTTCAGTGTAAGCTAATAGCAGTCAGTGTCCTTAAAGCGGGTGTCAGGCCTCCTTCAGCGTGTGCTCTGCAGACCTCTGCCCGTGTACTTTGCCAGTTGCCACTCATATCTGGTGTCTCTATAGCGTGCTTTTACAAAGAAAAAAAGTTTTTCAGTGTAAGCTAATAGCAGTCAGTGTCCTTAAAGCGGGTGTCAGGCCTCTTTCAGCGTGTGCTCTGCAGTTCTCTGCCCGTGTACTTTGCCACTCATATCTGGTGTCTCTATAGCGTGCTTTTACAAAGAAAAAAAGTTTTTCAGTGTAAGCTAATAGCAGTCAGTGTCCTTAAGCAGTCAGTGTCAGGCCTCTTTCAGCGTGTGCTCTGCAGACCTCTGCCCGTGTACTTTGCCACTCATATCTGGTGTCTCTATAGCGTGCTTTTACAAAGAAAAAAGTTTTTCAGTGTAAGCTAATAGCAGTCAGTGTCCTTAAAGCGGTTGTCAGGCCTCCTTCAGCGTTTGCTCTGCAGACCTCTGCCCGTGTACTTTGCCACTCATTTCTGGTGTCTCTATAGCGTGCTTTTACAAAGAAAAATTTTTTTCAGTGTAAGCTAATATTAGTCAGTGTCCTCAAAGCGGGTGTCAGGCCTCCTTCAGCGTGTGCTCTGCAGACCTCTGCCAGTGTACTTTGCCAGTTGCCACTCATATCTGGTGTCTCTATAGCGTGCTTTTACAAAGAAACAAAGGTTTTCAGTGTAAGCTAATAGCAGTCAGTGTCCTTAAAGCGGGTGTCAGGCCTCCTTCAGCGTGTGCTCTGCAGACCTCTGCCCGTGTACTTTGCCACTCATATCTGGTGTCTCTATAGCGTGCTTTTACAAAGAAAAAAAGTTTTTCAGTGTAAGCTACTAGCAGTCAGTGTCCTTAAAGTGGGTGTCAGGCCTCCTTCAGCGTGTGCTCTGCAGACCTCTGCCCGTGTACTTTGCCAGTTGCCACTCATATCTGGAGTCTCTATAGCGTGCTTTTACAAAGAAAAAAAGTTTTTCAGTGTAAGCTAATAGCAGTCAGTGTCGTTAAAGTGGGTGTCAGGCCTTCAGCGTGTGCTCTGCAGACCTCTGCCAGTGTACTTTGCCAGTTGCCACTCATATCTGGTGTCTCTATAGCGTGCTTTTACAAAGAAAAAAAGTTTTTCAGTGTAAGCTAATAGCAGTCAGTGTCCTTAAAGCGGGTGTCAGGACTCCTTCAGCGTGTGCTCTGCAGACCTCTGCCCGTGTACTTTGCCACTCATATCTGGTGTCTCTATAGCGTGCTTTTACAAAAAAAAAAAAGGTTTTCAGTGTAAGCTAATAGCAGTCAGTGTCCTTAAAGCGGGTGTCAGGCCTCCTTCAGCGTGTGCTCTGCAGACCTCTGCCAGTGTACTTTGCCACTCATATCTGGTGTCTCTATAGCGTGCTTTTACAAAGAAAAAACGTTTTTCAGTGTAAGCTAATAGCAGTCAGTGTCCTTAAAGCGGGTGTCAGGCCTCCTTCAGCGTGTGCTCTGCAGACCTCTGCCCGTGTACTTTGCCAGTTGCCACTCATATCTGGTGTCTCTATAGCGTGCTTTTACAAAGAAAAAAAGTTTTTCAGTGTAAGCTAATAGCAGTCAGTGTCCTTAAAGCGGGTGTCAGGCCTTCAGCGTGTGCTCTGCAGACCTCTGCCAGTGTTCCTTGCCAGTTGCCATTCATATCTGGAGTCTCTATAGCGTGCTTTTACAAAGAAAAAAAGTATTTCAGTGTAAGCTAATAGCAGTCAGTGTCCTTAAAGCGGGTGTCAGGCCTTCAGCGTGTTCTCTGCAGACCTCTGCCAGTGTACTTTGACAGTTGCCACTCATATCTGGTGTCTCTATAGCGTGCTTTTACAAAGAAAAAAAGTTTTTCAGTGTAAGCTAATAGCAGTCAGTGTCCTTAAAGCGGGTGTCAGGCCTTCAGCGTGTGCTCTGCAGACCTCTGCCAGTGTTCCTTGCCAGTTGCCATTCATATCTGGTGTCTCTATAGCGTGCTTTTACAAAGAAATAAATGTTTTCAGTGTAAGCTAATAGCAGTCAGTGTCCTTAAAGCGGGTGTCAGGCCTCCTTCAGCGTGTGCTCTGCAGACCTCTGCCCGTGTACTTTGCCAGTTGCCACTCATATCTGGTGTCTCTATAGCGTGCTTTTACAAAGAAAAAAAGTTTTTCAGTGTAAGCTAATAGCAGTCAGTGTCCTTAAAGCGGGTGTCAGGCCTTCAGCGTGTGCTCTGCAGACCTCTGCCAGTGTACTTTGCCACTCATATCTGGTGTCTCTATAGCGTGCTTTTACAAAGAAAAAAAGTTTTTCAGTGTAAGCTAATAGCAGTCAGTGTCCTTAAAGCGGGTGTCAGGCCTCCTTCAGCGTGTGCTCTGCAGACCTCTGCCCGTGTACTTTGCCAGTTGCCACTCATATCTGGTGTCTCTATAGCGTGCTTTTACAAAGAAAAAAAGTTTTCAGTGTAAGTTAATAGCAGTCAGTGTCCTTAAAGCGGGTGTCAGGCCTTTTTCAGCGGCAGCTCTGCAGACCTCTGCCCGGGTACTTTGCCACTCATATCTGGTGTCTCTATAGCCTGCTTTTAGAAAGGAAAAAAGTTTTTCAGAGTAAGCTATTAGCAGTCAGTATCCTTAAAGCGGGTGTCAGGCCTTTAGCGTGTGCTCTGCAGACCTCTGCCAGTGTACTTTGCCAGTTGCCACTCATATCTGGTGTCTCTATAGCGTGCTTTTACAAAGAAAAAAGTTCTTCAGTGTAAGCTAATAGCAGTCAGTGTCCTTAAAGTGGGTGTCAGGCCTTCAGCGTGTGCTCTGTAAACCTCTGCCAGTGTACTTTGCCAGTTGCCACTCATATCTGTTGTCTCTATAGCGTGCTTTTACAAAGAAAAAAAGTTTTTCAGTGTAAGCTAATAGCAGTCAGTGTCCTTAAAGTGGGTGTCAGGCCTTCAGCGTGTGCTCTGCAGACCTCTGCCAGTGTACCTTGCCAGTTGCCACTCATATCTGGTGTCTCTATAACGTGCTTTTACAAAGAAAAAAAGGTTTTCAGTGTAAGCTAATAGCAGTCAGTGTCCTTAAAGCGGGTGTCAGGCCTCTTTCAGCGTGTGCTCTGCAGTTCTCTGCCCGTGTAATTTGCCACTCATATCTGGTGTCTCTATAGCGTGCTTTTACAAAGAAAAAAAGTTTTTCAGTGTAAGCTAATAGCAGTCAGTGTCCTTAAAGCGGGTGTCAGGCCTTCAGCGTGTGCTCTGCAGACCTCTGCCATTGTACTTTGCCAGTTGCCACTCATATCTGGTGTCTCTAAAGCGTGCTTTTACAAAGAAAAAACGTTTTTCAGTGTAAGCTAATAGCAGTCAGTGTCCTTAAAGCGGGTGTCAGGCCTTCAGCATGTGCTCTGCAGACCTCTGCCAGTGTACCTTGCCAGTTGCCACTCTTATCTGGTGTCTCTATGGCGTGCTTTTACAAAGAAACAAAGGTTTTCAGTGTAAGCTAATAGCAGTCAGTGTCCTTAAAGCGGGTGTCAGGCCTCCTTCAGCGTGTGCTCTGCAGACCTCTGCCCGTGTACTTTGCCAGTTGCCACTCTTATCTGGTGTCTCTATGGCGTGCTTTTACAAAGAAACAAAGGTTTTCAGTGTAAGCTAATAGCAGTCAGTGTCCTTAAAGTGGGTGTCAGGCCTTCAGCGTGTGCTCTGTAAACCTCTGCCAGTGTACTTTTCCAGTTGCCACTCATATCTGGTGTCTCTATAGCGTGCTTTTACAAAGAAAAAAAGTTTTTCAGTGTAAGCTAATAGTCAGTGTCCTTAAAGCGGGTGTCAGGCCTTCAGCGTGTGCTCTGCAGACCTCTGCCAGTGTACCTTGCCAGTTGCCACTCATATCTGGTGTCTCTATAACATGCTTTTACAAAGAAAAAAAGGTTTTCAGTGTAAGCTAATAGCAGTCAGTGTCCTTAAAGCGGGTGTCAGGCCTACTTCAGCGTGTGCTCTGCAGACCTCTGCCCGTGTACTTTGCCAGTTGCCACTTATATCTGGTGTCTCTATAGCGTGCTTTTACAAAGAAAAAAAGTTTTTCAGTGTAAGCTTATAGCAGTCAGTGTCCTTAAAGCGGGTGTCAGGCCTCTTTCAGCGTGTGCTCTGCAGTTCTCTGCCCGTGTAATTTGCCACTCATATCTGGTGTCTCTATAGCGTGCTTTTACAAAGAAAAAAAGTTTTTCAGTGTAAGCTAATAGCAGTCAGTGTCCTTAAAGCGGGTGTCAGGCCTTCAGCGTGTGCTCTGCAGACCTCTGCCAGTGTACCTTGCCAGTTGCCACTCATATCTGGTGTCTCTATAACATGCTTTTACAAAGAATAAAAGGTTTTCAGTGTAAGCTAATAGCAGTCAGTGTCCTTAAAGTGTTTGTCAGGCCTTCAGTGTGTGCTCTGCAGACCTCTGCCAGTGTACTTTGCCAGTTGCCACTCATATCTGGTGTCTCTATAGCGTGCTTTTACAAAGAAACAAAGGTTTTCAGTGTAAGCTAATAGCAGTCAGTGTCCTTAAAGCGGGTGTCAGGCCTCCTTCAGCGTGTGCTCTGCAGACCTCTGCCCGTGTACTTTGCCAGTTGCCACTCTTATCTGGTGTCTCTATAACATGCTTTTACAAAGAAAAAAAGTTTTTAGGTGTAAGCTAATAGCAGTCAGTGTCCTTAAAGCGGGTGTCAGGCCTCTTTCAGCGTGTGCTCTGCAGTTCTCTGCCCGTGTATTTTGCCACTCATATCTGGTGTCTCTATAGCGTGCTTTTACACAGAAAAAAAGTTTTTCAGTGTAAGCTAATAGCAGTCAGTGTCCTTAAAGCGGGTGTCAGGCCTTCAGCGTGTGCTCTGCAGACCTCTGCCCGTGTACTTTGCCAGTTGCCACTCATATCTGGTGTCTCTATAGCGTGCTTTTACAAAGAAAAAAATGTTTTCAGTGTAAGCTAATAGCAGTCAGTGTCCTCAAAGCGGGTGTCAGGCCTCCTTCATCGTGTGCTATGCAGACCTTTGCCAGTGTACTTTGCCACTCATATCTGGTGTCTCTATAGCGTGCTTTTACAAAGAAAAAAAGGTTTTCAGTGTAAGCTAATAGCAGTCGGTGTCCTTAAAGTGGGTGTCAGGCCTTCAGCGTGTGCTCTGCAGACCTCTGCCAGTGTACTTTGCCAGTTGCCACTCATATCTGGTGTCTCTATAGCGTGCTTTTACAAAGAAACAAAGGTTTTCAGTGTATGCTAATAGCAGTCAGTGTCCTTAAAGCGGGTGTCAGGCCTCCTTCAGCGTGTGCTCTGCAGACCTCTGCCAGTGTACTTTGCCACTCATATCTGGTGTCTCTATAGCCTGCTTTTACAAAGAAAAAAAGGTTTTCAGTGTAAGCTAATAGCAGTCAGTGTCCTTAAAGCGGGTGTCAGGCCATCAGCGTGTGCTCTGCAGACCTCTGCCAGTGTACCTTGCCAGTTGCCACTCATATCTGGTGTCTCTATAGCGTGCTTTTACAAAGAAACAAAGGTTTTCAGTGTAAGCTAATAGCAGTCAGTATCCTTAAAGCGGGTGTCAGGCCTCCTTCAACGTGTGCTCTGCAGACCTCTGCCCGTGTACTTTGCCAGTTGCCACTCATATCTGGTGTCTCTATAGCGTGCTTTTACAAAGAAACAAAGGTTTTCAGTGTAAGCTAATAGCAGTCAGTGTCCTTAAAGCGGGTGTCAGGCCTTCAGCGTGTGCTCTGCAGACCTCTGCCCGTGTACTTTGCCACTCATATCTGGTGTCTCTATAGCGTGCTTTTACAAAGAAAATACGTTTTTCAGTGTAAGCTAATAGCAGTCAGTGTCCTTAAAGCGGGTGTCAGGCCTCCTTCAGTGTGTGCTCTGCAGACCTCTGCCCGTGTACTTTGCCAGTTGCCACTCATGTCTGGTGTCTCTATAGCGTGCTTTTACAAAGAAAAAAGTTTTTCAGTGTAAGCTAATAGCAGTCAGTGTCCTTAAGCAGTCAGTGTCAGGCCTCTTTCAGCGTGTGCTCTGCAGACCTCTGCCCGTGTACTTTGCCACTCATATCTGGTGTCTCTATAGCGTGCTTTTACACAGAAAAAAAGTTTTTCAGTGTAAGCTAATAGCAGTCAGTGTCCTTAAAGCGGGTGTCAGGCCTTCAGCGTGTGCTCTGCAGACCTCTGCCCGTGTACTTTGCCAGTTGCCACTCATATCTGGTGTCTCTATAGCGTGCTTTTACATAGAAAAAAATTTTTTCAGTGTAAGCTAATAGCAGTCAGTGTCCTCAAAGCGGGTGTCAGGCCTCCTTCATCGTGTGCTATGCAGACCTTTGCCAGTGTACTTTGCCACTCATATCTGGTGTCTCTATAGCGTGCTTTTACAAAGAAAAAAAGGTTTTAGGTGTAAGCTAATAGCAGTCAGTGTCCTTAAAGCGGGTGTCAGGCCTCTTTCAGCGTGTGCTCTGCAGTTCTCTGCCCGTGTATTTTGCCACTCATATCTGGTGTCTCTATAGCGTGCTTTTACACAGAAAAAAAGTTTTTCAGTGTAAGCTAATAGCAGTCAGTGTCCTTAAAGCGGGTGTCAGGCCTTCAGCGTGTGCTCTGCAGACCTCTGCCCGTGTACTTTGCCAGTTGCCACTCATATCTGGTGTCTCTATAGCGTGCTTTTACAAAGAAAAAAATGTTTTCAGTGTAAGCTAATAGCAGTCAGTGTCCTCAAAGCGGGTGTCAGGCCTCCTTCATCGTGTGCTATGCAGACCTTTGCCAGTGTACTTTGCCACTCATATCTGGTGTCTCTATAGCGTGCTTTTACAAAGAAAAAAAGGTTTTCAGTGTAAGCTAATAGCAGTCGGTGTCCTTAAAGTGGGTGTCAGGCCTTCAGCGTGTGCTCTGCAGACCTCTGCCAGTGTACTTTGCCAGTTGCCACTCATATCTGGTGTCTCTATAGCGTGCTTTTACAAAGAAACAAAGGTTTTCAGTGTAAGCTAATAGCAGTCAGTGTCCTTAAAGCGGGTGTCAGGCCTCCTTCAGCGTGTGCTCTGCAGACCTCTGCCAGTGTACTTTGCCACTCATATCTGGTGTCTCTATAGCCTGCTTTTACAAAGAAAAAAAGGTTTTCAGTGTAAGCTAATAGCAGTCAGTGTCCTTAAAGCGGGTGTCAGGCCATCAGCGTGTGCTCTGCAGACCTCTGCCAGTGTACCTTGCCAGTTGCCACTCATATCTGGTGTCTCTATAGCGTGCTTTTACAAAGAAACAAAGGTTTTCAGTGTAAGCTAATAGCAGTCAGTATCCTTAAAGCGGGTGTCAGGCCTCCTTCAACGTGTGCTCTGCAGACCTCTGCCCGTGTACTTTGCCAGTTGCCACTCATATCTGGTGTCTCTATAGCGTGCTTTTACAAAGAAACAAAGGTTTTCAGTGTAAGCTAATAGCAGTCAGTGTCCTTAAAGCGGGTGTCAGGCCTTCAGCGTGTGCTCTGCAGACCTCTGCCCGTGTACTTTGCCACTCATATCTGGTGTCTCTATAGCGTGCTTTTACAAAGAAAATACGTTTTTCAGTGTAAGCTAATAGCAGTCAGTGTCCTTAAAGCGGGTGTCAGGCCTCCTTCAGTGTGTGCTCTGCAGACCTCTGCCCGTGTACTTTGCCAGTTGCCACTCATGTCTGGTGTCTCTATAGCGTGCTTTTACAAAGAAAAACGTTTTTCAGTGTAAGCTAATAGCAGTCAGTGTCCTTAAGCAGTCAGTGTCACGCCTCTTTCAGCGTGTGCTCTGCAGACCTCTGCCCGTGTACTTTGCCACTCATATCTGGTGTCTCTATAGCGTGCTTTTACAAAGAAAAAAGTTTTTCAGTGTAAGCTAATAGCAGTCAGTGTCCTTAAAGCGGTTGTCAGGCCTCTTTCAGCGTTTGCTCTGCAGACCTCTGCCCGTGTACTTTGCCACTCATTTCTGGTGTCTCTATAGCGTGCTTTTACAAAGAAAAAAATGTTTTCAGTGTAAGCTAATATTAGTCAGTGTCCTCAAAGCGGGTGTCAGGCCTCCTTCAGCGTGTGCTCTGCAGACCTCTGCCAGTGTACTTTGCCAGTTGCCACTCATATCTGGTGTCTCTATAGAGTGCTTTTACAAAGAAACAAAGGTTGTCAGTGTAAGCTAATAGCAGTCAGTGTCCTTAAAGCGGGTGTCAGGCCTCCTTCAGCGTGTGCTCTGCAGACCTCTGCCCGTGTACTTTGCCAGTTGCCACTCATATCTGGAGTCTCTATAGCGTGCTTTTACAAAGAAAAAAAGTTTTTCAGTGTAAGCTAATAGCAGTCAGTGTCCTTAAAGCGGGTGTCAGGCCTTCAGCGTGTGCTCTGCAGACCTCTGCCAGTGTACTTTGCCAGTTGCCACTCATATCTGGTGTCTCTATAGCGTGCTTTTACAAAGAAAAAAAGTTTTTCAGTGTAAGCTAATAGCAGTCAGTGTCCTTAAAGCGGGTGTCAGGCCTTCAGCGTGTGCTCTGCAGACCTCTGCCAGTACACTTTGCCAGTTGCCACTCATATCTGGTGTCTCTATAGCGTGCTTTTACAAAGAAAAAAAGTTTTTCAGTGTAAGCTAATAGCAGTCAGTGTCCTTAAAGCGGGTGTCAGGACTCCTTCAGCGTGTGCTCTGCAGACCTCTGCCCGTGTACTTTGCCACTCATATCTGGTGTCTCTATAGCGTGCTTTTACAAAGAAAAAAAGGTTTTCAGTGTAAGCTAATAGCAGTCAGTGTCCTCAAAGCGGTTGTCAGGCCTACTTCATCGTGTGCTCTGCAGACCTTTGCCAGTGTAATTTGCCACTCATATCTGGTGTCTCTATAGCGTGCTTTTACAAAGAAACAAAGGTTTTCAGTGTAAGCTAATAGCAGTCAGTGTCCTTAAAGTGGGTGTCAGATCTTCAGCGTGTGCTCTGCAGACCTCTGCCAGTGTACTTTGCCAGTTGCCACTCATATCTGGTGTCTCTATAGCGTGCTTTTACAAAGAAACAAAGGTTTTCAGTGTAAGCTAATAGCAGTCAGTGTCCTTAAAGCGGGTGTCAGGCCTCCTTCAGCGTGTGCTCTGCAGACCTCTGCCCGTGTACTTTGCCAGTTGCCACTCTTATCTGGTGTCTCTATAACGTGCTTTTACAAAGAAAAAAAGTTTTTCAGTGTAAGCTAATAGCAGTCAGTGTCCTTAAAGCGTGTGTCAGGCCTCTTTCAGCGTGTGCTCTGCAGTTCTCTGCCCGTGTATTTTGCCACTCATATCTGGTGTCTCTATAGCGTGCTTTTACAAAGAAAAAAATGTTTTCAGTGTAAGCTAATATTAGTCAGTGTCCTCAAAGCGGGTGTCAGGCCTCCTTCAGCGTGTGCTCTGCAGACCTCTGCCAGTGTACTTTGCCAGTTGCCACTCATATCTGGTGTCTCTATAGAGTGCTTTTACAAAGAAAAAAAGTTTTTCGGTGTAAGCTAATAGCAGTCAGTGTCCTTAAAGCGGGTGTCAGGCCTTCAGCGTGTGCTCTGCAGACCTCTGCCCGTGTACTTTGCCACTCATATCTGGTGTCTCTATAGCGTGCTTTTACAAAGAAAATACGTTTTTCAGTGTAAGCTAATAGCAGTCAGTGTCCTTAAAGCGGGTGTCAGGCCTCCTTCAGTGTGTGCTCTGCAGACCTCTGCCCGTGTACTTTGCCAGTTGCCACTCATGTCTGGTGTCTCTATAGCGTGCTTTTACAAAGAAAAAAGTTTTTCAGTGTAAGCTAATAGCAGTCAGTGTCCTTAAGCAGTCAGTGTCAGGCCTCTTTCAGCGTGTGCTCTGCAGACCTCTGCCCGTGTACTTTGCCACTCATATCTGGTGTCTCTATAGCGTGCTTTTACACAGAAAAAAAGTTTTTCAGTGTAAGCTAATAGCAGTCAGTGTCCTTAAAGCGGGTGTCAGGCCTTCAGCGTGTGCTCTGCAGACCTCTGCCCGTGTACTTTGCCAGTTGCCACTCATATCTGGTGTCTCTATAGCGTGCTTTTACATAGAAAAAAATTTTTTCAGTGTAAGCTAATAGCAGTCAGTGTCCTCAAAGCGGGTGTCAGGCCTCCTTCATCGTGTGCTATGCAGACCTTTGCCAGTGTACTTTGCCACTCATATCTGGTGTCTCTATAGCGTGCTTTTACAAAGAAAAAAAGGTTTTAGGTGTAAGCTAATAGCAGTCAGTGTCCTTAAAGCGGGTGTCAGGCCTCTTTCAGCGTGTGCTCTGCAGTTCTCTGCCCGTGTATTTTGCCACTCATATCTGGTGTCTCTATAGCGTGCTTTTACACAGAAAAAAAGTTTTTCAGTGTAAGCTAATAGCAGTCAGTGTCCTTAAAGCGGGTGTCAGGCCTTCAGCGTGTGCTCTGCAGACCTCTGCCCGTGTACTTTGCCAGTTGCCACTCATATCTGGTGTCTCTATAGCGTGCTTTTACAAAGAAAAAAATGTTTTCAGTGTAAGCTAATAGCAGTCAGTGTCCTCAAAGCGGGTGTCAGGCCTCCTTCATCGTGTGCTATGCAGACCTTTGCCAGTGTACTTTGCCACTCATATCTGGTGTCTCTATAGCGTGCTTTTACAAAGAAAAAAAGGTTTTCAGTGTAAGCTAATAGCAGTCGGTGTCCTTAAAGTGGGTGTCAGGCCTTCAGCGTGTGCTCTGCAGACCTCTGCCAGTGTACTTTGCCAGTTGCCACTCATATCTGGTGTCTCTATAGCGTGCTTTTACAAAGAAACAAAGGTTTTCAGTGTAAGCTAATAGCAGTCAGTGTCCTTAAAGCGGGTGTCAGGCCTCCTTCAGCGTGTGCTCTGCAGACCTCTGCCAGTGTACTTTGCCACTCATATCTGGTGTCTCTATAGCCTGCTTTTACAAAGAAAAAAAGGTTTTCAGTGTAAGCTAATAGCAGTCAGTGTCCTTAAAGCGGGTGTCAGGCCATCAGCGTGTGCTCTGCAGACCTCTGCCAGTGTACCTTGCCAGTTGCCACTCATATCTGGTGTCTCTATAGCGTGCTTTTACAAAGAAACAAAGGTTTTCAGTGTAAGCTAATAGCAGTCAGTATCCTTAAAGCGGGTGTCAGGCCTCCTTCAACGTGTGCTCTGCAGACCTCTGCCCGTGTACTTTGCCAGTTGCCACTCATATCTGGTGTCTCTATAGCGTGCTTTTACAAAGAAACAAAGGTTTTCAGTGTAAGCTAATAGCAGTCAGTGTCCTTAAAGCGGGTGTCAGGCCTTCAGCGTGTGCTCTGCAGACCTCTGCCCGTGTACTTTGCCACTCATATCTGGTGTCTCTATAGCGTGCTTTTACAAAGAAAATACGTTTTTCAGTGTAAGCTAATAGCAGTCAGTGTCCTTAAAGCGGGTGTCAGGCCTCCTTCAGTGTGTGCTCTGCAGACCTCTGCCCGTGTACTTTGCCAGTTGCCACTCATGTCTGGTGTCTCTATAGCGTGCTTTTACAAAGAAAAACGTTTTTCAGTGTAAGCTAATAGCAGTCAGTGTCCTTAAGCAGTCAGTGTCACGCCTCTTTCAGCGTGTGCTCTGCAGACCTCTGCCCGTGTACTTTGCCACTCATATCTGGTGTCTCTATAGCGTGCTTTTACAAAGAAAAAAGTTTTTCAGTGTAAGCTAATAGCAGTCAGTGTCCTTAAAGCGGTTGTCAGGCCTCTTTCAGCGTTTGCTCTGCAGACCTCTGCCCGTGTACTTTGCCACTCATTTCTGGTGTCTCTATAGCGTGCTTTTACAAAGAAAAAAATGTTTTCAGTGTAAGCTAATATTAGTCAGTGTCCTCAAAGCGGGTGTCAGGCCTCCTTCAGCGTGTGCTCTGCAGACCTCTGCCAGTGTACTTTGCCAGTTGCCACTCATATCTGGTGTCTCTATAGAGTGCTTTTACAAAGAAACAAAGGTTGTCAGTGTAAGCTAATAGCAGTCAGTGTCCTTAAAGCGGGTGTCAGGCCTCCTTCAGCGTGTGCTCTGCAGACCTCTGCCCGTGTACTTTGCCAGTTGCCACTCATATCTGGAGTCTCTATAGCGTGCTTTTACAAAGAAAAAAAGTTTTTCAGTGTAAGCTAATAGCAGTCAGTGTCCTTAAAGCGGGTGTCAGGCCTTCAGCGTGTGCTCTGCAGACCTCTGCCAGTGTACTTTGCCAGTTGCCACTCATATCTGGTGTCTCTATAGCGTGCTTTTACAAAGAAAAAAAGTTTTTCAGTGTAAGCTAATAGCAGTCAGTGTCCTTAAAGCGGGTGTCAGGCCTTCAGCGTGTGCTCTGCAGACCTCTGCCAGTACACTTTGCCAGTTGCCACTCATATCTGGTGTCTCTATAGCGTGCTTTTACAAAGAAAAAAAGTTTTTCAGTGTAAGCTAATAGCAGTCAGTGTCCTTAAAGCGGGTGTCAGGACTCCTTCAGCGTGTGCTCTGCAGACCTCTGCCCGTGTACTTTGCCACTCATATCTGGTGTCTCTATAGCGTGCTTTTACAAAGAAAAAAAGGTTTTCAGTGTAAGCTAATAGCAGTCAGTGTCCTCAAAGCGGTTGTCAGGCCTACTTCATCGTGTGCTCTGCAGACCTTTGCCAGTGTAATTTGCCACTCATATCTGGTGTCTCTATAGCGTGCTTTTACAAAGAAACAAAGGTTTTCAGTGTAAGCTAATAGCAGTCAGTGTCCTTAAAGTGGGTGTCAGATCTTCAGCGTGTGCTCTGCAGACCTCTGCCAGTGTACTTTGCCAGTTGCCACTCATATCTGGTGTCTCTATAGCGTGCTTTTACAAAGAAACAAAGGTTTTCAGTGTAAGCTAATAGCAGTCAGTGTCCTTAAAGCGGGTGTCAGGCCTCCTTCAGCGTGTGCTCTGCAGACCTCTGCCCGTGTACTTTGCCAGTTGCCACTCTTATCTGGTGTCTCTATAACGTGCTTTTACAAAGAAAAAAAGTTTTTCAGTGTAAGCTAATAGCAGTCGGTGTCCTTAAAGCGTGTGTCAGGCCTCTTTCAGCGTGTGCTCTGCAGTTCTCTGCCCGTGTATTTTGCCACTCATATCTGGTGTCTCTATAGCGTGCTTTTACAAAGAAAAAAATGTTTTCAGTGTAAGCTAATATTAGTCAGTGTCCTCAAAGCGGGTGTCAGGCCTCCTTCAGCGTGTGCTCTGCAGACCTCTGCCAGTGTACTTTGCCAGTTGCCACTCATATCTGGTGTCTCTATAGAGTGCTTTTACAAAGAAACAAAGGTTTTCAGTGTAAGCTAATAGCAGTCAGTGTCCTTAAAGCGGGTGTCAGGCCTCCTTCAGCGTGTGCTCTGCAGACCTCTGCCCGTGTACTTTGCCAGTTGCCACTCATATCTGGAGTCTCTATAGCGTGCTTTTACAAAGAAAAAACGTTTTTCAGTGTAAGCTAATAGCAGTCAGTGTCCTTAAAGCGGGTGTCAGGCCTTCAGCGTGTGCTCTGCAGACCTCTGCCAGTGTACTTTGCCAGTTGCCACTCATATCTGGTGTCTCTATAGCGTGCTTTTACAAAGAAAAAAAGTTTTTCAGTGTAAGCTCATAGCAGTCAGTGTCCTTAAAGCGGGTGTCAGGCCTTCAGCGTGTGCTCTGCAGACCTCTGCCAGTATACTTTGCCAGTTGCCACTCATATCTGGTGTCTCTATAGCGTGCTTTTACAAAGAAAAAAAGTTTTTCAGTGTAAGCTAATAGCAGTCAGTGTCCTTAAAGCGGGTGTCAGGACTCCTTCAGCGTGTGCTCTGCAGACCTCTGCCCGTGTACTTTGCCAGTTGCCACTCATATCTGGAGTCTCTATAGCGTGCTTTTACAAAGAAAAAACGTTTTTCAGTGTAAGCTAATAGCAGTCAGTGTCCTTAAAGCGGGTGTCAGGCCTTCAGCGTGTGCTCTGCAGACCTCTGCCAGTGTACTTTGCCAGTTGCCACTCATATCTGGTGTCTCTATAGCGTGCTTTTACAAAGAAAAAAAGTTTTTCAGTGTAAGCTCATAGCAGTCAGTGTCCTTAAAGCGGGTGTCAGGCCTTCAGCGTGTGCTCTGCAGACCTCTGCCAGTATACTTTGCCAGTTGCCACTCATATCTGGTGTCTCTATAGCGTGCTTTTACAAAGAAAAAAAGTTTTTCAGTGTAAGCTAATAGCAGTCAGTGTCCTTAAAGCGGGTGTCAGGACTCCTTCAGCGTGTGCTCTGCAGACCTCTGCCCGTGTACTTTGCCACTCATATCTGGTGTCTCTATAGCGTGCTTTTACAAAGAAAAAAAGGTTTTCAGTGTAAGCTAATAGCAGTCAGTGTCCTCAAAGCGGTTGTCAGGCCTCCTTCATCGTGTGCTCTGCAGACCTTTGCCAATGTACTTTGCCACTCATATCTGGTGTCTCTATAGCGTGCTTTTACAAAGAAACAAAGGTTTTCAGTGTAAGCTAATAGCAGTCAGTGTCCTTAAAGTGGGTGTCAGATCTTCAGCGTGTGCTCTGCAGACCTCTGCCAGTGTACTTTGCCAGTTGCCACTCATATCTGGTGTCTCTATAGCGTGCTTTTACAAAGAAACAAAGGTTTTCAGTGTAAGCTAATAGCAGTCAGTGTCCTTAAAGCGGGTGTCAGGCCTCCTTCAGCGTGTGCTCTGCAGACCTCTGCCCGTGTACTTTGCCAGTTGCCACTCTTATCTGGTGTCTCTATAACGTGCTTTTACAAAGAAAAAAAGTTTTTCAGTGTAAGCTAATAGCAGTCAGTGTCCTTAAAGCGTGTGTCAGGCCTCTTTCAGCGTGTGCTCTGCAGTTCTCTGCCCGTGTATTTTGCCACTCATATCTGGTGTCTCTATAGCATGCTTTTACACAGAAAAAAAGTTTTTCAGTGTAAGCTAATAGCAGTCAGTGTCCTTAAAGCGGGTGTCAGGCCTTCAGCGTGTGCTCTGCAGACCTCTGCCCGTGTACTTTGCCAGTTGCCACTCATATCTGGTGTCTCTATAGCGTGCTTTTACAAAGAAAAAAAGGTTTTCAGTGTAAGCTAATAGCAGTCAGTGTCCTCAAAGCGGTTGTCAGGCCTCCTTCATCGTGTGCTATGCAGACCTTTGCCAGTGTACTTTGCCACTCATATCTGGAGTCTCTATAGCGTGCTTTTACAAAGAAAAAATGTATTTCAGTGTAAGCTAATAGCAGTCAGTGTCCTTAAAGCGGGTGTCAGGCCTCCTTCAGCGTGTTCTCTGCAGACCTCTGCCAGTGTACTTTGACAGTTGCCACTCATATCTGGTGTCTCTATAGCGTGCTTTTACAAAGAAAAAAAGTTTTTCAGTGTAAGCTAATAGCAGTCAGTGTCCTTAAAGCGGGTGTCAGGCCTTCAGCGTGTGCTCTGCAGACCTCTGCCAGTGTACTTTGCCAGTTGCCACTCATATCTGGTGTCTCTATAGCTTGCTTTTACAAAGAAAAAAAGTTTTTCAGTGTAAGCTAATAGCAGTCAGTGTCCTTAAAGCGGGTGTCAGGACTCCTTCAGCGTGTGCTCTGCAGACCTCTGCCCGTGTACTTTGCCACTCATATCTGGTGTCTCTATAGCGTGCTTTTACAAAGAAAAAAAGGTTTTCAGTGTAAGCTAATAGCAGTCAGTGTCCTCAAAGCGGGTGTCAGGCCTCCTTCATCGTGTGCTCTGCAGACCTTTGCCAGTGTACTTTGCCACTCATATCTGGTGTCTCTATAGCGTGCTTTTACAAAGAATAAAAGGTTTTCAGTGTAAGCTAATAGCAGTCAGTGTCCTTAAAGTGTTTGTCAGGCCTTCAGCGTGTGCTCTGCAGACCTCTGCCAGTGTACTTTGCCAGTTGCCACTCATATCTGGTGTCTCTATAGCGTGCTTTTACAAAGAAACAAAGGTTTTCAGTGTAAGCTAATAGCAGTCAGTGTCCTGAAAGCGCGTGTCAGGCCTCCTTCAGCGTGTGCTCTGCAGACCTCTGCCCGTGTACTTTGCCAGTTGCCACTCTTATCTGGTGTCTCTATAACGTGCTTTTACAAAGAAAAAAAGTTTTTCAGTGTAAGCTTATAGCAGTCAGTGTCCTTAAAGCGGGTGTCAGGCCTCTTTCAGCGTGTGCTCTGCAGTTCTCTGCCCGTGTATTTTGCCACTCATATCTGGTGTCTCTATAGCGTGCTTTTACAAAGAAAAAAAGTTTTTCAGTGTAAGCTAATAGCAGTCAGTGTCCTTAAAGCGGGTGTCAGGACTCCTTCAGCGTGTGCTCTGCAGACCTCTGCCCGTGTACTTTGCCACTCATATCTGGTGTCTCTATAGCGTGCTTTTACAAAGAAAAAAAGGTTTTCAGTGTAAGCTAATAGCAGTCAGTGTCCTCAAAGCGGTTGTCAGGCCTACTTCATCGTGTGCTCTGCAGACCTTTGCCAGTGTAATTTGCCACTCATATCTGGTGTCTCTATAGCGTGCTTTTACAAAGAAACAAAGGTTTTCAGTGTAAGCTAATAGCAGTCAGTGTCCTTAAAGTGGGTGTCAGATCTTCAGCGTGTGCTCTGCAGACCTCTGCCAGTGAACTTTGCCAGTTGCCACTCATATCTGGTGTCTCTATAGCGTGCTTTTACAAAGAAACAAAGGTTTTCAGTGTAAGCTAATAGCAGTCAGTGTCCTTAAAGCGGGTGTCAGGCCTCCTTCAGCGTGTGCTCTGCAGACCTCTGCCCGTGTACTTTGCCAGTTGCCACTCTTATCTGGTGTCTCTATAACGTGCTTTTACAAAGAAAAAAAGTTTTTCAGTGTAAGCTAATAGCAGTCAGTGTCCTTAAAGCGTGTGTCAGGCCTCTTTCAGCGTGTGCTCTGCAGTTCTCTGCCCGTGTATTTTGCCACTCATATCTGGTGTCTCTATAGCGTGCTTTTACAAAGAAAAAAATGTTTTCAGTGTAAGCTAATATTAGTCAGTGTCCTCAAAGCGGGTGTCAGGCCTCCTTCAGCGTGTGCTCTGCAGACCTCTGCCAGTGTACTTTGCCAGTTGCCACTCATATCTGGTGTCTCTATAGAGTGCTTTTACAAAGAAACAAAGGTTTTCAGTGTAAGCTAATAGCAGTCAGTGTCCTTAAAGCGGGTGTCAGGCCTCCTTCAGCGTGTGCTCTGCAGACCTCTGCCCGTGTACTTTGCCAGTTGCCACTCATATCTGGAGTCTCTATAGCGTGCTTTTACAAAGAAAAAACGTTTTTCAGTGTAAGCTAATAGCAGTCAGTGTCCTTAAAGCGGGTGTCAGGCCTTCAGCGTGTGCTCTGCAGACCTCTGCCAGTGTACTTTGCCAGTTGCCACTCATATCTGGTGTCTCTATAGCGTGCTTTTACAAAGAAAAAAAGTTTTTCAGTGTAAGCTCATAGCAGTCAGTGTCCTTAAAGCGGGTGTCAGGCCTTCAGCGTGTGCTCTGCAGACCTCTGCCAGTATACTTTGCCAGTTGCCACTCATATCTGGTGTCTCTATAGCGTGCTTTTACAAAGAAAAAAAGTTTTTCAGTGTAAGCTAATAGCAGTCAGTGTCCTTAAAGCGGGTGTCAGGACTCCTTCAGCGTGTGCTCTGCAGACCTCTGCCCGTGTACTTTGCCACTCATATCTGGTGTCTCTATAGCGTGCTTTTACAAAGAAAAAAAGGTTTTCAGTGTAAGCTAATAGCAGTCAGTGTCCTCAAAGCGGTTGTCAGGCCTCCTTCATCGTGTGCTCTGCAGACCTTTGCCAATGTACTTTGCCACTCATATCTGGTGTCTCTATAGCGTGCTTTTACAAAGAAACAAAGGTTTTCAGTGTAAGCTAATAGCAGTCAGTGTCCTTAAAGTGGGTGTCAGATCTTCAGCGTGTGCTCTGCAGACCTCTGCCAGTGTACTTTGCCAGTTGCCACTCATATCTGGTGTCTCTATAGCGTGCTTTTACAAAGAAACAAAGGTTTTCAGTGTAAGCTAATAGCAGTCAGTGTCCTTAAAGCGGGTGTCAGGCCTCCTTCAGCGTGTGCTCTGCAGACCTCTGCCCGTGTACTTTGCCAGTTGCCACTCTTATCTGGTGTCTCTATAACGTGCTTTTACAAAGAAAAAAAGTTTTTCAGTGTAAGCTAATAGCAGTCAGTGTCCTTAAAGCGTGTGTCAGGCCTCTTTCAGCGTGTGCTCTGCAGTTCTCTGCCCGTGTATTTTGCCACTCATATCTGGTGTCTCTATAGCATGCTTTTACACAGAAAAAAAGTTTTTCAGTGTAAGCTAATAGCAGTCAGTGTCCTTAAAGCGGGTGTCAGGCCTTCAGCGTGTGCTCTGCAGACCTCTGCCCGTGTACTTTGCCAGTTGCCACTCATATCTGGTGTCTCTATAGCGTGCTTTTACAAAGAAAAAAAGGTTTTCAGTGTAAGCTAATAGCAGTCAGTGTCCTCAAAGCGGTTGTCAGGCCTCCTTCATCGTGTGCTATGCAGACCTTTGCCAGTGTACTTTGCCACTCATATCTGGAGTCTCTATAGCGTGCTTTTACAAAGAAAAAAAGTATTTCAGTGTAAGCTAATAGCAGTCAGTGTCCTTAAAGCGGGTGTCAGGCCTCCTTCAGCGTGTTCTCTGCAGACCTCTGCCAGTGTACTTTGACAGTTGCCACTCATATCTGGTGTCTCTATAGCGTGCTTTTACAAAGAAAAAAAGTTTTTCAGTGTAAGCTAATAGCAGTCAGTGTCCTTAAAGCGGGTGTCAGGCCTTCAGCGTGTGCTCTGCAGACCTCTGCCAGTGTACTTTGCCAGTTGCCACTCATATCTGGTGTCTCTATAGCTTGCTTTTACAAAGAAAAAAAGTTTTTCAGTGTAAGCTAATAGCAGTCAGTGTCCTTAAAGCGGGTGTCAGGACTCCTTCAGCGTGTGCTCTGCAGACCTCTGCCCGTGTACTTTGCCACTCATATCTGGTGTCTCTATAGCGTGCTTTTACAAAGAAAAAAAGGTTTTCAGTGTAAGCTAATAGCAGTCAGTGTCCTCAAAGCGGGTGTCAGGCCTCCTTCATCGTGTGCTCTGCAGACCTTTGCCAGTGTACTTTGCCACTCATATCTGGTGTCTCTATAGCGTGCTTTTACAAAGAAAAAAAGTTTTTCAGTGTAAGCTACTAGCAGTCAGTGTCCTTAAAGTGGGTGTCAGGCCTCCTTCAGCGTGTGCTCTGCAGACCTCTGCCCGTGTACTTTGCCAGTTGCCACTCATATCTGGAGTCTCTATAGCGTGCTTTTACAAAGAAAAAAAGTTTTTCAGTGTAAGCTAATAGCAGTCAGTGTCGTTAAAGTGGGTGTCAGGCCTTCAGCGTGTGCTCTGCAGACCTCTGCCAGTGTACTTTGCCAGTTGCCACTCATATCTGGTGTCTCTATAGCGTGCTTTTACAAAGAAAAAAAGTTTTTCAGTGTAAGCTAATAGCAGTCAGTGTCCTTAAAGCGGGTGTCAGGACTCCTTCAGCGTGTGCTCTGCAGACCTCTGCCCGTGTACTTTGCCACTCATATCTGGTGTCTCTATAGCGTGCTTTTACAAAAAAAAAAAAGGTTTTCAGTGTAAGCTAATAGCAGTCAGTGTCCTTAAAGCGGGTGTCAGGCCTCCTTCAGCGTGTGCTCTGCAGACCTCTGCCAGTGTACTTTGCCACTCATATCTGGTGTCTCTATAGCGTGCTTTTACAAAGAAAAAACGTTTTTCAGTGTAAGCTAATAGCAGTCAGTGTCCTTAAAGCGGGTGTCAGGCCTCCTTCAGCGTGTGCTCTGCAGACCTCTGCCCGTGTACTTTGCCAGTTGCCACTCATATCTGGTGTCTCTATAGCGTGCTTTTACAAAGAAAAAAAGTTTTTCAGTGTAAGCTAATAGCAGTCAGTGTCCTTAAAGCGGGTGTCAGGCCTTCAGCGTGTGCTCTGCAGACCTCTGCCAGTGTTCCTTGCCAGTTGCCATTCATATCTGGAGTCTCTATAGCGTGCTTTTACAAAGAAAAAAAGTATTTCAGTGTAAGCTAATAGCAGTCAGTGTCCTTAAAGCGGGTGTCAGGCCTTCAGCGTGTTCTCTGCAGACCTCTGCCAGTGTACTTTGACAGTTGCCACTCATATCTGGTGTCTCTATAGCGTGCTTTTACAAAGAAAAAAAGTTTTTCAGTGTAAGCTAATAGCAGTCAGTGTCCTTAAAGCGGGTGTCAGGCCTTCAGCGTGTGCTCTGCAGACCTCTGCCAGTGTTCCTTGCCAGTTGCCATTCATATCTGGTGTCTCTATAGCGTGCTTTTACAAAGAAATAAATGTTTTCAGTGTAAGCTAATAGCAGTCAGTGTCCTTAAAGCGGGTGTCAGGCCTCCTTCAGCGTGTGCTCTGCAGACCTCTGCCCGTGTACTTTGCCAGTTGCCACTCATATCTGGTGTCTCTATAGCGTGCTTTTACAAAGAAAAAAAGTTTTTCAGTGTAAGCTAATAGCAGTCAGTGTCCTTAAAGCGGGTGTCAGGCCTTCAGCGTGTGCTCTGCAGACCTCTGCCAGTGTACTTTGCCACTCATATCTGGTGTCTCTATAGCGTGCTTTTACAAAGAAAAAAAGTTTTTCAGTGTAAGCTAATAGCAGTCAGTGTCCTTAAAGCGGGTGTCAGGCCTCCTTCAGCGTGTGCTCTGCAGACCTCTGCCCGTGTACTTTGCCAGTTGCCACTCATATCTGGTGTCTCTATAGCGTGCTTTTACAAAGAAAAAAAGTTTTCAGTGTAAGTTAATAGCAGTCAGTGTCCTTAAAGCGGGTGTCAGGCCTTTTTCAGCGGCAGCTCTGCAGACCTCTGCCCGGGTACTTTGCCACTCATATCTGGTGTCTCTATAGCCTGCTTTTAGAAAGGAAAAAAGTTTTTCAGAGTAAGCTATTAGCAGTCAGTATCCTTAAAGCGGGTGTCAGGCCTTTAGCGTGTGCTCTGCAGACCTCTGCCAGTGTACTTTGCCAGTTGCCACTCATATCTGGTGTCTCTATAGCGTGCTTTTACAAAGAAAAAAGTTCTTCAGTGTAAGCTAATAGCAGTCAGTGTCCTTAAAGTGGGTGTCAGGCCTTCAGCGTGTGCTCTGTAAACCTCTGCCAGTGTACTTTGCCAGTTGCCACTCATATCTGTTGTCTCTATAGCGTGCTTTTACAAAGAAAAAAAGTTTTTCAGTGTAAGCTAATAGCAGTCAGTGTCCTTAAAGTGGGTGTCAGGCCTTCAGCGTGTGCTCTGCAGACCTCTGCCAGTGTACCTTGCCAGTTGCCACTCATATCTGGTGTCTCTATAACGTGCTTTTACAAAGAAAAAAAGGTTTTCAGTGTAAGCTAATAGCAGTCAGTGTCCTTAAAGCGGGTGTCAGGCCTCTTTCAGCGTGTGCTCTGCAGTTCTCTGCCCGTGTAATTTGCCACTCATATCTGGTGTCTCTATAGCGTGCTTTTACAAAGAAAAAAAGTTTTTCAGTGTAAGCTAATAGCAGTCAGTGTCCTTAAAGCGGGTGTCAGGCCTTCAGCGTGTGCTCTGCAGACCTCTGCCATTGTACTTTGCCAGTTGCCACTCATATCTGGTGTCTCTAAAGCGTGCTTTTACAAAGAAAAAACGTTTTTCAGTGTAAGCTAATAGCAGTCAGTGTCCTTAAAGCGGGTGTCAGGCCTTCAGCATGTGCTCTGCAGACCTCTGCCAGTGTACCTTGCCAGTTGCCACTCTTATCTGGTGTCTCTATGGCGTGCTTTTACAAAGAAACAAAGGTTTTCAGTGTAAGCTAATAGCAGTCAGTGTCCTTAAAGCGGGTGTCAGGCCTCCTTCAGCGTGTGCTCTGCAGACCTCTGCCCGTGTACTTTGCCAGTTGCCACTCTTATCTGGTGTCTCTATGGCGTGCTTTTACAAAGAAACAAAGGTTTTCAGTGTAAGCTAATAGCAGTCAGTGTCCTTAAAGTGGGTGTCAGGCCTTCAGCGTGTGCTCTGTAAACCTCTGCCAGTGTACTTTTCCAGTTGCCACTCATATCTGGTGTCTCTATAGCGTGCTTTTACAAAGAAAAAAAGTTTTTCAGTGTAAGCTAATAGTCAGTGTCCTTAAAGCGGGTGTCAGGCCTTCAGCGTGTGCTCTGCAGACCTCTGCCAGTGTACCTTGCCAGTTGCCACTCATATCTGGTGTCTCTATAACATGCTTTTACAAAGAAAAAAAGGTTTTCAGTGTAAGCTAATAGCAGTCAGTGTCCTTAAAGCGGGTGTCAGGCCTACTTCAGCGTGTGCTCTGCAGACCTCTGCCCGTGTACTTTGCCAGTTGCCACTTATATCTGGTGTCTCTATAGCGTGCTTTTACAAAGAAAAAAAGTTTTTCAGTGTAAGCTTATAGCAGTCAGTGTCCTTAAAGCGGGTGTCAGGCCTCTTTCAGCGTGTGCTCTGCAGTTCTCTGCCCGTGTAATTTGCCACTCATATCTGGTGTCTCTATAGCGTGCTTTTACAAAGAAAAAAAGTTTTTCAGTGTAAGCTAATAGCAGTCAGTGTCCTTAAAGCGGGTGTCAGGCCTTCAGCGTGTGCTCTGCAGACCTCTGCCAGTGTACCTTGCCAGTTGCCACTCATATCTGGTGTCTCTATAACATGCTTTTACAAAGAATAAAAGGTTTTCAGTGTAAGCTAATAGCAGTCAGTGTCCTTAAAGTGTTTGTCAGGCCTTCAGTGTGTGCTCTGCAGACCTCTGCCAGTGTACTTTGCCAGTTGCCACTCATATCTGGTGTCTCTATAGCGTGCTTTTACAAAGAAACAAAGGTTTTCAGTGTAAGCTAATAGCAGTCAGTGTCCTTAAAGCGGGTGTCAGGCCTCCTTCAGCGTGTGCTCTGCAGACCTCTGCCCGTGTACTTTGCCAGTTGCCACTCTTATCTGGTGTCTCTATAACATGCTTTTACAAAGAAAAAAAGTTTTTAGGTGTAAGCTAATAGCAGTCAGTGTCCTTAAAGCGGGTGTCAGGCCTCTTTCAGCGTGTGCTCTGCAGTTCTCTGCCCGTGTATTTTGCCACTCATATCTGGTGTCTCTATAGCGTGCTTTTACACAGAAAAAAAGTTTTTCAGTGTAAGCTAATAGCAGTCAGTGTCCTTAAAGCGGGTGTCAGGCCTTCAGCGTGTGCTCTGCAGACCTCTGCCCGTGTACTTTGCCAGTTGCCACTCATATCTGGTGTCTCTATAGCGTGCTTTTACAAAGAAAAAAATGTTTTCAGTGTAAGCTAATAGCAGTCAGTGTCCTCAAAGCGGGTGTCAGGCCTCCTTCATCGTGTGCTATGCAGACCTTTGCCAGTGTACTTTGCCACTCATATCTGGTGTCTCTATAGCGTGCTTTTACAAAGAAAAAAAGGTTTTCAGTGTAAGCTAATAGCAGTCGGTGTCCTTAAAGTGGGTGTCAGGCCTTCAGCGTGTGCTCTGCAGACCTCTGCCAGTGTACTTTGCCAGTTGCCACTCATATCTGGTGTCTCTATAGCGTGCTTTTACAAAGAAACAAAGGTTTTCAGTGTATGCTAATAGCAGTCAGTGTCCTTAAAGCGGGTGTCAGGCCTCCTTCAGCGTGTGCTCTGCAGACCTCTGCCAGTGTACTTTGCCACTCATATCTGGTGTCTCTATAGCCTGCTTTTACAAAGAAAAAAAGGTTTTCAGTGTAAGCTAATAGCAGTCAGTGTCCTTAAAGCGGGTGTCAGGCCATCAGCGTGTGCTCTGCAGACCTCTGCCAGTGTACCTTGCCAGTTGCCACTCATATCTGGTGTCTCTATAGCGTGCTTTTACAAAGAAACAAAGGTTTTCAGTGTAAGCTAATAGCAGTCAGTATCCTTAAAGCGGGTGTCAGGCCTCCTTCAACGTGTGCTCTGCAGACCTCTGCCCGTGTACTTTGCCAGTTGCCACTCATATCTGGTGTCTCTATAGCGTGCTTTTACAAAGAAACAAAGGTTTTCAGTGTAAGCTAATAGCAGTCAGTGTCCTTAAAGCGGGTGTCAGGCCTTCAGCGTGTGCTCTGCAGACCTCTGCCCGTGTACTTTGCCACTCATATCTGGTGTCTCTATAGCGTGCTTTTACAAAGAAAATACGTTTTTCAGTGTAAGCTAATAGCAGTCAGTGTCCTTAAAGCGGGTGTCAGGCCTCCTTCAGTGTGTGCTCTGCAGACCTCTGCCCGTGTACTTTGCCAGTTGCCACTCATGTCTGGTGTCTCTATAGCGTGCTTTTACAAAGAAAAAAGTTTTTCAGTGTAAGCTAATAGCAGTCAGTGTCCTTAAGCAGTCAGTGTCAGGCCTCTTTCAGCATGTGCTCTGCAGACCTCTGCCCGTGTACTTTGCCACTCATATCTGGTGTCTCTATAGCGTGCTTTTACACAGAAAAAAAGTTTTTCAGTGTAAGCTAATAGCAGTCAGTGTCCTTAAAGCGGGTGTCAGGCCTTCAGCGTGTGCTCTGCAGACCTCTGCCCGTGTACTTTGCCAGTTGCCACTCATATCTGGTGTCTCTATAGCGTGCTTTTACATAGAAAAAAATTTTTTCAGTGTAAGCTAATAGCAGTCAGTGTCCTCAAAGCGGGTGTCAGGCCTCCTTCATCGTGTGCTATGCAGACCTTTGCCAGTGTACTTTGCCACTCATATCTGGTGTCTCTATAGCGTGCTTTTACAAAGAAAAAAAGGTTTTAGGTGTAAGCTAATAGCAGTCAGTGTCCTTAAAGCGGGTGTCAGGCCTCTTTCAGCGTGTGCTCTGCAGTTCTCTGCCCGTGTATTTTGCCACTCATATCTGGTGTCTCTATAGCGTGCTTTTACACAGAAAAAAAGTTTTTCAGTGTAAGCTAATAGCAGTCAGTGTCCTTAAAGCGGGTGTCAGGCCTTCAGCGTGTGCTCTGCAGACCTCTGCCCGTGTACTTTGCCAGTTGCCACTCATATCTGGTGTCTCTATAGCGTGCTTTTACAAAGAAAAAAATGTTTTCAGTGTAAGCTAATAGCAGTCAGTGTCCTCAAAGCGGGTGTCAGGCCTCCTTCATCGTGTGCTATGCAGACCTTTGCCAGTGTACTTTGCCACTCATATCTGGTGTCTCTATAGCGTGCTTTTACAAAGAAAAAAAGGTTTTCAGTGTAAGCTAATAGCAGTCGGTGTCCTTAAAGTGGGTGTCAGGCCTTCAGCGTGTGCTCTGCAGACCTCTGCCAGTGTACTTTGCCAGTTGCCACTCATATCTGGTGTCTCTATAGCGTGCTTTTACAAAGAAACAAAGGTTTTCAGTGTAAGCTAATAGCAGTCAGTGTCCTTAAAGCGGGTGTCAGGCCTCCTTCAGCGTGTGCTCTGCAGACCTCTGCCAGTGTACTTTGCCACTCATATCTGGTGTCTCTATAGCCTGCTTTTACAAAGAAAAAAAGGTTTTCAGTGTAAGCTAATAGCAGTCAGTGTCCTTAAAGCGGGTGTCAGGCCATCAGCGTGTGCTCTGCAGACCTCTGCCAGTGTACCTTGCCAGTTGCCACTCATATCTGGTGTCTCTATAGCGTGCTTTTACAAAGAAACAAAGGTTTTCAGTGTAAGCTAATAGCAGTCAGTATCCTTAAAGCGGGTGTCAGGCCTCCTTCAACGTGTGCTCTGCAGACCTCTGCCCGTGTACTTTGCCAGTTGCCACTCATATCTGGTGTCTCTATAGCGTGCTTTTACAAAGAAACAAAGGTTTTCAGTGTAAGCTAATAGCAGTCAGTGTCCTTAAAGCGGGTGTCAGGCCTTCAGCGTGTGCTCTGCAGACCTCTGCCCGTGTACTTTGCCACTCATATCTGGTGTCTCTATAGCGTGCTTTTACAAAGAAAATACGTTTTTCAGTGTAAGCTAATAGCAGTCAGTGTCCTTAAAGCGGGTGTCAGGCCTCCTTCAGTGTGTGCTCTGCAGACCTCTGCCCGTGTACTTTGCCAGTTGCCACTCATGTCTGGTGTCTCTATAGCGTGCTTTTACAAAGAAAAACGTTTTTCAGTGTAAGCTAATAGCAGTCAGTGTCCTTAAGCAGTCAGTGTCACGCCTCTTTCAGCGTGTGCTCTGCAGACCTCTGCCCGTGTACTTTGCCACTCATATCTGGTGTCTCTATAGCGTGCTTTTACAAAGAAAAAAGTTTTTCAGTGTAAGCTAATAGCAGTCAGTGTCCTTAAAGCGGTTGTCAGGCCTCTTTCAGCGTTTGCTCTGCAGACCTCTGCCCGTGTACTTTGCCACTCATTTCTGGTGTCTCTATAGCGTGCTTTTACAAAGAAAAAAATGTTTTCAGTGTAAGCTAATATTAGTCAGTGTCCTCAAAGCGGGTGTCAGGCCTCCTTCAGCGTGTGCTCTGCAGACCTCTGCCAGTGTACTTTGCCAGTTGCCACTCATATCTGGTGTCTCTATAGAGTGCTTTTACAAAGAAACAAAGGTTGTCAGTGTAAGCTAATAGCAGTCAGTGTCCTTAAAGCGGGTGTCAGGCCTCCTTCAGCGTGTGCTCTGCAGACCTCTGCCCGTGTACTTTGCCAGTTGCCACTCATATCTGGAGTCTCTATAGCGTGCTTTTACAAAGAAAAAAAGTTTTTCAGTGTAAGCTAATAGCAGTCAGTGTCCTTAAAGCGGGTGTCAGGCCTTCAGCGTGTGCTCTGCAGACCTCTGCCAGTGTACTTTGCCAGTTGCCACTCATATCTGGTGTCTCTATAGCGTGCTTTTACAAAGAAAAAAAGTTTTTCAGTGTAAGCTAATAGCAGTCAGTGTCCTTAAAGCGGGTGTCAGGCCTTCAGCGTGTGCTCTGCAGACCTCTGCCAGTACACTTTGCCAGTTGCCACTCATATCTGGTGTCTCTATAGCGTGCTTTTACAAAGAAAAAAAGTTTTTCAGTGTAAGCTAATAGCAGTCAGTGTCCTTAAAGCGGGTGTCAGGACTCCTTCAGCGTGTGCTCTGCAGACCTCTGCCCGTGTACTTTGCCACTCATATCTGGTGTCTCTATAGCGTGCTTTTACAAAGAAAAAAAGGTTTTCAGTGTAAGCTAATAGCAGTCAGTGTCCTCAAAGCGGTTGTCAGGCCTACTTCATCGTGTGCTCTGCAGACCTTTGCCAGTGTAATTTGCCACTCATATCTGGTGTCTCTATAGCGTGCTTTTACAAAGAAACAAAGGTTTTCAGTGTAAGCTAATAGCAGTCAGTGTCCTTAAAGTGGGTGTCAGATCTTCAGCGTGTGCTCTGCAGACCTCTGCCAGTGTACTTTGCCAGTTGCCACTCATATCTGGTGTCTCTATAGCGTGCTTTTACAAAGAAACAAAGGTTTTCAGTGTAAGCTAATAGCAGTCAGTGTCCTTAAAGCGGGTGTCAGGCCTCCTTCAGCGTGTGCTCTGCAGACCTCTGCCCGTGTACTTTGCCAGTTGCCACTCTTATCTGGTGTCTCTATAACGTGCTTTTACAAAGAAAAAAAGTTTTTCAGTGTAAGCTAATAGCAGTCAGTGTCCTTAAAGCGTGTGTCAGGCCTCTTTCAGCGTGTGCTCTGCAGTTCTCTGCCCGTGTATTTTGCCACTCATATCTGGTGTCTCTATAGCGTGCTTTTACAAAGAAAAAAATGTTTTCAGTGTAAGCTAATATTAGTCAGTGTCCTCAAAGCGGGTGTCAGGCCTCCTTCAGCGTGTGCTCTGCAGACCTCTGCCAGTGTACTTTGCCAGTTGCCACTCATATCTGGTGTCTCTATAGAGTGCTTTTACAAAGAAACAAAGGTTTTCAGTGTAAGCTAATAGCAGTCAGTGTCCTTAAAGCGGGTGTCAGGCCTCCTTCAGCGTGTGCTCTGCAGACCTCTGCCCGTGTACTTTGCCAGTTGCCACTCATATCTGGAGTCTCTATAGCGTGCTTTTACAAAGAAAAAACGTTTTTCAGTGTAAGCTAATAGCAGTCAGTGTCCTTAAAGCGGGTGTCAGGCCTTCAGCGTGTGCTCTGCAGACCTCTGCCAGTGTACTTTGCCAGTTGCCACTCATATCTGGTGTCTCTATAGCGTGCTTTTACAAAGAAAAAAAGTTTTTCAGTGTAAGCTCATAGCAGTCAGTGTCCTTAAAGCGGGTGTCAGGCCTTCAGCGTGTGCTCTGCAGACCTCTGCCAGTATACTTTGCCAGTTGCCACTCATATCTGGTGTCTCTATAGCGTGCTTTTACAAAGAAAAAAAGTTTTTCAGTGTAAGCTAATAGCAGTCAGTGTCCTTAAAGCGGGTGTCAGGACTCCTTCAGCGTGTGCTCTGCAGACCTCTGCCCGTGTACTTTGCCAGTTGCCACTCATATCTGGAGTCTCTATAGCGTGCTTTTACAAAGAAAAAACGTTTTTCAGTGTAAGCTAATAGCAGTCAGTGTCCTTAAAGCGGGTGTCAGGCCTTCAGCGTGTGCTCTGCAGACCTCTGCCAGTGTACTTTGCCAGTTGCCACTCATATCTGGTGTCTCTATAGCGTGCTTTTACAAAGAAAAAAAGTTTTTCAGTGTAAGCTCATAGCAGTCAGTGTCCTTAAAGCGGGTGTCAGGCCTTCAGCGTGTGCTCTGCAGACCTCTGCCAGTATACTTTGCCAGTTGCCACTCATATCTGGTGTCTCTATAGCGTGCTTTTACAAAGAAAAAAAGTTTTTCAGTGTAAGCTAATAGCAGTCAGTGTCCTTAAAGCGGGTGTCAGGACTCCTTCAGCGTGTGCTCTGCAGACCTCTGCCCGTGTACTTTGCCACTCATATCTGGTGTCTCTATAGCGTGCATTTACAAAGAAAAAAAGGTTTTCAGTGTAAGCTAATAGCAGTCAGTGTCCTCAAAGCGGTTGTCAGGCCTCCTTCATCGTGTGCTCTGCAGACCTTTGCCAATGTACTTTGCCACTCATATCTGGTGTCTCTATAGCGTGCTTTTACAAAGAAACAAAGGTTTTCAGTGTAAGCTAATAGCAGTCAGTGTCCTTAAAGTGGGTGTCAGATCTTCAGCGTGTGCTCTGCAGACCTCTGCCAGTGTACTTTGCCAGTTGCCACTCATATCTGGTGTCTCTATAGCGTGCTTTTACAAAGAAACAAAGGTTTTCAGTGTAAGCTAATAGCAGTCAGTGTCCTTAAAGCGGGTGTCAGGCCTCCTTCAGCGTGTGCTCTGCAGACCTCTGCCCGTGTACTTTGCCAGTTGCCACTCTTATCTGGTGTCTCTATAACGTGCTTTTACAAAGAAAAAAAGTTTTTCAGTGTAAGCTAATAGCAGTCAGTGTCCTTAAAGCGTGTGTCAGGCCTCTTTCAGCGTGTGCTCTGCAGTTCTCTGCCCGTGTATTTTGCCACTCATATCTGGTGTCTCTATAGCATGCTTTTACACAGAAAAAAAGTTTTTCAGTGTAAGCTAATAGCAGTCAGTGTCCTTAAAGCGGGTGTCAGGCCTTCAGCGTGTGCTCTGCAGACCTCTGCCCGTGTACTTTGCCAGTTGCCACTCATATCTGGTGTCTCTATAGCGTGCTTTTACAAAGAAAAAAAGGTTTTCAGTGTAAGCTAATAGCAGTCAGTGTCCTCAAAGCGGTTGTCAGGCCTCCTTCATCGTGTGCTATGCAGACCTTTGCCAGTGTACTTTGCCACTCATATCTGGAGTCTCTATAGCGTGCTTTTACAAAGAAAAAAAGTATTTCAGTGTAAGCTAATAGCAGTCAGTGTCCTTAAAGCGGGTGTCAGGCCTCCTTCAGCGTGTTCTCTGCAGACCTCTGCCAGTGTACTTTGACAGTTGCCACTCATATCTGGTGTCTCTATAGCGTGCTTTTACAAAGAAAAAAAGTTTTTCAGTGTAAGCTAATAGCAGTCAGTGTCCTTAAAGCGGGTGTCAGGCCTTCAGCGTGTGCTCTGCAGACCTCTGCCAGTGTACTTTGCCAGTTGCCACTCATATCTGGTGTCTCTATAGCTTGCTTTTACAAAGAAAAAAAGTTTTTCAGTGTAAGCTAATAGCAGTCAGTGTCCTTAAAGCGGGTGTCAGGACTCCTTCAGCGTGTGCTCTGCAGACCTCTGCCCGTGTACTTTGCCACTCATATCTGGTGTCTCTATAGCGTGCTTTTACAAAGAAAAAAAGGTTTTCAGTGTAAGCTAATAGCAGTCAGTGTCCTCAAAGCGGGTGTCAGGCCTCCTTCATCGTGTGCTCTGCAGACCTTTGCCAGTGTACTTTGCCACTCATATCTGGTGTCTCTATAGCGTGCTTTTACAAAGAATAAAAGGTTTTCAGTGTAAGCTAATAGCAGTCAGTGTCCTTAAAGTGTTTGTCAGGCCTTCAGCGTGTGCTCTGCAGACCTCTGCCAGTGTACTTTGCCAGTTGCCACTCATATCTGGTGTCTCTATAGCGTGCTTTTACAAAGAAACAAAGGTTTTCAGTGTAAGCTAATAGCAGTCAGTGTCCTGAAAGCGCGTGTCAGGCCTCCTTCAGCGTGTGCTCTGCAGACCTCTGCCCGTGTACTTTGCCAGTTGCCACTCTTATCTGGTGTCTCTATAACGTGCTTTTACAAAGAAAAAAAGTTTTTCAGTGTAAGCTTATAGCAGTCAGTGTCCTTAAAGCGGGTGTCAGGCCTCTTTCAGCGTGTGCTCTGCAGTTCTCTGCCCGTGTATTTTGCCACTCATATCTGGTGTCTCTATAGCGTGCTTTTACAAAGAAAAAAAGTTTTTCAGTGTAAGCTAATAGCAGTCAGTGTCCTTAAAGCGGGTGTCAGGACTCCTTCAGCGTGTGCTCTGCAGACCTCTGCCCGTGTACTTTGCCACTCATATCTGGTGTCTCTATAGCGTGCTTTTACAAAGAAAAAAAGGTTTTCAGTGTAAGCTAATAGCAGTCAGTGTCCTCAAAGCGGTTGTCAGGCCTACTTCATCGTGTGCTCTGCAGACCTTTGCCAGTGTAATTTGCCACTCATATCTGGTGTCTCTATAGCGTGCTTTTACAAAGAAACAAAGGTTTTCAGTGTAAGCTAATAGCAGTCAGTGTCCTTAAAGTGGGTGTCAGATCTTCAGCGTGTGCTCTGCAGACCTCTGCCAGTGTACTTTGCCAGTTGCCACTCATATCTGGTGTCTCTATAGCGTGCTTTTACAAAGAAACAAAGGTTTTCAGTGTAAGCTAATAGCAGTCAGTGTCCTTAAAGCGGGTGTCAGGCCTCCTTCAGCGTGTGCTCTGCAGACCTCTGCCCGTGTACTTTGCCAGTTGCCACTCTTATCTGGTGTCTCTATAACGTGCTTTTACAAAGAAAAAAAGTTTTTCAGTGTAAGCTAATAGCAGTCAGTGTCCTTAAAGCGTGTGTCAGGCCTCTTTCAGCGTGTGCTCTGCAGTTCTCTGCCCGTGTATTTTGCCACTCATATCTGGTGTCTCTATAGCGTGCTTTTACAAAGAAAAAAATGTTTTCAGTGTAAGCTAATATTAGTCAGTGTCCTCAAAGCGGGTGTCAGGCCTCCTTCAGCGTGTGCTCTGCAGACCTCTGCCAGTGTACTTTGCCAGTTGCCACTCATATCTGGTGTCTCTATAGAGTGCTTTTACAAAGAAACAAAGGTTTTCAGTGTAAGCTAATAGCAGTCAGTGTCCTTAAAGCGGGTGTCAGGCCTCCTTCAGCGTGTGCTCTGCAGACCTCTGCCCGTGTACTTTGCCAGTTGCCACTCATATCTGGTGTCTCTATAGCGTGCTTTTACAAAGAAAAAAAGGTTTTCAGTGTAAGCTAATAGCAGTCGGTGTCCTTAAAGTGGGTGTCAGGCCTTCAGCGTGTGCTCTGCAGACCTCTGCCAGTGTACTTTGCCAGTTGCCACTCATATCTGGTGTCTCTATAGCGTGCTTTTACAAAGAAACAAAGGTTTTCAGTGTAAGCTTATAGCAGTCAGTGTCCTTAAAGTGGGTGTCAGGCCTTCAGCGTGTGCTCTGCAGACCTCTGCCAGTGTACTTTGCCAGTTGCCACTCATATCTGGTGTCTCTATAGCGTGCTTTTACAAAGAAACAAAGGTTTTCAGTGTAAGCTAATAGCAGTCAGTGTCCTTAAAGCGGGTGTCAGGCCTCCTTCAGTGTGTGCTCTGCAGACCTCTGCCAGTGTACTTTGCCACTCATATCTGGTGTCTCTATAGCCTGCTTTTACAAAGAAAAAAAGGTTTTCAGTGTAAGCTAATAGCAGTCAGTGTCCTTAAAGCGGGTGTCAGGCCATCAGTGTGTGCTCTGCAGACCTCTGCCAGTGTACCTTGCCAGTTGCCACTCATATCTGGTGTCTCTATAGCGTGCTTTTACAAAGAAACAAAGGTTTTCAGTGTAAGCTAATAGCAGTCAGTATCCTTAAAGCGGGTGTCAGGCCTCCTTCAACGTGTGCTCTGCAGACCTCTGCCCGTGTACTTTGCCAGTTGCCACTCATATCTGGTGTCTCTATAGCGTGCTTTTACAAAGAAACAAAGGTTTTCAGTGTAAGCTAATAGCAGTCAGTGTCCTTAAAGCGGGTGTCAGGCCTTCAGCGTGTGCTCTGCAGACCTCTGCCCGTGTACATTGCCACTCATATCTGGTGTCTCTATAGCGTGCTTTTACAAAGAAAATAAGTTTTTCAGTGTAAGCTAATAGCAGTCAGTGTCCTTAAAGCGGGTGTCAGGCCTCCTTCAGTGTGTGCTCTGCAGACCTCTGCCCGTGTACTTTGCCAGTTGCCACTCATATCTGGTGTCTCTATAGCGTGCTTTTACAAAGAAAAAAGTTTTTCAGTGTAAGCTAATAGCAGTCAGTGTCCTTAAGCAGTCAGTGTCAGGCCACTTTCAGCGTGTGCTCTGCAGACCTCTGCCCGTGTACTTTGCCACTCATATCTGGTGTCTCTATAGCGTGCTTTTACAAAGAAAAAAGTTTTTCAGTGTAAGCTAATAGCAGTCAGTGTCCTCAAAGCGGGTGTCAGGCCTCCTTCATCGTGTGCTATGCAGACCTCTGCCATTGTACTTTGCCAGTTGCCACTCATATCTGGTGTCTCTATAGCGTGCGTTTACAAAGAAACAAAGGTTTTCAGTGTAAGCTAATAGCAGTCAGTGTCCTTAAAGCGGTTGTCAGGCCTCCTTCAGCGTTTGCTCTGCAGACCTCTGCCCGTGTACTTTGCCACTCATTTCTGGTGTCTCTATAGCGTGCTTTTACAAAGAAAAAAATGTTTTCAGTGTAAGCTAATATTAGTCAGTGTCCTCAAAGCGGGTGTCAGGCCTCCTTCAGCGTGTGCTCTGCAGACCTCTGCCAGTGTACTTTGCCAGTTGCCACTCATATCTGGTGTCTCTATAGCGTGCTTTTACAAAGAAACAAAGGTTTTCAGTGTAAGCTAATAGCAGTCAGTGTCCTTAAAGCGGGTGTCAGGCCTCCTTCAGCGTGTGCTCTGCAGACCTCTGCCCGTGTACTTTGCCAGTTGCCACTCATATCTGGAGTCTCTATAGCGTGCTTTTACAAAGAAAAAAAGTTTTTCAGTGTAAGCTAATAGCAGTCAGTGTCCTTAAAGCGGGTGTCAGGCCTTCAGCGTGTGCTCTGCAGACCTCTGCCAGTATACTTTGCCAGTTGCCACTCATATCTGGTGTCTCTATAGCGTGCTTTTACAAAGAAAAAAAGTTTTTCAGTGTAAGCTAATAGCAGTCAGTGTCCTTAAAGCGGGTGTCAGGACTCCTTCAGCGTGTGCTCTGCAGACCTCTGCCCGTGTACTTTGCCACTCATATCTGGTGTCTCTATAGCGTGCTTTTACAAAGAAAAAAAGGTTTTCAGTGTAAGCTAATAGCAGTCAGTGTCCTCAAAGCGGTTGTCAGGCCTCCTTCATCGTGTGCTCTGCAGACCTTTGCCAGTGTACTTTGCCACTCATATCTGGTGTCTCTATAGCGTGCTTTTACAAAGAAAAAAAGGTTTTCAGTGTAAGCTAATAGCAGTCAGTGTCCTTAAAGTGGGTGTCAGGCCTTCAGCGTGTGCTCTGCAGACCTCTGCCAGTGTACTTTGCCAGTTGCCACTCATATCTGGTGTCTCTATAGCGTGCTTTTACAAAGAAACAAAGGTTTTCAGTGTAAGCTAATAGCAGTCAGTGTCCTTAAAGCGGGTGTCAGGCCTCCTTCAGCGTGTGCTCTGCAGACCTCTGCCCGTGTACTTTGCCAGTTGCCACTCATATCTGGAGTCTCTATAGCGTGCTTTTACAAAGAAAAAAAGTTTTTCAGTGTAAGCTAATAGCAGTCAGTGTCCTTAAAGCGGGTGTCAGGCCTTCAGCGTGTGCTCTGCAGACCTCTGCCAGTATACTTTGCCAGTTGCCACTCATATCTGGTGTCTCTATAGCGTGCTTTTACAAAGAAAAAAAGTTTTTCAGTGTAAGCTAATAGCAGTCAGTGTCCTTAAAGCGGGTGTCAGGACTCCTTCAGCGTGTGCTCTGCAGACCTCTGCCCGTGTACTTTGCCACTCATATCTGGTGTCTCTATAGCGTGCTTTTACAAAGAAAAAAAGGTTTTCAGTGTAAGCTAATAGCAGTCAGTGTCCTCAAAGCGGTTGTCAGGCCTCCTTCATCGTGTGCTCTGCAGACCTTTGCCAGTGTACTTTGCCACTCATATCTGGTGTCTCTATAGCGTGCTTTTACAAAGAAAAAAAGGTTTTCAGTGTAAGCTAATAGCAGTCAGTGTCCTTAAAGTGGGTGTCAGGCCTTCAGCGTGTGCTCTGCAGACCTCTGCCAGTGTACTTTGCCAGTTGCCACTCATATCTGGTGTCTCTATAGCGTGCTTTTACAAAGAAACAAAGGTTTTCAGTGTAAGCTAATAGCAGTCAGTGTCCTTAAAGCGGGTGTCAGGCCTCCTTCAGCGTGTGCTCTGCAGACCTCTGCCCGTGTACTTTGCCAGTTGCCACTCTTATCTGGTGTCTCTATAACGTGCTTTTACAAAGAAAAAAAGTTTTTCAGTGTAAGCTAATAGCAGTCAGTGTCCTTAAAGCGTGTGTCAGGCCTCTTTCAGCGTGTGCTCTGCAGTTCTCTGCCCGTGTATTTTGCCACTCATATCTGGTGTCTCTATAGCGTGCTTTTACACAGAAAAAAAGTTTTTCAGTGTAAGCTTATAGCAGTCAGTGTCCTTAAAGCGGGTGTCAGGCCTTCAGCGTGTGCTCTGCAGACCTCTGCCCGTGTACTTTGCCAGTTGCCACTCATATCTGGTGTCTCTATAGCGTGCTTTTACAAAGAAAAAAATGTTTTCAGTGTAAGCTAATAGCAGTCAGTGTCCTCAAAGCGGGTGTCAGGCCTCCTTCATCGTGTGCTATGCAGACCTTTGCCAGTGTACTTTGCCACTCATATCTGGTGTCTCTATAGCGTGCTTTTACAAAGAAAAAAAGGTTTTCAGTGTAAGCTAATAGCAGTCGGTGTCCTTAAAGTGGGTGTCAGGCCTTCAGCGTGTGCTCTGCAGACCTCTGCCAGTGTACTTTGCCACTCATATCTGGTGTCTCTATAGCGTGCTTTTACAAAGAAAAAAAAGTTTTCAGTGTCAGCTAATAGCAGTCAGTGTCCTTAAAGCGGGTGTCAGGCCTCCTTCAGCGTGTGCTCTGCAGACCTCTGCCAGTGTACTTTGCCAGTTGCCACTCATATCTGGTGTCTCTATAGCGTGCTTTTACAAA